>NC_064630.1:132285317-133504067 GCF_023864275.1 Schistocerca cancellata | reverse complement strand
TAGTTGTTTACGGTATTCAATCAGTAACTTGTTTAGCATAATTTATGTCTGTGTGTTTTTTTAAAGGAATAAATTCAGTTTGAACACTAAAATTATGTCAACACAATCAATCATATGTATAGTCCCCAACGTCTTACCTTTATAGTTTCAACAAGACTTCTATGAAGTAATTTTTTATGCCATATCTCTGCGGAAAGTTTACGGGGATTTCTTTTTCGGTGAAGCAACTGTAACTGGTGTTTGTTAACTTGACGCCTAAAACTATGTCTCTTTCCTTAAATGGAAAGAGGTGAACAACGTAACTTCATTTGGGATAAAGCTGTGCGCCGCCTCTACTGGCATAACTCAATACGCCAATGGTTAAACGATGTTCTGCCTTACCACTGGATTGGCAGCAAGAGGCCGGATGATGGAGCTTGTTTTGCATGACCTCCACGTTCACAAGCGATCTGACGGCATGCAATTTTCATCTTTGGGGATTCGTTACTAACCATGTGTATGTGTCTCCACTACCAGCTGATCTCCCCGAATTTAGAAACAGCATTGTTGCAACAATTACCCTAGACGCACAGATTGGGAAGAGCTCGTCCATCGACTTGATGTGTAACGAATGGTGCTCACGTTGAGCAAATGGTTCAAATGGCTCTGAGAACTATGGGACTTAACATCTGAGGTCATCAGTCCCCTAGAACTTAGACCTACTTAAACCTAACTAACCTAAGGATATCACACACATCCATGCCCGAGGCAGGATTCGAACCTGCGACCGTAGCGGTCGCGCGGTTCCAGACTGAAGCGCCTAGAACCGTTCGGCCGCAATGGCCGGCTAAACTATCTTTAGTGCAAATATTCTCAGTTGAGCTTGTGGCACCTTCACAATCAGTTTACCTTGTGACACTGAAACATTTTCAGCTGTTGCATCCATCGGAAATGAATTGCTGCTAAGTTGAACTGTACACCGCCAAGGATAAACTTTGGCAGTTTGGTTCCTGTCTTAACGATGAGCTGTGCTATACCCAATGACTCCACGCCATTATTTTCAACTCTTCGTAATGTGTATACTGGAGTTTTTAGTCTACTCCTCTGCAAGAGGTCCAGACTAACGAGCGACACAAGTGCACTAGTGTCTGCCAGGAATTTATATTCCCTGTCCTGTACAAAGTCCATCAAGGAGCAATATGTCTCTACATATTTGTTTGTAGTATTATCGTTACAGGGAATGTTTCCTGATGAGACAAACACTCCCGGTTACATTTAATGCTTGTTTCTGTTTATTTCGTTTAACCTTTTTCTTGCTTCTAAATTCAGTGCCTTATGGCCAAAGCGTCACAACCGTAATACTGTATTTTGTGACACTGTGCTTTCTATTGTCCTTTCTTCGAGTAAGGATAACATTCTTTTTGAGAAGAAAAGATCCACCTTTAATTGTATACTTTCGAAGGAATATATATTTCCTGCAAATGCATGTCAATTCGATGCAGTAAAGCTAAATCATTCGGGTTTCCCTAACGGCCTACACGTGAAAATTTAGCAGGAATTTGCATGAAAAGAAATCCAGAGTCCAGTTTTCCTCCTCTCTGAGCATGATTTGATCCGCTTCTGGATTATGTGTCAACTCATATGTCTGCATGTTAATTTTCGGTTTCTACCAGAAAAGACTACGACAGTTTCACTGGCTTTCTATACTAATCCAGCAAACTTCCCTCTAAAAAAATCTATTACTGTTCATTTTACTGTACCTCGGCTACGAAACTTTTGCTAATTGTTGAACTGTGTGAGCTTTGCTAAGCATCTCGTGGTACATCACATATTTTAGCCTCACCCATTGACTGTAGAGTTTACATCCACAGACTCATTTCGTTCGACCAATTACTCAGTTTTGCTGGGGTTAAACTATCTTTTATGAATATTTTCATGCCCTCTGTTGCTTTGCGGTTGGTCGGTTGGTTGGTTTGAGAATTAAAGGGACCAAACTGCATAGGTCATCGGTCCCTTGTTTCATAAACACACAGAGCACAGTGAAACCATCCATTAGTCATTCGAAGCACAAGGTAAAAATTCCAGGGGAAGAAAGTCCTCAAGGTCAATAATAAAGAAACATGGAAAACGGAGCACAGCTATAAAAACAACAAAGAGAAGAAAGGCAGAAAGAATTAAAACTGTACAGCAGAGGATCGTGGCTGGCTGATCACGAAAATAATAGGATGAGCCAGACACTCTGCAACACGTTAAAACCTCCAGCCTAAAAGAATAGGAGGGAGTCGAATTAAAACACAAAACTAAGTAAAAGATACAGCTCAAAAGAGGGTGATGTAATAAAATTAAACGGACCTATAAAAGCCGGTTGCGCGAATAAAACTTAAAACCCGATCTGCCATAGAGACATTGTCACCTAAATGAAATGATAAATCACCCTGGAGATTAAATGCACGCCTGAGAGCGGTTAAAAGAGGACATTCCAACAACAGATGGGCCACCGTCATGGTTGCACCGCAGCGACAACGAGGGGGGTCCTCTCGACGCAGCAGATGACCATGCGTCAGATAAGAGTGACCAATGCGGAGCCTACAGGGAATAACAGAATCCCTGCGAGAGGCCCGCATGGAGGAACCCCACACGGTCGTGGTCTCCTTTACACGCCGCAGCTTGTTGGGTACAGACAGAGTGCGCCATTCGTCTGCCCACATCCCAAAGACCCAACGGCGTAGCACCGATCGGAGATCAGTGGCCGGGAGGCCGATCTCCAATGGCAGTTTGCGGGTGGCTTCTTTAGCTAACTTGTCGGCGTGTTCGTTTCCCGCTATCCCAACGTGTCCCGGGGTCCATATGAACACCACTGAACGTCCACGCTGGTCAAGAGCATGAACGGACTCCTGGATGGCAACAACAATGGGATGGCGTGGGTAGCACTGGTCAAGAGCCTGCAGACTACTGAGAGAGTCACTGCAAATGACAAAAGACTCTCCAGTGCTGGTACGAATGCGCTCAAGGGCACGAAAAATGGCTGTTAGCTCTGCAGTGTAAACACTGCAGCCGTCCGGCAAGGGGCGCTGGTCTACATAGTCCGCATGAGCATAAGCGTACCCCATACGGCCATCAACCATCGAGCCATCTGTATAGATAGCCTCCGAGTCGCGGGATGCGTCGAGGACAGCAAGAAATTGGCGGCGCAAGACTGCAGGAGGAACTGAATCCTTTTGCCATTATGAGAGGTCCAGCCGAAGCTGCGGCCGACGAATACACCAAGGTGGTGAATGTTGGTGGACCCGAAAAGCAGATGCAAGAGGCAAAGACTCGAGGTCACTAAGGAGTGACCGAATACGGATCCCAATGCTATGGCCCGATCGAAGCCGCCGGTGTGGGGTATGGACTGCCGCATTGGCGAAAAGGAGACGGTAGTTAGGGTGACGAAGCGAACAACGAACATGGGCAGCGTAGTCGGCTAAGAGTTGTAGACGCCGAATGTGGAGCGGAGGAACCCCAGCCTCAGCAAGTAGGCTATTAAAAGGACTGGTGCGGAATGCTCCTGTCGCCTGTCGAACCCCACAGTGGTGAATGGGGTCCAGCAGTTGCAACGCTGAGGGCGACGCTGAGCCATACGCCACACTCCCATAATCCAGTCGGGACAGCACAAGGGCTTTGTAGAGCTGCAGCAGCGTGTTACGATATGCACCCCCAGCTGTGTTGCTGAGGCAGCGGAGGGCATTCAGATGCCGCCAGCACTGACGCTTGAGCTGACGAATTTGTGGAAGCCAAGTAAGCCAGGCATCGAACAGCAATCCCAGAAAACGGTAAGTGTCAACAACCCTGAGCATAGCATTCTGAAGATAGAGCTCGAGGTGGGGATGGACAGTTCGACGCCGACAAAAGTGCATAACACAAGTCTTCGCAGGAGAAAACTGAAACCTCACCAGCCTTGCCTGAAGCCTCTTGGTAGTGACATGGTGGAATTCCGCTGACTCCTGTTGTCAGCTCGGCGGTGGTCAGGGTTGGACCTGAAGTCTTGTGGGCTGCCAGCTGACAGTCTCCAGGCAGATCCGTAGCGTGTGAGTATGCCCTACACTGTTAAGCGTCGTCAGTCCCGCTCCAAAGGATAGTGGTGGCACTCACAGAAGTTCTGTAAGTAGCTGACCCTGACCACACTGGCGCCTGGAAGTGTCTGTAGTAGTGATAAGGAACAGAGGCACTGGATGGCTCTCTCACGTAGCAGTGACAATGATTTTATCATGATAAGTACCATGAAATTTATTCATCTTCGAAGACCCCAAAATTTTTCATCAGCAGTGTGGTAGATGTTGGCCAACACAAAGTCACAGAACTGGAGGGTCGTAGACAGTTGGACGTTGTCATCTCAGAAATGGCAAGCAGCATACATCTAATGTATGGATATCAATACACTGTAATAATCATTGAATCAAGTGCTTTGGTGTGAATTCCATTAATCCTAACGATGAACTGAATTCAGAGCTGAAGAACATGGACTGATGCAGACATGTGGCAGGTAATATAGCAAGGCTCTGATGATTATGTGGCCCACATCTTTACTACTGGTCAGCAGTACTTGTACTGCTGTTTTTGCTTAACAAGTCTCTGCAATGTGTTATTGCATCAAAGATAATTCTTGTTGCTTCATATAACATTGTTTACTACAGATGACGACACTTGGTTTGTTATCAACACCCCAGAAACCGAGAAGCAATTCATCTATGTACAAAAACTATTATCTTTTGTACAAGCGAACATACACACTGAAGTGCCAAAGAAACTGGTATAGGCATGCATATTTAGATACAGAGATATACAAACAAGCAGAATACGGCGCTGCTGTCGACAACGCCTTTATAAGATAACACGTGTCTGGTGCAGTTCTTAGATTGGTTGCTGCTGCTACAATGGCAGTTTATCAAGATTTGAGCGAGTTAAGAGGTGGCGTTACAGTTGGCGCACAAGCGATGGGACACAGCATCTCCGAGGTAGCCATGAGGTGGGGATTTTTCACAAGTGCACCATCGATATCAGGATCCAGTAAAACATCAAATCTCTTACATTGCTGCGGCTGGAAAAAGATCCTGCAAGACTGGACCAACGGCGACTGAAGAGAATCGTTCAACGTGAGAGAAATACAATTGTTCCACAGATAGGTGCAGATTTCAGTGCTGGGCCATGAACGTGTCAGCGTGTAAACCATTCAACGAAACATCATCGATATGGTCTTTCACAGCTGAAGGCCCACTTATGTACCCTCGATGACTGCACGACACAAAGTTTTATCCCTCGCTTGGGCCCACCAACACCGACCTTGGGCTGTTGACGACTTGAAACAAGTTACCTGATCGAACGAAAAAAAAAAGTGGTTCAAATGGCTCTGAGCACTATGGGACGTAACTTCAGAGGTCATCAGTCCCCTAGAACTTAGAACTACTTAAACATAACGAACCTAAGAACATCACACACATCCATGCCCGAGGCAGGATTCGAACCGGCGACCGTAGCGGTCGCGAAGTTCCAGACTGTAGCGCCTAGAACCGCTCGGCCACACCAGCCGGCCTTGATCAAACGAATCCCGTTTCAAATTGTATCGAGCGGATGGATGTCTACGGGTATGGAGACACAACCTCATGAAGTACCTCTTCCGAAGTAAGAGTGATTTCAGGTGTGCCGCAGGGGAGTGTCATAGGACCGTTGCTATTCACAATATACATAAATTACCTGGTGGATGATGCTGTGGTGTATCGAGAGGTTGTAACAATGGAAAATTGTACTGAAATGCAGGAGGATCTGCAGCGAATTGACGCATGGAGCAGGGAATGGCAATTGAATCTCAATGTAGACAAGTGTAATGTGCTGCGAATACACAGAAAGATAGATCCTTTATCATTTAGCTACAAAATAGCAGGTCAGCAACTGGAAGCAGTTAATACCATAAATTATCTGGGAGTACGCATTAGGAGTGATTTAAAATGGAATGATCATATAATGTTGATCGTCGGTAAAGCAGATGCCAGACTGAGATTCATTGGAAGAATCCTAAGGAAATGCAATCCGAAAACAAAGGAAGTAGGTTACAGTACGCTTGTTCGCCCACTGCTTGAATACTGCTCAGCAGTGTGGGATCCGTACCAGATAGGGTTGATAGAAGATATATAGACGATCCAACGGAGAGCAGCGCGCTTCGTTACAGGATCATTTAGTAATCGAGAAAGAGTTACGGAGATGATAGATAAAGTTCCAGTGGAAGACTCTGCAGGAGAGACGCTCAGTAGCTCGGTACGGGCTTTTGTTAAAGTTTCGAGAACATACCTTCACCGAAGAGTCAAGCAGTATATTGCTCCCTCCTACATATCCTTTTATCCTCATGGTCTCTTTGCGAGACCATGAGGATAAAATCAGATAGATTAGAGCCCACACAGAGGCATACCGACAATCCTTCTTTCCACGAACAATACGAGATTGGAATAGAAGGGTGAACTGATAGAGGTACTCAAGGTACCCTCCGCCACACACCGTCAGGTGGCTTGCGGAGTATGGATGTAGATGTAGATGTAGAATCCTGGACCCTTGCACGTCAGCAGGGCACTGCTCAAGCTGGTGGAGGCTCTGTAATAGTGTGGGACGTGTGCAATTGGACTGACATGGGATCTCTGATACGTCTAGAGACGACTCTGACAGGTGAATGTATGTAAACATCCTGTCTGATCACCTGCATCCATTCGTGTCCATTGTGCATTCCAATGGACTTGTGCAGTTCAAGCAGGGCAATGTGACACTCCACACGTCCAGAACTGATACAGAGAGGCTCCAGGAACACATTTCTGAGTTTAAACACTTCCACTGGCTACCATACTCCCCAGACTAACATTAAGTACCTCGAAGAAAACGATTTATTGACACATAGTCAGCACGGATTCAGAAAATATCGTTCTTGCGAAACACAACTAGCTCTTTATACTCATGAAGTAGTAATTGCTATCGACAAGGCATGTCAAATTGATTCCATATTTTTAGATTTCCGGAAGGCTTTCGACACCGTTCTTCACAAGCGTCTTCGAACCAAAATGCGTGCCTACGGAATATCGCCTCTGTTGTGCGACTGGATGCGTGATTTCATGTCAGAGAGGTCACAGTTCGTAGTAACAGACGGAAAGTCAAGGGGTAAAATAGAAGTAATATCCCGCGTTCCCCAAGGAAGTGTTATAGGCCCTCTACTGTTCCTGATCTATATTAACGACATAGGAGACAATCGGAGCAGCCGTCTTAGATTGTTTGCAGATGATGCTGTCATTTACCGTCTTGTAAAGTCATCAGGTGATCAAAACGACTTCCAAAATAATTTAGATAAGATATCTGTATGGTGCGAAAAGTGGCAATTGACCCTGAATAAAGAAAAGTGTGAAGTTTGTCACGTGAGTAATAAATGAAATTAGCTAAATTTCGATTACGCGGTATGTCACATACATCTGAAGGCTGTAAATTCAGCTAAATACCTAGGGATTACAATTGCAAATAACCTAAATTGGAACGATCACACAGATAATATTATGGGTAGAGCAAACCAAAGACTGAGATTCATTGGCTGAACACTTAGAAGGTGCAACAGGTCTACTAAAGAGATTGCTTACACCACGCTTGTCCGCCCCATTCTGGAGTATTGCTGTGCGGTGTGGGATCCGCATCAGGTGCTACTGGGGGATCACATTGAAAAAGTACAAAGAAGGGCAGCTAGTTTTTAATTATCGCGAAATAGGGGAGATAGTGTCACAGACATGATACGCGAATTGGAGTGACAATCATTAAGACAAAGGCGTTTTTCTTTGCGACGGGATCTTCTCATGAAATTTCAATCACCAGTTTTCTCCTCCGATTGCGAAAACATTCTTTTGAAATCCACCTAGGTAGGGAGAAATGATCATCACAATCAGGTCTCGCATACAAAAATTTAAATGCTCGTTTTTCCCGCGTGCTATTCGAGAAGGGAACGGTAGAGAGACAGCTTGAAGGTGATTCATTGAACCCTCTCCCAGGCACTTTATTCTGAATAGCAGAGTAATCACGTAGATAGATAGATATTGAGCATAGCTGGGATGCCTTGCAATGTGCTGTTCAGAAGAGATCTCCACCCCTCGTACTTTTACCAATTTATGGGCAGCCCTGAAGGATTCATGGTGTCACTTCCCTTCAGCACTAGTTCAGACATCAGTCGAATGCATGCCACGTCGTGTTACTGCACTTCTGCGTGCTCGAGGTTCCTACACGATATTATACAGGTGTACCAGTTTCTTTGGCTCTTCAGCGTATATGTACAACAAAAATTTAATGTATCTTCGCCTTTCACACCTTGCAGTTCTCTAAGTCACGAAGGGATGGACGCTGAGAAACACAGAAACTGGTAGCTCCATCAACAGGAACCAAAGTAGTATTGGCGTACTTGCTGCTAGTGCCGTACTGCCACGTCTTCCTCTTATGGAGTTCGGAGGCAGTAGTACTGAGGGAAAAGTTGTCACTTGTGTCCTTTACGCAGCTTCTCAACTTCTCTGCGACCAAGGCGAATGGCTGAAAAATAACAGGACAAAAATCCGGACCCATCAATTGGCAGTTCAGCACCAGTCCGTTGAGTCAGGATTAAGGGTTACCTTCGTCATGCGTGGTGGAAATTAAGATGGAAGGTTAGTCAAGCAAATTATCAGAGCACAGCCTAAAACGGGAAATAACATGGGCTATGGGCCTTTAGAGATTTTCAAACGAGATATTTTAGAGAAACAATTTCTACACTCACATCACGTGATTAGAGCAAGCCATTAAATAACAAAATACGAATGCAAATCTGACTCCTCCTGATTACGATTCTACTGGTTCAGCTGCTGAAACACTTCTCTCATTAACGTTAAAACTGTATATACAGTGAGGATGTGCCAGTTGAAATTCTTGTTGAAAGTAATACTGGAGTGTCGGAAAAGATTAATAGACGTTGTCTGGGTAGGTGTTTACAAGCTGTGTAAAATTAATGTGACGAATATAATATGAGATTGTTCAGTGTGAATAGAAAATTTAAAGCCTAGTCAAAGAAGTAATGTGTCTTTCATCATTTGGTAAACCACTTAGATGGAAGCATAGCTTGTAGAAACGTACGGCCAAGCCAAGAGGGGATTGCATCGTTAGCACGTAGTAGTGTACAACAAAGAAAAGAGATCATCGGATCGTTAAATTGCAGAAGCGTACAACCAAGCCAAGAAGGCAACGCATCGTTAGCTTGTAGAAGTGTACAACCAAGGCGAGAGGGTATCGCATCATTAGCTTGTAGTGTACAAGGTCACCACAATCTCACAATGAAAAGAGAAGAGATGGTGTAAAAGAAGCAAGAAGGGCAAGGCTGACGCAGATGGCGATGCCGAAGGAGTATGCAGAAGTCCCTCAGGTAAGTAAACAGCGCTGCTGCTTCGCCACGTAAGGGAATCCCAGGCCAGCTACAAACGGGTTCTCATATGATCACCTGTCTGCAGGTTTCGGCATCAACGCCATCACCTTGTATTCGCCGGTTAGAGCGCGAAAGCTGAGCGGAACAGGTGGCGTCAAGTCGAGCTGGTGGAAGACGTTGCAGCTTCGTCCGTCGTGGACAGGCAGGGTCACCGAGAGCGCATCGTGGCCCGTACTATGCGTGTCGCTCGTGAACGAGGGCACTTCAGCACCAGGGGATCCTCTGCCCAAATCTGTTGGGAGGCGCTACCGTTGCTAATGGAGTCTTCGCTGCAACTGCAATAAACATGATGTTCCCATGTTACTTATCAACTATATGCAATAAAGCTGAGAACTGAATCTATTAACTGTTCGCATTGCAGATTAATCTCATGCTGTGAGTGTGTGAAAGCTGAGTACTGAATCGAGTTTTCTAATAACCGTGCTCAGTACGGAGTTATTAAGAGTGTCACAAGGGAAGTACTCCAGGGACTATAGAGCAAGGGAGTTTCACAAGTTATGAAGTTTATAAACAGGTAGCGTCATGTAGAATCTACGTCACGTTGAACTTGGAATAAACGTTCAGAACAGCCACTACGTCCAAAGCCTTGAAACCTAAAAACTGGCGCTTATATTGTATGCTGCCATGTAATAGTACTAGACTGTGTGAAGTGTTAAGCTACGTGCATCCATCTACAAACGAATGTAATGGCTAAGGGTAGGAGATGGGATCGATCCCGTTAGTCCAGAATACTTTGTAGGCGTATCTAGTAGGAAGACTGCAGGACGTGACCGACTGACCAGTATCAAAACCAGCCGCCGCAGGAAGCTTCATGCTACAGAGTAGCTCTCTTCAGTGGCGTACCCCGTACTGGGGACTAATCAAAGAGGCTAATATCAACATTCTAAATAGTTACTAACCAGAATGGGAGACGAGGTACTGCCAGATGTAAAGCTGTGAGGACGGGGCGTGAGTCGTGCTTGGGTAGCTCAGTAGGTAGAGCACTTGCCCGCGAAAGGCAAAGGTCTCGAGTTTGATTCTCGGTCCGGCACACAGTTTTAACATGCCTGGAAGTTTCAGTTAGTAACCAACCAACCTCCTGTTGGCGGGCTCAGAACGGGGTGAGAGGTAATACTTGCATAGACAACTGTGACAACTGCAATCAGGCAAGCAGGCAGAGCACGAGGGACAGTTATAAAGCAATTTTTTGATCTTTTTTACGTACATAGTCTGACTGAATTTCCTGATTGGCTTTGAAATCCCAGAACGACACCACCGTGGTGCGACACTCGAATAGAGAAAGAAAATAGCGCTGCCCATCTACAGTTGGACTGATGTTTTGAAGTGATAAAATTTTATGTTTACCCTCCCTTAATCCATGTAGAGAACTGGTCGTGTAGAAGCCTGCAACCTGCCAATAATTTCTCCCATTTAGTTCTTTCATTCATCAGACTCCGACCACCGTGTCAGCAGATTTCGTTATTGGCACTACGGTGCCCTAGTGACTGGATGTTGTGATTCTGGGACGCACAAGTTCTCACAAAAACGAGGACATGCAAACGGAGCACCACACGCTGACTATCATTTCGCGTATGCGCCGGACAGCCCACGATGCATATACTGAAATCCCCTTAAATTAGATGGTAAGGGGAAAGGACACATGAAAGAGTGGACCTCCGATAATCGCATCATTTTTCCTTTCACAGTTCACATATATTTACAGAAGACATTACACTAAAGAACGAAATACAATATTAACCACGTCGAAGAATGAGCAACAAGACTATACTTTTTCCACATAATCGGCTTAAACCGCAAATCAGAGGAACCGAGCTACAAACAAAAAAAAATGGCTCTGAGCACTATGGGACGTAACTTCTGAGCTCATCAGTCCCCTAGAACATAGAACTACTAAAACCTAACTAACCTAAGGATATCACACACATCCATGCCCGTGGCAGGATTCGAACCTGCGACCGTAGCGGTCGCGTGGTTCCAGACTGTAGCGCCACCCCGGCCGGCACGTTACAAACAAATCAATAATAAATACAAATGGCAAACTAATAAGTTAAAATTTCTTAATTAAAGAAATTTTGCGTTGGAGTAATTTAAGATATTAGCCTCAGAAAATTTTAAGAACAAATCATACTTATGGGTCTCTAAAGAGTTTCAAAAAGTAATTTAAATTAATTTCAATATTAATTGAAAGGAACTTCTGAAGCTGCGATTACTAAATCACAAACCCGAACATTCAGTCTCGGGAATGAGCCAACCGTGAAAGTTAAGTGTCAACAGTTACTATCCAGCAAGGTTTTGTTTACATGGATGGAATGAATACAGTACGGGAGAGACAGCATAGTAATTAGAAAAGCATCTGAAACATTGACCAATAGAGAAAGAAAGATCAGAGTTTCGAAATATTAGCACAATAAGTACGTGCTGAAATCATCTGAATAAAAAATCAGAAAGTTAATCACAAACTACACATTACCCATTTCTGGACAGGCGTAAAATATTTGACGGAAATATTAACGTAAGAGGTTGTAAATAAGAGCATAGGCTAAACAAAATTAAGGAATTCGCTGCTAGCGCGAGCGGCTCCCCTAAGGTAATGTCGGGTAGCCGCAAACCCTCCCGGAAAACACCATGCAGTTGCGTAACAGGAAACAGGTCCCCGGGGCCAACCGCCGCCCCAGGCAATGGACCTGCAACTGGTGAAAGTAAGAGCTGTTAACAAACACCACTCAGCTGAAACATGAGGTAAAAGATACAAGTTAAGAAAATGTAGGCTGTAATCATTAACCTCAGAAAGTTACATGCGATACAAAAACAATGAGCCACCTAGGCTACATAGCCAGCAACTTGTTGCACCAGACTGAAATTGTTCTGAGTAACAGGAGCTTATCTGTAGAGGTGGTACTTAAATGCTAGAATTTACAGGTAAGGTTCTCTTCCACAGCACATAGATTTAGAAACGATTAAAACACAATTAACAATACACACTAGTTCCACTAATTTCCTTAAGTAAAAGATTTATTAATAAATCCAAGAAAGTGTCTCAAGGAGTTAAACCAAACTCTTGATAAACCAGATTTACCACAGAGCTTATGAACAATGTAACTTCACTAAATACCTAACTTTGTTTAACACTAGGAAAACGACAAATGCCCTCACGGCTTACAGGAAAATAATACTGATTTGATAATCACCAGATTTAAGGTACCAGGCAGTTTGTGGCGTAAAGAAAGAACAGGAAGGAAGAACATCAAGAACTGCTTATAATAGCAAGCAGCCACCGTCACATGTGCGGAACATGCACAAACCATTAAATAGATCGAATTCAGACAGGCAATTTGCTAACAATAATTACAACACTTGAAATAACTTTTTGAGATCCATAAAACGACAGTGACCTAGGCGGGTACGTCACAGCACAAACGATAATAACCATTGATATACCAAGAAGTTGTTATTTCACAATTTAAGTTCACTGTAACACACCAGCATCCACAAGCGCCACAGCATAGACATGAGAGAAGACAATTCAACTGATATTCAGCGAGGGGCGTGCTGGAAACTTCCATGTAGCCACTGACGGTACAACCGCAACCAACCTGTCTCCGCAAAAACAGGGTCAACTGTCGACACAGCTGATGGGCCGACGCTGTCCATCTAGTCCTCTCGCCACGTACCCAGACACACCTCTTTCGACACATTGCGTTGTTTTTTTCCAGGCTCCTCACCAGCGATAACACACATGAAGCTAAGGGTAACTCACCTAGCGAAGCGCCATAAAGTGAAGGGGGAAGAAGAGATGCAATGAAGCCGCCACGGTTCAGCATCCCCCACTAAAACGGAAAGAACCCTCCTTTCTTCTTACCAAGGGAGAAAATAATCAGCCTGCTTCATCTGGCTAACGTGAACCTTAAAGATTTTGCCGGTAGTGAGAGTACGAACCAGTAAATAAATAGGACTCAAGACCCTAACAACAGAAAGGAGCCAATAAACCGCAGAGCAAGTTTCCCTGTAATTCCACTATGCTATCCGCCAACCTCGTTGAAATTTAGAACGAAAACCATATCCCCAACGACCCCTCGGAAGGGCAGCTCCCCTCATTATAGCGTCTGTCGTGATGACGGTGGGCTAAACCACGTCCCACTGCTGTTTAATAACTTCCGAGATAGTAAATTCAGGGAAAAGGCCATTTAAATTTCACAAGCTGGCAAGAGGAGAATTTTGAGTAAGCAAACGTACGTAACGCCCGAACTGCTCCAGAGTTCTCACACTGCGCAGAATTAAAGGCGAAACTGATACAAGGTAGTGAGTTTGTACTGGGTGTACTCGTCTTACACTGCTCGCACTCGCCTATTGAACGATGAATGTCTTTGTACAAAGAAGGCCAGGTGAGTGTTTACAGAACAATTACTATGAAAACAATTAAAAATGGAGGGCACCAACTCTATAGATAAATTTTAGATTCATCCAGTCTGCCAACTTCACGACACAGTATCCCGTTTCTTAATAAATAACAAGGAACCAGTCAGGCAACCAACCAACGCTTCCTAAAACATCCTAACACAGGATCCTGATCTTGTTTAAGCCTTTGGTCGGTGAAGAGCTGAGGTATCTATGTTAAGACACTACAAACAGGAGAATCGCCCGATAAACAACAACCCTTCAGTTCCTGAGTCTCTTCATCAAACATGCGGCTAAGTGCATCAGCAACTAGATTGTCGGCGCGTTTAATACGAGTATAAAGAACTATGAAACGGAATCCCAGATATGGACAGCTCACCTCGCAGTCCTACCGGTCTTCCAAGGACGTGCTAAGACCCATCTCAAGGCTTAGTTGACGCTCTCTAAATCAAATTCTCTGTGCTCGAGATTAAAGTTAAATTTGTCAAGAGCAGCCGAGGCTTCACGCTCCTAAACCGAATATTTAAGCTCGGGATCACTAACCTACTGGAGGCAGAAGCTAGAGAACGCCTCTCCCCAGAATCTTCCTGTAAAACAACAGCGGCAACTCCGGCACTGGAAGCATCAGTCTGAACAACAAGCGTCTTCCGAAATTCCGGAATGGCCAATAAAGGAGATACCGGTCTTGGTAGCTTCAAAAACGGATTGCTTACTCTTTCTCCAAATAAAATTTTCTACTTTTTTGCGGAGATTTTTAAGGGGGGGGGGGCAGCACGTTAAGCAAAATTAGGACGAACTTCCTAATGTAATTGCCCAAACCAATCAAACTGACCAGCTCTTTCTTATTCTTTGGAGGAGGGAACTGTCTCATATCAGAAGTACGCTCTTGATCAGTCCTAATACCGCCCCTTGAGACCAAGTGACCCAGAACAGTAATCTGAAGATTAGCAGGAGTAATATTAGATAGTTTATCATTTAATCCTGCCGATCGGATCCTCATCAATACCTGCTCAAGACGACAAACGTGTCCACGGAATGACCGACTATGAATAACGTCATTACGGTAATTATATACGCAAACGAACTTAAGATCCCCTAAAACGTGATCTAACTGTCGTTAAAGCCCAGCAGCAAATGTTACCCGATTAAATTCATACAGGTTCCAACCCCTGCAAACTGCTATAACCTGTTTGGATTCCTTACTCAGTGGTATCTGGTAGTAAGCTTCATTTCAATAAAGTACTAAAAAACAGCAAGCAGCAGCAAACCAAGTGAAGAAGTTATGGAGATCAGGCAAAATTACTTTCTCATAAAGGATTCTATAATCAACAACTGGCCTATAATCCTCGCCCTGCCTCTTAGTACCAGAAATATGGGTGAAGGCTACAAAGAAGCAGATGGTCTAGTAACTTCATTCCGCAGCATATCATCAATTTTCGCCTCAATATTCTCATCTTAGGAGGCGAAAGACGATAAGGAGTATGACGCGCCAGAATATCGTCGACCAAACGGATTCGGTTTTGAATTTTATCGGTTACACCCAGTTAATTAGTAAGTACGTCGGAAAAATGATCTAATATACCCCTTAACTGCCTAGTCCGACCATCATCAAGGTGACTATGTTCGAATTTCGACTGGGCCGTGCTTAAGGAATCAATATTACTACTGAAGTCACAAGAACAAAGGGTAATTGTTTGAGACGGAAAAAATTTAAGGAAAAAGGTATGACTTGCAAAGTCTAGAAGCAGACCTGTCCGTTGAATGAAATCACATGGAAGCAACAAGATGACGGACAAATTTTTAACTAAAAGTAGCTTAATAGGTCAAGGAAAATTTCCAATGGGTAAACTTACCCACACCTCACCCATCTAAGGCATCTCCTGCCCGTTGGCGACACTACTTCTCTGGGAGGAGGGGTCTATAAGAGGCAACTTACGTAAACTGCGAAATTCTAGATACAAATCGGCTAGCATCCAGCTATATGGTCCATCGATTGTTCATATCATTTGGAAACGCTTCCTTGTTGGTTTTTGAACAATTTTGAACACATTCTAAGCTGATTTCTGAGCGAATTGTAAGTTGATTTCGGTGGAATCCCCGTCTCATCTAGGAAAAAAAAAAGAAAGAAACTTCCCCGCAGACAAAAGGAGACGTGGCAATATGAGCGGGTGAACGAGTGAATGGGTGAATGCCCGTCACTGTCTATGTCGTTGACTGGGTGTGCAAATGATAAGCGTTGTTATAATTATTAGCAAAATCCACAGATTCAGACTACCAGAGTGGAAATGAACGACCATCAGGAATAACAGTTAAGAAAGATTGCATATTCTCTTCCCTGTGTATTCAAGAAAATGAAATTTTGAGAAAAATCTTTGCCAGATCGCTACTCTACTAAGGATCAGTTGTACAGTCCCTGCTTAGCAGCTGCTTAAGTCTATTCTCGGAATAGCGTGGAAAACGCGTTCTGCGAACACATAACACCTAACTGGAGAATAGACGCGGGATAACTAAACTGGGATAACGGCAGGGTTAGTGAAGTTAACGAGAGAATAAATTTTTGACAATGGCAGGAGCAGTTACAGAATTAGTGATGACAAGATTGTTTGATAGAATGAGGAAGAAAAAATGGGAACATCACACAAATTTTATGGAAGAATATGACGATTCCAAATTTGTACAAAAATTTCGTGCTACTACTACTTTTCGATCTCATGCCTGAGACCGGAAGCATTGGAATGTAATGTTAAACTATTTCATAACATAAATCTTCTTGCTTGTAGTAGGCCTAATAAGCATTTGATATTGGTACTTCGTGAATTATATTATGTTGTGTTACTTATATAAGTAAGGTACATGAAAATGACCATTTGTGTCAAAACAGTCTCGGTTATTTGGCGTGTGCTACAACTGCTGCAATATTAGAAAGGCCTATTTCGTTTTATCTAGCATGGGGTGACAAAATGACGTAATCAATTTGAGAAGCCACACCAGTATTTGGTACTATGCATGTTGACAGCTTTTTCAGTATTAGACAACGAGATTTTAATTTTTCAGGCAGCAAAACGTTTGACGAACTATGGTGAGGTAATAGATTCTTTCGCAGGGAAGCATGATATATAAAGTTGTAGCGATATTAGAGAGAGAAAAATGCTGGGACCTAAGGATTGAAGAAATGTGTACTGTCTTGCTCGTCTCTTGTCTTTACAGCTTTTATATTTCTTACATTTGATTTTATAAGAGACAAAAGAGAAAAATATTAGCTAAAGGGCAATAAATAGTGCAACTTTTCTGAAGAGTTCTTAGTTCTTATTCTCCCAGTCACAAATATTCCCACGCAAAATTAATCTGAATTTTTTTAAAGATGGGTGGGATGTCGGAATGGGGAGACTGGCAACAGGAGAGGCATCACAGGACATTTTAATTTCCACCGTCCTGAATAAAGACTTGATGGCTTCCATTACAAAATACACACGTTTGAATTCCACAGAGCGAAATATAACGACGTGTGATAGCAGAATGCTGCGTGAAGAGGTGTGGCACTGCACTTTGCCACAGTTAAGACCAAATAACACGTCTTCGATTTCCTGGAACAGATATGTTTTACATATCAAACTCTTCAGGAAGAAGTGCGCTACAAAATGAACTTATTTTTGAAACTCTATTACTTTTTAAAAATTTTGACATTCTATCTCAAACGCTCGTGGGAAAGGGGAGGGGGGTGGCTGCAGTCAATTTTTTGCTCTGCTTCGGAAATATAGTAGATCCAGGCTGTACAGAGCCATAAATATGAGGATCACTCCAAAAGAAATGCACTCTATATTTTCTTTAAATCCGCGTTTTATTCTACATGTTTGAAAGTTTTACAGTGTGTAGATACATGCCTCGTATTTTTGGAGCGTTGTATAATCAGTCGGGAAACCTCAGATCAAGCGGATATTTGGCTATGATGAAGTTTAACCTTCTGAAGAAGTAATGGAGCTCTTGGACTATTAAATGCAGGCTCATATACAGTCTTTTGGAAGGTCCGTTCTGATTAACAACTACGCAATATGTCGATGAATATCAATAATTCTCAAATGTCAAATACACACCTGTTGTATGAAGGAGCTATATACATATATATATTTCCCTTTTAATCGTACAATTTCGTATCAGTTATCTTTTGTCATAAATCTCAATATTCAGATTACAATTCTTCAAACAATGCCCAGCCTAATCGGCACGATGACCATCTTGGAAGTTTTTTTTTTTTTAACAACCACCAGAGAGAGTACTACAAAGAATCATTATGCGCTCACGGCACAGCTATTGTATGAAAGTATTTTACGCATGGATTCTGCGAGTATGAAGATAGAAAATTAGTAATCGTCATTCAAGGGTAGAATTGTATCAGAATAATTCATCGAATATAATGAGATATTACAGATTCATAAAAAGCCTTTCTTTGTTCTTATTTGGCCTTGTTGTAATTCTATCTAGGTTAACCTTAATCTTATAATTAAGAGATATTTTTAAGTCGAATTTCTTCTTGCAACCATTAATTACAATAATAAAAATCTTGTATACTTTCGAGTTTAGGAATATATCTAGTCATTTTTCGATAACAGTCAATAATAACGTTGGAAATAATTAGGTCTGTTCCTTCTTGTAAGGTTTGTAGTAGTTTTCAGTCTCATATTTTTATGATTCCAATATTTTTCCCATTTCTATACAGTATTTCGATTATTTGTTTATCTTCTTCTTTATACAATAAACGCTCCTTTTTTCGAAAACTGACTGTGTTTTTGAGTAAATTGTTCTAGGAAATGAGTGTCCATTAAAAACAGAAAAACCATCTCTTTTTAATTCCATAAATGGCTCTTCTTTATCATCTTAAAAAAATTCTAGTTTCTGTCAAAGACTAAGCTAAATGCATTGCAATTAAATCTTTACTTTTTAAGAATATTGCTTTTTTTCTTAAGCTATAAATATATTTTTATTTGGATCTTTAATAATATACACAGATTTTTTTCCATTTGGTTCACACAAAACACATACAAATGCAAACTGAAATTTAAGTGTAAAGTTTATGGGCTCCACGTGTCGCAATATCTCTTCATTGTCATTTAAAATAACTTTTTCTTTCATCTTCCTTTTTCTCTTAATTTTTGTTCTATCTCCAATATATTTTTCTTTTAATCTTTTTAAAGATATGTTATTATCCATATATTCCAGTTTTCTTCTTGAATACTTAAATTTTTTAATTGTTTTTGTTTTTTACTAGATTGTAGGTGTACAATATTAACTGATTAAGTTTTTTAACTGTATGTGGATAATGTTCGCTATGGGCATTTTTTATTTTTCTACACAAAATGGTCTAATATTATTTGGTTTTATTAATCCTAATTCTTTGATATTTTTATCTTTTGGTATTGTAGGAGACTAGCTGTTGGATTTAAGAGAGTAGATGTCCCCAAATTTTATAAAGTATGCCTGTTTTACAGAAATTACATTCACTATCTCTTCAAAGATTTCTATGCAGTTAATGGTTAAGCAGCTAAAACTAAATGCACGTAAAACATATTTAACTAATTTTCCTCTTTCTTGTTTATTATTTGTTTTAATTTTAATTTATATTCAAGTTAATATTTTGTGTTTCTGCTGCCCCCAACAAAAATATTGCAAAACATTCTTGTAAATAAGACAACATCTTTTTTGTGGAGTATCTGTTAATTTTTGCCATATTTTCGATGTTGGAACAGAATAAAAGGGAGTTTTCTAGAATTATTTGCTATTTATTTTTTACTAACACTAAATAATCTGTTAATAAATCTAATTCTTGTTCTTTTTTCAAGTGGAACAACTTAAAAGGGGCATTCAAAAAGAAACAAGCCAGAGGCATAATTACAGAACCAGTAACTGTATGTTAGAAGTACTGACTCTGGCTGTTGATACACTTGTCCCACTGTTACACACGGTTGTGAATGACTGCCTCATATAATTCCTGGGGCCGGCCGCGGTGGTCGAGCGGTTCTGGCGCTGCAGTCCGGAACCGCGGGACTGCTACGGTCGCAGGTTCGAATCCTGCTTCGGGCATGGGTGTGTGTGATGTCCTTAGGTTAGTTAGGTTTAAGTAGTTCTAAGTTTAGGGGACTTATGACCTAAGATGTTGAGTCCCATAGTGCTAAGAGCCATTTGAACCATTGAACCATAATTACTGGGGCTGCGATGTTAACCAGTTCTCTACATACAGCTGGACGTCTTTGTCCAAGGTAAATCGTTTGCCGCTCAGAGCCTTTTTAAGGGGACCAAAAATGATTTAATCACAGGGAGAGAGGTCTGGACTGTATGAGGGTGGCCGAGAGCCTCCCATTTGAATTTCTGCAGGAGTGCTACCACTGTGTTGGATGTATGAGGATTTGCAGTGTTGTGGAGCAGAATGACCCCACAGGCGAGATTGCCTGGTCGTTTTCATTTGATCACTTGGCGAAAGGTGGTCAAGGTTTGTAAGTAACGCTGGGCATTCACTGTTGTCCCATACTGCAGGAAGTGAATCAGAAGGGGCTCATTTTGGTCAAAGAAGAACTTCAGCATAACCTTCCTTGCACTGATGAGTATGGCCTTGCCTTTTTTGGGTGATGGTGACCCTGGATGCTTCCACTGGAAAACCATTTTGATTCTGGTTCGAAGTCATGACACCATGACATCTCCAGCCACTACTTGTGAAAGGAACGCTTCCCTTCCCATAGTGCTGCAGCTGAGCAAGACAGTGGGCCATTCGACATGCTTCCTGGTGTGGTTGAAGACTGTGAAGCACCCATTAGGCACACACTTTGGGAATGTGCAGTTATTCCTTCATGATGGTGTACACTCTTCCAACACTCTATCAGACCACAACGGCTGTGGCTCTCACTGTTACTCGTCGGTCCTGGGTAATGAGTGCATCCACCAGCTGGACAATGTCATCGGTAATGCAGTGTTGTGCTCCAGACCGTGCAATACCGACTAACGACACCCATCCTTCCCTGAAGCGCTTGTGCCACACCTTGACCCTTGCAAGAGATACGCAGTGTCACTTGCTACATTCATCGATGAATGTTCATTCCTCCTACTCCTTCCGCTATCAGAAAACGAACACCACCTCTTTGCTCTTCTGTTGACGCCTCCATGTCACTGTTTGCAATGCGACTGGCAGTGTTGGACGATTGATGCATGCTGCTGCTAGCTCTGTATAGTCATGTGACGTGCACATGTGGCCTCCAGCGACAGGCTGTGAACTTCCATGCCTCGTTACACACGCCACAATATTACCCTCCTGTCACCAGTTTGCGCATTGTAGACTCCAGGTCGTTTCTTTCTGAATGCCTCTTATATAAGGTAACTATGAATTGTTGGTTCTAATCTTTTAATTCCATTTTCTTTACCTAATTTTAGAAGAAATTGTTTCTTTCAGTGTTCTATCTGGAAAATTTAAGGAAATCAATAACATTGTTGCCAAGTTGTTTGTTAACTTGTGGACTCAATAAGTGACAAAGTCTTTGTAAATTTTTAGTCTAAAATTGGAATTTACCCAATATAAGAAGTCTCTTCCCACAGTGTTGTTAATTACTCCATTACATATTTTAATGTTCTCCCTGCATATGAAGATTAAAATATTTTGTTAAGCATTTGCACTTTTCTTCTTTATTAAAAATATCTGCAAAATAGTTTATGTCCAAATCCAATAAATAATAATGTTCCTTTTTAGGTTCTTCTAAAATTTCTTGTAATTCTCCTGTAAGTGTATCTAATTTAACATTAACTAATTCTATTTTGTTAGGAATAGCAACAGAATTCTCATCTTTTCGTTTTATAATTTCTGTATCTCTACTAATAGTTTGTTTAACACTTTTAATTGCCTCCGCTAACTTTCACCCTTCTGTAAAAGATTGCTAATATTGGGGATTTTGTGTATATTTAAATTTGGTATGCTTTTTTGTTGTTTCTACAATAGCTGTATTCTGCATTTGTTGTGTGTCCCACAGCCAGTGGCCAGTGTGTCTGCACAATACAAACATTCCATAATAGAAACATTCCATTAAGATGACAAGCTTCATTAATTTCTTCAAGTCACATAAGTGTATTCTAGCTCTAGTTGTCTTTCCACCATTGTTTGTAAAACTGCAGGTCAGTGTTATTGGGTTTGGTACCTCTATATCTACCAAGGTGTGTTATTTCGATCATATTTATTTTGTTGTTGGGATGAATTATTCGCAGTTCTATGGGGTTTAGAAGTTAATAGTTCTTTTATTTAACATTATCAGATATCTGTAAGCACAGGGTAATTCAAAATGAATATATGGGTGTGAAGGCTTTGCAGCATTTACTACATTCAGCTTACAACTATAAATGATACACCAAGTGAAAGAGCAACTGAACTTCGTTTATATACCTATGCACAAAGGGAAGAGTATGGAACGACCAAGAGTGGCTGAAGAATTTGAGTAACGATTGACAATCTTCCACGCATAGTCCCAAGATATCAGTTCGGAAGGTTAGTCATGTATTAGCAGTTACCATGACGTCTGGAGGCTTTTAAGGAGACTTTATCGTTAGCAGATGTTAGATGCTCGAACACCTACACACTATGATTTATGGGCCAACTTTGCAAACGAAATGTTATTGCATGGTGTAGAATACTTTCTGAGAGAGGACAAGTAACTATCTCACCTATTTTTCGTATACAGAAAATTATTAAAGATTTTGTTGCAACCTGACACACTTTGAGCGAGACTATAGAAAGTTAACGGCCTGAGAATACGCTGATGGAACCTGGTATGGCGCTAAAATTATAAGGTGTTTTTATGGTTCTTAGCTCGCAGAAACGGCATGTTGGGAGTAGAAAGCAATTGGCGGCGAGCCCATCCCATAGTAAATCTTACCAGGCAGGCCCACAGTCATACAGAGCAGACAGGGAGGACAGTCGTAAACTGGGCATTGTGTGCAGAGCCACGCGTAATAAAAATTCACCTCTTTTTGTGTTCACCGATACTGCAAACAGGACTGTCAACGACTTCCATTGGCCGCCTCTCTTGTATAAGAAACTCCGGTGTCTGAGAAACGTTTAGAGATAGAATCTTTATCACACTTCATAGCTAGGACTAACATGCTCCAAGGCACAGGAAATTTAGAAAAAAAAGACCTTTAAGATTGTATCAGTTCGCTTGTTGTCATGGGAAGCGAAACGACTTTGGAGAAAGTCACCTTCCCCTCTGCGAAAACTTAAAAAAGCCAGTAACTGCCGGTACCTTTTCTCCAGAATCCCAGGTTCCTTAACTCCTGCCCTGGTTTGACATGAGTTTGTGCTGTGGTGTGGGACGGGAGATTTGGCGCCTGTAGAGCTCAAGATGGGGTGAAGGCGGTGTCGTTCGTGCACTTTTCGGGAAAACGGAATTTTTTTTCTTGAGAGGTGCGACTTGGTCTGGGTAGGCACTTCTGGTTGCAGATCTGGCATGTGTGGTTGGTATTAGGGACTTGTCCTAATACTGACTTCACTTGCGAGTAGTTTAGACTGGGGAGCCTGTGGTGAAGTTCTTACTGTACCGACAGTGTGGCTTCAAAGGACTTGAACTGCTCGTTAGACGAGGTCACGCTTATTCGTTTTCGGTTTACTAGTCTTCATGTTTGGTATCCTTGTGCGCTCTGTCGTATAAGTGAGCCAAATTGGTCCTTGGTATGACCAGCGAACGGGTGTGTCACACACTGAAATGTACCGTGATTTCGAGGCTATGGTAGCGAGTAAATTGCGATCCTTCCGCCTGATTGGTAGACCGTGAGATTTTTGCATTTCTTTTGTGGCCGCGATCGATTCACAGGTGCTTCCTCCACGTCTCACCTCCGCCTCACACATCTCGCCAGCTGCAAGTAACATCGCCGCACGAAGCAAACAGGGTTACGTACTGCCGCTCCGGCATTGTCACGGTGTACGGATCTCAATCGCCACTTGCTCTCAGCTGCACCTATGAAGAGAAACGTCAGTAGATTTGATCAACCAAAGTCTGCTCATCAGCTGCAGCCCGCGTCCACCTGTAAAACACATTATAAAATCTGCTGCTCTGCCCTGCAAACCCGAAAGCTGAAAGAAATAATTTTAGTTCACTATTACCTGTCCGCTTCTTTGCGGTATGATTGATTTCATTAAATGCAGTTTGAATGCACCGCGGCAGCGGCTCCTTCGTTCGTACCGCAGCTCTGCAACACGAATAATATTTAAATAGCTGAAAATGTCTTAAAAGGATGGGATAAAATACCAGGCAAGCTTATTACAAATTATAATGCAAGTTTTCTCTAAGTAACTGTATTCAGAACATTTAGAAAAATTAAATTCTTACACACCTTTACAAATCAATGCCTAATGGCGTCCTTCTCTCAATCTCGACAAAACAATGCTACACAAGTATACAATATATCGTCACAGGCTCTTAACTACACACGTAACTCCGAATAGATGACAGAGAAATTAATACTCGGTCACTACTATTTATACTTGCTGTGAAATATGCTCATCTTTGTTTGATATTTAATAAGTATCGTCTGTGGCAGTTTCAGTACTCGCCGTCACAGATATTATCTTTAAAAAAAATCGGTACGTAATTCTATACAAGTATAAAACATGACACAGAATGGTTTCTCTTTATTACAAGAAGTTCACACAATCATTGTCCGCGCAACTACAATAATCCAGTTCAATTATTCTTTTTTTTTACCGCATATAATATGTTTTTCGCCAGGAGACGTTACACTATATAGAGAAACTTCAGTAGATTTGATCAATCAAAGTCTGCTCAGCGTCACATCAATGCAGTTGCGTTATCCACATTTTTAGGGCCGGGGTTAAACCATCTTTGCCAACCCAGGATCCCTGTCCAGTGTAGTCTTAAAACACCTGTTTACGGTATTCAATCAATAACTTGTTTAGCATAATTTACGTCTGTGTGTTTTTTGAAAGGAATAAATGTTGTTTGAACACTATAATTATGCCAACACAATCAATCATATGTATAGTCCCCACCGTGTAACCTTTAATAGCTACAACAAGACTTCTATGAAGTAATTTTTTATGCCATATCTCTGCGGAAAGTCTACAGGGATTTCTTTTTCGGTGAAGCAACTGTAACTGGTGTTTGTTAACTTGACGCCTAGGACTATGTCTCTTTCCTTAAATGGAAAAAGGTGAACAACGTAACTTCATTTGGGATAAAGCTGTGCGCCGCCTCTACTGGCATAACTAAATACGCGAATGATTAAACGATGTTGTGCCTTACCGCTGGATTGGCCGCAAGAGGCCGGATGTTGGAGCTTGTTTTGCATGACCTCCTCGTTGACAAGCGATCTGACGGCATGCAATTTTCATCTTTGGGGGTTCGTTACTAATCATGAGTATGTGTCTCCGCTACCAGCTGATCTCCCCGAATTTAGAAACAGCATTGTTGCAACAATTACCCTAGACACACTGATTGGGAAGAGCTCGTCCATCGACTTGATGTGTAACGAATGATGATCACGTTGAACAAATGGTTCAAATGGCTCTGAGAAATCAAATGGTTCAAATGGCTCTGAGCAGTATGGGACTTAACATCTATGGTCATCAGTCCCCTAGAACTTAGAACTACTTAAACCTAACTAACCTAATGACAGCACACAACACCCACCCATCACGAGGCAGAGAAAATCCCTGACCCCGCCGGGAATCGAACCCGGGAACCCGGGCGTGGGAAGCGAGAAGGCTACCGCACGGCCACGAGATGCGGGCTCACTCTGAGAACTATGGGACTTAACATCTGAGGCCATCAGTCCCCTAGAACTGAGAGCTACTTAAACCTAACTAACCTAAGGATATCACACACATCCATGCCTGCGGCAGGATTCGAACCTGCGACCGTAGCAGTCGCGCGGTTCCAGACTGAAGCGCCTTGAACCGTTCGGCCGCAGTGGCCGGCTAAACTATTTTTAGTGCAGATATTCTCAGTTGAGCTTGTGACACCTTCACAATCAGTTTACCTTGTGACACTGAATCATTTTCAGCTGTTGCATCCATCGGAAATGAATTGCTGCTAAGTTGAACTGTACACCGCCAAGGATAAACTTTGACAGTTTGGTTCCTATCTTAACGATGAGCTGTGTTATCCCCAATGACTCCACGCTATTATTTTCAACTCTTCGTAATGTGTATACTGGAGCTTTTAGTCTCCTCCTCTCCAAGAGGGCGACACTAACGAGCGACACAAGTGCGCTAGTGTCTACCAGGAATTTATATTCCCTGTCCTGTACAAAGTCCATCAAGGAGCAATATGTCTCTACATATTTGTTTGTAGTATTATCGTTACAGGGAATGTTTCCTGATGAGACAAACACTCCCGTTTACATTTAATGCTTGTTTCTGTTTATTTCGTTTAACCTTTTTCTTGCTTCTATATTCGGTGCCTTATGACCAAAGCGTCACAACCATAATACTGTGTTTTGTGACACTGTGCTTTCTATTGTCCTTTCTTCGAGTAAGGATAACATTCTTTTTTAGAAGAAATGATCCACCTTTAATTGTGCACTTTCGAAGGAATATATATTTCCTGCAAATGCATGTCAATTCGAAGCAGTAAAGCTAAATCAATCGGGTTTCCCTAACGGCCTACACGTGAAAATTTAGCAGGAATTCTGCATGAAAAGAAATCCAGAGTCCAGTTTTCCTCTTGTCTGAGCATGATTTGATCCGCTTCTGGATTATGTGTCAACTCATATGTCTGCATGTTAATTTTCTGATTGTACCAGAAAAGACTACGACAGTTTCACTGGCTTTCTATACTAATCCAGCAAACTTCCCTCTAAAAAATCTATTACTGTTCTGTTTACTGTACCTCTGCTACGAAACTTTTGCTAATTGTTGAAATGTGTGAGCTTTGCTAAGCATCTCGTGGTACATCACATATTTTAGCCTCACCCATTGGCTGTAGAGTCTCCATCCACAGACTCATTTCGTTCGACCAATTACTCAGTTTTGCTGGGGTTAAACTATCTTTTATGAATATTTTCATGCCCTCTGTTGCTTTGCGGGAGAAGGGTGTTATTAGATCAGCTGAGGAAGGATCTATGGGGACGAGCGTACACTCACTGCTGCCTTAACCTCGCCTGAACGCAGTAGTTACTGTTGCACAGCTTGCAATGCTAGTTGCGTACTTAACTCGTCATACAACTTCGGCTGAGCTGTATCGTCTAACAACTTCGATACCTGCTCCATCAGAGCGGTTATAATATTACTTGTGTTAGCTGACTGTGTTTCTGATATATTTGTGCAACTTATTACTCCTCTTATACTCACAAGACTAATACGAAAGGAACACTTACTCTTTTAAAAGTAACAGACAAGTCAACAAACATAATTTCACCAAAGCCTCATACACTCAGTTTTAACTAAGACCTAAGACTGAACGTTACCCAACGACACTTGGTACGATCGTCTGCTGCAAGACGATAACACTTTCAAGAGGTTCAATTTGCATGTCCCGTTCTATTATAAGGCAGTCAATGACCAGATAAATTACAGCTTGTACACCTCCCGGCTACCATATAAGTATCCTAAAATTGGTTTTAAATTGTGACAGATCTATGGGTTCTTCAAGTTTGACAGAAGTCACTTTTCACATTGCTTGCCAATCTCTGTGTCGAGTCTCAGCCATACAAAGCAACAAAAATATACAGAGCAGCAGAAGATATCCTTTGGACTCATTGCGTTGCACTCGCGATTAGAAAGTCAAAATTTATTGATCTCGATTCACAGTTCAGTGCCTCCTCACCAGCCTTGCCTGAAGCCTCTTGGTAGTGACGTGGTGGAATTCCGCTGACTCCTGTTGTCAGCTCGGTGGTGGTCAGGGCTGGACCTGAAGTCTTGTGGACTGCCAGCTGACAGTCTCCAGGCAGATCCGTAGCGTGTGAGTATGCCCTACACTGTTAAGCGTCGTCAGTCCCGCTACAAAGGATAGTGGTGGCTCTCTCAGAAGTCCTGTAAGTAGCTGACCCTGACCACACTGGCACCTGGAAGTGTCTGTAGTAGTGATAAGGAACAGAGGCACTGGATGGCACTCTCACATAGCAGTGACAATGATTTTATCATGATAAGTATCATGAAATTTATTCATGTTCGAAGACCCCAAAATTTTTCATCAGCAGTGTGGTAGATGTTGGCCAACACAAAGTCGCATCACTGGAGGGTCGTAGATAGTTGTCATCTCAGAAATGGCAAGCACCATACATCTAATGAATGGAATTTTGGAACACGTATTGTGTTCGAGTATAATGGCTTTTCTGGAGACTAGAAATCTACTCTGTAGGAATCAGCATGGGTTTCCAAAAAGACGGTCATGTGAGACTCAGAGGGCCATAGACACGGGTTCACAGGTAGACGCCGTGTTTCTTGACTTCCGCAAGGCGTTCGATACAGTTCCCCACATTCTTTTAATGAACAAAGTAAGAGCATATGGACTATCAGACCAATTGTGTGATTGGATTGAGGAGTTCCTAGATAACAGGACGCAGCATGTCATTCTCAATGGAGAGAAGTCTTCCGAAGTAAGAGTTATTGTGCCGCAGGGGAGTGTCGTAGGACCGTTGCTATTCACAATATACATAAATGACCTGGTGGATGACATCGGAAGTTCACTGAGGCTTTTTGCAGATGATGCTGTGGTGTAACGAGAGGTTGTAACAATGGAAAATTGTACTGAAATGCAGGAGGATCTGCAGCGAATTGACGCATGGTGCAGGGAATGGCAATTGAATCTCAATGTAGACAAGTGTAATGTGCTGCGAGTACACAGAAAGATAGATCCTTTATTATTTAGCTACAAAATAGCAGGTCAGCAACTGGAAGCAGTTAATACCATAAATAATCTGGGAGTACGCATTAGGAGTGATTTAAAATGGAATGATCAAATAATGTTGATCGTCGGTAAAGCAGATGCCAGACTGAGATTCATTGGAAGATTCCTAAGGAAATGCAATCCGAAAACAAAGGAAGTAGGCTACAGTACGCTTGTTCGCCCACTGCTTGAATACTCCTCAGGAGTGTGGGATCCATACCAGATAGGGTTCATAGAAGGTATAGAGAAGATCCAACGGAGAGCAGCGCGCTTCGTTACAGGATCATTGAATAATCGCGAAAGCGTTACGGAGATGATAGATAAAGTCCAGCGGAAGACTCTGCAGGAGAGACACTCAGTAGCTCGGTACGGGCTTTTGTTGAAGTTTCGAGAACATACCTTCACCGAGGAGTCTAGCAGTATATTGCTCCCTCCTACGTATATCTCGCGAAGAGACCATGAGGATAAAATCAGAGAGATTAGAGCCCACACAGAGGCATACCGACAATCCTTCTTACCACGAACAATACGGGACTGGAATAGAAGGGAGAACCGATAGAGGTACTCAAGGTACCCTCCGCCACACACCGTCAGGTGGCTTGAGGAGTATGGATGTAGATGTAGATATCACTACACTGTAATAATCATTGAATCAAGTGCTTTGGTGTGAATTCCATTAATCCTAACGATCAACTGAATTCAGAGCTGAAGAACATGGGCTTATGCAGACAAGTGGCAGGTAATATAGCAAGGCTCCGATGATTATGTGGCCCACATCTTTACTACTGGTCAGCAGTCCTTGTTCTGCTGTTTTTGCTTAACAAGTCTCTGCAATGTGTTATTGCATCAAAGATAATTCTTGTTGCTTCACATGACATTGTTTACTACAGATGACGACACTTGGTTTGTTATCAACACCCCAGAAATCGAGAAGCAATTCATCTATGTGCAAAAAACTATTATCTTTTGTACAAGCGAACATACACACTGAAGTGCCAAAGAAACTGGTATATGCATGCATATTTAGATACAGAGATATACAAACAAGCAGAATACGATGCTGCTGTCGACAACGCCTTTATAAGATAACACGTGTCTGGTGCAGTTCTTAGATTGGTTACTGCTGCTACAGTGGCAGTTTATGAAGATTTGAGTGAGTTAAGACGTGGTGTTACAGTTGGCGCACAAGCGATGGGATACAGCATATCCGAGGTAGCCATGAGGTGGGGATTTTTCATAAGTGCACCATCGATATCAGGATCCAGTAAAACATCAAATCTCTTACATTGCTGCGGCCGGAAAAAGATCCTGCAAGACTGGACCAACGGCGACTGAAGAGAATCGTTCAACGTGAGAGAAATACAATTGTTCCACAGATAGGTGCAGATTTCAGTGCTGGGCCATGAACGTGTCAGCGTGTGAACCATTCAACGAAACATCATCGATATGGTCTTTCACAGCTGAAGGCCCACTTTTCTACCCTAGATGACTGCACGACACATAGTTTTACCCCTCGCTTGGGCCCATGAACACCGAGCTTGGGCTGTTGACGACTGGAAACAAGTTACCCGATCGAACGAAAAAAAAAAATGATTCAAATGGTTCAAATGGCTCTGAGCACTATGGGACTCAACTTCTGAGGTCATTAGTCCCCTAGAACTTAGAACTAGGTAAACCTGACTGACCTAATGACATCACACACATCCATGCCCGAGGCAGGATTCGAACCTGCGACCGTAGCCGTCTCGCGATTCCAGACAGCAGCGCCAGAACCGCACGGCCACTTCGGCCGGCCTTGTTCAAACGAATCACGTTTCAAATTGTATCGAGCGGATGGATGTGTACGGGTATGGAGACACAACCTCATGATGTACCTCTTCCGAAGTAAGAGTGATTTCAGGTGTGCCGCAGGGGAGTGTCATAGGACCGTTGCTATTCACAATATACATAAATGACCTGGTGGATGACACGGAAGTTCACTCAGGCTTTTTGCAGATGATGCTGTGGTGTATCGAGAGGTTGTAACAATGGAAAACTGTACTGAAATGCAGGAGGATCTGCAGCGAATTGACGCATGGTGCAGGGAATGGCAATTGAATCTCAATGTAGACAAGTGTAATGTGCTGCGAGTACACAGAAAGATAGATCCTTTATTATTTAGCTACAAAATAGCAGGTCAGCAACTGGAAGCAGTTAATACCATAAATTATCTGGGAGTTCGCATTAGGAGTGATTTAAAATGGAATGATCATATAATGTTGATCGTCAGTAAAGCAGATGCCAGACTGAGATTCATTGCAAGAATCCTAAGGAAATGCAATCCGAAAACAAAGGAAGTAGGTTACAGTACGCTTGTTCGCCCACTGCTTGAATACTGCTCAGCAGTGTGGGATCCGTACCAGATAGGGTTGATAGAAGATATAGAGAAGATCCAACGGAAAGCAGCGCGCTTCGTTACAGGATCATTTAGTAATCGCGAAAGCGTTACGGAGATGATAGATAAACTCCAGTGGAAGACTCTGCAGGAGAGACACTCAGTAGCTCTGTACGGGCTTTTGTTAAAGTTTCGAGAACATACCTTCACCGAAGAGTCAAGCAGTATATTGCTCCCTCCTACATATATCTCGCGAAGAGACCATGAGGATAAAATCAGAGAGATTAGAGCCCACACAGAGGCATACCGACAATCCTTCTTACCACGAACAATACGAGACAGGAATAGAAGGGAGAACCGATAGAGGTACTCAAGGTACCCTCCGCCATACGCCGTCAGGTGGCTTGCGGAGTATGGATGTAGATGTAGATGTAGAATCCTGGACCCTGCATGTCAGCAGGGCACTGCTCAAGCTGGTGGAGGCTCTGTAATAGTATGGGACGTGTGCAATTGGACTGACATGGGATCTCTGATACGTCTAGAGACGACTCTGACAGGTGAATGTATGTAAACATCCTGTCTGATCACCTGCATCCATTCGTGTCCATTGTGCATTCCAATGGTCTTGTGCAGTTCAAGCAGGACAATGTGACACTCCACGCGTCCAGAACTGATACAGAGAGGCTCCAGGAACACATTTTTGAGTTTAAACACTTCCACTGGCTACCATACTCCCCAGACTAACATTAAGTACCTCGAAGAAAACGATTTATTGACACATAGTCAGCACGGATTCAGAAAATATCGTTCTTGCGAAACACAACTAGCTCTTTATACTCAGGAAGTAGTAAGTGCTATCGACAAGGGATGTCAAATTGATTCCATATTTTTAGATTTCCAGAAGACTTTCGACACCGTTCTTCACAAGCGTCTTCTAACCAAAATGCGTGCCTACGGAATATCGCCTCTGTTGTGCGACTGGATGCGAGATTTCATGTCAGAAAGGTCACAGTTCGTAGCAATAGACGGAAAGTCATGGAGTAAAATAGAAGTAATATCCCGGGTTCCCCAAGGAAGTGTTATAGGCCCTATATTGTTCCTGATCTATGTTAACGACATAGGAGACAATCGCAGTAGCCGTCTTAGATTGTTTGCAGATGATGCTGTCATTTATCGTCTTGTAAATCATCAGGTGATCAAAACGACTTCCAAAATAATTTAGATAAGATATGTGTATGGTGCGAAAAGTGGCAATTGACCCTGAATAAAGAAAAGTGTGAAGTTATTCACATGAGTACCAAATGAAATTAGCTAAATTTCGATTACGCGGTAAGTCACATAAATCTGAAGGCTGTAAATTCAGCTAAATACTTATGGAATTACAAATAACCTAAATTGGAACGATCACACAGATAATATTATGGGTAGAGCAAACCAAAGACTGCTATTCATTGGCTGAACACTTAGAAGGTGCAACAGGTCTACTAAAGAGACTGCTTACACCACGCTTGTCCACCCCATTCTGGAGTATTGCTGTGCGGTGTGGGATCCCCATCAGGTGGGACTGACAGATGACATTGAAAAAGTACAAAGAAGGGCAGCTCGTTTTGTATTATCGCGAAATAGGGGAGATAGTGTCACAGACATGATACGCGAATTGGAGTGGCAATCATTAAGACAAAGGCGTTTTTCGTTGCGACGGGATCTTCTCATGAACTTTCAATCACCAGTTTTCTCCTCCGATTGCGAAAACATTCTGTTGAAACCCACGAACGTAGGGAGAAATGATTATCACAATCAGGTCTCGCATACAAAAATTTAAGTGCTCGTTTTTCCCGCGTGCTGTTCGAGAATGGAACAGTAGAGAGACAGCTTGAATGTGATTCATTGAACCCTCTGCAAGGCACTTTATTGTGAATAGCAGAGTAATCACGTAGATAGATAGATAGATAGATATTGAGCATAGCTGGGATGCCTTGCAATGCGCTGTTCAGAAGAGATCTCCACCCCTCGTACTTTTGCGAATTTATGGGCAGCCCTGAAGGATTCATGGTGTCACTTCCCTTCAGCACTACTTCAGACATTAGTCGAATGCATGCCACGTCGTGTTACGGCGCTTCTGCGTGCTCGAGGGTCCTACACGATATTATATAGGTGTTCCAGTTTCTTTGGCTCTTCAGCGTATATGTACAACAAAAATGTAATGCAGCTTCGCCTTTCACACCTTGCAGTTCTCTAAGTCACGAAGGGATGGTCGCTGAGAAACACAGAAACTGGTAGCTCCATCAACTGAAACCAAAGTAGTGTTGGCGTACTTGCTGGTACTGCCACGTCTTTCTTTTATGGAGTTCGGAGGCAGTAGTACTGAGGGGAAAGTTGTCACTTGTGTCCTTTACGCAGCTTCTCAACTTCTCTGCGACCAAGGCGAATGGCTGAAAAATAACAGGACAAAAATCCGGACCCATCAATTGGCAGTCCAACACCAGTCCGTTGAGTCAGGATTATGGGTTACCTTCGTCATGCGTGGTGGAAATTAAGAAGGGAGGTTAGCCATGCAAATTATCAGAGCACAGCCTAAAACGGGAAATAACCGGGGCTATGGGCCCTTAGAGATTTTCAAACGAGATCTTTTAGAGAAACAATTTCGACACTCACATCACGTGATTAGAGCAAGCCATTAAATAACAAAATACGAATGCAAATGTGACTCCTCCTGGTTACGATTCTACTGGTTCAGCTGCTCAAACACTTCTCTCGTTAATGATAAAACTGTATATACAGTGAGGATGTGCCAGTTGAAATTATTGTTGAAAGTGAGGGAAATACTGGAGTGTCGGAAAAGATTAATAAACGTTGCCTGGGAGGGTGTTTACAAGCTGTGTAAAATTAATGTGACGAATATAATATGAAATTGTTCAGTGTGAATAGAAAATTTAAAGCCTAATCAAAGAAGTAATTTGTCTTTCATCATTTGGTAAACAGTGAAATGAAGTACAGTATAGTAGCATGTAGCTGAAACAATCATAGATAATGGCTGAAGCAATAACGTCACGGGTCGTTTCCAGGGAAATCACTAAATGTATTGTCGTACAGCTGTAAAAGAGAAAGCTCTGGATGTTTTACACTAGAGTCTCGATGGCACTTAGATGGAAGCATAGCTTGTAGAAACGTACGGCCAAGCCAAGAGGGGATTGCATCGTTAGCACGTAGTAGTGTACAACAAAGAAAAGAGATCATCGGATCGTTAAATTGCAGAAGCGTACAACCAAGCCAAGAAGGCAACGCATCGTTAGCTTGTAGAAGTGTACAACCAAGGCGAGAGGGTATCGCATCATTAGCTTGTAGTGTACAACGTCACCACATTCTCACAATGAAAAGAGAAGAGTTGGTGTAAAAGAAGCAAGAAGGGCAAGGCTGACGCAGATAGCGATGCCGAAGCAGTATGCAGAAGTCCCTCAGGTAAGTAAACAGCGATGCTGCTTCGCCACGTAAGGGGATCCCAGGCCAGCTACAAACGGGTTCTCATATGATTACCTGTCTGCAGGTTTCGGCATCAACGCCATCGCCTTGTATTCGCCGGTTAGAGCGCGAAAGCTGAGCGGAACAGGTGGCGTCAAGTCGAGCTGGTGGAAGACGCTGCAGCTTCGTCCGTCGTGGACAGGCAGGGTCACCGAGAACGCATCCTGGGCCCGTACTATGCGTGTTGCTCGTGAACGAGGGCACTTCAGCACCAGGGGATCCTCTGCCCAAGTCTGTTGGAGGCGCTACCGTTGCTAATGGAGTCTTCGCTGCAGCTGCAATAAACATGATGTTCCCATGTTACTTATCAACTATATGCAATAAAGCTGAGAACTGAATCTATTAACTGTTCGCATTGCAAATTAATCTCATGCTGTGTGTGAAAGCTGAGTACTGAATCGAGTTTTCTAATAACCGTGCTCAGTACGGAGTTATTAAGAGTGTCACAAGGGATGTACCTCAGGGACTATACAGCAAGGGAGTTTCACAAGTTATGAAGCTTATAAAGAGGTTGCGTCATGTAGAATCTGCCTCACGTTGAACTTGAAATAAACGTTCAGAACAGCCACTACGTCCAAAGCCTTGAAACCTAAAATCTGGCGCTTATATTGTATGCTGCCATGTAATAGTACTAGACTCTGTGAAGTGTTAAGCTACGTGCATCCATCTACAAACGAATGTACTGGCTAAGGGTAAGAGATGGTATCGATCCCGTTAGTCCAGAATACTTTGTAGGCGTATCTAGTAGGAATACTGCAGGACGTGACCGACTGACCAGTATCAAAACCAGCCGCCGCAAGAAGCTTCATGCTACAGAGTAGCTCTCTTCAGTTGCGTACCCCGTACTGGGGACTAATAAAAAAGAGGCTAATATCAACATTCTAAATAGTTACTAACCAGAATGGGAGACGAGGTACTGCCAGATGTAAAGCTGTGAGGACGGGGCGTGAGTCGTGCTTGGGTAGTTCAGTTGGTGGAGCACTTGCCCGCGAAAGGCAAAGGTCCCGAGTTCGAGTCTCGGTCCGGCACACAGTTTTAACATGCCTGGAAGTTTCAGTTACTAACCAACCAACCTCCTGTTGGCGGGCTCAGAACGGGGTGAGAGGTAATACTTGCATAGACAACTGTGACAACTGCAATCAGGCAAGCAGGCAAAGCACGAGGGACAGTTATAAAGCAATTTTTTGATCTTTTTTACGTGCATAGTCTGACTGACTTTCCTGATTGGCTTTGAAATTCCTGAATGACACTACCGTGGTGCGACACTAGAATAGAGAAAGAAAATAGCGCTGCCCATCTACAGTTTAACAGATGTTTTGAAGTGATAAAATTTTATGTTTACCCTCCCTTAATCCATGTAGAGACCTCGTCGGTATACCCTGGTCGTGTAGAAGCCTGCAACCTGCCATTCATTTCTCCCATTTAGTTAGTGATTTGTGCTCTACATTAGGTTTTCTTTTCAGTATTCCTCTAACTTTTTCATTCAGCAGATTTCGTTATTGGCACTACGGTGCCCAAGTGCCTGGATATTGTGATTCTGCGACGCATAAGTTCTCACAAAAACGAAGACATGCAAACGGAGCACCATACGTTGAGTATCATTTCGGGTATGGGCCGGACAGTCCACGATGCATGTACTGAACTCCCCTTGTATAAGATGGGAAGGGGAAAGGACACATGAAGGAGTGGACCCCCTATAATCGCATCATGTTTCCTTTCACAGTTCACATATATTTATAGAAGACATTACACTAAAGAACGGAATATACACTCCTGGAAATGGAAAAAAGAACCATTGACACCGGTGTGTCAGACCCACCATACTTGCTCCGGACACTGCGAGAGGGCTGTACAAGCAATGATCACACGCACGGCACAGCGGACACACCAGGAACCGCGGTGTTGGCCGTCGAATGGCGCTAGCTGCGCAGCATTTGTGCACCGCCGCCGTCAGTGTCAGCCAGTTTGCCGTGGCATACGGAGCTCCATCGCAGTCTTTAACACTGGTAGCATGCCGCGACAGCGTGGACGTGAACCGTATGTGCAGTTGACGGACTTTGAGCGAGGGCGTATAGTGGGCATGCGGGAGGCCGGGTGGACGTACCGCCGAATTGCTCAACACGTGGGGCGTGAGGTCTCCACAGTACATCGATGTTGTCGCCAGTGGTCGGCGGAAGGTGCACGTGCCCGTCGACCTGGGACCGGACCGCAGCGACGCACGGATGCACGCCAAGACCGTAGGATCCTACACAGTGCCGTAGGGGACGGCACCGCCACTTCCCAGCAAATTAGGGACACTGTTGCTCCTGGGGTATCGGCGAGGACCATTCGCAACCGTCTCCATGAAGCTGGGCTACGGTCCCGCACACCGTTAGGCCGTCTTCCGCTCACGCCCCAACATCGTGCAGCCCGCCTCCAGTGGTGTCGCGACAGGCGTGAATGGAGGGACGAATGGAGACGTGTCGTCTTCAGCGATGAGAGTCGCTTCTGCCTTGGTGCCAATGATGGTCGTATGCGTGTTTGGCGCCGTACAGGTGAGCGCCACAATCAGGACTGCATACGACCGAGGCACACAGGGCCAACACCCGGCATCATGGTGTGGGGAGCGATCTCCTACACTGGCCGTACACCACTGGTGATCGTCGAGAGGACACTGAATAGTGCACGGTACATCCAAACCGTCATCGAACCCATCGTTCTACCATTCCTAGACCGGCAAGGGAACTTGCTGTTCCAACAGGACAATGCACGTCCGCATGTATCCCGTGCCACCCAACGTGCTCTAGAAGGTGTAAGTCAACTACCCTGGCCAGTAAGATCTCCGGATCTGTCCCCCATTGAGCTTGTTTGGGACTGGATGAAGCGTCGTCTCACGCGGTCTGCACGTCCAGCACGAACGCTGGTCCAACTGAGGCGCCAGGTGGAAATGGCATGGCAAGCCGTTCCACAGGACTACATCCAGCATCTCTACGATCGTCTCCATGGGAGAATAGCAGCCTGTATTGCTGCGAAAGGTGGATATACACTGTACTAGTGCCGACATTGTGCATGCTCTGTTGCCTGTGTCTATGTGCCTGTGGTTCTGTCAGTGTGATCATGTGATGTATCTGACCCCAGGAATGTGTCAATAAAGTTTCCCCTTCCTGGGACAATGAATTCACGGTGTTCTTATTTCAATTTCCAGGAGTGTATTATTAACTATGTCGAAGAATGAGCAACAAGACTATACTTTTTCCACATAATCGGTTTAAACCATAGAACAGAGGACCCAAGCTACAAACAAATCAACAATAAATACAAATGGCAAACTAATAAGGTAACATTTCTTAATTAAAGAAATTTTGCCTTCAGAAAATTTTAAGAACAAATCGCACTTACGGCTCTTTAAAAAGAAATTTAAATTAGTTTCAATATTAATCACGATAGCCCTTGAAAGGAACTTCTGAAGCTGCGATTACTAAATCACAAATCCAAACATTCAGTCTCCGGAACAGACCAACCGTGAAAGTTAAGTGCCAACAGTTACGATCCAGCAAGGTTTTCTTTACGTGCATGGAATGATGAATACAGTACGGAGGTGACAGCATAGTAATTAGAAAAGCATCTGAAACATTGGCCAATAGAGAAAGAGTTTCCAAATATTAGAACAATAAGTACATGCTGAAATAATCTGCATAAAATATCTGAAAGTTAATCACAAATTACATATTACCCATTTCTGTACAGACGTAAAATATTTGGAGGAAAATATTAACGTAAGAGCTTCTAAATAAGAGAATAGGCTAAAAAAATTTAACAAATACGCTTCTAGCGCGAAATGCTCCCCTAAGGTAATGTCGGGTAGCCACAAATCCTCCCGGAAAACACCATGCAGTTGCGTAACGGGAAACAGGTCCCCGGGGCCAACCGCCGCCCCAGGCATTGGACCTGCAACTGGTAACACTATGAGCTGTTAACAAGCACCACTCAGATGAAACATGAGGCAAAAGAACAAGAATATGTAGGCTGAAATCATTAACCTTAGAAAGTTACATGAGACAAAAAACAATAAGCCACCTAGGCTACATAGCCAGAAACTTGTTGCACCAAACTGAAATTGTTATGAGAAACATGAACTTATCTGTAGAGGTGGTACTTAAATGCTAGCATTTACAAGTAAGGTTCTTTTCCACAGCACTTAGATTTCAAAACGATCTAAAACACAATTTTAACAATACACATTAGTTCGTCAAATTTCCTTAAGTAAAAGATTGATTAATAAATCCAAGAAAATGTCTCAAGGAGTTAAACCAAACTCTTGATAAACCACATTTACCACAGAGCTTATGAACAATATAACAGCTCTAAATACCTAACTTTGTTTAACACTAGGGAAACGACAAATGCCCTCACGGCTCACAGGAAAATAATACTGATTTGAAAATCACCAGATTTAAGGTACCAGGCAGTTTGTGGCGTAAACAAGGAACAGGAAGGAAGAACATCAAGAACCGCTTATAATGGCAAGCAGCCACCGTTACATGTACGGAACATGCACAAACCATTAAATAGATCGAATTCAGAGAGACGATTTGTTGACAATAATTACAACACTTGAAATAACTTTTTGAGATCCATAAAACGACAGTCACGTAGGCGGGTACGTCACAGCGCGAAAGATACTAACCTTTGATACACCAAGAAGTTGTTATTTCACAATTTGAGTTCAATGTAACACACCGGTATTCAAAAGCGCACAGCATATACATAAGGGAAGACAAATCAGCTGACACGCACTGAAGGGCGTGCTGGAAGCTTCCATGCATCCACTGACGGTACACCCACAACAAACCTGTCTCCGCACAGACAGAGCCAACTGTCCACACAGCCGATGGGCCGACCACTGTCCATGTTGCCCTCTCGCCACGTACCCAGACACATCTCTTTCGACACGCTGCGGTCTGTTTTCCAGACTCCTCACCAGCGATAACACACATGAAGCTAAGGGTATTTCCTGTCACCTAGCGAAGCGCCAGCAAGTGAAGGGGAAAGAAGAGATGAAATAAAGCCGCCACGGTTCAGCATCCCCCACTAAAACGGAAAGAACCCTAATTTCTTCTTACCAAGGGAGAAAATAATCAGCCTGCTTCACCTGGCTACCGTGAACCTTAAGGATTTTGCCGGTAGTGAGAGTACGAACCAGTAAATTAATTGGACTCAAGACCCTAACAACAGGAAGGGTCCAATAAATCACGGAGTAAGTTTACCTGTAATTCCACTATGCTGCCTGCCACCCTCGTTGAAATTCGAACGAAAACCTTATCCCCCATGACCCCTCGGAAGGGCTGCTTCCTTGATTATAGCGTCTCGTGATGACGGTGGGCTAACTCACGTCCCACTGCTGTTTGATAACTTCCGAGGAATAAACTCAGATCATTTAAACTTCGCAAGTTGGAAAGAGGAGAATTAAGAGTAAGCAAACGCAAGTAAAGCCAGAAATGCTCTAGAAGCCTCAGACTGTGCAGAATTAAAGGCGAAATTGATACAAGGTAGTGAGATGGTACTGGGTTTACTCGTCTTACACTGTTCGCACTCGCCTATTAAACGACGAAGGCCAAGTGAGTGTCCACAGAACAATGAATTATGGAAACAATAAAAAATGGTGCGCACAAACTCGATAGATAAATCTTAGATTCACCCAGTCTGCCAACTTCACGACACAGTATCCCTTTTCTTAATAAATAACCAGGAACAAGTCAGCCAACTAACCAACGCTACCTAAAAAGTCCTAACAAATGATCCTGATCTTGTTTAAGCCTGAGGTCGGTGAAGAGCTGAGGTATCTCTGTTAAGACACTACCAACAGGAGGACCGCCCGATAAACAACAACCCTACAGTTCCTGTGTCTCTTCATCAAACATGCGGCTAAGTGCATCAGCAACTAGATTGTCGGCGTGTTTAATACGAGTATGACGAACTCTGAAACGCAAGGCAGATATGGACAGCTCACCTTGTAGTCCTACCCGGTCTTCCAAGGACGTGCTAAGACCCATCTGAAGGTTTAGTTGACGCTCTCTAAATCAAATTCTCTGTGCTCGAGATTAAAGTTAAATTTGTCAAGAGCAAGCCGAGGGTTCACGCTCTTAAACCGAATATTTAAGCTCGGGACCACTAACGTACTGGAGACAGAAGCTAGAGGACGACTATCTCCAGAATCTTCCTGTAAAACAACAGCGGCAACTCCGGCACTGGAAGCATCAGTCTGAACTACGAGCGTGTTCCGAAATTCTGGAATGGCCAATAAAGGAGAGTTTTTAGTGAGACCGGTCTTGATAGCTTCAAAAGCAGATTGCTTACTCTTTCTCCAAATAAAATTTTCAACTTTTTTGCGAAAATTTTTAAGAGGGGCAGCACGTTAAGCAAAATTAGAACGAACTTCTGAAAGTAATTGCCCAAACCAATCAATCTTAACAGCTTTTTCTTATTCTTTGGAGGAGGGAACTGTCTTAAATCGGAAGTACGCTCTTGATCAGTCCTAGTACGGTCCCTGGAGTCCAAGTGACCCAGAACAATAATCTGCTGCCTAGCGGGAGTAACATTAGATAGTTTCACCAGTACCTGCTCAAGATGAGAAACGTGTCCATTGAATGACCGACTATGAATAACGTCATTAAGGTAATTATATACTCAAACGAACTTAAGATCCCCTAAAACGTGATCTAACAGTCGTTAAAGCCAAGCAGCCACACCTGGGGAAGTTTTGCTGGTTGTGTCCAAATACTTTTCGTTTCTGTAAGTAATAATGCCACAATTAGATTTGAGGACGTACTCGAGCTTCTGAGGTGTCACGCATACAATGATTCATACTATTACTATTAGTTTTGTTCAAAATAAAGCCATTACAAGTAATTTTGAACTTTACTGGTAGGTTAAAACTCTGCACCTGACCAGAACTCCAACATAAAGCGTCCGCCTTTCTTCAGAGAGTGCTAACCGCCTGAGCTATCCAAGCACGACTCACGACCCGCCCTCACAGCCCTGTTTCGATTAGTCCCCTTGTTCTACCTCTCTACGGCTCTCTTGGTACACTCTAGAATGGAAGTTTATTCAGAAAAAATAATTTTAATTACTTGGAAAGCAACATTTTATGCGATTTATGGTCAGTCTTTCAGTGTAGTTTTTAACCGTAGACATTAGTAACTGGACCAGTTTCGTCAGTAGTTGGCGTCTTCCGTACCATTAGAGCCCTGTTAAAAAGTGGTATTATCACAGAAAATAACAAAACTTCCGACTTATTTCCATCGCTCTCCACCACTGAAACGTTACTTTTGACGAAAGGTCTCTTTGGTCACTACGTAATCAAGCCTTTAACGGTTCTAGACCGGTCATCATCAGCGTCATCGGTACCCATGGCCACGACTGATCGCCACAATACGCTGGTCCTGAAGGGGCACCTGGCTTTCTATACAGACAAAAGCACCGCTGCCATGCAGTGGGGAACATACCGGCCAATATACAGCCCGTTCACTTTCGTAGAAGTCCACTGCCATACCATAAACTTCGCAATACCTCGACGTCAAATTAGGTACGTGGCTCCATTACGTTCTGGAATTGTGGGGGAAAGCGATGGATCGAGTGAACCGACTCTTTTTGCTGTAGAACCCCATACCAAGGTTAGCAGAACCTCTCAGCGGGACCGGCGGATGTGGCCGAGCGGTTCTAGGCGCTTCAGTCTTGAACCGCGCGACCGCTACGGTCACAGGCTCGAACCCTGCCTCGGCCATGGACGTGTGTGATGTCCTTAGGTTAGTAAGGTTTAAGTAGTTCTAAGTTATAGGGGACTGATGACCTCAGATGTTAAGTCCCATAGTGCTCAGAGCCATTTGAACCATTTGAACCCCTCAGCGGCTTCCTGTACAAGTCGCTGCGCCTGTCGGCCCTGGAGTTCGCCACTGTATTATGGCGAATTACACGCCTCTACCAAGTAACGTTCCCAAACCGCAGCTACAGCTCCTCAGTAATGAAGTGCTTCAGGAGACTACAAGTCGTTTCCAGAACCGACGTATCCGTGCTATTAGTTTACAACCCACCGCCTGTTGACACGATAACCAGTGTCTAATAAATGAAGTAAAGCAGCGATGAGGAATGACAGCCAGAGAGTCCTTCTCATTTTATTCGTTAATGACCTGCCTGAATTACCACAAACAGTAGCAGCCTAATTCGCTGACGTCTCTGCGTTGTCCACCAGCAGTCGTCGAGTAAAAGTGGCGATAACCCGCCTCCAGAGGCAGCTGACAGTCACGGAACATTAGGCAAATAACAGCATGATGAGGTTACACGTAGATGAAACACTCCCAGTCATGTTTACCCGCAGAGGAGCAGACTTAAAGGAAAAGCTGTTAATTAACAACATAAATATCCAGTAGATGAACTAGGTGGAATACCTAGGACTGATACTTTATAAGAAACTGGTGTGAAAGACACATATCCGAACGAAGGACAAGCTGATTCGACTGATATGCGCCCTGTTTTCCCTTACTGTCAAATGTAAACATGAACGTCAACATGAAGCTTGGATTATGTAAAGCACATGCACTACCAGCTACAATATACGGAAGTTCTTCCTGTGGCACAGCGTGACAAACATCAAAATACTCTATATAAGCCAAAACAGCTAATATCTAGAGCGCCATGATGGAGCAGAACCATTGGCTTACATGAAGACCTGAACATAGTCACCATCAGTGACGCGATCAAGCCATATACCAGGAAACGTCTTGAGAAAGTCGAAAAACTTAGGCCAACAGCACGACTCCTAGAGTGCACGGAAACAATCAACACGGAACAATGCGACCGTGTGAGAGTCACATGCGCGATCACTGAGGACCCCATATAGGAATAAAGAGAAACCGATACCTGAACAGGTCAGCAGGGATAGAACTCAAGTGTTATTTTGATGACTGACAAGCATGAAAATGATCATAGGACCTAATGGCAAGAAGTCCAGATTTCAAAGAAGGCAGTAATTCTGGGAAAAAGCGCTTCACTGCAGATTATGGATAGCGCGTAGCCATACAGACGGTTGTATTGCCTAAGTAGAGTCGGCTTTACTTTGCTCTGGCCTCAGTCTACATCCAGACGGCAGAGATGAGGTTTTCGGTACTCTTGCGTGACACTACAACAGTAGGGGGTCGCTTTGAAGGTGTTCGTGCTGTTCCCCTAGCATGTCACTGTTTGTCTTCATCATTGTACTATAGTACGCTTCCTAAAGCAGCTTATAAATGGATGAAGTCTGTTCGGAAACAACAAGAAATCATCTGCGACATTTCTTCACTGATTAGCTGCGGCTCAGATAGCTTATAAAACGTATCAATTTCCAGGCCACAGACATCAGCCTCTTGTTACTACAGCTATCTTAGTTCGAGTTGATTTCCGCGAAGAACTGATATGTGCCAGATAATAGGAAGCGTGAACCATTACGTTGCTATGAAGTCTTCAGGTTATGTCCGCAAAAGAGATTTAAGAGCGGTTAGCTGACTTCCACGTCTGCGTGTTTGGGGTCTGTACTTTTTATTAATTCGACTACCTCGCAGCTGCTCTTAATCAATTCACGAAAAAATAGATGATTGGTTGCAGACTATTATGCCGATTGCTTTGTGTTATCTTTGTAATAAATTAGATGCTTTTCCTTGCGAAATGACTTACATCTTAATGTAATACGAACCATATTAAAATTTAATGTGGTGCATGTTTTGCCGTCGACAACGAGATATCACTGTTACGTAAATCCGTATTTGAATACAGGTGCCAATTTGTAAACAGGAATTTTATTAAAGCGCCACAAAAGTACCTAGGAGGGAGAGCCATAAAATTTTGATTATCATTCCGAAAAAATAAAGTACTTTATTTGTTAGTTTGCTGTTACACGTCTGGAGCCCCGCTATACACTGAAATACCGTCTACACAATCCCGTGCTTAAAGGAGCCAAAATATGTAGCAAACCATTGATAAAGTGGAGAACTGTGCGGTAATTCCTTTTCTGCAGCTGAATGGGAAAAGCGCCTTACCGGTCCATCCCGATTTGGAAATATGCGGGAACAGTTCACCACCATTATGAAGCAGTGGTCAGGTGCACAGACCGTTTCATTGTGATCAGAATACTCTTCTGTCAAGAACTGAGAACCGCATCGGAGTGTTTGGCCCTGTTACTCGAAGACCAGCGTATCACAATTGAAGCGATAATGGAAAAAGTGGAAGTTCAGTCATGGATTAGTTGTCAAATTCTTACACGGCATTTTGAAAATAACAGAGGTTGCCTCCAGCTGGATTCGATGACTGCCAAACCCTTGTCATTCTATACTTGCTGTTTCTCTGCACTACCAAATTTTGCGTCACTCTTCGTATTCTCCTGTTATGGCATTCGGTGACCTTTTACCATCACCACTGTACGCCTACTAGTAGCCACATTTCGCTTCCCGTTCCTCTCGCAAACAGAGCGAGGGAAATATATGTGTCTATATGTCTACATGCCTTCTTACGAGACTTCATTTCTCTAATCTTCGTGGTCCATCTGCAAAATATGTGAGGTGCAGTCAAATGAAAACTAAGGAAATGGAGAGAAGTAAGTAAACTGATTAGTATTTCGAAATTAGCCGTCATATCTGTTAATAAATTTATCCCACTTTTAGACAAGAGGGTCAGTGACTGAATTTTTACTTTTTTCATTATCGCTTCGTCTGCGATTCGCCGGTCGTCGCACCACATCTCTCGCAATTCTCCGTTCTCCACTTGGATCTTTCTCATTCAGACTTGTTTGATCACACTGAAAGGGTGACCACTGTGTCATAACGATGGTGAGCTGATGCCGTATACTTTCCCCAGATCAGCATCAACTGTTACGGCGTTTTTCGCCTTCAATTGCAGAAAACAATTACCGCATAGTGCTCCACAGTATCAATGGGTTGCACCATTTTATTTGTAGCTATGAGTTTGAGGCACAGTGATTTCAGTGTCTAGCGGCACTACAGACACATTTAGCTTCTTGTGTGGAGTTTTAATGAAATGGATTTCTGTACAGTTTATATTATTGGTGTTCTAATATCAGCCATTTCCTTTTTCATGTTTGATTAGTTCAGTGGGGTGAGGTTTTAGTATTATTAAAAGATACGCTAATTGTGTATGAGTACCGTGACTTCAAAACACGCAGGACTTCCGCGAATGATTTCGGACGCTGCTAGGATCAGTCCTGAAGTTCCTTTAACAGTCACTCGCTTTCGTATACGGGAGGGCTATTACTACCCCATTGATAGAAATCTGTTGGTCTGGCGATCGCGTTGGACATTGAACTGCTCCGTCCTTACCTGTCCACTTATCATGGAAAGTAGCATTGCAGTTGTGACATTGCAACTCAGATAGAAATCTTGATTGGCATTGCTACTTGAACGTCTCTCTTGCTTAGCCATGTGGTTTCATCTGTGTTCAGAGTTACATTGTCCAGAAATGCACCAGCAGCAAAACGCAATCAATATCTTCAACGTTAGTGTTACAGATGACAATGCCACTAAAGCAGAATTACTAAATACATTAGACGCTTTTCCTTGCGAAATGAGTTACATCTTAATGTAATAAGACACCTACAAAAATTTCAATGTAGGTTTGTAAATTTTTCGAAAACTCCTTCTCCAAAGAAGACAAACTAAATATTCCAGAGTCGACTTGAGTGGCCGGGCGGTTCTAGGCGCTACAGTCTGGAACCGCGCGACCGCTACGGTCACAGGTTCGTATCCTGCCTCGGGCATGGATGTGTGTGATGTCCTTAGGTTAGTTAGGTTTAAGTAGTTCTAAGTTCTAGGGGACTGATGACCTCAAAAGTTAAGTCCCATAGTGCTCAGAGCCATTTGAACCAAATATTCCACTGTCGAAACAACTGGCTACGTGACTCACTTAGGAACAGGTATCATCGGTGTAGCGAAGCAGCTTAAATCACTTACCCCTTAAATGCATGGTTGTAGCTAATCAGCTACATAGCATTCCTCTTCGATTGATAGCTCACAGGTTTCCTTTTTGCTAATAATATGTGCTGTCTCCATTCGTATATATTCTTAATCCGGCACGTAGTGCAAGAAGACAGCCACAGGTGTCACCATAAGGCTGGCCCAATCGATATTTCGCACAGCTTCGTCGTTGCTCAGCCAGGCGTGTTGTTTACAAAAACGGGTGTCCAGAAAGTGTGTTTCTACGCCGGTTACTTAATTTATACAATGTCTGGAACATTATTAAGGTACGCAGAAATGATTTAAACCATAAAATGCGTATATTCTAATTTAGAAAGGTAGAAAATCGTGAAATACTGTTTGTAGCTATCAGCTGCAGTGTGAATTTATAGCATTTCAGAACGTAACCTAAACTGTTTAAGCACGAGAGCCATTGCAAATGTGAAATGCTAGTACATTAATAGCCGGTGTAACAACCAGAATGTTGAATGCAGCATGCAAACGTAAATGTATTGCGCCAGATATCAGTTGGGAGGATGAAGTTCCGTGTCTGCTGCACTTAGTCGCTCAACACAGGGGAGGTTGATGCTAGTTGTGGATGCCGCTATAGCTGTCATCCGATAATGTTCCGTAGGAGCTCGAGTGGAGATAGATCTAGCGACTGAGCAGGTCGAAGTGTCGACGGTCTTTCGAGCTTTTTGGGTTACAACAGTGGTAAGTGGGCGAGCATTATCCTGTTGGAAAGCTCCCCCTGCAGTGCTGTTCATCAATGGCATCGCAAAAAGTCGAATCGGCAGATTCACTTAAAAATTTGCTGTCAGGGTGTATGGGATAACCGCAAGAGTGATGAGAGTGCTCCTGCTGCGTATGAAATTGCGACTCCGACCATAGCTCCAGGTGTAGGTCCAGTGTGTCTAGCACGGTAACTGGTTCATTGCAGGCCCTCAACTGGCTTCCTCTTAACCAACTCACAACCACCACCGGCACAAAAGAGGCAGAACCATCTTTCGTCAGAAGACACAACAGACCTCCGTTTTGTCTTCCAATGAGCTCTCGCTTGATACCATTGCAGTCGCACATGGCGGTAGTTTAGTGTCAGTGCAATACAGGCTACAAGACGGCTGGTTCGGAACTGTCCTAGTGTAACCAATTTATAACAGTATCACTGTGGTCTCCCGCCGGAGGTTCGAGTCCTCCCTCAGGTATGATTGTGAGTGTTGGCCTTAGCGTTAAGTTAGTTTAAGTAGTGTGTAAGTCTAGGGACCGATGACCTCAGCAGTTAGGTCCCTTAGGAATACACACACATTTTGAACATTTGTCACTGTGGTGCCAACTAATGCTCATATTGCTGTTGGGGATGCGGTACGACGCACCATAGTCATGTGCCGAACTCGATGGTATGCCCTCTCCGCGGAGTCACGTGAGCGTCCAGAGCCCAGCCTTCTTACGACTCTACACTCAAGAGCACAAGAAGCAGGCCACCACAGAATTCCATGTGTAGGTTGCGCCTGACTCTATGCAACCCACATAGCACAGCTGTATCTCAGGTGCTCTAAACGCTCTGGTGCACAGTCGTTTGAAGATTATACAATGGGTACCACAAGAGACGTAGATAACACTGCTCTTTATGGCAATCAGTCCCGATGCAAGCCAATAACATCATACAAAAAATATTAGAAAATACGTTATTAGAGATGAGACAGTTCTTAACGCTTGTAAATCAAACTTCATTACAATAAGTGATGATGTAGATGGCTTACCGCCCTAATGACGAGTTGTTGGTCGTGACCGAATTTGAACCCACAGTTAACCAAACAAAGCTAGCATGTCTCATCGAGACTCGATTAGGCAAAAGAGACTTAAAATATCGACGTGTTCATCAGTAACAGTTTACTAGGTCGAATGTCTAAACCTGGAAATAAATGGCAATACATTTAGCAATGCACCGGGAACGTCATGAAACGTGTATTGCCCCTGTGAAGTAACCATGAGAGGTATGTAATGAAGTGCATGCACAAGCATGAAACGCCATGGAGTAAAGTTGTGGTCACAGACGGGGAGTAGAACCAAGTACCTATATGAACTACGCACAAGATGTCAGATATGAAATATGTTCACCAATAGCGTGACACTGGAAAACGAAACCACGATACAAATGATTTTTTTTTTCTGGCAGGGATTCGAACTCGACACCTTTGGCTGCAGTCTTATAGCTACGACCAGACATGAAATATTTTTCGTTGCCTCACCAGTAACGAGAAGTGCACATTTTAGGCAAGAGATAACGCAACGAATAGTTTTGTGCTGCCTGGGATTCCAAATCGAAGCTCATCGTCGTTGTTGATGCCAGACAAATAGGTGTCAGCTATCAAATTTCCTTTCACTAGTAGTTAGCATCGCGCCGTTCGAGTGACCTAGAGAAGTTTGGCATTGTGAGGAAACAGCGAAATGAGGCGACAGTGTCATCTCGAAGGGTTCAAATCCAGAGATAATTTGAAATTGGAGTTCGAATCCCAGTCCATAGCCAATATTTTCAAAATCTCAAGGTACAATGCCCTCAATGGCATTGTAGCGAGAAGGAAGCGACTCTGCCTTACTTCTCTGCTTTCTGTATCACAAACCTGGTGTCTTGCTGCTTCGGTAGTCCCTCGTCGCACAGTAGCAGCGCTCAGGCGCCAGGTTCAACGTAGGTTTGTGATCCTGCTGAAGTGGGGTGTGTCGGGATGTCAGTTGTTAAATGTTAAGAACGTTTTGTACTACACTCGTTTTAATAAAGAATACTTTGAAACACTCATCACAGAATTTCCAATATTACGGCTCTTCGCTACGCCGTTATCTTCAGCTCTTTACAACACATTAACACATTTCTCACTTTCCATACTCGTGATAGAGACTGCCTACGACTCGTGGCGTTCACTGATAACTAATACCTTCACTTTATATCTTGTTTAACAGCTGGAATATTTACTCGCGAGCGTTCTTTTGGAGCTGCCCCCAGATACTAAAACGTGCGTTTTGAGTGGCGCCTTGCTGCTAACTCGCCCTGTCTTCCCGACGGACAAGAGAGACCCCACCTTTCTCCCTCAGCCAATAGGGACACTTCGTCTCCTACACGTATATATCCAAACTTTCAGCCAATGGGCGTTTAGATTGCTATTGCCAGATGGATCTGACGACACGTTTTCGGACATTGTGACGGAAGTTTGTCTTGGAACACTGTCTCAGATTGTAAGATCCTACTCCCTATAGTCGGATCTTGTCCCTACTAAGGTTGCACAACATTGCCTCCTATGATATTATCGTTGATGCTCCTTGGTGACGCATAATTGTCATGTGCACATGTAGCCTAGCTGCTACTAAACATTCCCGATCGAATAAATGTGCGTAACTCGTAAAAGGAATGAATGGAGGCATTACAAAGGTCAATGAAAATAAGAAATGAAGGTTCTATGGCCTTACATGATGATTGGTTCATAAACTAAAGTAGCATTGCTAGTGTAAGAAAGCTTACTAGAGACAGAGTTTCTGCAAGTAGCGACTTCCGCCTCTGACAGCCAAAACTAAGCCAACTTTGTTGCAGTCAGTAGCGAATGGACATGTTTCATGTTGATTCGGAACCATGGCACAGTCCTGCTTTCTTTACCTTGCGTTACTGACCGTGAAGAGCGTACGTTTGTGGCTGTTAGCGGCAATCGAACCCAAACCTTAGCCATTACATGTGTGACGTCCCCTCTCCTCTTTTTGTTGTCGCTGTTGATGTTGAGCCGCTACTACTACAGCTCGGTCGGTGGAATGGAGACGCGACTCACAGAGATGGTTGTCCCCGTTGGATAATGTGGAACAGAATCTGAAAATCTCTAAAGAAAATTGTTCCCAGCGTAATGTATGAAAGTCCGTTTGCGAGTCCGCTAAGTCTTCTCAGCGATGCGAAATGCTGATTTTAATTGTCTGTTATGGTTTTATGATGATTTGCTATGCCCGGTTAGTTAGTTATTGCAGTATTGAGTGAATCATTCATCACCGGCGTCGTTTCACACCACTGAAGCGAGGAAAAATTCATTTGCGGTTCAGTATCAGTAGTTGTTACGTTACTAGGCACAATTGTTCACTACGGCAGGACGCAAATCCAGAGATAATCTATAATGCTATCTTGCTTTAGTGCGTCGTGATGTTATTTCGGCAAAACACTCCTTTCAATGCTCAATCTTCATCAAGTCACTCTTTCAATTAAAATGTTCACAGTTAATTAATTTTGATCATCAACTATCACACAGTTCAATTAATGAAGGAGCCAACACGTAAGATTTCCATTACGGAGGAACAATTTTATTGTTACTTCTTTGCAGTTAGTTTATAATCATCACACCACACGCACACCGATGGATCAGATCAATTACGATTCTTTTCAGTTCGGTGATCGGGACAATTACGACAACTTTTACAATCGGCGTATTTGTATTATCTTCGTGTGGCCGTATTAATGTTTCCTACTCCAGGCTAATTAGGTATTGCAGTCTTCGATACTATGTCCATTCTTCGTTGTAATTGTTCACTTTGATGAAGGTTGAGTCCAACAATAATATCTCCAATAATTAAAGTTCATTAACTCGTCGTACACTATCAGAAAATCACTTCAGTTCAAGTTCTCAAGTCAGAATAACTGAGAACAAAGTCCGCGCATCTCTATCACACAATATCACTTTTTTGAATAGAAACAATCTCGTAGCGTTCCGTTCGTATTACTATAACAAACGGTGCTCTCTTTCGTCCTGATAGCAAGCAAGCTAGCAAGCGACTAACTTTTCCATGATCGAGCATTGTACATGCATTGAATTTCCTTTTCACCGCGTTTACTACTCTCTTTCACAATAAATTTTATCTCTGACCGCCATATTACTTTGGACTTAACTTTCGTCGTTCTGATTTGCAGTTATTACTAAGATGTTTGATAGCTAATTAAAAATAACCTTTCTTTCTCTCTAGCTTTATATCATGACATACTCAGTAATTATTGAACTTGGTGTTCATCGAAACTTTAAGGTGTTATATTATTGTCAATGTTGTCGTACCTGTCAGGATAACACTGTTCCCTACTTTAAATTATCGTGGCATTCTTATTTGGGTTTTTGGGTTTCTTGGGGTCTTACACAAGCTAGCCTCAGTCCAACCAACCACCGAATTTCACATGTGTTAGCTTCAAGGGGTTGTCTTGATGGGATAACAGCACGTGGTATGGGAAGTGTTGACTTCCACTTGAGCAGTTGTTGTGAATAGCCTATTCGTGGTCTATAAGGCAACATCATGCAACGCCAGTGCAAAGCCGTGATATCTAACCCTTGCTTTTCCTTTCTTCTTTAAACCGTATTGCATCTGTTTGCTAAGAGCATCAGTCTGACAGGTCAAAGACAGTTTCGTTCATTTTCTAACCAGCCAGTAGTAGAAAAGTCTTGTGTGAACATGTTTATGTAAGGGCTCGTGGGTGTCTGTGATGGTAAGACCAATTTCAGCGCCATCAGCCAATGGACTCTTGATACAGACTGGCGTCTGCACACGTCGTAGCGATGCATCAGGCATAGAGCCTATGGTCTCTACGAGCGGACTTTTCTGCGCTTGAATTAGCAAGTATAACATTATGCAAAGTTGTGTATGGTATAATACCGTGTTTCAGCATGCTCCATGGTGATTTTCTGTGGCATGTTGCTATAAGCATATTTAACTATGGTCTTATTTTGTTCAAGACTGTAGTATAGCTCGTGCTATGACAAATTGGATATTTCTCATTTTTGACTGTATGAGAAGCGTCGTTTATGCATTACAAAACGGAGTAAAGTCTAACATTTGTGACATTGTGTTCTTTTTGTCTTTAACAAAATGGTGAAAGCAATGGAGGCAATTCTTTACATCTTGGCCCTGTATGGAGTGAGTACTATCGAGGAAGACAAGTTGTATAGTTTCAAATACGATTGTTTTGAGATAACCAATCACCCGATTCAAAAAGACAAACATGCTTTAATGAATTACGTTTCTGTGATTTACTGCTATGGTCAACGGCAGTATATCCGATAACACGCAAGCGTGATGACCAATTAACCTTCGTGCGACACTTCCCTTCAGTAGTCATAGTGAAGTCAGAAGAAAGGAAATAGGATTACGGTACAACGTCTCATCGAAAATGAGATTAGACGTGAAGCAGAATGTCGAACTGGGAAGAAGGTGGAAGGAAGTCGTCTATGTACTTTCAAATGATTGAGCCTGGAGTTTGCCGTAATAGATTTAAGAAAGTAAACCTAAATCGGTAAGGCCTGATGGTGTTTTCAAGCCCCATACGGTGACTTCATAAAGAGAAAATAGTAGGTAAGCTGTAACAAACATTGTCTCAAACGATGACCTGTATATGGTTCAAATGGCTCTGAGCACTATAGGACTTACCATGTGAGGTTATCAGTCCCATAGACTTAGAACTACTTAAACATAACTAACCTAAGGACATCACACACATCCATGCCCGAGGCAGGATTCGAGCCTGCGACCATAGTAGCAGCACGGTCCCGGACTGAAGCGCCTAGAACCGCTCGGCCACAGAGGCCGGCTGGGCCTCTATACATCCACCAAATGTATTGTTATTGACACACATGTCGTGGCACAAAGACGGTGTTTGTGTTACGAACTGCTTTTCAGTTAACATTTGTTGCCAGCAAATGACATGTGTTGCAGTCACAGAGTAACATATGCGACCTGGAAGACAGCACCAAGAAGCATGGTTGTCAATCTAGCCTACTACACGTCTTCTACTTTGGCATCCGCATGTGTTTACTTTTCTCGCCCCTTATCGATCAGCTATCAAGAAAGATAGTTTTTGTTTTCTTTCGTTTGTTTCGTTTTGGCGATTGCGCTTTAAACGTGGCTTAACTTAGAATCAGTTAGTCGATACACGTGTGGGATCGAAAAACTATCTGTATATCATCAGACAGTTTTCGATAACGATGTGGAACATATTTTGTAAGTTTCTCTGATATATATGTGTATTTTGTTCAATAACCTAACGGGACAGGCTGTAAATATGTTCTGCACTAATACAACTGATGTCTCACTATAATACCATACAACGAATGGCTAACTTAATTAAACGTGAGGTCTTTTGTCATATTCAACTAGCTTTACCGGATTACAATGTAATATCAAAAGCTTAGAAGTAGTCACAATCAAGCTACAGTATCCCATTACAAACAGTATTGTAAGGTGCTTAAAATGTTATTAGGAAGGCAAAGAGTATGTGGTATGCAAATAGAATAGCTAATTCACACGATAAAGTTAAAATCATATGTTCAGTTGTAAAGGAAGTGTCTGGTCAGCAGTACAAGGTCGACGATATAAAGTCAGTTTGCAGTAAAAATATTTCTCTTATTGATAAATCAGATATATGTACAGTATTTAACAACCATTTTCTGAGCATTGTTGGTGAATTAAATAAAAGTTTAGATTGTACAGGAAATCATACAACTTTTTTGGCAAGTGCCTTTCCGAGATTAATGTCTGAAATACTCCTCCATGATACAGACAAGAGAGAGATTGAGTCAATAATTAAATCACTGAAAACTAAGGACTTTCATGGTTATGATGGAGTGTCTAGCAGAATATTAAAGTACCGTGCTGCACATGTTAGCCCTGTATTTAGCCATATTCGTAATTTTTCCTTTAGGAATGGTCAGTTTCCTGAGTGATTAAAGTACTCAGTAGTAAAGCCGCTTTATAAAAAGGGAGAAAGGGATAATGTAGATAATTTTAGACCTATTTCTATGCCATCAGTGTTTGCAAAAGGTATCGAAAAGGCTGTGTATGTAAGGTTAATTGATCATTTTATATCACACGATTCGCTATCAAATGTACAGTTCGGCTTTAAAAGTCGTTTAACAACTGAAAATGCTATATTCTCCTTTCTCTGTGAGGTACTGGAAGAGCGTATTTTTTTATTTAACTAAGGCATTTGATGTGTTGATCACAAAATACTGCTCCAGAAGTTGGACCGTTACGGAATACGTAGCTCACAATCGGTTCACCTCTTACTTTAGCAACGGGCAGCAAAGGTCATTATTCACAATGTTGATAACAGCTGTGATGTTGGATCTGAGTGCGGAACTGTCATGTGGGGGGTGCCACAGGGGCCACTCCTGTTCCTTATTTATATAAATGATATGCCCTCTAGTATTACGGGTAAGTCTAAAATATTTCTATTTGCTGATGACACTAGTTTGGTAGTAAAGGATGTTGTGTGCAACATTAGTTCGGTTTCAAATAGTGCTGTACATGACGTCAGTTCATGGCTTGTAGAAAATAAACCAACGCTAAATCACAGTAAGACTCAGTTTTTACAGTTTCTAACACACAACTCAACAAAATCTGACGTTTTAATTTCACAGAACGGGCATATGATCAGTGAAACTGAACAGTTTAAATTTCTAGTTGATCAGATAGTTAGTAAGCTGTCGTGGAAAGCCCACGTTCAGGATCTTGTTCAAAGATTTAATACTGCCATTTTTGCTATTCGAACGGTATCAGAAGTGAGTGATACTTCGACACGAAAATTAGTCTACTTTGCTTATTTTCATTCGCTTATGTCGTATGGTGTTACATTTTGGGGTATCTCTTCCCATTCTAGAAGTATGTTTTTGGCTCAGAAACGGGCGGTTCGGGCAATAAGTGGTGTGAGTTCACGAACCTCTTGTTGACCTCTGTTCACGAGTCTGCGTATTTCGACATTGGCCTCTCAATATGTATATTCCTTATTGTCGTTTCTTGTTACTAATATTAGTTAATTCCCAAGAACAAGCAGCTTTCACTCGTTAATACTCGGCAGAAATCAAACCTGCATTTGAATCGGATTTCCTTAACTCCAGTGCAAAAAGGTGTGCAGTATACTGCTGCATCCATTTTCAGTAAGTTGCCCCTCGAATTCAAAAATCTTATCAGTAGTCCACGTGCTTTGAAATCGACACTGAAGAGTTTCCTCATGGGTCACTCCTTCTATTCTGTCGAGGAGTTCCTTGGAAAATTTAGCTGATTCATATTGTATTGCTGATAGCGTTTACTTAAACTGATGGACTGAGATTTTTCAGGATCATGAACATTTATTTTTGTCTGTTATTACTTTTATGTTGTAATTTCATGTACTGACATGATCCATGACCTTGGAGAGTTGCTTCTGAATTTGGTCCTACGGAACTTTACGTGTAAATAAATAATATGACAATCTGGCTGTCAGAGTAGTTGCTGAACGAAAAACAGTTAACGAACTTATCATTGATACGATTTCATTAACAGCTTTCTGTATTTTCGGTGGAAGTTCAGCAATATTTTATGTTTCTCTCTAGATCTGCTGTTGCTGAACGTACCGAGACGTCTTATCATGAAAAAATTTCTTTTGGTGTCGTTCTGATTTCGATGTAGCTGATTGTAGCTTTGCCACAGAGGTGGTAAAATATTGCTCTCGCGCCAGTTTGAAACTGAGAGCTACTGCCTCTTACCCTTCACAGTGCGTCACCATTTTCAAATAGCAAGCGAAGAACTGCAGCGTTCATTACCTCCTCATTGCCCTTGTGATGTTTGACACAGGTATTTTGCGATTTAGACAATGAGATTAGTTGTAGCTGTATGAAAGTAATCTCCATTATCTGTGAACATATATTTGATAAAACGATGAATTCACTCAGAATCTTTGGTTGGTATCCCACGAATATATCAATTGAACGTCGCAAGATAATCCCTCTGTCATTCCAGGAAGAAACAAAACTATCACAGCGTCATCAGACATGTTCCACTATGTTGTAATGAGCCTTTCATAGCCGGCCGCGGAGGTCTAGCGGTTCTGGCGCTGCAGTCCGGAACCGCGGGACTGCTCCGGTCGCAGGTTCGAATCCTGCCTCGGGCATGGGTGTGTGTGATGTCCTTAGGTTAGTTAGGTTTAAGTAGTTCTAAGTTCTAGGGGACTTATGACCTAAGATGTTGAGTCCCATGGTGCTCAGAGCCATTTGAACCATTTTTGAGCCTTTCATAGTCTTAGCAGGGCGATTAGGTTTCTACAGGCAAAGTCTTTCTTGAGTGGACGAACAATTTACGAGTGCATCTTGTGCATCATCGATGCAGCGGCTTAATTACTTGTTCTACGAAGTCATGAGGACTATTCTAGTATTTATGGCGATGAAGAAGAACGGATAGTTGCGCGGAGCACCACAATAAATACGTAAGAAAATAAATATAATCCACTGACTTTCAGAAACGTTGTGAAATGTCTCAAAATACACTCCTGGAAATTGAAATAAGAACACCGTGAATTCATTGTCCCAGGAAGGGGAAACTTTATTGACACATTCCTGGGGTCAGATACATCACATGATCACACTGACAGAACCACAGGCACATAGACACAGGCAACAGAGCATGCACAATGTCGGCACTAGTACAGTGTATATCCACCTTTCGCAGCAATGCAGGCTGCTATTCTCCCATGGAGACGATCGTAGAGATGCTGGATGTAGTCCTGTGGAACGGCTTGCCATGCCATTTCCAACTGGCGCCTCAGTTGGACCAGTGTTCGTGCTGGACGTGCAGACAGCGTGAGACGACGCTTCATCCAGTCCCAAACATGCTCAATGGGGGACAGATCCGGAGATCTTGCTGGCCAGGATAGTTGACTTACACCTTCTAGAGCACGTTGGGTGGCACGGGATACATGCGGACGTGCATTGTCCTGTTGGAACAGCAAGTTCCCTTGCTGGTCTAGGAATGGTAGAACGATGGGTTCGATGACGGTTTGGATGTACCGTGCACTATTCAGTGCCCCTCGACGATCACCAGTGGTGTACGGCCAGTGTAGGAGATCGCTCCCCACACCATGATGCCGGGTGTTAGCCCTGTGTGCCTCGGTCGTATGCAGTCCTGATTGTGGCGCTCACCTGCACGGCGCCAAACACGCATACGACCATCATTGGCACCAAGGCAGAAGCGACTCTCATCGCTGAAGACGACACGTCTCCATTCGTCCCTCCATTCACGCCTGTCGCGACACCACTGGAGGGGGGCTGCACGATGTTGGGGCGTGAGCGGAAGACGGCCTAACGGTGTGCGGGACCGTAGCCCAGCTTCATGGAGACGGTTGCGAATGGTCCTCGCCGATACCCCAGGAGCAACAGCGTCCCTAATTTGCTGGGAAGTGGCGGTGCGGTCCCCTACGGCACTGCGTAGGATCCTACGGTCTTGGCGTGCATCCGTGCGTCGCTGCGGTCCGGTCCCAGGTCGACGGGCACGTGCACCTTCCGCCGACCACTGGCGACAACATCGATGTACTGTGGAGACCTCACGCCCCACGTGTTGAGCAATTCGGCAGTACTTCCACACGGCCGCCCGCATGCCCACTATACGCCCTCGCTCAATGTCCGTCAACTGCACATACGGTTCACGTCCACGCTGTCGCGGCATGCTACCAGTGTTAAAGACTGCGTTGGAGCTCCGTATGCCACGGCAAACTGGCTGACACTGACGGCGGCGGTGCACAAATGCTGCGCAGCTAGCGCCATTCGACGGCCAACACCGCGGTTCCTGGTGTGTCCGCTGTGCCGTGCGTGTGATCATTGCTTGTACAGCCCTCTCGCAGTGTCCGGAGCAAGTATGGTGGGTCTGACACACCGGTGTCAATGTGTTCTTTTTTCCATTTCCAGGAGTGTACAATGGGTACCACAAGAGACGTAGAGAACACTGCTCTTTATGGCAATCAGTCCCGATGCAAGCCAATAACATCATACAAAAAATATTAGAAAATACGTTATTAGAGATGAGACAGTTCTTAACGCTTGTAAATCAAACTTCATTACAATAAGTGATGACGTAGATGGCTTACCGCCCTAATGACGAGTTGTTGGTCGTGACCGAATTTGAACCCACAGTTAACCAAACAAAGCTAGCATGTCTCATCGAGACTCGATTAGGCAAAAGAGACTTAAAATATCGCCGTGTTCATCATTAACAGTTTACTAGTTCGAATGTCTAAACCTGGAAATAAATGGCAATACATTTAGCAAGGCACCGGGAACGTCATGAAACGTGTATTGCCCCTGTGAAGTAACCATGAAAGGTATGTAATGAAGTGCATGCACAAGCATGAAACGCCATGAAGTAAAGTTGTGGTGACAGACGGGGAGTAGAACCAAGTACCTATATGAACTACGCACAAGAAGATGTCAGATATGAAATATGTTCACCAATAGCGTGACACTGGAAAACGAAACGACGATACAAATGATTTTTTTTTTCTGGCAGGGATTCGAACTCGGCACCTTTCGCTGCAGTCTTATAGCTACGACCAGACATGAAATATTTTTCGTTGCCTCACCAGTAACTAGATGTGCACATTTTAGGCAAGAGATAACGCAACGAATAGTTTTGTGCTGCCTGGGATTCCAAATCGAAGCTCATCGTCGTTGTTGATGCCGGACAAATAGGTGTCAGCAATCAAATTTCCTTTCACTAGTAGTTAGCATCGCGCCGTTCGAGTGACCTAGAGAAGTTTGGCATTGTGAGGAACCAGCGAAATGATGCGACAGTGTCATCTCGAAGGGTTCAAATCCAGAGATAATTTGAAATTGGAGTTCGAATCCCAGTCCACAGCCAATATTTTCAAAATCTCAAGGTACAATGCCCTCTGTGGCATTGTAGCGAGAAGGAAGCGACTCTGCCTTACTTCTCAGGTTTCTGTATCACAAACCTGGTGTCTTGCTGCTTCGGTAGTCCCTCGTCGCACAGTAGCAGCGCTCAGGCGCCAGGTTCAACGTAGGTTTGTGATCCTGCTGAAGTGGGGTGTGTCGGGATGTCAGTTGTTAAATGTTAAGATCGTTTTGTACTACATTCGTTTTAATAAAGAATACTTTGAAACACACATCACAGAATTTCCAATATGGCGGCTCTTCGCTACGCCGTTATCTTCAGCCCTTTACAACACATTAACACATTTCTCACTTTCCATACTCGTGATAGAGACTGCCTACGACTCGTGGCGTTCACTGATAACTAATACCTTCACTTTATATCTTGTTTAACAGCTGGAATATTTACTCGCGACCGTTATTTTGGAGCTGCCCCCAGATACTAAAACGTGCGTTTTGAGTGGCGCCTTGCTGCTAACTCGCCCTGTCTTCCCGACGGACAAGAGAGACCCCACCTTTCTCCCTCAGCCAATAGGGACACTTCACTCGTCTCCTACACGTAAATATTCAAACTTTCAACCAATGGGCGTTTAGATTGCTGTTGCCAGGTGGATCTGACGACACGTTTGCGGGCATTGTGACGGAAGTTTGTCTTGGAACACTGTCTCAGATTGTAAGATCCTACTCCCTAATAGTCGGATCTTGTCCCTACTAAGGTTGCACAACATTGCCTCCTATGATATTATCGTTGATGCTCCTTGGTGACGCATAATTGTCATGTGCACATGTAGCCTAGCTGCTACTGAGCATTCCCGATCGAATAAATGTGCGTAACACTTGGCATAAACTCGTAAAAGGAATGCATGGAGGCATTACAAAGGTCAATTAAAATAAGAAATGAAGGTTCTATGGCCTTACATGATGATTGGTTCATAAACTAAAGTAGCATTGCTAGTGTAAGAAAGCTTACTAGAGACAGAGTTTCTGCAAGTAGCGACATCCGCCTCTGACAGCCAAAACTAAACCAACTTTGTTCCAGTCAGTAGCGAATGGACATGTTTCATGTTGATTCGGAACCATGGCACAGTCCTGCTTTCTTTACCTTGCGTTACTGACCGTGAAGATGGTACGTTTGTGGCTGTTAGCGGCAATCGAACCCAAACCTTAGCCATTACAAGTGTGCCGTCCCCTCTCCTCTTTTTGTTGTCGCTGTTGATGTCGAGCCGCTACTACTACAGCTCGGTCGGTGGAATGGAGACGCGACTCACAGAGATGGTTGTCCCCGTTGGATAATGTGGAACAGAATCTGAAAATCTCTAAAGAAAATTGTTCCCAGCGTAATGTATGAAAGTCCGTTTGCGAGTCCGCTAAGTCTTCTCAGCGATGCGAAATGCTGATTTTAATTGTCTGTTATGGTTTTATGATGATTTGCTATGCCCGGTTAGTTAGTTATTGCAGTATTGAGTGAATCATTCATCACCGGCGTCGTTTCACACCACTGAAGCGAGGAAAAATTCATTTGCGGTTCAGTATCAGTAGTTGTTGTTACGTTGATAGGCACAATTGTTCACTACGGCAGGACGCAAATCAAGAGATAATCTATAATGCTATCTTGCTTTAGTGTGTCGTGATGTTATTTCGGCAAAACACTCTTTTTAATGCTCAATGTTCATCAAGTCACTCTTTCAATTAAAATGTTCACAGTTAATTAATTTTGATCATCAACTATCACACAGTTCAATTAATGAAGGAGCCAACACGTAAGATTTCCATTACGGAGGAACAATTTTATTGTTACTTCTTAGCAGTTAGTTTATAATCATCACACCACACGCACACCGATGGATCAGATCAATTACGATTCTTTTCAGTTCGGTGATCGGGACAATTACGACAACTTTTACAATCGGCGTATTTGTATTATCTTCGTGTGGCCGTATTAATGTTTCCTACTCCAGGCTAATTAGGTATTGCAGTCTTCGATACTATGTCCATTCTTCGTTGTAATTGTTCACTTTGATGAAGGTTGAGTCCAACAATAATATCTCCAATAATTAAAGTTCATTACCTCGTCGTACACTATCAGAAAATCACTTCAGTTCAAGTTCTCAAGTCAGAATAACTGAGAACAAAGTCCGCGCATCTCTATCACACAATATCACTTTTTTTGAATAGAAACAATCTCGTAGCGTTCCGTTCGTAGTACTATAACAAACGGTGCTCTCTTTCGACTTGATAGCAAGCAAGCTAGCAAGCGACTAACTTTTCCATGATCGAGCATTGTACATGCATTGAATTTCCTTTTCACCGCGTTTACAACTCTCTTTCACAATAAATGTTATCTCTGACCGACATATTACTTTGGACTTAACTTTCGTCGTTCTGATTTGCAGTTATTACTAAGATGTTTGATAGCTAATTAAAAATAACCTTTCTTTCTCTCTAGCTTTATATCATGACATACTCAGTAATTATTGAAATTGGTGTTCATCAAAACTTTAAGGTGTTATATTATTGTCAAAGTTGTCGTACCTGTCAGGATAACACTGTTCCCTACTTTAAATTATCGTGGCATCTTATTTGGGTTTTTGGGTTTCTTGGAGTCTTACACAAGCTAGCCTCAGTCCAACCAACCACCGAATTTCACATGTGTTAGCTTCAAGGGGTTGTCTTGATGGGGTACACAGCTCGTGGTATGGGAAGTGTTGACTTCCACTTGAGCAGTTGTTGTGAATAGCCTATTCGTGGTCTATAAGGCAACATCATGCAACGCCAGTGCAAAGCCGTGATATCTAACCCTTGCTTTTCCTTTCTTCTTTAAACCGTATTGCATCTGTTTGCTAAGAGCATCAGTCTGACAGGTCAAAGACAGTTTCGTTCATTTTCTAACCAGCCAGTAGTAGAAAAGTCTTGTGTGAACATGTTTATGTAAGGGCTCGTGGGTGTCTGTGATGGTAAGACCAATTTCAGCGCCATCAGCCAATGGACTCTTGATACAGACTGGCGTCTGCACAAGTCGTAGCGATGCATCAGGCATAGAGCCTATGGTCTCTACGAGCGGACTTTTCTGCGCTTGAATTAGCAAGTATAACATTATGCAAAGTTGTGTATGGTATAATACCGTGTTTCAGCATGCTCCATGGTGATTTTCTGTGGCATGTTGCTATAAGCATATTTAACTATGGTCTTATTTTGTTCAAGACTGTAGTATAGCTCGTGCTATGACAAATTGGATATTTCTCATTTTTGACTGTATGAGAAGCGTCGTTTCTGCATTACAAAATGGAGTAAAGTCTAACATTTGTGACATTGTGTTCTTTTTGTCTTTAACAAAATGGTGAAAGCAATGGAGGCAATTCTTTACAATTTGGCCCTGTATGGAGTGAGTACTACCGAGGAAGACAAGTTGTATAGTTTCAAATACGATTGTTTTGAGATAACCAATCACCCGATTCAGAAAGACAAACATGCTTTAATGAATTACGTTTCTGTGATTTACTGCTATGGTCAACGGCAGTATATCCGATAACACGCAAGCGTGATGACCAATTAACCTTCGTGCGACACTTCCCTTCAGTAGTCATAGTGAAGTCAGAAGAAAGGAAGTAGGATTACGGTACAACGTCTCATCGAAAATGAGATTAAACGTGAAGCAGAATGTCGAACTGGGAAGAAGGTGGAAGGAAGTCGTCTATGTACTTTCAAATGATTGAGCCTGGAGTTTGCCGTAATAGATTTAAGAAAGTAAACCTAAATCGGTAAGGCCTGATGGTGTTTTTAAGCCCCATACGGTGACTTCATAAAGAGAAAATAGTAGGTAAGCTGTAACGAACATTGTCTCAAACGATGACCTGTATATGGTTCATATGGCTCTGAGCACTATAGGACTTACCATGTGAGGTTATCAGTCCCCTAGACTTAGAACTACTTAAACATAACTAACCTAAGGACATCACACACATCCATGTCCGAGGCAGGATTCGAGCCTGCGACCATAGCAGCAGCACGGTTCCGGACTGAAGCGCCTAGAACCGCTCGGCCACAGAGGCCGGCTGGGCCTCTATACATCCACCAAATGTATTGTTATTGACACACATGTCGTGGCACAAAGACGGTGTTTGTGTTACGAACTGCTTTTCAGTTAACATTTGTTGCCGGCAAATGACATGTGTTGCAGTCACAGAGTAACATATGCGACCTGGAAGACAGCACCAAGAAGCATGGTTGTCAATCTAGCCTACTACACGTCTTCTGCTTTGGCATCCGCATGTGTTTATTTTCTCGCCCCTTATCGATCAGCTATCAAGAAAGATAGTTTTTGTTTTCTTTCGTTTGTTTTGTTTTGGCGATTGCGCTTTAAACGTGGCTTAACTTAGAATCAGTTAGTCGCTACACGTGTGGGATCGAATAACTATCTGTATATCATCAGACAGTTTTCGATAACGATGTGGAACATATTTTGTAAGTTTCTCTGATATATATGTCTATTTTGTTCAATAACCTAACGGGACAGGCTGTAAATATGTTCTACACTAATACAACTGATGTCTCACTATAATACCATACAACGAATGGCTAACTTAATTAAACGTGAGGTCTTTTGTCATATTCAACTAGCTTTACCGGACTACAATGTAATATCAAAAGCTTAGAAGTAGTCACAATCAAGCTACAGTATCCCATTACAAACAGTATTGTAAGGTGCTTAAAATGTTATTAGGAAGGCAAAGAGTATGTGGTATGCAAATAGAATAGCTAATTCACACGATAAAGTTAAAACCATATGTTCAGTTGTAAAGGAAGTGTCTGGTCAGCAGTACAAGGTCGACGATATAAAGTCAGTTTGCAGTAAAAATATTTCTCTTATTGATAAATCAGATATATGTACAGTATTTAACAACCATTTTCTGACCATTGTTGGTGAATTAAATAAAAATTTAGATTGTACAGGAAATCATACAACTTTTTTGGCAAGTGCCTTTCCGAGATTGACGTCTGAAATACTCCTCCATGATACAGACAAGAGGGAGATTGAGTCAATAATTAAATCACTGAAAACTAAGGACTTTCATGGTTATGAAGGAGTGTCTAGCAGAATATTAAAGTACCGTACTGCACATGTTAGCCCCGTGTTTAGCCATATTCGTAATTTTTCCTTTAGGAATGGTCAGTTTCCCGAGCGATTAAAGTACTCAGTAGTAAAGGAGCTTTATAAAAAGGGGGAAAAAGATAATGTAGATAATTTTAGACCTATTTCTATGCCGTAAGTGTTTGCGAAAGTTATTGAAAAGGCTGTGTGTAAGGATAATTAATAATTTAATATCATACGATTTGCTATCAAATGTACAGTTTGGCTTTAAAAGTCGTTTAACAACTGAAAATGCTATATTCTCTTTTCTTTGTGAGGTACTGGATGAGCGTATTTTTTTATTTAACTAAGGCGTTTCATTGTGTTGATCACAAAATATTGCTCCAGAAGTTGGACCGTTACGGAATACGGGGAGTAGCTCACAACTGGTTCACCTCTTACTTTAGCAACGGGCAGCAAAGGTCATTATTCACAATGTTGATAACAGCTGTGATGTTGGATCTGAGTGCGGAACTGTCATGTGGGGGGTGCCACAGGGGCCACTCCTGTTCCTTATCTATATAAATGATATGCCCTCTAGTATTACGGGTAAGTCTAAAATATTTCTATTTGCTGATGACACTAGTTTGGTAGTAAAGGATATTGTGTGCAACATTAGTTCGGTTTCAAATAGTGCTGTACATGACGTCAGTTCATGGCTTGTAGAAAATAAACCAACGTCAAATCACAGTAAGACTCAGTTTTTACAGTTTCTAACACACAATCCAACAAAATCTGACGTTTTAATTTCACAGAACGGCCATATGATTAGTGAAACTGAACAGTTCAAATTTCTAATTGTTCATATAGTTAGTAAGCTGTCGTGGAAAGCCCACGTTCAGGATCTTGTTCAAAGATTTAATACTGCCATTTTTGCTATTCGAACGGTATCAGAAGTGAGTGATACTTCTACACGAAAATTAGTCTACTTTGCTTATTTTCATTCGCTTATGTCGTATGGTATTATATTTTGGGGTAACTCTTCCCATTCTAGAAGGATATTTTTGGCTCAGAAACGGGCGGTTCGGGCAATAAGTGGTGTGAGTTCACGAACCTCTTGTTGACCTCTGTTCACGAGTCTGGGTATTTCGACATTGGCCTCTCAATATGTATATTCCTTATTGTCGTTTCTTGTTACTAATATTAGTTTATTCCCAAGAACAAGCAGCTTTCACTCGGTTAATACTCGGCAGAAATCAAACCTGCATTTGTATCGGATTTCCTTAACTCTAGTGCAAAAAGGTGTGCAGTATACTGCTGCATCCATTTTCAGTAAGTTGCCCCTCGAATTCAAAAATCTTATCAGTAATCTACGAGCTTTGAAATCGAAACTGAAGAGCTTCCTCATGGGTCACTCCTTCTATTCTGTCGAGGAGTTCCTTGAAAAATTAAGCTGATTCTTATTGTATTGCTGATAGCGTTTACTTAAACTGATGGACTGAGTTTTTTCAGGGTCATGAACATTTATTTTTGTCTGTTATTACTTTTATGTTGTAATTTCATGTACTGACATATTCCATGACTTTGGAGAGTTGCTTCTGAATTTGGTCCTACGGAACTTTACGTGTAAATAAATAATATGACAATCTGGCTGTCAGAGTAGTTGCTGAACGAAAAACAGTTAACAAACTTATCATTGATACGATTTCATTAACAGCTTTCTGTATTTTCGGTGGAAGTTCAGCAATATTTTATGTTTCTCTCTAGATCTGCTGTTGCTGAACGTACCGAGACGTCTTATCATGAAAAAATTTCTTTTGGTGTCGTTCTGATTTCGATGTAGCTGATTGTAGCTTTGCCACAGAGGTGGTAAAATATTACTCTCGCGCCAGTTTGAAACTGAGAGCTATTGCCTCTTACCCTTCACAGTGCGTCACCATTTTCAAAGAGCAAGCGAAGAACTGCAGCGTTCATTACCTCCTCATTGCCCTTGTGATGTTTGATACAGATAATTCGCGATTTAGACAATGATATTAGTTGTAGCTGCTGTATGAAAGTAATCTCCCTTATCTGTGAACATATATTTGATAAAACGATGAATTCACTCAGAATCTTTGGTTGGTATCCCACGAATATATCAATTGAACGTCGCAAGATAATCCCTCTGTCATTCCAGGAAGAAACAAAACTATCACAGCGTCATCAGACATGTTCCACTATGTTGTAATGAGCCTTTCATAGCCGGCCGCGGTGGTCTAGCGGTTCTGGCGCTGCAGTCCGGAACCGCGGGACTGCTCCGGTCGCAGGTTCGAATCCTGCCTCGGGCATGGGTGTGTGTGATGTCCTTAGGTTAGTTAGGTTTAAGTAGTTCTAAGTTCTAGGGGACTTATGACCTAAGATGTTAAGTCCCATAGTGCTCAGAGCCATTTGAACCATTTTTGAGCCTTTCATAGTCTTAGCAGGGCGATTAGGTTTCTACAGGCAAAGTCTTTCTTGAGTGGACGAACAATTTACGAGTGCATCTTGTGCATCAACAATGCAGCGGCTTAATTACTTGTTCTACGAAGTCATGAGGACTATTCTAGTATTTATGGCGATGAAGAAGAACGGATAGTTGCGCGGAGCACCACAATAAATACGTAAAAAAATAAATATAATCCACTGACTTTCAGAAACGTTGTGAAATGTCTCAAAATACACTCCTGGAAATTGAAATAAGAACACCGTGAATTCATTGTCCCAGGAAGGGGAAACTTTATTGACACATTCCTGGGGTCAGATACATCACATGGTCACACCGACAGAACCACAGGCACATAGACACAGGCAACAGAGCATGCACAATGTCGGCACTAGTACAGTGTATACCCACCTTTCGCAGCAATGCAGGCTGCTATTCTCCCATGGAGACGATCGTAGAGATGCTGGATGTAGTCCTGTGGAACGGCTTGCCATGCCATTTCCACCTGGCGCCTCAGTTGGACCAGCGTTCGTGCTGGACGTGCAGACCGCGTGAGACGACGCTTCATCCAGTCCCAAACATGCTCAATGGGGGACAGATCCGGGTGATCTTGCTGGTCAGGGTAGTTGACTTACACCTTCTAGAGCACGTTGGGTGGCATGGGATACATGCGGACGTGCATTATCCTGTTGGTACAGCAAGTTCCCTTGCCGGTCTAGGAATGGTAGAACGATGGGTTCGACGACGGTTTGGATGTACCGTGCACTATTCAGTGTCCCCTCGACGATCACCAGTGGTGTACGGCCAGTGTAGGAGATCGCTCCCCACACCATGATGCCGGGTGTTGGCCCTGTGTGCCTCGGTCGTATGCAGTCCTGATTGTGGCGCTCACCTGCACGGCGCCAAACACGCATACGACCATCATTGGCACCAAGGCAGAAGCGACTCTCATCGCTGAAGACGACACGTCTCCATTCGTCCCTCCATTCACGCCTGTCGCGACACCACTGGAGGCGGGCTGCACGATGTTGGGGCGTGAGCGGAAGACGGCCTAACGGTGTGCGGGACCGTAGCCCAGCTTCATGGAGACGGTTGCGAATGGTCCTCGCCGATACCCCAGGAGCAACAGTGTCCCTAATTTGCTGGGAAGTGGCGGTGCGGTCCCCTACGGCACTGCGTAGGATCCTACGGTCTTGGCGTGCATCCGTGCGTCGCTGCGGTCCGGTCCCAGGTCGACGGGCACGTGCACCTTCCGCCGACCACTGGCGACAACATCGATGTACTGTGGAGACCTCACGCCCCACGTGTTGAGCAATTCGGCGGTACGTCCACCCGGCCTCCCGCATGCCCACTATACGCCCTCGCTCAAAGTCCGTCAACTGCACATACGGTTCACGTCCACGCTGTCGCGGCATGCTTCCAGTGTTAAAGACTGCGATGGAGCTCCGTATGCCACGGCAAACTGGCTGACACTGACGGCGGCGGTGCACAAATGCTGCGCAGCTAGCGCCATTCGACGGCCAACACCGCGGTTCCTGGTGTGTCCGCTGTCCCCGTGTGTGTGATCATTGCTTGTACAGCCCTCTCGCAGTGTCCGGAGCAAGTATGGTGGGTCTGACACACCGGTGTCAATGTGTTCTTTTTTCCATTTCCAGTAGTGTATGTTATCTTTTTAAAACAAACTGCCATGGATTTGGAAAGTATCACTCTTGTGAGACACTTATCAATCACACGTACTTACCTTGTAATTCCCATTCCTCTGTTTGCCTAGGACGTTTGGCACTGATACTGCTGCTGCTGTTGGCTAACCACTTCATTTTGCATTAACTAACAACTAAAGACTGTCGATAAGAGCACATGCAAGGTGACATGTGACCTCACACAACTGCGGACGGCGCAGAATGAGAGCTGCTGGGGATTGTGGATAGGCTTTATATAGCTTCACTGATTCAGCATTAGCCTAAAGGAATGCACTACTCTTGGGGGACTACACCTTGGTTTACTGGTTTGAGGTGTAGGGTGATAACAGGAAGTAAGCACTTGAGAGAGAGAGAGAGAGAGAGAGAGAGAGAGAGAGAGAGAGAGAGGAGAGAGGGGGGGGCATAGGGGGAGAGATAGCATACGTTTCAACAGGAATGTCCCAGGTAGTGGATATAAAAGGGATGACACCCTCCAAGGCCTTGTTGGGGGCCGGGAGATCAAAGGAAGCCGACATGCGGTGTCACACATTCATCTGGGGGATTACGCCGCAGGCTGGCTGGGCAGGGAGTAACAAAAAATTTAGCTCGTGTCCTCTGCGTTGTGAACTACTACTCTCTATATATTGGACTGTGTTCACAGTCGCGTGTGTAGAGTAGGCTGCAGGCAGCTTGTGGAGGAGGTGCTTGTGTAATTAAACTTTGACGCATATAAGACACTATGTATATTTAGCACTACGTTGAATGTATCTGTTTTTTTTAAATTCAGTAACTCGAATTGCAAAATGTATGAGTCATGCTTACTTCTGTGTATCATTACGCTCTGCCGTTTGTAGTAGTGTTTGTTTACAATAATTTCGATGTATAATTACAGCAATGAAGTATTTTCCATCAATTGTAGTAACATGTATTGAACCATGATCTGTGTGTGTTTGATGCACCAGGCATGTAGCGTAGTTGTCAGTCCAGTATTCAGTGGTACGTGATTTTTTTAACTGATGATATGTGAGCTTTCCTGCCAAGTGGATGAGGGAGAAATGCTGCATTCCCACCATTATCGAACCTCTCCCTGGTGGCGGCGGTAGCACAGGGAGCATAGGGCGCTCAACCTGGGGCCTCTCCCGACCAGTTCAGCTGCTTTTCCCAGCATTCGTCCCATTGGCAGAAAGCGTGTACAAATATGCAAGTGTGATTTTTTATTCGCCAGATATGTTTAATGGTAGTGAGTGTTTTAAGGGAGCTTTTTTCACTGCTGAATAGTCAATGAATCTGATATTTTGAGCAAAACATGCAAATGAGCAGTAGTGACTAATTCAGTCGAGTCTATCAATCAAAGGTATGTCATATATATATATATATATATATATATATATATATATATATATATATATATATATATATATATATAAGGCTCACCGGCTATTTGACCATCTTCTTCTGTGCAGATGCACAAACAGTGCCTGAACTCTTACTGGAATCAGCAGTAAAGCCGCGAGTGATGAGTATGATGAGCAGGGGCCCTATGAATATAGTGTGGGACAATAAGTCGGGTCTCCCACGAGGTGTGCCAGAGATATGTCTCTGCAGCCGCGCTATCCTCTGTGTCGTCGGTGGCTCAGATAGACAGAGCATCTGCCATGTAAGCAGGAGGTCCCAGGTACGAGTCCCAGACGGGGCACACATTTTCAACTGTCCCTGTTGATGTATATCAACGCCTGTATGCAGCTAGGGGTATTCATTTCATTGTAAAAGTATGTCAATATTTTCAAAAGGGGTAGGGAGCTGAGGGGTTGTGGGATAGAGGTAGTAAATAACTGCACCAATATGTGAAAGTGTAGGTACTGAATTTTTTTATATCAAAAGTGGCACAGGATTTCCAGGAGGGGAGGGGTAGGCTGGGGAATTTCTCAGAGGGACAAAAGGGTTCGAACTGAGGTAGTGGCGAAAGAAATGCCCCAAGATTGGCATCCCTTTTCCCAGAGGTTTGGGGTAGAGAGAAAGGTGGTGAGGTGGGGTGTTCCTCATAAGCCAGATTATACCCAGGGAGTTGTAAATCAATTAGCATACCAATATGTTAAGGAGAGGGCGAGGAGGATATTCTGCCCCTGGATGTATGCTTGCTTGTCGCTGACTGTATGCAAGCCACACACAAATTGCGCCAGAAGTCTTCTTAGCCCACTACTAGCAGTTTCCCTTGTTGGGAGGTATGAAATGGAGTGATGCCATTTGAACAGGTACTTGAATAATGTGAAGTAGGCTCCATGGTCTGGGGAGTAGAAAACAGTTCGGAGAGCAGTGTGCTGGTCTCATGCTCGTCCACACTGCGTAGAAATGTCGACAAAATGCAGAGGATGAGACGGTGTCTGGTTGACATCACGATGTCTTCAGGGCTGATCACAGAGGTGAGCTTTTGATAAGAAAGACACAAACAAATTGTATGTGGTAATCCAAGGAAAGTCTCTGTGGACTGGTATGACAAACAAAAATATACAGAAATAAAAATGTCTATTTCGTTTCTTAGTTACACTAAAATATTAAAATTAAAAAGAAAGAGTAGCAGGTTACTAGTGTTATCCTTGCAATATTCCGGTACCGTTTTCGACACTCTTCAGCATCATTCAACGCTGATGTGAAGAAAACTGGGCTTGAGCTATGGATTTATGTTTTCTATTCATCCGAAATGCGTACACTACTGGTCTAGAGTATCGCACTACTCTATGGAATTTTGGTACAGGACTTCTAAAAATCCATTTGCCTTGAAATTTCAAATATTTATTAAAGAAAGCTAGCCTACGATTGAGAAGGAACATTATAATGAACGATAAGATTGTTACTAATATTTTAATTTAAAAAAATATGTCAACAGTACATACACATCAGTACAAAAGCATGCCTGTCGCTGATGATATCGAAGTTAAATATTAAATATTTCAATTAAATTTTCTTTTAATTTGGTCATAGTGTAAAATATTGTGTATCAAAAGTGCATTATTCAGCAGTCACACTTTAAATGATATTAATATTTTGTTGGATACACTTCGGCCTCATATCAGCCCCCACTGTGTCAAACATGGAGTCGATCAATTTTGTAATTGGTAGGTCTACTTATGTCAATTTCATGATTCTACACTTTTATAATCACCTCTAGCAACCACTGTTTTGTTTCAGGCTTCTTCTTCTGAACGCCTTTCTCAACCAGTCGCCATAAATTCTCAATTCGATTAAGGTCTGTCTAATATCCTGACCACTTAAGTTTCCTGGTACCTAATTCAGATATGACAGAACCGATCTGGAATGATAGATTTTGACGATATGTAACAGCAGTAACCTTGGAAATTGTATTACAAAGATAAAATAACCGAAAGTCACATTTTCAATATGTGGCATGGGGCCAAATCGTGTTGGAAAACCCACTGCATAGCTACAAAAGCTTCACATGCAGTAAACATCAAGAGGGTGCTGAATCACAACTTCGTAATGATCACCGTTTATTGTTCCCTGAACTAAGTACAGCCTTTCAGCAAGCTGGTATGTCAGTACTCCCCACAGCATTAAAGATAGAGCATGTTTCATGTTTCACACAAAGTAGTCAAGATCCATCCTTTAGTTGGCTTCACACTTGACGTACTGCGTCTGTCACTCACCATGGGAAATTGGCTTTCATCTGAAAATACAACTCTCCACCCCTCTTTTGTTCAGCCTCCTTTTCCTCACTGCAGTAGTTAAAAATGGCTTCTCCTTGGCAACTCTTAACCTTCGTTCCAATTCTCAGAGTGTTTTTCTAACAACTGATGAGCTGGAATAAACTCCCGTTGCCACTTGCCATGCTTTTGCCAATTCAAATTAAGAATCAGTTCTGTTTTTTCGGCTTAGTCGGCGAGGAATTCTGTCCTCCCAAAGCGAAGAAATTCATGGGTTCCCGCTTCGTGGTAAATTTTCCATATTTGCTTTCGCTATCACCTTCTGCAGATTTCGACTCGCAGCTGACCTCGAACAGTTCAATCTCTTTACAATTTCAATGTTGTTTACGCTTTCGTTGTGGAAAGCCTCGATGCACTTTTCCTTTCTAGAGGTTAATTCATGAGTTTTCACCATGACGGTAAAAAACACAGTAGGAAGAAAATTAAAAAAAAAAGAACAGCAATAATTTCAGGCCACAGCTAGTGAATGCCAAACCTCAGTAAACCCAGAGCTCTTTCTGAGGCAATAGTCGGCAGTATGAGATCACATTGTTGCCAAGCATTGTTGCAAGCTCCCCCCCCCCCCCTTTGTCCCTGCCCAAAAAATTATATATGTATTTCCACGTAAAGATATGTATAACTAACAAAATAACATCACTGCAGTCAAGGGCGTACAATATTTTAGAACGTTAGTGTAGTCCTTGAAGGGAGACTGCCTCCTCATCATGAAGGAACACGTTACTAAAATAATATTTCAGTATCGTAGCACTCAAATTCTCAGGGTAAAAATAAAACACTTCGTATTGATGCATATGGAAGGTGAGTCAACAGGCATCGAATGTGCATCAGTGTATTCAAGAACAATGTAAATAACTGTGGCATTCTGCAAGATGGAGAGACCACACATTTGGCAAGTTTCAGACGACTGCCCACATGATACTTTGTTCTCAATGCCCGATCAGTTGCATAGCACTTCCATATGGCTCCATTTTCAGCTGACATAACGTAAATGTGTCAGAAATAACTAACTAGTAAGCACCATCATAACTTCTAATATTAGTTAAGCTTTGATTCCGGTTGGATTATTTAAGTAGTTCTCGTTTCAGTCCAACCAACAGTTAATGTTCTGTCTACTGAAATCCATCCATAATTATTTCACTTAAAATTTTAAATGTAAATATTTAAACTTTTTGTTACGTTTATCGCTTACCAACGAACTACGTATTGCTCCAAGCCGATATGCATTTGCACTAATACTCTATAGTTTAGAGTCGCATATTTAATCAGATGTGACCCTGAGTTTCTCCTGGCGTATACTATTTTCAAAGAAATTACGGGAATTCGGGCCGATATTTCGGCGGGAGTACACCCCCTTATTTTCAAAGCACAAACTACAACGAACAGATGATGTACAAGCAAATTGAAAACCTCTGCTCTTGGAGTAGTTCAAGAAAGATAAAGGACACACACTGAACACTAGTGCCACCAAAGATGACCAAAGTCAGAGGTATCGATAGTGAAAGACTACGAACTAGCAGGTTTTCTGACAAGGGAGAGAGCAGGATTCCAAGCAGAGTTTAAACAAAAACCTCCATCTCTGTTTACAAGATTGCTCGCTAATTTAATCTCAGCAGCTTCCTTAATAACACTGTCCCGATAGCTGGACGTGCATACCAATATCTCGGTATTGCTATATAACATAGGCTGGCCAGTATCTAAATAATGTTCATCAATAGCAGATCTACTTGGCTGCTGTAATCGGTCTGCAGCTCGTGGTCGTGCGGTAGCGTTCTCGCTTCCCGCTTCCCACGCTCGGGTTCCCGGGTTCGATTCCCGGCGGGGTCAGGGATTTTCTCTGCCTCGTGATGACTGGGTGTTGTGTGTTGTCCTTAGGTTAGTTAGGTTTAAGTAGTACTAAGTTCTAGGGGACTGATGACCATAGATGTTAGGTCCCATAGTGCTCAGAGCCATTTGCTGTAATCGTGTGTCGTTTATGCTCGCTCGGAGTTTGATTTTATATCTCGACATTCTGTGATGAATCTCACAGAGAAATCTTTTGACGACGCAAACTTATCCGTGCTAGAGCAGGGTTTAAATTTTGCAGCCACACTGAAGAGTTTGCCGGTAGTCGATTTTATTAGTTCAGTTGAACAGGCAGTTTGCAAACTACCTCCTGACGCTGTAGAGGAGGTTAGAAGGGATGCATGTCGTGTGTTGACTAGGACTCGTCCACCCAAGGCTAACAGCAGCAGAGAGGGGTGCTTTACTCTGACTCAAAATTGATCCTGACATTGTTATATTTCCTGCGGACAGGGGCAATGCCACCGTCGTTTTAAACAAACAGGATTATGTAAAACAGATACAATGTTTATTGCCTGACTCATTGTATCGCAGAATCGATGTTGACCCCACGAAAAGTGTTGAGGGAAAGACCTACAGCCTCCTGCAAAAAAGTGGTTTGTCGCAGGACGCTATCAAGGGTCTTAACACCTGAAGTGCTGCTCCCCCTAGGTTATATGACCTTCCGAAGGTGCACGAGAAAGGGGTTCCTTTCCGTCCTATAGTGAGCGACATTGGTGCTCCGACATATCATGTATCCAAGCATCTTGCTTCTCTGTTAAGCTCACAAGTTGGTCGGTGTGAACATCATGTCAGGGACTCAGCTGATTTCTTACGTCGTCTGGAGGGAATGCGGTTGAATGACTGATATTGTAGGAAGTTTTGATGTGGTCTCTCTCTTCACTCGTGTTCCTCTGTCTGATTTGTTGCGGTTAATTGAGATTAGTTTTGGTGTTGAATTAACTAATCTCTTTCGACATATGTTGACATCCACTCATGGCTCTGAGCACTATGGGACTTAACATCTGCCGGCCGGTGTGGCCGTGCGGTTCTAGGCGCTTCAGTCTGGAACCGCGTGACCGCTACGGTCACAGGTTCGAATCCTGCCTCGGGCATGGATGTGTGTGATGTCCTTAGGTTAGGTAGGTTTAAGTAGTTCTAAGTTCTAGGGGACTGATGACCACAGATGTTAAGTCCCATAGTGCTCAGAGCCATTTGAACCATTTGAACTTAACATCTATGGTCATCAGTCCCCTAGAACTTAGAACTACTTAAACCTAACTAACCTAAGGACATCACACAACACCCAGTCATCACGAAGCAGAGAAAATCCCTGACCCCGCCGGGAATCGAACCCGGGAACCCGGGCGCGGGAAGCGAGAACGCTACCGCACGACCACGAGCTGCGGACTGACATCCACTCAATTTTTAGTCAATGACTAGTATTACGAGCAGACAGATGGAGTTGCGATGTTGCGTTGTCTCCTGTGATTGCAAATTTGTTTATGGAAGGCTTCGAGGAACGGACATTGGAGTTTGGCCTTTGAAATCCACCTGTTTCTTCAGATATGTTGGTGATACTTTTGGTTGTTTGGGTTCATGGTAGGGAGCATTTGGATGCCTTTTTTAGAGCACCTGAGCTCGATTCATACGAACATTAGTTTTACGACTGAGGTGGAAGAGGATGGTTGCCTTCCCTTTCTTGACGTTTTGGTTTAGAGGAAGGTTGATGGACCGTTGGGGCATGCAGTTTACCGTAAACATACTCACGCTGACTTGTATTTACAGGCTGATAGGTTTCACCATCCGGCTCAGCGCGAAGGGGTACTTCGTGCCTTGGTACACAGGGCACATGTCATTTCCAACACTGAGACTTTGCCAGCTGAGCTGGCCCACCTTGAAGTTACATTTCGTCAGAATGGAGAATGGTTATACTGAAAGACAGATTGAACGTGCGTTGCGCTATCGACCAACTGTGCATCGGGAGATTGATGGTAATACTGAGTCGACACATAAGAATACACCTTTTTGCCTTACATAGGAAGCACTTCCAACAAGATCGGTCGTATTTTACGGAAATACGATGTGAAATGTGTCTTCCGACCACCATCTAAAATTAAAGTGATTTTGGGTTCTGTTACGGATGATCTGGGTTTACGTAAGGCGGTTGTATATCGAATTCCTTGCAGCTGTGGCATGGCATATATTGGTCAGACTATCAGTACCGTATAGGACCGATGTACTGAGCACAAGCGGCACACGCGATTACAGCACCCAAGTAGATTTGATATTGCCGAACATTTTTTTGGTACTGGTCAGCCTATCTCATACAACAATACTGAGATATTGGCATGTACGTCGAGCTATTGGGACAGTGTTATTAAGAAAGCTGTTGAGATTAAATTAGCGAGCAACCTTGTAAATAGGGATGGAGGTTTTTGTTTAAACTCTGCTTGGAATCCTGCTCTCTCCCTTGTCAAAAAACGGAGGGACAAAGTCAATGTTGCATCACCTGCTAGAATGAAATTTGTGCGCTGATATGAAACTTCCTGGCAGATTAAAACTGTGTTCTAGCGGAATTAAAGCTATGAGGACGGGGCGTGAATCGTGCTTGGGTAGCTCAGTTGGTAGAGCACTTGCCCGCGAAACGCAAAGGGCCCGAGTTTGAGTCTCGGTGCGGCACACAGTTTTATTCTGCCAGGAAGTTTCACCTGCTAGTTCCTAGTCTTTCACTATCGATACCTCTGACTTTGGTGATTTTTGGTGGCACTAGTGTTCAGTGTGTGTGTGTTATCTTTCCTGAATAACTCCGAGAACCGAGGTTTTAAATTTGCTTGTACCTCGCCTGTCCGTTGCAGTTTGTGCCTTGAAAATGGCGGGGTGTACTCCCGTCGAAATATCGGCGGTAGCTGTAAATATTGCCTGGCTGAATTCCAGTAAGTTGTTTGAAAATCTAATCAGATGTTTGTCATGTTTAGCTTTGAAGAAGATTAAAAACTTGAAAATATTATAAATTTAAGTCTGTATCGTGATTATAACAATTTTAGTGGGCAAAAGTGAAGATTTCTTGCGGTTATACGTTGTCTAGTTTTCATTACCCATTATGGTACGACAGACCGGGTGAATAGTGGCCAAGTGGTAAGTTTAGCGTCCTGTAGTTCGAAGGACAGAAGTTGGGAAGAAAGATCCTGCGTAGTTACTGCGCCATTGCACCTCGTCGAGAAGGACGAGGTCACCCTGTGCCTCGAAATAGTGTTATTTTTTTATAATTGTACGATCGTCATGAAAAACAAAGTATTGCTTGGACTGCGAAAAATCACCTTCACAGCGCAGATTTTAGACACACGATATAACGTAAAAACTGTTCTGAATAGAAAGCAACGTTTCCATGATCAAGGACCAGGGATGTTACATAAGCCCCAACCCAGACAGGGGGAAGAACCAAGCTGACTCGCCATCCAAACGTTTCCGGTTATCACTGTCCCAGGGCTTCAAACTATTAACCGGGCGAGAGCAGCAAAACACTGGAGCCAGTTGCAGCTGCAGACTTCAATACGAGCGGCTGAGGAACGAGGAGTGTTGCTCGTATTCCTTACTGACTACGGTCTCTGTGATTGCTTGATAGCCGAGTGCATTCGACCATTGACCCACACTTGCTCGTGTATGCGGGTGCGCTGTGACAAACGCTTGTAGTGTAGCACCGAGATGCGGTCAACGCACCACTCCAGCACATTCAACCGTGGTAGTAATTAGTGAGCAGTTGATTTCATGAGCAAATATGCACCCTAATATTTTAATTTGAGAAAAAGACGATGTGTTTAGAAACATTAACAGAATATTTTCTTTACATGTGATTTCATTAGCTAATGTGAGCTCGAATTATGCAAGAGCGGGGGTGCGTATGTGCCATAGCATTAGGAGATAACATAACCGACTTCACAGTACACTCGGCGGCCGGTTGGGCCGAGCGGTTCTAGGCGCTACAGTCTGGGACCGCGTGACCGCTACGGTCGCATGTCGAATCCTGCCTCGGGCATGGATATGTGTGATGTCCTTAGGTTAGTTAGGTTTGAGTAGTTCTAAGTTCTAGGGGACTGATGACCTCAGAAGTTAAGTCCCATAGTGCTCAGAGCCATTTTACAGTACACTCCCACCATAAACGTGTATCTGGCTGTCGGGGAGCTTCCAGTCGCACTAGCGGAGTAGTACTTCCACTGATCCGTCAGGTTTACACACAGTTTCCTTGCGTGGGATTCTTGATGGTTATTGGTTTAGGGTACTGGAATGTGAGGTCACCCTGCAGGAATTTCAAATGGTTCAAATGGCTCTGAGCACTATGGGACTTAACATCTACGGTCATCAGTCCCCTAGAACATAGAACTACTTAAACCTTTCTAACCTAAGGACAGCACACAACACCCAGTCATCACGGGGCAGAGAAAATCCCTAACTACGCCGGGAATCGAACCCGGGATCCCGGGCGTGGGAAGCGAGAACGCTACCGCACGACCACGAGCCCTGCAGGAATTTGATCGTCCGTAAAGACGAAGGTTAGTACGAAGCTTGTTTGATCGTTCAAGCGCTCTTCTTAGAGTTGGAGAGCAGGATGCGAGACGGATGAATTGACTTTAGCAAACTCCACATGTATTTATAGAAAAAGATCTAGTCTAAATAGTAGTTCCTCCTCAATACAACGATGCCTTATGGCTATCGGGGGAGAGCATTATGATCGGGCACTCAACGGAAGTGTCTGATAAGAACATCGATGACAGAGAAGTTACTCCTACCTGTGTGAGCCGCGCCCGGCTCGCGTTGCTGCCGTTCATAGCTTGGTATCTTGTAATAGCGATAGTGGCGTCTCGTTTTCTTAGTGTCTTCACTGGAGCTACTACGTTTGCTCGCCTTGTCTGTCCGTGAGTGGCAGCAGCAGCGCTTATCGATAGCGCGTGTTGTGGTACCATCTTTGCAGAGGCCTCTAGTATTTCCGGATCGTCGTGTGTCCAGGGAGTGGAATTGGAACGGAGCCGCAGCGAGGGCCGGACAGCCAGTACTCGCTCGACCGCTGGCAACACACGTGCTCTGTCCGACGGAAGGATGTGGTCGCGAGAGTGCACGACCACGTCAAGGACCAATTCAGCGAGTTTTAGTGGAATGGACCGTGATATACGAGTAGTGCCACCTTCACTTGTGTGTGTGTGTGTCCGCCCGTCGAAGTGACCTCATGGCAAAAGTTGGCAGTCGACAATTTATACTGGGATCTTTCCCGTGCCTGACTTGAGTGCGGACGACCGTTGGTTCGTCGTTCGGTCGGTCGTCGAAGCGGACGACGTGCATTTAGTTCTCCTACCGCCTCTGGCTTCTCTGTGTTTGTGCCGACTTATAATTCGTTCGTGTTGTTTCACAGTGCCTGGTTTTAGTATTATTTGAGATATTGTAGAATTGTCTTCGAGGATCGGTGTGCATCTTGTGTGGTTTTTATTGTGCAGTTAGTTAAACGCTGTCTGCGTTCTGGTGTCGGTAGTTGGGCTTGAGACGGAGCAAAGAGGAGATCCGCAGCGCCAGGGCAGGCTGGGACCACTGGCGGCGTGCAGGTACTGTCTGATGGAGGGGCTGTAGCCGACGACCGAACCTAGCACGTTTGAAGTTGAGTGAACCTTATCCAGGAGTGAAACCTCCATTATGGTGAGATCTCGCCGTTTGTTGTTGTGTCGCTGCTCGCAGCGAGTGGAGTGTTGTTTTGGACTACTTGATTTGTCGGTCTGATGGTGTTGTTCTATATTGGTCGTAGTGTTTCCTTGTTGCTTCTGGTCGTTCTAAACTCCGCATTTTGAAGATGCAGTGCTCTCTGTCACTTCACCCTTGCATGAAATATTCAGACATTGTACCGGTGATCAGGCGTTAGGTGCATTTGTGAGATTGTTGGTTGGTGTTTAAACTGTCCCGAGTTTGAGTTGCCATCCTGTTAGGTGAGGTCTTGGCTGCATGTCTCACGGCTTACGCAGCTGTAGGGACCTTTTCTGAGATCGTTCCAGGGAGCACTGCCTCTGGATCACTCCGTCTTACTTGGTCAAGTAGTCATAATTGTTTAAAATTTACTCTAATGTTTTGACGTGTTATTGCCTTCCCCACTTTTAATTCCAGCCTTCAGCCGTTAATTGTTTGTAACACTAGTTGTGGCCTTCAGCTGACAAATTATTCTCAATTTTCTATTAATAAGGCCTGCAGCCGTCGCTATAGCCTGTTACAGTTCGTTAAGATTGTTTTAAAAAGGTTTTACTATTTTAACATGTGTAACTATCTTCCTCACTTGTAATTCAGACCTTCAGCCATTGTGTACTTTGAAATTGCTTATGGCCTTCAGCCGACGAATAATTTTGAACCTTCTTAATCAGGCCTTCAGCTGTTGATTGTGGCCTTCAGCCGACAATAACTTGCAATTATTCTAATAAGGCTTTCAGCCGCCAGTGTAGTAAAATTTTTAAAAATGATTGTTGAGAGTTTTGTTTTTTGAAAATGAAGTGTATGTGTCTTCCGTGCAACCAGTGGTAATTGATTAGATCCCGTCTACACCTTTCCTGGTTTCCCTAAGTCCCACGTCTCACTGTGTTACTGAGAGAGTTCATCGTGTGCTGTGCTTTTATAAATGACAAGCCGGTAGGTGTTGGAGGACTCCAACCATTGAGTTAGTAGCGTAATACGTAATGCGATGGTAAGTGCACTTAAATGGAGGTTCACTAGCATACTATATGGACGCAAGCAAATGGGTCCGGGATGTTATACACGTGAGAGTAGTTTACTCTCATACAGTTTGCTACTCTCAGATAGTATTGGCAGAACTGCTTGTACTAGGGGCGAATTTTCGCTGATACACTCATGTTTAAAAAAAAAAAAAAAAAAAAAAAAAAGACAGAACGATTTTTACGACTAGATACAGGGCGCTCATGTTCACAGGAGATGTGCATTAGTATTTTGTGCAGAAATGACTAGCATTTTAGTCACCTAGTTTCAGAATGTATCCTGTTGCCTAGTAGGTATAAGGTCCACCACTGCCCACGATAACTTGTTCCGTGTCTGATGGCATCGATGCGTATAAGGCGCAAATGGCGTCCTGTGGTATAGCTGCCCATGTTGTATTGACCTGGTTCCGAAGTTCATCTGTGGTGGTTGGCATTGGGTCGCAGTCGTCTCACCATATCCTACACACTTTCGATTGGTGACAAGTCTAGTGATCTGATGGGCCAGGCTAATTGACCGACATCCTGTGACACCAAGAAGGCACCTGTTCGTGCAGCAACATGTGGTCGTGCATTGTATGGCTAAAAATGCCATCTGGGTGTTGTGTAGGAAGGGTATGGCTACGGGTAGCAGAATGTCATTCACGTAGGTCACACTGGTCACAATGCCCTGGACACGCAGCAACTGTGACTAGTGGTTGTACCCAATAGCACCCCACACCATATGGCCTTCAACTCGCGCTGTATGCCTTGTGCGAATGCTGTCGCTGTGATGCCACTCCCGCTGTCTCGGTGAACGAAATTGTTGCTATCATTTACAAACAAACAGAACCTGCATTCGTCCAAAAACACTATTGATACCACTTCTGTGCCCAGTGCCGTCGTTTCATACACCTTTTACGCCTAGCATGTTTCTGTGCATTCGTCAAAGGTAAGCGGAGAAGTGAACGACGTGCACTTAACCCATGCCATAATAAATGGCGACGGACTGTCACCCCTGATAGTGAACGATGTGTTACACTGTTCCACTTTTGCGCCAGAGCCGAGGAGGATCAGATCTGGCTTACAATGAGATTCGGATGAGGTGTCGATCTTCTCGGGGGTGTGGTGTGGGTGGTGTGACCTGACCCATTTTTAGTGCACCATTCTGCACACACCCGTTGCATTGTGGAAACACTTCGTCCCACACCAGCAACAATTTCCCTGATGGCTGCATCACTTTCTCTCATGCCAATAATGCGCCCGCTTTCAAACTCGCTGATTTGATGGTACGGCTCATCTGCGAGGCATCTTGCATGTCCGGTCAAGTCACACAGATCCATTAGCTTCGGTTTTTAGCGACAACGAGAGCTGCAGGCACATTTCACCGGTAGGTAATGTTCCGCCGCGTTGTCGATATTGACCTTGAACACGCGGTCCGACATGCTTCGAATGCTAATCATATCTGCAGAACATACCAATGTACGTGTCCTGTGAATATGAACTGCCTATTTCTAGTTGTTCAAGGTGTTCTGTTTTTTTATGTACATGAGTGTAGCTGCTGTCCGATAGTTCGTTGCGAGTACCTTCTGTAAATGAATCAGAGTTTTGCGAGAGCAAATGTCGGATGAGTTTATGCACAGCAAGGTGAGAGCGTCTGTGAGAGCTGAGAGACCACTCTCCGCAAGATTTTTCTGTCGTTCTTCTATGCGTGCAGGAACGGATGCAATGGGAGAGCGCCGCGCTGCAGCTGCACTTTTAATAATTTTAGTGGCGAAGAAAAAACGTAAACGATCGCCTTCGTGTTGGATAAGAGAGCGCAACAGGCGGCGGGAATTTTCTGAGCACGCGAGAATCTTACTGTAGAGCATGTGAAGGAAAATACACAACAATACGAGAATTTTACGAGTAAGGGAACGATAGAGATGGAAGAAATACTCTTTATAATTGGACCTAAAATTGTGAATTTAGATAATATTTTGCCTAAAATCATTAGTGTTAAAGACGGACTGCTGGTGACACTAATATTTCTGACACCAGTTACATTTATGCTCGTTAATATTTTATAATTTGACAGCTACGATCAAATAACGTTATGCCACTTTCATCGTGATAACCACAAAAGTTCAAAAGCCTAATAGGACGGACATATGACGAATCAAGCAATTCTTGACATTCATTTCTTTGAGTGTTTTTACTTGTATTAACTTAAGCACCACTCGTAAATTCCTGAAGGTCTGTTCTTCAACAACCAATATAATAATATAATCAATAAATACCACGTCATATAAAATTATGGATTCAGCTGTATTACTTGAACTTAAATGACATTTCCCCAAGTTCCAAAACTATTCCTTTCAAACACAACTTCACTTGTATCTTTAGTTTATTTAATTTGTGTCACAAAACTGCTTTGCCTCATTCCTCGAATTGTGCATGGTCTGATAAATTTCTTCTGTGGAGTTTTTAAGAGCAGCTGTTACTTCAGCCAACAAACTTAGCTTCTTATCTCAGTTCCTGTGGTCAAGAGACTGTACACAACCCCGACCTTTCGTCCTACAAAATAATTAAATGCACAACTTCGTCCTGGGTCCACTTCCTAGCAGCTTTCTTCATTACTTTTTTTGGCGATACATCGCTGAATTCACACACAGAGCGTATCCATAGCGACAGTAGTCTAAACTGTACCGGCAGTGCCGGTAAATACTCATAGAGCGACTTTTTACAAGACTGAAGTGGCGCAATGGGTATTGGGTTGGTTGATTGGTTGGTATGGGGAAGGAGACCAGACAGCGAGGTCATCCGTCTCATCGGATTAGGGAAGGACGGGGAAGGAAGTCGGCCGTGCCCTTTGAAAGGAACCATCCCGGCATTTGCCTGGAGCGACTTAGGAAAATCACGGAAAACCTAAATCAGGATGGCCGGACGCGGGATTGAACCGTCGTCGTCCCGAATGCTGGGTATTGGGCCAGTCTGTCAATCATAGTTTCATATAAACATGAGATCGAGTCTCTCCAGTGACAATTTCTTTATTTTCGTTTGTTAATTCTATACAATATGCCTATGATGTGTTCATACATTATTATCTGCGTAGCATTGTTTAAGTCTAGGACTTTTAAAATTGGCTAACTGCTTGTGCTGTTCGTTTAGGAGGTAGAGCGGGCTATTTCTTCGCTTAGAAACATGGCACGGTTACTTATTGTGGCTCAAAACACGCAATTTCGTAGGTACATTTATTTACTGTGTTCATGAGTACCACATTGAATATTACCAAGTTGTGTTAGTGTACAAACTGTGAAATATGGCACAAATTTGGAATGCAATATGGCCGCTCAGCACTCTCTGAGTGCTATCACCTCTCCCGACAAAGCCTGTATAGTTTTTCTTGTCTGAGAGGCACGGCCCGCAGCTGACGAGAGATGGAAGTTGCCGTCTAAACACGCAGAGAGAGACTATCTGAGATCTTTCCCCACAATCTGATACTGCCTGCGAGCTGAATCTCGACGCTGTTTACACGACACGTATTACTCGCAAAGCTTTCTGAGAGTGAAAAAATGTAACATTTATACCTAGCTGTACACTTAAGTGCTTTACTTACGCAGCTTCCGTCACAGGACGAAGGACGCTATGGTGCAGCCTGGCATTTTCAACTTTTATCCACTTGTGCGACAATTAATCCGAACAATAATAAAACATTCTGGTGTTTCAAGCCGCATCAAGTGGTTAACTGGCCACGAATTTTCGGCAGAGATCTCCTCTGCCATTGTCAAGTGGTTGACTGTCGTGTGAATGCCGCTGCTGTGATTCTACAGCTGCGCCTTTAAGAGTGACGTCACTGGTGTTCAGTTCCGCAGCATGTATGACAATGTTTTGGTGGCGCAACCACCGCGCCTGCTCCAACTCCCTGATCACAGGATCCCAGGGCGTACTCAGCTGCAATGCATCGTCTTTATTGAGGATGTTGTCCGATATTTTGATCTCTATTGCTTCATTTATTACTCTGTCTCAGAAGCCGTTGGTCTGTTTAACAACAGAAGTATCGTCGAATCAAATTCGGTGTCCTTTTTCCAGTGCATGCTCCGCTACACCTGGATTTTTGGGTTAGCGAAGGCGGAAACACATTTAATGTTGTATGCGGAGCAGTTCAGTACTGCGGATAGCCAGACTGACATAAAACTGCCCACATCCAACAAGGGGTTTCGTATATTCCAGGTGTTCTGAGGCCTACATCGTCTTTCACGGGCTCCATTAGTTTCCGGATCGCTGCTCATCATTCGGGACGTGTCGAGACCGGAAATGGGAAGAGTAGAAACTTGTAAGGACCCTGATCACCACGGTGTTGAGCGCCCCACAAACCATCATCATCATCATCGGATCTTTGCTGTGGGCCTGTAGACTGTGTCTGTTTTATGTGTCTTCATAAGCCGGCTAATCTTTCTTGTTATTGAATTAAAAACGGTAAAAACGCAGTCTTCTACGGAGGTATTCTGCTTTCGCGATTTAGATGTAATTGCTTACGAAATTTGTCTGTTGTTGCCACCGATTCTCTTGAAAATTTACGTAAATGGCTGAGAATCCTCTGCGGGTTTTCGGCGTCTGAGACGGTTTCACCTCTATGTACCAACCTCATCAGAACAGACCGTTTCTGTGCTGGGTGGTGGTAGCTGGAGGCTTGCAAACACTGTTCCGTGTGGATGGGCTTGCGGTAAACACTGTGACCGGGACACTCATTGGGTTTACGGCGGGCAAGGACGCCCAGGAACGGCATGGAACCGTCCTTCTCTACTTCCATCGTGAACTTTATGTGGTCGTGGATGTTGCTGATGTGTTCCCGGAAGTCTTCCAGATTTTCATCTCCATGAGGTCGCATTATGAGGATATCGTAGACGTAGTGATGAAAACAACTTTGCAGAAGCCGTGTCCAAGACAATGTTCTGAAAATGCTCCATAAAGTTGGGCAAGTTTAAGAGGGCGCGCCAGAAAAACATTGCAAAATTGCCATACATGGTGCGGGACTGGGCACCACTAACGTCACAGACGACGGCGCGGCTATATTTGCACGGCAGCGGCTTTCCCACGGCGGTCAACCACTTGACAATAACAGAGGAGATCTCTGCCGAAAGCTCGTGGGCAGGTAACCACTGCAGGTAACACTGCTTGAAACTAGAGAATGTTTTATTGCTGGATATCTCCGCGGAGCGTGCAGTCGTACGTTAATATGAGTGACAGCGAGTGAATGAGAGAACCTTCTGACGACAGCGAGAGAAGGCTCTCTTTTGTAATCACGGTTGACTAAGATCTTTTTTCGGTGGACTTTCGAGTAAAGATAATTTACTTTTACTAATGTCTTCCTTTAAAGCACAGTGGGAAGTATAGACAGTATAGTGTAACAGTAAATAGACATTCTGGCCCTCGATCGGAATGTCATTTCTCTGCTGAGGGCGTCGTGGAACGTTGCAGAGATCGGGCGTGTGGTCAGCACACCGATCTCTCCGTTGTTGTCGGGTTTCTTCACCTTGGAACCGCTACTATTCGGTCGAGTGGCACCCCATTTGGCGTCACGAGGCTCAGCACATCCCGTACCAGTCCTCCAGCCAAGGAAAAGTGCCTGGCAGTACCGGAAATAGAGCTCAGGTCCACCATATGGCAGTCAGCTGCGCTAGCTATTCAGCTATGGAGAGGGAGAAACACCCTATTACTTGTAAGTAGTCTGTTTAGGTTTTTATGCTCGCAACGCAACGTAGCGCTCTGTATGAAAATCACTGACTGTGTTGTGTGCAGTCTGTGGCTGGTTGGCATTGTTGGAATATTCGCTATTGTAGTGTTGGGCAGTTGGATGAGAACAGCGCGTAGCATTGCGCAATTGGAGGTGAGCCGCCAGCAGTAGTGGATGTGGGGAGAGAGATGCCAGAGTTTCGAGAGGTTGCTATAAGTGGACGATCTGGACGTGTGTCCGCCAGAAAAAGGAAATTTGTAAAAAATGGATGTCATGAATTGATAGATATATATTTGATGACTTTTGAACACTATTAAGGTAAATGTTTGTTCTCTATCAAAATCTTCCATTTGCTAACTATGCCTGTCAGTAGTTAGTGCCTTCAGTAGTTGGAACCTTTTATTTAGCTGGCAGCAATGGCACTCGCTGTATTGCAGTAGTTCGAGTAACGAAGTTTTTTGTGAGGTAAGTGATTCATGAAAGGTATAGGTTATTGTTAGTCAGGGCCATTATTTTGTAGGTATTATTGAAAGTCAGATTGCGTTGCGCTAAAAAAATATTGTGTCAGTTCCATGACGATCAGAAAAAGTAAAGAGAGAAATGTCTGAGTACGTTCAGTTTTGCTCAGCTGTTTGAAAATCAAATAACGTAGAAGTTTACCAGCACAGTCATCCATAATTTTCTAAGGGGACGTTACATACCGAACAACTATTTCTACCCTACTCCAGCTTTACCATGTCTGTTTATCACATCGAAGTATATAAAGAACTCAGATGTTTAAGGATAAATTTGCCTTACAATCAATTTTACTTAGGCACATCGAAAAGCGGTAAGTTTGTATTTTGCACAGAAATGAGTCCTACCATCACAAGTTTGAAGGTCTTTACAAACAGAAATTTCCTCTTCAAAGCCTCCTTTCGTCCCTAGTACACAATGAAATGACTGCAATCTTCATTGGAACTGAGTCCGCAGCTGCAATGAATTTAAATGATTTTGCGACGCCTTCAGGTGACATTTTCTTTATTTGAATAAGATAGTACAATTTCGGAGTCTAGGCAATATTCAGGTATCTTGCAAGAGATTCGTTTGCTCCTATGTTGTAAGTACGGCGGTATGTAATAGTCATAAAATGAACTGGAGATACTTTTTCGTTGTTGTGGGAGGACTTTACTTTTGGGTATTTGTTGCAAAGCTTCAGCTAAAAAGTAACGCAGTCATAATTACAACATAGGAGCAAAGATGTATACGGCATAACGTACCATTATCGAATTTTTGTAAAGTACTTGAAAATGACCTGAAACACCAAACTCTGTAGAACACCAAGTCAAAAACTGCACTCACAGCTGTGTTGGTGGGCACATTTTTGCCTATCGATAGGTTTGCAAAACTAGACTCATGGAATGTGGTCGAATTAAATCACGTGAGGTTGAGGGAATTAGATTAGGAAATGAGACACTTAAAGTTGTAGATGAGTTTCGCTACTATGGCAGCAAAATAACAGGATGCAGAGAGGATATACACTCCTGGAAATGGAAAAAAGAACACATTGACACCGGTGAGTCAGACCCACCATACTTGCTCCGGACACTGCGAGAGGGCTGTACAAGCAACGATCACACGCACGGCACAGCGGACACACCAGGAACCGCGGTGTTGGCCGTCGAATGGCGCTAGCTGCGCAGCATTTGTGCACCGCCGCCGTCAGTGTCAGCCAGTTTGCCGTGGCATGCGGAGCTCCATCGCAGTCTTTAACACTGGTAGCATGCCGCGACAGCGTGGACGTGAACCGTATGTGCAGTTGACGGACTTTGAGCGAGGGCGTATAGTGGGCATGCGGGAGGCCGGGTGGACATACCGCCGAATTGCTCAACACGTGGGGCGTGAGGTCTCCACAGTACATCGATGTTGTCGCCAGTGGTCGGCGGAAGGTGCACGTGCCCGTCGACCTGGGACCGGACCGCAGCGACGCACGGATGCACGCCAAGACCGTAGGATCCTACGCAGTGCCGTGAGGGACCGCACCGCCACTTCCCAGCAAATTAGGGACACTGTTGCTTCTGGGGTATCGGCGAGGACCATTCGCAACCGTCTCCATGAAGCTGGGCTACGGTCCCGCACACCGTTAGGCCGTCTTCCGCTCACGCCCCAACATCGTGCAGCCCGCCTCCAGTGGTGTCGCGACAGGCGTGAATGGAGGGACGAATGGAGACGTGTCGTCTTCAGCGATGAGAGTCGCTTCTGCCTTGGTGCCAATGATGGTCGTATGCGTGTTTGGCGCCGTGCAGGTGAGCGCCACAATCAGGACTGCATACGACCGAGGCACACAGGGCCAACACCAGGCATCATGGTGTGGGGAGCGATCTCCTACACTGGCCGTACACCACTGGTGATCGTCGAGGGGACACTGAATAGTGCACGGTACATCCAAACCGTCATCGAACCCATCGTTCTACCATTCCTAGACCGGCAAGGGAACTTGCTGTTCCAACAGGACAATGCACGTCCGCATGTATCCCGTGCCACCCAACGTGCTCTAGAAGGTGTAAGTCAACTACCCTGGCCAGCAAGATCTCCGGATCTGTCCCCCATTGAGCATGTTTGGGACTGGATGAAGCGTCGTCTCACGCGGTCTGCACGTCCAGCACGAACGCTGGTCCAACTGAGGCGCCAGGTGGAAATGGCATGGCAAGCCGTTCCACAGGACTACATCCAGCATCTCTACGATCGTCTCCATGGGAGAATAGCAGCCTGCATTGCTGCGAAAGGTGGATATACACTGTACTAGTGCCGACATTGTGCATGCTCTGTTGCCTGTGTCTATGTGCCTGTGGTTCTGTCAGTGTGATCATGTGATGTATCTGACCCCAGGAATGTGTCAATAAAGTTTCCCCTTCCTGGGACAATGAATTCACGGTGTTCTTATTTCAATTTCCAGGAGTGTAAAATGTGGACAGGCGATGGCAAGGAAAGCGATTCTGAAGAAGAGAAATTTGTTAATATCGAGAGTAGATTTAAGTGTCAGAAAGTCTTTTCTGAAAAACACAAGCAGAGAATAGAATGTGGTGTTACAGAAAAATGCAAAAAATTAGATGTGTAGATCACATAATTAATGAGAAGGTATCGAATAGAATTGGGGAGAAGAGGAATTTGTGGCACAACTTGACTAGAAGAAGGGATCGGTTGGTAGGACATGTTCTAATGCATCAATGTTGTTGTTGTTGTTGTTGTTGTTGTTGTGGTCTTCAGTCCTGAGACTGGTTTGGTGCAGCTCTCCATGCTACTCTATCCTGTGCAAGCTTCTTCATCTCCCAGTACCTACTGCACCCTACATCCTTCTGAATCTGCTTAGTGTATTCATCTCTTGGTCTACGATTTTTACCCTCCACGCTGCCCTCCAGTACTAAACGAGTGATCCCTCGATGCCTCAGAACATGTCCTACTAACCGATCCCTTCTTCTAGTCAAGTTGTGCCACAAACTCCTCTTCTCCCCAATTCTATTCAATACCTCCTCATTAGTTATGTGATCTACCCATCTAATCTTCAGCATTCTTCTGTAGCACCACATTTCGAAAGCTCCAATTCTCTTCTTGTCTAAACTATTTATCGTCCACGTTTCACTTCCATACATGGCTACACTCCATACAAATACTTTCAGAAACGACTTCCTAACACTTAAATCAATACTCGATGTTAACAAATTTTTCTTCAGAAACACTTTAATTGCCATTGCCAGTCTACATTTTATATCCTCTCTACTTCAACCATCAGTTATTTTGCTCCCCAGAGAGCAAAACTCCTTTACTACCTTAAGTGTCTCATTTCCTAATCTAATTCCCTCAGCATCACCCGATTTAATTTGACTACATTCCATTATCCTTGTTTTGCTTTTGTTGATGTTCATCTTCTACCCTCCTGTCCATTCCGTTCAACTACTATTCCAAGTCCTTTGCCGTTTTGGACAGAATTACAATGTCATCGGCGAGAAGTTGCAGCATTAGAAAATTGTAGCGAAATGCAGGAAGATCTGCAGCGGATAGGCACTTGGTGCAGGGAGTGGCAACTGACCCTTAACATAGACAAATGTAATGTATTGCGAATACATAGAAAGAAGGATCCTTTATTGTATGATTATATGATAGCGGAACAAACACTGGTAGCAGTTAATTCTGTAAAATATCTGGGAGTATGCGTGCGGAACGATTTGAAGTGGAATGATCATATAAAATTAATTGTTGGTAAGGCGGGTACCAGGTTGAGATTCATTGGGAGAGTCCTTAGAAAATGTAGTCCATCAACAAAGGAGGTGGCTTACAAAACACTCGTTCGACCTATACTTGAGTATTGCTCATCAGTGTGGGATCCGTACCGGGTGGAGTTGATAGAGGAGATAGAAAAGAGCCAAAGAAGAGCGGCGCGTTTCGTCACAGGGTTATTTGGTAACCGTGATAGCGTTACGGAGATGTTTAACAAACTCAAGTGGCATACTCTGCAAGAGAGGCGCTCTGAATCGCGGTGTAGCTTGCTCGCCAGTTTTCGAGAGGGTGCGTTTCTGGATGAGGAATCGAATATATTGCTTCCCCCTACTTATACCTCCCGAGGAGATCACGAATGTAAAATTAGAGAGATTAGAGCGCGCACAGAGGCTTTCAGACAATCGTTCTTCCCGCGAACCATATGCGACTGGAACAGGAAAGGAAGATAATGACAGTAGCACGTAAAGTGCCCTCCGCCACACACCGTTGGGTGGCTTGCGGAGTATAAATGTAGATGTAGATGTAGATGTAGAACCTCAAAGTTTTTATTTCTTCTCCGTGGATTTTAATACCTACTCCGAACTTTTCTTTTGTTTCCTTTAATGCTTGCTGAATATACAGATTGAATAGCATCGGGGAGAGGCTACAACCCTGTCTCACTCCCTTCCCAACCGCTGCTTCCCTTTCATGCCCCTCGACTCTTATAACTGCCCTCTGGTTTCTGTACAAATTGTAAATAGCGTTTCGCTCCCTGTATTTTACCCCTGCCACCTTCGGAATTTGAAAGAGAGTATTCCCGTCAACATTGTCAAAAGCTTTCTCTAAGTCTACAAATGCTAGAAACGTAGGTTTGCCTTTCCTTAATCATTCTTCTAAGATAAGTCGTAGGGTCAGTATTGCCTCACGTGTTCCAACATTTCTACGGAATCCAAACTGATCTTCCCCGAGGTCGGCTTCTAGCAGTTTTTCGATTTGTCTGTAAAGATTTCGTGTTAGTATTTTGCAGCTGTGACTTATTAAACTGATAGCTCGGTAATTTTCACACCTGTCAACACCTGCTTTCCTTGGGATTGGAATTATTATATTCTTCTTGGAGTCTGAGGGAATTTCGCCTGTCTCATACATCTTGCTCACCAGATGGAAATGTTTTGTCAGGAGCGGCTCTCCCAAGGCTGTCAGTAGTTCTAATGGAATGTTGTCTACACCCGGGGCCTTGTTTCGACTTAGGTCTTTCAGTGCTCTGTCAAACTCTTCACGCAGTATCATATCTCCCATTTCATCTTCATCTACATCCTCTTCCATTTCCATAATATTGTCCTCAGGAATATCGCTCCTGTATAGTCCCTCTATATACTCCTTCCACCTTTCTGCATTCCCTTCTTTGCTTAGAACTGGGTTTCCATCTGAGCTCTTGATATTCATGCAAGTGGTTCTCTTTTCTCCAAAGGTCTCTTTAATTTTCCTGTAGGCAGTATCTATCTTACCCCTCGTGAGATAAGCCTCTACATCCTTACATTTGCCCTCTAGCCATTCCTGCATAGCCATTTTGCACGTCGTGTCGATCTCATTTTTGAGACGTTTGTATTCCTTTTTGCCTGCTTCACTTACTGCATTTTTGTATTTTCTCCTTTCATCAATTAAATTCAGTATCTCTTCTGTTACTCAAGGATTTCTGCGACCCCTCGTCTTTTTACCTACTTGATCCTGTGCTGCCTTCAGTATTTCATTCCTCAAAGCTACCCATTCTTCTTCTACTGTATTTCTTTCCCCATTCCTGTCAATTGTTCCCTTATGCTCTCCCTGAAACTCGGTACAACCTCTGGTTCTTTCAGTTTATTCAGGTCCCATCTCCTTAAATTCTCACCTTTTTGCAGTTTCTTCAGTTTTAATCTACAGTTCATAACCAATAGATTGTCGTCAGAGTCCACATCTGCCCTTGGAAATGTCTTAGAATTTAAAACCTGGTTCCTAAATCTCTGTCTTACCATTATATAATCTATCTGAAACCTTTTAGTATCTCCAGGGTATACAACCTTCTTTCATGATTCTTGAACCAAGTGTTAGCTACGATTAAGTTATGCTCTGTGCAGAATTCTACCAGGCGGCTTCCTCTTTCATTTATTAGCCCCAATCCATATTCACCTACTACGTTTCCTTCTCTTCCTTTTCCTAGTGTCGAATTCCACTCACCCATGACTATTAAATTTTCGTATCCCTTCACTAACTGAATAATTTGTTTTATCTCATCATACATTTCATCAATTTCTTCATCTGCAGAGCTAGTTGGCATATAAACTTGCACTACTGTAGTAGGCGTGGGTTTCATGTCTATCTTGGCCACAATAATGCGTTCAATATGCCGTTGGTAGTAGCCTACTCGCACTCCTATTTTTTTATTCATTGTTAAACCTACTCCTGCATTACCCCTCTTTGATTTTGTATTTATAACCCTGTATTCGCCTCACCAAAAGTCTTGTTCCTCCTGCCACCGAACTTCACTAATTCCCACTATATCTAACTTTAACCTATCCATTTCCCTTTTTAAATTTTCTAACCTACCTGCCCGATTAAGGGATCTGACATTCCACGCTCCGATCCGTAGAACGCCAGTTTTGTTTCTCCTGATAACTACGTCCTCCTGAGTAGTCCCCGTCTGGAGATCCGAATGGGGGACTATTTTACCTTCGGAATATTTTACCCAAGAGAACGCCATCATCATTTAATCATACAGCAAAGCTGAATGCCCTCGGGAAAAATTACGGCTGTAGTTTCCCCTTGATTTCAGCCGTTCGCAGTACCAGCACAGCAAGGCCGTTTTGGTTAGTGTTCCAAGGCCAGATCAGTCAATCATCCACACTGTTGCTCCTGCAACTACTGAAAAGGCTGCTGCCCCTGTTCAGGAACCACACGTTTGTCTGGCCTCTCGACAGATATCCCTTCGTTGTGGTTGCACCTACGGTACGGCTATCTGTGTCTTTGAGGCACGCAAGCCTCCCTACCAACGACAAGGTCCATGGTTCATGGGGGTAAGAAGGCATTAAGGGATCACCAATTTAATACTGGAGGGAAGCGTGGAGTGTAAAAATCGTAGAGGCAGACCAAGAGATGAATGCACTAAACAGATTCAGAAGGATGTAGATTGCAGTAGTTACTCGCAGATAAAGAGGCTTGCACTGGATAGAGCAGTCTTCAGACTGAAGACCACAACAACAACAGGTTTGTGACGGTGGATGGATTGCGTATCGCACTTCGCTGGGAGGTCAGCGGCGGCAGCCAAAACGGTTATTATATGGGAACTGCGGAGCCATAAAAAGCATGTATGTGGGCCAGAACGTAATGGGACGTGTGTGTGACAAGTAGGGCTACGGCACTTGGTGTTCTATGACTGACGCTGAAACTTGTAGTGATTCCTGGGGTGAAGTCTTTGGAGACTTTGAGTCACTACCTTCAGATAGGAAGGAGGCCCTTATAGCGTGGAACATAACGGTATGTTTCGTTTCGTGGAATGTGGCAGACGGGAGCAGCTTCTTATTCTGTAGTACGGATGGACCAAGTCATTGTACTGTTACGTGGTAGACCCTTTGAGTAATTCCTTATGGAAGAGAATTTGTTGCTCTGAACTCACATAATTCATTGCTTGTTGTGACTGTGTTTTGCCGTAAACTCATGCGTGGTATAGTTGGTCTTTGCCTTGCGGTCTTCCAAGGAATATAGAACTCACATGACGGAAAAGACGTTATGGTGGTTGTTTGCCTATCGGGGTAGTGCGTATGCTGTGGTGCGATGTTTGCAAGTGACGTAAGTGTTTGCTTTGTATCTAAATGGACCTTATGTTCTATATTAATGTCCTTTCAAATTTATTAATGAATGAATTAGATTACAATTTTGGATTTTAGTAATACTATTGTTGCTTTCAGATTTTAGTAGTGCTGTTACTAACATTAAGTGAAAGCTTTCAAATCAGAGTTCAGGTAGCCGTCTCTAGGAAATTATAGTATACAGATGTGAGGATGTAGAACGTTTGTGAGTACGTGAAAGGTTCACACTAAAATCTATGTTTGAATAATTCTGAGCTGCGCTCTTTTTGGAGCTACGTATGTCCTGTTAGTATCATGGAGTTGTAATCGCTGTGAAATGTGAGATGACATACATATCTGGAAATAACGTATATGTATGATATTGCTTTCAAATTTAAGTAAAGCATCATGGACTTTGTCTTCCTGTATCGGCTTATTGCTTGTAAGTTGTTCTTTCTCCGCAACTCAATGGTATTACTTTCTCTATGAACATTTTGTTCCAATGAGACTGGTAACATACAAGATATATGTAATTTTAGTGTTTTAATAAATGTCACTGTTAATTCATTTTTCCACTTTAATTGGAGTAGTTAAAGTTCCACAGCACACAGGTAAATCCAGTTTTGCGTTTTTCAGGTACTTGGGGCTCTGTCACATGTGTTTTTAGCAACTTACACGGAGAACGCTCTGACAGTGTCAATAACAAACTGAGTGACTGATGTTAACACATCAGTTTTGCTGTGACAGTCGACGTGTCGTTGAAATATCTATTGTCTTGGTTTGTGCTCGCGACCGTGCTTCTTCTGGCCGCTGCGACAGGGTCCATATCCTCCCAGCCCCATGTAGTAATAAGGATCTTGCAAGCCCATAGGAGGCGGATAGTAAATGGACCCGTCATACAGCACCACGGGGTATACAGGCAGGTAAGGTGGCACATCCTGGTACGCCGTCATGTCAGGATATTCCTCGTACCACGGAGCGAGCGCCACACCCTGGTGGGGCTGTTGACGCTGATGCCGACGCTGTAGTGACCCTTGTTGTGGCCTTCTTGTTGGCACCGTGTCACAAACTTTGTCGAACGACAAAATGACAGTTGCCACAACAAGTAGCTCCGTTGTCTTCATTACACAGTCACTCTGAAAAGAAAAACAAAATAGTGAATATTTTATATAAACAATTAGTGTTTTATATGTCCACTCATGTGGCATTCTCTTACCTAAGACGTAAAGTAAGCTTTGTGTAATACTCAGTTTTCAGAGTGGTTTTGTAAAAATAGTAAGAAATGTTAAATCACCAAGATTCGGAAAATGTTTAGTACACTAATGGACAGTTCTTCTTAGTTAGTGAGATATTATTCTAGGTGGGCTGTCGATGGTGCCAAACTGTTCTGGTATGTGTGTGGCCACATTCGTCCATACGGCAGTGAGACAGATTTGGCTCACGTCACTGTGGGATGTAACAACTCGCGAAAAAGATCTACCTAGTGTGCTCACTGTAGTTTTTGATGTTGGTGGACTGCTGTAAGGTGGTTACACCGAAAATGTCGACATGTCGCATTTGACAAGTGTTAATTTCCTCTTTGTTCTATTTCATTGAAACACAATGCTTGCACTCTGACTTCGAATAAGCGAAGAACGTTCGATAACACAGCAAATTAGACTTCGGGAAATGTGATTGGGAGTACTACATGTGCTAAGATATACAGGGTGAATCAAAAAGGACTATTACAACTTTGGAATTACGTGGAAAGTTGCTGATATAGTATACAAAATTGGTAGACGTGTCGTATTGTTGCAAAAAAACTTCAAGTTTCACATAAAAGTATCGAGTGTTACGTGAATCGTTGCGACTGCCATTTCCGATGCTGTAAACATCCCACCGGCAGTGAGCTTCTTCCCACAGTTGTTGCAGCAAATCGGATGTAACTTAGGTAACGACAGCGTAGATTCGATTTTTCAGGTCGGTGTAAAAGTTTGGTAGGGGAGGAACATACACGAGGTCTTCAATGAAACCTCAGAGACGGAAATCAAGTGGTGTCAAGTACGGGGAGCGATGCGGTCATGCGATTGTCTCTTCAGACCAATGCGGGAAGCGATTATCGAGGAAACCTTGAAATTACTTGAGGAGGTGAGTTGATGCACCGTCTTGCTTGTAGCACATCATCTCATCTTGGTCATATTAATCTATCTGTGGAATCAAAAATTTTCGTGCTACGAAAACACGAGAGTAACCCTAGTGTAAAAATAGGGGACACAAACATTAAACAATTCAAATGGCTCTGAGCACTATGCGATTTAACTTCTGAGGTCATCAGTCGCCTAGAACTTAGAACTAATTAAACCTAACTAACCTAAGGACATCACACACATCCATGCCCGAGGCAGGATTCGAACCTGCGACTGTAGCTGTCGCTCGGTTCCAGGCTGTAGCGCCTAGAACCGCATGGCCACTCCGGCCGGCAAACATTAAACAAGCGGTCACTACAGGCTATCTCGAGGTACATTTCGACGAAAAGCAAAATTTCCGTAAACACATGCGCATTGTCAAAAAAGGCAGAAAAAATACTACACAAACCTGCAATACTAAATTCAGTACAATTTAAACTCCCCTTGTCAGTTACACGGACGTACCATTGTGCTCTCTTCTAGTCGATACTTAACTTCGGCGTCAGCACATGGGCTTATAGTTTGAGCCTATCAACAAACTGGATCCTCGACATATGATGGAATCACTCTGTGTGGTGCTCAGAATCTATCCGATAAACATTACTATAAGATATGTAGCTGCTATAAGCTGGCTTAAGGTGGGAAGGCACGACCAGTTCAAAAGATCACTGGAACACCAATTGACACAAAACGAATACTAAAAAATTGGAGGATGGATACCTGGCAACGTGAGTGAACCACAAGGGACAAGGGCCGCGGGATACACCAGTTCTTTCCCGATGTAAGGAGAGACTAAAACTCAAACATACCGATCCCAGCCGTGGTATGGACACTTCTTAACAGGACACCGCCCTTATCTCTCACACTTAAACCGCGTGAGTCTCAGGCAGACACCAACATGCACATGTGGGGAAGATGGCTCTTCAGAACACATCGCTTTTTTCTGCGGACGATATACCAACATCAGACACACAATACACTTAAACCACAATAATATTCAAGACACCATACACACAGTGCTCAGAGACGAAGACCAATGGACCACGTTAAACACACTCACTGACGATATATCCAAAGCGATCTATAGAGCATATGTCCGAAATAGACAACGAACCTATAAGCATAGACAGGATGAAATCCACAGATTGGAAAACAGCACTGATTCCGACATAAAATCAAGTGATGACATTGATCCCGACATGACCGTAAATGAAAATGAAGGAATACCATAAATAAGCAACACAACAGCCTAAAAAAAGTAAATAAATGAGGTTCAGGTTTAGTTATTAGGAAATCAAGAATAGATGTTAGATTTACATGAAAAGCTGTGATTGGTAGTCGGTGGCTTGATGGACAATTCCAAGACACTCTCACCGTCAGGCACACTTAGTGAAGGGACATTCTTCCATTATCATCTTTCTTATCTTCTGTTCCCATTCTTACTAAAAATATGGTTATGGTTTATAATACGATTTTCCAAAATTTTGTTAATTTCATAAATGGTTAGTATCTTTTATTTATCTATCTTAAACGTAGGAATGTTGTTTATTTTAGAAAAAAATTTTCCCGAATTCATAATGTGACTGAAAGTTGTAAAATGTCATAACCTCTTCTCTGTCTCCATAAATTCCTATCTCCCATTCATAAATCGCTAATTTTGAGGTTTTCGTTTCTTAATTACTTTTAAGTTTATAAATATTTAAAGCTGGAATACTATTAATCCTTTTTAAAGTAAGAAATAACAAATAAGTACCATAGTCTGTACTTGTATAATTTCGTATTGTGAAAGTACAACGTGTCTTAGTATCAAGGTGGCAGGTCATTTGTAAATGGCAGCAAATAAACAAGTAAATATTGACACCTATAGGTCTGTTGCGATTTCTTAGCTGATCTATTTCACCACCAGTTGGTTCCTTAAATTGTGGCTGTTGTTTTCTTTTCCTGAGTCTATATTGGCCTCCCTTGTTTGTTAATAGGATAGCTTAAACTGTGTGAGACGATTCCTGAGCTGGAGCGATAATGTGTTTCTTCTATGCTGTGGGCGGAACCGTCCCCCTCCTCCTCCTCGACCACCCTTCGTTACGCAGTACCTCCCTGCCAAATGTCTTCTTCGATCACCAGATAGGTACATTTCTCTTGTAATATTGCCGGGTGCCATACCTTCGGGCGTTGCAGACGTCATCGTTCTGTTAATTATATTGGCTTACGAGGTGCATGGGGCTCAAAATTTCCAATTGATGAGGCTACGTAATTGGGTGTGGCAGCTTAGCTTTTCTTCGGACGTTTCGCCGTCGTTGCCGAGGCGGCGTCTTGCTGTGACACGGGTATACATTTTGGCTAATTATTGTTACTTTCACCTAATTAACCTTGCTGTGTTAATACATTTTCTGCAGGTCTGTACCCAACGAAAAGGGCCTTGGAAGGCCGGTCCTCTCGTTGTAAGCTTTCTTGGCCTTCCTATCTGGTGTAGTCTTGTGCTCCTTGCTTATAAGCCATCTGGAGCACTGCTTTGTGAAGAGGCAATTCAAATTCTTGGTTACTTAACTGAAACAGTTACTCAGGAAGACCTGCTTGTTTTCTATTTGGTTGTCTTACTTAACTGAAACTCGTGTTAAATAAAGCATGCTTGTTTTCTATTTGGTGATTTCACTTAACTGAAGCTGTTATTATTTAAGGCCTGCCTGTTTCCTATTTGGTAATTTTACTTAACCAAAACTGTTATTTCTGAAGGCCTGCCTGTTCCCTTTTAATCGATTTAAGAGATATTTCATTACCTGGGTTAGCTGAAACTCTTATTAACTGAGGCCTACCTGTTTCAATGCCCTATTATTAAGATCTCATTGTGTTACAATTAACTGAAATTGTGATTATCAAAGGTCTACCCATTTCAGAGGTATTTATGTCAATAAGGTAGTAACAGGAAATGACTCATGATAGTTCATGGACCCTAACCTTTTGCCTTATATCTCTTTATCCATAAATGTAGGTTCGAACTGGTATTTATAGAGCGTGGTTGCTTTCTCATTGCAGGGGGTCTTTCATATTTGTCCACTTTTTTTCTGGCCATTAGCCATTTCCCGTGATCGTTTCCTCAGTGTGTAAAGATCTCTTCCTTTGTTCACAGGGAGCTAGCTTGTTGTGGATGTATGGGGATGCCCTGGAATCAGGTATCTAAAGAAGGAGCTCTTGCAGTCTGAAATTAGAATTCGGGAGCTTAGAATCGAGAGAAATGTTCCAGAAATGACAGCGAGGTTGCATGCGTAGCTGGGCTACCCACTTTTCGTTTCGGCGAGCACCATTGGGGATGTAGGTGTTTTTCTCGATAACATTTCCGGTGCTTTGGATAACGTGCAGAGGAACTGGTACTTTCTGCAGGACAGTCAACTTACTGTTAGGCAAATTGGTAGAAATCAGACCCACATAGAACATCTGGGGAATCGTGAGAGGGACATTACCTTCTTGCAAATTAGCCAGCCTGAAGTTATCAGGGTGAGGCAGCTGAGTGATCGAGCGAGGGATTTGCAGGTCCAAGCAGCTTCCTTAAGCTTGGAACGTCAGGAAGCAGTAGGAAGTCTATCAGCTTCCGTCTACAAATCAGTTCTTTGTTCTGGTGTCTGGGCCAAAGGTTTAGGTAGCCCTCTGGCCAACCATGTCTCTAGACTACTCAACCCAATCATGTGCCTGCTCAATAATATTTCAGAGCTTTCGCTCGATACATTGGGCAGTGTCCAGCAGTTTTTGTGGCTGCTGGTTCGACGTGAATTTCGTGCAGATGCCTTGGGGATTCTCACCACGTGATATTAGCATTACTTTACCCCTTGGTGAAAGCTGCTCATGATGATTTTATATCTGAAGTCCCGAAGCGGGTGGGATTAATAGGACAACTATAGGGTCTGAATGTCGATAGAAAGCTCTCGCCGTGGATGCGAAACGAGCTTGAACGCAAATATTACTGGCAGGTGTAGGTATCATTTGAACTACTGAGCCAGTATGTCGAGTGAGTGCGTCTAGTATGTCACTTTCGGAACTCAATACTGTATCAAACGTTTTGGAGGGCATGTGTCCCGAGGATAGGTCACACTTGGCCTTTTCTTCCAGCCCCACTAGCTTACGGCAACTGTAAACATTGGTTGATTCCATTGAATCCTTGTCATTTGCCGATGAGGAGTGGAGGCATGAAGAGCACTTGGAAACTCATCCGTCCGCCTCGACAGTTAATGCGGTTCCTCGAGCACACATGTGTTGGAAAGGTCGTTTTTGGTGCGGCGCCCGCGGTCACTTGGTGTGCGAGTGTCCCATAGCATGAATTCTTAGACTCGGCAAATGACGTCAGGTGATGAAGGGGGGGGGGGGAATTTTTCCGTCTTAATCACGTGGCACGTTGGGCGCTTATTCGATCACCCTCCCTTTTATCTGTGGCCGTCTAGGACAAGAACCTTTCTGCACGCTGTTGTATTCTGGTAGCTCTGTGTCCTTGTTGAGCTGTAATTGGTATTTGGAGCTTGGACATTTGTAAATTATCTTTTGTGCGCCCCCGTCCTCAGAGATGTCGTGTGGCCAATTGGCAAGAGTTGCCTCTGTTCGGCGAGGTGCGCGGTAGTTTGTCCATTTTTAATTTCTCATGGCAGATTTTCCTCTTGCTTGTTAATGACCTACTGCTCAGTTTGTTATTCGGGTGTGATTTTATTTAGAAAACTGGATTAGTTCTCGACTTTGTGAGCTGCACCTATTCTTTTAGGTCTTCGTCCAGTGACAACATAGCCTTTTTTGCTCTTGCCATTGCGCAAGTGTGGGGGATTTGATAAACTGCAACCCTAGTGAATTTGATATGGCCCATCTTGAGCTGGGTCAGGCAGGGCAGTTGTTGAATTTACTAGGGGATTTTCGCGAGATTTTCTCTACTAAGTTGGGGGTCACTAACGTCATACTGTAATGTACTATATCTACCTGGCTGACGATATTCCGGTGTTACAGTCTCCTTACCGCCTCTCGCCAGCCAAAATGAAAATCTAGAGACAGAAATTGGCGAGTATGTTGAATGAGGGGGGTCATTAGGCGTCTACATCTCCCTACGTGTCATCAATTTTTCTCGTTCCTAAAGCTCAGGGTCAGGACTACAGACTGGCGGTTGCTTATAGACTCAATTAAAACCGTTATCTTAGAATCTCTCTCCCTGTCGGATCTTCACAATTGCTTTACCTGGTTTTTGGGGGCTAAGTGGTTCACGGTGCATGATTCAGCCAAGTTTATCAGATTCCTCTTACCGAGAGGTCTCAACATGTCACCGTGTTCTGCACTGCACTTTGAGTTCAACGAGGTGCCGTTCAGCTGGTCCAGTGGGGGCGACGGTTTTGTGTCGTTTTTTAGATCATATCCCGGGCATCTTGAAGTTTTCTTGTGTCTTTAATTACCTTGATGATGTCATTAATAGTCAGTCGTTCGAGGATTGTTTTTTCCATCTTCGGGAAGTCATCTCCACATTTCGTGATGTGGGGTTGACCGTTAAGTCGTCCAAGATTACACTTGCTAGGAAATATATGTTCTTTCTGGGGCATTTAATTTCCGGGGACAGCATTATGACTGATCAGGAACGAACTAAGGTGTTGAAGAAATTTCCTCAGCTTGGAAATATGTAGGAGGTAGCCAGAGTTATTGAGATGGTGAATTATTTTCTTCTGTTTGTCCCTGATTTTGCCCAGACGGGCGCTTCCTGTATAAACTGCTTAGGAAGGGAAAGAATTTTGTCTAGGGTGAGAGGCAACAAGCGTCTTTTGAAGCTATCAAGACCGTTATCACCAATCCGACAGCCTTAGCCGTGCCGGATTTCGGCGAATGATTTACCGTTCAAACTGATGCCTCCAGTGCCGGTATTGCTTCAGTGATGTTGCAGGAGGATCTAGGTATTAGACGCTCATTAGCTTGCGCATCTAGGAGGCTGTCTGGTCCCGAGATGAATTACTCCGTTTACGAGTGCGAGGCGCTAGTTGCGCTTTTCGCCTTACAGAAGTTCTTGAGCATAGGGAGTTTGATCTCGAGACGGACTATCAGGCCCTAAGTTAGGTGTTCGATCAACCCAGCAAAACTGGCAAGATGGCGAAGTGGGCGGTCTGCATCTCGGCATTTCACTTCAAGGTGTGACACATAAAGGAATCTCGACAACCAAGTCGCCGACGCCCTCTGTCGCATGTTTCAGGGGGATGGGCGTCAGTGAGTCTCACCCAGCTGTGTGTATCGTTTTAGCTGTAGTTACCCAGTTATTTTTTGACCTTAAAACCAAACAATCAAGATCTGTTGTGGGATTCATTAAGAGAGCTACTCATCAGGTGTTGAGGTTAGCGACTACTCCATCAGGAATGGCATACTACGTAAACAAGCTAGCGAAGCCATAGCTGATGCTTCCAGTTTTACATTATTTTCATAATTCTCTAGTGAGAGGGTATCTGGGCCTCCACAAAACCATGGAAAAGGTTAAGTCTCACCTCACTTGGCCCAAATTGTATAAGGATACAGCCGATTACTGGATGAGTGTGAAGCCTCTAAGAAGCTTAAACCCAGTAACAGTTCTCCGAAGGGGTTGTTACAATCGGAGCGCGAGGAGAACCCTATGGACAAACTCTTTGTTTATTGCTTAGGGCCTCTTGCTCGTACCAAGAAGGGGAACAGATATTTTCTAGTGGTTGTTGACGCGTTTTCCAGATTTGTATGGTTAATCCCTAGTCGTGAGTCACGGTGGCCATTATCGTTGCATATCTGACCAACATATTCATCTGGTTTGGACCCCCTAAGGTTGCTGTTAGCGATAATCTTCCAGCGTTTGTTTCCGAACAGTTTAAGCAGTTTTACATTTGTAGCTCTGTTAAGCACCTAACCAGCGCCGGCCGGGGTGGCCGAGCGGTTCTAGGTGCTACAGTCTGGAACCGCGCGACTGCTACGGTCGCAGGTTCGAATCCTGCCTCCGGCATGGATGTGTGTGATGTCCTTAGGTTAGTTAGCTTTAAGTAGTTCTAGTCCCATAGTGCTCAGAGCAATTTGAACCATTTTGAACCTAACCATCACGCCATATTATTCCTAGGCATCAGGCATCATTTGCCAAGGGAATGAATCGCAACCTTAAGTCAGCTTTGATCATTTACCATCATAAGTCTTCGAGTACGTGGGACACCACCTTGCCTTGGCTCAGTTTTTCATTTACTACTGCGCAGCACGAAGCATCCAAGACAGTTTCTGCCCCTCTCTTGTTTGAGTATCCCATCAATTCTCCTCCATCCAACTTGTGGTATATCAGTGACCTCATGCCTTCGTCTGTTACACCGGAAGACCTCAGGAAAATTGGAAATGGGCCAGGAATAACATTATTTTAGCCCATTGCTGCCGGGCGATATAACAGGAACAGACACCGCTTACAGGGCAAGGTAGAACATGAGCTTTTTTGAAGAACTGTGCTGGTCAGGTGAGGGGTGGTGCCAAGCTCAGGAAGTCCATTTCATGTAACCTAACCGCACGCTCTATCGCGAAAATTCTGGGTCTGGTTGTCAGGCATCTGGCCATTGGTATCGTCCTTAGGGTGCACCTTAATCAACCTGTTAATTAACCTTCCCCTTTTTCTAGTATAGACTGGACAATGGTCCTTTGGTTTAATAGGGGAGGTTGACGTGACAGGGTTGCAGGCGTCAACTTTCGAATTCTTGGCGTCACTAACTCGATTCATTCGAGATTGTTGCTGAAGGCGAGGCGTGTTGCGGTATGGTGTTTTGGGGCATGGTGAAGCGGTGTGGAGCTTACGGCAACTGTAAACATTGGTTGATTCCATTGAATCCTTGTCATTTGCCGATGAGGAGTGGAGGCATGAAGAGCACTTGGAAACTCATCCGTCCGCCTCGACAGTTAATGCGGTTCCTCGAGCACACATGTGTTGGAAAGGTCGTTTTTGGTGCGGCGCCCGCGGTCACTTGGTGTGCGAGTGTCCCATAGCATGAATTCTTAGACTCGGCAAATGACGTCAGGTGATGAAGGGGGGGGGGAATTTTTCCGTCTTAATCACGTGGCACGTTGGGCGCTTATTCGATCACCCTCCCTTTTATCTGTGGCCGTCTAGGACAAGAACCTTTCTGCACGCTGTTGTATTCTGGTAGCTCTGTGTCCTTGTTGAGCTGTAATTGGTATTTGGAGCTTGGACATTTGTAAATTATCTTTTGTGCGCCCCCGTCCTCAGAGATGTCGTGTGGCCAATTGGCAAGAGTTGCCTCTGTTCGGCGAGGTGCGCGGTAGTTTGTCCATTTTTAATTTCTCATGGCAGATTTTCCTCTTGCTTGTTAATGACCTACTGCTCAGTTTGTTATTCGGGTGTGATTTTATTTAGAAAACTGGATTAGTTCTCGACTTTGTGAGCTGCACCTATTCTTTTAGGTCTTCGTCCAGTGACAACATAGCCTTTTTTGCTCTTGCCATTGCGCAAGTGTGGGGGATTTGATAAACTGCAACCCTAGTGAATTTGATATGGCCCATCTTGAGCTGGGTCAGGCAGGGCAGTTGTTGAATTTACTAGGGGATTTTCGCGAGATTTTCTCTACTAAGTTGGGGGTCACTAACGTCATACTGTAATGTACTATATCTACCTGGCTGACGATATTCCGGTGTTACAGTCTCCTTACCGCCTCTCGCCAGCCAAAATGAAAATCTAGAGACAGAAATTGGCGAGTATGTTGAATGAGGGGGGTCATTAGGCGTCTACATCTCCCTACGTGTCATCAATTTTTCTCGTTCCTAAAGCTCAGGGTCAGGACTACAGACTGGCGGTTGCTTATAGACTCAATTAAAACCGTTATCTTAGAATCTCTCTCCCTGTCGGATCTTCACAATTGCTTTACCTGGTTTTTGGGGGCTAAGTGGTTCACGGTGCATGATTCAGCCAAGTTTATCAGATTCCTCTTACCGAGAGGTCTCAACATGTCACCGTGTTCTGCACTGCACTTTGAGTTCAACGAGGTGCCGTTCAGCTGGTCCAGTGGGGGCGACGGTTTTGTGTCGTTTTTTAGATCATATCCCGGGCATCTTGAAGTTTTCTTGTGTCTTTAATTACCTTGATGATGTCATTAATAGTCAGTCGTTCGAGGATTGTTTTTTCCATCTTCGGGAAGTCATCTCCACGTTTCGTGATGTGGGGTTGACCGTTAAGTCGTCCAAGATTACACTTGCTAGGAAATATATGTTCTTTCTGGGGCATTTAATTTCCGGGGACAACATTATGACTGATCAGGAACGAACTAAGGTGTTGAAGAAATTTCCTCAGCTTGGAAATATGTAGGAGGTAGCCAGAGTTATTGAGATGGTGAATTATTTTCTTCTGTTTGTCCCTGATTTTGCCCAGACGGGCGCTTCCTGTATAAACTGCTTAGGAAGGGAAAGAATTTTGTCTAGGGTGAGAGGCAACAAGCGTCTTTTGAAGCTATCAAGACCGTTATCACCAATCCGACAGCCTTAGCCGTGCCGGATTTCGGCGAATGATTTACCGTTCAAACTGATGCCTCCAGTGCCGGTATTGCTTCAGTGATGTTGCAGGAGGATCTAGGTATTAGACGCTCATTAGCTTGCGCATCTAGGAGGCTGTCTGGTCCCGAGATGAATTACTCCGTTTACGAGTGCGAGGCGCTAGTTGCGCTTTTCGCCTTACAGAAGTTCTTGAGCATAGGGAGTTTGATCTCGAGACGGACTATCAGGCCCTAAGTTAGGTGTTCGATCAACCCAGCAAAACTGGCAAGATGGCGAAGTGGGCGGTCTGCATCTCGGCATTTCACTTCAAGGTGTGACACATAAAGGAATCTCGACAACCAAGTCGCCGACGCCCTCTGTCGCATGTTTCAGGGGGATGGGCGTCAGTGAGTCTCACCCAGCTGTGTGTATCGTTTTAGCTGTAGTTACCCAGTTATTTTTTGACCTTAAAACCAAACAATCAAGATCTGTTGTGGGATTCATTAAGAGAGCTACTCATCAGGTGTTGAGGTTAGCGACTACTCCATCAGGAATGGCATACTACGTAAACAAGCTAGCGAAGCCATAGCTGATGCTTCCAGTTTTACATTATTTTCATAATTCTCTAGTGGGAGGGTATCTGGGCCTCCACAAAACCATGGAAAAGGTTAAGTCTCACCTCACTTGGCCCAAATTGTATAAGGATACAGCCGATTACTGGATGAGTGTGAAGCCTCTAAGAAGCTTAAACCCAGTAACAGTTCTCCGAAGGGGTTGTTACAATCGGAGCGCGAGGAGAACCCTATGGACAAACTCTTTGTTTATTGCTTAGGGCCTCTTGCTCGTACCAAGAAGGGGAACAGATATTTTCTAGTGGTTGTTGACGCGTTTTCCAGATTTGTATGGTTAATCCCTAGTCGTGAGTCACGGTGGCCATTATCGTTGCATATCTGACCAACATATTCATCTGGTTTGGACCCCCTAAGGTTGCTGTTAGCGATAATCTTCCAGCGTTTGTTTCCGAACAGTTTAAGCAGTTTTACATTTGTAGCTCTGTTAAGCACCTAATCAGCGCCGGCCGGGGTGGCCGAGCGGTTCTAGGTGCTACAGTCTGGAACCGCGCGACTGCTACGGTCGCAGGTTCGAATCCTGCCTCCGGCATGGATGTGTGTGATGTCCTTAGGTTAGTTAGCTTTAAGTAGTTCTAGTCCCATAGTGCTCAGAGCAATTTGAACCATTTTGAACCTAACCATCACGCCATATTATTCCTAGGCATCAGGCATCATTTGCCAAGGGAATGAATCGCAACCTTAAGTCAGCTTTGATCATTTACCATCATAAGTCTTCGAGTACGTGGGACACCACCTTGCCTTGGCTCAGTTTTTCATTTACTACTGCGCAGCACGAAGCATCCAAGACAGTTTCTGCTCCTCTCTTGTTTGAGTATCCCATCAATTCTCCTCCATCCAACTTGTGGTATATCAGTGACCTCATGCCTTCGTCTGTTACACCGGAAGACCTCAGGAAAATTGGAAATGGGCCAGGAATAACATTATTTTAGCCCATTGCTGCCGGGCGATATAACAGGAACAGACACCGCTTACAGGGCAAGGTAGAACATGAGCTTTTTTGAAGAACTGTGCTGGTCAGGTGAGGGGTGGTGCCAAGCTCAGGAAGTCCATTTCATGTAACCTAACCGCACGCTCTATCGCGAAAATTCTGGGTCTGGTTGTCAGGCATCTGGCCATTGGTATCGTCCTTAGGGTGCACCTTAATCAACCTGTTAATTAACCTTCCCCTTTTTCTAGTATAGACTGGACAATGGTCCTTTGGTTTAATAGGGGAGGTTGACGTGACAGGGTTGCAGGCGTCAACTTTCGAATTCTTGGCGTCACTAACTCGATTCATTCGAGATTGTTGCTGAAGGCGAGGCGTGTTGCGGTATGGTGTTTTGGGGCATGGTGAAGCGGTGTGGAGGATGGTGTGAGAAGTCCGCCTGGCGAGTAAGGCGAGCACTTGCGCAATCATTTTGGGCACAGAGTCCGGCAAGTGGTTGCTGAGCATATTTGTGGGCCAATTTTAACCTGTGGCTGACTTCGAAAGCTGTCTTTGTGTGTAACCTGGCTAGGCAACTCTGGGACGTGGCATACAGATCAGAGAGTTGAAACCAGTTTCCCTGTGCTGAATTCTGGGCCCACTTTGGAACCGGCAAGCTTCAGTTTCGATTCATGAACTACAGTTAAGTTTTGGATTTTGAGGTCTTAACTGTCGTTTTCTTATTGATATCTATAGGTCTGTTGTGATTTCTTAGCTGATCTATTTCACCATCGATTGGTTCCATGAACTGTGGCTGTTGTTTGCTTTACCTGAGTTTATACAAGCCTCGAATGTTTGTTAACAGAATATTTAAAATGTGTGAGTCGATGGTGTTTCCTGAGCTGGAGCGATAATGTGTTTCTTCTATGCTGTGACCAGACCCCGACCCCTCTCCCACCTTTCGTTACGCAGTATGTAGATGGTTCGGTTTGAGCCGACCTCCCTGCTAAATGTCTTCGAACACCGGATAGGTACCTTTCTCTTGTTATACGGCCGGGTGCCAGTTTCGACATACCTTCGAGCGTTGCAGACGTCATCGATCTGTTAATTATATTGGCTTACGAGTCGCCTGGGGCTCAAAATTTGCAACTGCTGGGGTTACATAATTGGGTTTGGCAGCCCAGTTTTCTTTCTGACATTTCGTTGTCGTTGTAGAGGCGGCACATTGCAGTGACACTGGTATACGATTTGGCTAGTTATTGTTGCTTTCACGTAACTAGGCTCTCTGTGATAATACATGTTTTGCAGTCTGTACCCAACGAAAAGGGCCTTGGAAGGCCGGTCATCGCATTGTAACATTTCTTGGCCTTCCTATTTGGTGAATCTTGCCGCGCGGGATTAGCCGAGCGGTCTAGGGCCCTGCAGTCATGGACTGTGCGGCTGGTCCCGGCGGAGGTTCGAGTCCTCCCTTGGGCATGGGTGTGTGTGTTTTTCCTTAGGATAATTTAGGTTAAGTAGTGTGTAAGCTTAGGGCCTGATGACCTTAGCAGTTAAGTCCCATAAGATTTCACACACATTTGAACATTTTTTTGGGAAATCTTGTGCTCCTTGCGTATAAGCCTTCTCGTGCACCTCCTGTCAAGACGCAATTCAAACTCTTGGTTACTTAACTGAAGCAGTTACTCAGGAAGGCCTGCTTGTTTTCTATTTGGTTGCCTTACTTAACTGAAACTCGTATTAGATAAAGCCTGCTTGTTTTCTGTTTGGTAATTTCACTTAACTGAAGCTGTTGTTATTTAAGGCCTGCCTGTTTTATATTTAGTAATTTTACTTAACTGGAGGTGTTGCTATTGACGGCCTGCCTGATCCCTTTTAATTAAATTAAGTGTTGTTTTATAATTTGGTTTAGGTTGGTTGGTTGTTTGGGGAAGGAGACCAGACAGCGTGGTCATCGGTCTCATCGGATTAGGGAAGGATGGGGAGGGAAGTCGGCCGTGCCCTTTCAGAGGAACCATCCCGGCATTTGCCTGGAGTGATTTAGGGAAATCACGGAAAACCTAAATCAGGATGGCCGGACCCGGGATTGAACCGTCGTCCTCCCGAATGCGAGTCCAGTGTCTAACCACATAATTTGGTTTATCTGAAACTCTTATTAATCAAGGCCTGCCTGTTTATATTGCCATATTATTGAGGCCTGAAGTCGTACTCATGCTCTGTTGTAATTAACTGAAATTGTGATTCCAATGGCCTATCCGTTTCAGAGGTGTTTATGTCAATAAGGTAGTAAAATGAAATGACACGTGATTGTACATGAGCCCTAAGCTTTCTCCTTGCATACATTTAACCATAATTGTAGGTTTCAGACGTGTTTCTCCATTTGAAAGACGACTTCTATTCAAATTTTAACGAGTCTTATAAGCATGGCGCATGTAGCACCACTGTCAGGATCATATCAGACTTCTTTAAACACACGCAATAACGGTCGTGAGCTTGACTTTCCTTTGAGACTGGATGTGATGAATTGATGTTAGTCAAGAATGTCTTTAACGCGACAAAGACGTCATTGTCATCACTTCCCTGAGTTTGAATGAGGTCGAGTAATAGGGCTACGAGAAACTGGGTGTTCTTCCAGCGATGTTGCAGAACGACTTGGCAGGAATGTAGCCACTGTGCGTGACTGCTGGCGGCTGTGGTCATGAGAATGTACGGTCGCGAGAAGACCGGGCTCTGGACGGCCACGTGGCTCTACCAAATGGAAGGCCATCGTGTTCGGTGCATGCGTTGTACTGCATCTGCAGCAGCAGCAGCAGTTTGAGCAGTAGTTGGCACCACAGTGAGACAACGAACTGCTACAAATCGGTTACTTCAAGGACAGTTCCGAGCCAGGCGCCCTGTAGCCGCAGATCCTAAATCGCTACCATTTGTGACTTCTGTGGTGTCAAGTGAGAGATCATTGGAAGGCAGAGTGCAAGGCTGTTGTGTGTTCTGATGAAAGCTAGAGCTGCCTCTGGGCCTGTGATGGTTGTGTATTGTTTAGAAGGAGGCCAGGCGATGGCCTGCAACCGACCTGTCTGCGTGCTAGACACACTCGACCCACACTTGGATTTACGATCTGGGATGAGATTTTCTTCTTCTTCTTCTTCTTCTTGCGTTACGGCCTCTATAGGACCACGGGTAGCCCCTTCGTGGACTGCATTTTCCTCTTCTTCTCCCAGAACCTCTTCACTCTTTCTCTTCTTCTCTCCCGCTCTTCTTCCGAGATCTTCAGTTTCCGTTTCTCCTGGCGGCTCCACTGGTGACATTCTAATCTTTTCCTGTATTCTTCTTTGTCATTGATCTCCGACATATTTGTCGGTGTATATTTGTTCCCCCAATTTTCCGGCGTATTTTTCGGTGTATATTTGTTCCTCCAATTTTCCTTTCCTTCGACCTTGATCCCCAGTTCCAACCAATCCACTTGGTTCCTATCTTTCCCCTTGTCCTTCCTGTTGTTTCCCACACTCTATTCGTCATTATGTCCATACTCATCCTAACTACATGCCCAGCAAACCTTGCCCTTTTGAGTCTGATTTCCCCGGATATTGTTGTCATGTTCCGGTACATTTCTTCCCTAGGTCTTCGCATCCACCTCTCTCCACCTCTTTTTGGACCTAGTATTTTTCTCAATATTTTTCTCTCTTCTTTCTCTAGTTGTTCTGCCCCATTTCTTCCTAGTGTCAGCGTCTCAGGAGCATATAATACTGCATTCCTCATTGTTGCCTTGTAGTGGCTTATCTTTGCCTCCGTGGATATATTCTTTTTATTGTATATCTCTCTCGTCATGCAGAAGGCTGACCTTATCTTCTTTATCCTCTCTGTTATTCCCTACTTGCTCCTGTTCCTTTCTGTTGTAAATTCTCCCAGGTATTTAAATTTGTCCAACATTTGCACAGTGCCAGTCTGCAGTGGTGTTTAATGTCTTTGTCTTGTCATAGGCTATCCTCAGTCCCACCTTCCTGGCTACCTTACTTAAGTTGTCGAGTTGTGTCTTTGCGTCTTCTTCCGTCTCACTATTGCTATGTCATCTGCAAAGGCTAGGCAGTCCACTTGAGCCCTGTTGTCCTTTTTGTCCCCCACATGGGTCTTTGGTATTCCGATTTCCTCGTTTATTGCTCTCCACTGCCTGATCGTCCAGTGCTATATTGAACAACAATGGTGACAATCCATTTCCCTGTTTAACACCAGTCTTGATCTCAGATTTTATATGACAACAGAGCTCTCTCGTGGTTATCGCAAGTGCCCTGACTGCAAATTTGTGCGTCAGTCGGGTGATTCGATCTGTTGAGCTACCTTTCACGAACACAATTCCAGGACGTGTTTTCCAATAGGATAACACTCATCCACACACCGCTGTTGTAAGGCAGCATGCTCTACAGAGTGTCGACATATTGTCTTGGCCTCCTCGTTCACCAGATCTGTCTCCAGTCGAGCACATATGGGACATCATCGGACGACAACTACAGCGTCATCTACAAACAGCATTAATCGTCCCTGTATTGATCGAGCCAGTGCAAAAAGTACAGGGTTATTACAAATGATTGAAGCGAGTTCACAGCTCTACAATAACGTTATTATTTGAGATATTTTCACAATGCTTTGCACACACATACAAAAACTCAAAAAGTTTTTTTAGGCATTCACAAATGTTCGATATGTGCCCCTTTAGTGATTCGGCAGACATCAAGCCGATAATCAAGTTCCTCCCACACTCGGCGCAGCATGTTCCCATCAATGAGTTCGAAAGCATCATTGATGTGAGCTCGCAGTTCTGGCACGTTTCTTGGTAGAGGAGGTTTAAACACTGAATGTTTCACATAACCCCACAGAAAGAAATCGCATGGGGTTAAGTCGGGAGAGCGTGGAGGCCATGACATGAATTGCTGATCATGATCTCCACCACGACCGATCCATCGGTTTTCCAATCTCCTGTTTAAGAAATGCCGAACATCATGATGGAAGTGCGGTGGAGCACCATCCTGTTGAAAGATGAAGTCAGCCCTGTCGGTCTCCAGTTGTGGCATGAGCCAATTTTCCAGCATGTCCAGATACACGCATGAAACTTGCCCGCACGCGTTCGACTGTTTCCTCGCTCACTGCAGGCTGACCCGTTGATTTCCCCTTACAGAGGCATCCAGAAGCTTTAAACTGCGCATACCATCGCCGAATGGAGTTAGTAGTTGGTGGATCTTTGTTGATCTTCGTCCTGAAGTGACGTTGCACTGTTATGACTGACTGATGTGAGTGCATTTCAAGCACGACATACGCTTTCTCGGCTCCTGTCGCCATTTTGTCTCACTGCGCTCTCGAGCGCTCTGGCGGCAGAAACCTGAAGTGCGGCTTCAGCCGAACAAAACTTTATGAGTTCTTCTACGTATCTGTAGTGTGTCGTGACCATATGTCAATGTGAATGGAGCTACACTGAATTTATGAAATCGCTTCAATCATTTGTAATAGCCCTGTATGGAACTCTGTCTCACAAACTGACATCTGATACCAGTACAACACAGTGCATGCATGTTCACATGTTTGCATTCAGTATTCTGACAGTTACCCTGGTTATTAACGTAACAGCATTTCACATCTGCAATTTCTTATATTGTGTTTATTAACATGTGGTCTTGCAGTGTTTATCACTTGAATAAGTTACCTAGATAAATGTAGTCCCGAAATTCCATTAGTCAACATTAATTATTTTTTGGTGTTCAGATTCTTTTCCGTCGGTATATGTAATAGCTACTACGATACTGTAGCGCCTAGGCTGTATTATTAGTAATTGTGATTATTATTGCTGTTAGTTGCAGGGTCAGACTAAGTGTTGGCAGACTGAGGGCCTCCAATTTCTCTCAGTTCAGAAGTAAGGAGTAGAGTAATCACGTGACATACAAACAATAAGTGCAATGTACGCATTTCAACTTTGTTGCTTTCAAATGGCTGTGTGGGGTGTGGATGAAGAAAATGTCACTCATCACTCAGTAAGGAAAGATTGTTAGCACGCAGCAGTACACAGCATCTGACTGACTCATTAGTTCGTGGTTTGGTAAAACACATTGACTAATTTGTTCGTGGTTTGTTAAAACCCTTACAAAAGCTAAATAATAATTAATCTTCTGTCATTTTGAAATTAGAGGTGTTCAAAGGAAATTTTTCATTTTAACATTTGCTAAGGCGCTGAAGTTGTGGTGTTGGGGTGGGAATGGGGTAGGAGGGTGGATACTAACCAGTCTCATTATATGGCCTCAGAAAACCTGGGATGCACTGCATTAAAGCGACGTTGTTCCACGAACTAAGTACGTTTATCGAGAACAGTAGGAAGTATACGTATTTCTTGTAACTGATAGTGACTTACGCTCTACATAAAAAACGAATTAAAAACATTTAAGTCAAATGTGAACAAACTTTCGTCACAGATAAAACACTTGTCGTCAAGTTGTACATAAATGCATACGAACTAAGGCAATTAAGGATGGCAAATTACTTTAACTGTACCGTTCGGAAATTCTTATAACCAAATTGTTTGTAGTACATTCACTGAAAGAGAGAAAAGGGGAAAACATTACAGAAAATTTGTTGGCATCCGTCAGATCTTGGCGAAAGATTCTCCAGTACAGATTAAAATCTTCCATTTAATCATAAATGAATCTGGTGCTGAGAATAACGACATGTACAACTCCACAAGTGACCGTGCCGTGAGTGGCAGATGATCTGTTCTGTTTGCAGATTATTCGCGGAAACATAGACCCACTGTTTCTTCAAGTATGAACCAGAATTTCCGTAACTGTTGAGTGGTCAGTACATTTGAGATACGTCGGAAGAAATAATATGCACCGTGGCTCGTTATGAAACATAGGATTTCAGAATTTTGTGAGTAATTCTCGTAGCGTTTCGCACCATTGCTGGTTGAACATCTCTGTGACACTCTCAACAGACATTTGAAGCTTCCAACTCTTCTTTGAATCCATTTCCTTTCTTAATCCAGTTTACGGTCCTAGACGGTCGAACAGTAGTCAAGAAATGGCCGAACGAGGATTTCGTAACCGCCTGCTTACTTGCTTAGTGTTGTTCCAATAACGCTGACCTGCCATGGGTGTTCACCACGCCTAAATTTATGTAGTCGTATATATTAAATTATCCTGGATATATACCTTTAGAGGCCTGGAATTTACAACTGCAGTAACTGATCTCCGACATCCCAGTCAAACTACGTTGGATCATTTCGTCTATTCACGAGCATTATATTAATTTAATAATGCTTCCTATCTTTGCACCTGGCGATGATCCTATACAAGTGTTTGGCTGTAGCAATAACTCACAAATGGATGTAGTTGAAATAAGCACTCCCTCTATCGAAAGACGACTGCGACTTTGTAATACGTTTGTAAGGATGTCACTTCCATGTACACTCATGCTCAAAGGTATCCGAACGACCTGAATTGCATTTCGCCAGGTTCGCAAGCAACCCACATAACGCAGCTTTGTAGCAGGTCCTCTACCCGCCCCTTGCTACAGTCGTTTGACTATTGAAAATGATTACAAGAAGTCACCACTAGAAAACACTGCTCTGCATCGCAATAACTCAAGATGTAAAGTTATACCACGATACTAGAAATACCGGGGAACACCTTATCACAGATAAGACTGTCCTTAAAGCTTGTAAGCTCACATTTATTGCAATAAATGACATACCTGAAATGTTACCACTCTCATTATTACGTCAGATAGGCAATGCACGTAGTAAGTTCGTCGTATTCATGATTTCCTCTTCAAAGTAACATATCGTACTTGTTATTTAACACAAAATGACATTATAAATTTAAGTTATTCATGAGCAGCTAGCTGAGAATATGTATGAACTTCAAATGACACGACGAACCGTCTCGTTCTGCATATGGATTCAAACCCAGGTCATGCAGACTAAGATTTCGTGACTGACGGAAACTAACAATCATTCCTGACTAGGCATACAGAGAGTGATATACCTCGATTTTAGACAGTATCAGTTAGCAAATATCAACTTTAAATTACATAACGTAAACATTATTAATGGACGGGAATTCCTACCCAGCATCTATTGTTCCTGTTAACGAACTACGAGAGACGTCAAATATTGCTTATTCACAAGAAACTTATTTGAAAAGCCGTGAGGTAAAGCTTTGTGTTGGACAGGGATTCGAACCCAGAACCTAATCGATTGTTATCGAAGCACAATCAACTGTGACATATCCGATTTTCTCGGCAGTAGGTAGAAGTTTTAACTGAAATAACGAGACGAAACTTTAATTTTTTCCTTCCCAGAAATCCAACCAGGCACCTAACGCTGTTATATTCGAGAGAAAACAAACGTTAAATATGGGTTTGTTACACCAGAAGCGATATGTGAGCATGTTTGAACTAGAAATAATATGACGAAGAGTTCAGTGCTTACTGGGAATCGAACCCCACACATATCGTTGTTGACTACACACAAAGAGACGTCAGAAACCGAATTTTTCTCCGCCAGCAGCTCGGAATAACATCCTTGAACTTTCAGTTATCTCTCAAATAGTTCTGTGTCCCACTGGGAGTAAAAAACGACAGATTACGTTAGTGTTGACGGCGAATGAAAGTGCATTAAAAATCAAAATTTTTTCGCCTGGTTTCGTCGCTAGAAATAAATAACTAGTATAAGAAAGGTTACTGGTGACAGCAGAAAAGTGTTCCCATGCTAGAGCTTGATATTACATAATGAAAACTTAAGTGCTGGGCCAGGATTCGCACCCATTCACAGCCAATATGTAGAGATCTGCAGTTTTGACCAAACAACAAATAGTAGTCGAGCGGTATTGTCACGAAGGAATCAAATTCCGCGTTAAGGGCGGTCTGAGTTGCATTCCAAGTTCAGAACCAATTTCATCGACATACAGAAGCTCAGATAAAAGATGGAATTAGTGTCCTGTTACCCTGCATAGTGTTTTTTTCGTCGCTAGAAATAAATAACTAGTATAAGAAAGGTTACTGGTGACAGAGTTCCCTCATTTCGCCACTATTGACTTTATTGTGGTTCAACCTAACGTCTACTCGGTACAGAAGGAAATCATGTTTAATGTGTATTTCAGACCACAATAACGTTATACCTTATTCCCTTGGCGTTGCCAGAAGAGAATATAATCTGTCTCTCCCTATTAAAAATCATCGGCAGAAGTGGGAATCGATCCAAGACCATCAGCATAGGAAACTATCATCAATCCAACACACCACCAAACCCTCTTCTGTGTGATACATTTTTCTATCATAACACCGTTGTGGCACACTTGATGAGAATTCTGACACACAAGCTCCCTGTAGTGGTATGCAGCATGTTCAGTACATTCATTTACTTGGTTGACCGAATCGCCATGAACTAGCTGCCTCGGCTACCCAGTGTATACATTCGAATCTAACTTGGAACTGCAGGAATAAAATCACGTAACTGAAACCTACACAGAACTGCTAACAGTGAAGGATGCAGGATTTAAATAGGAAGCGTTCGTTTCCATTTGAGCTACTCTATTGGGCTATCTGTTTGTTGAAAACGTCGTGCAGTGGAAAAGAAAAGCTGTAACTGTCTGTCTCTCAGAAGTCTAGTTCCGGCCATATGCATTATCTCACAGCACTGTGGAATTCGGAAGTTCTGGAGGACCTGTTGTTGACTTCTGAAGCTGCTGTAGCTATATGATAGGTAGTAGTGTAACGGTAAGCGTTGCGCACCCTAGATCAGATTTACAAGTTCTATTACATTCGCTCCTACCTTTTTAAAACGCAATCCTGCTGTCTGCTGAAGTTACCAACTTAATGGAACTTTGAACATAATTCCCTTCACTTCTCAGCCTAATAGAGTCGCATGTGGAAAAAAGGCTAACTTCTGCGACATTTTGTTCTTTTAGGTTTAATAGATGGCCAGGCAGCAGATGCATCTCGACGCTTTTGTATTATGAACGGGGAGAGCGCATCGAGCCATAATAGAACAGTATTTTCTGCATTAACTGTCGTCTGGTAGTGGCATTTAATTCTTTTTCAAACCTTGTGTAACAGCTTTAACTCAGAACAAGTTTTCTACATGGATGTAATCTATAAACTGCATGTACATTGTCAGACTGTTATATATATAACATCAGAGAATTCGAATATATCGTTCATGATAAATATCTCTCTCATTTGTAGTATTGTTTTAACAACATGAAAGAAAGTTGTGTATTCGCAGAAATGCAAAATTTGCTTGTCAGCAGCGGAAAGAGGCGTCACCTGTTGTGCAGCATTGTAAGTTTTTCACCATTGCACTATGAGTTGAAAGTATTTTCTTGCGATTTCCTTATCGATGTTTGATCTGACTGCTTGTAGCTCTTTCGCAGAGGGGATAAAACCGTTACAGTCTGCGAGACAGGAACCGCGAACCATATCAGACGCTTTTTTATGGCTCAACACGCCACCACACAGCTAGCGAAGATGTACGCATTCTGACTTCCTCTTACGAGGCGAATATGTGCTAGAACTTGTAAAGCGCTATTTAAAGGACGAGATTAGTAGCAATTTCCACATGCAACGGCTTTCCTGGGCTGAAAAACCGTAAATTTACAATCTTTTATTACACCTCATGCGATTATAAGTCAGATTATTCAATGGAAATGACAGGAAATACCAAGTGAACTTTGAGACTTAATTCCGTGCACACCAGGAACTAACTCGTCGATCATAGAGTTGCCAAACATACCTTGCCTTGTTGCCAAATCTCAGTTACAGTACCAGCGGGAAGAAGACGAACCGATGTGATCCTACAGCGGTCTGGGAAGCGACCAAAGACGCAGCTGCTATGGCCTGGAATACGCAATGCATCTGATTCGCATTTCTGTAACTAGGTTTAGGGACTGGAGCGTAGTTACTAATAATACTCAGAACTTACTGGAAACTAAGCATCATAAATCAGTTCCTCTCATAGTTGTTTTTATATTTCTTTCGTAACTGTACTCAAAACTAAGAAACTCATTCACGGACAACTTCGTGCTTCGCCGATAGTCGACCACACCAAACAAATAAAAATAAAAAAAGAATGTGTGTGTATGTGTTTGTGTGTTTGTGTGTGTGTGTGTGTGTGTGTGTGTGTGTGAGAGAGAGAGAGAGAGAGAGAGAGAGAGAGAGAGAGAGAGGGAGAGAGGGAGAGAGAGAGAGAGAGAGGGAGAGAGAGAGAGATCAAAGTATAAAAGAATGAGAGAGAGGGTAAAAAATTGTTGTAAAGAAATTGAATACCGCTATGTACAGAAATCTTTCATTAAAATGACATGTACCACATCATTACGAAATGTCGTATTCATGATATATGGAACAAGTATTAATCTGATCTTATCTCATCATATCATGTTGCTGTCTAGCCGTGAACAGTCATGAATTACCGAAATTTTCGCCAGTATCAGTGAACAAATCTAAACTGGAAAACAAAAGACGACAGTTTTTGTAATAAACCGGGACTCCTATCAAGACCCTTTCATCCCTGTTAACTAACCACGAAAGATGTGTGATATGCCTCCATTCAGAAGTAACAAAGTGTGTATGTAGTTAAAGATGAATCGCAGAATGTGAAGTTCTGTGACGGAGATACAAACCCAACACATTGTTAACTAAGTAAAATCAAATGTTACGTATCGGTTCTTCTTACCAGCTGCTAGGTGTTTGAATCTAAAATAAGGATACAAATTTTTGTGCCTGAGCGGCAATCGAACCTCACTCCTGTCGTTCTTCTTTATCATCCACGAATATAGCTTAAGTATCAATTGCTTACTCACCAACAATAAGATATGTGCGTGTTTGACCAGAAATTGTTGGCAACACATAAACAGACATTAAAAATGCACGTTAATTTTCACTAGCAAGCCGATGTGCACGTGATAAGACTTGAAATGAAATTATGAATATTTTTGTACTGGATCAGAAATCGGATCCACATACTTACCTTTGGAGGAGACCTAGAGAAGATTGCAGTCTTGGAAAAAGGAACCAAATGATTGAACTATACTGTTCCGAGAGATTCAGATCCTCGAAAGAGGAGATACGAATTCGAATCACAGTCCAGCACCAAATTTTTCAACGTCTCTAGTTCAATCAAGTAAAAGATGAGCCCCGTTCCTTTAAATGGCTATCGGTTCATCAAATAAAATAAAATTTTCTAATGTAAGTAAGTTTACTGGTGACCGTATTTCTGTGTACCATGACCTCCACCAATGTCATTTCCCAAAGTAAAGCGGCTATGGTTAGTTGGGAATGAAGTAACGTGATGTTTAATGCGTATTCTGGATTATAACGTCTTTCTCTTGAGCTTATCAGAGGTAAAGTAAATCTGTTTGTGCCTCTTAAAAGTAAATGCCTGAACCCACGCATTGCACTTGTGATAGTTCGTTCCACCAGACCATTGTGGCCACATTTCCCAGCCCCAGGAGTGTGCTGTAACAGATGATGTGCTTAGCTTACAAAATTAGTCACGGTGGAAAAATACGAATCTATGAAATGGTTAAGTAGAAGTAAGCTTCTGACGTGGAGATTATGCTATTCTCACGCCAGCAGGATGTAAAGACTCTTCTAGGCATCATAGCCTCCATGTGAAACCATTATGAAATTTTCACTAATGAAGGAAATTTCTTAGTCCTTGAATATCCACTATGAAGTGTGAAGTTACCAGATAATTCGATTATTACAGTCATTATTACTATCATTTTCTTCATACCGCTGCTGGAACATATGTGCTTGAAGATCATTTAAGGCCTTTTGGTCATTGCAGAAGTAGTCGCCCAAGAACAGGTTCTTTCCCTGTCTACGGAATCCTTTTCATGTTAATATTAAACATCAGTAATAACTCGTAAATTACATTAAAACTAAAGTAATTGATGAAGACGTTACTTGATAACAAAATCGCGCTACCTTTCTTCATTTACTTGCGCCTAGAAATAGCTGTCGAATACTGCAAAACCAAAAGCCAAGGGATCACACTGCCTTCCGATATACGCCATGTGAGTTCTTTCATATGATTTGGTCGACGTGACCTGTTTCGAGTTGTGTATGACAGAGAATGTTCTAGAAAATCAATTGTTTTCCTTTGCAATAAACAGAAAGATTTTCATTCTAAGCTACCCAACTTGAAAATTTTCGCAACATTAGTTCAAATTTAATGTTCGCTTCTATAATGTAGGAAAGTATTTCACAGTTGCCAAACCCACATCCGACTAATTGTCCTTACACTTAGTCGCTGACTACAAATTCTAGCTCAGAGTGACACCAGTTTAAGTAACCTAATGTAGCGAAGACTGTTTGCCAGTACTCTTTCTCACCTGAAAATATGCAATTCAATCATTGGGCTCCATAAGTACACTGTAACAGTAATTTCTGTGTGTATGCAATGCATACGGATTGTAGAATTTAGTGGTGCTCTCTCTTCCACGTCTGCATACAATATGCCTGACCTAAAAGGTCCTTTATCATTACAGGCCCTGGGCGGTGCAACATCATACTGTCAACAGTAATGTGCTTATACTGAGAACCTCACTGTTCGTTTAACTGATTTTGTAATCACTTAAATAAAACAATATGACCTTCCAGTGGGAGACATTTCGTCCCCCTTTTGCTTGTGTGAAATTTGTCAGTAAGCTTTTTGCCTTCCAACCAGCGAAATGCGGCAGAGCACGGCCTGTAAACGATTCACAAACCACGAGCTAGTGTCGTTAAGACGATTTCTTTAAACATTGGCATAGCTGAAGGAATTTACTTAATTCTTAAATCGTCTTATGCAGCAATGTTCACAGATATCTCAAATAGGAAAAGCTCTTTATCCAGGTACGAAGGTTGTAAAACAAACTTCCCACAGTTTGTGTCAGGTTGATCTTTCCGTCTGATAGCACTGCATAAGTATTTTGTCTAAGAGGTATCACAAACAGTGTTCCTGTAGCTGTGGGAATCATTGGTTGAAAACGAGTTTAACACCAGTGGGTACAGCACTGCTGAATATTCAAAATGATTATCAACCTGAGATCATCCACAAACTGAGGTGCATTTATAATATTGAAGCTAGACTGTGCATCGTTGTCTTCCTTGAGTGGGCATTGGAATGCGTTGACACACACATATACAATACAATGAAAACTACAAATGCTACAGTTAACGTTGCTCTCATAAACTAATTTTGTTTTTTTAATTCTTCTGGTTCCTAAGCATGCAATATGTGTTGTAGATACAGTCACACACACACACACACACACACACACACACACACATTCTTTTTTTTATTTTTATTTGTTTGGTGTGCTCGACTATCGGCGAGGCACAAAGACGTCCGTGAATGAGTTTCTTAGTTTTGAGTACACTTACGAAAGAAATATAAAAACAACTATGAGAGGTACTCATTTATGATGCTTAGTTTGCAGTAAGTTCTGAGTATTATTAATAACTACGCTCCAGTCCCTAAACCTAGTTACAGAAATGCGAATCACATGCATCGTATTCCAGGCCATAGCAGCTGCGTCTTTGAGAATCCAGCTATGGTCGCTTCCCAGACCGCTGTAGGATCACATCGGTTCGTCTTCTTCCCGCTCTTACTGTAACTGAGATTTGGCAACAAGGCAAGGTATGTTTGGCAACTCTGTGATCGACGAGTTAGTTCCTGGTGTGCACGGAATTAAGCCTCAAAGTTCACTAGATATTTCCTGTCATTTCCATTGAATAATCTGACTTATAATCGCTTGAGGTGTAATAAAAGATTGTAAATTTACGGTTTTTCAGCCCAGGAAAGCCGTTGCATGTGGAAATCGCTACTAATCTCGCCCTTTAAATAGCGCTTTACAAGTTCTAGCACATATTCACCTCGTAAGAGGAAGTCAGAATGCGTACCTCTTCGCTAACTGTGTGGTGACGTGTTAGCCGTAAAAAAGCGTCTGATATGGTTCGCGGTTCCTGTCTCGCAGACTGTAACGTTTTTATCCCCTCTGCGGAAGAGCTACAAGCAGTCACATCAAACATCGATAAGGAAATCGCAAGAAAATACTTTCAACTCATAGTGCAATGGTAAAAAACTTACAATGCTGCACAACAGGTGACGCCTCTTTCCGCTGCTGACAAGCAAATTTTGCATTTGTAGGAAGACATAACTTTATTTATGTAATGCCATATTTGCATAATTGTTGAGTATGACACAGAATACCAATTAAACAGACCCAATCGAAGTCTAAGTGAGTAGTATTGTACTAATTCGTGCCGATTGAGGCACGTTTGTTTACAGATACTCAGTTTTATTAAAGCAGACTTTCGTCTTATGGTTATAGTGGATAGTTTTATTTCATTTCTTATAATACAGTGCACAATTTTCGTAAGATTTCTTTCATGTTGTTGAAACAGTAAGAAACATGAGAGAGAAATTAATAATCAACGATATATGCGAATTCTCTGATGTTATCTATAACAGTCGGACAATGCACATGCAGTTTATAGATTACATACATGTAGAAAACTTGTTCCGAGTTAAAGCTGTTACACAAGGTTTGAAAAAGAATGAAATGCCACTACCAGACGACAGTTAATGTAGAAAATACTGTTCTATTATGGCTCGATGCGCTCTCCCCGTTCATAATACAAAAGCTTCGAGATGCATCTGCTGCCTGGCCGTCTATTAAACCTGAAAATAACAAAATGTCGCAGAAGTTAGCCCTTTTTCCACATGCGGCTATTTTGGGTTGAGAATTGAAGGGAATTATGTTCAAAGTTCCATTAAGTTGTTAACTTCAGCAGACAGCAGAATTGCGTTTAAAGAAATGTAGCAGCGAATGTAATAGAACTCGTAAATCTGATCTATGGTGCTCGACGCTTACCGTTATGCTACTACCTGTCATGTAGCTACAGCAGCTTCAGAAGTCAACAACAGGTCCTCCAGAACTTCCGAATTCCACAGTGCTGTGAGATAATGCGTATGGCCGGAACTAGACCTCTGAGAGACAGACAGTTACAGCTTTTCTTTTCCACTGCACGAAGTTTTCAACAAACAGATAGCCCAATAGAGTAGCTCAAATGGAAAGGAACGCTTCCTATTTAAATTTCTGCAACCTACACTGTTAGCAGTTCTGTGTAGGTGGCAGTTACGTGATTTTATTCCTGCAATTGCAAGTTAGAGTCGAATGTATGCACTGGGTAGCCGAGGCAGCTAGTTCATGGCGATTCGGTCAACCAAATTAATGTACTGAACATGCTGCAAACCACTACAGGGAGCTCATCGAGTGCGCTGCAACGGTGTTATGATAGAAAAATGTATCACACAGAAGAGGGTTTGGTGGTGTGTTGGATTGATGATAGTTTCCTATGCTGGTGGTCTGGGTTCGATTCTAACTTCTGCCGATGATTTTTAACAGGGAGAGACAGATTCTATTCTCTTCTGGCAACGCCAAGTGAATAAGGTATAACGTTATTGTGGTCTGAAATTCACATTAAACATGATTTCCTTCTGTACCGTGTAGACGTTAGGTTGAACCACAGTAAAGTCAACAGTGGCGAAATGAGGGAACTCTGCCAGCAGTAACCTTTCTTATTCTAGTTATTTATTTCTAGCGACGAAAAAAACGCTATGTAGGGTAACAGGACACTAATTCCATCTTTTATCTGAGCTTCTGTATGTCGATGAAATTGGTTCTGAACTTGGAATGCTACTCAGACCGCCCTTAACGCGGAATTTGATTCCTTCCTGACAATACCGCTCGACTACTGTTTGTTGTGTGTTAAAAACTGCAGATTACTCAACATCTCCACGTATTGCGCATGAATGAGTTCGAATCCTGTACCGGCACTAAAGTTTTCATTATGTATTATATAAGCTCTAGCATCCCCCCCATGAACCATGGACCTTGCCGTTGGTGGGGAGGCTTGCGTGCCTCAGCGATACAGATGGCCGTACCGTAGGTGCAACCACAACGGAGGGGTATCTGTTGAGAGGCCAGACAAACATGTGGTTCCTGAAGAGGGGCAGCAGCCTTTTCAGTAGTTGCAGGGGCAACAGTCTGGATGATTGACTGATCTGGCCTTGTAACATTAACCAAAATGGCCTTGCTGTGCTGGTACTGCGAACGGCTGAAAGCAAGGGGAAACTACAGCCGTAATTTTTCCCGAGGACATGCAGCTCTACTGTATGATTAAATGATGATTGCGTCCTCTTGGGTAAAATATTCCGGAGGTAAAATAGTCCCCCATTCGGATCTCCGGGCGGGGACTACTCAAGAGGACGTCGTTATCAGGAGAAAGAAAACTGGCGTTCTACGGATCGGAGCGTGGAATGTCAGATCACTTAATCGGGCAGGTAGGTTAGAAAATTTAAAAAGGGAGATGGATAGGTTAAAGTTAGATATAGTGGGAATTAGTGAAGTTCGGTGGCAGGAGGAACAAGACTTTTGGTCAGGTGATTACAGGGTTATAAATACAAAATCAAATAGGGGTAATGCAGGAGTAGGTTTAATAATGAATAAAAAAATAGGAGTGCGGGTTAGCTACTACAAACAGCATAGTGAACGCATTATTGTGGCCAAGATAGACACAAAGCCCATGCCTACTACAGTAGTACAAGTTTATATGCCAACTAGCTCTGCAGATGACGAAGAAATAGATGAAATGTATGACGAGATAAAAGAAATTATTCAGGTAGTGAAGGGAGACGAAAATTTAATAGTGATGGGTGACTGGAATTCGTCAGTAGGAAAAGGGAGAGAAGGAAACATAGTAGGTGAATATGGATTGGGGGGAAGGAATGAAAGAGGAAGCCGCCTTGTAGAATTTTGCACAGAGCACAACTTAATCATAGCTAACACTTGGTTCAAGAATCATGAAAGGAGGCTGTATACATGGAAGAAGCCTGGAGATACTGACAGGTTTCAGATAGATTATATAATGGTAAGACAGAGATTTAGGAACCAGGTTTTAAATTGTAAGACATTTCCTGGGGCAGATGTAGATTCTGACCACAATCTATTGGTTATGAACTGCAGATTGAAACTGAAGAAACTGCAAAAAGGTGGGAATTTAAGGAGATGGGACCTGGATAAACTGAAAGAACCAGAGGTTGTAGAGAGTTTCAGGGAGAGCATTAGGGAACAATTGACAGGAATGGGGGAAAGAAATACAGTAGAAGAAGAATGGGTAGCTCTGAGGGATGAAGTGGTGAAGGCAGCAGACGATCAAGTAGGTAAAAAGGCGCGGGCTAATAGAAATCCTTGGGTAACAGAAGAAATATTGAATTTAATTGATGAAAGGAGAAAATATAAAAATGCAGTAAATGAAGCAGGCAAAAAGGAATACAAACGTCTCAAAAATGAAATCGACAGGAAGTGCAAAATGGCTAAGCAGGGATGGCTAGAGGACAAATGTAAGGATGTAGAGGCTTGTCTCACTAGGGGTAAGATAGATACTGCCTACAGGAAAATTAAAGAGACCTTTGGAGAGAAGAGAACCACTTGTATGAATATCAAGAGCTCAGATGGCAACCCAGTTCTAAGCAAAGAAGGGAAAGCAGAAAGGTGGAAGGAGTATATAGAGGGTTTATACAAGGGCGATGTACTTGAGGACAATATTATGGAAATGGAAGAGGATGTAGATGAAGATGAAATGGGAGATACGATACTGCGTGAAGAGTTTGACAGAGCACTGAAAGACCTGAGTCAAAACAAGGCCCCGGGAGTAGACAACATTCCATTAGAACTACTGATGGCCTCAGGAGAGCCAGTCATGACAAAACTCTACCATCTGGTGAGCACGATGTATGAGACAGGCGAAATACCCTCAGATTTTAAGAAGAATATAATAATTCCAATCCCAAAGAAAGCAGGTGTTGACAGATGTGAAAATTACCGAACTATTAGTTTAATAAGTCACAGCTGCAAAATACTAACGCGAATTCTTTACAGACGAATGGAAAAACTGGTAGAAGCCGACCTCGGGGAAGATCAGTTTGGATTCCGTAGAAATGTTGGAACACGTGAGGCAATACTGACCTTACGACTTATCTTGGAAGAAAGATTAAGAAAAGGCAAACCTACGTTTCTAGCATTTGTAGACTTAGAGAAAGCTTTTGACAATGTTGACTGGAATACTCTCTTTCAAATTCTGAAGATGGCAGGGGTAAAATACAGGGAGCGAAAGGCTATTTACAATTTGTACAGAAACCAGATGGCAGTTATAAGAGTCGAGGGGCATGAAAGGGAAGCAGTGGTTGGGAAAGGAGTGAGACAGGGTTGTAGCCTCTCCCCGATGTTATTCAATCTGTATATTGAGCAAGCAGTAAAGGAAACAAAAGAAAAATTCGGAGTAGGTATTAAAATCCATGGAGAAGAAATAAAAACTTTGAGGTTCGCCGATGACATTGTAATTCTGTCAGAGACAGCAAAGGACTTGGAAGAGCAGTTGAACGGAATGGACAGTGTCTTGAAAGGAGGATATAAGATGAACATCAACAAAAGCAAAACGAGGATAATGGAATGTAGTCAAATTAAGTCGGGTGATGCTGAGGGAATTAGATTAGGAAATGAGACACTTAAAGTAGTAAAGGAGTTTTGCTATTTAGGGAGTAAAATAACCGATGATGGTCGAAGTAGAGAGGATATAAAATGTAGACTGGCAATGGCAAGGAAAGCGTTTCTCAAGAAGAGAAATTTGTTAACATCGAATATAGATTTAGGTGTCAGGAAGTCGTTTCTGAAAGTATTTGTATGGAGTGTAGCCATGTATGGAAGTGAGACATGGACGATAACTAGTTTGGACAAGAAGAGAATAGAAGCTTTCGAAATGTGGTGCTACAGAAGAATGCTGAAGATAAGGTGGGTAGATCACGTAACTAATGAGGAGGTATTGAACAGGATTGGGGAGAAGAGAAGTTTGTGGCACAACTTGACTAGAAGAAGGGATCGGTTGGTAGGACATGTTCTGAGGCATCGAGGGATCACAAATTTAGCATTGGAGGGCAGCGTGGAGGGTAAAAATCGTAGAGGGAGACCAAGAGATCAATACACTAAGCAGATTCAGAAGGATGTAGGTTGCAGTAGGTACTGGGAGATGAAGAGGCTTGCACAGGATAGAGTGGCATGGAGAGCTGCATCAAACCAGTCTCAGGACTGAAGACCACAACAACAACAAGCTCTAGCATGAGAACACTTATCTGCTGGTGGATAATAATTTTGATTTTTAATGCACTTTCATTCGCTGTCAACACTAACAAAATCTGTCGTTTTTGACTCCCAGTGGGACACAGAACTATTTGAGAGATAACTGAAAGTTCAAGGATGTTATTCCGAGCTGCTGGCGGAGAAAAATTCGGTTTCTGACGTCTCTTTGTGTGTAGCCAACAACGATATGTGTGGGGTTCGGTTCCCAGTGAACACTGAACTCTTCGTCATATTATTTCTAGTTCATACATGCTCACATATCGCTGCTGGTGTAACAAACCCATATTTAACGTTCGTTTTCTCTAGAATATAACAGCGATAGGTGCCGGGTTGGAGTTCAGTTAAAACTTCTATCTTCTGGAGAGAAAATCGGATATGTCACAGTTGATTGTGCTTCGATAACAATTCGATTAGGTTCTGGGTTCGAATCCCTGTCCAACACAAAGCTTTACCTCACGGCTTTTGAAGTAAGTTACTTGTGAATAAGCAATATTTGGCATTTCTCGTAGCTCGTTAACACAGACAATAGATGCTGGGTAGGAATACGAGCCCATTATAAATGTCTGCGTTATGTAATTTAAAGTTTGTATTTGCTAAATGATACTGTCTAAAATCGAGGTATATCACTGTCTGCATGCCTAGTCAGGAATGATTCTTAGTTTCCGTCAGTCGCGAAATCTAAGTCTGTATGACCTGGGTTTGAATCCATATGCAGAACGAGACGGTTCGTCGTGTCATTTGAAGTTCATACATAATCTCAACTACCTCCTTGTGAATAACATGGATTTTTTAATGACATTTTGTGTTAAATAGCAAGTACGATATGTTACTTTGATGAGGAAATCTTGAATACGACGAACTTACTACGTGCATTAACTATCTGACGTAATAATGAGAGTGGTAACATTTCAGGTATGTCATTTATTGCAATAAATGTGAGCTTACAAGCCTTAAGGACAGTCTTATCTGTGATAAGGTGTTCCCTGATATTTCTAGTGTCGTGGTATAACTTTACATCTTGAGTTATTGCGATACAGAGCAGTGTTTTCTAGTGGTGGCTTGTTGGATCCATTTTCAATAGTCGAACGACTGTACTAAGGAGCGATTAGGGGACATTCTAGACATCTGAGTTATGCGGGTTGCATGCGAATCAGGCGAAATGCAATTCAGGTCGTTCGGATACTTTTGGGCACTACAGTACATGAGTGCGTCGTCTTAGAATAGTCTCATAGGACTACAGACGTTCTCCATCCGTACATCTGTATCTAGGACAAAGGTACGGGCCCTTCAGGTACGCCCAATGCTACCTCTCCCCTGGCCGTGCCTTCCTAATACGTTCCGTTTGAAAGGATTGTAACCCAATCGTACTTATTTTCGGATATTCCGTATACACATGCGACGGTGCGGAACTGTGTCGAAGGCGTCCTGAAGTCAAGCGACAGTGGAATCTTATGATCCAAGAGGTAAAGCCGATTTGCACGATTTGGTACTCGCAGAAACTGCGTTGATTCCCATGTGGGAGTTATTCAGCTTTCAAAAGAGAAATGTATGAGTACAGTTAACGTTCCATAATTCAAGAAATTGACGTCAGTGAGGCGGGTCTATTGTTTTGCGCATTGTTTTTAGTACCTTCCTTACAGTCTGGAAGAACCTGCACCTTCTTCCTCTCACGTGGCACGGTCCGATATTCCGAAGGCCAAAGCTAAACTAATGCTAAAAGAGGGCCAGTTAGTCAGCATATTTAGTAGAGAGTCCATGTCTAACGGGTATCTTGTCCTGGGATCTCTATCGAGCGATCTGTGCTGTCACCCAATTATGTCCTCACCTATTTTTGTATCCATTATTGCATCTGTACGACAGTTGAACGTATGAATTGCAATTTTCGTGCTTGGGTAGCCCAGTGGGTAGAGCCCTTGCCCGCGAAAGGCAAAGGTCCCGAGTTCGAGTCTCGGGCCAGCACACAGTTTTAATCTGCCAGGATGTTTAATATTTCTCCTGGTTTTCTGAAATCATTGTGGAACTGCCAAGTGAACGGCTATGAAAGCTGGTGTGCGGATTCCAGGAGGCTGGAGACGTATCATTAGACTTTTGGAAAAATATCAACCACACAATCCCGAATACAGAAAGAGCAGTTACCTGATAGAAGTATCACATAATCAGCTTAGTGACTCAGGCATACGTGTTGTTGACAAGAACAGTATTCAGAAGAATGGAAAAGAAAACTGAGTATCTGCTAGGTGACGATAACTTTGCAGTTCGGACAGGTAAGCGCACCAGAGAGGCCGTTCTTAAGTTGCGAGTGATAACGAAATCAAATCAAAACACGTTCATAGGATTTTTCGACCTGAAAAATTCGTTTTACAATATAAAATTGTTGCAAGATGCTCGAAATTCTGAGAAAAGTAGGAGTAAGCTCTGGTGAAAAACAAATAATATACAATATCGACAAAAACAAAGACGGAATAAAAAGAATGGATGACCAAGAACGAAGTGCTCTGATTAAGATGGAAGTAAGACAGGCATGTAGGCTTTTAACTCTGCTGTTCAATCTAGTTGTCGAAGAATAAATGACGCAAATGAAGGAAACGTTCAAGAATGAAATCAAAGTTCAGGATGGAACCGTATAAATGATAAGATTCGCTGATGACATCGCTGTCCTCAGTGACAGTGAAGAAGAATTACTAGTTTGACGGAACACTTTGAGAACCCTGGTACGATAATGCAACAACTTCTTTATTTTGAAGATTATCAAAATTATTTCAAAAATGAGGAACAGTTGTTTTATTCAGCCATGACTTCAATTTTGAAATCATAACTAATTAAAAAGAAATCAAAATAACATTTTTAAGAACTACCTTGGATAATCAAAATATCGTAAAAACGCCATATTGTTAATATAAACAAATGTTATGGTACTGCTATGTGAATTCAAGTGGTAATCGCTGGAGAGAAGAAGACTTGTTTATGCGAAACGCTATTGAGGTAGTTTAGAGAACCGAATTTATTATCACGTAATGACCGTGAAGACAAGATAAATAGGGCCCTCATGGTAGTATATGAAGAGCCTTTTTCCCCCATTTCATTTACGAGCAGAACAAGAAAGGAAATGGTTCCACTATGGACACATCTTGGTGGCGTACGGAGTATGTATTTAGATGTAAAAGTGAAATATTCCTCTTGGGATGTCAGAACGGTTTCCTGAAGTAATCGTACTTTCCAGCTTACTTCACTTCATTGACTCATTGCGAAAAAAAAAAATATGCGTCACTGTTAGAGCTCTCGATTCCATAGCTTTGCGTCACGCAGTGTGCTTTCAGTGGGAAGTTCTGAGGCTTTCAGAGAACGATTAAATACAATATGTTAATTGTTATTAATTTAGGTGTGTTTTAATGGATGAGACAACATGCAGACTTATGGGAAAAAAGATGAACTGTTCACATTTGGAACGAAACTCACCACTTTAGCGAAAATGATGCTTTCGAGTCTTCGGGAGAAGTGAAGAGCAACATGAAACCGGTCGTCTTTTGTACTGACTCGAGAATAGTTACGACGTCATTTTTAAAACAGGTTCGAAGTTAGTGACTCAGATGCCACAGTTATCAATGAAGGAAAATTTTTCCGTTGCTGAGCGGCGGCTTTAAAATATGCCCCTCACCTTGTCCTGCGTTGGAACGCGGTTGTTTACTGTTTGCTCAGAATATTTTCCGTACACTCAGCGCGTGACCGCGAACTAGATACGATAACACCTCCTATTGTTTGTTATTTTAGCGAAACTTGTTCTCATCTGAATTTTCATTATTATCTTAAAAATGTAAGGCCTTTGTTTAGCTTTTACGTAGCTCACCTTCATCTTCCACAAAAATATCATTCATAATTTCTGTACATTCTTTTGAAATGAAGTTTTTCGTTCAGGAAGATGATCAGGACACAAAAGCCGAGGCAGTTAACAATGAGACAATTGCAAGGGATTGAACTCTATAGTGTCTCGTATCAGTAATAAATTAACAATGCCAATATGTAACTGACGGAATAATGGCATACATCTTTCTGTGTTATAAAAGTCATTATCTGGGGATGTATAAATGCAATTGGACAATATTTCTTTCAAGTGTGCGTCGATTAATTTTTTTGACTCGACCATTGCTTGCTATCGATATAATTTCACTGTAGCAATTTGTATGCTTTACATTCTATAGCTACCGTTAGACTGGCGAGGACAGTAGGAAATTTCGAATCGAAAGAGGAGTTAGGCGAGGAGATTCTGTACCACCAAAGCCTGGAGGTAGTCTTCAGAGCCACCAACTGGGAAATCGAAGAATAAATACGTAATAATACAAGTCTCAAACATCGTCGTTTTACTTTGACACTGTACTAATTGCTTCAGATGCAGAGAATCTACAACCTTTAATGGAAGAATTTAATACAGAGAAACTGAGATGAAGTCTGAAAAACTGCTACAATAAATCTAAAACAATGTACAATAGACACATCAAAATGATAACGCCCCGCATTAAAAATGAAGATATAGAACCAACGAGGTGATGAGATTTTTCATTTAGAGCTGTTATATTCAATGAATTCATGTGTAGCAAAATACGAAGGCGTGCTGAAAAGTAATGCCTTCGAAATTTTTTCTTCTGTTCTCAATGTCGCTTGAGGTATAACTTGTCACGCATATTACTCGGTCGACCTTCCCGCTCCGTTGATGCAAGTTGTAAACCCCTGCCACTAGAGGGCTCAGAATTCTAGCATCACATGGTGGTGTATAACGTAGCTAGGTCGGTGCGTGAAAAACAACTTGCTGTAATCGAGTTCCGAATGCGACGAGTCTGTCCAGCATGACAACGCCGGACCAAGCACAAGCGCTGCGATATCTGCAACAGTCAGACGTCTTAGGTTCGCCGTCGCCAATCATCCTCCACGCAGTCCCGACATGGCCCATATGATTTTCACATTTTTCCAAAACTTAAAGAACGCCTTCGAGGACTTCACGATGATAGTGACGAGCGGTGCATGGATAGACTGGGTTGTGGCTCCATCAGCAATGTCAAACATTCTACAGGGCGGTATCAACAAAATGGTCTCTCGTTGGGAGAAATGTGTTCGTCGCCAGGGTGACTATGGCGAGGAATAAATATGTAAATATGAAGAATAAAGATGTAGAATGTTAAAAACGATTCTATTGTTTAAAAAGGTCTACTTTCCAGCATGCCATCCTAAATCCATGAACCTGAGGATTGGAATTGCTTGGAAAAGTCTAATATAGCGACCTTCATGCAACAGTGGATGTCACATGGCTAATGGTAATGATGATGGAATTTAAATGATTTCTATCGTTTTTAATGAAATCTGTTAGCGTAGAGGAACTACATGTTTAAAACAACCGCTCAAGAGGTAGAATATGAACCCACATTTTTCAGGTTTCGAGATGGAGACGTCATTCTGAACCAATAGCTGCCAGAGGCTTTGGCCAGAAAAACTGAAGATATGAAGCTAAACGGAGGCAGCGCAATAACTTTCGTGTTACCTCCAATAACTGTCTACTGAGAATAGTTTTGAAGTAAAAAATGAAACACATTTGACATGAATGCAGAAGTGTTTCATTTTTTATTTCAAAACTATTTTCAATGGACTGTTATTGGAGGTAGCACGAAAGTCATCTACATATCATGACGCTAGAAGGTAGTTCCGTATATCACAGATGAACATTCACTCAATTAGTGTCAATGACGAAGACTATGCAATGCTATCATTCTACAAGTGCAGTGAATGTTGTTGCTGTGTTTTTCTTTCCAAAGTCTGGTTGGATGCATGGTTTGCATGCTAGTCTATCGTGTGCAGTCCTCTTCGTCTCTAAATAAATACTATAACCTAAACATATTTGAACTTACTTTCTGTATTATTGCCTTCGTCTCCTCCTACGAGTTTTACCTCCTCTTCACCCCATCACACACACATCAATCCATTATGAAACTGACAATTTCTTGATGCCTCAGGATGCGTCCTATCAATCTAACGTTTCTTTTAGCCACGTTGGGTCATAAATTTCTTTTTCCCACAGTTCGAATTAGAATCTCCTCATTAATTATTCGGTGTACCCATCTAATTTCAGCATTATTCTTTGCACCATATGTCAAGAGATTCTATTCTCTTCTTGCCTGAGCTGTTTCTCGTCAATGTTTCACTTTCACACAAGGCTACAAACTAGACACTTCAGAGAAGACTCTCTAATTTTTAAATTTATGTTCGATTTCAACAGATTTATCATTCCGAAAATCCCTTTCTCTCATCCACTACCTTTTGTTTCTCATTTCGTAATCGAATTTCCTCATCACCGCCTAATTTAACTCTGGTATATTCCATTACCCTTGTTTCACTTTTGTTGGTGTTCATTTTCTAATTTATTATGAAAGTCTTATGAATCCCATTCAACTGCTTTTCCAAGTCGCTTCCTGTCTCTAACAAAATTACAAAGGCAATGGCAAACCAATTTCCTTTCCAAATTTCTCTTTTGTTTTCTTTACTGCTTCCTGAACGTACAGACTGAATAACATTGCGGACTGTTTGCAACTTTGTTTCACTTTCCCCTATATTTCGTGACCTTCGGCACTACTAACGGCAGTCTGGTTTCTATACAAGTTGTAAATAACTTCTCGCTACTCCAGTCAACATTATTAAAAGCTTTCTCTAAATCTAATAATGCTGTAAACGTCCGTTTGCCGTTCTTCAATCTATCGTCTACGACGAATCGGAGGTTCAGTTGGTTGGTTGGGGGAAGGAGACCAGACAGCGAGGTCATCGGTCTCATCGGATTAGGGAAGGACGGGGAAGGAAGTCGGCCGTGCCCTTTGAAAGGAACCATCCCGGCATTTGCCTGGAGCCATTTTAGGGAAATCACGGAAAACCTAAATCAGGATGGCCGGACGCGGGATTGAACCGTCGCCCCCCCGAATGCGAGTCCAGTGTCTAACCACTGCGCCACCTCGCTCGGTCGGAGGTTCAGTAATGCCTCGCATGTTCCTACATTTCTCCGGAACACAAACTGCTCTTCCCTTATGGCGGCTTCTACCAGTTGTTCCATTCTTCCGTAAATAAATGTTATCAGTGTTTTGCAGTCAGAGTTTATTAAACTGATGGTACTGTAGTACTCACTCGTTAACACATGCCTTCTTTGGAACTAAAATTAATTGCTTCTGGAAGTCTAACAATGAACCCATTGAGTTCAACGTGCCCGCATCTCGTGGTCGTGCGGTAGCGTTCTCGCTTCCCACGCCCGGGTTCCAGGGTTCGATTCCCGGCGGGGTCAGGGATTTTCTCTGCCTCGTGATGGCTGGGTGTTGTGTGATGTCATTAGGTTAGTTAGATTTAAGTAGTTCTAAGTTCTAGGGGACTGATGACCATAGATGTTAAGTCCCATAGTGCTCAGAGCCATTTGAACCATTTTTGAGTTCAGCGTCACAAATGGCCAATAACGTTTACGGCGTTCAACTCCCCACATACTGTTCACCATGTGACCACAATATTTGGCGCTAGTGGTGACAAGGGGCGGGGTTGGAGGTATCCACCGCATGAGGCTACAGAGCGTGGTTGAACTACTTAGTCGACGAGTAACTCACAACAGTGCTACAATGCTGGTGGTGTTTAAACAAAGCAGAGCAATGACAACGATAAACAAGGCAAACATTGTGTTATATCTGCAACAACAGTTGCTGAAAGACCAAAGGAATTTCACAGAGTGAGAAGGAAGTGGCAGACGAAATGTTAGCGTTCTCCAGATGAGATAGATGGTTAACAGGTGAATGTGATACTAAAGCACGTATCAAGCCAAATAGTTCATCATACTTATCGGACAGGGAGTCACAAATCCTGCCTCCAGTGAAACGCAGTGAAGGAAAATCGTTGTCCAGGAGTGGGTAAATGGGTACCAAACATAATTATACACATGGAAGAACATCCGCAGCAGAGTAAAAATAAATAAATAAATAAGTAAATAAATAAAAAAAACATTTATAGACAGGTTTAGAATAAGTGCACAGCAATATGATAGTGTAGCACGTTTTTTTTTGTTTTTGTTTTTCTTTTTGAGTCATCAGCCTTCCGACTGGTTTGATCACTACCAGCTGCGAATTCCTCTCCTGTGCTAAACTCTTCATCTCAGAGTAGCACTTGCAACATGTGTCCTCAATTATTTGCTGAATGTATTCCAGTCTCTGTCTTCCTCTACAGTTTTTCCCTGTACAGAACCCTCTAGTACCATGAAAATCATTCCCTGACGTCTTAACAGGTGTCCTATCGTCCTTTCCCTTCTCCTTGTCAGTCTTTTCCACGTATTCCTTTCATTTGTTTATTTTACATATCTAGCTCCGTAGGACCAAACTGAGGAGCAAGTCTCCAAGGTCATGGAATGTGTCAGTACATGAAATTTTGAACATAAAGGTAATAACAGATAGAATAAAATGTTTATGACCGAAAATAAATCAAACCATAACCTTAAGGTAACGCAATCAACAATATAACATAGGAATGAGCTTAATTTTTCGAGAAACTCCTCGACAAAATAGAAGGAGTGACCTATGAGGAAACTCTTCAGCCTCGATTGGAAAGCGCGTGGATTACTGCTAAGATTTTTGAATTCTGGTGGTAGCTTATTGAAAATGGATGCAGCAGTATACTGCACACCTTTCTGCACATGAGTCAATGACGTGCGATCCAAACGCAGATTGGATTTCTGGCTAGTATTAACAATGTGAAAACTGCTAATTCTTGGAAATAAGCCGATACCGTTAACAAGAAACGACGGTAAAGATTATATATATTGAGAGGCCAATGTCAGAATGCCCATACTAGTGAACGGGGATCAAGAGGTTCGCGAATTTATACCACTTATTGTCCGAATCGCCAAAAATATCCTTATAGAATGGGAAGAGTTAAACCAAAATATAATACAATACGACATAAGCTAATGAAAATAAGCGAAATGAACTAATTTTCACGTCGTACGATCACTTATTTCAGATACCGTTCAAAAAGCAAAAATGACAGCATTAAGTCTTTGAACAAGATCCTGAACGTGGACTTTCCACAACAGTTTACAAGCCATCTGAACACCCAGAAATTTGAACTGTTCGTTTTCACTAATCATATGCCCATTTTGTGAAATTAAAACGTGGGCTTTGTTGAATTGTGTGTTATAATCTGTAAAAATTGAGTCTTACTGTGATTTGGCGTTATTTCGTTTTCTACAAGCCATGAACCTACGTCATGAACTGCAGTATTTGAAACAGTAAGTGTTGCATGCAACATCATTTAATACCAAACTAGTGTCATCAGCAAACAGAAGTAGTTTAGAATCACCTGTGATGCTACAAGGCACGTCATTTATACAAAGAAGGAACAGGAATGGCTCCAACACAGGTCACTGGATCATCCCCCCCTCCCCCACCCCCTGCCCCCATTTGACTGTGCCCCACTCAGACCCCACATCACAGCCATTCTCAGCACTGTGAATAATGTCCTTTCGTTATCTGTTGTTAAAGTAAGAGGTGAACCAATTGTGAGCTGCTCCCCGTATTCCATAACGGTCCAACTTCTGGATAAATGTTTAGCGATCAACACAATCAAACACTTTAGTTAAATTAAAAAAAAATGTGCCTAGCGTTAGAAACCACTTGTTAAATCCATCCAATGCCTCACAGAGAAAAGAGAATGTATCATTTTCAGTTGTTAAACTACTTCTAAAGCCGAACTATACATTTGATAGCAAATTATGTGACATAGAATGATCAATTAGCCTTTTATACACAGCATTTTCAATAACTTAAGCAAACAGAGATGTCATTGAAATAGGTCTAAAACTGTCTACATTATCTCTTTCTCCCTTGTTATAAAGCGGCTTTACTACTGAGTATCTTTCAGAACGCTGACTATTCTTAAAGGAAAAATAACAAATATGGCTAAGTACTGGGCTAACATGTGCAAGATAGTATTTTAATATTCTGCTGGGCACTCCATCATATCCACGAGAGTCCTTAGTGTTCAGGAATTTAATTATTGACTCAGTCTTCCGTTTGTCAGTATCACAGAGGAGTATTTCAGATGTCAATTTCGGGGAGGTATTTTACAAGAGAGTTATATGATTTCCTGTCGAAACTAAGTTTCTATTTAATTCACCAGCAATGCTCAGAAACTGATTTTTGAATACTGTGCATATATCTGACTTAGAAGTAACAGAAATACTTTTACTACGAACAGACTTTACATCGCCAACCTTGTGCTGTTGACCAGACACTTCCTTCGCAACTGACCGTTTCGATTTAATTTTATCCTATGAATTAGCTGTTCTATTTGCGTACCATATAGTATTTACCTTCCTAATAACATTTTTAAGTACCTTACAATACTGTACGGAATGGACAGTGTCTTGAAAGGAGGATATAATGTAAAAATTAACAAAAGCAAAACGAAGATAATGGAATGCAGTCGAATTATGTCAGGTGATGCCGTGGGAATTAGATTAGGTTGAAATGGCTCTGAGCACTATGGGACTTAACTGCTGAGGTCATCAGTCCCCTAGAACGTAGAACTACTTAAACCTAACTAACCTAAGGGCATCACACACATCCATGCCTGAGGCAGGATTCGAACCTGGGACCGTAGCGTCGCGCGGTTCCAGACTGTAGCGCCTAGAAACGCTGGGCCACCCCGACCGGCATTAGATTAGAAAATCAGATACTTACGATAGTAGATGAGTTTTTCTCTCTGAGGAGCAAAATAACTGGTGATCGTCGAAGTAGAGAGGATACAAAATGTAGCTGGCTCTGGCACGGAAAGTATTTTTTAAGAAGAGAAATTTGTTAACATCACGTATAGATTTAAGTGTCAGAAATTCTTTTCTGAAAGTATTTGTGTGGGGTGTAGTCGTGTATGGAAGCGAAACATGGGCGTTAAATAGTTTCGACAATGGAATAGAATCTTTTGAAATGTGGTGCTACAGAAGAATGCTGAAGGTTAAATGACGTAGATCATGTAACTAATGAGGAGCTTCTGCATATAATTGGGGAGATGAGGAGTTTGTGGCACAACCTGACTAAAAGAAAGTATCGGATCGGATGATAGGTCACGTTCTGCGGCATCAAGAGATCACCAATTAAATATTGGAGGGAAGCGTGGAGGTTAAAAATCGTAGAGGGAGACCAAGAGATGAATACAATGAGCAGATTCAGAAGGATGTAGCTTGCAGTAGTTACTCGGAGATGAAGAAGCTTGCACAGGGTAGAGTGGCATGGAGAGCTGCATCAAACGAGTCTCTGGACTGAAGACCACAACAACAACATGACTGGGTTACTGTTCCCCTGCACCCTGGTTTGAAAAAACACATGCTGCATCAGATCATATGACTTTAGGAGATCTACCAACATCGTTTTTCTTCCACAATCACATACAAAAATAATTTTGAAGTCATCACATATAACTAATTTTTAGTACTTCCTATAAAGTGAACCAAGGACCCTCTCTAGCTTGAGGAGAAATGCTCTGAAGTCAGAGTTAGGTGATATATAAACAACAACAATTAGAAGTTTAGTTTCACTAAATTCAACTGCCCTTGAAATATGCTATTCCTTCTGTACTTAGATACCTGACCTCCTCTGAAAGCGATTTGTTTGTTAGAGGGACTTCCTTTAAGCTGTCTTCAATCTAAACAAGATGTAGCTTTAACACCAACTACTACAGAAATTTTTCCATGAGTGTTCCTACCACCACCCACTACTCTTTCACCTACAAGCTTTGCCAGCCTCGCCTTCCCATATCTATTGAGATGCAGGCCATGCCTAATGAAACTCGATCTATTGACAGACTCAGCTGACACCACTGCAGTATGTGTCATGCCCTCTGCCATCAGTGCCTTCTCCAACCCCATGTTCACACGCCTAATCAACATTAAGATGAGGCCGATTATGACGCTGAAACAGTTGCACGAAGTGCACATTAGTTCTACCTCCTACATCATTTCCTCGTCCCTATCAAGACTACTCCGTGCTACTCCCACAATCACTACCTGACACTCTTTCGTAAAATTCCTACGTAATTCCCCTATGCTGTAAGTCACCTGGGTCGAGGCTTCACAATGCTGGTGACCTGGCACTCACTCCCCAACACTTCCTGCAGCTGCTGTACCACACCTGTACTGTGCGAACTACCAAGCAGTGGAACCTTCTTCTTTCTTTTAGAATTTGCAACTGACTTTGGCTCCACAACTGCTGAGGAATGCTGCATGTTTCTTAAACCTAATCTCTCCATTCAACTCTAACAGTTGGCCAAATCTACTGCATACACACAAAGTGCAACTGTCGGAATATCTCCTCCTCCTTGCTGTCTTCTTACCAACTGCGAGTTCCTATTCCTCAGTACCCTTCAACCTCCTCAACGCATCTAGTTCCTCCTTTACGTCTTGTAACTGCATCTGAAGGTCACAGATCTTACGCTGCTGCTCCTCTATCAAGTTATTTCTACTATAGATTTTGTATTCACAGGAGAGAATCACGCAAGAATGCCCACTGGCTTCCCCTGTGCATTCCCCCAATGAAAATACTTTGAACACATCTCAAACAGTAACCCACAACTTACATACCTACAACAACGACCACACTTCTCATTCATCGTAAGATTTTAACTTTTACTGAAAAAACTAAACGTTTACGTTACCTAAGTTCAATTACGACAGCAGACCTATTTAGTGAACTAATAATAGCGGTTTCGAAATTCTCTCTCTCCTAAGAAAGCAACAACTTTTATTAATACTACTAAACCAAAACTAATACCAATATTACCAAAACTTTACTCAATTTCTGAGCTAAAACCAAAAGTTCAAGCAGCCACTGTAACACTCAACGAAATGAAAACAGTGAATGAAAAGTTTACTGAAATATTTCACTAGAAACAATAAGAAACGTCAGCTGAAAACTACCACATGAAATTTACTTCAACGCACAGACAGTTCTAAAAACCACAGTGGGCGAACATTTCCAAAAGTTTATTAAACCGTTATTTTGCCACAAACAGCACGAGACACCATTGAAAACTACTAAATTTAATAACTGTGTAACTGCACAAACAACTTTGACGGAACTTAAGAACTGCTACCGCTGCAACTGTACGCTGCGAAATGTAAACAACTGGATGAACGATTGAAAACTATTTAATTTAACACCTTTGACAGTATTTAGCTTTAGAGACATTACAGCTGCAACCTCATGTCGCGGAATGTAAAAACACTGCTCAGGACCTAGAACTGCGTGATTCTGAGCAGATCCTCCTCATTCCTTACCTCATAAGTCCACCTAATATTCAACATTCGTCTGTAGCACCACATCTCAAATGCTTTGATTCTCTTCTGTTCCGGTTTTGCCACAGTCCAAGTTTCACTACCAAACAATACTGTGCTCCAGACGTACATATACAGAAATTTCTCCCTCGTATTAAGGCCTATGTTTGATACTAGTAGACTTCTCTTCGCCAGGAATGCCCTTTTTGCCACTGCTAGTCTGCTTTTGATGTCCTCTTGCTCCGTCCGCCGTTGGTTAAATTGTTGCCTAGGTTGTAGAATTCCTTAACTTCATCTACTTCGTGACCTTCAGCCCTGATGCTACATTTCTCGCTGTTCTCATTTGTGCTACTTCTCATTACTTTCGTCTTTCTTCGATGCACTCTCAATCCTTATTATGTATTCAATAGACTTTTCATTCCATTCAGCGGTTCATGTAACTCTTCTTCACTTTCACTCAGCATAGAAATGTCACCAGTGAATCGTATCATTGATATTTTTTCACTTTGAATTTTAATTCCACTCCTGAACCTTTCTTTTATTTCCATCATTGCTTCTTCGATGCAGAGATTGAACAGTAGGGGCGAAGGACTACATCCCTGTTTTAAACCCTTTTTGATCCGAGCTCTTCGTTCTTGAACGTCCACTCTTATTATTCCCTCTTGATTCTTGTAATATTGTACATTACCTTTCTCTCCCTATAGCTTAACCTTATTTTTCTCAGAAATTCGAACGTCTTGCACTATTTTACATTGTCGAACTCTTTTTCCATATCGACAAACGTATCTTGCTTTTTCATTAGTTTTGCTTCTATTATCAATTGCCTCTCTGGTGCCTTTACCTTTCCTAAAGCCAAACCATTCGTCATCTAACGCATCCTCAGTTAACTTTTCCATTCTTCTATATACTATTATACTTGTCAGCGACTTGGATGCATGAGCTGTTAAGCTAATTGTGCGATAATTCACGCAATTGTCAGTTCTTGCAGTCTTCCGAATTGTGTGGATGATATAATTTCCAAAGTCAGAAGGTAAGTCGCCAGACTCATGCATTCTACACACCAGCGTGAATAGTCGTTTTATTGCCACTTCCGCCAGTGACTTTAGAAAAGCTACTGATATTGAAGGGAGGACAAGGCGTAATTGATAGAAAATCTGGTGTTTTTTTTTTCAAGAATGCTCGATATAGTTTACAGGATGTGCATTATAATGCGTTATTACGTTCTGCGCATTGAACTGCGCGTGATCCTATCTTTCCGGTGGAGAACTATAGCATCTGAAGTCCAATTGCAGTGCAAAGTTGAGTACATTTCTATGTCATTTCCTGTCTCGTGGATCTCTCGTATTGATTTGAATCCTTGGTCTGCTCGCGTCTATCGCTAATTCACACGCAATATTGAAACAAACTCATTTTAGGGATATTGTCATATGGTCATGTTCTACTTGTAATCATTCTAAGACTATTGTTGATTAATTAGCTGAGTTTGGTCAAAATTAAAGCACCTCCTAAATTCTTTTAGTCATTTGTATATAGTTTTGTTTAGGAAAGCTGCCTAGCCAAACCATAAAAGATCTGTGTTCTTACCCTGAATCTGTTTCTCAGCTGACTAGAAGTAATGAGAGTTCTGATGGGAATTGTATGGACATTTGTACTATTTAAGTAAAGCTTTACCTGAGTATATTTACCTAATCATATTCAAATTTTAAGTTTTATGGGTCTTGTTCTGGTTAAAGGAATTTATTTGTTATTTGTCCAAGTGATCTGGCCTTGTAAGGCAGTCTCCTGTATTATTGTGTCTGTGATTTTATAATGCTTTTGGTTGTAATAAAATATGTAGCAACTAAAACGGATTACTATTGTAATTTTGGTGTGTCACTACCATTACACATTTCATTCCTGGACCGTTTGTAACTCCCAAGGAGTTTGCTTTCGATGTTGATGGAGCGAACCTTTTTGGTCACTGTGGCGTGCCATTTTCCATTCGGCGTTCATGGTGCAAGATATTGCTTTGTCCTGAACATTTCTTGAATGTCGACGATGTCCATTTTGTGAAGTGTAATACATACATCGCATAGAAAGTTGATATTTGCCTCTCCCGGACCAGATTCTGTCTCCCTCCTGATTCACGTGGTGAGTCATTAGCAGCTAAAATTTTTCTCTTCATAATTCCTAAAACAACACCTTCAAATGAACGTTATTGAAAACTGAACTTGCGACGTCACACTCCAAGGTTTCCTTATAAGGTTATTTTGTATGCCTCGTATATCTTCGGGTAATATACGTAATTATTAGGAAGACTGATATTAAATTTTGTACAGTACTGAGTGCTGGAAATCCCAGTTTAAATAAATAGGTATTACAATTTATGTAAAGCCTTTGAAAGTGTAGACAAATGATCAAAACACATTTTACTGTATCTAGCGATGTTGATTGTTCCCCTTTCTGACAGAAATAATTTTGTAACAGTTTGACGCTTTTTATTAAATGGGTGTATGTCTTTCTTTACAGTGTATAGTATTTCAGAACACTTGTGGGTCATCGTTACTGCCCGGCGTGATCTAGAGCACGTCCCAGCAGGGGCTTCCGCTTCCTCGCAGGAAGTCTCCCCATGGGGTCCCGTGCCACCCACGGCGCGTCTCTACCATTTGTGTGCACTGTCTGTCCCGTTCAACCTTCCATGTGTTACAGCGCACGTGCCTAAACTCAATGCGACAACGCCTATTCGTGGAGCGAACTTCCACACCGGATTTCTGGAAAATCAGCTGTCAGTATTTTGCAGGCTGCCAAAATCTTGTCGTCGATAACAGACTTCAGACTTTTATTTGTGAAACTAATGATAGTGAAGAATGTTTACGTTTGCACGAAACAACGGTTTTGTTTCCTGCCTTCAACACCTTTCTCTTCGTACTTCTATTCACTGGGATTTTATTAGATATTCAGTATTTTGTAGAATTGTGTGCCGTCTGGAATGTGGGTGTTGAGTATTATCATAAAATTCATCATTCAGTGGCACCAAGGTATTATACGTTCATACTGATGGCTAGTAGTGTTAGTGATTCGTTTGTCACGACCATCGGCAATCCGATGGTGCTCAGGAGGGCTGTGTGCCAGTAAATGTACTGAATTTAGGGATGATCTGTGTTTGCAACATTCATTCTAGGGTGCAACCATTCCCCACCGACGAATACGGATTCCTGTTGAACAGCTTCAGCCATTTGAACTGGGTGGCATTGCGGGGCTGCAAAAATCTGGATATTGTATCGACGGATTGTCGCATATGTTAGGCACAGTGGTTCGGTGGTGTGACGCAGTCTTTTAGCAATTATCAATGTAACATTCCCATATCTGTAGACCTGTCTCTGGAGGTCAGCGTGGTAACGACGCACGTCAAGAACGTGCGAGCACCGGTGGCCAACCGAAAATTATCCAAGGGCGAAATCATGGCATTTGTTGCCCTTTGCGTCATAAGAGTCCATTGGGAACAGTCTGTAATACAGGGTGTGGCTTTATACAGGGTGGTCCACTGATCGTGACCGGGGCAAATATCTCACGAAATAAGCGTCAAACGAAAAAACTACAAAGAACGAAACTTGTCTAACTTGAAGGGGAAAACCAGATGGCGCTATGGTTGGCCCACTAGATGGTGCTGCCATAGGTCAAACGGATATCAACTGCGTTTTTCAAAATAGGGACCCCCATTTTTTTTACATATTCGTGTAGTACGTAAAGAAATATGAATGTTTTAGTTGGACCACTTTTATCGCTTTGAGATAGATGGCGCTGTAATAGTCACAAACGTATAAGTACGTGGTATCACGTAACATTCCACCAGTGCGGACGGTATTTGCTTCGTGATAAATTACCCGTGTTAAAATGGACCGTTCACCAACTGCGGAAAAGGCCGATATCGTGTTGATGTATGGCTGTTGTGATCAAAATGCCCAACTGGTGTGTGCTATGTATGCTGCTCGGTTTCCTGGGCGACATCATCCAAGTGTACGGCCGTTCGCCAGATAGTTACGATATTTAAGGAAACAGGAAGTGTTCAGCCACATGCGAAACGTCAACCACGACCTGCGACAAATGATGATGCCCAAGTAGGTGTTTTAGCTGCTGTCGCGGCTAATCCGCACATCAGTAGCAGGCAAATTGCACGAGGATCGGGAATCTCAGAAACGTCGGAGTTGAGAATGCTACATCAACATCGATTGCACCCGTACCATATTTCTATGCACCAGGAATTTCATGGCAACGACTTTGAACGTCGTGTACAGTTCTGCCACTGGGCACAAGAGAAATTACAGGACGATTACAGATTTTTTGCACACGTTCTATTTAGCGACGAAGCGCCATTCACCAACAGCGGTAACGTAAATCGGCATACAATGCACTATTGGGCAACGGAAAATCCACGATGGCTACGACAAGTGGAACATCAGCGACCTCGGTGGGTTAATGTGTGGTGCGGCATTATGGGAGGAAGGATAATTGGCCCCCATTTTATCGATGGTAATCTAAATGGTGCAATGTATGCTGATTTCCTACGTAATATTCCACCGATACTACAACAAGATCTTTCACTGCATGACAGAATGGCGATGTACTTCCAACATGATGGATGTCTGGCACATAGCTCGCGTCCAGTTGCAGCGGTATTGAATAGCATATTTCATGACAGGTGGATTGGTCGTCGAAGCACCGTACCATGGCCAGCACGTTCACCGGATCTGACGTCCCCGGATTTCTTTCTGTGGGGAAAGTTGAAGGATATTTGCTATCGTGGTCCACCGACAACGCCTGACAACATGCGTCAACGCATTGTCAATGCATGTGCGAACATTACGGAAGGCGAACTAATCGCTGTTGAGAGGAATGTCGTTACACATATTGCCAAATGCATTGAGGTTGACGGACATCATTTTGAGCATTTATTGCATTAATGTGGTATTTACAGGTAATCACGCTGTAACAGCATGCTTTCTCAGAAATCATAAGTTCACAAAGGTACATGTATCACATTGGCACAACCGAAATAAAATGTTCAAACGTACCTACGGTCTGTATTTTAATTTAAAAAATCTACCTGTCACCAACTATTCGTCTAAAACTATGAGCCATATGTTTGTGACTATTACAGCGTCATCTATCACAAAGCGAAGAAAGTGTTCCAACTAAAACATTCACTTTTCTTTACGTACTACACGAATATGTAATAAAAAATGGGGTTCCTATTAAAAAAAAAACGAAGTTGATATACGTTTGACCTATGGCAGCGCCATCTAGCGGGCCAACCATAGCGACATCTGGTTTCCCCATTCAAGCTAGACAAGTTTCGTTCTTTGTAGTTTTTTCTTTTGACGCTTATTTCGTGATATATTTGGCCCGGTCACGATCAATGGACCACTGTAAATACGCAACGCTCAAATATACTTGTTAAATAAAAAAAACACAATACATAGTATCACATCTGTTTACGTAAGCTGGACGTATTCTGACCATTAAAAATCTACTTAAAACGGCGTATAAAGTACCTTATAACGAAGTCTTTTTATTGACGAGTGAGGTAACAGGTACTTAATCATTGTATAAATATTTGATTAAAAATTCATACCAAATGAAACACACGTGTCGCAGCGATAGGTACCCAGTCAGTCACACCAAACCATAGTGTACCCATTCTGGCGGCAACGCAGGGATATATTCTTCCATGCAGACCATCATATGGGTGCCGAATGGACTCCTGCAGTATATTATCCCATGCATCTTGCGCTTTTTCTCACAATGTGGCAACAGTTCTGCCAGGCCCTGAAGAGCATGTAAGTTCTCGCTCCATTATATCCCATATGTGTTCAATCGGCGAGAGATCTGTTTACGTTGCTGATCAGGGCAGTTGTTGTACATCTCGAAGAGCAAATTGCATCGCAAAAGCCATACGCAAACGTGCACTGTCCTGTCGTAAAAACACATCAACTTCCTGTCGAAGACACGGCGATATTAAAGGGATAATAGGCTGTGCAATATATATGACACGGCCTTTTGCAAAGGTGCTTTATGTTTTTAAGTTCTTTAGTTATGCCAAATCTAATATGCTGCATTTTATTCACATGAGAACTTGGCGTGAGGGTCAACGCAAAATGAACACCTTTCACAACAAAAAGTTTTTTAAGGTCTGAAGATGACAGAAAAGTCTGTCGAAACCAGTTGTCTTCAATAAAGACAACAAAGAAATATTTCTTGCGATGGAGGCCACTGAATGATTTTTATTTGTATTACGACATGTTTCAAAAGGAAACTCTTTATCTTGTTCTGTTCTTAGCATCTCCCTTCAACTGTTTCCAAGTTCATCCTCTTCTAGTGTCGTCCGTGTGTCCCTCCATTTCTCTTTCCACGTTTTCTGATATTCATTTCTCATTCATTGTCTTCATATTCCAAGCAGCATGTTTCCCTTTCTCTCTTCTTATCTAGATTTAATTCTGTGTTCCGTTGTCTTGAGTAAGTGCTTAACCGGATATCCGATTGGGGGCATATCCCGGAATATTTCTTCTCAGGAACAACCGCACTTAAGAGCACAGTCCAGTGGAACTAGGAACACTACATGGGCCATTAATACGGTGGCTTCCCCCTGCTTTCCGTATCAAGGAGGCTGTTGGCACTCGGCAGAAGTGGTTACCTTATCCCGGGAAAGATTTAGTCCCTGCGTCGTTAGCCGCTTGTGACATAAGCGTTGTCCTTTCTCTACCACGTGGAAGTGATGGACAGGAAAAATTTCTGTTCATTGAGTCTTGGATGAAATGGTTTTTCTTAGATTCTCCAGTACTTCCAGACAAGTACTCTGCTTACTCATCATCTAATGCTTTGCCTGGCAATATGTTAATACAATGTTATTGTGTAATGCTTTATAGACTAGAGTGCCATGTTTCTTACCTTGTTGTGTGTTTTTTGATGTTATTACTGTGGTCATATTACCGTTATCTATTTTGCAAGCGATTATGAATTTATTACGTTGGAATATGTGGTAGGCCTGTAATATTATAAAGAGTAATTTGTCTTTGTAAATTTGTCATTTGGTACATCTTATGGTGTGTAGTGACCACTAATGCCTTCGTCTTACCAGATTGTGGTTTTCGAGGCCTAAATAAGTGCGATTTTCATGAAAGAGGTAATTTCTAGTAGTTTCATTCAGTCTCGATATTTTTTATTTTATCAGCTGTGGGAAATTGGAGCTCCTGTACCATACACGTGTGTAGGATACGACGCAGCATCTGAAGGCTAGTTTTCATGGTTCCGCACTTTAATCTGTAAAAACGGTACCCATGTGGGACCACCTTGTGGTCCGTCTCTTTATTTGTCCAAATGTTAAAAAGCCATTTTTTCCGGAACGGGTAGACGTATCTAGTTCAAACATTTGTCTTACAACACGGTAAAAAATTTAAGCTTCAAAGTCAACGCAGTCAAAAGATAAGGCCATTTATTTCATTATTTTGATACTCGCAAACTTACTCATCGAAACCTATAAGAGGCTTTCTGTTGACTTAGAATCATGAAATAGGCAAGCAGCAACGTCTCACGGCACAAGAAAAGAAAAAAAATCCCAAAATTGTTAATTTGTAGTTACATAACACGCATCTTGCCAGCATCGATATCGATAACAGGCAAAAATAAAGATTTTCGATTCTAGGGATGGAAGAACTATCTGTACAAATAATTAAGTCTGTATGAAACTCTCGGTGTGCGAGTCCTACGTCCTACTGGCACTTACTTGGATTTTTTTTTAGTTATCTATCTCTCAAACGTGATGTAATTTCTTATGTTATTCATTCTACTTCTGAATACAGTGCTTAAATAAAAAGAGTTGCTGATTGATCTTTTTACAGATACTGTTCTCTTGCATTGCGATTAAATAGTCAGTCACAGTCAGATGCAACGTAAACTTCGCTGTTAATCAGTTCCACTTAAATGATCAATTTCAATCGGAATTGAACTCACGAAAATAAATAGTTTGTCATACCCAATGACACAGTAGCCAAATCGGTTTGTGGCATATTTTTATTTGCTACATTCTTTTTCTTCCTCTTTCTTTCATTTACGTCATATGTTTCGTATGAGTAAATTTTTGTGTAAAATACATTACACGTACACTTTCAGACATATGAGCGCTACGTCAAGAGGAATTAATTGCTGTCTAGTGAGTAATTAATTGCTGTGTAAAGTAAGAGGAAGAGGGAGATGAAACAGTGAAGGGCGAGTAATGGCGCTTGTTGGCCTGGTGGCTGCACGATAGACAAGTGGCCTGAAAAGTTACAGCAGAGGACACTAACAATTAATCATCGATGTGGGAGGTGGTACAAAGTGAGCGCAGGCTGTCGGAAGACAAGTGCTGAGATTTGAAAGGAACTGATTCACAGAGTGCGTATGGCGCTCTACACATGTTCAGAGAAAGACTCTACGATGTGGGAGGTCCTTCATAGAATGGGGAAGGAAGAATATACAAGTAGCAGCATTGTGAGGACATACCAGGTCTAATTGCTGGTGTCAATAATCAGTAAAGGATGGTCCGTTGCTTCAAATATAAACTGAGTGTGCGATCTTACACGAAAGAAATCAGCGTTTGTGTTCATTTTGCTTGATTTCTTCCACAAAATACCTTGCATATATTTGACGGAAGGGGCTATACTGCAGCAGCTTATCATCTGGTAGTATCATAAATAGTTACAACTACAAAATTTCTCTAAATTCAAGAAACAGAGCTACAGCGAACATAGAGATTACGGCACCAGGCACTATCCCAGTTTACTGTTTGGAGCAATGTCTTTCCACACATCTTTGATTAGCGAAAAATAGTAACAGCAGTCAGAGTTGTTAACAAAGGAAATTGTGAGAGGTACATCGGTTCAGAGCATAGCAAGCAGTTATATTTTAAGATGAGACGTCAGTGTAAAGAGTTTTCCCTTTTAATCGGCGAAATAAATTATTTATATAGAAGCATTCTCACAGACGAAATTAGACAAACGTTTGTCGTATATATTTCGCGCTTGCGTTGATAAAGTTGAAAGCTAAGAACAGTACAAGATTTACTAGGTGGTGAAAGTCAACGATAAATTTTCAGTAACGAACAATAAGTACATCGATGTGAGGGAAAATCTTCAACGATATGTGGCTTTAATGACTTTACACGCAGAGCTCTTATGCGAATACTCACTCAGCTTTAACAGTGCTTTGCCCCATCCCCCCCCCTCCAGCCCCCCGTCATCCACCCTCCCCAATCCCCCTTCTGCTGTACAATCTGCTTATCGAAGAAGCGAAGAAGTACTGACGGGAATAAAGGAAAGGTTCACAGGAACAGGGTTAAAATTACTTGTGAAAGCATATGAATGTATGATGGTGTGAACAATCTAGTGATCAGAGAATATGGATAGACAATAAACGAAGGAGAAGGGAATACAGCGATGAGAAGCGTAAATGAGATTAGTGATGAGCTTAACATCAAAGGAAGGACCCTGAAGCAGAAGAAGTAAAAGAATTTTGTTACCTTGGAAGCAAAATAACACGTGACGGACTAAACATGGAGGGGAGGATATAGAAACAGACTAGCACTAGTAAAGAGAACATTACTCACTCAAATAAATTTTTAGTGTCAACTGTAAGCCTTAAAACGAGGAAGAAATTTCTGATAATGTAAATCTGACTGGGAGAATTGTTGGATGTCAGACGTATAGGAAAGCTGGGAAATAAGACAACTGAAGCACTTAAAATATGTTGTCAAAAAAGGAGGATGTAAGTAAAGTGCACCGAGAAGAAATAAGTTTGTCCGCAGGATCTGCGAGATCAGAGATATGTAGAAAACATTGAGTAGAAGAAGGGACAGAATGATGGGACACATGGTAAAATATCAGGGAATAAGTTTCATGCTACTGGTGGGAGCCCTAAAGGGGAAATATTATAAGTGATGACAGAGACTGGAAAATATCCAACAAGTAATTGAGGATGCAGCGTGTAAGATCTGCTCTGAGATGATGAGTTTCGCACAGGAGAGGAACTCATCACAGTCCGCCTGAAACGAATCAGAAGAGTGAGGGAAAAAGTTCTAATTATATGTTTATAGCTATTAATTTACATCTGCAAAAGCTATAGAAACATTAAAATAAATAAACCAAACTTTTCACATCTCAAGACATAACTATCAGTGCAAGAAGATGGAATATTTTCGAACAATTATTTCTTTTAGACTGGGCCGGTTTGGAGAAGAGGAGGGGCTTAAGGAATAAGGCCGGTGAGCTTTGAGCATTATATTTTATGCATTAGACTATCAGATCTAACGTAAAAATTGGTAAATCTTGAGTGTACAAAGAGATAAAGGGAATGTTGTGTGTGGAGCACAACTCCGTGCGGGTACGAAATGTGGACAGTGAGGAATGTAAGATCGAAACTCTTAGAACCCTTTGATGATCTTATACGGTCTGTTGATGATCAACTGGACTTATCATACAAGGAATAAGAAAGTTCTATAACGAGTTTACGAGAAAAAATACCTAATAAAGAATGTAATGAATCTAAGACATGGAATGGCTGAAAACTGACTTGTGCGGATACTGAAGGTAAATAGTCGCAGGTGCTGGTCTATGTATAAGGAGTAGTCAAATAAAAACGAGAAAAATCGAGAAAAGGTACATAAGCTATTCATTATTTTAAAAGTGATAGCCACATCTGCTAATAAATTTATTCCACTGTTAGACAGTCGGTTTCCCATGACGGCACTGACCGTCTTGCTCACAGTGGGATAAATACTTTAACATCTAATAATAAGAGTTTATAATGAATAGTTTACTTCCTTTTTTCCATCTGTCTCGTTTCCATTTGACAGAAGCGCCAAAAAGCATCCTGTCTGATCATCTGCATCCATTCATGTCTATTGTGCATTCTGACGGACTTGGGCAATTCCAGCAGAACAATGCGACACCCCACACTTCAAGAATTGCTACAGAGTGGCTCCAGGAACACTCTTCTGCGTTTAAAATCTTCCATCGGCCACTGAACATTATTCAGCATGTCTGGGATGCCTTGCAACGTGCTGTTCAGAAGAGATCTCCACCCCATCGTACTCTTACGGATTTATGGACAGCCCTGCAGAATTCATGGTGTCAGTTCCCTCCAGCAGTACTTCTCACATTAGCCGACTCCACGTCGTGTTGCGGTAGTTCTGCGTACTAGCGGGGGCGCTACACGACATTAGACAGGTGTACTAGTTTCTGTGGCTCTTAAATGTATATAGTAACACAAGGCAGGTCACAGATGCAGCAGTTACGCTGAAATGGAGAGGAATTCTGAAAAGCGAAAGATTCTGAGGACTAAATCAAAGCAACTTTAGAATTGATCGTTGAAACAGCAGTTTCAGTTCACGGTTTTCATCACTCGTGGTCCGTCGCTTTTCAGGTACTGATGGTGAAAATGAAACACGGCAAGCGAAGAATGCAACGTAATCAGTCGAACATTCAAACAATAATAATGCATTGCTGACCGTTTTGCTCGTTTGCTTACCTGTACGTAATGGCTGTGTAGCAATGATATCTTGCTTGATGTTTGTTGGTTTGTGAGAGATCAAGATGCGTTCTTTCGTTATCTTTTTAAAGGTTAACTTCCTCTAGAGTTCAGATTTCGTCTTAACCGGAGTTGCGGAGACATAGTTATATTTAGGCTTCAGTACAAGAAATAATATGATGTGACGTCGTATGATCTGAATGAGAATCCAACACAGTTAGAATTCTGATCCTCCTGAATTTTCTTAGCCAAGGCGCCAAAGTTCTGTGTAATAAAACGAGATAGTCTCTTTTAGGGTAATTGTAATTAAGGTACGGATAAGATACATAACGGGCAAGACAGGCATATAGAAACAAGACGGTAAAACTTTTTGAGCCATGAAAGACAAGGAAAGACGCAACAGATCTCAAGATTATTCATTTCTATCTTTATTGACAGTCTGATACATGTGTGAGAATATGTAGACTCTGTCTCGAAATATTTAAAATACAAGAAGTTTTATTGTACATAAACGTATATTTACAAAAAGTTAATTAATTTCTAAAAATATTTGTATTCATTCGTTTGCAAGTAAATCTTCTTGGATTATACGTCCACAGTACATGGAAAGGGTCATCAGCATCAAATTTAAACATACAATACAAAAGTTATATATGAGAGAATTACAGTTTGTAAACAAAGATAAAAATGAGTTATTTACAACGAGTCAATAATACAAAAGATTTCGCCCGTTACTTGAAAACAATGAATGTGGTTGCCAGGACTGTAGCATTACAGTTAAGAGAAATTAATACTGCAATTACATACATACTGAAAGTTACACTATATCTACACAAATGTATATACAACATTTGAACTTAAAACAAGTACCTCGTTTTACAATTGAAACCTCAGCTTGAAATAACTAAATTTAAAATAATACTATGCATCTAGCTTCATTTTTGTATCGATAACCAAACCTTTGATGAAAGTAAACAAATTGTTGGATAACACGACAAATCTTCATATTATTTGTGAGATCACACATTGTTATTCGAGTAACAGAAACAAAGTTTTTCGGTATGCTTACGCAAAGATACTTATTAATATACGAACTATTTATGTGAATGGTTACAGACTTTTTAGTACTATGGCGATAGGTTTCTCAGATGGGAAACAGGTCTAAAAATTTATTGATTGGATGTGTGCTGGATTGTGCGGGGTGGTCGAACCTGCCGAGGTCGAGTGGTGTAGGGCACAGGTCCTATACCATTGCCATGGGAGCCGTAGGAGCCCGGCGGGCGGATGAGAGATGGATCCTGCCCCACGTTATACCCGCCACCTTGTTGTTGGGTGTACAGCGGGTTGGCGGTTGCCCCTGGATTGTATCCCTGGTAACCCGGGCGCTGCCTGCCCAGTGATGCGGCCTGGGTGCCTTGGTGGAGCAGCAGAACAACTGCAGCCAGAAGCAGCATCTGCGGTGCCCTCATTGTTCTCTGAAAATCAAAGGAAAGGTGCTGCTTAGCCAAACAGCTGCGCGTATGTCTGCATGCGATCTTGGAAATGGTTATGGTAAATTTCGAAAATCATGATTCTGTAGACAGCACTCTTTGGTTCTGTGTTAAGCAAAAGAAGACAAGTGCAGAATGAAAACAGATGATAATCACCAACACAGAAAATGTGAATTCTGGCCTGGTTCTGAACACATGGCGCTGGGATGAGGCCTCGCGACAGTCATTGTAAAATCTGCTCTAAAGATATGTGGTGTCATGAGTGAAGTGGGTATCTCAAACAGACCGAAACGGTTAAGAAAAAATTTTCGACTGACTTTAGTATTCAATGTGATTATTTTACTGTGTGGTTCACAATAGTAATTTATTTGCCTTGATAAACTACGGTAGTTGATACTTAACAACAGGAGTCTGTTTAATATTTTCAACATTTCGCTGCCCTGTCAGCACCTGTATAAATATTAATTTTAAATTAACAACAGCCTCAGTTGCAAGATTACATGTAGCAGTTGCATGAAATTTTACATCGGCCAAACAGGAACAGCCTTACAACAAGCTACAAGGAACATATCCCTACTAAAGTTGGAAATGGCACGCGAGGTTCGAAATTCGCTAAACACACAGTGAAAACGGTTCAACCCTCCGGATAATACTCACAAGGGAACCTCCCCACCACACCCCCCTCAGATTTAGTTATAAGTTGGCACAGTGGATAGGCTTTGAAAAACTGCAGACAGAGCAATCGAGAAAACAGGAAGAAGTTGTGTGGAACTATGAAAAAATAAGCAAAATATACAAACAGCAAGATAGGCAACATCAAGGAGAATGTGCGCTCAGGAGCGCCGTGGTCCCATGGTTAGCGTGAGCAGCTGCGGAAAGAAAGGTCCTTGGTTCAATTCTTCCCTCGAGTGAAAAGTTTTTCATTTAATTTATGATTATCACATCCACAAGGAAACCTAAATCGGGCAAGGTAGAAGAATCTTTTTACCCATTCGCCAAGTGTACAAGTTAGGTGGGTCGACAACATATTCCTGTCATGTGACGCACTTGCCGTCACCAGTGTCGTATAGTATATATCAGACGTGTTTTCCTGTGGAGGAATCGGTTGACCTATGACCTTGGGATCAAATGTATTCGGTTCCCACTGGAGAGGCACGCCCTTTCGTCTACTAATCGCACGGTTTTGGGGTGCGGTCGCAAACACAGATACTAAACTTATTACAGTGAACAGAGACGTCAACGAACGAACGGACAGATCATAACTTTGCGAAAATAACGAAAGTAAACTTTTCACGCAACTTCTTCCTGTTTTCTCGATTGCTCTGTGTTCAGTTTTTCAAAGCATATCCACTGTGCCAACTTATAACTAAATCTGAGGGGGGTGCGATGGGGAGGTTCCCTTGTCACCTCTTGCATTGCGAAGTGAAGGGTGCGGGGTTCGGTATTTTGGAAGAAATGCAAATTTTTAAACATTTACTGTATGACAAAAATATCCTTCTTAACGATCAGCTGCAGCTGCGAAACAAAAAGGTTTCTGAAGGTTTTCAACCGTTATTTCATCCTCCATAATTTTAGGGAGTAATCATTATACCCTTGCCGACATGTTTTTAGCACTCCTGTTAGCTGAATAGCTGGGATTATCTGGTATTGCAAACCCGTAGTTATCCTCATGCAGTCAAGTTCGATGATTAGCCCGAATATGCTAGGTTGGCTTAAAATAGTAAACTCATTGCTCCCTTCACTTTTGACGTCCAACAAATTATTATAAATGTTAAGACAGTCGATGTATCTTTGTTCCTTACAGGATAACGTATACGTCAATTTCGTTAGCCGCACCTAGTTATTCATAAAATTTTAAGTTCAGGAGTACATGTTGGTACCAGTGTTAACAGGTACGCATGACACACTACCGCGCAAGCGCTCTCGAGGCTATAGTCAGTTCCAGTACAACATCCGTTGCTGCTGTACTGCGGTCTCGAAGTGGGACCTATGCTATTTCCCAGGTAAGTTATTGCAATATGACGATGTATTACTATATTATAATTTTTAGTTGACGTTATCCATTATGGACAAATCATAGTACCTTTTATTCTGAAGAAGGTTGGGTTATCCCAACTGAAACCTAGGTAAATCTAGGTAAACATTGCAACTGAGGCTGTTGTTAATTTAAAATTAAGATGTCTGTTTATTGTGAAGGGCATTCGTTAGGTCATGAAAAAAGAAACACATGAATACCATTACGAAATTTCGGATATTAGGCCGCCCAGTACTAAAAATAAAGTTCACGTTTACCATCAAAATGCATTTTAACGTTCACTATCGAATAAAGACTCCACGATATACAAGTTCGCCTCGCGGTTACTATATACCTCATGCTTTTCGGCGAAGTGTCTGCCCGCTTTCGTAGCTGGGTCGGTAATGTCTGGCTGTGCGATGACGTTCGACTCGTAAGAAAGCTGGTTCGAATCCCGATGGAGGATGAAATTTTCACTGCCAATATTTAGCAGGCGAGAGGTGAAATGAGTGTGGCGTAAGGCTCCTGGATTAAATTCCAGACCTCTCCGCAGTGTCTCATAAAGTGACGACATTTGGCACTGTTGATGGTAATCCGTCCTTCGGCGGCCATCTTTGAGCTTTTGGATTGGAGTGGGCTACGTGCCTACACACTCTCTCATCACCACCGTCGTCTATTACAAATATGACACTGCTCTATAAACGCTTCTATTAGATGCTCTTACACTCCACAAATACACTTATGGTTTGATGCAGTTCTCCATGTTAGTTTATCCTCTGTAAGCCTCTTGACGTCCGAATAATTACTGGAACATACAGCCATTTGAACCTTCTTACTGCACTCACCTTTTGGTGTCCCTCTACTACTTCTACCCCGGCCCTCCTCCTCCCCCCCCCCGCCAATCCCCCAACACACACACTTTTCTCCAGTACTAAACTGACATTCCCTTGACGTCTAAAAATGCGACCTTCTTTTAGTCACAAATTCCTTTTTTCCCAAGTTCTGTAGCACCACATTTCAAAAGCTGCTATTCTCTTCTTGTCTGAATTGTTTATCGTCACGTTTCACTTCCATACAAGGCTACAGTCAAGACTAATATCTTCAGGAAAGATTTTCTAACACCTATATCTGCATTCAGTTTTAATAAATTACTCTTCTTTAGAAACGCATTTCTTCCCATTGTCGGTCTACATTTATATCTTTTCTCTTTGGGCATCGTCAGTTATCTGACTGCCCAGAAAAACTCACCTACTATTTTTAGCGTCTCATTTCCTAACCTAATTCTAATTTGACTACGTTACATTACTCTTGTAATCTTTTGTTGATGTTTATCGGCAAACCTAAAAGTTTTTATTTCTTCGCCATGAACTTTATTTCCTTCTTCATATTTCTCCTTTTTCTGCTTCACAGCGTGCTCAATGTGAAGACTGAGTAATATTGGGGACAGGCTACAACGTTTTCTCAATCCTTTCTCAACCATTGCTTCTCTTTGATGCCCTTCGACTCTAATTGCCCTCTGGTTTTTGTAAAACCACTAAATAATCTTTCCCCATATTTTCTCATTCCTGCCTTCAGAATTTCAGAGTGTATTCGAGTCAAGACGGGCAAACGCTTTTTCTAAGTTTACAAATGCTGTAAACGTAGCTTTGGCTATCCCTACCCTGTCTTCTAAGAAAACGCGTAGGGTTAGTATTGCCTCGTATGTCTCTACATTTTTTCCAGAATCCAAACCGATCTTCTCCCAGGTCGACCTCTACCAGTTTTTTACCATTCTTCTGTAAATAATTCGTGTCAGTACTTCGCATCGTGACTTATTGTACTAATAGTTCCGTAGTATTCACACATGTCAGCATATACGTTCTTTGGAATGTGACTTATTCCATTCTGCTTGAAGTCTGAGGGTATTTCGCCTCTCTCATACATCTTGCACACCAGTTGGAATATTTTTGTCCTGGCTGGCTCTCACAAAGATACACTACTGGCCATTAAAATTGCTACACCACGAAGATGACGTGCTACAGACGCGAAATTTAACCGACAGGAAGAAGTTGCTGTGATATGCAAATGATTAGCTTTTCAGAGCATTCACACAATGTTGGCGCCGGTGGCGACACCTACAACGTGCTCACATAAGGAAAATTTCCAACCGATTTCTCAAACACAAGCAGCAGTTGACCGGTGTTGTCTGGTGAAACGTTGTGATGCCTCGTGTAAGGAGGAGAAATGCGTACCGTTACGTGTTCGACTTTGATAAAGTTCGGGTTGTAGCCTATCGCGATTGCGATTATCGTATGGCGACATTGCTGCTCGCGTTGGTCGAGATCCAATGACTGTTAGCAGAATATGGAATCGGTGGGTTCAGGAGGTAATACGGAACACCGTGCTGGATCCCAATGGCCTCGTATCACTAGCAGTCGAGATGACAGGCATCTTATCCACATGGCTGTAACGGATCGTGCAGCCACGTCAACAAGACAACAACCATCTGCACGAACAGTTCGACGACGTTCGCAGCAGCATGGACTATCAGCTCGGAGACCATGGCTGCGGTTACCCTTGACGCTGCATCACAGACAGGAGCGCCTGCGATGGTGTACTCAACGACGAACCTGGGTGCAAGAATGGCAAAACGTCATTTTTTAGGACGAGTGTTACGACCCGTGGCTCTACCCTTCATTCGATCCCTGCGAAACCCTACATTTCAGCAGGATAATGCACGACCGCATGTTGCAGGTCCTGTACGGGCCTTTCTGGATACAGAAAATGTTCGATTGCTGCCCTGGCCAGCACATTCTCCAGATCTCTCTCCAATTGAAAACGTCTGGTCAATGGTGGCCGAGAAACTGGCTCGTCACAATACGCCAGTCACTACTCTTGAAGAACTGTGGTATCGTGTTGAAGCTGCATGGGCAGCTGTACCTGTACACGCCATCCAAGCTCTGTTTGACTCAATGCCCAGGCGTATCAACGCCGTTGAAAAGGCCAGAAGTGGTTGTTCTGGGTACTGATTTCTCAGGATCTAAGCACCCAAATTGCGTGAAAATGTAATCACACGTCAGTTCTAGTATGATATATTTGTCCAGTGAATACTTTTATCATCTGCATTTCTTCTTGGTGTAGCAATTTTAATGGTCAGTAGTGTATAAATAGTTCTGACGGAATGTCATCCAATCCAGGGGCCTTGTTCCGACTCAGTCTTTCAGTGTCGTGTAAAATTCCCGTAGTACATCTCCCTGCGCGTCTTCATGTACGTCCTCTTCCCTTTCTAGAATATTGCCTACGAGTTCATTTCCCTTTTATATCCCTCCTTCCAAACTTGAGCTTTTTCTTCTTTGATTAGTACTGATTTTACTCGCAAGTTCTTTTTATTTTACAGTACTGCTTCTATTTTCTCCAATGATCTTTTAAATTTTTCTAGAGGTGGTATTTATCGTTTCCCTAGTTGCATATACTTTTTAGCCGTTCATGGCATTCCTGCTTGGCCATTTTGTTCTTTCTGCCAACCTAATTTCTTAGGCGTGTATATTGCCTTTTAGTCACTTAATTTGTTTCATTTTTGTATGCTCTCACTTCATCAGTTGAATTCAATATCACCTGTGACACCCGAGAATTTCTACTACGCCTTGCTTCTTACCTATTTGATCCTCTGATGCCTTCAGTATTTCATCTCTCTAAGCTACCCATTCGTCTTCTACTGTATTGCTTTCGCCTGTTCCATTCAATCGTTATCTAACGCTTCCTCTGACACTCTCAACAAGCTCTGGTTCATTCAAGTTATCCAGGTCCCATCTCTTTAATTTCCTACATTTTTGCAATTTCTTCCGTTTTAATCTACACTACATAATCAATTAAATAACTGTCTGCCCCTGGAAATATTTTGCTGTTTTAAATCTATTTCCGAAATATTAGCTTATCATTAATAATCAACCTGAAATCTTCCGTGTCTCCAGGTCTGTTCCACGTATACAACATTCAATCATGATCTTAAACCAATTTTCAGCGATGATTAAATCATGCTCTGTGCAATTCTACAAAGCGGCTTCGTATTTCATTTCTTTCCTCTATTCCATATCCTCCTATTATTTTTCCTTCCCTTCCTTTTCCTTCTGTCGAATTACAGTTCCCAAATTCTTTCTCCCTTTACGGTGTGACTAATTTCTTATATCTCATCATATATTCTATCTCTACATCTACGAGGCTAGTTGACTTGTAAACGTGTACTACTGTGGTGAATGTTGGCTTTGTGTCTTCCTTGGCTATAGCAATGGGTTCAATATGCTTTACTTTACTAACGCTCCTATTTCCTTATTCGTTTTCGACCTACTCATTACACCTTTTTAATTTTGTAATCACGACCCTATACCTATCTCGACAGAAGCCTTGGTTTTCCTGCCACTAAACTTCACTAATTCCCACTGCACCTGACATCGACGTATCCATTTCTCTTTTCAGATTTTCTTACCTAAATGCCCGGTTAAGGTATTAACATTCCAAAATCCGGCCTGTAGAATGTTTTGTTTTTCCTGATGATAGCAGCCTCCCGAGTAGCCCCCGGCCGGAGATTCGTATGAGAAACGACATTGCCTCGGAATATTTTACTCAAGAGCGTTTAATGATTTAATAATAAAGTAGAGCTACATGCCCTCAGGAAAAATAACGGCTGTAGTGACTCCTGCTTTCAGCCGTTCGCAGTACAAGCACAGAATGACCATGTTGGCTGGTTTTACAAAGGTAGATCGGTCAGTCCTCCAAATAGTGGCCCCTGCAACTATTGAAAAGCTTGCTGCCCCTCTTCAGGAACCACTCGTTTGCCTGGCCTCTCAGCAGATACCCCTCCATTGTGATAGAACCTACGGTACTTCTACCACCATCTCATGACAGTTATGTCCAGAGTTCATAGGGAAGGAACTCTCATATGTGTGCAAGGAAAATGACCAATGTGTACGGAGGAAGGGCACCCATTCTTGTAGTCGGTTGCACCTACCACTTGGAGTTTCCCAGGCGACAATGCCATAAAACATTTGATTTTAATTACCTTCTTAATTAACTATCTTTCCTTATTCATCCATTGAATTTTATGTACTTCTAAAAACTAGAGTATTACTACTGTTTCTTCTCCGTGGCGTCTGGAATCTTAACTAACTAAATGTGAAATACAACCAAATTAAACATCTGCTTAGTTCTCTTCATACTGGTCTTGTTTTCAATTGTTTCTGCTACAAAATTTCTGCTGTTTGTTCTGCCAAGTCCTTTTATCGTTTCAAACTCTTGCCATTTATTTAATAGCTGTCTGAACATTTTTTAAAATATCTTTTGAACATGTGCCTTCCTGATACATTCTACATCTTCTACTGACTCCTTCCGCCTGTGTCTGTGCCATATTAATTTTCAATTGCTTGTTTTAATCTGCCAAATATTCCTAAATAAGTATAACAGGTCAAACACAAATAAGAAATTGTCTTATAATGTGCATTATTTCCACTAACATTATATTCGACCACACATAAGATACGTTGGAGTGTAATCACATAAAGTAATAAACTGGCTTAAAAGTGAATGCAACAAAATAGTCAATTTTCGAGCATTGAGCCATCTCATAGAAAGTAGAAGGTAGTTGTTGATAAACTGATAAAATTTTTTATTCAGTATCAACAAAAATCTATGCTAACAGTGGTTGACAAACAAGCCATTAACGCAATGTATGTTAGTATTCGGAAGGATATATTCACCAACGCAGTAGCTCACATGATATTACAACCGAATAGTGAGATATGGAGGGTTAAAACAAGGAGGACCATTCCATCACCAAACACTTCTCAGCAGTTTTTTAAAAAAAATTTCTGTCATATTCACGTATGATTACAACAAGCAGTTACTAGTTTCGGTCGTCACTGGCCATATTAAGATCATAGGGAGGAATCAGTAGGTCATTCCCAAGCACTTTGAGAAAACTGCATTGTCAGTAGATCTGCATGGTATCCAAATCCTGGAACTAAATAGAAAGACGACACAACCGTGTATCATCAGCCATTTAATGAAAGTGTTCAATTAATAATGGGTTGTTGCTTCCTGTTTCTGGTTCCTGAGTTACGGAGAGAAATTTTTAAACACTGAAGAAAAGCCTGTATTAGGAAAGGAGAAAAGAATTTGAACACAACTCTTCCCAAATAAGAGGCCGGTTTGCTAAACATTGTGCTACTTTCTCGTGAAAAGATCACTATACTTCGCAGAATAGCTAATAAATCTGATGCCATTAATCAAAAAGCTCATTATTATTTTGGTTAACCTTTCCTGTATTATACAAATCAAGCTTCGCGCATAATGTCCGCCCCCGGTAGTTGAGTCGTCAGCGCGACAGACTGTCAATCCTAAGGGCCCGGGTTGGATTCCCGGCTGGGTCGGAGATTTTCTCCGCTCAGGGACTGGGTGTTGTGCTGTCGTAATCATCATCATTTCGTCCCCATCGACGCGCAAGTCGCAGCAGTGGCGTCAAATCGAAAGACTTGCACCGGACAAGAAGTCTACCCGACGGGAGGCCCTCGTCACACATTTCATTTCATTTCGCGCATGATACTTTTAGGAATAATCCAACATGAAATTTTCTTCTATCGTTAAGATTCCTAATCATCATAAAGTGACCTGTGTGACTTACTGGTATTAGCAAAAACCGAGCTTTGGTATCGGGATTCATACGTTACTCAGATAGCGGAGATTTAGCCGAGATAATAGCCTGGTAAACGAAAATCTCAGTAATGTGTTTTAGGCCGCTTTTTTTGACAAAAAGTTGTACTCAGTGGTTTTAAGCTAGTATAAGTTACGATCAGTAGTTCACCAACCCTCCCGAGAACCGTGTATGTTAAAGAGCCGTTTCCGGTACTGGAGAACGAACCTCCCCGGCTGATTAACGGTGAGTGTCGATGTGCTGACCAGCCTATACGTGGTTTTTAGGCGGGTTTCCACATTCAGTTAGCCGAATACCAGGCTGGTTCCAAAGTCCCGCCTGAGTTAGAGATTCGGAAAGACTTAGAAAACGTTCGCACACTTCCACATGAACAACAATACATGCAGATAGACGGGGAACACACGTCCCGGCCCATTAGTGTTGTCAAAAGGAAGGGCATGTGGCCACCCATTAATTAATCAGGCGACATCCGTTAACAACAACGCTGACCCTGGGCAGATGCGGTACAAAAGGCAGAAGAAAAAGAAGAGGATCGCTAGACAATATTTAAGTCCGTCAGCGCAAGAAGAGAGGTTAGGAGTTACTTCCAAAGGTCTGTGGCGTTCCTTACACGCGTTGCTTACCTGAAAGTGTAGTGCGTAGCAAGTCGATGTGTGAGCAAAGTAGCGCAAATTCAGCTCTCAGCGACGACTGTCTTCCGGAAGTCTGATACAATGCACACATTTTACCCACATTTATACCCATCTATGTACCAGACACCTGCGACGCAGTAACGGCGATGAAACAGGTTTAGTTGTTGTGATAACCGAACACGTTACTTACCGGATATACGCAGCAGTTAAAAGAAGGCGTGGAGACTCATGCAAATTCCCAAGAATTAGGTGGTAGTCATTCCCCTTGCTGCGCAGATAAGCAAGCAATGTGTTTACTGTTCTTATTCCGAAAATATTCCATTCTTCTTTTGCGCAGACTGACCGTAAGGCATAACAGGGAGATGACTGTCGAGTTTGTGGTTTTATCAACTTAAGTCGTTATCTCCTGTCCTCTCTGGGAGATTCGCGGTCACGATGTTTTCCGTCGCTCGCTTTGTCTCCGTGGAATTAGCAGTGAAGGTCACTGTTTCGTAAAACGCTTGCGTTTTGACGTGCAGACAGAGAGTATTGACCAAGCTCAATACTTGGGTGAAATAACAAGAAATAGCGAAACTCTCGAATATGTTATTGGTGCAGCATTGCTGGAGATGCAATACCATTTTTAAATAAAAATAAATATTCTTCTAAATGTCAGTCACTCTGCAGAGCAGGGCTACATCCATTGGCCTGGAGATTTCAATTTAATTGTACGACAGTTCTTCGAAGACATTTCGTTAAATTGCAGTGTGATATGTTGTCTAAGGAGCAAGTTCCGTACGTACGTTTATTTTTATTTATTTATTTTTTTGGAATGGGATTTCGGTTAAAATTGAGCAGGTGCAGACTTATTTTATAAAACCGTTTTTTGACAACACAAATGTTTTCACAACAGTACAATGACGTCAATAGAATAACTGGAAATTAATAATAAATCAACAATTTCTGCCCTTATCTAACCCTTATGTAAAAGCGGGCGTACGACAACAATAAAACAAATAAAAAAAATGGTTCAAATGGCTCTGAGCACTATGGGACTTAACTGCTGAGGTCATCAGTCCCCTAGAACTTAGAACTACTTAAACCTAACTAACCTAAGGACATCACACACATCCATGCCCGAGGCAGGATTCGAACCTGCGACCGTAGCGGTCGCGCGGTTCCAGACTGTAGCGCCTAGAACCGCTCGGCCACCCCGGCCGGCAAACAAATAAAAAATTGTGTAAGAAATACAGTACACATACATAACCCAAATGCGTGTCAACCTCTGTGACACCCAAGCGGGCACCAAACAAGAACAACAAAAACAGAAAGCAAAGTATTCACCCTCTTCGCCCTTAGTATGTTCGAGCTGGGCTGCCATATAAATACAATCCAATAACAGAATAAAATAACAACAAATCTGTCTCTAGGTACCAAGGAGCGTCGCCAGTTTACTACTGCCAAAACCCACAGGGCTACCAAGGCTATGTAGTCTACAAACAACAGCAACGTTAAATTCTAAAAACTTATAATTACGTACAAATGCTGTCCCCTTTTATGTGACCTGTTTTCCACTATATTTAAATTCCCGCTTCGTTCTGTGTATAAGAAAACTATGAATTCTGCTGAAAATGTGATAGCATTTTGCTTCTCGTGATGATATGCTGCGATACAGCGCAAAACCAGAGATAGCATACTCTCGCAATCATCACAACAAAGCGTTACTCTCTCTGGAAAATGGAGAAGAATTAGCTATTTGTAATTTGTTAATATTAGGAGGGAGAGAAGTGTAATGAAGTGGCTCTAATATGGCCCGAGATTTTGTGGAGATAGTGAATGTAATTGTCACGATATATTATTTGAGCGGCCATCTTGATAAATTTGTTACCGACAGAAATATGTCCTATTGAGGACGAGTTTTGAACTGTGATTGTGACTAACAAATGTTAGGCATTGTTGTGACTGATTTTAAGAATAAATGGTATTATCAGGTACGTGTCCAATGTTTTTCTTGCAATTATCTAAATCTCAATTGTCATGTTTATAGATTTATTTCTAGGCACGTTGTGGGGATCTGTGAAGGTTCACGGGTTAATCAGAGCCTGTAGAACGGTCGTTGCCTTTTGAGAAATTCATTCGGTTTACGTAATTTCATAAATGCAACTAGTTAATTACCCGTTAATTCTCCACGCAGAACGCCGCAGTGGCAAAATATGGACCCCCTTTCTACTTGTAGTCACGACGCAGAACGAAGAGTAAACGCTTTTGTTGATGTACTATGATTAGCGTATTTCATTCCTGATGCAGCATAGCTTCCCTCACTGTATGAAATCACATTCACGTTGAAAGCAAATTCAAATTGAATTTCAATTGAAAGAACAAAGTTTCAGTGCTAATTTATTGAACTGAAGTGATAAAATTCATAGCACAAAGATTTCATTCAATAACAATATTTTACAGAATTTAAAGACTTTCCAGATTTCAATTTTAAATTATGTACACTGTCAGGAAATATCTGCTACAGATCACATTAATTATTATTGTAGAATAAAATGTGTGTCTGAAATCTTATGGGACTTAACAGCTAAGGTCATCAGTCCCTAAGCTTACACGCCACTTAACCTAAATTATCCTAAGACAAACACACACACACACACACACACACACACACACACACACACACACACACACACACACATGCCCGAGGGAGGACTCGAACCTCCGCCGGGATCAGTCGCACAGTCCATGACCGCTCGGCTAATCCTGCGCGGCATTGTAGAATACAACACATAGTAGCAGAAAACATCTTCAGCGTGTTCACAAACTCAGTATAGAACGCTCCGTTGAACAGTGATAGAACACATCCTCAGCGTGGACATAAGACTTCAAACACCTTCTGATGTCGGAACTTGTAACAACCACTTTGTATTCAAAACACACACTCACCCGCCATTGGTTGTATTCACTGTACCAGTATCTGTCGCGCAATAATCGCAACTAAACCACACTCTTAGTACTCCATATACACTGAACAACCAAAGAAATAGATACACCTGCCTAATATCGTGTAGGGCCCCCGCGAGCACGCAGAAGTGCCACAACACGACGTGGCATGGACTCGACCAATGTCTGAAGTAGTGCTGGAGGCAATTGACACCATGAATCCTGCATGGCTGTCCATAAATCCGTAAGATTACGAGAGGATGGAGATCTGTTTTGCAAGGCATTCCAGATATGCTCAATAATGTTCATTGCTGTGGAGTTTCGCCGGCCGTTGTGGCCAAGCGATTCTAGGCGCTTCAGTCCGGAACTGCGCGACTGCTGCGGTCGCAGGTTTGAATCCTGCCTCGGGCATGGATGTGTGTAGGTTAGTTAGGTTTAAGTAGTTCTAAGTTATAAAGGGACTGATGACCACAGATGTTAAGTCTCATAGTGCTCAGAGCCATTTGAACCATTTATTTGTGGAGTTTCGTGGTCAACGGAAGTGTTTAAACACAGAAGAGTGTCCCTGGAACCACTTTGTAGCAATTCTGGAAGTGTGGGGCATCGCACTGTCCTGGTGGAATTGCACAAGTCCGTCGGAATGCACAATGGACACGAATGGATGCAGGTAATCAGACAGGATGCTTGCGTTACGTGCCACCTGTCAGTCTCATATCTAGACGTATCAGGGGTCCCATATCACTCCAACTGCACAGTCTAAACACCATTACAAGGCCTCCACCAGCTTGAACAGTTCCCTACTGACATGCAGGGTCCATTGATTCATGAGGTTGTCTCTGTATCGTACATATCCATCCGCTCGATACAACTTGAAACGAGACTTGTCCGACCAGGCTACTTGTTTCCAGACATCAACAGTTCAATGTCGGAGTTGAAGGGCCCAGGCGTGACGTAAAGCTTCGTGTAGTGCAGTCATCAAGCGTACACGAATGGGTCTTTGGTTCCGAAAGCCTGGGGAGTTTGGGGGCCAGCGGAAGTGTTTAAACTCAGAAGAGTGTTTCTGGATCCATTATGTAACAAATTTGGAAGTGTGGGGTGTCGCATTGCCCTGCCGGATTTGTCCAAGTCCGCCGGAATGCACAATGGACATGAATGGATGCAGGTGATCAGATAGGATGCTTACGTACGTGTAACCTGTCAGTAGTATCTGGACGTAACAGGGGTCCCATATCACTCCAATTGCACACGCCCTACACCACTAGAGAGCCTCCACCAACATGAACAGCCCATGGATTCACGAGGTTATCTCCATACCTGTACACGTCCGTCCACTTCATACAATTTAAAACGAGACTCGTCCGACCAGGCAACATGTTTCCAATCATCAACAGTCCAATGTCGGTGTTGACGGGCGCAGGCGAGGCATAAAGCTTTGTGTCGTGCAGTGATCAAGGTTACACGAGAGGGCATTGGGCTTCGAAAGCCCATATAGTTGAATAGTTAGCACTCTGACCCTTGTTGATAGCCCAGCGTTGAAATCTGCAGCAATCTGCGGAAGGGTTTTACTTCTCTCACGATGAACGATTTTCAGTCTTCGTTGGTCCCGTTCTTTCAGGATTGTTTTCCTGGCGCAGTGATGTCGGAGATTTGATGTTTTACCGGATTCCTGATATTCACGGTACACTCGTGAAATGGTCGTACGGGAAAATACCCACTTCATCGCTACCTCGGGGATGCTGTGTCCCATCGCTCGTAGGCCGACTATAACACCACGTTCAAACTCACTTAAATCTTGATAATCTGCAATTGTAGCCGCAGAACCGATCTAACAACTGCGCCAGACATTTGTTGTCTTGTAGAGGCGTTTCCGATCGCAGTATCTTATTCTGCCTGTTTACATATCTCTGTATTTGAATACAGTTTCTTTGGCGCTCCAGTGTATTACAGGACTAATAAGACAACTCTTTTCCTTATATGTTCGTGCGAACTGTCTTCTAGAGCCTCCAGGTAAGGAGAAGTAGGCAATGCTGCACCCTGCAATGACAACTGACTGCACAGCCCGGCCAGTTCATCGACAAACTACGTCCCAGTTGAACTTCAGTCTCGGTTGCTGGCCACGGACCAAGTGCGGTCTGCTACAATTGCTTACCTGGTAAAAACTTGGGCATGGCGAAGCACACTGAAAACCACTCCAGACAGCCCACCATGTTGGTCTTCTTGTAGCATTAATCACAAAAATACAGTATTATAGATTCAAAATTATTATTTGAAAACTACGTTTTTGTTACAGGACCAGTATCAAAACAACTAAACTCAAGATATCCTACTCTATGTACACTCCTGGAAATTGAAATAAGAACACCGTGAATTCATTGTCCCAGGAAGGGGAAACTTTATTGACTCATTCCTGGGGTCAGATACATCACATGATCACACTGACAGACCCACAGGCACATGGACACAGGCAACAGAGCATGCACAATGTCGGCACTAGTACAGTGTATATCCACCTTTCGCAGCAATGCAGGCTGCTATTCTCCCATGGAGACGATCGTAGAGATGCTGGATGTAGTCCTGTGGAACGGCTTGCCATGCCATTTCCACCTGGCGCCTCAGTTGGACCAGCGTTCGTGCTGGACGTGCAGACCGCGTGAGACGACGCTTCATCCAGTCCCAAACATGCTCAATGGGGGACAGATCCGGAGATCTTGCTGGCCAGGGTAGTTGACTTACACCTTCTAGAGCACGTTGGGTGGCACGGGATACATGCGGACGTGCATTGTCCTGTTGGAACAGCAAGTTCCCTTGCCGGTCTAGGAATGGTAGAACGATGGGTTCGATGACGGTTTGGATGTACCGTGCACTATTCAGTGTCCCCTCGACGATCACCAGTGGTGTACGGCCAGTGTAGGAGATCGCTCCCCACACCATGACGCCGGGTGTTGGCCCTGTGTGCCTCGGTCGTATGCAGTCCTGATTGTGGCGCTGACCTGCACGGCGCCAAACACGCATACGACCATCATTGGCACCAAGGCAGAAGCGACTCTCATCGCTGAAGACGACACGTCTCCATTCGTCCCTCCATTCACGCCTGTCGCGACACCACTGGAGGCGGGCTGCACGATGTTGGGGCGTGAGCGGAAGACGGCCTAACGGTGTGCGGGACCGTAGCCCAGCTTCATGGAGACGGTTGCGAATGGTCCTCGCCGATACCCCAGGAGCAACAGTGTCCCTAATTTGCTGGGAAGTGGCGGTGCGGTCCCCTACGGCACTGCGTAGGATCCTACGGTCTTGGCGTGCATCCGTGCGTCGCTGCGGTCCGGTCCCAGGTCGACGGGCACGTGCACCTTCAGCCGACCACTGGTGACAACATCGATGTACTGTGGAGACCTCACGCCCCACGTGTTGAGCAATTCGGCGGTACGTCCACCCGGCCTCCCGCATGCCCACTATACGCCCTCGCTCAAAGTCCGTCAACTGCACATACGGTTCACGTCCACGCTGTCGCGGCATGCTACCAGTGTTAAAGACTGCGATGGAGCTCCGTATGCCACGGCAAACTGGCTGACACTGACGGCGGCGGTGCACAAATGCTGCGCAGCTAGCGCCATTCGACGGCCAACACCGCGGTTCCTGGTGTGTCCGCTGTGCCGTGCGTGTGATCATTCCTTGTACAGCCCTCTCGCAGTGTCCGGAGCAAGTATGGTGGGTCTGACACACCGGTGTCAATGTGTTCTTTTTTCCATTTCCAGGAGTGTATTTCACCAAAGTCATTTATTTTGAAAAGAAAAAGAAAATTAACTCAAAGAACAATTATTTACCGAACTGTAAGTTATGAACATAAACCTACGTCATCCGCCTCTCGGTTTTGTAAGTCAATTACTTAAACTTTCCGCGAGTTTCACAACTCTACCAGATTAGCTAAGTTTCTTTGGTGAAACTGTTGGAGGTGTGGGTAACTCATTCACTGGTGGAGTGCTCTGTAGGTTATCCTGTAGACCACTGATGTTTGAGTTCACAAGAATGTAGCAGAGTTTTAGTCTGTAAGTAAGATGTCCGTTGGCACATCCTTAATTTCTAGGGTGAAACTGTTTGCTTTTCGCTCCGGGGCTACATAGGTACCTGCACACAAAGGCATTATTTTGGCTTTCACTTTGTCATTCCTCAAAATACATGAATTGTATTATGTAGATCTTTACTAACAGATGGTGTTTATTTTGTACGAACATTCTGAAGGCGTAGTTTAGCCATATGTTGGCTTAACTTTGAACTGAATGTTGGTAGATCTACTTCTAGTTTGTTTTCCGAACTCGCAATGAAATCGCCTGGCAATGTAGACATTTTCGCAGCTGTTATTTCCTTCTCTCACACAGCAATGCAATCCTAGGAGAATTGTTGGAATTATGTTACTACATTTATTTTTGCGATGTGCTCTGATGGCTGCCTTCAATGTTCGATGTAATCTCTCTCTTTCATCATTTGACTGTTGGTGGTATGCCATAATCTGAGTTCATTCAGACCACAAATCTTAGGTAATGCATGAAACAGTTCTGACTGGAACAATGCTCCTAGGTTGGTCTTTATATGGTTAGGTGCTCCAAATCTAGTGATCCAAGCGTTATAAAATGCTCGTTCAACGATTTCTGCTTGCTTATCACGTAATGGAATGACTGCTGTCCAGTTAGTGAACCGACGGCTGCTCGTTTAACAGCATTTGAGTTCATCTGAGGGAGGTTCAAATGGTTCAAATGGTTCAAATGGCTCTGAGCACTATGCGACTTAACATCTGAGGTCATCAGACCCCTAGAACTTAGAACTACTTAAACCTAACTAACCTAAGTACATCACACACATCCATGCCCGAGGCAGGATTCGAACCTGCGACCGTACCGGTCGCGCGGTTCCAGACTTTAGCGCCTAGAACCGCTTGGCCATCGCGGCCGGCACCTGAGAGAGGTACGGGACCACTTGAATTGATGTACACCACCTCAAATCTTCCATCTGTGCTTTGAAACTGGCCAATAGTGGATTTAATATGTCTAGTCACTTTATTCTTTTCGCATACTACGCACGATTTCGCCCAGTTTTGGATATCTCGTTTTACGGTTGACCAAATAAATCTGCATGTGGTTAATTTCACAGAAAATTTAATACCAGGATGAGCCATACTGTGGTAATGCTAAAAAACTGGATATCTCAATTGCTGAGGAATGTAAAGACGAATGTTACTTCTTGATACATCACACCATAATAATCATTCTCCAGGGGTTTCATGCTCTTTAAATTTCAATGAGGTACGAGGAATATAGCGAAGTTTCTCAAGGTCTTCCAAACTAACTTGATCATCTGTTATCTTCTCGTAATCAGTTGTAAACTTCTTTCAGTCTGGACAGGTTATCGTCCACACTATTTTCTTTTCCAGAAATGTGTCTGATATCGGTTGTAAATTTTGATATTGGTTGTAGGTGACACAAACACATAGGGGTTGCTTTATCGTTTCGTTGTTCAAAAATTTGTGTCAAAGGAGCATGGTCAGTGTAGACTGAAAATTAATGTCCTTCATGGAGGTACTTAAAATACCTTATTGCCATGTACATGCTGAGAAGTTCCCTATCGTATGCCTAATATGGGATAGGAGAACTTTTTGGAGTAGGAACCAGTTGGTTTACATAATCCTTTTTCTCTATGTTGCAGTGTTGCACTGGATGCAAAATCTGAAGAGCTCCAAATAACGCAAGATCGTTGTTTACGTTGGGGAACGTTAAAATAGCTGCGTTTGCAAGGCCTGTTTTGCACGTCACAAACTGCTTTATTGCATCTTCTGTCCACTGTATGCTTCTTTCGCCGTTCATCTAAATATTCTTCAAGTAATCAGTTAGATTAGCTTGATGTTCTGCAGCATGTTCCAAATGCATTCAGTAGGCCAGGGAAACGACGTAATTATGACACAGTTCCTGGAACTTTGAAATTAGTTATCACTTGTACCCGTTTTGGTCAGGTTTGGTACATTACGGAGTAATTACGTGACCTAAACAGTTAATTTCTTGAACTTTAAACACAGATTTTCCAACATTAATACTCAATTCTTATTTGTTCAATCGTTCAAACAGGATAGTTAGATGTTGAGTATGTTGTTCTGGAGATCTATAAACTACCAGTACATTATCGCAATATGTAAAAAAAATCTGTTGTTGTTGTTGTTGTGTTCTTCAGTCTTGAGACTGGTTTGATGCCACTCTCCATGCTACTCTATCCTGTGCAAGCCGCTTCATCTCCCAGTACCTACCGCAACCTACATCTTTCTGAATCTGCTTAGTGTATTCATCTCTTGGTATCCCTCTACTATTTTTACCCTCCACGCTGCCCTCCAATACTAAATTGGTGATCCCTTGATGCCTCAGAACATGTCCTACCAACCGATCCCTTTTTATAGTCAAGTTGTGCCACAAACTACTCTTCTCCCCAATCCTATTCAGTACTTCCTCATTAGTTATGTGATCTACCCATCTTATCTTCAGCATCCTTCTGTAGCACCACATTTCAAAAGATTCTGTTGTCTTTTTCTCCAAACTATTTATCGTCCGTTTCACTTCCATACATGGCTACACTCCACACAAATACTTTCAGAAATGACTTCCTGACACTTAAATCTATACTCGATGTTAACAAATTACTCTTCTTCAGAAACGCTTACCTTGCCATTGCCAGTCTACATTTTATATCCTCTCTACTTCGACCATCATCAGTTATTTTGCTCCCCAAATAGCAAAACTCCTTTACTACTTAAAGTTTCTCATTTCCTAATCTAATACTCTCAACATCACCCGACTTAATTCGACTACATTCCATTCTCCTCGTTTTGCTTTTGTTGACGTTCATCTTATATCCTCCTTTCAAGACACAATCCATTCCGTTCAACTGCTCTTCCAAGTTCTTTGCCGTCACTGACAGAATTACAATGTCATCGGCGAACCTCAAAGTTTTTATTTCTACTCCGTGGATTTTAATACCTACTCCGAATTTTTCTTTTGTTTCCTTCACTGCCTGCTCAATGTACAGATTGAATAACATCGAGGATAGGCTACAGCCCTGTCTCACTCCCATCCCAACCACTGCTTCCCTTTCATGCCCTTCGATTCTTATAACTGTCATCTGGTTTCTGTACGAATAGTAAATAGCCTTTCTTTCCCTGTATTTTACCCCTTCCACCTTCAGAATTTGAAAGAGGTTATCCCAGTCAACATTGTGAAAAGCTTTCTCTAAGACTACAAGTGCTAGAAACATAGGTTTGCCCTTCTTTAATCTAGATTCTAAGATGAGTCGTAGGGTCAGTATTGCTTCACAAGTTCCAACATTTCTACGGAACCCAAACTGATCTTCCCCGAGGTCGGCTTCTACTAGTTTTTCCATTCTTCTGTATAAATACGCGTTAGTAATTTGCAGCTGTGACTTATTAAACTGATAGTTCGGTAATTTTTACATCTGTCAACACCTGCTTTCTTTGGGATTGGAATTATTATATTCTTCTTGAAGTCTGAGGGTATTTCGCCTGTTTCATATATCTTGCTCACTAAATGGTAGAGTTTTGTCAGGACTGGCTCTCCCAAGGCCGTCAGTAGTTCCAATGGAATGTTGTCTACTCCGGGGGCCTTGTTTCGACTCAGGTCTTGCAGTGCTCTGTCAAACTCTTCACGCAGTATCGTATCTCCCATTTCATCTTCATCTACATCCTCTTCCATTTCCATAATATTGTCCTCAAGTACATCGCCCTTGTATAGACCTTCTATATACTCCTTCCACCTTTCTGCTTTCCCTTCTTTGCTTAGAACTGGGTTTCCATCTGAGCTCTTGATGTTCATACAAGTGGTTCTCTTATCTCCAAAGGTCTCTTTAATCTTCCTGTAGGCAGTACCTATCTTACCACCAGTGAGATAAGCCTCTACATCCTTACATTTGTCCTCTAGCCATCCCTACTTAGCCATTTTGCACTTCCTGTCGATCTCATTTTTGAGACGTTTGTATTCCTTTTTGCCTGCTTCATTTACTGCATTTTTATATTTTCTCCTTTCATCAATTAAATTCAATATTTCTTCTATTACCCAAGGATTTCTACTAGCCCTCGTCTTTTTACCTACTTGAACCTCTGCTGCCTTCACTACTTCATCCCTCAAAGCTACACATTCTTCTTCTTCTGTATTTATTTCCCCCATTCCTGTCAATTGTTCCCTTATGCTCTCCCTGAAACTCTGTACAACCTCTGGTTCTTTCAGTTTATCCAGGTCCCATCTCCTTAAATTTCCACCTTTTTGCAGTTTCTTCAGTTTTAATCTAAAGGTCATAACCTATATATTGTGGTCAGAGTCCACATCTGCCCCTGGAAATGTCTTACAATTTAAAACCTGGTTCCTAAATCTCTGTCTTACCATTATATAATCTATCTGAAACCTGTCAGTATCTCCAGGCTTCTTCCATGTATACAGCCTTCTTTTATGATTCTTGAACCAAGTGTTAGCTATGATTAAGTTGTGCTCTGTGCAAAATTCTACCAGGCGGCTTCCTCTTTCATTTCTTAGCCCCAATCCATATTCACCTACTACGTTTCCTTCTCTCCCTTTTCCTACTACCGAATTCCAGTTACCCATGACTATTAAATTTTCGTCACCCTTCACTATCTGAATAATTTATTTTATTTCGTCATACATGTCTTCAATTTCTTCGTCATCTGCAGAGGTAGTTGGCATATAAACTTCCACTACCGTGGTAGGCGTGGGCTTCGTATCTATCTTGGCCACAATAATGCGTTCACTGTGTTGTTTGCAGTAGCTTACCCGCCTTCCTATTTTCCTATTCATTATTAAACCTACTCCTGCATTACCCCTACTTGATTTTGTGTTTATAACCCTGTATTCACCTGACCAAAAGTCTTGTTCCTCCTGCCACCGAACTTCACTAATTCCCACTATATATAACTTTAACCTATCCATTTCCCTTTTTAAATTTTCTAACCCACCTGACCGATTAAGGGATCTGACATTCCACGCTCCGATCCGTAGAACGCCAGTTTTATTTCTCCTGATAACGACATTCTCTTGAGTAGTCCCCGCCCGGAGATCCCAATGGGGGACTATTTCACCTCCGGAATATTTTACCCCTAGAGGATGGCATCATCATTTAACCATACAGTAAAGCTGCATGTCCTCGGGAAAAATTAGGCCGTAGTTTCCCCTTGCTTTCAGCCGTTCGCAGTACCAGCACAGCAAGGCCGTTTTGGTTAGTGTTACAAATCCAGATCAGTCAATCATCCAGACTGTTGCCCTTGCAACTACTTAAATGGCTTCTGCTCCTCTTCAGGAACCACACGTTTGTCTGGCCTCTCAACAGATACCCCTCCGTTGTGGTTGCACCTACGGTACGGCTATCTGTATCGCTGAGGGTCGTAAGCTTCCCCACCAACGGCAAAGTCTATGGTTCATGGGGGTGGAAAAAAATCCAAATCTCTCAAAACGTCATTAATAATACTGGGTGTATACCTGAGGCCAAACGGCATGAAATAGAATTCATAAAGTCCATGTAGAGGGGTTTGGTAATATGCTCTGACGAGATAGATTTTAGGAAATACTTTCTTGCCCACAAGGATGGAATTTACATCATTTATGTAAGGAACTGATAGCGGTCACGAATGGTACGGTCATTAATACATCGGTAGTCTACACAAACAAGCCACTGACCATCCGGCTTTTTTACCATGTGCAGCGGACTAGCCCATTGGATCTTAGATGCGCGAATTATATTATGATTAATTAGGAATTGGAATTCTTGTTTAGTCAACTTTAGTTTATGTGGATGTGACCTGCCGGCTTTTGAGTACAGTTGCGGGCCACTGCTCGTAGCAGTATGATGTTTAACATCATGCTTAATTTCTCCCGGCGTTAGGGTGCGTTTTGTTAGGTTAGGAATGTTTTTAAGTTCAGAGTATTTACAGTTGGCACGGAGCGAACTGACGGAATCAGACAAATCAGGTTCAAATTGTAGCTGTACCACATGTAGCTGAGTACTGCTGTCACCTAATATTCCTTTCAGGTCTATCAATATACCTAACTGATGAAGAAAGTCTGTGCCGATTATAGATTTTGTTGTGTTAGCTACAATCAAAGGCCACTCAAAACTGCATTTTAAACCTAAATCAAGAATCAATAACTTGGATGCATAAGTTTTAGTGTCGGATGTTTTTGTGGCATCCTAGGGACACGCTGGTACAACGGAAGTATCAGCACCGCTGCCAACCAGAAAACGCAGCCCTGAAGTTTTATCTCTCACAAACAGTCAATATTGGCGGCCTGGTAAAATCATTGCGGCAGAACACTCAGCCGCTACTCTACCGACTGGAGTTTCCCTCACCATTCCATTGGCAAGGTTAGACTCACATCTCAGGTCTCCATTTTGAACTGTACCGAAAATGAGTCTATCGTCCGTTCAGCCATTTGCGCTAGTTTGTCCACATGCCCTTCAGAGATTATTAAAGCATTTTAGAAGAGACCAGGAAGTTCGTCTAGGCGTAGACTCTTTAAAATTTTATCAGAAACGCGTCCGCCCCCGGTAGGTGAGTGGTCAGCGCTACGGACTGTCGTACCAACGGGCCCGGGTTCGATTCCCGGCTGTGTCGGAGATTTTCTCTGCTCATGGACTGGGTTGTCCGAATCATCATCATCTCATCCCCATCGACACGCAAGTCGCCGAAGTGGCGTCAAATCGAAAGACTTGCACCAGGGGACCCGTCTACCCGGCGGGAGGCCCAAGCCACATGGCCTTTATTTTATCTGAAATGTTCGTTCCTCCATAGCTTTTCATTTTCCGAAGCAGTTGACTGGATTCCATATCACCAATTCATAATTCGCTAATTTCTTAATTCGATGTTCTTCATTTTCCTTAAAAGCCATTAACAGCATTTCTTTAGCTAAAGAATATTTGCCGCTTTCGTCACTGTTCACGAGATTCCGTATATTTTCGACAAATCTGGGCTCTAACTGTGTTAAAATCGTGCTTCAGCCTGACACACACAATTATCAGGCTTTTTAGTTTAGAACGGAGGAAGTTTCGCACTAACTTTGTCCACTTCAATTTTCGTATCGCTATCTGGAGTGTTACTGTTCCCTCTGTCTACCATCACATTTGTTTCTTGTTTAGATCACGTCGGGGTCACCAGTTGTAGGTCTTCTTGTACAATTAATCACAAAAACACAATATTTAGATTCAAAATTATTATTTGGAAATTCCCTTTTGTTACAGAACTCACATCACACTCCCAAAACAAAACAACTGAACTCTAGATCTCTTACACTGTGCTTTCCAAAACGTCATTTGTTTTGAAAAGAAAAATAAAGCTGACACAAAGAACAATTATTTGCAGAAATGTAGGTTATGAACATAAACATGACCCTAAACACCACACAAGGGCCAGTGCCATCCCATCACTCGTCCTCTGCCAGCCACTGCAGTATCCAGCGGGGGCTAAAGTTATAGACGCTGCATCCCCCTGTTCCATCTCATACCATATCTTTATCGTTTTGATTGTGAGAGTATCACTTATGTATCTTTGTCGCAATATCATTTGTCTTTTTCTCTCTCTCTAAGTTAAATCCTAATAATTACCATAATTTTGGTATATTTTGAGCTTATATTCATTTCTTTTACATGACCTGTATCCAAGATTATTTTTGTGGTCACAATTTACGTTTCAATCTCATTTTTCCGCTTTGGGGGATAGGTCCAGGGATGTGATGATTTCGTCCCACTTGCGTGCCCTCCTACTAACGTGACAAAAGTCATGGATTTATGAAGGGCAACATGCAGATTCCATATTTCTCGTTTTCCAGAACGCATTTGACGCGGTGCCTCATTGCAGGCTGATAACGAAGGTACGAGTTCACGAATAGGTGAGTCGCACCAAGACTTCTTAAGTAATAGAACCCAACATGTTGTTTACGACAGCGAGTGTTCATCAGAAGCAATGGTATCGTCATGAGTGCCCCAGGGAAGCGTGATAGGACAGCTGTTGCTCTCTATGTATATAAACGATTTGGCGGACGGTTGCAGTTGTTTGCTGATGATGCTGTGATGTACGTTAAGGCGTCGAAGTTTGTAAGTAGGCTGTTTAGGTTTTAATGTTGGTAACGCCACGTAGCGCTCTGTATGAAAATCACTGCCTGTGCTGTGTGCAGTCTGTGGCTGGTTTGCATTGTTGGAATATTTTGCTATTGTTGTGTTGGGCTGTTGGACGTGAACAGCGCGTAGCGTCGCGCAGTTGAGTTGAGGGTGAGCCGCCAGCAGTGGTGGATGTGGGGAGAGAGGTGGCAGAGTTTTGAGAGCGGACGATCTGGACGGGTGTCCGTCAGAAAAAGGAAATTTGTAAGAATGGATGTCATGAACTGATATATATATATATATATATATATATATATATATATATATATATATATATATATATATATATATATTGTTTGTCTCTATCAAAATCTTTCATTTGCTAACCATGCCTATCAGTAGTTAGTGCCTTCAGTAGTTAGAATCTTTTATTTAGCTGGCAGTATTGGCGCTCACTGTATTGCAGTAGTCTGAGCAACGAAGATTTTTGTGAGGTAAGTGGCTCATGAAAGGTATAGGTTATTGTTAGTCAGGGCCATTCCTTTATAGGGATTATTGAAAGTCAGATTGCGTTGCGTTAAAAAAAATTGTGTGTCAGTTTACTGTTGATCAGAATAAGTGAAGAGAGAAATGTCTGAGTACGATCAGTTTTGCTCAGCTGTTTGAAAATCAAATAACGTAAGAGATTTTTTCAGCACAGTCATTAATAGTTTTCCAGTGGGGACGTTACAAGTTAACTGTACGAAGATACAAGTTGACTTAGACCAAATTTTTAGTTGGTATGATGAATGGCAGCTAGCTCTAAATGTGGGGAAATGTAAGTTAATGCGTATGAGTAGAAAAACAAACCCATAATGTTCGGATACAGGATTAGTAGTGTACTGCTTCACACAGTCACGTCGTTTAAGTGGAATGAGCATGTGAGGACTATGATAGGGAAGGCGAATGGTCGACTTCTGTTTACTGGGAGAATTTTAGGAATGTGTGTGTAGGGAAGCAGCCTACTCACGCTATAGTAAATTCACATGAGTTTCCATTGTGTGGCAGCCAGTCTGCTGTAACTAGCTCTGACGTCATAAATGTTGCGCAATACCTTAAAAATCAAGCAAATGACCTAAAACTTTTCTAGCATGTCAGGAATAATACTAAATTAATGTGTGTTAACTATCAGTTCGATAACTTCAGCCATTTTCGAAATTTGGACGTTTTTCTAAAAAAAATCATTGGCGCAACAGAAAAGAGCTAGAGGCTTCAAAATTTATATTTAGATTCATCTTTCATAATGATTTAATAAAAACAGTACTTTGGATTTCGCAAATTAAGACTTTAGTGGAAATTCATGATTTTCTGGTTTTCGTCTCAAAACTGAAGGAAGCAAGATAGATTAAGTGGGCTAATAAATAAGGCTAGGACGTTTAGATTTAAATAGGTTGGAGGTCCGCTATGACTATGAAGATGTGAAAAGTTTCTTTTGAATACCTATAAAATTATAGCGATAGCGGATCTCAAAAGGTCCAGTTCAGAGCTCATCTACTGCGTGCAGTGTAATTTAATTAATTCTCTCGCCCAAAATATTTAACTTAGCCACGTCAAAATTTTATTATCAATAATTACCTGCGTGCTGAATTCACGTTTAAATTAAGAGCTTCATCGGCCATCAGCAAAAGAAGCTATAAATTATTATGTAACTTGAAGAGGTGCGTTACTAGCCCAGCGGCTAGTCGAGAGAGCCGATTTGATCAGGCGTTCCCTTAGCCGTCCGCACCGCGGCTATATATATAAGAGCACTGCGCGAGGAAGGCAGGCCCCAGTTCTCTCCAGACGCTAAATAGCACGCCATCTGTGGCGGGAGTCGCGTCGCTTCGGTATTACTGCTACAAACAGCCTCGGGTGCTGTATTAAGTTACTAGAGATACGCGGAACCATGAAATCATTTCAAGTGAAGGGTTAATTCTGGGATGATTTTCATTATCTAGCCTCAGTTGGCGTATTGTCGTATTTTCACGTGCCGTCGCGGGACAGACATTCTACCAATTATTTAGCATGGCGTTTGATGAAATATTCTCATCAAATTTTGGCGAGCATTCTTTTTAACATTTAATTCGGACATTTATAGTTGCATCAGCGCATTAGACTCTGAACTGCTCTGTTAATTAGGTTGTAGGGATACTTGTGTTTGTTATCAGTGAATTTCAGAATATACTCAACTATTTTGGAAAATCGTTTTTGATTAGAAATCCCGGACAATCTCCTAATTCCTCAGAGCTATAAGCTGCAGCTATAATGGTATTCTCAGATGAAGTGGGCACTAGGAACGCTAATTACAGGCTCCACGTTTTGTTAAATCACTTTCTGGGTGCTAAAAAGTAAATAGAGAGCCAGTGTTGAGAACGGCGAAAGACAGCATTAACAACATTCTAAAATCCTGAAACTGATTCAACATGCAAGCGTTTATACAGCAATTATTGTAATTTTCACAAGTTACTCGCCGCCCCACATGTGGTTTATCTGTGAAGGAGACTGCTTACAGGACATTGATCCGACCTATCCTTGAATATCGCTCGACTGTTTGGAATCTGTACCAGGTCGGATTTATGGAGGACGTCGAAGCATTTGCGATGCAGGCTGCTAGGTCTGCTACAAGAAGGATCGAGCAACACGGAACTGTTACGGAGATACTTTGGGATCTCAAATGGGAGTCACTGGACGGAAGCAACGTTATTTTTGAGGAACACTTTTGAGAAAATTTAGAGAACCGGCATTTTAAGCTGACGGTCGAATGATTTAACTGCGGCCAACAGAAACTGCGCGTAACGACGACGAAGATAAAACACGAGAAATTAGGTCTCATACGGAGGCATATAGGCATTTTTTCTGTTTCCGATTGGAACGAGAAAGGATATGAGTAATAGTGGTACAATGAACACTCCGCCACGCACCGTGGGGTAGCTTGCGGGCAGTCTATGTAGATGTAGACGTAGACAGCGATATGCACTTATACAGATAACAGTAATGTAGCGCACACAAGATATAAAAGGACAGTGCATTAGCGGACCTGTTATTTGCACTCAATTGATTCACGTGAAAAGGTTTCCGACGTGCTTATGGCTGCACGACGCGAATTAGTGGACTTTGAACACTGAATGATAGTTGGAGCTCTAACGTCCGAGAGAAGTGTCGTTTGCTTGGAGTTGCCACAGCTAGCAGATAAGCAACACACCATGAAATCACCGCAGAGGTCAATGTGGAACGTACGACTGACGCATTAGTTCAGTGTGGCGATATCTGGCGTTAATGGGCTACGGCAGCAGACGACCGATGCGAGTTCCTTTGCTAAGAGCACGAAATCGCCTGCAGCGTCCCTCCTAGGCTCGTGACCATATCAGTTGGAACCTAGGCGACTGGAAAACCACGACGTGGTCGGGTGAGTCCCGATTTCATTGGTAAGAGCTGACGGTAGGATTCGAGTGCTGCGCAGAACCTACGAAGAGTTGCCGACAAGGTGCTGTGCAACCTGGTGGTAGCTCCATAATGGTGTGGGCTTTGTTTACGTGCATTGGAGTTGGTCTTCTGCTCTACTGAATCAATCACTGACTGGATTATATTCAGCTACTTGGAGATCATTTGCAGCCATTCATCGACTACATGTTCCCAAACAACAATGCGCCACGTCATCGGGCCACAATTGTTCGCCACTGGTACGAAGGACAATTCGAGAGAACGACTTGGCCACTCAGATCGTCCGACATGTTTCCCATCGAATCTTTATGGGACATAGTCGAGAGGTCAGTTCGTGCACAAAATCCTGCACCAGCAACAATTACGCAGCTAAGGACGGCTATATAGCCAGCGTTGTCTCACTACTAATGTAGGGGACCTCCAACAATTTGTTGAGTCCAACCACCTAGGGTTGCTGCACTACGCCGGTCAAAAGCAGGTCCTACAGGATATTAAGTGGTAACTTGTGACTTTGGCACCTCAGTGTACATGACAAACCATTTATTTTAGGGCCTGCAGTCTGATTTGCATTGCATTCACAGTCCGATTTTTCCTACCGTCCGGCGTGATACAGTTCTTTGCATTGCACAGTAATTTCACATGGTCGCACGTATCCGAGTTATTACTATCCAACAGCGAATTGTGCTCTGTGTCTGTCCCCTCAAAACAACGCCAAAAGAAACGGTAGTACGCGCAGAATCATTAACAGTGCGGAATTTTATACCACCAGATATTATTTTAAAAATATTCCAACTCATTTCTTTTCCCACTGCAGGCTTTGTAGTACGTACTGTCATTGAGCGGTTTAATACTCTTCCCTGAAAAATAATTTACATCTACATCTACATTTATACTCCGCAAGCCACCCAAAGGTGTGTGGCGGAGGGCACTTTACGTGCCACTGTCATTATCTCCCTTTCCTGTTCCAGTCGCGTATGGTTCGCGGGAAGAACGACTGTCTGAAAGCCTCTGTGCGCGCTCTAATCTCTCTAATTTTACATTCGTGATCTCCTCGGGAGGTATAAGTAGGGGGAAGCAATATATTCGATACCTCATCCAGAAACGCACCCTCTCGAAACCTGGCGAGCAAGCTACACCGCGATGCAGAGCGCCTCTCTTGCAGAGTCTGCCACTTGAGTTTGTTAAACATCTCCGTAACGCTATCACGGTTACCAAATATCCCTGTGACGAAACGCGCAGCTCTTCTTTGGATCTTCTCTATCTCCTCCGTCAACCCGATCTGGTACGGATCCCACACTGATGAGCAATACTCAAGTATATGTCGAACGAGTGTTTTGTAAGCCACCTCCTTTGTTGATGGACTACATTTTCTAAGGACTCTTCCAATGAATCTCAACCTGGTACCCGCCTTACCAACAATTAATTTTATATGATCATTCCACTTCAAATCGTTCCGCACGCATACTCCCAGATATTTTACAGAAGTAACTGCTATCAGTGTTTGTTCCGCTATCATATAATCATACAATAAAGGATCCTTCTTTCTATGTATTCGCAATACATTACATTTGTCTATGTTAAGGGTCAGTTGCCACTCCCTGCACCAAGTGCCTATCCGCTGCAGATCTTCCTGCATTTCGCTACAACTTTCTAATGCTGCAACTTCTCTGTATACTACAGCATCATCCGCGAAAAGCCGCATGGCACTTCCGACACTATCTACTAGGTCATTTATATATATTGTGAAAAGCAATGGTCCCATAACACTCCCCTGTGGCACGCCAGAGGTTACTTTAACGTCTGTAGACGTCTCTCCGTTGATAACAACATGCTGTGTTCTGTTTGCTAAAAACTCTTCAATCCAGCCACACAGCTGGTCTGATATTCCGTAGGCTCTTACTTTGTTTATCAGGCGACAGTGCGGAACTGTATCGAACGCCTTCCGGAAGTCAAGAAAAATAGCATCTACCTGGGAGCCTGTATCTAATATTTTCTGGGTCTCATGAACAAATAAAGCGAGTTGGGTTTCACACGATCGCTGTTTCCGGAATCCATGTTGATTCCTACATAGTAGATTCTGAGTTTCCAAAAACGACATGATACTCGAGCAAAACACATGTTCTAAAATACTACAACAGATCGACGTCAGAGATATAGGTCTATAGTTTTGCGCATCTGCTCGACGACCCTTCTTGAAGACTGGGACTACCTGTGCTCTTTTCCAATCATTTGGAACCTTCTGTTCCTCTAGAGACTTGCGGTACCAAACTACAGTATAATTTACCATTTCCAGAACCAGCATGCTTCCACCGACATCGGTCATCGCTCAAGACACCGCCACTGCCGTTGCACTGCAGAACTGTCGGACACTGCACCATGGCCCGGCACCGGGCACCAGCAGGGTTGACAGTTCCTAGAGGTGCAGCTCATTAATCTCTTCCACGTCGCGCCACTCCAGCTAAGCTTGGAGTGGCGCTGCTGAGGCTTAAACGTCGCCAACTGTACCCTCTGGCCAAACTACGAGCCGAGCGCCAGAGCCTCACTGCCAAGAGCAGCTGTGTGGGAAGGAAGGCAACTGAGCTGTGAAATTCAACTTCACAGCACAATTCTTGATTAATAAGTGCTGAAATTAACATAGCAAATCTCTGAGTTCTTCTGAGATGAGTGAGTGAGACGGAAATTTTCTCAAGTTGTACATTGAATCATTTTTAAATCAGTTTCATTTAATGAATTCCTCTCAGCTTATAATTATTAATTTTTATCAATCTGGCGATGATCATTAGCTATTTATCTTCGTGTGAGCGTAAGGTACCTCCACCAGTTAAGACCAACCAGACAGGTTCACTCAGAATGTTTTTTTTAGAAAGATCCAATTTTCTGAAGCACCAATCTAACATCCTCAACTGGTGCTCAGTGTCATCCACAATGTGCCTCGTGCTGAACACCCTGCTGTTGAAGCCCTTATACTGAGACCTCGCTAACTCAAAGGAGTAGTAGAGTCGCGAATATAGACTACGTGATCAAAAGTATCCGGACACCCCAAAAACAGAAGTTTTTCATATTAGGTGCATTGTGCTGCCACCTACTGCCAGGTACCACATATCAGCGACCTCAGTAGTCATTAGACAATGTGAGAGAGCAGAATGGGGCGCTCCGCGGAACTCATGAACTTCGAACGTGGTCAGCTGATTGGGTGTCACTTGTATCATACGTCTGTACGCGAGATTTCCACCTCCTAAACAACCCTAGGGCCACTGTTTCCGATGTAATAGTGAAGTGGAAACGTGGAGGGACACGTGCAGCACAAAAACGTACAGGCCGTCTTCGTCTGTTGACTGACAGAGACCGCCGACAGTTGAAGAAGGTCGTTACGTGTAATAGGCAGACATCTATCCAGACCATCACACAGGAATTCCAATTTGCATCAGGATCCACTGCAAGTACAGGGTTATTACAAATGATTGAAGCGATTTCACGGCTTTACAATAACTTTATTATTTGAGATATTTTCACAATGCTTTGCACACACATACAAAAACTCAAAAAGTTTTTTTAGGCATTCACAAATGTTCGATATGTGCCCCTTTAGTGATTCGGCAGACATCAAGCCGATAATCAAGTTCCTCCCACACTCGGCGCAGCATGTCCCTATCAATGAGTTCGAAAGCATCGTTGATGCGAGCTCACAGTTCTGGCACGTTTCTTGGTAGAGGAGGTTTAAACATGGAATCTTTCACATAACCCCACAGAAAGAAATCGCATGGGGAGAGCGTGGAGGCCATGACATGAATTGCTGATCATGATCTCCACCACGACCGTTCCATCGGTTTTCAAATCACCTGTTTAAGAAATGCCGAACATCATGATGGAAGTGCGGTGGAGCACCATCCTGTTGAAAGATGAAGTCGGCGCTGTCGGTCTCCAATTGTGGCATGAGCCAATTTTCCAGCATGTCCAGATACACGTGTCCTGTAACGTTTTTTTCGCAGAAGAAAAAGGGGCCGTAAACTTTAAACTGTGAGATTGCACAAAACACGTTAACTTTTGGTGAATTGCGAATTTGCTGCTCGAATGCGTGAGGATTCTCTACCGCCCAGATTCGCACATTGTGTCTGTTCACTTCACCATTAAGAAAAATGTTGCTTCATCACTGAAAACAACTTACGTACTGAACGCATCCTCTTCCATGAGCTGTTGCAACCGCGCCGAAAATTCAAAGCGTTCGACTTTGTCATCGGGTGTCAGGGCTTGTAGCAATTGTAAACGGTAAGGCTTCTGCTTTAGCCTTTTCCGTAACATTTTCCAAACCGTCGGCTGTGGTACGTTTAGCTCCCTGCTTGCTTTATTCGTCGACTTCCGCGGGCTAGGCGTGAAACTTGTCCGCACGCGTTCAACCGTTTCTTCGCTCACTGCAGGCCGACCCGTTGATTTCCTCTTACAGAGGCAGCCAGAAGCTTTAAACTGCGCATACCATCGCCGAATGGAGTTAGCAGTTGGTGGATATTTGTTGAACTTCGTCCTGAAGTGTCGTTGCACTGTTATGACTGACTGATGTGAGTGCATTTCAAGCACGACATACGCTTTCTCGGCTCCTGTCGCCATTTTGTCTCACTGCGCTCTCGATCGCTCTGGCGGCAGAAACCTGAAGTGCGGCCTCAGCCGAACAAAACTTTATGAGATTTCTACGTATCTGTAGTGTGTCATGACCATATGTCAATGAATGGAGCTACAGTGAATTTATGAAATCGCTTCAATCATTTGTAATAGCCCTGTACTATGACAGTTAGGTGGGAGGTGAGAAAACTTTTATTTCATGATAGAGCAGCTGCTCATAAGCCACAAGTCACACCATTAAATGCCGAACGACGCCTCGATTTTCGTAATGAGCGTAAACATTGGACGATCAAACAGTGGAAAAACGTGTGGAATGACGAATCACGGTACACAATGTGGCGATCCGATGCCAGGGTGTGGGTATGGCGAATGAACGGCAAACGTCATCTCCCACATCTCCCAGCGTGTCCAGTGTCAGTGGTAAAATTCGGAGGCGGTGATGTTATGGTGTGGTCGTGTTTTTCATGGAGGGGGCTTGCATCCCTTATTGTTTGCGTGGCACTATCATAGCACAGGCCTACATTGATGTTTCAAGCACCTTCTTGCTTCCCACTGATCAAGAGGAATTCAGGGTTGGCGATTACATCTTTCAACACGATCGAGGACCTGTTCATAATGCACGGCCTGTGGTGGAGTGGTTACATGACAATAATAGCCCTGTAATGGACTGGCCTGCAGAGTCGTGGCCTGAATCCTATACAACACCTTTGGGATGTTTTGGAAGGCCGACTTTGTGCCAGGCCTCACCGACCGACATCGATCCCTCTCCTCAGTGCAGCACTCCGTGAAGAATGGGCTGCCATTCCCCAAGAAACCTTCCAGCACCAGACTGAACGTAAGCCTGCGAGAGTGGAAGCTTTCATCAAGGTTAAGGGTGTTCCACACCATATTGAATTCCAACATTACCGATGGAGGGCGCCTCGACATTGTACGTCATTTTCAGCCAGATGTCCGGATACTTTTGATCAAATGGAAGTGGTAAACATTATGCAGCTAAGTGGCTCAATATGACAATCCAAGAAAAGGTTTTGGAGAAAGTATGTAAAATCACAAGGGGTATACGAGTCTTATAATTGTTCACGTAGATTCAAATCTCACGTATTGCTAACAGAATGAAACGACAAAAGGAGTTGATTTCCGAGTCTCCAGAGTACTAATATTGTTACGCCTAGCGGTATTCTTAATAAACATCGTAGATGAGTACAGTCTTCTCCCTTCTGAGACTTTATTTATACGCGTTAACGGAAAAATACAGAATATATGAAGATTACCAAAACTCTTTCAGCTTTTGACGGTAAACGTTCGACAAAATTCGAAATTTTAGGTAATGGAAGTAATTTCTTCCGAGAAGACAATTAAAAGTGAAGGCGAAGTACAACCTTTAGTCAACTGTTGTTGCGACAGCGTGTATTAGAATGAAATAACGTTAATCTGTTTCGAAATCCTTCCCAATCGCACAAAAATGGATTGACATGCTTGCACAAAGGCTTACGTATCCAAACATACTATAAAAATGAATGTATGTGCATATGTATGTTCCACATCTCAGTTTAAACCACTCGATCGATTTCAGCCAACCTTCGTACATACATCACTTGCTGTTTGAAGAGAACCACTATGGGGTAACAACTACCTACCTTTCAAAGTGGTGTGTTTGGTGATGATAAAGGAGCGTAGCTCACTATTAGCAAATATCCAGATTATAATCATCCAGTGATTGAGAATGAGAACAAGTAGTGAACTGCAGCCAACTTAACACTTAACCGTCGTTCGGTTTCGTGGTATATCGAATTTGTCTGGAACACTTTGAAAAACTGGACGTGATGAAAGCTCAAAACGTAGTAAGACTCCTTCATGCAGTGAAAGGGAAATTATGTTCTACTACAATTTCAAAAGAAAAACTTCAAAAATTTACGTAAATTGAGAAAAAAATAATGTAAAATAAAATATTGGCACTCGGTATTGTCGTTTCAGTGTCGATATGCCGATATATCGGTGAAAAAAATATCGCTATCTATCTATAGTTTTGGAAAAATATCTATATATATATATATATATATATCGATGTTTTATCAACAGCCCTAAGGCACGCCAATGCTGATGTTGGCCGGTTGCTGAGTTTCGGTGTTTATTTTCCTGTTGTCATACCTGGGCAGTAGACGGCTCTTTGTATTGAAACTTCCTGGCAGATTAAAACTGCGTGCCCGACCGAGACTCGAACTCGGGACCTTTGCCTTTCGCGGGCAAGTGCTCTACCAACTGAGCTACCGAAACACGACTCACGCCCGGTCCTCACAGCTTTACTTCTGCCAGTAACTTTACAGAAGCTCTCCTGCGAACCATGCAGAACTAGCACTCCTGAAAAAAGGACACTGCGGAGACATGGCTTAGCCACAGCCTGGGGGATGTTTCCAGAATGATATTTTCACTCTGCAGCGGAGTTCGAGTCTCGGTCGGGCACACAGTTTTAATCTGCCAGGAAGTTTCATATCAGCGCACACTCCGCTGCAGAGTGAAAATCTCATTCCGGCTCTTTGTATTGTTAGTTGACCTACATTTACTTCATGGATTACGTCACCCCATTTGCTAGCATTTCGTACTATTTGTATGACTTTGCAGCACGGTAGTGTTGCTGAAGTTATCCAGATAATTCTAACACAAGTTCGGTATAATACAGTGGCGTAATTTTTAGTGGTTAACACGTTGCTTGCTTCAGTTTTGGGATAGGATGCTTCATATTTTGCTGCTTCTTGTACAACCGAGCGAGTTGGTGCGGTTGTAAGATACTAGATTCCCATTTGGAAGGGACACGGTTTAAATCCACGTCCACCTTGATAGATTTATGACATGAAGATTAAAACACCTGCAGCCGCGTGTTTTGCATTTAATTTATTTGCGAAAGCAGTTTCGGTGTCCCATAACACCGTCTTAGGTCCCGTTGACCAAAGATAGTGTCGTGTAAACTAGCGATATACGGACATCCGTTATTTACTGGCTGCTGTTATGACTGCACACGAGATTGGATTGCTCCCAATTTTCGTTGGACAAGGGGCGTTTACGTGTAATGGAATATTGAAACTGGGTGCGTAATAAATTGAATGCAAAAGAGACGATTGCAGATGTTTTAATTTGCATTTTGTATTGAACAGCCGAAGTCCTTGTAGCCATCTGTCACAAGGATGGACATACGAAGATAGCCAGATTTAACTTTTCCGTGATTTTGCTAAATCCCTGTAGGCAAATGCTGGGATTGTTCCCTTCAAAGGGCACTGCAAATTGAGTCCCCATGCTTCCCCAATTTGCCTTTTTGCTCCCTCTCTAATGACGGGACGTTACATCGCAAACTTGCATCCTTTCAAATATTGTATTGTTCGTCTTCTCGGAAAATCAGAAGTCCTTCCCAAGGTTTAATGCCTTTTCTTCAGTGGAATTATGTAACATACGCAGACATACATTACTGTTATCTGTGTTCTCCACCACGCCTTGCCTGGTCATTCCCCATGTTGCAAATGTGATCGTAGACTTCTAAACATTGTCTTATAGAGTAAGATATCTTCCTTTAATAACTGATTTGCGGTTTCACCTTGCTTAATTCCCATTTAAACGTTATTTCTGCCCAAAACAGACACATTCATGACGTCAGTGTTTAAAATACATAATTTTAAATGCTCTACTCATGGTCATGGAGCAGGCTCTTCCAAAATGTGTATCGTAGCTTAAAATTTACGCTAGTTATGGACAAAATCTTGACCTATATATTTTGAGATATTAATTGTTTGTCTACTAGAGCTGTCTAAGGAACTATTTGTGTTTTATCTATCCAACTTTTCTGACAGCTATCACTCTTCCTGTCGACCTTAAGAGCTTTCTTGGATTTTTCTCTTGATTCCCACTCACACAACCCTAAACTGGCAGCATAACAAAGCCATACAGCATATTTTAACATTTGTTTCAGACAGTAGTTAACATTCTTCCAGAAATAAATTAAAAGATTCCAAATCCCTTGGCTCTTACCAAGGCTTTCGTGAAGTTTCCCTTGTTCATCAGACGAATGCTGGATCTGGTCGTCTCTTGTCACAGACTCCCAATAGGGTTTCTCTCTGGCCCACTCACAATCTTCAGGGTCATTCAGCTGCAAAAATCAATTACTATTTAATGGATCGTGTCTCAAACAGCCCGTTATAGTGCCTGTAATAGAGATTTTATTATTATTATTATTTCTTTTTTTATTTAACTCGCCTAGTTCCATAGAAACAAACTGAGGAGCAAATCTGCATGGTCTCGGAACGAGACGTTACAAGAAATTAACATGAGCAAAAAAGAATGTAGACGAATCCTACGCAGATGACAAGCTGTGAGCATACGCTATTAACAATGCAACAAAAGGATTAGTTTAATTTTTCCTGGAACTCGCTGACAGATTGTAAGGTGTGCTTCATGTGGTAATTTTTCCTGTATTACTTGAATGTGCGAGGATTACTGCTAAGGTTTTTAATTGCTGTGATAGTCTACTGAAAATGTATGCAGCAGAAGACTGGACACCTTTCTGCACAAGAGTCAAGGAGGTGCGATCCAAATCCACATTGGCGCTGTGCCTAGTATTAACTGAGTGAAAGCTGCTACTTCTTGGGAATGAAGTCGTATTGGAAACAACAAATAACACTAAAGAAAATAAATATTGAGAGGCCAATGTCAGAATCTCCAGACTCCTGAACAGTGATCGACAAGTTCTTCGCGAAATTACCCAACATATTGCATGAAGCGGCTATTTCTGAGCCAAGAGTACCCTTTGTGAAAGGAACAGTTGCCCCAGAATACAATGCCGTATGTCGTAAGCGAGTAAAAATAGGTGTCTCTGGTGACATCAGTGAGCAGAACCAAGATACTGCTGCAGCTGTACCCCGCATCTCATGCAGAATGCAACGTCTGGCACGCTGCAAAAAATGCACTATAGACAATTGTGCATATATTGATTTGCATACCTTTGCAGCTTTTCTCAGCGAATAGATAATGAAGAAATATAAGTTATTCAGAAGACTGCTTTAATGCAGAAAACACTATGCTGTATTTAAACGATAACTGTTTACAACGCCCCACGGTGGCATAATGGAAGTCGAGAAGAAACAACATGATTTAGGCACTTGTGGTCTGCCAAGTCGGGAACGACCTCAGATTGGCCTACAAAAATTACCTAAGCTACAGCACATGAGAGTGTTGCGGGACTTCCAGTGTTGTCTCTCTCTCTCTCTCTCTCTCTCTCTCTCTCTCTCACACACACACACACACACACACACACACACACACACACACACACTCCGTTCACGCAAACTATTAGTCCTAGAGAACAAATGAATAGGACCTTCTTTGTAGAAAATTTAACGGAGTTTGATTTTTCCTGGGATAGGTTTCCGCTAGAGGCCGTGTTTTTCAAGCAGCTCTAGAAACACGTACAAGAGTGACCTTCAAAGCGACCCTCACCAATCATCCCTCACCAGTCAGTAGTTCTAGTATGATGTTGATGGTACTTCCTCCTACCACTGCACAAAACTGTGAATTATTTACCATATTCGACCTTGTTTGGTCTTCATTGACTGAGCTAGTACGCCACAAGCTTAACTGCAAAAATGGACATCTGTTAAACTATTACCTCACAATTTTGTGAAATTCGACAGCGCAAAATTAACAATAAGATCGTTACGTCTATTTGGTCTTCTTACTACGAAACTACTGTGCTTGTAAGGGTTAAATTTGGACTGAACTGTAAATGTAATTACTTTCTGCATACGTTTGCAAAAAGCTTTTTTTCATTCATTACTCTCACAGGGAAGTTTAATTTAATGTTATCAAAGTAGCCGACTAAGTCTGTGGCTTAGTAGCCCAGTCAAAGAAGACCAAAAGGGGTCGAATATGGAAAATGATCTGTGCAGTCGTACATTTTTGGACAGTGGTAGGTGGGAGTGCCATGAACTACATACTAGAAGGCATGACTGGTGAGAGATGAATGTGGTGGTGGATTTGAAGGGAATTTTTGAACTTTTTCCTCGAATAACTCTAAAAACGCGGCCTCTAGCGAAAGCGTATCTCAGTACAAAAGTAAACGACATTAAATTTCCGACAAAAAAGGACTTGCTCATTTTCTGTCTAGGACTGATAATCTGTGTGAAGAGAACGAGAGAAAACGAAAAAATCTCGCGCGACACGCATGTGTCTTAGTTTAGGTACCTTTTTAGCAAATCTGAAATAGTTTCCCAAGTCGACAGACCACAAGAGTTATGTATCAAATCGTTTGTCTCTGTCCGCCTGCTTAGCTGAGTGGTTTTGACCGGCACGGTAGCTCAGCGTGTTAGGTCAGAGGGCAGCTCATCCTCTGTAATAAAAAAACTAAGTAAAGAAATTAACGATCAACTTGAACGGATTTCTTGTGACGTCCTCCCATGCCTAGACCAAACGCAACGAACAATACCGAGAGAAAAAAAAAAAAAAAAAAAAAAAAAAAAAAAAAAAAAAAAAAACAAGATGCTTGCCTCCCTTGCAGTGGTCCCGGATTCGATCCTGGATGGGTTGGAGATTTTCTCCACTGGTGGACTGGTGGCTGTTGTGTTGTCCTCATCATCATTTCATCCTCATCAGCAGCACGAAATTCACCCAAACTGGCGTCGACTAAAATGAGACTTGCATTCGGCGGCCGAACTTCCCTGGTTGGGGCTTCTCGGCCAACAATGCCATACGATCATTTCATTTTTTTTGTTCCTCTCTATTTACTGTACGCTACTGTAAACAGTTATAGTTTATGTCCCATGTTTCTGTTCTTGATCTGAGAAGAAGATCTCAAATTTCAGAAGCTCAATAAACTTTTACGTGCTACTGAATTATCCTTCGATGCAATAGCGCGCACTGAATGTCTTGTTGGTGATCATGTCCGTCGCACAAGCAGTGGACTTCAGCTACCACTTTCACACTGTGGATCACAAAGCGACCCTTCCCTACGGCTCAGTGGCTGTTTCCGATCGCCAGCTGAACTGCCGTGTCCCTCAATTCCAATCGCCAGCTGTTCTTAGTTTTACTACTTCTCATTTCCTTCGTCTTTCTTCGATTTACTCTCAATCCATACTGTGTACTCATTAGACTGTTCATTCCGTTCAGCAGATCATGTAATTCTTCTTCACTTTCACTCAGGATAGCAATGTCATCAGCGAATCGTATCACTGATATCTTTCACCTTGAATTTTAATTCCACTCTTGAACCTTTTTTTATTTCTATTATTGATGCCTTGATGAACAGATTGAACAGTAGGGGCGAAAGGCTACATCCTTATCTTACACCCTTTTTAATACGAGCACTTCGTTCTTGGTCGTCCACTCTTATTATTCCCTCTTGACTGTTGTACATATTGTATATGTCCCGCCTCTCCCTATTGCTGAGCCCTGATTTTTCAGAATGTCGAACAACTTGCACCATTTTACATTGTAGAACGCTTTTTCCATGTCGACAAATCCTATGAACGTGTCTTGATTTTTCTTTAGTCTTGCTTCCATTATTAACCGCGACGTCAGAATTGCCTCTCTCGTGCCTTTACTTTTCCTAAAGCCAAAGTGATCGTTATCTAGTGCATCCTCAATTTTCTTTTCCATTCTTCTGTATATTATTCTTGTAAGCAACTTGGATGCATGAGCTGTTAAGCTGATTGTGCGATAATTCACGCACTTGTCAGCTCTTGCCGTCTTAAGTATTGTGTGGATGATGCTTATCCGAAAGTCAGATGGTATGTCGCCAGACTCATACATCTTACGCACCAACGTGAATAGTCGTTTTGTTGCCACTTTTAATGTTACCACCCTTGCGTTTAATGTCACAGAAGGTTTTTCTGACTTTCCTGTATGCTGAGCCTGTCCTTCAGACAATCATTTCTTTTTCGATTCTTCACATTTTCCCTGCAGCTATTTCGTCTTAGCTTCCCTGAACTTCCTACTTAATTCATTCTTCAGCGATTTGTATTTCTCTATTCCTGAATTTCCCGGAACATTTTTGTACTTCTCCCTTTCATCAATTCAGAGCGTACGAGATTCAAAGACTTCAATGTTTGTAACATCTTTCTGCAAGGACTTCCGGGACGCACAATAATCTGTAGTCGTTCGACCGCCGTAGCTGCAGTCACACAGGCTACTGAATAATAGTTATATGGGAAATCATAGACTAAGCCACCGTGAGTTTTTTATAATCATTTAGTGGCTGATACTTGTCTGAACAAGTGTTTTGTCTGGATTTTTGTTCTTCCTCAGGGCTGTATTAAAACACCCAGACTTTCAAAACAGTCGTGACTTTCCTGTGAGGTTTATAGGTTGCTGCCCGATTATGCTGAGTTCTTGCAACAATATTTCGGCTAGCAACTATCCGGACATCTTTAGGTGAGTGTCCGCCACTGGAGGCTGCTAGGTTATTTTTTTTCTTATTTAATTCCTATGGTTGCGAGGGGGCTCTGGGGGTAAAGGGTAGGAGGCTCTCAGCGGCATAATCCGCCGCTTTCCAGCCGAGAGATATTATGTGAATTAAAAAAGGTGACACAAAACATATAACAAGGAGATAAAAGGGGAATATAAGAAACATAATGAGGGAGGAGACGATGGGAGTTAAAATCACGCTGACATGGAGGCGATCATTGTGGGACACAGTTAAAAAAGATCCACATAAAGATAAAAACGCTTTTCACGATGTGCGTAGCACTTAATACGCATTCGAATCAAAAAAATGGTTCAAATGGCTCTGAGCACTATGGGACTCAACTGCTGAGGTCATTAGTCCCCTAGAACTTAGAACTAATTAAACCTAACTAACCTAAGGACATCACAAACATCCATGCCCGAGGCAGGATTCGAACCTGCGACCGTAGCGGTCTTGCGGTTCCAGGCTGCAGCGCCTCTAACCGCACGGCCACTTCGGCCGGCACACATTCGAATCACAAGCACAAGATAAAAGTAGGCCACAGTATCAAAATCGACACCAAAACGATGATACTTTAAAACCACTGCACTAGACATATCACACATGACAAAATTAAAACCGTGGAATCGAAAACGGGAAATGGGAAGGACCTGCCGGGGGAGGAGGAAAGAGAAGGGAAGGGGGAAGAGGGGTTAGTGAGGGAGGAGTCTGGAAAGGGTTTGATGAAAAAATGGGATTCGGTGGCGTACCAAGGGCAGGATATCGACGGGGTGGGAGCAAGACAGGAAGGAGCTCAAAGACTTGGGTTCACTGGAAAGATAGGGACATAGGAGGTAGGAAAAACCGCTCAGGAGAAGAGAAGGGAGGGGAGAGGGACACCTGGGAAGGGGGAGAAGGTATGGTTAGAGTTGGTAGGAGGGGTAGATATCTGGGCAAAGCTCATCATCTAAGAGAGGTAGGCAATGGAAGCTGAATTGTTAAAGGATGTGGAGAGTGTGGAAATGGAGAGAGGATGAGACTCAATGGTAAAGGTGTGGCAAGAGTGGATAAGGGACATCGGGAGGTGAGAGGGATCTGTAGATAATGTACAGGGTTTGGATGTGTACAAGGAAAAGGAAAAGGTGTGGGAAGAGGATGAGTTCATATAGGATCCTTGTGGGAGACAGGAGGCAGATACAGAAATCGAGGCATTGTGCACAGCGTTTGAGGATTTGGAGGGCTTTGTAGAGTCGGGGTGGGGTGTAAATCCAGGCAGTGCTCTCATATCAAAGGATGGGATGGATCAAGGATTTGTATGTGTGAAGAATGGTGTAAGGCCAGGCAGGAGTTTCAGGAGGAGGAGTTTATGGTGGGCTTTGAGTTGAATAATGAAGAGACGGGTAGACCGGGTGAGGTGACAGTCGAGGATGAGGCCAAGGTATTTCATGGTAGGAGTGAGTCGGATATGATGACCATAATCGTAAAGTAGAAATAGTGAAGTTGGAAGGAAGGGGTGGTATGTGCTATGCTGATTACCTGGGTCTTGGAAGGGTTGATAACAAAGAACCACTAGTTGCACGATACAGTGAACTGGTCAAGGTGGGTTTGAAGGGTACCATTGCAGGGTAGGATAGAGGACTAGGAAGGTGGTGTCATTACCAAACTGGAGGAGGTGAAAAGGTAGGGAGGCTTGGGTATACCTGCAGTATACAGGAGATAGAGAAGGGGAAGGTTGGAGCTTTGGGGCACACCAGTATTGGGATAAAATATACGGGAGTTTGTATTATGGATAGTGACATAGGAAAGATGATGGGAGTGAAGGAAACAATAACACAGATGAAACTGATAGGAAGGACATAGGTCTGGAGTTTAAAGAGGAACCCAGGATGGTGTATATGGTCATAGGAACTCTGGAGGTAAAGGGGAACAAAGATAGCAGAATCACGGGAATTAAGTTGGAGAGATAGAAGAATAGTAAGGTTAAGGAGCTGGTCGTCAGTGGAGAAAGAGGGCCACAAGCCACACTGGGTAAGGGGAAGGAGGTGGTGATAGTTGAGGTGATGATGAATACATTGGGAGAGGATGTACTTGAAGACCTTATTGAACATGGAGGTGAGGCAGATGGGACGATAGAAAGAGATGTCAGAAGGGGATATGTTGGGTTTAAGGAACAACAGGATGCGAAAAGTCTTCCGTGTCAGGGTAAAAGCCAGTGGAGAGGATGATGTTATACCAGGTAGCTAGGACAGCCAGGTGGCAAGGGGAGGGGCGGGGGGGGGGGGTCCTTGAGGTGGCTGTAGGTGACGCAGTCGAGAAAAGGGTGGTGTATGGGTTTGATGTCATGTGCTGTAATGGGTGTGTTTAAACCTCAGGGGGGTAACTGATACAAGTACTGAAAAGTGGGGGTAAGTGGCGGGATGCAGGTATTGGTGCATTCAAGGACGATGGGGAAGAGAGAGCAATCAAAGTGGGGATTGTTAGGAATGGAGAAGACTATGGAGAGGAAGCAAACCTGTTAGCCTTACTGAGGTTGTCAGGAGAAACAGGTAGTGCGAGGCAGGGTGACTTCCACTAAGACACTACAAGACAGACTAGTACTTAGAGAAGTCATGTACATTTCACGCTACTCTCTGCGTTTTACAGCTGTTAACAGATTGTGTATGTTTCGTCGTAATTGCCAGTGTCTGAGGAGTGTGTCCTGGTCACAGATGTGGAGAAAGGAGCCTACCAGATTCAAGGAGAAGAAGAAAGGCCTTTGGAGGAAGATGTGAGGATGGATAATTTTGGTCGGAGTATGGGCCTCCACGTCGTCAGTGATGGTCTTCTGGAAGAAGAACAAGGCATGGGTGATGTCGGCGGGAGTTTGGAAGATAAGTGGGTGGCATTCGGCCTGATTGGCAGTGGATTCCCTACAGGCATCCCAGTGGGCTTGGCAGTAGTCACGTACGATCTATGGAGGAGTAGCAGGGGGGGGGGGGGCGGCACGTGGGCGATGGCCTAAGGAGATGGTGAGGACGACTTGGAGATGGTCACTACTAATAGGAGCTAGGATTTCCTCTGTGGTACGACCAAGGAGGACGGCATCAGGGGTGGAGTTACTTTTGGGATGGGTGTGCTTGGAGGGTAGCTAGGAACTGATGCTACTTGCAAAGGCAGGGTCACGGGTGTGAATGTTGAGGTCTGCGACAATCACATAGGTGGAGGAGGTATGGTCAACATGGGAGATGAAGTCTTAGGGTAGAGGAGCTGCTGAGCAGATATAGATTGTGGTACAGGTAGCAGTAAGGGAGGGAAAAAAGAAGCTGAGGATGAGATGTTCAGTTGGGTCATTGAGCAGGTGTTGTAGCCAGAGAGGGAGGTGGCCAATAGTGACGTCACTTCGCATTGGGGGTAGGGGACTGTCGATGCGATGAAGGAGATAGGGAGGGGTGCAGACAACATGGCGAGGTTGTAGGAAGGTTTCATTAGGATGAAGGAGTTGCCTGGTGCTGGGTCAGCATATGCATGAAGAGATATTTATTGGCAGGGAAGAAGCGGATGCGTTTACAGAGGAGACGATACTGTTGGCACGCCAGGGTGTGGTGGGGAAGGGAATGGAGGGAAGAGGAGAGAGGCTTAAACAAGGACGCCGAGGGGGTAAAGGAGAAGTGGGCTTGGTTGTGGAAGTAGGTGGTGTAAGTGTTCAAGTGGATCGGCAGCCAGGGAGATCTGCTGTAGGGTTTGGGGGGGGGGGGGACGCGTTGGAAGTGGTGTATGTTCTGGGGGACGACGGTGAGGAAACAGATGATGTGGGGGGGGGGGGGGTGGAGGAATTATTATTGTGGATGGGCTGATCGATGGGCCAAAAGGGGACGAACACTGCTAGTTCAAGGTGTCATCTTTATGGCAAGTATTGGCGTCCTCTATGGAAATCCGCCTCCTCTTCAAACAGTTCCATCTATGGGGTGCAGGTGCATGCTTAAAGATGAAACTATATGTCCGCCGTCTGTGGGAATGCGCCCTAGCTTCGCTAAAAACAAACGTCAGATGTCTCAAGACGCGTAGTTGTGAATAAAATATTTTCTCTTAGAAGAAATTAAAGGGATCACCAGGTCCCAAACTTTGTCCAGTTGAATGCCGCCATCCCGATTGATAAGATTTTGTGTTGGATGTTTTTCCACTTATTATTAAATTACTGATTTCCAAAAGGTTCCCACTGGGGCGAAGACTTCCGTGGCAGAATAATCAATAGAGTATCCTGGGGTAATACAATGCCCAGCTACGCCCGACTTACTGGGCAGCGAAACGCGAGTGTAGCCCTGACGTTGAACTCATCTTTCATGTAGTGTGCGTATCGCCTGACCTATCCAAGCTTTGCCACACTGGCAAGGAATTTTGTAAATCCCGGCCTTCCGCAGACCCGGATCGTCCTTTACCGAATCGAGATGGGCACTAATCTTCGCCGCTTGCCGGAAGGTTACTTTAACTTGATGTTTCCATGTGATCTTGCCTACTTTAGACGAAATGTTGCCGACGCATGGAAGGAACACCCCTGACTTGAAAACCTCCTTCTCTTATTGATTTTGTGGGTAGTCGCATTTCTTTTTCCTTAGCACCGTGGTAGTCTAATGTGAGAGTAACCACTATCTTTGAACATTGACCGTAAGGCTGGCTCCATCAGAAACATGAGCCCTGTGCACCAACGTTCTAAGGACGCCGGTAGTTTGTGAAGAGTGATGGCAGCTCGACGCTTGCAGAAAAAGGACCTTACGTGTGAGCTTACCGTAGACAGAACGTCCTAATGACCCGTCCACTTCCTTAGTAACGAAGGTTGGCTGGACGGCTGCCAGCAGAAATATTGTCGCATGAAGTCAACATGATTTGGCTCTAATCCCGAAACCTCATAGAATATTCAGTACGCCGGGAAAACTTCAAGAACTGTTGTCGTGAATTTATTGTTAATGGATGAATATGAATACGAGTATGCTGCTTCGAAACACAGCTCTTCTAATGAACAAGTGCTCATAACTTTTAAGGTATGCATTTTAGAGCACATTTACTGGGCATTTTTGTCTTGTTTTGGTCCATATTATCACTTCCCAAAACATGGAAAGCAAAAAGCTTGCAGTAGAAGAGATTTGTTTCACAGTATCAAAGATCAAGAATTGCTCATACTCCTTAACGTAAGCGTTTCAGAGCCCGTGTTCACTTGTATTCTTTATTTCGAATGATCATTCCTGTCATATCCATGAATACTGACCATCAGTTTTGAAACACACTGTATGTGATAATCATCCTCATCCCGATCTATTTTAATAGTCTAGAGGTCTTTTTGCTGTCGAAGTATTAAGGCAGCCCTGATGAAGTATTAAAATCGAGACCAAATGTTGCTTCACACTGTTTTCAAGCTTGCAATGGAACATTCGCAAAGTTGCATTGTGGTATCTACGTTATATGCAGAAGATCAAAACAAATTGCAGAACGATTTAGAAAAGATATAGGAATGGTGCGAAAATTGGCAGTTGACATGAGTGCTAAAAGGAATTCGTTAAACTTCGGTTACACGATAAACCAGTCTAATCTAAAAGCCTTAAATTCAACTGAATACCAAGATATTACAATTACTAACAACTGAAATTGTAAGGAACACATAGAAAACGTTCTGGGGAAGACTAACCAAAGACTGCGTTTTATTGGCAGGACACTCAGAAAATGTAACAGATCTACTAAGGACACTGCCTACACTACGCTTGTCCGTCCGCTTTTAGAATACTGTCGTGCGGTGTGAGATCCTTACCAGATAAGAATGACGGAGTACATCGAAAAAGTTCAAAGAAGGGCAGCACGTTTTGTATTATCGCGAATTATGGGAGAGAGTGTCGCAGAAAGGATACAGGATTTGGGCTGGACATCATTAAAAGGAAGTAGTTTTTCGTTGCGACATAATCTTCTCACGAAATTCCGATCACCATCTTTCTCCTCCGAATGCGAAAATATTTTGTTGACACCGACCTACATAGGGAGAAACGATCACCACTATAAAATAAGAGAAATCAGAGCTCGTAGGGAAAGACATAGGTGTTCGTTCTTTCCGCGCGCTGTACGAGATTGGAATAATAGAGAATTGTGAAGGTGGTTCGATGAACGCTCTGGCAGGCACTTAAATGTGATTTGCAAAGTATCCATGTAGATGTAGATGAGTCTAAGGATAAGGAAAAGGATGACGAGATAGTGACCTAAATCTTACTCTTTCGAGAACTGCAGCGTTTCCACTGCTGTTTGTAGAACGTGCTTTTATTCAACACTTACCTAACATTCGATGTGGTTTGTTAAATTTGTTAGACAGCTTAGCAGTCCTCTACAAATAAGTTTAACTTGACAATTTTACTGTTAGCACGCAGTTACACCCTCTGGTATTTGGTGGTTACCTCAATTTGTACAATTACGTGGCTTCATATGGACAGCAAGAGAGCAGAATATTTGGTCTAGGGTATTGAGAAGGCGCCGTTGCAGGTGCAGTGTCGCCCGGAGAGACGGACTGCCTGATTTCTATTCTGGCCGCCGGCTGAGGAACAACATCAGGCTGGCGACGAATTGTTTCCGGCCCTCCCAGGTAAGCACGCCATTTGTTTTGTGCTCCGAACAATAGCGTCGCGCGTCAGTCGGCTCTTGCTGGCGGTGTCTGCTGCAAGGCTCACGTCGTCTCATTCTGCGTATTCTTCAGGCACGAGAGCGCAAATTAAATTTAATTAGTACCCATTTATGAATGTCTGAACTGGAAGAAACTTTTTAATGGAACTTCCCGAAAAGATGAGCGCAGGAGCCTTTGCTCTTCGCATAACTGCTAGTCTTGGTAGCAATTAGATACAAAAATTGACATATGACACATTTACTTTGATTATCGTCTTTTGATACTGTTTTCTGGGATAACTCATCACTTAGGAATGTAATACAGACAGCACAAAAGCGAGTACCGCGGGTCAAATATCATCTCTTGGCCGCCTCCCTAGTTCATCTTCACAATTGCAATAGATATATAGTGTTATTCAAATAAGACGGACCCTCTTCAATTTTTATTTCATGAAATGTAAATATGAATAATCTGTATACAGATGGACACAGAAAATCTAAAATATCAGTTACTGCTTTTAGAGAGTATTTTCACTGACACGTTTGACTTTTGTTTACGAAACATCTTTAGTGCTCATTCTGTAAATATGGTATACGTAATATATCTCTATATCTAGCTATTTATAGATGGAACAATATTTCACTGTGAATTTGACATGCAATTTACGTATGGCGTTCTTGACTCTTGTTTACCTGTTGTGAAGTTGTGAAGTTCTCCTTCCTTGTTAGCCGGGATTGGAGGAGAAAAGAACCTTTTGCTCAGGCACGTTTCACCTGTTTTTAATTTCGCTGAAGCTCTTCTTTTTTTTCCACTTCATCTCACTTTTGTGAGTTCACAAAAGCAGTACTGCTGTAGTTTCACGTATTCCACACTCAGCACAGTTTTTACCTTCATTCATTTGTTTCTTGTGTAGATTGGGAGTGTTGCCAACATTGTTAACGCAATTTTATCCATAGTTGTGTGTGTGTGTGTAGGGGAGAGAGAGAGAGAGTGAGAGAGAGAGAGAAACAACACTCCTCTCTTTGTCCTCCCAGCCTCCCTCATTCACTATGTCTCTTCCTCTCTGTCTACCGCTCTCTCTCTCTCTCTCTCTCTCTCTCTCTCTCTCTCTCTCTCTTTCACACATACAGACACACACACAAGCGAGCTCGCATGCAGCAGTTTCTACGAAAGATGGCTCCGCAAACAAATACAGTAAGAAAGTCTTGCGTATGCAAATACAGGTTATAAATCACCAACATATTTCCGCATTCTACACTGAAAACGTCTAAGCGGCAGTGGAACTCGTACCACACCTGCAGAACCATCCATTGCGTCACAGTGTTCACTACAGGTGTGACAGGTTCTGCAGGATCGCCAGAGGTATTGGTAGAGCTTCTTAAAAAGCCTCGCAAGGACAAACCACGTGGCGTAGTATCAGGTCTTGGCGGCCAGAACGTAATAGCCGGTTCTTGTTTACCAGTACAACGTATACGTCGTTGATGAAGGGAGTGATTAAACAATGATCAGACATCGAGGTTCCAATGGGGTAAAGCATGATCCCATTCTAAAATGAAGTCATACGAGGAAAGAGCGATTGTTCTAACAAGTATACGTTATTCCACTAACTGTTCCCTCCGCAATAAACTTTATTTTGTGGTAAGACAAAAAAAACATGCTTAGCATCGCCGACGCTCTCGTATCGCAATATTTTATAGTGATTTCACCCTATATGCAAACTTCTAACAATTCACCTGCCCTATAAGATGAAATGTCACTTCCTCGCTACCAGTTTAACATAGAAGAAATGTTTCACCCTAGACATTTCTTAGAGTGTCACCGCACAATACAGTATACTTTTATTTTTCTTTATCATTTTCAACAAGGCAATTCATAATTTGTAAGCGATAACGATTGTACAGTAAACAGTGTTTCAAAACCTGATATTCAGTTAGCTAAAGTACTCACAGCTCTCTGTTAGCCCTATTGGTTGACTTAGGAAACTTTCTTCATTTCATCTCACGTATCCTTTTCACGCAGACAGTCGGTGTTCGCTTCGAACTTTGCAGGGACATCCAGTTTTTTTAAATTGTTTAAACGAACGGCTCGTGCTTTTTCTAGTTTGTGGTTCAATGCCGAATCGGACACTACATTCCATCTTCACTGAAATCGCCGACACAGTACTTCTGATCTGAAGAACGCAGAAATCCTGATACTGCATGCTAGCTCCCTCACAACCCATTTGAACTGTCTCTGTGTTGGCGTGAGAACTCTAGTGGTCGTTTACGCAGGTATCAACGTTCTAGCAGTAGTAACTGAAGTTTTGCTCTTTTTTTCGAATCGCTTATAGGTTATTCATGTCCATCTTATATTTTATGAAATAATAATACATAATTTGGGGCCATGTGTTGGAACGACACTGTATGTTTGCTAATGAAATTCGCAATAAATAATGCCTCTCATTTTGAAATGTGCGACTTAACGAGCTGTTATCATATATTGAATCCCAGGAGAGACATAACAGTTGTGAGCTTGCTTCCCTCATGTCGGAGCGCCTAGCTCAAGCACCTCGGCTAATCCTTTGACGCACTTCTTCACTCGACAAAGGGACAATACACCTATTTGAGGAGGGTGGCCGAATGTACGATTCTGTTTAAGGATTAGCTCGCCGGCCGTGGTGGCCAAGCGGTTAAAGGCGCTACAGTCTGGAACCGCGCGGCCGCTACGGTCGCAGGTTCGAAACCTGCCTCGGGCATGGATGTGTGTGATGTCCTTAGGTTAGTTAGGTTTAAGTAGTTCTAAGTTCTAGGGGACTGATGACCTTAGAAGTTAAGTCCCATAGTGCTCAGAGCCATTTGAACCATTTTTGAAGGACTAGCTCGTTAGGCGTCAATGGTTCGGATCGGCCAGCGGCTGAACTTGCCAAAAGATATTGGTTTTCCACGTGATCCTGCAGCTAAATTCTTTCTAATTTTGATAATTAGTACGTATATGTGATAAATGATGAATTCTTTCCCTAAAACACAAAGGTATGAATCTTAACGAACATCATAAGTGCGAAACAAGCGTCAACATATTCCCACGATCAATATCATCCCAAATGCGCCTACGACAGTCTCATACCACTTAAACTGTTTATAAATCGATTGTGAACTCGCATATATTTCAAATTCAGAAGAGTGATAAACAAATCTAAATTCCTGAAAGTACACATATACAATCTTGAACATAGCTGACGTTCATCAACCGCACTTAATTTGTAGTGAAGGATAAAAACAGCTGACTGCTTGCACAAATTTCACTGCGTTGATCTGCTCCGATACCAACTGAAGGTATCTTCATCACAATAAGTTACAGTTACCTATGAAATGTTTTAATTAACACAGGAGAATAACAAACATTTAAAAAGTCGTAATTAGCACAAGATGTATTAAAAAAAGAATATATAATTTACATAGGTACATGTTGCATACAGAGATAATAAAACCATATGAGTTGAAGAGCTCAAATCAAACAAGTAAAACTTATCTTGTAAAGCCATCTGTGGGACGTGAATAACGTAAAACGGCACAAATTAAGAAAACAGTTATATTATAAACGAAAATATATGCGATTGCAGTCTTTCTCGAAGTATTCCAGTGATGAATTCTTCTCGGGTTATCAGCCGAGTGGTGGCGTCGTCTTGTCGCAACGTTTCGATGAGTTTCATACCCATCACCTTCTGGCGAAGTGTCGGGATGCTATCATCCACAACACACTCAGTGAATCAGTATGTAAAAGAACGTTAAATACAATATTTGTACACTCGCCATAGGGTTGTTATAGACAACTTTCATCTATGTCAAACATATACCGTCTTTCTTCCAGGAGTGCTAGTTCTGCGAGGTTCGCAGGAGAGCTTCTGTGAAGTTTGGAAAGTAGAGAATAGGTACTGGCGGAAGTAAAGCTGTGAGGACGGGCCGAGAGTAGTGCTTGGGTAGCTCAGTTGGTAGAGCACTTGCCGCGAAAGGCAAAGGTCCTGAGTTCAAGTCCCTGTCCGGCACACAGTTTTAATCTGCCAGGAAGTTTCATATCAGCGCACACTCCGCTGCAGAGTGAAAATCTCATTCTGATATACCATCTTTCCAAAACAGTCCATTAGAGACAATGCTAGTGTAATTATTCTTTTCAAAGAAGAAAAACAAAATTGGAGGCATGTATTAAATGATTATATTAACCCTGGTATGACTTGTAATACACTGACTGACACGGAGTGAGTATTCATACAGTTTTTGAGAAATAAGTGGAGATGATGATTTAAATAATGCGTGTTCCTCCTCAGGGGACACCACCTTAACGTAGCACTGTCCGTGCGGGCGAGGAGATTTGCGTGTTCTGGATCCAGAAGGCTATGCTGGCAGTAGCTTTGCTGCACGAAGGGTCACCTAAGACGGACAGGCCAAACGGGATGAGCTAGACTATGTGTGTACCACACCGGATTATCGATATTCTGTATCCTGTCCTTTCCTATCCTAAGCCCATCTTTTTTCCTTATGATGCTCAATCAGAATTGTAGCGTGATAAGGTCAACGGCTTGAGGGGCGGAAGAAGATGACCAGTCATTTCAAAAGAAGATTTGGCTAATCCCAACGGTCATCAAGGCGGATGAACCTTCTCACAACAGAGTGGCGTCTGTACTCCAGCGGAGCGACCACAAAAGGCGTCTGATCCCAGTGGGGCGGCCTGATTACATCCTCTGGGGCTAACCACCTCAGCTGTAACCACGCTACTGCAAATGCGGTAACCAAAGTCTAAACTTCGGCTTGTGAAGCAGTCATGAAGCATGTAATAATTACAACTATACCCCAGGGTGCCAAACCGTCGTTGACCGAGATCAATGCAAGCAGGCTGTCGGATTCTGGGGAGCCTGCATCATGTGCGAAACAAAACTACGAACCTACCACTGCGGCGGCGCGGTTCCTCCCGTCCCTTTACGACGGACCTGCACCTACCTGTGAACATTGTCTCAGCAGATCATCAGTAGGGAAGCCGAGCAAAACCTACTGTACTTCGACGAGAACCAGGATGCAATTAAAGTCACTAATCTACGTTTCCGGAGAAAGTTTTCACACGAAATCAAAGGTTGGAAATTTCGTCCTTAATTAATATATTCTGAAACTTACGTGAACAAGTATCACTGCCAAGCCCGTGAAAGTCTTAACACAGTCACTCACAATTACTTTCACTCACATTAGCAATTTTATCGTATTGCGTTTCCCGAAAGCGTAATAGCTACAAAAATACGGATTGTTTTTGATTGAGAATGCTCGCCAAATATTAAGTCTGTCGGTACCTAATCCAGTCACAGTTTTTAGTCACCGACCTGCTCAATACGCTACGCGGAATATATGTTTTTTCTTGCCACAAAATTCACTTAAAAATTCCGAAATTTCTACACACCCATCGGAATAATTATGCAGTCACTTTACCACACTTTTGATGTATGAAACACTGCTAGATCCGGCAACTTATCATTTCTATCGGAACTACTACTACTACTACTACTACTACTACTACTACACACGTCCGAACTGTTTCGCGGCTAGGCTCCGACTCTTCTCTAGAATACTTTAAGTCTTCTCTACCAGCAGAGAAAAGCGCGCGAAGAATATTGCTTTATCATTGGTCAGTTTACTCAACAGCCAATAGAAAAACAACATTCTCCCGCGTCAGTCCACGCTTTTCATCAATAACCAATCGCCAAATAGTAAACGTACCGACTGCAATTTTTACCGACGTAATTATCTAATACGCTGAAGTTTTGTTTACGCATAAAGTTATTTACTATTGTTATTTACACCTGAATTAACTTTCCCTTTACCATGAACCTACTTTACAAATCTATTCTACAAAAATCCACTTTGTCCACATCCATACTTCTTTGAAATGTACCCCCACACTAAATCCCACTACATAACTCGTTAAACAATTATCTTCATATTAACCGTAAACCACACTCACGCATCATTCATACTGCTAAAAGATATTTATAACATTTTACCTACACAAAAAGACATAATAACCCTTTATGAAAATACTAGAACAGTTTCTGAAAAACATTCTATTAGTTTAGTGCCCTCTAGTGGGCACAATCGAAACTAAATCAGTCCCCTATCCAATATTGTCCTCTATCGGCTGATACATAAACTACGTGCGCGTCCAGTCTCGCGTCACCATCTGTCACTATCCAGCTCTGAGACACATCTCCCACTTAACCGCCTCCAAGGCAGGATCGGTATACGGCGCTACGCCTCACCAGTACCTCAAAATCCAATCTAACTCACGGACACAAAATCAGACCGAAACAGACTTTTAAAATGGGAAACATAAACATGCAGACAATGATGAAGGTAGGCAAGCTAAAGCAAGTTCTTGACAGTATGAGAGAAATTGAGATTTGCATACTGGAACTACAGGAAACAAGATCCAGGGACGAAAGCACGATGGAACAGAGGGATATGTAATTCTGAAAGGAAAACCCGGTGTTGGGGCACCAAAGCAAAGTTTTATGTTTGGCATAGCCTCTGTAGTAGATCGTAGACACCTGTGTGGTATCACTGCGTGGAAGGGAATAAAAGAGAGGCTGTCATATTTGACAATGAAAATAGGAAACACAACCTATGCAACAGTAAAAGAACATGCACCAACAAATGATAAGAACAAGGAAGACAAAGCAGGATCTGAACATTTTTGGTCCATTTCGGATAAGGTAGTGACAGATGTGGATAAAAGAGGTGTCACTATTTTACTAGGAGATTTTAACTCGCAAATAGGCACGGAAAGGAAGTTTAGAAGTCCTGTGGGAGATTATCCAACCCAAAGGAGAACAAACAAGAATGGTGAGAAATTAATGGACCTGTGTAGGAGATAAAAGATGAGAATAATGACCACCCATTACAAAGCTAAGGCAAACAAGAAAACAATGTGGGTCATCCCTGGAAAAAGTATTGGGGAAAAACAGCTAGATCATGTAGCAATCCGTGACAAGAATCACAGAGAGATTATGAACATGAAAGTGAGGCCAAATAGCAGACTGGAATCAGATCACTACCTTGTCGAAATAAAATGCAGATGTATACCCGACAGAAGAAGGAAACGTAGGACCATAAACACTCACAGAATCGACCTAGATATTCTGAGAAAACACAGAGCAGAGCATGCAAAGAGGATGGTAGTTCAGAGTGATTGGAAGAGAGTGAGAGATATGATGGAAGAAGAGGCAGTGCGACGAGCTACTAACAACAAGAAAAGGAAGCATGAATGGTGGACGGATGTATGTGAGAATGCAGTCGAGACCAGGAGGAAAGCATGGATGGAATGGCAATCCTGTAAAAAGCAAGAAGACTGGTCGAACTTCCAGAATGCTAGAAAAACGACCAGAAATGCCAGGAGAAGTAAATGGAATGAGAAACTTGAAGAAGCAAACACAACCGTGAAGAAACACAAATCACGAGTCTTTTTAAGAGAAATGAAGAACAGAATTAAAGGCTTCGAGACAAAAGAACCCTTCGTAATAGGACAAGTTGGCACAATAAAAATTGGTGAGAAAGAGGTGTGCGACGAAATGGCTAGGTATTTTAGGGTTTGCTGAGTGCAGAAGCACCGACGGTAAAGTGGACACACGCTCTAGGGACGATAGCCTAGACAATACACCCACCAAGGCAGAAGTAGCAAAGCATCAGGCAATGATGGTATTTGTGCTGAAGAGATCACGTGGGGTGGGTGTGAAATAGAAAAAAAATATGTACAATATAATAACGGATACCTGGAGAAATAAGAAAATACCCATAGACTGGAAAGAAGCCATTATAATACCACTACACAAGAAATGGAACAAGAAAGTACTGGATGACTAAGGGGCATCTCTCTCTTAAACACAGGGTACAAGGTTTTGTCGAGAATCTTCCTCAACAGAGTTGATGAACAACTGGGGCCAATAATAGAAGAGTACCGGTGTGGCTTTAAAAAAGAAAGGAACAGTACAGAATATGTATTTGGAATAAAAAGGGTAATAGAACACAGACACATGAAACGAAAAAAGATAATAGTGGCATTTGTGGACTTCCTAAAGGCCTACGATTCAGTTGACGGAAGTCACAGCTTAAGTATGGAAGACATTTTGAGGACGATGAGGAGGTGATTCACACAGGGAAGCACTGACTCCGCCACCAGAACAAAGTTTGGTACCGACAGGGCATACACGCCCTAGTTTCGCGCTGGAGGAAGGCCATGAAACAGGATGGAGATTACGTAGAAAAATAGGGTGTGTAGATAAAATACTATTTTTTCGTGTGTATCACTCTCATTATACTCAGTAAAGAATTATTGAAGAAAATCAAATTCGTTGCGTTACTTTCTGGGCAACCCTCGCAATATGTAGTTCCAAAAGAATAACTGTAACATTCAAATACGTTTATTTACGAGACGTTTTTTTCTCTATCTATATCTCAGGAACATGTCTCATAAATAATTCTGATCACTACGTTTATTTTAAGATAGCCAACATATATTAATTTCGTTCTAATTTTAATAAATAACTTGATCTTACATTCATTTTCAATATAAAATAAACGAATATCAAATATTTTATAAACAAGTAGTGGCAAGCGAAAGAAGTAAAATGGAAACAATTTGAATTCGGCCTTTACACGAGTATTTACAGGAAAGTGGAAACTTAAGATACGCATAACAGAATTAAGATTACGCATCAGGCAAGGCGTTCGTGTATAATTCTGAAAGAAGGGAGTTGGTTAGTGAGCAGTTTCCTAGCATAATGAATAGTGAATAATTGGGAGACTAAAGCGTTATCACAAATACGTGTGGTGTATGAAACGCGTAATATTGTGCTATGGCGCAGCAAGTACGAAACTGCAATAGGCTAGAATTACTTGCAATTAAAAAAACAGGATGAAGCATGCATATGTCACGAAAGGAATATAAATTGTAAACATCACCGTTAAATGGCCATTACTAGGTGCTTTTGCTATTCTTTCCCCTGAAAATTTACATTCAGAAGTTACTGAAAGCGCATCTGGGAAACATAAGTAAATGTGAACATTTCGCTAGATTTAAAGTTAACGCTTCAACACCGGAAAGTGGGGGCGTCTTAGTTGAGGAAAAAAAGGTGCCATGTTCTCAATGAAAGCAGTATGTCGACTACGTTGCTAGTTGTCGTTCGTTCCAACTTCAAGAGGTATTGGCACTCTGGTGGATAGAACTGTCATTCCTTCGAAAAACACTTTTTTCGAAAACACGACTCAAGTAAATAATTTGGTTTTTAGCCTGACCAACTACATGCACTGCCAACATTAGTGAACATATGAATGAAAATAGTAAACAATGTTGGTATATGTAGCGATAAACTCTTACTCAAACTGTACTTGGGATAAAAGGAAGAAGCCGCGCGGGATTAGCCGAGCGGTCTGCGGCGCTGCAGTCATGGACTGTGCGGCTGGTCCCGGCGAGGTTCGAGTCCTCCCTCGGGCATGGGTGTGTGTGTTTCTTCTTAGGATACTTTAGGTTAAGTAGTGTGTAAGGTTAGGGATTGACGACCTTAGCAGTTAAGTCCCATAAGATTCCACACACATTTGAACATTTTTGATAAAAGGAAGAAAACGTGTATTTATAGTCACCACTACAGCTCATGTAATTGAATCTATAATTCTACAACTCAGTCGTAGGGCAGAATTTCGTTACTTGTTGGAAAAATATATACTGTATCTTCGCTTGTCCTGTGTACTCGAAATCACTCTTCTTTACTTTTTGAAAATATTTGTGGGCAGCTAAAGCCAATACTACGTATAAAAAAATGGTTCAAATGGCTCTGAGCACTATGGGACTCAACTTCTGTGGTCATTAGTCCCCTAGAACTTAGAACTAGTTAAACCTAACTAACCTAAGGACATCACAAACATCCATGCCCGAGGCAGGATTCGAACCTGCGACCGTAGCGGTCTTGCGGTTCCAGACTGCAGCGCCTTTAACCGCACGGCCACTTCGGCCGGCTACTACGTATACATGGAGTTTAAAGATATCATATTCTCTGCATGTGGGAGTCATATTGCTTGGTACGAACGATCAAAGTATTACATACTCTCAAGAGCGAAAATAAAAAGAAGTGTTTGCTAAAATATTTATTTATAAAATCCTCCATACATATAAAATTGGTAAAAAATACAATTTTGTACATTGTGATAGCAAATTAAATTAAAAATTATCAGTCTTAAGTCTACAGAAAGGCTGAAAGTGCTCATAATATAAGACTTTTTGCAGTTGTCCTATTAAAACATACTTACAACTAACGTGTCTCCAGTGTTATTACCGGAAGAAATATATTGAAAATTTGGTCGTTAATTCAAAACGTATGGATCGATGTTAATTCAGCAATTTTGAGCGCAAAATTTTCGCTGTCCACTTTCGTAGTAAATGACTGAATACAAATGGATGAATCTTTGTACCGAGCCATAATACCGTTTTTCAAACTATGGCTGCAACTTCTTTGTACGTATATACAGACAGGCTGTAACAACTTGAAATTAGGATGACATAAGATAACATAATTCCAAATAAATCTTAAAAGACACAACTGACACACTATTTATTGATATGTAAGATATCTTAATGGGTAGCTAATGTGGCGATAGCGTTGTGGAGTTAGTGATACTACAATTAGATCTAGAATGAAAAGAATGCTTAAGGTGAGGATTAGAACGAAACGACCCAACGATATTTGGTGACGTGAGTTACTGCTCCTTCGGTCTTTTGTTTTCCATAGAGTACATCCCTGGTGCAGAATACTGGAAATATTGGTAGGGCAGCGGGAAGCCCACGCCTCCTGGACGCATGTAGCTGCCAGCACCGAATCCCTGGTAGTTGGGGTAGCCTGGAGGCGGGAGGGCAGGCCCGGAGCCGTAGTTCATACCAGGGTATAGTGTACTCCAGGGGTTGACGGGCATGTACTGGAAGCCCTGCTTAGTGTCTTCCTGCTTGGCCAGCGGAGCAGCCGAGGAGGTCCCTCCGGCCAAGAGGGTCGCCATTGCCAAGAACATAAGCTTCTTGCTCCACATTTTCTTCAATTTCTGGAAAAGAGTACAAGTTAACCATTAGTCAGTATCATATAGTATGGCTATCTGCCTAAATAATGTAGGTTGTAAAATAGTTAATATCGACACTGAACCAAAAACTTTCCAGTAAACATGGGTCCGCAAAGGACCCGTTTGGGAGATGATTGCGAATGTGTGGCTGTGAACCGAATTGACTTCAGCACAGAATATTGCTCAGCATAGTACAAATTTATGTGAAATGTGAGCTTTTTTAATTTGGCTCCCCAAACATTCAGGGAAGTTCGACAGCGACTTGATCGCAAAGTGTACATTGAAGTACATTTGTACCAAGCATGATGATATTCCATACTGATGTCAATTACAGCTCATAACCTCACATTCACAGGTATTTCACAAACAGCATTTTTGTGGATCCCTGCGTACTGGAACCTGTTTGATTCTTTCACCTGTCAGTTTTCGCTGCTAATTACGATACGTTCTGCATAGGTTTACGAAAGTTAATGGGTCATTTATGATTTTCCAAACGAGCAAGTTTAATTGTGTAGTGGAGTGAATGCAGTTTTCAAACTTCCTGATACATGGGGTACAATATGGCCAGCTAGCTACTCTCTGATTCTCAGGAAGCTTGAGCATTATCCAAGTCTGAAGCTCTATCCCAAGTCTTTTAGTACTACTTGACGAATGCAGCAGAATTATTTCTAAAATCAGTGAAAATGGAAAATATATTTATGCTTATAGGGTGTCCCAGAAAAGGTGAGACGAACTTCGATGGGTTGTAGAGGGTGTCTTGAAGAACAAATTGAGGTTAGGAACCCGTGTCCGGGAACGTCATCCAACGATGCCACAGAACGTCGAAGCCATAGACGCTCGCGCCTGCCACTAGGCTGCCCCTCTGGCAGCAAATATGACTTTTTACGCTGACAGACCGTAGGTGAAACGTCTCGCAACGTTGTCTGCTATTCAGTAATCGCGATTGAGTGCCACGATAACCAGTGGAGGAGATGGAGCTAGCTGCTGCGTAGAAACCATGTCTCCTACGAATGCGATGCTCTGTTGCTTCGATAGATGATATTTTCGGACATGAGTTTCCATTTGCAGTTTATTTTTCTCCTGGAACTCTCTGAAATCTACAGTATTTTTCAGTACATGGGAGTAAAATAACTAAAATAACTACATATGGAAACCCGTGTTCGAATCTATCATCCACGAAGGCAAAGTAGCATCGCATTCATAGGATTCAACCCTTGTCTATGCAGCGGTTAATTTCATCTTCTCCACAGGCGACTGCGGCCATCAGTCCCAATCACTCATTACAAACAGAATTGCGAGATATTTCCTCAACGGTCTGGCAGTGCAAAAAGACACATTTTCTGAACACAGGTTCCTATTGTCCATTTGTTCCCCAAGACATTCTCTATAATCCCTTGAAATTTGTCTCAACAATCCGTGGTCACTCTGCTTAAGCAACGGCGTTGTTCACGCACAGCACAAAACGGAGGGGTCTTAAGTAGAAAAAGAGGACGAAAATTTGTATGTCAACTGATACCTCCCAGGCAGAAGAAACAGGTCAGCGACATTAGTATACACAAGTACCTAACTTTAGTAGATGCAATAACATGTAAGATCTATATGGATAAACATATTTTTTTCGAAATGTAATCTGACAACTTGAATATTTCATATAGCACACTCGCTCGAGTGAGCACGAACTAAAACACGATGAATTAGACCTTTGAAGTTTCATTAATCTTACCAAATACGATACAAGGCGTAGCGTCTGGGCGGTAGATCGAGAAGTAGTAGTCTTGGTCGAGCACTGCAGAACGAAAGAGAACGCTGTCATTTATACCCCCGCACACCAACAATAACGACGCACACATGATACTCACGAGTGACTGTTTTTGGATGATAAGATGACCTATCAGCTTTGCGTAGCAATTGTCAAGGTGTACTGGAAGTTTTAGCCCCCTGCTGCTATGTTTATGGAGTAGGAAGAATACTGATTTGTATGTCGATTGTCGAGGATCCTTAAACTTTCCTTTACCTCCAGCTGACACGAAGTCCGGCAGTCAAACGTGATAGAAAATAACCTTGTACTTAAACAGGCTTTGTTCTTATCATTCGCAGTGCGTACGGTGGCACTTCTTTGTGCGTTTTGTGAAATTTGTTTACTTACGGGTAGGAAAGTTCCGAGCTCTTTATCGGTACGACCCTTTATCCACACTGTGATAAATACGACAAATATATCACGTATACCGCGAAACTGGCGTAGCTTGCCGTAGTACTTTCTGAAGGCATCTTAAAATTTTCAATTTTGTGAGCAATAGAAAGATGGCATAAGGATCTGGTACAGTACAGTAATCACCAACGCTAATATCAAGTCACGGAGTGTTACACTGAAAATAAGTAGCAATGGAGATTGTTTAGCGCTTAGATAAGTATCCCGCATTTATCAGACAGCTACAGATGGAAGTAGTGTAAGGTACGAAATAACGGAGTTGTGGCGTGCCATTATTGTATACGTGTTGCAAATCGGACGTCAATTTTGTTGTCTACAATAATGTAATTATAGGCATGTAATAGCTCTCCGTTTGGTAAAGAAACCAGGAAACGTAGGTTGCTCCATAATACGTCATAACCGAAGTTTCAATAATTTTATCGAGATACTTAGGTTACCAGAAAATAATTCAGTTTATCAATGATATGTCTCGTTATTATACAAAAAGAAAATCGATCAGTAGCAGCGTTAAACAGAGGTGTATGGGGCTCCTGCCTCCCTTAAATTACAAGTTATCGGGAGAGGTGTGGAGCAGAATGACTTATTTTGCTTTGTATTGCTTGAATTTAGAAGGAGAAATACTCTCGTCAGTTTGTGCCTAGATACTCATGTTGTTTGATGTGAAGAGAGATACGAGTATCCTGATAATAGGGTTAAACGGGGCCATCCATACTCACTGTGCGAGATAAGAACTGAAAACTACAAGGGATAAGTATTACAATACAGAAATAAAATTGAAAACTAAGGGAAATAATTCAGTACGATTACACGGGCAGAAATGGCAAGTGTTGTACCATGAACACCTTGACCAAACGCTGCCGAACTGACACTCCTGTATTTCCATGTTAGTCGGAAGTGTTGATTAAAATTTCATCCATGCGCGAGTTTATTTTCACTACAAGAAAAAGCCATTCTTACGGATGAAGAACGGTGTGTGTGTCTGGTGGCTGTTTCGTGTGTGTAACGTTACATAAACTTTTCAGCCGCCCAGAGGACATGGACGTGTGGTTTAACGACATCTTTGAGAAACGTCGCATCACTTGCATGAGGGACATGGAGCATCATATCGACAGCTCGCAAAGACAGTTAACTGGCTGTAGTGCAAATGATTGCAGAGCAAATACCAAATAGGCATGGCTCCTCTCAGAATGACTGCAGCACGAAAAGATAGCACGATTGTTCGCCTGGCTCTGACGAACCGATGGAATGGTTCAAATGGCTCTGAGCACTATGGGACTTAACATCTCAGGTCATCAGTCCCCTAGAACTTAGAACTACTTAAACCTAACTTACCTAAGGACATCACACACATCCATGCCCGAGGCAGGATTCGAACCTGCGACCGTAGCGGTCGCGTGGTTCCAGACTGAAGCGCCTAGAACCACTCGGCCGCACCGGCCGGCCTCAAGATAACGTTCAGAGGCTGTTCTGTTCCATGTCAGAATGCATACAAGAGAATGTTTGAGCCCGTGTGTGTGTGTGTGTGTGTGTGTGTGTGTGTGTGTGTGTATTGGGGGGGGGGGGGGAGGGGGATCACACGCCATGTTAATACTGCTGATGAACATGCTGTTCAGAATGAACAAATGCTTAGAAATTTAATACCTGTTATTCTTTGAACATCTCCACAATGTTTAACAAATATCGGTGGTGCGTAGTGTGAGAGTTTCCACTTTCGTCCGGATATTTGTCAAACACCATTCTAATACTATCCGACATTTTGTTATAATGATGTTTGACAAATACGCTGGGGAGAGAGGGGCTGATGGGTAAAATTTTATTCCATCGCCCCCTCTGCCATTCCTTCAATCACTCAATTCCGCTCCCGGTTAGTTTTACTTAGTTACAATTATTAACGAACAGTTTATTGTACCATAAAATAAAATAAATGTACGTTGGTCAAATTGTTATTATAAATTGCAAGTTATGAACTCAGATTTAAAGCTTGTGGGAAAGATAATATAGGTGAAACTCATACATTAATGGAAAGATTTTTAGTATTTCTCTACATACATACGCAATGATCAATGAAGAGGGAAAAAATTCTCTTAAATTCGTGTTTTTCTTTCGCAATTCTTTCTAACACTATGAATGTAATAGTACCTAATGTATTCACACGTAACGCAAAGATTTTTCGTATTTGTCAAGATAAATACGCCATGAACAATGAAGACGGAAAAAGTCATCGTAAATTCGTGTATTTTTTTTTTTTTTTTTTTTTTGCAATTCTTCCTAACACTATGAAAGTAACAGTACCTGATGTGTCCACACGTAACGGTAACAACTGAAAATGCACCATAACAGACGTTTTGCATGAATATGAGTAAGAAAATTAAACATGTAGAACCTAGAAACGGTTTACTTTTATTAAGAACTTTACTTTGTGTTCACTTAGTGTGTGATTATTTTCCTCTTTCGAATCTTTACTCATCCTCACTATACAGAATATCTTCATATCTATGTTGCTTTTAAGATTTCTAGTCATCTTATTAGATTAATGCTAATTTATCGTATTAAGGCTTACCATACGGCAAAGTCTGCGTTTGTCTTTAAGTAATCTGTATTAGTTTTAAAAGTTGGTAAAGAAACTTTCATTTCACATATATAGTTTTGAAGAAGACGAAGTCCTCGCGAACTTAAGAATATGGCGTTTCTATGAATGAGAGAGGAGAAAGACCAACTGAGTTTTGCAAGAAATTCAGCTAGCAAAAGCGAATAATCTGTTCAAGAATCAAAAAAGGACGTATACTTGGAAAGGGCCGGGAGATTCGTGAATATTACACTTCGGTAACATCATGGTTAGGCAGAGATTTCGAATTCAGATATTCGGTTATATGGCGTATCCAGGAGACTCTGATCACAATTTAGTAGTGATGAAAAGTAAGCTGAAGTTCAAGAGACTAGTGAGGAAGAATCAATGAGCAAAGAAATGGGATACTAAGGAATGAAAAGAAACGCTGGAAGATCTTTCAGGCTATAGATCTTGTGATAAATAATAGCTCAGTAAGCTGTTCGGTTGAAGAGGAATGGACATCTCTGAAAAGGACAATCACAGAAGTTGGAAAGAAAAGCACTGGTACAAAGAAGGTAACTGCGAAGGAACCTTGGGTAACAGGATAAATACTTCAGTTGATCGATGAAAGAAGGAAACATAAAAATGTTCTGGGAAATTCAGAAACACAAGCCGCTGAGGAATGAAATAAACAGGAAGTGAAGGGAAGCTAAGGGGAAATTGCTGCATGAAAAATGTGAAGAAATCGGAAAAGAAATGATTGGTGGAAAGACTAACTCAACATATACAATCGTCAAAGCAACCTTTTGAGGAAATAAAAGCAAGAGTATGGTTCAAATGGCTCTGAGCACTATGGGACTCAACTGCTGTGGTCATAAGTCCCCTAGAACTTAGAACTACTTAAACCTAACTAACCTAAGGACAGCACACAACACCCAGCCATCACGAGGCAGAGAAAATCCCTGACCCCGCCGGGAATCGAACCCGGGAACCCGGGCGTGGGAAGCGAGAACGCTACCGCACGACCACGAGATGCGGGCAAAAGCAAGAGTAGTATATTAAGAGTGCCAATGGGAACTCTGCTCTTAAATGTTGTGGAGAAGACAGATAGGGGAAGACAGTATACTGAAGACCTCTATGAGGGGGAAGACTTGTCTGATGGAAGAAACAGGAGTCGATATAGAAGAGGTAGAGGATCAAGTATTAAAGACAGAATTTAAAAGAGCTATGAAAGGTTTAAGATTAAATAAGGCAGAAGGGACAGCTAACACTCCTTCAGAATTTCTAAAATCGTTGGGGAGTAGACAACAAAACGATTATTCGCGTTGGTGTGTAGAATGTAAGAGTCTGGCGATATACCATTTGACTTTCAGAAAAATATTTTACACACAATTCCTAAGACTGCCAGACCTGCCAAGTGCAAGAATCATCTTAACAGGTCATGCATCCGAGTTGCTGACAAGAAAGATGGAAAATAAAACTGAGGATGTGTTAGATGACGATCACTTTGGTTTCAGGAATGGTATCAGATATGCCGTTCGGGCGTTGGGGTTGATAATGGACGCAAGACTAACGAAAATTCAAGACACGTTCATAGGATTTGTGGAACTGCAAATAGCGTTCGACATTATCAAATGCTGTAAGATGTTCGGAATTCCGAGGAAAATAGGGGTAAGCTGTAGGGAGAGACGGGTAATATACAACCTGTACAAGAACCAAGAGGAAATAATAAGAGTGGAAGACCAAGAATGAAGTGCTCGCATTAAAAAGGGTGTAGGACGGGCGTGTAGTCTTTCGCCCCTACTGTTCAGTCTACATATCGAAGAAGCCATGAAGGAAATAAAATAAAGATTGAAGAGTAGATATAGAATACAATGTGAAAGGACATGAACCATAAAATTCGCTGATGACATTGCTATCCTCGGTGCAGAAGAATTACAAGATCTGTTGAATGGAATGAAGAGTCTAATAAGTTCAGAATATGGATTGAGAATAAATGGAAGACAGTCAAAAGTAATGAGAAATAGCAGATATAAGAACATCGAGATACTTAACATCAGGACTCATGATCACGAAGTAGATGATGTTAAGTTTGGGGCACAGTATTGTATGGTAGCAAAACATGGACTGTTGGAACAACTGAACAGAAGATGAATGGACTGATTAAGGTAAGGAATGAGGAGGTTCTTCGCGGAATCGGAGAGGAAAGAAATATATGGAAAACAATGACGAGAAGAAGGGACAGGGTGATAGGACGTCTGTTGAGACATCAGACAATAACTTCCATGGTACTAGAAAGAGCTGCAGAGGGTAAAAACTGTAGAGGAAGACAGAGACCGTAATACATCGAGCAAGTAATTGAGATCTTATGTCTGAGATGAAGAGACTGTCTCAGGAACGGAATTCATGCTGGGCCGCATCAAACCATTCAGAAGATTGATGAGTCTAAAAAAGGAAAGATAATGGATTTGATTTGCCTTGCTTCTCAGATCTCCGCGTTATTAGTCGCTGCTTATTTTACTGCGAACGGGCTAACTTTGCAGCAAAAGCAAATAACAACGTCATTAACCTAAACCATATTATCTTCTTCCAGAATTAAGGATCATGACAGACTGTACACAACACTTTACCTTAAGGTTATTCGTTATCAGCTGTGACGCTATATCGTAAGTGACGAGGGTACGTGAACCAACCGCTTCAGGTCATGAATGCTATAGTACAATCGTCACTGATACTTAAAATCTATACCTTTTTAGAGCCTTTCAACTACATTTGTTGATATATGTGACATTTTGTTACCCATAGAGTATGTTACTTTCTGTGATAACTTCTCTCTTATTTTGCATCGGATTCTTTCGCAAAGAAATCAGTAAAATGTCTGTTTGTTCTTCTATATATCAGCCACTGGCTTTTGTCCTTTATTTGTTTTACACCATAATCATTGGATTTTGTATGTAAAGCTGGTTCTCATTAAACTTCTCCAGAGCAATATTTCCATCACTTCCAAGTACGCCTTCTCTGCTATAGAGTCCAGTTCCCACAGCCATAAACGAGCATCTGGACAGTTTTACTCTTTAGATGCTAAGAGTCTTTATTATTAGTACGTGCGTTCCATATATAAGACGCAATTTTCCTACTGCAGTTCATTTTCTAATTTCCGAACGTCACTAGTTTTCGCTTGCAGTTACGATGCCTATGTACTTTGTTTGATTTTCATCAAATTTTGATGGTTGTTTCCTTCTTTGCTTTTATGAACACTACGATTTGATGAATGTTGAAATTAAGCACAAGTCGTTGCTTATTTATTAATACACTCTGTATACATTTTTAGTACTTCGCCACTATATACTAAAACATACAAACATTTTTCTGAAACTGACTAAAATATTATATGCACTAGATTTTTAGACGAAATTGCATTCCAATTTACTTATCTCAGGGAACAACAATTAATGCAAATTAATAATGGTATTTTTAGCTATAAATTAAGAAACAATACGTCTATTCGTATCTAAGTTGAGGACCACGGTAATCTAACTCCACTTTAGTGCTAGCAAATCATTATTCTCAATGATCGAATGTAATTACAGTAAACACGTCAGGGAGACGTATCTTCGGACACGCACAGGGGCGGCAGTAGGCTCAGGGTAACAACGGTGGCCAGACAACGCCCTGTGACGTCACAGGTCACGTGACCTTTGAACTGACCCGCCGGCCGCTGCTTGCGTAAGCCCGAAACAGAATTGTTATGCAGCTCTATCGACTTGGTCCTTCCGCTGTTCCACGCGGAATCACATTTCAGATTCATGCAATCGCGGCGTTCAGCAAATATTTAACAGCTGGGAGCCGTAGTTGGCAGCCTTCATGAGAGGCCCGTCTCTGCATCGTGAGTGAACATTTACGGTGTGAAACGTCTGATTCTCCTTTTTAATACAACATAAGCATGTGTATATTCCACAAAGATGATATTAAACATGACATAAATAATTCGAGATTGAAAATGAAAATCACTTTTTTTCCTTCCTTTACTCGGTATTGTGTTACATGTCCCTAGATTTGTTCCAAGTGACAAACCTTAATCATTGTCTTGAGCTGTTTGAAGGCATAGGCTGGATCTGTTTGGAACACAAGACTCGCCATTTAGTCCTGTTTTGTCACCATCTTTCCATGTTCACTCTGCCGCTGTTTTCAACACACTCATCCACACCTTTCAGCCATCTATCCCTTGGTCTTCTTCTTCGTCGTTTCCTTCGCATTTCCATTTCATGTATCTTCTTGGGAATCCTCTTGTTTCCCATTCTCTTTAAGTGTCCATACCATCTTAATCTTGAGATTGCTAAACCGCTCTTTCACTCCTCATTCAATGTCTCCCTGTTATTCCTATTCCATTTCTGAGAAATTTCATTTCACGTGCCTGTAATACCCTTACACGTCTTTTCCTCATTACCCACGTTTATGATGCATAGGTCAGTACTGGAATGGTGGGACTTCCACACTACTGGCCATTAAAATTTCTACATCACGAAGATGATGTGCTACAGACGCGAAATTTAATCGACTGGAAAAAGATGCTGTGATATGCAAATGATTAGCTTTTAAGAGCATTCACACAAGGTTGGCGCCAGTGGCGACATCCACAATGTGCTGACATGAGGAAAGTTTCCAACCGATTTCTCATACACAAACAGCAGTTGACCGGCGTTGCCTGCTGAAACGTTGTTGTCATGCCTCGTGTAAGGAAGAGAAATGTGTACCATCACGTTTCCGACTTTGATAAAGGTCGGATTGTAGCCTACCGCGATTGCGGTTTATCGTATCGCAACATTGCTGGTCGGGTTGGTCGAGATCCAATGACTGTTAGCAGAATAAGGAATCGGTGGTTTCGGGAGGGTAATACGGAACGCCGTGCTGGATCCCAACGGCCTCGTAACACTAGCAGTCGAGATGACAGGCATCTTATCCGCAAAGGTGTAACGGATCGTGCAGACACGTCTCGATCCCTGAGTCAACAGATGGGGATGTTTGCAAGACAACCATCTGCACGAACAGTCCGACGAGTTTTGCAGCAGCATGGACTATCAGCTCGGAGACCATGACTGCGGTTACCCTTGACGCTGCATCACAAACAGGAACGCTTGCGATGGTGTACTCAACGACGAACCTGGGTGCAAGAATGGCAAAATGTCATTTTTTTGGATGAATGCAGGTTCTGTTTACAGCATCATGATGGTCGCATCCGTGTTTGAGGACATTGCGGTGAACGCACATTGGAAGCGTGTATTCGTCATCGCCATACTGGTGTATCATCCGGCGTGATGGTATGGGGTGCCACTGGCTACACGTCTAGGGCACCTCTTGTTCGCATTGACGGCACTTTGAACAGTGGGCGATACATTTCAGATGTGTTGCGACCCGTGGCTCTACCCTTCATTCGATCCCTGCGAAACCCTACATGTCAGCAGGTTAATGCACAATCCCATGTTGTAGGTCCTGTACGGGCCTTTCTGGATACAGAAAATGTTCAACTGCCGCCCTGGCCAGCACGTTCTCCAGATTTCTCACCAATTGAAAACGTCTGGTCAATGGTGGCCGAGCAATAGGCTCGTCACAATACGCCAGTCACTACTCTTGATGAACCGTGGTATCGTGTTAGAGCTGCATGGGCAGCTGTACCAGTACACGCCATCCAAGCTATGTTTGACTCAATGCCCAGGCGTATTAAGGCCGTTATTATGACTAGAGGTGGTTGTTCTGGGTACTGATTTCTCAGGATCTATGCGCCCAAACTGCGTGAAAATGTAATCACATGTTAGTTCTAGTATAAAATATTTGTCCAATGAATACCCGTTTATCATCTACATTTCTTCTTGGTGTAGCAATTTTAATGGCCAATAGTGTATACTTTTTTCTGTGGGAACCTTTTTTTGTGGGACGTCTTTGTTATAAACCAGGCTCCTAAAACTTCACAGGAATGCTGTTGACTATCTGTCAAGTTCACTGATCTGTTTCTCATTTCTTACAGTTTCCTCTATCATACTTCCCAAGTGACTGACGCTCCCCAGCTTCTAAAACTATTCACGTCCAATCCTTATTTCTCTTGTTGGTCTATCTTTCTTTCTAATTGTAACCAGGATCTCACTGTTTACATTGAATTTCATTGCAAACTGATTCACAGTTTCTCCACAAGCAACCAGCTGTTCTTGCATTTCCTTCTCCCTGTTTCCCAGACCACCAAGTCACCCACGAAAACCACTGCCTTCGTCTTGTGTTGTATAGTTTTTGGGTCAGCTGTCGTTATCTGATAAAGAGCACACTAAGAGGAAACGTGACAATGCACTGCCTGTTTCACACCTTTTGTTTTCTGGAAGCAGCCCGCCCTTTAATTTCCCACTATCACATAGCTAAGTTTTCTACGGCACAACTGCTCCACTCTGCGTGTAGTCTCTTTCTCACTCCTTTCTTTCCTAGTGCTTCCCGGACCTTTCTTCTACAGACTCTAATGTCAGATGCTTTTTCTACATCGAGAAAGTTCATCACAAGGTCCAAGTGCCAATTCACGGAGAAATTGATTCAGACACTCATTGCTAGAAGGCGTATGGTCTTTGTGCCAAGTAGTGCTTCTCTGTGGAGTTCCAAATGCCATGTGTCAAGATATCCTTCATTTAGCCTGGGATGGTTTGAAGAGGTAAAACACAAGTTTTTGATGGGTGGGCACAGATTTTGAGCTGCGACGATTTTTCAAGTAAAGAGAAAAGAAGGGAGATAAAAAAGGCATTTGCTCCGCAAGATTTTCACAAGATCGTTGAGTGAAGCGATTCCATGTAATTCTAGCGCATACAGCTGAATTTCAAGTTGCGGCGCAAACATTGTTGTCATTGCAACCGTAAGATCGCCATACGCAGTATGATCAAAGTATCTCATCCATCTCAAGTAGTTATACAAAAATTCGTACTTTGACACAGAAGAAAGGGGATATATCAGTGTGTTCAAAAGAGGTAAACAATAGAAGACGTATGCCATGTCGCACTTCATCCGAAAATCACCCATGTTTATCAGTTGTAAAGCAGAAAGAGATTATTGGCACTTTGAACCAGTCACTTTCCTGGTGTATCATTTAGAACTTTCTTAATAAATTATTTATTTTCTCATTTGTCTTGTAATTTTTTTTACAATGATGACGTGGGCAGCATAGTTTTTTGGCATCAGAATATCTTGTTAGTTTTTTTTATACAAATAAGTTGCGAACAGAGAGAGCTACATCGGTTTTTGATTCTCCTGAGAAACGTGAGATTGGACAGTTAGAATATTTTTCATTTACTCTCTTCATATTTCCACTGCGTTACATAGTTCAAATCCAACAAAATTTCTGACAACATCCAAAGTCGACGACTTTCATAACTGTCTTTAAATTTTTTAGTTTCATTACATGGTCTATACATCATTTGAACGACATTTTTTTATTGACGTGACGTTTAACGAGTCAGTTTACAGGATATGTATACATGATTGGAGTTAACATAAATGTACGTACACATTATTAATTTGAGTCATACTCACGCAACTATACTTAACTGCCTGATTTATTTTTTTACTGTCTACGACTTTTTATGTGGAAATTTTCCAATGGATAAGAGGCAGTTTTCCAGGGCAAATGATTTTAAATTAGATACAGAACCTCTTTCGCTATATGCCAGACATTTTATGTTATTGGAAAAATGATTAAAGAATTTTATTGCTGCATACGGATCTCCTCCCTGAGCCTCAGACAGTTTTAACAGTGGGTAGCAGAGGTCATTTTTCCATCTAGTTTCCTTACGTCGTCATCCTCTGGATTGTTTTGCTGCGGTTCTCCATCTCTTCCTCCTTTTTCCGTCTCTTGATACCTAGAACACGCAACGTCCTCTATAACCTCTTTTCATATTCTAGTCATTGTCTGCCCCTACAATTTTCCTCTCTACCACTACTTCCGTCGCCAGGTCAGTTATGCCCGGATGCCGTAGCAGATGGCCCCATTAGAATGTCACTTCTTCTGGTGAATGTCTCCCACAAACATCGCCTATTCATTTTAGTAAGCCCTCATTATCTGTCCACTTCATTTATAGCATTCTTCGATTGCACACATTTTCAGATGCATCGAGTTCCCGCTTCTCCAGATACCTGATGGCCCACGTTCCACTTCCATATGACGCCAATCTCGAAATGTACACTCAGGACTTTCTTCCTCACTTCCATGTGGATAGCTGACATCGGTAGAACTCTTTTGTCGAAGAAAACTTTCTTCGCCCTTGCCTGTCTACTGCTGATACCTTCCGTGCTTCAACGATCCTACCTAATTTTGCTTTTTAGTTAGAACTGTTTCGCTTCCTCTGCTATTCCCAATTTTGGTGACGAAAAAACTATTATTCCCTTTTCTACAGCTTTCCATTATCTACGTCTTTTGTCTCAGTACTCTTACGCTATGTTCCGTGCGAACAATCTCCAGACTTCGTTTTGGTATTGCTATTGCACAGCATCTTCTCGAACAGGTCACATGGTGTCTGATTCCCGCCTCTTTGGTGGAGCATACTCGTGGGACATACCATCTGGCGTACCAAATGAGTGCAAGTGATTTATTAAAGGCGAAACCGATAACGACCAATATGTGATATTTCAAAAATGATTCAAATGGCTCTGAGCACTATGCGACTTAACATCTGAGTTCATCAGTCGCCTAGAACTTAGAACTAATTAAACCTAACTAACCTTATGACATCATACACACCCATGCCAGGGGCAGGATTCGAACCTGCGACCGTAGCGGTCACCCGGTTCCAGACTGTAGCGCCTAGAACCGCACGGCCACTCCGGCCGGCTGTAATATTTCGTGCAATTTGTTCTGAGTATGAAATAGCGTGCTATTTGCACCTCTGACGACTACACTCCTTTTCATATTATGTATAAAGTAATAGTTAATTACATTCACATTACATTATTATCTTTCAATCCAGCGAAATAGATGTAAGTAATCATGACTCTTTGTGTATTAGAATTAGTATAACAATTACCGAATCATGAAGCAGATGCGTTTGAACTGCAATGTAGTTTTAGCCTAGGATTTGGGTGCAGTCGCGTTTGAGCTGGCTTGGGCCTATCATAGCAATAAATATTTATTAAACGCAAATTCTCCAAGAATTAACAAAACATGCAGGTTAATAAAGGTGAGCTCCAGTGTCTTGCCTAGCTATAGTCTTGGGAAATTTGGCACCAAACAAAGGCAAAAAAATTAAATTTTCCTTAAGTGCAACAGTAAGCCCATCTGATATTAAATACCGCCCTAGTAACAGCAAAATTGGGGGCAATAACAAAATTAACTAACAACTTAAAATACTCGCCCTCCTCCAGAGAAAAAATAATAGCAACCATTTAATTACATTTTCAGGCCTCAGACAATACAATAGGACGCAGATTTAGTCGTATTAAATTTACCTCTATTTCTACTAACCACTTCATCCACTACCTACTGACTGCTGCTAATACTACAATCAAAAGAACCACAAACATAAATCTCTCCTGGTAACACCATCTTCTCGCCAATGGGAAAGACCCCAGCAGCCCTCCTGGCCTGTTTCCACACCGGTAGGCTGTACTCTCCTTCGACCATTAGTGCTTCCAAATGTCCTGCTTGACACCATGGACCACCGGTCCGCAGTCGGCTTCCTTCTAGTTCACTCTCCACTGGGTCATTCCTTGTCTTCCTCTGTCTGCACATCACCAACTGCGACCCAGCGCGACACCTCAGGCTTCCCACACCACTTGAAGCGAGTTGTCCAGGGCCCCACATGAGACATGGCGTACCACGACTCGTCAGTCGCTCACGCCGTTGTTTCCAGCTGAGTCTCGTAGTCGTCGCTGCACCTCCTGCTCCACCTCCACCAACCACATTCGCCGCCTCCATTCTGGCCACGCCCCGTGTTGACCGTTATAGTCTGTCTGTAAAATCAAGAGCTTCCTGACTGCTCCACCGTGATCACGTCACTGGCTTCTGGAACGATACGTTCCTTGTTACGAACAGCGCAGATCACCTGCACCCACCTAACCAGGCTGCCCCAGCTTGTAAATTTCAAATTCACGTCACATAGTCAAATAGCCCAAACAAGGAGAAGAGGAAATGAAAAGGGACAGCAAGTGGAGGAGACAAACGCGAACACAGACATCTAAAAAACGAGAGAGACAGGAAAAGCAGATTGGTAAAGCCGGAATGCCCAGAGGAATAACGGACGCTATAGAAGCACACATGACAATTAAAGAGTTCCTCGGAGCGAAGCACCTGTGTAAATATTATGAACTGAGACTGTAATCCGATACTAATCAAAAACGAAAAGGCTGACATATTGAATCGATACATATTACAAAAACCATTGTTATTTGTGTGTATGTGTCTGTACCTAAGTTCCACCACTAGACTAATTTCAACCTAACTTGCTACACGTATCCTTAGCCATCAACCAACAATCGTGCGGCGATAAGAAACAAAAACCTGTCATAGTTCGTAAACAGTGAGAGGTGGGAAAAACTGCCGCATCATGGATGAGATTTAATTTTATTATTTCTTTTAAGCTAACTCTATTTGCAACACATTTCGCAGACACATATGCTGCTGAATGTACCAACACGAATATATCATTGTACGACACATTGTTCAAGACATTCGATACCATAAGCATTGAGATGCATGAAAAAATTCCGCGTCATGCAGAAGTTCAAATACATGTATTCTTTATTATTAAGAGACTGCGACAGTCGAGGCAACTGCGAAACGCAAACGGCTGTAGGCGAAAACAATACCGGCCTACTGAACTATGAAGCAGCATTGCTATAGAGACGTTTATCTTGACCAACCTAAATAACTGTTTGTCCAGATGCAAATTACAAAATGTTTCAAGCAAATGTTCATTGGCCGTCAGGGGGACACCAATCAGCATGATTGCATTCGTTGTAGCTTTGTTTTTTTACAAAGATATGAACAGAGGTACGACTTTTTTAAATGGTACACTAAATTTTTTATTCGGTAATTCATTTCCTCTCCTAAAGACCTATTCAAAATTGTATCACAGTGTACCATTCATTGAAACACAACGTTATTAATTACATAAGACAAACATTGACTTTGAGTCTGGAATCACGAAATCGTCCACTTGCTGGAGTTGTCACAAAACAAATGAAAACCAAGTAAAAACATTACACAAAATTGACTTTGACTCTCCTGTACCACTGCCCAGAGGTAGAACTTTCAAAGGTGCTCAAAGTGGTGATCCTGGACAGCGATACACTGGTGCACTCGTTGCATGAAAGAATTATTTACTGCTTCCAGTGTTGCCTGCTAAAGAGAATTACAAGCAAGCATGATACGTTCCTACATGTCCTGTGTTGTTGGACTATCGCGATAGACAACGTCTTTAATGCATCCCCAAGGAAAATACTATCGCCAAATACATCAAGGCACTGTTGGTCCAGATTGTCCCATTCCTCAACGGCGATTTGGCATAGATCCCTCAGAATGGTTGGTGGGTCACGTCGTTTATAAACAGCCCTTTTCAATCTACGAGTCTCAAGCATGTTCTACAGTGTTAATGTCTGCAGAACAAGCTGGCCATCTAGTCGAGTGATGTCGTTATGCTGAAGGAAGTCATTCACAAGATGTGCCCGATGGGGGCCCTAATTGTCGTCCATGAAGACGAATGCCTCATCAATAGGCTGCCGATATGGTTGCACTGTTGATCGGAGGATGGCATTCACGTATCGCACAGACATAACGGCGCCTTCCATGACCACCAGCAGCGTACGTAGGCCCCACATAATGCCACCCCAAAACAGCAGGGAACCTCCATCTTGCTGCACTCGCTGGACAATGTGTCTAAGGCGTTCAGCCTCACCAGGTTGCCTCCAAACACGTTTCCGACGATTGTCTGGTTGAAGGCATATGCGACAATCATCGGTGAAGAGAAAAGTGATGGCACTCCTGAGCCATCCATTCGGATGTTGTTGGACCCATCTGTACCGCGCTGCATGGTGTCGTGGTTGCAAATATGGACCTCGCCATGAACGTCGGGAGTGAAGTTGCGCATCATGTAGCCTATTACGCACTGTTTGAGTCATAACACGACGTCCTGTGGCTGCACGAAAAGCATTATTCAACATGGTGGCGTCGCTTCAGGGTTCCTCCGAGCCATAATCCTAGGTAGCGGTCATGCACTGCAGTAGTAGCCCTTGGGCAGCCTGAGCGAGGCATACCATCGACAGTTTCTGCCTCTCTGTATCTCCTCCATGTCCGAACAACACCGCTTTGTTTCATTCCGCGACTCCTGGACATTTCCATTGTTGAGAGCCCTTCCTGGCAGAAAGTAACAATGCGGACGCGATCGAACCGCGGTATTGACCGCCTAGGCATGATTGAACTAAAGACAAGACGAGCCGTGTGCCTCCTTCGAATGACAGGAACTGATCGGCTGTCGGACCCCCTCCGTCTAATAGGCGCTGCTCGAGCATGTTTGTATACATCTTTGGGCAGGTTTAGTGACATATCTGAACAGTCAGAGGGACCGTGTCTGTGACACAGTATTCACAGTCAACGTCTATCTTCAGGAGTTCTGGGAACCGGGTTGATGCAAAACTTTTTCTTACGTGTGTATATTGTTTATGACAAGGTCATCGTGGAATAAGAGAAGAAACGACGCACAACATAGGACTTATTCGAATGGGACGGAAATCGGTACGTGTACAGACAAACAGATTATTGCAATTTAAGAAAAATTGGGTGGTTTATTCAAGACAAAGAGCTTCACAAATAGGGCAAGTCAATAACGCATTGACCAATCATTGACACTTAACACCAGCAGTTATTCGGCTTGGTACTGATTGACAGGGTTCTTGGGTGTCTTCTTCACAGATATCGTGCCAAATTATGTCCAATTAACGCGTAACAGCGTCAAAAATCACGAACTGATTAAGAGGGCTCAGTCTGTGATACTCCATACCTTCTCAGTGAGGGAGACATCCGGTGACCTTGCTGGCCAAGGCAGGGTTTCGCAAGCACGGAGGCGAGCAGTAGAAACTATCACTTCGTGCGGGCGGGCATAATCTTGCTGTAATGGTTCAAATGACTCTAAGCACTATGGGACTTAACATTTGAGGTCATCAGCCCCCTAGAACTTAGAACTACTTAAACCTAACTAACCTAAGGACATTACACACATCCATGCCCCAGGCAGGATTCGAATCTGAGAGCGTAGTAGCAGCGCGGTTCCGGACTGAAGCGCATAGAAACGCTCGGCCACAGCGGCCGTCTCTTGCTGTAATGTAAGCCCAGGATGACATATCATGAAGGGCAACAAAACGGAGCGTAGAATATCAACGACGTGTCGCTCCGCTCTAAGGGTGCCGCAGATGACAACCAAAGGATAATGCTAAGAAATGAAAAGGCACCCCAGATCATGACTCTTCGTTTGTGGGGCGTATGATGGGTGACACGGCTCTCCGGGGCGTGTCCACACACGTATGGCTGGTCATCAGGGCTCATTTCGAAGTGGGACTCATCACTGAAGACAATTGTAGTCCAGTCACAGACATTCCAGGCCGAAGACGTGCCTGGAGACACCACGGTCAGTAGTGGGATACCAAACTGACTGTCATTCGCCATACTGCCCTGGAAACCAAGAGTGAATCTCTGGAGCGCCACTTTTTTCCATAGCAGGACCCATTTGATTGTCATCGGCGGCATTTTGAAGATATAACACACCAACTGTGTCAAATTTGGAACGATATCTCTGGGGAGGACTTCCAACAAACGTATCAATCAGTGCCAAGCCGAATAACTAGTTGCATAAGGCCCAGACGTGGACCAGTGAGCTATTGACTGGTTCAATGTGTGAAGTTCCTTGTCTTGAATAAATGACCCATTTATCATCCAATCTTTTTGAAACCGTAACAATTTGTTTGTCTGTGCATGTATGTCACATATACAGGTTTTCCATCCTAATCGGATAATTCCTTTGTTTGTCTGGAGTGTGGCACTACATGGGGCAGAAACATGGACGCTGAGACGAGAGGATGAAAAAAGGTTGGAAGCATTTGACATGTGGATGTGGAGGAGAATGGAGAGAATATCTTGGATGGATAGAGTGAGTAATGAAAGAGTATTGGAAAGGGTTGGTGAGAGAAGATGTCTGCTGAAGGTTGTAAGAGGAAGGAAAAAGAACTCGTTGGGACATTCATTGAGAGGGGAGTGCTTGCTAGCAGATGCTTTGGAAGGATTGGTTTGTGGGAGAAGACTAGAGGAAGAAGGAGATACAAGATGATAGACGACATAAAGGGAAGTGGAAATTATGCAGACCTGAAGAGGATGGCAGAAGACTAGACAGCCTGGAGAACTACCATGTAAAAACCTTCCTTTTGGCAGAACACTGATGATGATGATGCACAGGTTTTTTCTGTTTTTGTCTTAGAGAGTATGTTGGGAAGGCCTCTGCAGAGCGTTTTTCAGTTCACTCCTCAAATAATTCACATTGCAACCTTTTGGACTCTTGAAACATCAGTTTGGCTTGATGAGCTACCCAAAAAATATTCAGCTCTTACTCGTGTAAATCTCATTCCCAGATGACGTCACTCCCTTCAGACTAAGCTAGACCGCCACTATGTAAGAGCCAAACATCAATCTCGGCAGTCAGGCGACTTCCGAACATAAAAATGATGCGAAACATCATTCCAGGCGAACCTCAATGGTTATACAAACAACAGACGATGATTTGAATATGGGGACTCCAATTTAACTTGCTTATTTCCACCCTCTAATGACTTAGAGCTTGGGTTTCATGGTTAACTGATTTCTCAGTTAACCCGTCCAAAATACAGAAACGTGTATAAAAATTTTACCTGATGCTAGTCCAGAAACACCGTAAATGTACCTCTTTAAACGACCTGGTATTTTCTTTGCAAACATTAACTTTTCCTTTTTGTAATATGTCTATTTTCTTATATTGCTTTGTATTTTCGTTGTAAACATTAACCTTATTTTTGGTTTGTAACGGGAAAGCTATTACAAAGTAAGATTTAATTGCAGAAGGGTGAACTGTATCCGTAGAAACACCTTTAGAAAAAAAACACATATATGGATGCATATTCATTTTCAACAACTTGAAAGGTCGAATAAAATGTATTGTAGGAGATAGAGAGGTTCTGAAAGTAAATTTTTCTGTGTTCTAGCGCCGTCTGTTTCGCAAACGAGTAACTTCACAGGACTTCTGCAATGACAGGGGAATAAATTCAGTTTTAGGTGATTGATGTTTTTCTCACATTCAAAATATGTCTTACGTTGAAAACTGCGTCGCACGATTAATGTAATGAATTGTAACGAAATGTCGTAAAGAAGATAAGCACCCATAACAGGACCAAAAAATACAATTAACTAGCATAAACACAACGATAATACGCGTGTGTGACTTTTGCGGCAGAGAGCCCTCAACTTCGAGCCGACGTTAGTCTATATTTGCAAAAATCTTTGTTCTCTGTTGTGTCTAAAACTTGAGTGCCTCTTATCCGCTTTGTTTAGGGAACTTCTCCTTCGTGCCGCAGACTTTACTCAGTCTGCCATGTGCTCGTTACGAGCTCTTCTCGGCTTCTTAATTAAAAATTTTGCCTCGGCCGGTAATGAGGCATTAGTGAGCCACTAGGCTCTTCCCCACATTCTCGATACAGGGAGAACGCTAAGACGGGATGCATGGAGCTGAAATTAATCGTGGTATGCTGTCGTGCTCGCCACAAAATTCCAAAGGTCGAAGTGAAGTTGTTAGTAATTAAATCCTTGCTTTATAGGCTGCTACAGATAGAATATCGAGCAAATGGTTCTTTATTAGTGTTCAGTTCCTCAACTCGTAGAAACGAAATTCTTACAGGATTGCTTTGTCTATCTGTCTGTCTCTCTGTCTGTCCGACTTTTAGAAACCCTCTTTCTCAGGAACATGCAGAGGTAACAAGTAAAACTTTATATTACGTATTAATGTCTTTTGTAGGTGTAAAATTTTTAAGCTTCAAAGTCAATGCAATCAAAAGAGATTACCATTTATGTAACACATTTTTATACTCAGAACCTCACCTATCAAAACCTATACAATCATGAAATTTTGCAAGAAGCAGCGTTTCATAGTACATGTAAAGGAAAAAATCCCAAATCGGTTAATTTGTAATTGTCATTTTTTATCCGTTTGTCTGTTCTCTGGAACAATTGGTTGGCATATCAAGTTGAAATTTAGGTCACTTACTAAAGTCTATTATCCATTGTCAGAGTAAAAAATTTAAGCTTTCAAGTCAATGTAATCAAAATGTTCTGTTATTTATGTCACATATTTTGATGGTCGCAAACTCACTCATCAAAACCTGTAGGGTACTTCCCGTTGTCCTACAATCAAGAAATTTGGCATGAAGCTAGGTTAGAAAGTACAAGTAAATTGAAAAGAATCTGAAACTTGTGAAATTGTAATTATGCCACATAAAAATATATTTTCACCATTTGTACATACATTACATTCATCATCTGTCAGATGCATAATACACGAACACTACTGCATGCAGACAAAGAGTGTACGGTATTGTCACATTTTAGTAAGTAAATGAAATGCTTTATTAAACCTTCTCTTTTTCCACACATAAAGTGCAGTTCCCTCCTCTCTTCTTCTTGTATGTCAGGCCTAGTCTGAGGAAGTACAATAGAGATTTTGATATGGTTTTGGAATTCCCGGATCCAATTTCTTGCCAGCATCAATAAGATAACAGTCAAAACTCGTTGAGATTCTCGACTACCGGGATGGATGAACTATTTGTATGTACGTAATTAAGTCTGTACTGGACCAGTCTTTTTATAATGTGTGTACCTTGCAGTTATATACTGTATGTAAAGTAGGGGTAAACTGGAGAAATAGCAATAATTCGAGAAATCATCAAATCACTGAAAAGAAAGTTCAAATATTATGAAATTCTTGGAGAAATTGAAGTTTCCCTTACATAATCACCACGAGATTAGATTTATTCACAGGCGAGTCATGGCAAACAATTTCTGAAGGTGAACAGGGAGACACAATCTCAGTATATTTTCGAAAGGCGTCGTTGACTACTAATCAAGATTCGATCGGCCAGAGTATCAACATAGGTATGAGACTGAGGCGAACCATTTTTGGCTAAAATTTTATCACAGGCAAAGATACTGTCAGACTGTTCGTTGCTTAAGCTGTTGCTTACAGGAAAGATCAGTCATTACACGATAGTAAGGAAACGCAAAGAAAAAAGGGGCAAAATTTTCGTTTAGTTTCAAGATGGTAGCTTTCCTTGAATTTGGACGAATGTAAGACACTACCTGTAACAAGTAGAGCGATTTCAGCAGTATCAGATTACATTATTAGCCGTAAACGTCTGCAATCCGTCACGATGTCTAAATATTTCAGAGTAGTACTATGGAGTGACGTCAGGACGAACGTGTAAAAGCAATAGCAGGAAAGGCGAATATGTACTGAGAGAATTCAGCGCATTTGTAAAGGAAACCATACAAGTTGCTAGTGTAAGCAATTCTAAAGTACAGAGTGACCCGACTGTCCGTTAACATTTGAAAATTTTCACGGAATAATGTAGGGAGAAAGGTAAAAACTGACACACATACATAAAATGACATGGGGTTTTATTGAAACCGAAAAAGTGTACAAAATGACTAACGGATAGCGCTTCATGTGATATAAATACAGTTATTAGCATAACAACTCATTTTTAGCAAAGACGGTGTTTTCAGTTGAAACTTCCAGGCTGAGAGGCCGTAGTCGATGTATAAAACTTCCGCCTAACGTTTCGTCTCCATCTGCGGGCTACTGAGGCTCCAGGTACTCTCGCATTTATAGAGCGCATAGAGGGCACCACCATTCGTCACGTGACGCCGACGGTATGCCTAACTTTAGAAGGCGTCATCATTCTCGATTAAGAGTAATCGATTGTCATTCAGCTGGAGCAACGTCGACACCCATATTTTGTCCAACTTTAAAACTCCCTCTATCCTATTAAAATTATTATGGTGTTTGTGAATCTCTATTGCTTCTCCATACATGCGCTCATGATAATGGGAAGTTCGTGCTAGAACACTTGTCTCATTAAATTTAATTTCGTGGTTCAATCTCGAAGAACATGATCAGCTACGGCCGATTTTTCTATGTGTCCTAAGTGACAGTTTCTTTTATGTTCGACTAAACGGGTGTTTACACGTCTTTTCGTTGTTCCAATATATACTTGTCCACAACTGCACGGAATTTTATATACCCCAGGTGTTGGTAAGGGGTGTCGGGCGTCTTTTGCATTTCTTAAGTATTCCTTTATCTTCATGGTGGGTCTGAAGATTGCTTCGATCCCATACCTGGCCAGAACTTTCCCGATACGGTCCGTGAATTTATTAATGAACGGCAGGAAAACTTTTCCAGTAGGTGACCGTTGTTGCTCTTGATTTCTGGCTTCTTTGATGGAGGCCAGCAAGGAAATTGACCGAGCCCGGAAGTTTCAATTGAAGACGGCACCGGCCGTGAAAGCCTACATTCTATGAAAGACGATGTTGTTTATAACAAATGCTCAACATGTCGGCCGTCATCCATTAGCACTGCACGCGATCCTCACCAATCGATGTGAACAAGAAATCTTTCGCACGTGCAGCAACAGGTATGTGGTTCGCCATCCGGCACAAAGTCGTGCCTTCTAAACATGTGTTTATCGAAGTTCGTGATTATTTCCTTCACATCAACACTTGTCACAGGACCTTTACCCGTTCGAATACCCTTCTTTGTCTATAGGATCGTAGAGCTGCAGTAGCGGATTCTCCATTCTGATACTGAAGCTTCACTAACCAGAGTCTTTTTCTGGTAAACTCAACATGGTGCGATTGCTGGCGCATCCGTCTCCCTCTCTCACTAGAATCCTATTTCATACATGATCCTCATGCGGCGTCACTAGTGTGTTGCTGTCCAGCGCCATCTGTTCGCCGGATTTTGCACTCGCTTTTGGTTTCAATAAAACCTCACGTTATTTCAGGGACGTACGTCAAGTTTTACCTTTGTACCTGCAATATTCCGTGAATCAGTGCGTTTTCAAATGTTGACGGGCTTTTGGGTCACCCTGTGCTTGTACAATGTTTGGAGCCCAGATCAGCTAAGCCTGACAGCAGACATCAGACGAATTCTGAAACGCGCTGCTAACCGCTACATTTCAGCCCATACAAAGTGTTAACAAACATACACAGTGAATACATATGGGAATCTTTGGAAGAAAAACGATATTTTGTTCACGGAATCATGCTTAGAAAAAATGGAGCTATTTTATGACGACTATGCAACAGCTGTGCAGCTATGCTTCCTCTGTCGGGTATCCCATGTAGGTACCAAGGAGATGTCCGCCCCCGGTAGCTGAATGGTCAGCATGACGGATTGTCAATCCTCTGGGCCTGGGTTCGAGTCCCGGCTGAGTCGGGGAATTTTCTCCGCCCAGGGACTGGGAGCTGTGCTGTCCTCATCACCCTATCATCCTCATCGACTGCAGGTTGCCGAAGTGGCAAATTGAAAGACCGGCACCCGGCGAACTGTATGCCCGACGGGGAGCCCTAGTGATAAGAAAAAAAAAAACCAGGAGATAGCCGCGCGTACCGAGGTGTACAGTAACATTTCCCTGGATTTATCTGCGAATGAGGCAGGAATAACGGGCTTACAGAGCTATATGTAAAAAAAAAAAAAAAAAGAATTTGTCGTTAGTGAAGTAGAGCTTCATAAAACCACGATATTAAATAGCAAAGGGTCTACAATCTCCCTGCAAGAGGGTACATAGCTTACAACTGTAGATTTTTCATGGGATTGCAGTTCATGACATCTAACATTGTAGAATGACGCATAGCTTAGAAGCCGTACTATGACAACAGGCAGTTAACAGTTCAAAATCGGGGTGAACTGATACACATGAAACGTTAAATACTCTATGCTCTTGATCAAACCCAGTGGTAACACATTTTAGCCACAGAGCTACTATTCAGAAATGAAGATAAAGGTAGAGCTCACAGATGTTTTGAGTTAAGGAGGACCTTGTTGACAGTGGTTCCTAGGCACATAAACAGAGGTGATAAAAGTCATGGGATACCTCCAAAATCATATCGCACCTCCTTTTGTCATGCGTAGTGCAGGAACTTGATGTCGTTGGAAGCACCCTGCAGAAATATTGAGCCATGCTGTTTCTGTAACGTTCATAATTGTGAATGTGTTGCTGGTGCAGGATTTTGCGCACGAGCTGACCTCTCTATTATGTCCCTTAAATGTACGATAGGGTTCATGTCGGGCGACCTGAGTGGCCAAACCATTCACTCTAACTGTCCAGAATGATCTTTAAACCAATCACGAGCCATGGTGTCCTGGTGATACGGCGCACTGTCATCCGTACGAGTACCATCATCGTTTGGGAACAAATGGTCTTAAAGTAACCGAATGTAACTATTTCCAGTCATAGATCGGTTCATTTGGATCAAAGGACCCAGTCCATTCCAAGTAAACAAAACCCACAACATTACGTAGTCACCACCGGTCGTGGTCTACAGAGGTCAGCACTGTAGTTCAGCTCTCCCAAGGACAAGACAATTGTACGAATAAAGGTTGTTTACCCTGCCTTCCTGTTCCACGAGAAAAAAAAAAATAAAATAAAAAAATAAAGTGGTCCCGTTGTTGGACCGTAAAGCGGAGGAACCGCGTTCCAAACTCTCTCATGCTTATTATATTTTTTATTTTTCTGTGTTCGGTTAGAGGGTTCGCTGCCCTCTGCTATAAAAAAACTAAGTGAAAGAATCAAGGATGAACGCGAATGGGTGACAGGTGACGTCCGCCCCAACAAATACCACTGCTTCAATTTTGAATAAAAATTATCAGGAGTGGCAGCCGAAGACTACCGACATAAAGTCACCCTCATTAGGTGTCTTAACGATCTCTCCATTGGCAGAAGATTCCGGAATAGTCCTCAATTAGATTAGACAAAGATTGAATAACCAACGAAAGGATAAAGTTCTAAGAGTCAGGGCGTGGAATATCAGAAGTTTGTATCTGATTGGGAAGCTAGAAAATCAGAAAATGGATATTCTAAGTCTCAATCTAGATATAGTGGGCGTCAGTGAAGTTAAATGCAAAGAAAAAAAATTGTGGTCAGACGAGTATAGATAAAAATTAACACCAACAGAAAATGGTGTAAAACGAGCGGCATTCGTTATGAATAGGAAAGTAGGACAGAGAGTGAGTTAACATGAACAGTTCTCATCGGAACTGACAGCAAAGCAACACCGACAATAGTAGGTCAGGTACACATGCCGACGTCGCAAGCAAAAGATGAAGACACAGAGAATATTGAGGATATTGAACGGATAATTCACTACGTAAAGGGAGATGAAAATATATTCGTCATGGGTGACTGGAATGCGGTTATAGTGGAAGGAGTAGAAGAACGGATACGAAAGAATATAGGCTTGGTAGTAAGAATGACAGAGGAAAAAAACTACCTGAGCTCTGAAAAAATTTCCGGATGGTAATAGCGAATACTCTGTTCAAGAATCCCGAGAGGAGGAGGTATACTTGTTCTGGACGTACAGGAAGATTTGAGATAGACTGTATCACTGCCAGGCAGAGATTTCGAAGATACTGGATTGGAAGGCGCACCCAGGGGCAGATATCGACTAAGATCACAATTTGGTAATAACGGACAGTAGGCTGACTCTTAAGAGACTAGTCAGGAGGAATCAGTGACTAAAGATATGAAAGTACGAGGGTTGGAACTTCAATAGTGGCAAATACACTCCTGGAAATGGAAAAAAGAACACATTGACACCGGTGTGTCAGACCCACCATACTTGCTCCGGACACTGCGAGAGGCCTGTACAAGCAGTGATCACACGCACGGCACAGCGGACACACCAGGAACCGCGGTGTTGGCCGTCGAATGGCGCTAGCTGCGCAGCATTTGTGCACCGCCGCCGTCAGTGTCAGCCAGTTTGCCGTGGCATACGGAGCTCCATCGCAGTCTTTAACACTGGTAGCATGCCGCGACAGCGTGGACGTGAACCGTATGTGCAGTTGACGGACTTTGAGCGAGGGCGTATAGTGGGCATGCGGGAGGCCGGGTGGACGTACCGCCGAATTGCTCAACACGTGGGGCGTGAGGTCTCCACAGTACATCGATGTTGTCGCCAGTGGTCGGCGGAAGGTGCACGTGCCCGTCGACCTGGGACCGGACCGCAGCGACGCACGGATGCACGCCAAGACCGTAGGATCCTACGCAGTGCCGTAGGGGACCGCACCGCCACTTCCCAGCAAATTAGGGACACTGTTGCTCCTGGGGTATCGGCGAGGACCATTCGCAACCGTCTCCATGAAGCTGGGCTACGGTCCGTTAGGCCGTCTTCCGCTCACGCCCCAACATCGTGCAGCCCGCCTCTAGTGGTGTCGCGACAGGCGTGAATGGAGGGACGAATGGAGAGGTGTCGTCTTCAGCGATGATAGTCGCTTCTGCCTTGGTGCCAATGATGGTCGTATGCGTGTTTGGAGCCGTGCAGGTGAGCGCCACAATCAGGACTGCATACGACCGAGGCACACAGGGCCAACACCCGGCATCATGGTGTGGGGAGCGATCTCCTACACTGGCCGTACACCACTAGTGATCGTCGAGGGGACACTGAATAGTGCACGGTACATCCAAACCGTCATCGAACCCATCGTTCTACCATTCCTAGACCGGCAAGGGAACTTGCTGTTCCAACAGGACAATGCACGTCCGCATGTATCTCGTGCCACCCAACGTGCTCTAGAAGGTGTAAGTCAATTACCCTGGCCAGCAAGATCTCCGGATCTGTCCCCCATTGAGCATGTTTGGGACTGGATGAAGCGTCGTCTCACGCGGTCTGCACGTCCAGCACGAACGCTGGTCCAAATGAGGCGCCAGGTGGAAATGGCATGGCAAGCCGTTCCACAGGACTACATCCAGCATCTCTACGATCGTCTCCATGGGAGAATAGCAGCCTGCATTGCTGCGAAAGGTGGATATACACTGTACTAGTGTGGACATTGTGCATGCTCTGTTGCCTGTGTCTATGTGCCTGTGGTTCTGTCAGTGTGATCATGTGATGTATCTGACCCCAGGAATGTGTCAATAAAGTTTCCCCTTCCTGGGACAATGAATTCACGGTGTTCTTATTTCAATTTCCAGGAGTGTATTTACTCACAACCGATACAAAAAAAGTTACATGTTTGCACCTGTTACTGTCCTTCAAAGTAGTCACCAGCGTTGTGTAGAACCCGTTGCCAGCGATGTGGAAGGCGTAGTATACCGTTATATACCGTTAACAGAGCCTGTCCAAGTGATGGTGCGAATGGAGCGGTCTACAGCTGTCGAATCTCTGGAACAGTTCTGAAGCGAATGGCACGAAGTGGTTCCTTCATCTTTGGAATCAAATCAAAGTCACGAGGAGGTAATTCCGGGGAGTATGGTGGATGGTACAGTACTTCCCAGTGCCATCGACGGAATAGAGCAGCCACAGCTTGCGCTGTATGCGCCGGCGCATTGTCGTGCAAAATGATGGGTGGGTTGCGCAGAAAGTGTCGCCGCTTCTTTCGCAAAGCTGGTCGCAGGTGAGGCTCCAAAAACGAACAGTAATACTGTGCACTGACGGTCTGCCGTGGAGGAACGTAATGCATTAGGATAACACCATCACAGTCGTACACGAGAATCACCATAACTCTCACCATTCTGGGGCTCTGACGTACTTTCGACTTTGGCGGCGACCCACAATGACGCCATTCGTTGGATTGGCGTTTCAGTTTTGGCTCGTACGATGTGGCCCATGTCTCATCCAGTGTTACGATATTGCGTAAGAAAGCCTGTCCTTCGCGCTCATATCGCTAAGTGCGTCTGAGCGGCGTCGTAACGCATCCATTTTTGCATTTCCGTCGAGTCATGCGGAACCTATCGTGATGCAATTTTTCGCGTCCCCAGGCATTCCTTCAGGATGCGAAGCACAGTCGTATGCGCTAATCCGGTTTCTTGGGCGAGCTCAAGAAAATTATGGCGTCGATCATGGTTCACTAACGCGGCAACAGCATGCACTTCTTCTTCAGAGACGCTTGGACGACCTGCCCGATGCATGTCTGCCACAGTTTGCCGACCATCGTTGAAGGATTTTACCCAACGTGCCACTGTTCTGTTTTGCAATGCCGATTCCCCTCACGCCTCTTGGAGACCTTGATGACACTGTCATGCTGTACGATCTCTGGCACATTCAGTCTTGATCAAACTCCGCTGTTCCCGTTTCGAAAACATAGTGACACCGTTACGTTAGACCGCTCGCTCACAAGCGACTGTGTTTCCCTCAATTGTGAACACGCCGGTGACGCGGGACGGGCGAGTCCATTTGCTCGGAGGTAAGGTAGGTAGACCTATGTCAACAACGTGTGCTATCAGCGACAATAGTAGTTTCCATTGCATAGTGTCTCCACAGCAGTGTTGCCACTATTTAAGTTCCAACCTACGTACTAAGAAATAAAGAGATACACTTGGAGTTTTCTGAGGCTACATATTCTGCAATAGTTGAAGAGAAATGGCCATCTCTAAAAAGGGCAACGACAGAAGTTGGAAAGAAAAACATAGGTAAAAAGGAAGTAACGGAAAAAAAACCATGAATAACAAAAGAAATACTTCATCTGATCGACGAAGGAAAGTGGTACAAAAATTTTAACGGAAATTCGGGAATAAAGGAATAAAAGCCAGGAATGAAATAAGTAGTAATTGCACGTAAACTGAGGCAAATTAAGAAATCTAAGAAGAAATTACTATCGGATTGTCATCATACAGAAAAGTGAAATTAAAAGCAAGGACCGTAACATGAAGAGCGCAATGGCAATTCCACTGTTAAATGTAGAGGTGAGGACGGATAGGTGGAAGGAGGGAGAGGATTTGTCTGATGACGCGATGGAAGATGGAACCCAGTTTTAGAATCAGAATTTAGAGAGGGTATAGATAACATTCCATAGCAGATTCTAAAGTCATTTGGTCAAGGGGCAACAAAACGACTATTCTCGTTGTGTAGAATGTATGATACTTGTGTCACCATCCGATTTTCGGAAAAACGTCGTCCACACGATTCCGAAGAGTTCATAAGCCGAAAAGTATGAGAATCATCATACAATCAGCTTAGCAGCCCATGCATGCGAGATGCAGCAATAATATACAGAGGAAAGGAAAAAACACTGAAGTTCTGTTACATGCCGATCAGATAGGATGCAGGGAAGGTAAAGGCACAAGAGAGGCAGTTCTGATGCCGTGATTGATAATGGAAGAAAGACTTAAGAAAAATCAGAACACGTTCATAGGATTTGTCGACCTGGAAAAAACGTCGATAATGTAAAATGATGCAAGATGATTGAAATCCTGAGAAAAATAGGGGTAATATGTAGGAAAAGAAGAGTAGTATACACATATGTACAGGTACCAAGAAGGAACAATAAGAGTGGAAGACTAGGAACAAAATAAATGGATTAAAAAAAAAGTGTAATACAGAGATGTAGTTCACTCCTGCTATTCAATCTATACGTTGAAGGAGCAATGACGGAAATAAATTATAGGTTCAAGAGTGGGACTGAAATTTAAGATGAAGGGATATCAGTGTTAAAATTCGCTGATGATAATGCTATCAGTGTAATTGACGAAGTATTACAGGATGTGTTGCAGGGAATGAACAGTCTAACGAGTACAGATTATGGCCTGCGAGTAAATCGAAGAAAGACGAATGTAATGAGAAGTAGTAGAAATGAGAACAGCGAGAAGCTTAACATCAGATTCGGGGATCACGAAGTAGATGAAGTTATGGAATTCTTTTACTGCGTAGCAAAATAACCCATGATGGACGGAGCAGGGAGAACAAGAAAAGCAGACTAGAATTGGTAAAAAGGACATTCCTGGTCGAGAGAAGTCTACTAGTATAAACATAGGTCTTAATTTGAGGAAAAAATTTCTGAGAATTTGAGATGTGGTGCTACAGCAGAATGTGGAAAATCCAGGTAGACTGCTGAGGTAAGGAATGAAGAGGTTCTCCGTAGAAAGGGCGAGGAATGAAAAATGTTGAAACCATTGACAAGAAGATGATAGGACATCTGTTAATACATCGGGGAACAGCTTCCATGGTAATAGAGGGAGCTTTATGGGGTAGAAACTGTAGAATAAGGCAGAGATTGGGTTACATACAGCAAATAATTGAGGACGTAGGTTGCAAGTGCCACTCTGAGTTGATAAGGTTGGCATAGGAAAGGAATTCGTGGCGGGACGCATCAAACCAGTCAGAAGACCGAAAGCAGCTTGCGCCGTTTGTTGTTGGTAACTTGTGTCCATGGCTTCGTGAGCTTTGTGATGTCTGTGCCATAGTCGAACCCGAGCATTAGCTCTTACCAATTGAAAGCTGGATTCATGTGACCAGGCCACCGTTTTCCAGTCGTCTAGCATCCAACTGATATGCTCAAGAGCCCAGGAGAGGCGCTGCAGGCAATGTCATGCTGTTAGCAAAGGCACTCGGGTTGGTCGTCTGCTGCCATAGCCTATTAACACCAAATTCCTCCCGCCGCTACGTCCTAAGGGATACGTTCTTCGTACGTCCCACACTGATTTACCACTGACGCAAAAGACGCTGTCCTCGGCCGTTATGTGAAGGCCGTTGGCCAGTGCGTTGCCCCTGCTGATTTGTAATGCCGGAAATGTGGTATTCTCGTCACACTATTGACACTACGGACCTTGGAATACTGAATACCCTGACGATTACCGAAACTGAATGTCCCATGCGTCTAGCTACATCTATCATTTCACAGTCAGAGTCTTTAATTCCCGCCGTGAGCCCATAATCACGTCGGAAACCTTTCCACATAATCACCTGTGTACAAATGACGGCTCCATCAACGCACTGCTCTTTTATACCTTGTGTACGCGATACTACCACCATCTGCATATGTGCATATCGCTATCCCATAACTTTTGTCTAGGAGAAAGATTTCTCGAGATCGCCGATTATTGCAGGTGTCGACAACCGTGGAATATTAGGACTGACTAAGTTATGTCCAGTCAGGAAATCTAACAGGAAACACTTTCAAGATCATAATATATTGTGCCTTCGTTTTACGCTATTTTTTTAATAGAAAGGTGTCATACGTCACAGATATCTCAGCCTATAACCTGAATTTCAAAAAATTGGAATAGAAGAAATTGTATCGCGTTTGTTCTCTGAAGCGGGAAGTACGGGCGACATAAATCTGTGTCCAACCGATACAACTCACTCGCTCTTGTAATAAGCTGCAGTGTACATCCTTTAAATGCACATTATGGTAAATTTAGTAAGCTATGTACCTTGTGTACTGTTTCTCCTGGCTGGACATGAATGTGAAATGTATAGATTACGTGTTTTCACGATAAGTGTTGTATGAGTAACTTGCGAGTTTTACCAAGGAACAATATATTATGCTACAATTTATGCCTATTCCATGGAATGGAGATTCTGTGTTTGAACTCTGACCTCTTTTGTCGTTACTATTCTTCTTCTGGGCTTATGATCTGGACGCGAACCGTAAGTAGCGTTTAACGAAGGTTCATCTTGCTGTATCAGTCAATGTTAGTTATTAAGAAAACTGAAAATAGAGTTGTTTGTGACTTAAAAATTCTGTCCGTGTTGAAATCATTTGTAATCCTAAACCTTGCTTGCCTGGAGTGGACATGGGCCTTAACAGAAATTCTTCATTATTAGGCGCAGTCTTAAAAAATAATTAAGAACTTTCTTTTAGCTTATCGTAGAGACGTGCACCGGTTAGAAAACTAAACCTCCTTTCAGATTCTACGAACCTGGCGGTCACTGCAAATAATTTAATAAGACCCACTTTCAGATTTTCTCAAAGTTGCGATATAACATTACAGGCAGGAAGACCTGGTCACAGGATTCTAGTTCTGGTATAAGATTTTATTTGCAAAAGCTACGCTTGTTATCTTGGGAATCAAGACGAAACCACGATTTTGATTTACGGAATTTATTGTTGTACAGTGAACGGACTGGTGAAATATTCTCTGGTGCTATAAGCACGTGACTTTTAACTTGACGTCGACTAGGCATATTTTGAGGAATATCCGAGGTGTCTTAATAGTTAAACAAATGAGTATTTACAATTCCGTAAAACCTGAGAACTGAGCTAGTTTACTGAGTGCTTATACTCGTCGGGCTAAATTAAACAACTTACTACACTGTTAATAATTTTCCTACATTAGTTATTTCTCTTTTATGCTGAGCCATTGCATTAATGTGTGTTTCTTTTTTATATAAGTCACGGCTCGTATTCATTCTATTACATTACACTGATAGCAAAGAAAAGGAGTCACAACTATTTTTATTTTATTACATTACTCTTGGGGATCTAATTTACATTAATTAAATTTATTATTTATCAGTTCTTCATTTAAACGCGTCACAATGTATTAGACACTTTAAAGCAATGCACTAGAGTGCAGTCAATATCATTTGAATATCAGGTAAGCCATCTGTAGGAATGTAATTGAGGGAGATCAGGAGTGATTTCATTTCGATATTAACCATTGATTTTGGGTCATGATTAATCCTATAGTAGCTACTACACGAAAAATTAATTAATACCGAACTCTTAAGTGTTCTAAGTTGTATATAATGATTTAAATAGAGAGAAATAAGTAAGATTTAGTTCCTTACAACATTACAAACTTACATTGCCTACCAAAAAAGTGAAACACCCAGCTGTGAGGAGGAAACGAAATGAAAGGTAGCGTGTTGAGAGGGCATGTTATGTTATTTCAGTGATTACAGAAGGGTGCCAAATTTATAAAGAACTTGGCAATATGAGCCCACTTATCAGTATGACGTTGCATCCCCTCTGGTCTGGACGCATACACTGGTTCGATATGGAAATGTTTCATAAGAGTGTTGCAGACGCTCCTGAGATTATATGGCCCACAACTGTTGTAGCTGGTCCATGATATCCTGGATACTTTGACTGGGACGTAGTTGACGTCCGAACTGATGCCACACATGTTCTATGGAGGACAGATCTGGCTATCTTGTTGGTCAAGAGAGTACCTCAGCATCATGCGTACGGGTCATAGACGTACCATGAGTGGGCGAGCATTATACTGCTGGAAAATGGTACCACGTCGCTTGCGATGTAAAAAACGACGGCGCAAGGTGTTCTTGACTTACCGTTGTGGCGTTAACCGTTACCTAATGTCCTACCTGACGGCCTCCCACTCTACGACGCCACGAGTAACACCGCTCTGCCTCGCCACAACATTGGAACGGTGGGGCCTCTCACCAGGACGACCATCCAAGGTACCGCAGAACCGTGATTCATCGCTGTTCACAATGCGACACCCCTCGCAAACAGTCCATACTTCTTGGCCCTGGCACCACTACAAACACAGCACTTTATTTTGTGGTGATAACATGTGGGACGGCACGTTTCTAGGACAGTTGCTGCTAGTCTCCGGTCAAAAGTGCGGGATGACGCAGAATTTTGCGCGGGGTCCATTACTTGTTCTCAGATGGCAGACACTGATTTGTAGGGCTTACCAAATTTATTCACCTTGGTTGTGTTCGTTTACCCTAGGCACAAGAAGGTAACAGCATAGGTGGAAGACGTCTCAAGCATCTTTGCTGTCCAGATGATACAATTTTCTCTAGCAGCGATACAAACGAACTGTCAACGAAGGTCAGGGAACTCGAAGATGCTTCCCAAGCTGTAGGAATTAAGATTAGCCTTCAAAAGGCCACAGTCATGAAACCTATTAGCTTTACGGTCTGCATCGAGACTCTGCTCTGGAAATAGTAAATGAATACATTCACCTGCGACATAAACTTGGAAGCGATAACCAGTCAGCAGAGATCCCTCTTTAAATTCGCGTCTGAAACTCTGGATACTGCACGATTGACTAAATGGCCAAATGGAGACTCACAATGAAGCTTCCTTCAAACTCTTTCGGATGCTGATAATGCTGTCTCACACTCGTACAACGCATCTCCGTGTCAGTCATAGTGATCACTTAACATCTGACACTATTGATGCCTCTTATGTACTGTACCGTGCCTGGTAACAACACTAAACACGGACGTACTCTGGTGGTCATTCTGCTTGTTACAGAGAGCTGCAACTCTAATCAGTTACACATCCGTCGATGATGTGTACATGTACGAAATTCCACTGACATCCGACCATGTCTTCCGTGTACTTCACTTTTCTTTCGGGCAGTGTAATAATCATGTAGCTGAGGCTAGACGCCAGTATTCTCCTTTTCTCCTCGTTAGTAAATTAAATTTATAATTTATAATTATATCCTACGAGACACGCCAAGGTTTCACAAGCTGACGAAGAGCTTATGAACGGAAAATTTCATCCTGATATTCTCGGAAAGAATGCACAAAAAAGTTACTTTTCTTGCAAGGTAATACTTAAATAATCGTTCGTAGATATCACAGTACCATGTCACAAAACGCAAGAACAGACCACCATGTACCACTCTTTAATTAAGCTAACTTCAAGTGAGCACAACACAGTAGATGAACATTTGGTAGTTTTAAAAATAGAAAATCAACCGGAAATCAGGATAACACTTTTATTGCAATAAAAATGAAGTGCAGAGGATGACACACAGGTGTTGAAACTTGTGCGAGTAAATGAAAAAAAAAATATATGTATTGTGTTTTCCAGAACGCAGAGTTTCTTAAAAATCAAATTTAAAATATATCACATTTTTCTATTACAAATAGGTTTATAAACAGTGAACCTCACAAATTAGTGTTAATCTCATTGTTTTATTTTCCATGTTACTTACTACTTTGTCAAAAACGGCACATTGCCGGGAAGAATTTCGCTGGGATACTCCAGCGCATATCACTAACAGATGACGTGTTGGCATCGAGCGATTTGTTTGTATGACGGCTGCGTCCGTAAAGAGCTGGACGAGACATTTGTCAATAGTAGTGACCACCTAGCAGACATTTATCTACCTCAGAGACCTATAGTAGCAGTTTTTAGAAATGTATTGTCTCCCGTGGCATTATGTAAGATGTCGTTCAGGGTGGTGAGTCCTCGGTTTTGACTATCACGCTAAGGTTATGAGTTCTGCCAATCGAACTGTTTGCCGGAAAACTTCGTTACCTGTCGTTTTTCACACTAAAAACGCATGCCCAGAAAGTTTCCTTTAGTAATATTCGACAGAAATGTTCAGATTTTTCTCCTCTATCACAGAGTAGGCAAAACCCATATTCCGCTGGGTCGTAAATTTTGTGGTCCTGGCAGAGCTCTGCCTCGTGTGTTGTACAATATCGGTCACCTGCAGACCAAAGTTAGTGGAGACCAACAAATGTAATGCACAATCCACAGCTTCAATGTGCTCTGGAAGGTCGGTGAGGAATCGTTGTTAAGTAAGATGCATTCTTTTATCTCTCTGCGATCTTCCAAAGTACAGCACATCACAGAGGTATAAATTTACAAGCAGGCGTTTTATCTTGATTTCTTCTGATACAAGGCTATGGTCGTTATGAATTTCTGAATTTTGACCCACTTTTGCCATTAGCAAAATTATATGTATATGAATTCACCCTGAATAAATATAGAGGCTTAGAGTATTCAGAATTTCATTAAGGTCGGAAAAATTAGAGCTTCAGCGATTAGAAAACGATGATCGAAGTACAAGGTTACGTTAGGAGCAGAGTAGATTTTTCGTGAACTGTTGATAAACGCCGGCCGTGGTGACCGAGCGGTTCTAGGCGCTTCAGTCCGGAACCGAGCGACTGCTACGGTCACAGGTTCGAATCCTGCCTCGGGCATGGATGTGTATGATGTCCTTAGGTTAGTTAGGTTTAAGTAGTTGTGGTGATGCTGCATTTTTCTTGCCTTCCTCAGCTGTGCTGATAGCGTACTAGAAGCAAGTAATGTCTCTCAACTTAGGGAATTTTTTCTAAGACAAGATTTGTTTTCTTTAATTCGACAAGAATATCATAATGCAACATTATCAGTCTTTTTACGTCAGTTAGCTTATTTCTCTGATACAACCAGGTTACAAACGAAATTTAAATTGTTCCTCATTTATTGACAATAACATAAATATATGTTTAGGATTACGTACCTCAGTTGGTAGAAAGGGAGCCATTATAGGATCGTCTGTCTGCCTGCCTGCCTGTCCCTGTTCTTAAAACTCAGGAACGGGTAGATATCTCAAACTGTAAATTACGCTACTGGCCATTAAAATTACTACACCACGAAGATGAAGTGCTACAGAAGCGAAATTTAACCGACAGGAAGAATATGCTGTGATATGCAAATGATTAGCTTTTCAGAGCATTCACACAAGGTTGGCGCCGGTGGCGACAGCTACAACGTGCTGACATGTGGAAAGTTTCCAACCGATTTCTCATACACAAACAGCAGTTGACCGTCGTTGCCTGGTGAAACGTTGTTGTGATGCCTCGTGTAAGGAGGAGAAATGCGTACCATCACGTTTCCGACTTTGATAAAGGTCGGATTGTTGCCTATAGCGATTGCGGTTTATCGTATCGCGACATTGGTGCTCGCGTTGGTCGAGATCCAATGACTGTTAGCAGAATATGGAATCGGTGGGTTTAGGAGGGTAATACAGAACGCCGTGCTGGATCCCAACGGCCCCTCATCACTAGCAGTCGAGATGGCAGGCATCTTATCCGCATGGCTGTAACAGATCGTGCAGCCACGTCTGAGTCAACAGATGGGGACGTTTGCAAAACAACAACCATCTGCACGAACAGTTCGACGACGTTTGCAGCAGCATGGACTATCAGCTCGGAGACCATGGCTGCGGCTACCCTTGACGCTGCATCACAGACAGGAGCGCCTGCGATGGTATACTCAACGACGAACGTGGGTGCACGAATGGCAAAACGTTATTTTTTCGGACGAATCCAGGTTCTGTTTACAGCTTCATGATGGTCGCATCCGTGTTTGGCGACATCGCGGTGAACGCACATTGGAAGCATGTATTCGTCATCGCCATACTGGCGTATCACCCGGTGTGGTGGTATGGGGTGCCATTGGTTACATGTCTCGGTCACCTCTTGTTCGCATTGATGGCAGTTTGAACAGTGGACGTTACATTTCTGATATGTTACGACCCGTGGCTCTACCCTTTATTCGATCCCTGTGAAACCCTACATTTAGCAGGATAATGCACGACCGCATTTTGCAGGTCCTGTACGGGCCTTTATGGATACAGAAAATGTTCGACTGCTGTCCTGGCCAAAACATTCTCCAGATTTCTCACCAATTGAAAACGCCTGGTCAATGGTGGCCAAGCAACTGCCTCGTCACAATGTGCCAATCACTAGTCTTTATGAACTGTGGTATCGTGTTGAAGCTGCATGGGCAACTGTACTTGTACACGCCATCCAAGCTCTGTTTGACTCAATGCTCAGGCGTATCAAAGCCGTTATTATGGCCAGAGGTTGTTGTTCTGGGTACTGATTTCTCCGGATCTATGCCCCAAATTGCATGAAAATGTAATCACATATCAGTTCTAGTATAATAGAATCGTCCAATGATTACCCGTTTATCATCTGCTTTTCTTTTTGATGTAGCAATTTTAATGGCCAGTAGTGTATGTTACATTTGGGGGACCCTCCAACAATCTCGGGATTTTCACGATTTAATGCGCCTGTTGGTGATAATTTGGCACGATATCCCTCAGGAGAACTTCCGAAACTCTATCGAACAGTGCCAAGCCAAATAACTGCTCGCATAGAGGCAGGCGGTGAACTAATGCGTTATTGACTTTTTGATTTGTGAAGCTCTTTCTCTTGAATAAATGATACAAATTTTCTGAAATTGTAATCAGTTGTTTGTCTGCTAAAGTACCCAACACCTACTGATTTCCATCCCATATGGATATATTCTTCGTGGTGCGTCGTTTTTCTTTGTCTTAGAGTGTATATGCAATTATGTCGTGTCTATGCTGTCAGACATGTCCGACATAACAGAGATCACGTAATTATATACATATGAGCGAGAACGACTCTAGGTACTTTCGGTGCAGATGCACCATACCTTCCACACCCACGAGCAGTGGGGCTAATGGGAGAGGTAAGTACTTGCGTCTGACAGGACGAAAAATTGTGTTGGATGGGATATGCGGCCGGATGGTCCAGGCGTTTAAGGCAAATGTTCTTGAGAAGAGCGGCATCGAGGTTCGAGCCCCGGTTGGGCACGTATTTTCAACTTGCACTGTTAATTTATTTCAGTGCCTGTAGGGGCTGAAGTCTTGTTTTCTGGGAATATAAACATTGTTAATCTGGTTAGATACTGTGGTTTTACAGATCTAATTAAACTGAATATGTGTAAAATACTGTTATTACATGTTTATCAATTTATGTATCTGAATATCTACCTTTCCTCACTTAATATTTATTGAAGAGGAATGACAGCGATTTGAAAGCCAACCACCTGTAGTTATACTTTCCCACCACACCCATGCCTATGTTTTGTGCCTTCTTCGTGTCTTTCTTGCCTAAAAGAGGATAGAAGGGAGTCTATTTACTTCCTCATGTATTCTGTTGACATTTTAAGCATTTCGGCAGTTTCTCACCAAGCATAGTTTTGTATATGTATTTCATGCTGTGGATCCCTAGGATTCCACAAGCACCTGTGGGAACTGTATTCTTCAATTAAGAATAATACGATATCCCTCAGGCACTCCATCGGCCAAACCACGTTCACAACAACAATAACAAATGGTTCGGATGCAAAAAACAACATACTGAGATAAAATGACTGCACACTGTTTATCGTAGAAGGAATAAGCCGAAGCGGATGGCATGTGAATTTCCTTTGATGGTTCGCTGAAGAACTAATAACAGGTGGAACACGAGCGAACGACACCGTCTGCGAGTTACACATGACCGAACGCCGTTTGCGAAGGCGCTCCTAGCGCTTACACGAGACGGGATTCTTGTCCGCTGTTGCACGATCGCTTGTGTTCGTTTCGGTGTGCCGGAGATTTAAGAGCCAAATGTCCCTAGACCATGACACGGATGTGAGACACATTAAGAAGGCAGACTACCGGGGCAGTTTCAAAAGCAAAGCTAAAAGAAAAAGTATCGCAAATAAAATCACCGAGCATTTAGTCTGTCCATTCATCCCAAATGATTATAACCAAATGAAAGTAACAGTTTGTCCGAGAGCGCCAAACCCATCCAGAGCAAGCACAACGAGGTGAAGAAAAAGAGCATACACAGCAGAAACCACATCGAGAAAACTGCAATCAATGACGTAGGACTTCGACCAACAAGAAAGGGACACGAAGCAGGTGATAATGGAGAGCACCAACAGAAGAAGTGTTAAATCGGAAAACGATATGAAACTGCTCGAATTACATTATGAGTAGTGAAACAGAGGTTTGGTACAAAGCCCAACAGTGATTCAGTCAGAACTGTAAACCGAGAAAAATTCGCCGGCTATAAAATTTGTTTTATCATAAATATAGATATAAAAATGCAATAAGTTTTGGAAGTATGCACATCTTTGTAGTAGCCACTATTAATGTAAATCGAACAACCCTGTTTAAGCTGTTGGATTTAAGACAATAATTATGGGCGGTCGAATAAGTAACACGATCCTCCAAGAGGATGCGACTCCGTGGACTCACTGATACGACGGGTTTCGAGACCGACTGAATGTAAAAGTAGAGGTAGTTACGGCAGTTTTATTTCGTTGGGTTTAGGGTTCACGGCTTAGGCCATACCGGCCTTCAGCAGAGCCATGTAATAAATTCATACAGATCATATAATACATATTTATACCTCAGCCATTTCCGGAGTAAAGCGGACTAGATAGGACTTTTATCGCTGAGAAATCACCGTATTATTGTCATGCCAGAATATTTCAAATGACTGAAGTCGAAATTTTAGCAGTTTACTCAACCCCAGCGATCAGGCGCATAACTTGAACTTCTGGGAGGAAAGATATACGGCATTGGTAAGACCTCAATTAATCTACACACGAGAAAGTTAGAAGAGCACATTCTTGCTAATTCTTTGCTAGGTACAGACAGTAACTGGATTTTGTTCGGGACTCTTTCAGTGACACTGGTAGCCTACGATGGCGTTTCGCAATGCCCCCACAGCTTAATTCATTAGACCAGTTACTCGGTAAAACAATTAAATAGAAATTAATGTGTCGAACTCGTAAATATCCTTTACGTAAAACAAGGAAGCAACGTTTGGTCTACAATTCTTGTTGTATACGAAAGGAACGCCTCTGTAGTTCGTTCTTCAACATTTTCAATCGTAATCGTCCTACATATTAAATTGTGAAGACGCTAAGGCTTACACAAAATTCAAATTACTTTCATACTGGTTTGTCAGTACGAGCGATATAACGACACTCAAAATCTGCGGGAAGATCTGAAGGCAACCTACGTCGCCCAGGGTTCCGTGACCACTGAGCAAATCAGTGTATGTTATTGCGATTCTGCGTATCCGAATGCCCACTCAAGAGGTACATAAATAGAATGAGTTGTCCACTGCGAAAATAACCAAATATTCTCAAGAGAACTAGCATTTTCTTAACGAAGTCTTATGCAAGTTATTGATAATGTACGTTACTGATTACTGGACACAGTTTTTAATACAAGGCTAGTTATGGATGTTGTCACAGAACGAGGAATACATGCGTGTTCTCAAATTACCGAAGGTTATTCCTAAGAAAAAAGTTTATGTTGTGGCCAAAAAGCGCGTGTATACTGCGATGTCAGTGTAAGAATGACCAACTCGTTCAACTCAGACCTAGCGAAATGGCTAGTGCAACGCTATGACATTTGACTCCTATTCGGGAGGAAAGAGGTTTACATCCGCATCCGGCCATCCACGTTTAGGTAATCACTTAAGGTAAATGTTGGGATAGTTACTTTGTTAGGACACGGCCGATTTCTTTTCCGATCCTTTCCAATACAAGTTTGTGCTGCGTTTCTAATTACCTCGTTGCCTAAGAGACTTTAAAATCTTATCTTCCTTCATTGACTCTGATTTGATTTTCTCAAGTCCTCTCGCTTGCCAAGTACCCAGTTCAGCATAACTCCTGCATCCCACCACATCAACGATCAGTATTTATTACTAGGTGTGCCATTACGATTCTTTCCTTTCTCAAGGTGCCTTCAGATGAGTCCCGATTTCAGTTGGTAAGAGCTGATGGTAGGGTTCGAGTATGGCGCAAACCTCTCGAAGTGATAGACCTTAGTTGTCAACAAAGCATTGTACAAGCTAGTCGTGGCTCCATAATAATGTGGCCTAAGTTTACGTGGGATGGAGTGGATCCTTTGGTCCAACAGAACCGATGACTGGCTTGTTATCTTCGGCTACTCGGAGACCATCTGCAGCCAGTCATGGCCTTCATGTTTCCAGAAAATGATGGAATTTTTACGTATGAAAATGTGCCATATTACCGGGCCACAATTATTTGCGATGAGTTTGAAGAAAATTCTCGCCAATTCGAGCGAATGATTTGACCACCCAGACCGCCCGACATGAACCCATCGAACATTTATGGGGTATAACCTAGAGGACACAGGTCACTCCAATGCTCATGAAAGTAATCCGCTGAATTACAGACCCATATCACTAATGTCGGTTCGCAGGAGGATGTTGTAACATGTACTGTACTCGAACATTATGAATTACTCAGCAGAAAACGGTTTGTTAATAAATAGTCGACGGAGTCATAAAGTGTCGTTCTTGTGAAACACAAAAAGGTCTCTACTCTCACGAGGCAAGGAGGGAATTTCCAATTGATTCCACCTTTTTAGATTACCAGAAGCCTTTTGTCACCATTCCTCATAAGCCGTTTCTAATCGCGTGCCTGTGGAGTATCGTGCCAATACTGAGATCTTGCCAGAAAGGTCACAGTTTGCAGTAACTGAGGGGAAGTCATCTCGTAAAACAACAGTAATACCTGGCATTACCCCGGGAAGTGTTATAGACCCTCTGTTGTTCCTGATCCATATTAGCGATGTAGGAGACAATCTGAACAGTCCTCTTAGATTGGTTGCAGATGATGCTGTCGTTTGCCACCTTGTAAAGTGATCAGATAATTAAAATCAATTGCAAAATGGCTTATAGAAGATATATCTATGGCGCTAAAAGTGGCAATTGACTCTAATAATGAAAAAAGTGAGGTCATTCACATGAATACTAAAAGGATGCGTTAAATTTCGGTTACACGATAAATCTCGTAAATCTAAAGGCTGTGAACTCAACTGAATACTTGATTACAATTACTAATACCTTAAACTGTAATTATAACATAGACAATCTTGTGAGGAAAGGAAACCAAAGATTGCGATTTATTTGCAGAACACTTAGAAAATGCAACTCGTCTGCTAAAGAGATTGCCTACACTACTCTTGTCCTTCCTCTTCTGGTGTGTTGTGCGATGTAGGATCAGCATCAGACACGACTGACGAATGACATCGAGGGAGTTCAAAGAAGGGCAACTCCTTTTGTATTATCTCGAAACAAGGATAAGTGTGTCACGAATATGCTACTGGAATTCAGGTGGCAATCACTGAAACAAAGGCGGGTTCCCTTGCTGCAGGCTCTTCTCATGAAATTTCGATCTTGAACTTTCTCCTCCGAATGCGAAAATATTTTGTTGGAGCCGACCTACATAGAAGCGATCGTCATAATAAAATAAGAGAAATCAGAGTTCACACGGAAAGTGCTCGTCTTTCCCGCGCGCTGTTAGACATTGGAACGGTAGAGAAATAACTTGAAGGTGGTTTGATGAAACCTCTGTCATGCACTTAATTGTTAATTGGAGATTAATCATGTAGATGTAGATGTAGATGAAAATGAGCAAGCCGACTTCAGTGTGTTTCACTCCCTGACACTTGTAAAACTGACTGATCGACAAATCCCATTTTGTTAAGTTGTATCGCAGTATAATAGGTTTGCCAAAAAAATGGTTCAAAAGGCTCTGAGCGCTATGGGACTTTACTGCTGAGGCCTAGAACTTAGAACTACTTAAACCTAACTAACCTAAGGACATCACACACAACCATGCCCGAGGCAGGATTCGAACCTGCGACGGTAGCGGTCGCGCGGTTCCAGACTGTAGCGCCTAGAACCGCTCGGCCGCTCAGGCCAGCAATAGGTTTGCCACTTACTTATTTCTTTTAGTTTTGTATGATTAAAATTAGGATGTACTTGACTGACAAGTATTGACTCCAATCTCGTAAGCTGACAGAGGGCGAGAGTGCGGTGTGCTGGCCATATACCCCTCGATGTCCGAATCCAGGGATGCCGAAAGTCTGCGGATGACACGGCGGTCGGTCAGTATAGTTAGGTCTTCCGAGGCCTGTTCGGACGAAGTTTAGTTCGTACTGTATTACTAAAACTGTGTTATTTTATATATTTAGTATTAGCAGTTAATTAATTGTACGACTGTACATTGTTTACTGTTTATGTTTGTAGCATTCTATACAATAACATCTTGCTATATATTAGGATAATAGCTCGAAAACTACGTTGAAAAACCAATATTTGGCGCAAGCAGTGGCTAAAAGTGTTTCTCCATGTAATCAAGTTTTACCATTACCTTGTATTTCTAACACTTTTTGGTTCTGGTCCTATGTGAAAGAGGATCTGAAGGCTCTCGTCTGATGTAACTCAAATAGAGCGGTAAGTAAAACATACCGACCACGATGATGTTTACCGTTGGGAATTCTTGTAGCCCCTGCCGGCCTGACGGTTTTCCCACAGGTGCAGTCTCCAGTGCGGAAACACGGATAGCAGTTCCGGCAATCACCGCTAGCCATGTTTTCGGGTCGTCGGCAGTGAGTATCGACAAACGCGCGCCACTGAAAAGCCGGCGGCTACCTGCTCCGTGTCGGCAAACACGGCTGTCTGGTCCGCCGTGGGACGGTGTGTTGACACGACCCGCGGCGGCTGGCTACGGGCCTCTCTATGGCTCTGCGGGGGAGGGGCAGTCGATCTGCGCACAAGTCGACACCCGCCAATCGATCCTGCCACAGTGCTGACGGTGCCGTTTGTGTCTCGAGCACTCTCGCATCTGTGTTACCTCTGATTTTGGAATGACGTCAATTAGATGTCTTTACTTATAATCACTATTTCGGCTGTTGTTCCGTTTCCAAGTGATTGTTTACTATTGAGACAGGTCTATTGGGAGTTTATTATTCATATTTCTGGAATTTGTACGTACTATGTATGTCTCAAACGCTGAACGACAATTCTGAACCGCTTATTATTCGCGCACAGTCTTTGGTCAGAGTAGCTGTGTCGCTGGAAGATTTACTCGTTTTTGTCGTCGTCGCTTGGAGGGTTGTGAAACACGCCGAGCAGAGAACTCTGGGCCATGTAAACGTGAAGTTAAGTGTATCTGTGTTTAAGTAAAACGATTTGCGTTTGAATTTTGTGAAACAGAGGAGAAAGATTTGATTAGCGATTTAGAATAAAAAGAGATGTAACGAGACTAGAAAAGTTTTTGTACTTTCAACATTGCAGCACAGTCAGCAATCGTGATAATCTAATATATAAGAAACTATCAGCCTCGATTGTTGTAGTGAAACCAACCTTTACGTAGGTTTCAGCCCAAATAAGTGAGCGCTCTTCAGAAGATATACTTCTTTCTTCTTCTTCTTTCGCTTACGCTATAGTCCCACAGCGATCGCAGGGTCGGCGTGGTTACAACGGATTTGGCAATGTTAGTGTTAGGGATGGCCGGATGCTCTTCCTGCCGCCACCCCGTACCCCCCAGGACGGAATCAGTGTACCCGAACTGTCTGCGTCGAGTGTAAATCGTGAAATAGTGCGGACGTGTTTCAAATGTCTCAGACGCGTGTAACTGAGGCGGGACGTGGGTACCAGCCCGGTATTCACCTAGCAGGCTGTGGAAAACCGTCTAAAAATCACATCCAGGCTGGCCGGCACACCGGCCCTCGTCGTTAATCCGCCGGGCGGATTTGATCCGGGGCCGGCGCGCCTACCCGAGTCCAGGAAGCACCGCGATAGCGCTCTCGGCTACCCTGGCGGGTTTCTTCAGAAGATATACCTGAATCTATAATTTGTCTAAGAGGGCATGGTCTGGAAATAAAACTATAATAGCTTGAATAGGTGTAGTCACATTTCAAAAATGCGCTACATAAATACTAAGTCAACATCAGAGCTTAACTTAAGTCTTGGCGTTGACTTAGTACTTATGTACCGCATTTTTAAAATGTGACTACGCCTATTCAGGCTGTTTTAGTTTTATTTCTAGACCATACCCTCTTAGACAAATTATAGATTCAGGTATATCTTCTGAAATAGGCTCAATTATTTGGGCTGAAACCTAGGTAAAGGTTGGTTTCATTACCGCAATAGAGGCTGACAGTTTCTTATATATTAGAGTAGAAAAGAGTATGAGGAAGAATGAAGGTAATTATTTATTCTAAACCACGCGCGACTAGTGTCACTAAATAAAATCGTTACCTTCATTCCTCTTCAGCTCTTTTCTAGTCTCGTTTTCATTAAAAATCGAGTAATTTTCACTGTAATGCACTTTTCATGTTTAGTAGTGATTTGTCAAACATTTTTGAGAGTAAGAGTTTGATATCGATCTAACTGTAGTTAGATATCTACAGCTGGCGTACAGAGAGTAGCAAGCACCGTGTTTCCAAGCAATTACATTACGAGATGAGATATTTTCACTTCAGGATCAATTTGTTACGAAAATTATCAACGCACAGAGACCATATCATGACCAGCATTGTTAGGCAGGTCATCAATTAAATATATTAATAGTAACGTTCAGGATTTAATTAGTTTGCACATTTTTTTAGAAAGATTATAAAACAGGTCCAAATTCACGTTGTATTTTCGCAGGCACATACAATTGGTTTCCCTCGCAGTTGAAAATGCACAACGTCATACAGAGCTAAACAACAGCAAAGTTACAACCAACCAGCCAAGCTAGTACAAGTTCAAAAATAAAATAAAACGAAAAGAATTTTTAAAGGAGACTTTCACTATGAAGCGAATCAGTCTACTTGTATTACTCTTAAGAGCAGATCGACTTCGTGTTACTATGCTTCCATACCTCAAATCACATGCATAATGGTGAACGCACACCGATTCAAGAGAGTGCAGTATGATACGAATTCGATATGAATTCTTGCATGAAATGCTACCTCCATTCGTACAGGGTAAGGGTGGAAACTGACGCGATGAAATTGTTCGATGGTAAACGGTGAAACGTTCCATTTCTCGAGTAGCACCAAATACGAGCTACAGTCGCACGACGTTGCTGTGACATTTAAATTGTATGACGAGTTCTACACGCAATGCACGTTTCACTATATGAACACAATGACTTCGATTTCAAGGTAGTAAATGACTTAAATGTATTCTGAAACGAAGCACAGGCCGCTCTTGTAGCTTCATAGCTGATCTTAGTAGACACCCAACTTCTCATTACCACCACTCATAGTGGTGGTAATGAGAAGTGTTTTCAACAGTGATAATGAAGTAAGCGATTTGTGTTTCAGTGTTTTACATTCTCCGGAAACGCAAGCAGTACTTCAAGGTGATCTAGTGCTGAAGATGGTTATGAGTTTGCACCAGCTCATTTAAAACGTCTTCGTACTACGACGCAGACTAAACAAAGTGAATGGGACTGGAGAAAAAAGGATAATAACCCTGTCATCTTCCCATCGATTGTTTACAGTGGGTCTTATAAAGAATTGCTGAACAAATACAAATCACAGGCAGCATTTGAACTATATATTTTTAGAATACATTGATCATTGTTCGGTCTCTTTTGTGACGAGATCAATGTTTACGCTTGAAACAATATGGACAACAAATTAAAAGATGACGATAAGTGGTTTGAAACGACGCTGAAAGAGATTAAATCGTATTTTGCATTACTTGTTTTGATGTCAGAAGTGCTAAAATCTGAAATCTTATTATACTGGAGCAAAGACAGGCGTAGGTATCTGTTTATCATGAAACAAAGATTCGAGAGAAATTCCTTCTTGTTTCATGTTTCACGCATTTTATAGATGATGTAAAAGCAGAGTATCAGGACGGAATGGACGGCTTAGACCTAGAAGACCAGGTGACAGTTCTCTTCTCAATCAAGCGACTCACAGTGAACGGGTATATAAAGAAATTTTTGGTTGTCTCGATATGTGTACCACCAACTCCTTCACTGTGTATTACAAGATCAGTAAAAAAAAGAGACTTCATGTAAAAACAGGGGCTGCTTTGCTGATGAGAAGAAATGATGTTACAGAAAGGTGTATTGTCTACTACTCAAAACGAAAAAGAAGTGTGCGTGGCGAGTGTAAAGCGTGGTAATGTTCTACTTTTCCAAGACTTTTGAGATGTACCATACCCAACAATCATACTAGCTGCTATGTAAAACAATCATATAGACGAAATGTTCTAGGCGCTCAGTCCGGAGCCGCGCGACTGCTACGGTCGCAGGTTCGAATCCTGCCTCGGGCATGGATGTGTGTGATGTCCTTAGGTTAGTTAGGTTTGAGTAGTTCTAAGTTCTAGGGGACTGATGACCATAGATGTTAAGTCCCATAGTGCTCAGAGCCATTTGAACCATTTGAACGAAATGTATTAAATCTAATTCCATAGCAACCAGCATCGTACTTAAATAGGAACTCATTGGCTTAATTAAAGATATACATATTTTCAGGATAACTGCTAATGTGTGGTTACAGCCCGTCACTGAATTCGGTATGAAATATTGTCTAGGTAAGACAAATGTATTTGAAATGTAAGCATTTCGATGAAGTCCGCTACTAACTAGGGCAGTAAGCCACACTGCAACCGAAAGCATCTTGCAACGTCATACCTCGCCAACATCTTGTTTACGGACCCGTGTTCTCTGGAACTTTTGTGCTTCTCTTCTCGGATACTTTCACGTTTGTCAGAATGTGGTACACCCTTCGCAGCTGACGAGGATTCCTGTTTTATCGTACATATGGCTTGAAAAATGTAACAGTAGTCGATGTAACTGAAGGTCAAAGTCCTATTAAGAGGTGAAGAATACAACTGAAGCACGACATAGTGATCTCTAACCAGAAAATCACGCAACAGACGAAGTCACGATCGTAAATAAATACGTTCAACAGTATTCCATTCGAATTCGCTGTAACCACCCACTCGATGTCTCGTATCTGGGATGCTATCTGGAGCCAGCTCTGCCCCCACAAATCATCGGTCCATAATTTAAGGGGTGCGTGATCTGTGTGTAGACATATGGTCCCACTTATTCCGGAAACCCACCAAGTGTATTTAGCACATGTAGCGTATTTTTAAATGTACCGTCACATTAAAAATTATGATGACATCAATATCGAAATTGGTCTTTAGCATTATTTGAATAAAGCTGACAATGGAAAGTGACAATGGCTTCATTCAAACATGAGGGCGTGCTGAAGAGTAAGGTCTCCAACTTTTTTACGTGAAAAATCATGAAGGCTTTTATTTGAAACAAAAGTTATTAACTTGCTACTTCCTTATTCTTCAAGTCTGCGTGTTTATTTCTCAAAACAGTCACCCTGGCGACGAACACATTTCTTCCAACGAGAGACCACTTTGTGGATACCGTCACTGAAGTATGTTTGACTTCGTTGACGGAGCTACAAACTCACCTCTGCTTGGACCGGTTCATCACTCTCAATATGAAGTCGTCGGAGACGTTCTTTCATTTTTTGAAACAAATGAACGTCGGATGCGGGAACTGCATGAAGGATGTTCGATGGCATTGAACCCAAGGCGTCGGATCGTTGCATATACCGCAGCGCTTGTGTGTGGTGAATGAGACGGTGTTCCAAGTGTGGACGAACTCTTCCATTCGAAACTCGATTACATCACGCTATTTCTCGACTACCGATGTATTTATATTAAGCAGCACCATGTTACACGCAAAAATTCAGAGTCCTCCACCGGCAGAGGGCTACAAATATGTAGACGTGAAGAATAAAGACGTAGAATGTTAATAGCATTTGTTTTATTCAAAAAGCGTTAAGAGTTATCACACAAAGATTTCGGAGGCACTGCTTTTCAGTACGACCTCGCATTTCAAACTTGAAGTAACCATACGATTACAGTATCTTTCTCTGTGTGGCTGCATTCCGAAGACAAAGTGCTTCATCATATCAATAAGTAGTGTACAAGAAGCCTAATGTTTGATGTTTCTTGTCAAAGACAGCTAGTTAGTCTCTTTAATAGACCAATACTTTCCGTATAAATCGTTTATCGACAAGGTGTGTAAAATAGAGCAATAAACATTTTGTTCTGATTAAGTCAGTGTCAAGTCTTTTGGAGTGTATTAAGGACTGCCGTTTGTAGGCCTTAAATCAGTATGTATCGCAATTTTAAGTAACGATACCTCAAAAAAATTGTTCATTTACGTTTTGCTGGTTGCCGGAACACTCACAGTATGAAAACTACTATAAAGAGAAAATTAACGAAAGTAATTGATTCAAAAGATGACTCTGTATCAAATCTTACATATGTAAAGCAGGTTTAATCGCGGTCAGAGAACACGATTACTGGCGTGTCGAGCGTTGCGACAGAACTCCCTGCAGCGTAAGTGAAAGCTGTAACGGTACGCGGAAGGCACACCCGTCTATGACTCGCGCTACGGTTACGTCGGGAAATGTAACCGGAGACGTGAGACAGGAACTGTGGACTCTGAAGTCGTAGATGGTATGCATACATACAGGCTCGTACAGCAAAATCTAATACAAATAATTTGGCCAAGTGCGAGTAGGACTTGCGTACTGAGAGTTCCGTACGAATTTAATTATATATATATATATATATATATATATATATATATATACACACTCCTGGAAATTGAAATAAGAACACCGTGAATTCATTGTCCCAGGAAGGGGAAACTTTATTGACACATTCCTGGGGTCAGATACATCACATGATCACACTGACAGAACCACAGGCACATAGACACAGGCAACAGAGCATGCACAATGTCGGCACTAGTACAGTGTATATCCACCTTTCGCAGCAATGCAGGCTGCTATTCTCCCATGGAGACGATCGTAGAGATGCTGGATATAGTCCTGTGGAACGGCTTGCCATGCCATTTCCACCTGGCGCCTCAGTTGGACCAACGTTCGTGCTGGACGTGCAGACCGCGTGAGACAACGCTTCATCCAGTCCCAAACATGCTCAATGGGGGACAGATCCGGAGATCTTGCTGGCCAGGGTAGTTGACTTACACCTTCTAGAGCACGTTGGGTGGCACAGGATACATGCGGACGTGCATTGTCCTGTTGGAACAGCAAGTTCCCTTGCCGGTCTAGGAATGGTAGAACGATGGGTTCGATGACGGTTTGGATGTACCGTGCACTATTCAGTGTCCCCTCGACGATCACCAGTGGTGTACGGCCAGTGTAGGAGATCGCTCCCCACACCATGATGCCGGGTGTTGGCCCTGTGTGCCTCGGTCGTACGCAGTCCTGATTGTGGCGCTCACCTGCACGGCGCCAAACACGCATACGACCATCATTGGCACCAAGGCAGAAGCGACTCTCATCGCTGAAGACGACACGTCTCCATTCGTCCCTCCATTCACGCCTGTCGCGACACCACTGGAGGCGGGCTGCACGATGTTGGGGCGTGAGCGGAAGACGGCCTAACGGTGTGCAGGACCGTAGCCCAGCTTCATGGAGACGGTTGCGAATGGTCCTCGCCGATACCCCAGGAGCAACAGTGTCCCTAATTTGCTGGGAAGTGGCGGTGCGGTCCCCTACGGCACTGCGTAGGATCCTACGGTCTTGGCGTGCATCCGTGCGTCGCTGCGGTCCGGTCCCAGGTCTACGGGCACGTGCACCTTCCGCCGACCACTGGCGACAACATCGATGTACTGTGGAGACCTCACGCCCAACGTGTTGAGCAATTCGGCGGTACGTCCACCCGGCCTCCCGCATGCCCACTATACGCCCTCGCTCAAAGTCCGTCAACTGCACATACGGTTCACGTCCACACTGTCGCGGCATGCTACCAGTGTTAAAGACTGCGATGGAGCTCCGTATGCCACGGCAAACTGGCTGACACTGACGGCGGCGGTGCACAAATGCTGCGCAGCTAGCGCCATTCGACGGCCAACACCGCGGTTCCTGGTGTGTCCGCTGTGCCGTGCGTGTGATCATTGCTTGTACAGCCCTCTCGCAGTGTCCGGAGCAAGTATGGTGGGTCTGACACACCGGTGTCAATGTGTTCTTTTTTCCATTTCCAGGAGTGTATATATATATATATACAGGGTGAGTCACCTAACATTACCGCTGGATATATTTCGTAAACCACATCAAATATTGACGAATTGATTCCACAGACCGAACGTGAGGAGAGGGGCTAGTGTAATTGGTTAATACAAACCATAAAAAAATGCACGGAAGTATGTTTTTTAACGCAAACCTACGTTTTTTTTAAAAAATGGAACCCCGTTAGTTTTGTTATCACATCTGAACGTATAAAAAATACGTAATCAGTGCCGTTTGTTGCATTGTAAAATGTTAATTACATCCGGAGATATCGTAATCTAAAGTTGACGCTTGAGTACCACTCCTCCGCTGTTCGATCGTGTGTATCGGTGAGCACCGATTTACGTAGGGATCTAAAGGGAACGGTGATGGACCTTAGGTACAGAAGAGACTGGGACAGCACATTACGTCCTCATGCTAACACCTTTTCATGACTGGATTTTGCACACCACAGAGTCGCCCGTTAAGGGTGAAGAAACTACTCGATCGCGAAATGCGGTTTCTCAGTTCCCCAAACGCACCAATTTTGCTTGTTGTCGAACCGTTCCAAATGAAAGTGGGCTACGTCACTAAAGCAAAGAATCATGGCCCACGGCCAACCATGCAATTTGAACATCCTAACGCAAATCGTTCAAAAGTTCTTTTATTTCATACAGTTCAAGAGATTCTCAGGATGTGACTACAACTTACATTTTATGGTTGCTTGCAGTAATGTTTTTCTGTTATGCTTCTGAAGTGTCATGAAGACAATTTACAGAGAAGACCAATGTACTCGTATTTTTCGGTAAGTTCTCCTACAACAAACAAAACTTCCGTCCTTTGCTGATCATGTATTAGTTACAGACTATAAGCCTGAAGTAGTTCATGACGTCAGAATCTTGCACCCAGAAAAGAAAGACTTGATGTCCTTGAACACCTTTCTCTTAATGACGGTTTATTCTGAATGAACAGTTGAAGCTGCGTAATAAAAATTTACTTTAATGGTATAGAGCCCTTACTTAGAAATGTCTAAAATTGACTCCTCATTTTCCTCGGGATGGACTCTAAAATATGGTCTTCTTCTCTCCTTTTCATTTATTACATTGTAATTCATTTTCACACAAAATGTACAGAATATTTGCTATTGAGTTATCCTGTATAAATGTTTATTTTGCGTAATACTGTGTGTTGACTTGCCAGATGAAAACATATGCTATTTGAAATAGTTTTGTTAATGTAGGCAGCTGATTTCATCGATTGTTAATAGATGGCACGAGTTGTTTCCTGTCCACGTCGTGACAACTTGAGCCTTGGAGCCGCTAGCTCTGATCCGACCTACTGTGAGTGATTGCTCCTATAGCCCTTAGTGGCGTACAGTTGCCACGCCATGTAGCTATATGTTTATTTACAAGCCCCATTATTATGTCACTTCCAATACCTAGCTACATTTCATATTGTTTTAGGTATGGTTTCAAGAATTTAGGTTTCAACAGCCACCACATGTATCATCAGCTCATACATTTATCCTGATTTTTTTCTCTATATGAACGGTTTTTTAATCTTTTATAGGTAACTGTTTTTCGATCTTTTCTGATAAAGACATCCATAGAAGGCCACGTAAAATAAATATCATAATACATTACTGGCCATTAAAATTGCTACACCACGAAGATGACGTGCTAAAGACGCGAAATTTAACCGACAGGAAGAATATGCTGTGATATGCAAATGATTAGCTTTTCAGAGCATTCACACAACGTAGGTGCCAGTGGCGACACCTACAACGTGCTGACATGAGGAAAGTTTCCAACCGATTTCTCATACGCAAGCAGCAGTTGACCAGCGTTGCCTGGTGAAACGTTGTTGTGATGCCTCGTGTAAGGAGGAGAAATGCGTACCATCACGTTTCCGACTTTGATAAAGGTTGGATTGTAGCCTATTGCGATTGTGGTTTATCGTATCGCAACATTGCTTCTCACGTTGGTCGAGATCCAATGACTGTTAGCAGAATATGGAATCGATGGGTTCAGGAGGGTAATACGGAACGCCGTGCTGGATCCCAACGGCCTCGTATCACTAGCAGTCGAGATGATAGGCATCTTATCCGCATGGCTGTAACGGATCGTGCAGCCACGTCTCGATTCCTGAGTCAACAGATGGGGAGGTTTGCAAGACAACAACCATCTTCACGAACAGTTCGACGACGTTTGCAGCAGCATGGACTATCAACTCGGAGACCATGGCTGCGGTTACCCTTGACGCTGCATCACAGACAGGAGCGCCTGCGATAGTATACTCAACGACGAACCTGGGTGAGCGAATGGCAAAACGTCATTTTTTCGGATGAATCCAGTTTCTGTTTACAGCATCGTGATGGTCGCATCCGTGTTTGGCGACATCCCGGTGAACGCACATTGGAAGCGTGTATTCGTCATCGCCATACTGACGTATCACCCGGCGTGACGGTATGGGGTGCCATTGGTTACATGTCTCGGTCACCTCTTGTTCGCATTGACGGTACTTTGAACAGGGGACGTTACGTTTCAGATGTGTTACGACCCGTGGTTCTACCCTTCATTCGATCCCTGCGAAACCCTACATTTGAGTAGGATAATGCTGGACTGCATGTTGCAGGTCGTGTACGGGCCTTTCTAGATACAGAAAATGTGCAACTGCTGCCATGGCCAGCACATTTTCCAGATTTGTCACCAATTGAAAACGTCTGGTCAATGGTGGCCGAGCAACTGGCTCGTCAGAATACGCCAGTCACTACTCTTGATGATCTGTGGTTACCGTGTTGAGGCTGCATGGGCAGCTGTACCTGTACACGCCATCCCAGCTCTGTTTGACTCAACGCCCAGGCGTAACACGGCCGTTATTACGGCCAGAGATGGTTGTTCTGGGTACTTACTTCTCAGGATCTATGCACCCAAATTGCGTGAAAATGTAATCACTTGTCAGTTCTAGTATAATATATTTGTCCAATGAATACCCGTTTATCATCTGCATTTCTTCTTGGTGTAGCAATTTTAATGGGCAGTTGTGTATATTAGAAGTAATACGTATCTCTTTCGACCTTTAACTACACTCACGAAAAAAAAATATCGGAACAACAAGAAGGAGTTGTGTAACGTAAACGGAAGTTGGTAGGCGAATTTCTAAAAGATGATGTCTATTAAAATTTCGCAACAGTCACATAAAAGAGGTCCTACTAGCAGCGCTACGAGGACACAAGTCACGTTTGCTGGAAATACATTCTGAAATTATCGTGAACGGAAGGTATCTTTGAGATTAGATGTGACCAGTTGATGTTAATAAAGTATTCCTTTATGGCGACAATGAGGGTACTCTCACCACTTCAAAGAGTTTGAAAGAGATGGTGTAATGAGGATACGAGAAGCTGGATGAGGCTTCTGCGATGTTACAGAAAGACCTGGCAGGAATGTTGGCATTGTACATTATTCCTGGAATCGATGTGTACGGGGGTATACAGCCGCTAGAAGGCTAGGCTCTGGACGGCCACGTGGCACTTCCGAGAGGCAAAACCATCGTGATCGGCTTATGGCTCTGTCGCGTCGTACTTTATCTTCAGCAGCAATCTGATCAACAGTTGGCACTACAGTGTCACAACGAACTGTTACAAATCGGTTAGTTCAAGGACAGCTCCGAGCCAGACGCCCTGCAGCATGCATTCCGCTGACTCCAGACCACCGCCATTTGCGACTTCATTGGTGTCAAGAGAGAGCTCATTGCAGGTGGACGTCTGTTGTGTTTTCTGACGAAAGCTGGTTCTGCCTCGGTGCCTGTGACGGCCGTGTGTTGGTTAGGAGGACACCAGTTGCTACACACACTGCACCTGCACCTGGAGTTATGGTCTGGGGTGCGATTTCTCAATACAGCAGGAGCACTCTCGTGGTTATCCCAAGCAACCTGACTCCACATTTGAAAGTCAGTCCCGTGATTCGACATGCTTTATCGCTATTCATAAACAGCATTCCAGGGAGTGTTTTCCAAGAGGATAACGCTCGCCCACATACCACTGTTGTACCTCAGCGTTCTCTACAGAGTGTCGACGTGTTGCTTTGACCTGATCGATCACCAGATCTGTCTCCAATTGAACACACATGGGGCAGTAGCGGACGACAATTCCAGCGTCATCCACGAACAGTCCGTGTGTTGAACGACCAGCTGCAATAGGCATGGAGCTCCATCCCACAAACAGACATCCGGCACCTGTACAACAAAATGCGTACACGTTTGCATCCTTGGATTCAGCATCATAGCGGTTACACTGGTTGTTAATGTACCGCCATTTCATGACGGCAATGGCCTATCTCGCGCTTATATTAACCTGTGATCTTGCTATATTAATCACTTAAACATGTAACCTGTTGTTGTTGTTGTCTTCAGTCCTGAGACTGGTTAGATGCAGCTGAAACGTCCACTTTGAACAAATATACATGACTGTGCTTAAACTGACACACAATATTTTTAGCGCAGCGCAATCTGACTTTCAAAAATCCCTACAAAGGAGGGTCCTGACTAATATTAACCTATACGTTTCACAAATCACTTACCTCACAAAAATCTTCGTTACTCGAACTACTGCAATACAGCGAGGCGGCTCACCTCCAACTGCGCAACGCTACGCGCTTTTAACATCCAACTGCCCAACACTACAATAGCCAACAACAATGCAAACCAGCCACAGACTGCACACAGCACAGCCATTGATTTTCATACAGAGCGCAACGTTACCAATATAAAAACCTAAACACCCTACTTAGACAGCTCTCCATGCTACTCTACCCTGTGCAAGCTTCTTCATCTCGCAGTACTTACTGCAACCTACATCCTTCTGAATCTGCTTAGTGTATTCATCTCTTGGTCTACCTCTACGATTTTTACCCTCCACTCTGCCCTCCAATGCTAAATATGTGATCCCTTGATGCCTCAGAACATGTCCTACCAACTGGTCCCTTCTTCTTGTCAAGTTGTGCCACAAACTCCTCTCCTCCCCAATTCTATTCAGTACCTCCTCATTAGTTATATGATCTACCCACCTAATCTTCAACATTCTTCTGTAGCACCACATTTCGAAAGCTTCTATTCTCTTCTTGTCTAAACTATTTATCGTCCACGTTTCACTTCCGTACATGTCTACACTCCATACAAATACTTTCAGAAACAACTTCCTGACACTTAAATCTATACGCGATGTTAACAAATCTCTCTTCTTCAGAAACGCTTTCGTTGCCATTGTCAGTCTACATTTTATATCCTCTCTACTTCGATCATCCTCAGTTATTTTGCTCCCCAAATAGCAAAACTCCTTTACTACTTTCAGTGTCTCATTTCCTAATCTAATACCCTCAGCAACACCCGACGTAATTCCACTACATTCCATTATCCTCGTTTTGCATTTGTTGATGTTCATGTTATATCCTCCTTTCAAGACACTGTCCATTCCGTTCAACTGCTCTTCCAAGTCCTTTGCTGTCTCTGACAGAATTACAATGTCATCGGCGAACCTCAACGTTCTTATTTCTTCTCCATGGACTTTAATACCTTAATACCTACTCCGAATTTTTGTTTTGTTTCCTTTACTGCTTGCTCAATATATAGATTGAATAACATCGGGGACAGGCTACAACCCTGTCTCACTCCCTTCCCACTCGCTGCTTCCCTTTCGTGCCCCTCGAGTCTTATAACTGCCATTTGGTTTCTGTACAAATTGTAAATAGCCTTTCGCTCCCTGTATTTTACCCCTGCAACCATTAGAATTTGAAAGAGAGTATTCCAGTCAACATTGTCAAAAGCCTTCTCTACGTCTACAAATGCTAGAAATGTAGGTTTGCCTTTCCTTAATATGTTTTCTAAGATAAGTCGTAGGGTTAGTATTGCCTCACGCGTTCCAACATTTATGCGGAATCCAAATTGATCTTCGCCGAGGTCGGCTTCTACCAGTTTTTCCATTCGTCTGTAAAGAATTCGCGTTAGAATTTTGCAGCTGTGACTTATTAAACTGATAGTTCGGTAATTTTCACATCTGTCAAAACCTGCTTTTTTTGGGATTGGAATTATTATATTCTTCTTGAAGTCTGAGGGTATTTCGCCTGTCTCATACATTTTGCTCACTAGATGGTAGAGTTTTGTCAGGACTAGCTCTCCCAAGGCCGTCAGTAGTTCCATTGGAATGTTGTCTACTCCTGGGGCCTTGTTTCGACTCAGGTCTTTCACGGCTCTGACAAACTCTTCACGCACTATCATATCTCCCATTTCATCTTCATCTAGATCCTCTTCCATTTCCATAATATTGTCCTCAAGTACATCGCCCTTGTATAGACCCTCTATATACTCCTTCCACCTTTCTGCTTTCCCTTCTTTGCTTAGAAATGGGTTTCCATCTGAGCTCTTCATATTCATACAAGTGGCTCTCTTTTCTCCAAAGGTCTCTTTAATTTTGCTGTAGGCAGTATCTATCTTACCCCTCGTGAGACAAGCCTCTACATCCTTACATTTGTCCTCTAGCCATCCCTGCTTAGCCATTTTGCACTTCCTGTTGATATCGTTTTTGGGACGTTTGTATTCCTTTTTGCCTGCTTCATTTACTGCCTTTTTATATTTTCTCCTTTCATCAATTTAATTCAATGTTTCTTCTGTTACCCAAGGGTTTCTACTAGCCCTCGTCTTTTTACCTACTTGATCCTCTGCTGCCTTCACTACTTCATCCCTCAGAGCTACCCATTCTTCTTCTACTGTATTTCTTTCCCCCATTCCTGTCAATTGTTCCCATCTGCTCTCCCTGAAACTCAGTACAACCTCTGGTTCTCTCAGTTTATCTAGGTCCCATCTCCTTAAATTCCCACCTTTTTGCAGTTTCTTCAGTTTTAATCTACAGTTCATAACCAGTAGATTGTGGTCAGAGTCCACATCTGCCCCTGGAAATGTCTTACAATTTAAAACCTGGTTCGTAAATCTCTGTCTTACCATTATATAATCTATCTGATACCTTCTAGTACCTCCAGGATTCTTCCATGTATACAACCTTCTTTTATGATTCTTGAACCAAGTGTTAGCTATGATTAAGTTATGCTCTGTGCAAATTTCTGCCAGACGGCTTCCTCTTTCATTTCTCTCACCCAATCCATATTCATCCACTATGTTTCCTTCTCTCGCTTTTCCTACTCTCGAATTCCAGTCACCCATGACTATTAAATTTTCGTCGCCCTTCACTAACTGAATAATTTGTTTTATTTCATTATACATTTCATCAATTTCTTCATCATCTGCAGAGCTAGTTGGCATATAAACTTGCACCACTGTAGTAGGCGTGGGTTTCATGTCTATCTTGGCCACAATAATGCGTTCACTATGCTGGATGTAGTAGCTTACCCGCACTCCTATTTTTTTTATTCATTATTAAACCTACTCCTGCATTACTCCTATTTGATTCTGTATTTATAACCCTGTATTCACCTGACCAAAAGTCTTGTTCCTCCTGCCACCGAACTTCACTAATTCCCACTATATCTAACTTCAACCTATCCATTTCCCGTTTTAAATTTTCTAACCTACCTGCCCGATTAAGGGATCTGACATTCCACTCTCCGATCCGTAGAACGCCAGTTTTCTTTCTCCTGATAACGACATCCTCTTGAGTAGTCCCCGCCCGGAGATCCGAATGGGGGACTATTTTACCTCCGAAATATTTTACCCAAGAGGACGCCATAATCTTTTAACCATACAGTAAAGCTGCATGCCCTCGGGAAGAATTACGGCTGTAGTTTCCCCTTGCTTTCAGCCGTTCGCAGTACCACCACAGCAAGGGTGTTTTGGCTAGTGTTACAAGGCCACATCAGTCAATCATCCAGACTGTTGCCCCTGCAACTACTGAAAAGGCTGCTGCCCCTCTTCAGGAACCACATGTTTGTCTGGCTCTCAACAGATACCCCTCCGTTGTGATTGCACCTACGGTACGGCCATCTGTATCGCTGAGGCACGCAAGCCTCCCCACCAACGGCAAGGTCCATGGTTCATGGGGGTAGACATGTAGACATGTAACCTAGACAAATGAATTCCCGAAATTTCATTACTCTGCATTAATTATTGTTTGATGTCCTGATTTTTTCCGTCAGTATATTTCCAGACCCGATGGAAGTACAATTGTAATTTGCATGCAGTACTACTACCTGGTACCATCATATGCGGTTGGAGCCATGGTGCCCACAAGCAATGCGAGATTTTCGAGAACCAAAAACAATGAAATACGTTTAGTCCTTTCTCTGTTTTTCGAATTTCTATTGAAAATTTGTAACGGGATTTGCCGACATATCGCGGTCATTGACACGGTTGTTACGAAAATGTGTGAAGTTTGAATACATAGGGTATTGTCAGGAAGCATTTGGACAAATTAAAGGAAGTGTTGACATTGAGTCAAGTTCTTGTTTTTCCAGATTTTGAGATGGCGTTTATTCTGGCCGGCGAAGCATCCAGTCAGGCACTGATGTGTGTTCTTTGCCAGGAGATTGATGGATAGGAGCATCCTGTGGCCTATTCATTGAGTCGTTTGAATGCAGTGGAAAGGAATTACTTGATAACAGAGAGGAAAAGCCTTAGTGTGGTTTATGGGGCTACATATTTTAAGTGTTATTTGCACAGGAAAAATTTTCCATGCTGTTGTGAAATGGGACTAAGAGATCCATATAACAGATTTGAAAGGTGGTCTCTAAAAGTTAGTGACTTTAATTAAGAAGTCTTACACAAGCACAGCAATGCGTATGCACTAAGTAGAAAAGTGGCCATCGTGGAAGTCCTGGGTCAAGATCTTGTGGTATGGCAGAAAATGCAGGACTCTCACGGTGATTGTAAGCAGTACCAGATACAACTGCATTTTAGCACGTACGACTGTCGTCTGCGGAGAGAAAAGAGGGCCAGCCCTTGTGGCCGAGCGGTTCTAGGCGCTTGAGTCTGGAACCGTGCGACCGCTACTGTCGCAAGTTGGAATCCTGCCTTGGGCATGGATGTGTGTGTTGTCCTTAGTTAGGTTTAAGTAGTTCTAAATTCTAGGGGACTGATGACCTCAGATGCTAAGTCCCATAGTGCTCAGAGCCATTTGAACCATTTGAGAAAAGAGTTTAGGACCTCGACTTTACCTCCTGATTCAAGGGATGGCGCTGCAGGCAACGGGGGATAGAAACTACATCTAAGGAAGTAGAGAGGACCACTTCACTACGCGCCATATCGCTGTTGCTGTGACGTATTCCAGGCAATGTAATATTAGTCATTTTCGCCTCACAAACATTAATATACGCTCAATAGTAAACGCCTGATGGCCTAAAGTTATCGAACAATTGTAAAGTAAAAGAATTGAACCATCGCATAGCAGTGACAGAATCTATTATTCTTTATCTTTGCCGTTCTTGCGCGGTGCCAGTAAATCTCTATGTACATGTATCGATTAATGGTGTAAAAACAAAAAAAAAAAGAATTCTGTTGTTTCAAGACAAATGAGGCTTTTGGCGCCTCACCTTTTACTGTTTGTATTCTATGAGAGGCGGACGCGGACTTGCTGCGTTCCGCAACTGTATTTTATATTCTATGTAAAAGTATTGAGTGAATATGCTAATTGTTATTTTTTCCAATCAGAAAACATGTAGTTTCTTGTAACTGATATCGAACAGACAGAGTCAAGAGGACATTTTGACTGTTATGTATAAAGTATCTAACCACAATGGTCATCTATTGTAATTTAATATGAAAAGGTACGTAGCATTAAAAAACGTGTGTTAAAGATAAGTGTGCTTATTTTCGTAAATTAATCTTGATGATTCCATCTCCTTAATTAACTGAATGATAATTATTGTTTGTGTTACTTCATCATCAGAAATTACGATCACGCTGATGCGCCGAACGCAGCATGAGGCAGAAGGAACATTATCGTTTTCCTATTATTTCTGAACCAACTTTTTTTTGTGTAGTGTTGCATTTTTTTAAAAGTCTATAAATCTTCTGGTCCCTTAGTGTTGATCCGGGTATGACTACATCGCGACTATAAAAATGCACAGAAATGATAATGTTTCTTCCGAACGATCTCAAATATATATATATACCAATATGCTGCTCTTATTCAGGTATATAATGGTCAACGTATTTTATTATAATAGCGTAATAAATCCCTGATTCTGTTGCCAAGTGGCCCACCAAAATATTCACTTTTTCGACATTAAAAAAAAAAAGTAACAGTTCTTTTTATTTTCGTTCCCCAAGAGCAACGCTACAGCAATCAGAAGCCGTCCTTTGTATATAAAAGTGGGAGCCTCGCTAGTTTACGACAGTAAGTTTTAGCCCTGACGGCGACCATGGAGGTAGTGGTCGAAAGTTTGGAGTTTTATCCTGAATTGACGCGACTAGTGGTGTCAACAAGGTTGAACAAGGACGTATTAAGAGATGTGCATAATCATGTATTGTATGGTCATGCTGGACGTAGGTCGACGAATAGGAGAGTGGGTGAGATGTATGGTGGAAGGGAAGGAAGAGTGACGTAGACCAGCATGAGAGGAATTGTATACAGTGTGTGCCTGATTTGAGTCAGAAGCTGATACAACTTTAGAGATTGCCAGAAGCATCAAACCCACTTTCTACGTTGGGCGTTGATGTCATTGAACCGTTCAGTCGATCACGAGCAGCGAACAGATTCGTTCTGACAGTATGAAACGTCCCCTTTTTGAAAAATTATATACAACTGTGCTTAAACTGACACACAATATGTTTAGCGCAACGCAATCTGTCTTTCAAAAATCCCTACAAAAGAATGGCCCTGACTAACATTAACCTATACGTTTCACAAATCACTTACCTCACAAAAATCTTGGTTACTCGAACTATTGCAATACAGCGAGCGCCACTACTGCCAGCTAAATAAAAGATTCAAACTACGGAAGGCACTAACTACTGATAGGCATAGTTAGCAAATGAAAGGCTTTAATAGAGAACAAACAATGTATTTACCTTAATAGTGTTGAAAAATCATAATATATATAGCAGTTCATGATATCCAGTATTACAAATTTCAAAACTCCGCCATCTCTCTCCTCACATCCACCACTGCTGGCGGCTCACCTCCAACTGCGCAACGCTACGCGCTGTTCACATCCAGCTGCCCAACACTACAATCGCAGACAACAATGCAAACTGGACACAGACTGCACACAGCACAGCCAGTGATTTACATACAGAGCGCTACGTGACGTTACCTATATAAAAACCTAAACAGCCTACTTACAACAGTAATAGTCCATTTTCTTGAGACATGTAGAAATGTTAGCCATGTCGAATTAGCAAGCGAGGCCGGTCGAACAGGTGATGGTGAACAACTGGATTCTGAAGTTTGGTGCACCTGAAACGATAATTACCGACCAGTGAACCAATTTTAAGTCAGATCTATTGAAGAAACTTTCTCGGTTGCTGAACGTATAGATATTGAGGACGGGAGCGCTATTTCCACAGGGAAATTGGAGGACGGAATTTGTGCACAAACGATTCATAAGATGCTGGGTTACTATGTAAACGCAGATCATCAGGACTGAGACGAATATCTGGTTTATGTCGTCTGCGCTTGCAGCTCAAAAGTCCACATCATACCTGGTTATCTCCATATGAGATAGCATATGGACAGAAAATGCAGTCTCCATTTGACCTAATAAGGGTGGGAAAGAGAAGAAATGGGGAATTAGTGCGTGAGTTCGTGAGAACGTTTCGGGAGGTATTGAAACGAGAGCAAAAGATAAATACAAGAACTTTAGAAAAGCAGGAGGAGGCAATGGGACCAGTGTGGCAAAGTAAAGCTGGTCAATGGGTGATGCTCTCCAGCACATGCACGCCTTATTAGAGTCACCACTCTAAAAACAAGAAAATAAATTAAAATCGTGCTTTACTTTAAGCTCGTACAGTTTTGCGATGACTTCATACTAGCGAAGTTGCTATATTTCAGGCATAATCTTTTATTAGCCGTACCTCCGTACTAAACATTTGAGGAACTACGTTTATATGAACTTTTTCTTAATTTTACTTGTTGAATAACATATTAAAATATTTGCATATCTTCGTAAATCACCCTGAATATACAAATATGCCCTTCGATTTAAAGCTATCGCAGTTTCCCATGGGGCATGCATTCGCTACGTGTATACAAGGAGCTGGGCCAATCACTTTTTGTGGAAGATATTAAATATCCGAGGGTACACTGGGCACTGCAGCTAGTTAATAATGTTAGTGACGCTAAGTGAAACAGATCAGGCAGGAAGAGAATTTAGTCTTTTGAAGTGTGAAGCTAAGAATAAGGCTGAAGATTACATTGGTAGGTGGAATAACTAGTGGGGATATGCTGGATCGAGCTGCAGAAGAAGAAGTGTATCGTACAAACTGGGTAAACGGCGGGGTCGATTGACAGGACACATCCTGAGAAATTAAGGATAGTCAGTTTGGTAAAGCAGGGCAATATGGGGTTAAATTTGTGGTCGGAGACCGAGGGTCAAATAAAGTGAGCATGCTGAAATGATGAAGATTGCAGAAGTAACGCCGGAAGAAGAGACTTGCAGAGGATAGAAAAGTCTAGAGAGCTGCATCAAACCAGTCTTCAATCTGAAGACCGGAACACCACCATCGAAAAAGATGGATTCCGTGTTAACTGAATGCACCTTAGCCAACTTCGTTTTACTTATGACTGTTTACCGCATGTGAAGTTCAACAACGAATTAAAATTATTTAAAATAATTTAAAAGTAAGCATTAGAATCACTATGTTAAGATACAGCAGTGCAAAACAGTACAACAGGATCATCAGCACCAATTAAAAATGAATTATTTAGAACCAGTGTTTGTGTTTAGGTTACTGAAAATGGATAGTCAAGATAAGGAAAAAAGAGAAGAAAAATAAATAACTAAAAAAGAAAGAGATAAACAGGTGTGGAACGGGATTTTGTAAGCAAAATAGAATTTTCGAAATTATGTTAGTGATGCATATGAAACGGTAAGTTTACGAGAAGTGCGTTTTTGAAGTTTTGGTTTATGGTAATAAAATATAACCTTTTAATACGAAAATCATTAAAAAACCTCTGAAAACCAATAACTGAACAGAAGAATGCTTCGAATTGCTAGTAAATTTAAAGACTGTCCACGTTCCGAACTTGTTTCGAGGCACGCGTAGTGACATAAATCACTGATATCGAGGGCACAATGTAGACTTAATAATTGTTGAAAAAGAAAATTCAGCTCAGCGAATCATAGACCTTGTCTACTCCATTCGCAGGTCTGATTTCATTTCATTAATTTTCAGTGCTTTCATCCGGGAACCTCTCAGATAAGTTTCCAGGTTCTACGAGATCACAAAAGATCTCCAAGCATGGAGTGTTTACGGGAAAATTTATGTTAGTTATAAGCAAAAATACCATTTACTATTCCGTTGGCACTTGTCATTTGTTTTAAAAGAACGTCGTTTCTGGCAGGTGTTCTATCAACGACCATAATACTCATTAAAATTTCAGTCTTTATTTAACTTCATTCATTCATTGTCTCTCGGCGGTCCTCTGACATTTTTAACGTCCTAATGGATCATTAACTATACATTACGTTATCATCCAGGCGTAGAGCTGGAAATTTCTTCCACGTACTAAACAGCATCGTGTTGCGGAAGGAATAACGCTCCATTCGGAAACTATGAGCAACATCATTTTCAGTTCATTGATAACGGCTACGCGTAACCTGATGTACATTTAATAGTTTCTCCTGTCAGAGACGGCCTGTGCTGTACACTAGAGTGAGACGAATTACCTTACCTGATTGTAAGAGAAATCGGCACCCTCCCCTTCCTCACCCCTTCTTACTCACCCAACCTTTCACGGCGTCACGTGTATATTTTCTATGAAAAAAGTTAAAAGGATTTTTAAACTTCTGCGGAAATATTTCCGAAAGCGCAAGAAGATTATACTAGTACAGTGAAATTACGGCGTGTTATTTTAACTGTAGAATATTTATGACATGTCCTGCTTACAACAACCCACTAACTCGTCGTTTTGGATTGAGATTTCAACGAAATTTGGTACACGTTTCTCTTCCCGTCGAGCAACAATCGCCGTCGGGATAAGAAATACCTAGATGTAGACGTTAAACAGTAAGAATAATGGAGTTTCCTGAAAATGTGGACAAAGCAGCTGCGATGTGGTCTAACTTGGAGCGTAAGCTCTACTATTCAAGGCCATAAATATGACGGAGCGCTCCGTTAATGTTTCGAAAAAATGTGTACCTAATACGTGAGAAAGTCTGAAGTATGATTTTCATACATATTATTTTAGTCTTGCAGTTTGATGCTTCTCTCCACGCCAATCTATGGCCAACATCTTCCTCTAGTATAAAAGTGACGACTCTTGGAGCCGCAGGATGAGTGGTGTCAGCTGATCCCTTCTTTCCATCACGTTGTGCCACGATTTTCTTTTCTCCACAGTTTAATTCAGCATTACTTATCCGATCTACTCACCTAATGTACAGCATTTTTCTATAGCGCCACCCTTCAAAAGCTTCTATTCTCATCGTGTCCAAAATTTTTACTGTCCAGGTTCACTTCAGTACAAGACTACGTTTATTCAAAACAGAATTGCTGACAATTGTGTTTATATTCGACGTTAGCAGATTTCTCTTTTACAGAAACGGTCATCTTGCTATTGCCAGACTGTATTTTACATACTCTCTGTTTTTTCCGCCAGTGTCTGTTATTTTCCTCGCAAAACAGCAAAACGCATCTACCGCTTTTAGTGTGATTTCCTAATTTAATTTACTCAGCATCACATAGTTTAATTCGAATACATTACCTTACGCTTGGTTTTCTTTTGTTGGTATTCATCTTATAACCTCTTTTCAAGACGCTAGCCGTTCCTCCCTGATGTCCTCTTCCGTCTGTGACAGAATTACGATATTATCGACCGACTTCAAAGTTTCTATTACTTCTCCCTGCAATTAAATTATCTTTCGAAATTTTGTATTGATTTTTCTTGCCTTTCTTGCATAAGCATACTAAAAATGACAGCCTCAAAGATTCATTCCACTACAATCCACACATATTATAAAAATCTACTATATAGGGTGTTACAAAAAAGTACGGCCAAACTTTTAGGAAACATTCCTCACACACAAAGAAAGAAAATATGTTATGTGGACATGTGTCCGGAAACGCTTACTTTCCATGTTAGAGCTCATTTTATTACTTCTCTTCAAATCACATTAATCATGGAATGGAAGCACACAGCAAGAGAACGTACCAACGTGACTTCAAACACTTTGTTACAGGAAATGTTCAAAATGTCCTCCGTTAGCGAGGATACATGCATCCACCCTCCGTCGCATGGAACCCCGGATGCGCTGATGCAGCCATGGAGAATGGCGTATTGTATCACAGCCGTCCACAATACGAGCACGAAGAGTCTCTATGTTTGGTACCGGGGTTGCGTAGACAAGAGCTTTCAAATGCCCCGATAAATGAAAGTCAAGAGGTTTGAGGTCAGAAGAGCGTGGAGACCATGGAATTGGTCCGCCTCTACCAATCCATCGGTCACCGAATCTGTTGTTGAGAAGCGTACGAACAATTCGACTGAAATGTGCAGGAGCTCCATCGTGCATGAACCACATGTTGTGTCGTACTTGTAAAGGCACATGTTCTAGCAGCACAGGTAGAGTATCCCGTATGAAATCATGATAACGTGCTCCATTGAGCGTAGGTGGAAGAACATGCGGCCCAATCAAGACATCACCAACAATGCCTGCCCAAACGTTCACAGAAAATCTGTGTTGATGACGTGATTGCACAATTGCGTGCGGATTCTCGTCAGCCCACACATGTTGATTGTGAAAATTTACAATTTGATCACGTTGGAATGAAGTCTCATCCGTAAAGAGAACATTTGCACATAAATGAGGATTGACACATTGTTGGATGAACCATTCGCAGAAGTGTACCCGTGGAGGCCAATCAGCTGCTGTTAGTGCCTGCAAACGCTGTACATGGTACGAAAACAACTGGTTCTCCCGTAGAACTCTCCATACAGTGACGTGGTCAACGTTACCTTGTACAGCAGCAACGTCCCTGACGCTGACATTAGGGTTATCGTCAACTGCACGAACAATAGCCTCGTCCATTGCAGGTGTCCTCGTCGTTCTAGGTCTTCCCCAGTCGCAAGTCATAGGCTGGAATATTCCGTGCTCCCTAAGACGCCGATCAATTGCTTCGAACGTCTTCCTGTCGGGACATCTTCGTTCTGGAAATCTGTCTCGATACAAACTTACCGCACCACGGCTATTGCCCCGTGCTAATCCAGTCATAAACTGGGCATCTGCCAACTCCAAATTTGTAAACATTTCACTGACTGCAAAACCACGTTCGTGATGAACACTGACTGATGTGCTTGATGCTAGTACTGTATAGCAATGAGTCGCATGTCAACACAAGCACCGAAGTTAACATTACCTTCCTTCAATTGGGCCAACTGGCGGTGAATCGAGGAAGTACAGTACATACTGACGAAACTAAATTGGGCTCTAACATGGAAATTAAGCGTTTCCGGACACATGTCCACATAACATCTTTTCTTTATTTGTGTGTGAGGAATGTTTCCTGAAAGTTTGGCCGTACTATATATATATATATATATATATATATATATATATATATATATATATATATATATATATACAGGGTGTTTCAAAAATGACCGGTATATTTGAAACGGCAATAAAAACTAAACGAGTAGCGATAGAAATACACCGTTTGTTGCAATATGCTTGGGACAACAGTACATTTTCAGGCGGACAAACTTTCGAACTGACAGTAGTTACAATTTTCAACAACAGATGGCGCTGCAAGTGATGTGAAAGATATAGAAGACAACGCAGTCTGTGGGTCCGCCATTCTGTACGTCGTCTTTCTGCTGTAAGCATGTGCTGTTCACAACGTGCAAGTGTGCTGTGGACAACATGGTTTATTCCTTAGAACAGAGGATTTTTCTGGTGTTGGAATTCCACTGCCTACAACACAGTGTTGTTGCAACAAGACGAAGTTTTCAACGGAGGTTTAATGTAACCAAAGGGCCGAGAAGCGATACAATAAAGGATCTGTTTGAAAAATTTCAACGGACTGGGAACGTGACGGATGAACGTGCTGGAAAGGTAGGGCGACCGCGTACGGCAACCACAGAGGGCAACGCGCAGCTAGTGCAGCAGGTGATCCAACAGCGGCCTCGGGTTTCCGTTCGCCGTGTTGCAGCTGCGGTCCAAATGACGCCAACGTCCACGTATCGTCTCATGCGCCAGAGTTTACACCTCTATCCGTACAAAATTCAAACGCGGCAACCCCTTAGTGCCGCTACCATTGCTGCACGAGAGACATTCGCTAACGATATAGTGCACAGGATTGATGACGGCGATATGCATGTGTGCAGCATTTGGTTTACTGACGAAGCTTATTTTTACCTGGACAGCTTCGTCAATAAACAGAACTGGCGCATATGGGGAACCGAAAAGCCCGATTTTGCAGTCCCATCGTCCCTGCATCCTCAAAAAGTACTGGTCTGGGCCGCCATTTCTTCCAAAGGAATCATTGGCCCATTTTTCAGATCCGAAACGATTACTGCATCACGCTATCTGGACATTCTTCGTGAATTTGTGGCGGTACAAACTGCCTTAGACGACACTGTGAACACCTCGTGGTTTATGCAAGATGGTGCCCGGCCACATCGCACGGCCGACGTCTTTAATTTCCTGAATGAATATTTCGATGATCGTGTGATTGCTTTGGGCTATCCGAAACATACAGGAGGCGGCGTGGATTGGCCTCCCTATTCTCCAGACATGAACCCCTGTGACTTCTTTCTGTGGGGACACTTGAAAGACCAGGTGTACTACCAGAATCCAGAAACAATTGAACAGCTGAAGCAGTACATCTCATCTGCTTGTGAAGCCATTCCGCCAGACACGTTGTCAAAGGTTTCGGGTAATTTCATTCAGAGACTACGCCATATTATTGCTACGCATGGTGGATATGTGGAAAATATCGTACTATAGAGTTTCCCAGACCGCAGCGCCATCTGTTGTTGACAATTGTAACTACTGTAATTTCGAAAGTTTGTCTGCCTGAAAATGTACTGTTGTCCCAAGCATATTGCAACAAACGGTGTATTTCTATCGCTGCTCGTTTAGTTTTTATTACCGTTTCAAATATACCGGTCATTTTTGAAACACCCTGTATATATACACTCCTGGAAATTGAAATAAGAACACCGTGAATTCATTGTCCCAGGAAGGGGAAACTTTATTGACACATTCCTGGGGTCAGATACATCACATGATCACACTGACAGAACCACAGGCACATAGACACAGGCAACAGAGCATGCACAATGTCGGCACTAGTACAGTGTATATCCACCTTTCGCAGCAATGCAGGCTGCTATTCTCCCATGGAGACGATCGTAGAGATGCTGGATGTAGTCCTGTGGAACGGCTTGCCATGCCATTTCCACCTGGCGCCTCTGTTGGACCAGCGTTCGTGCTGGACGTGCAGACCGCGTGAGACGACGCTTCATCCAGTCCCAAACATGCTCAATGGGGGACAGATCCGGAGATCTTGCTGGCTAGGGTAGTTGACTTACACCTTCTAGAGCACATTGGGTGGCACGGGATACATGCGGACGTGCATTGTCCTGTTGGAACAGCAAGTTCCCTTGCCGGTCTAGGAATGGTAGAATGATGGGTTCGATGACGGTTTGGATGTACCGTGCACTATTCAGTGTCCCCTCGACGATCAGCAGTGGTGTACGGCCAGTGTAGGAGATCGCTCCCCACACCATGATGCCGGGTGTTGGCCCTGTGTGCCTCGGTCGTATGCAGTCCTGATTGTGGCGCTCACCTGCACGGCGCCAAACACGCATACGACCATCATTGGCACCAAGGCAGAAGCGACTCTCATCGCTGAAGACGACACGTCTCCATTCGTCCCTCCATTCACGCCTGTCGCGGCACCACTGGAGGCGGGCTGCACGATGTTGGGGCGTGAGCGTAAGACGGCTTAACGGTGTGCGGGACCGTAGCCCAGCTTCATGGAGACGGTTGCGAATGGTCCTCGCCGATACCCCAGGAGCAACAGTGTCCCTAATTTGCTGGGAAGTGGCGGTGCGGTCCCCTACGGCACTGCGTAGGATCCTACGGTCTTGGCGTGCATCCGTGCGTCGCTGCGGTCCGGTCCCAGGTCGACGGGCACGTGCACCTTCCGCCGACCACTGGCGACAACATCGATGTACTGTGGAGACCTCACGCCCCACGTGTTGAGCAATTCGGCGGTACGTCCACCCGGCCTCCCGCATGCCCACTATACGCCCTCGCTCAAAGTCCGTCAACTGCACATACGGTTCACGTCCACGCTGTCGCGGCATGCTACCAGTGTTAAAGACTGCGATGGAGCTCCGTATGCCACGGCAAACTGGCTGACACTGACGGCGGCGGTGCACAAATGCTGCGCAGCTAGCGCCATTCGACGGCCAACACCGCGGTTCCTGGTGTGTCCGCTGTGCCGTGCGTGTGATCATTGCTTGTACAGCCCTCTCGCAGTGTCCGGAGCAAGTATGGTGGGTCTGACACACCGGTGTCAATGTGTTCTTTATTCCATTTCCAGGAGTGTATATATATATGTGTGTGTGTGTTTATCTGTTCTCCTAAGCCACTTGACCGCTTTAAACCAAACTTGTTACACGTTTCTCTTCCCGTCAACCGTCAATCGCGGTGGGGGTAAGAAATACCTACCTATTGTAGATCTAGAGGTGTGACATAAACACTGAGATGAGTGAGTAATGTATAATGTTTAAATTTATTCCATCTTTGCTACTAACTCTATTCTCAATACATTTTGCAGACGATATCCTCGAATGCCACTAAATGTATCTACGAATTTAATACAAGTTATATCAGGAGACATGACGTCATAAACATTGATGAAAAACTGCTTCATCATGCATGACATTTAAATTTATTACACCTTGGCTGCTAGCTATATTCGTAGCATAATTCGCAGTCAGTATTCATATATGCCACTGAATGTTCCTGCAAAAATATAGGTTTGTACGACAGGTAGTTCAATAGATTTGGCGTCACAAACAATGAAATGCATGAAAAAAATGCCGTGTCATATATGAAGTTTTGTTACATGTATTGTTTACTATTATCCTGATATCTGGCAGCTCCTTTTACAGCTTTGAACTGCGGTGCGCAAACGGCTGTAGGCGAAAATAATAGCCGTCTTTAGTGCCGTGATCAGCCATAGAGACGTTCAGAGAATCGCGTTGTAGACACGTGATGCGGCTGTACCTATACATTTGTATATTATGCATATTTATTTGTACTACTGTCTCATAATTTCAAAGGTGTTTCCACGAATACATAGATATGATATTTTTTCGATTTTACACTACGAACACAGGTCATTTTTTGTTTCATTTTCTAATAGAAAACTGACAAAACGTATACGTGGGCATTACACTGTTTGTTAGCTAGCATAAAACAATGAAGACAGAGCTAGTGGTGGTAATACAAGCTGCTCAAACTCCTCCAATAACAATTAGAAAAGTGCACGCTCAATACAGCTTCTGGAACAATGTGGTCGGTCAACATAGGACAATGTATGATCGGACTTCCAGTTAATTATAAACTGGTGTGCTTGTGCTACCAAAAATAAAATCATCGGTCTTCTAGTTTTGTAATTATTTCGTATTATGTTGTCACCTTGATTTTCTAACATTTTCTCGTAAGGCTCTTCCGATTAGGTTCGCGACGAACAGCTTCAGACAGGCACGAATACAAAAATTTGAATAATAGTATTATTTTTCTACAAACACTTATCCTGTGAAACTTCATTGTAGATGATGATCAGCTGCTTATTATTTACTCAGTATTACCGGTTTCGATGAGTGGAGCTTTATCAAGTCGAAGCAGAGCATAATCAGCTTGTCACTACAACATTTGAAATGAACAATTTCGATGTAGGTAGGAAAACATTGCTTCTGTTACAACAAAAAATCTCCAAGAGAAACAGATATGTAGGAGACGCACACAAGACCATCACACATTTCAAACTGAAGAAACCTGTTGTAAAAGCTGGCACCTAGCACTTGACTAACGAAATTTAAATGTGCCAATGCGACTTAGATTTTTGGAAGAACTAGTCTTTCCCTGCATTTATCTCGCTTGGATCTCGAACACGTGTATGTTGGTGTGGAACAGATTGACTCACATTCCCTAAGGCATGTACTAGTTTTGTGGGACAGATGATAATTCGCTCAGCCCAGCACTGCAGCAACTCAGGAATTGAGAGTAGTGTGTAGGACTTTTTATGTCGTACTATCAGCAGTACTTTGTGCTCTCTCAATCACATGAATTTCAACAGGGTTTTCAATACTTTTCATTAAAGAATCTTTAAACTTGAAGCATAACACACTCTAAGGAGAAAATAAATGACGCACCACGAAGAAATTATCCGAATGGGTCTGAAATCGGTATATGTGATGTACGTGTCGAGTGACAAAAATGTTTAATATTTCAGACAAATTGGATGATTTATTAAGAGAAAGAGTTTCACAAGTTCAGCAAATCACTAACGTATTGGGCCACCTTTAGCCCTTATGCAAGCAGACATTCCGCTTGTCACTGATTAACAGGATGTTGGATGACCTCCTGAGAGATATCATGCCAAAATATGTCCAATTGGAGCGTTACATCGTCACAGTACCGAGCTAATAGGAGGTCCCTGCCCAAAGTGCTCCAAATGTTCTCGATTACGGAGAGATCTGGCGACCTTTCTGGCAGAGATAGTGTTTTCTAAGTACGAAGACACGCAATAGAAATTCTCTCCTTGTGTGGGCGGGCATTATCTTGCTGAAATATGTGTCCAGCATTGCTTACCATGAAGGGCAACAAAAGGGGGATTGGAATGTCTTCAACGTACCGCTGTACTGTAAGGGCGCCGCAGGTGACAACCTAAGGCCTCCTGCCATGAAATGAAATGATACCACAGACCTTGACTCCTGGTTGTCGGGCTGTACGGAGGGCAACAGCGAAGTTGGTATCCCACTGCAGTTCAGGGCGTTCCCAGATACGTCTATGGCCTGGAATATCTTTGACTAGAGTAGGATTGTCTTCAGTGATGAGTCCCAGTTCGTAACGAGCCCCACTGACCAGCCCCAACGACACGCCAGTTGGACTGAATTTGGCACGATATCCTAATGGAGGATATCCGATAACTCTACTGATCAATGCCAAGATCAATAACTTCTTGCATAAGTGCCAGAGGTGGACCAATGAGTTATTGTAATCATACGCACACATACATACATACACTCCCTGTTACCAGTCCTTACTTGAAAGAAAGCAAGTCCTAAACAAATGACACGCCTCACAAAATAATCAACATAATGCATTATATAAGATCGACGTTTCCTTTAAGAAAACCAAACTAATTCCTACCATAAACATTCCCAGATAAAATTCCCAAAAATATTACGTCCTATAAGAAAGTTAATCCACAGTTAGTTCAGAACACCATCTCATGAACATGGGGCATGTGCATGCATCACAGTAGCCGCCAAAGTATCTTGTTCCTTCTACCTGACCTTACCTCTCTTTCTTATCACTCCACCCCATACTCTTGCAAATGTGTCTCTGGTGCCCTTAACTGAATGGACGTTCCCTATATGCACAAAGATGTTACAGTTTGACGTTAATCAAACAAGTCATTTCAGTTACTAGACGAGGCCCGTGATTTTGTACAACAAACTTCTTAGTTCTGCCTGTTGGTACATAGAAGTTAGTCAGTGAAACCCACTGTCCCATCTGTCAATTGGTTTTCCGTTTTTGCACACTCATGTGCCTCTCAAAGGAATATGTCTTCATCCCATGAAGCTGGTACTATATATCCTTAGCAAAATTCTGCATGGATGTTACATCTTATCCAAGAGATGGTTTACACAGTTCAAAAGAAGATAGCATCTTTTGCCGAAAAACAGACTCAAGTGGTGATAATCATGTACTTTTGTGTGCCTTTGAACAGTAGGTCACTACGGTGACTATGTCACAATACTGTTGCACTGTGATTAACTGATTCGTGGCAAAATACTGTACTCATATTGGAGGAGAGAGGTGTGGTTTACTGCTATCTTGGTTTGTATCGTTACATATTAAGGAAACACGACTCTTCATGTGGTGGATGAGAGACTGTGGTTAGCTGCCATCTTGGATGTTTTAACTATTCGCCACTGCAGGTAACTGCAGTATTGTAACAACAGTGCCGACCACCAAACCAAAGTTGAACTGTGGCTTGGAGTGCCCACAATAGCACTGAAGACTTGTATACATAGACGAAGATGGTAATTCATCTACAACTACGTCTACATCTACATGGACACTCTGCAAATCACATTTGAGTGTCTGGCAGAGGGTTCATGGAACCACCTTTACAATTCTCTATTATTCCAGTCTCGTATAGCGCGCGGAAAGAACGAACACCTATATCTTTCCTTACGAGCTCTGATTTCCCTTATTTTATCGTGGTGATCGTTTCTCCTCATATAGGTCGATGTCAACAAAATATTTACGCATTCGGAGGAGAAATATGGTGATTGGACTTTCGTGAGCAGATTCCGTTGCAACGAAAAACGCCCTTCTTTTAATGATGTCCAGCCCAAATCCTGTATCATTCGTGTAACACTCTTCCCATATTTCGCGATAATACAAAACGTGCTGCCCTTCTTTGAACTTTTTCGATGTACTCCGTCAGTCCTATCTGGTAAGGATCTCACACAGAGCAGGAGTATTCTAAAATAGGACGGACAAGCGTAGTGTAGGCAGTCTCCTTAGTAGATCTGTTACATTTTCCAAGTGTCCTGACAATAAAACGCAATCTTTGGTTAGCCTTCCCCACAACATTTTCTATTTGTCCCTTCCAATTTGTTATTTAAGATTTTGCAGATACGGAGGAAAAAGGAAGGAAAAACTGAAATGAAACAAAGCTGTGTTAAAAAATAGCCAAGGTTTCAAATATACCACAACAGAAACGCAAAAAAATGTAATGGACTAGAATTATCCCAAAAAGTTTTACTGAGTATCTGAGAGAATAGAATGAAAATATAGCAAGAGAGACAACTGAGAACAGTAAGAGCATGAACGAATGAAGTAGACACTTACGTTTGTGATTGGTAGGTATCACACTTCTTCAGTTATTTTCGCTGATGCCACTGTTACGGGAAATTATACAAGCATTCCAACATATGGATCTCAGTCAGCGCGGACCAGGGTGGTTGTGTTGGTGTTGGAATACTGGTTATTCTTCATAATTTTCTGTTCTTGTTAACGCGCGTGAAAGAAGCGAATATCGCACTTGACTAATTTGGTACCACTCTAGCTAATGGGAACTTAAATTTCCGCTTCTGCCTGCATCTTCATCTGTACGATTACTCTGAAATTTACAATTATGTACCTGGCAGAGGATTCTCAGAACCACCTTTAAACTACTTCTCTACCGTTCCCCTCTCGGAAAGTGAGCGGGGAAAACGAACACTTAAATCTTTCCATGCGAGCCCTATCTTCTCTTATTTTATTATGATGATTATTTCTCCCTGTGCAGGTTGGTGCTAGCAAAATACGTTCGTAGCCTGAGGACAATGTTGGTGATTGAAATTTCTTGAGGGATTCCTTCCGCAGTGGAAAACGCCTTTATTGTAATGACTGCTGCCCTGGTTCGTGAATGATACCCGTGGCATTCTCTCTCTTATTTCGCGTTAATACAAAACGAGCTGCCCTTCTTTAAGTTTTTCGATGGCCTCCATCAGTGCTGTCTTATGTGGATCCCGGACCGCAAAGAAATACTCCAGTAGAGGGCGGACAAGCGTAATGTAAGCTGTCTCTTTAGCAGACCCGTTACGTTTTCTGTTCGGCCAATAAATCGCAGTGTTTGGTTTGCTTTCTCCACAACATTACCTACGTCAACGTTCTAGTTTAAGTTATTCGTAATTGTAATTCTTAAATATTTTTTTTAGTTAACAGCCTTTAGATGTGTGTGATTTATGGCGCATTCTTTTTAGTGTTCATGTGGATGATTTCACACATTTTATCATTTAGAGTTAGTTGCCACTTTTTGCGCTACACAGATATCCTGTCTAAATCACTTCTCAATTATTTCTATCGTCTAATGCCTTTACATGACGGTAAATAACACCATCATCTGCAAACAGTCTAAGAGGGCCGATCAGATTGTCTCCTGAATCGTTTATGCACATCAGGAACAACAGAGGGACTATAACACTTCTTGGAGCACGCTAGACAATTGTTCTGTTTTACTCGATGACTTACCGTCAGTTATTACTGACTAATCACACAACTGAGACGACACACTACAGGCGCGCAATTTAATTAGAAGTAGTTTATGAGGAACGGTGTCAAAGCCTTCTGGAAATCTAAAAATACGAAACCAATTTGACGTCCCCTTTCGACAGCGCTCATTATTTCGTGAGAGTAAAATTTGGCTATTTATTAAGTAATCGTTATCTTTGAGGTAATTCACCAAGTCGAGTGCAGCATATCTTCGATAATCCTATTGAAAATCGGCGTTAGTGAAATGAGTCCGTAATTTAGTAGATTACTCCTATTTCGTTTCTTGGATATTGGTGTGACTTACGCAACTTTCCACTCTTCGGGTACGGATCTTCCTAGGGGCGAGCGGTTTAATTTTGTTCGTAACGGGTATGAAACGTCCCCTCAGAAAAATTAATGAATTACTGTGCTGATAAACCTCTTACATTATTTGATTTTCAAACAGCTGAGCAGAACTGAACGTACTCAGACATTTCGCTCTTTACCTATTCTGATCAATACTAAACTGACAATATTTTTAGCGCAACGCAATCTGACTTTCAATAATCCCTGCCGGCCGAAGTGGCCGTGCGGTTAACGGCGCTGCAGTCTGGAACCGCAAGACCGCTCCGGTCGCAGGTTCGAATCCTGCCTCGGGCATGGATGTGTGTGATGTCCTTAGGTTAGTTAGGTTTAAGTAGTTCTAAGTTCTAGGGGACTGATGACCTCAGAAGTTAAGTCCCATAGTGCTCAGAGCCATTTCAATAATCCCTATAAAAGAATGGCCCTGACTAACATTAACCTATACCTTTCACAAATCATTTACCTCACAAAAATTTTCGTTACTCGAACTACTGCAATACAGCGAGCGCCACTACTGCCAGCTAAATAAAAGATTCTAACTACTGAAGGCACTAACTACTGATAGGTGTAGTTAGCAAATGAAAGATTATGATAGAGAACAAACAATGTATTTACCTTAATAGTGTTCAAAAGTCGTAATATATATATAGCAGTTCATGACATCCAGTCTTACAAATTTACTGTCTCTGATGGACACACGTCCAGATCATCCGCTCTCAAAACTCCGCAATTTCTCTCCCCACATCCACCACTGCTGGCGGCTCACCTCCAACTGCGCAACGATACGCGCTGTTAAAAACAGCCAACTGCCCACTACAATAGACAATATTTCAACAATGCCAACCAGCCCCAGACTGCACACAGCACAGCCAGTGATTGTCATATAGATAGCTACGTGGCGTTACCAATATAAAAACCTAAATAACCTACTTACACGGGGAACAAACAGACGCCGCCCCGTCTACGCTGTGTGTCTCATGAAAGACGTGATGAGCAGTATTTATTTGAGATGACTCTCGAAAACACGAAATTTTACATCCCTGCCGAAACACCAGAGAAAATTCGCCTGACGAGTCTTAAGAAAGACACACCGCGTACTGTGAAATTCGGGTGTACCTCTGCTGCGTCACTGGAAACACACATTAATGACGCTCTCTAGAAAATATATTACTTGGATAATACAACAGGACTAACGTGTGACTTCCTCTGTTCTAATACATTAATTAAACTGCTGTTTTATACACCTGAGGTGGCCTGATGATTCAATAAATGCTAGAATGTCGTTTATTTAGTCCTCCATGGAAACTCGGGCAGTTTAAATGGCGTGTAATATCGGCCGCAGCCTGCAGCCGACGCTACAGTTGCGACACGAACTCATTAGACGCTGTCCTGTTCCGCTGTCTGCCCGCGGTCCGCGGCTTGAATGGCGGTTGCTATTGGGCTCATTGTCAAACGAAGCGCCGTCGTAAACAGAACATAGGCTGACAGTTTAATTACAGTTTATGAATGCCGACGAAAAGTCGTTAATTTGTTGCAAATAGAGCGTTAGCTAGCGCATTACGCACGCCAGCCGCGTAATCCTATTACGTTTTCCAATTCAGATAGCACTGGCGTCCTAATGTGGCGTTTGAAATGACATAAATAAGCAATTAAATCTTGCGTGGTCAACTGGAATAATTATGTCGGCTACTAAGTAATGAACTTGTTTAAATTGCTGAAGCAATGACAGTATACTTATTATTGTACCAAACGTACAATGTGCCAATCTAAAGAAAATAAACTACTGGCCATTAAAATTGCTACAACAAGAAGAAATGCAGATGATAAGCGGGTATTCATTGGACATATATATTATACTAGAACTGACATGTGTTTACATTTTCACGCAATTTCGGTGCATAGATCCAGAGAAATCAGTACCCTGAACAACCACCTCTGGCCTTAATAACGGCCTTGATACGCCTGGGCATTGAGTCAAACAGAGCTTGGATGGCGTGTACAGGTACAGCTGCCCATGCAGCTTCAACACGATACCACAGTTCATCGAGAGTAGTGACTGGCGTATTGTGACGAGCCAGTTGCTCGGCCACCATTGACCAGACGTTTTCAATTGGTGAGACATCTGGAGAAAGTGCCGGCCTGGGCAGCAGTTGAACATTTTCTGTATCCAGAAAGGCCCGTACAGGACCTGCAAAATGCGGTCGTGCATTATCCTGCTGAAATGTAGGGTTTCGCAGGGATCGAATGAAGAGTAGAGCCACGGTCGTAACACATGTGAAATGTAACGTCCTCTGTTCAAAGTGCCGTCAATGCGAACAAGAGCTGACCGAGACGTGTAACCAATGGTACCGCATACCATCACAACGGGTGATACACCAGTGTGGCGATGACGAATACATGCTTCCAATGTGCGTTCACCGCGATGTCGCCAAACACGGATTTGACCATCATGATTCTGTAAACAGAACCTTGATTCATCCGAAAAAAGTGGTTTTGCCATTCGTGCACCCAGGTTCGTCGTTGAGTACACCATCGCAGGCGCTCCAGTCTGTGATGCAGCGTCAAGGGTAACCGCAGTACCGTCTCCGAGCTGACAGTCCATGCTACCGCAAACGTCGTCGAACTGTTCGTGCAGATGGTTGTTGTCTTGCAAACGTCCCCATCTGTTGACTCAGGAATCGAGATGTGGCTGCACGATCCGTTACAGCCATGCGGATAAGATGCCTGTCATCTCGACTGCTAGTGATACGAGGCCACTGGGATGCAGCACGGCGTTCCGTATTACCCTCCTGAACCCACCGATTCCATATTCTGCTAACAGTCATTGGATCTCGACCAATGCGAAGTGCAACGTCGCGATACGATAAACCGCAATCGTGATAGGCTACAATCCGACCTTTATCAAAGTCGGAAACGTGATGGTACGCATTTCTCCTCCTTACACGAGGCATCACAACAACGTTTCACCAGTTAACGGCGGTCAACTGCTGTTTGTGTATGAGAAATCGCCAACCTTGTGTGAATGCTCTGAAAAGCTAATCATTTGCATATCACAGCATCTTGTTCCTGTCGGTTAAATTTTGCGTCAGTAGCACGTCATCTTCGTGGTGTAGCAATTTTAATGGACAGTAGTGTATATCTACATCCATGCCGTAAGTAATCCATTAAGCCCATCGTAGTTGTAAGATACGACTCTCAAAATTAACACTAAGTTTGTAGACAGATGTTACACTATGCATAGTAAAAATTTGTTATAAACAGGGTGAGCGAAATTTCTCCTACTCAGACGACACAGCGCGGTTCCTAGCATACATACAATCAGTACAAAGAGTATCCAACTTAATTTCGTCAAGTGAATAGTTTCGGTATAACACTGTAATCACACGTACAACAAGAATCTGCATTCAAGTATGTACCTGTGCTGCTAATTTAGTATAGTGGGTAGAAAGTTTTGTAAGAATATTCAAGTCAGAGAGTTCGATTTTGGATGTAGGAATAATTCTTTTATTTTCTAATTTTGTTCTGTCCAGTAATGTTGTAGTATGCCTGTTCCTTGAGTGTTATATATCCCGAACTTTTACCGTGAACATAGCAATTTCTGGTCAGTCCATACGACGAAACAACTTTTGGGTTCTTCAATAAAATTCTTCAGCGTATCAGACCGCATCGTCATAATTTAAAATGCGCCAACGTTTCGGCCAGCGTTGCAGCTAGCCTTCATCAGGGCCTTACGTTAAACTGATAAATGAAACACACTTGGTTCCTTAAATAGTTGCACGAGAAAACCGTGTCGTTACTTGATTGGCTGTAAAAGGAGGAGGAGGAGGGGTGAAAGGTATGCTTTATTGGTGTTTCCTTTATTATCTGTCATTGGCTGAAATAGCTGTTTTCTATTGGTCTTTATATTAATCCACCCCATTGGAGGAGACGGACGAATAGCGAACAGGTGATGGCTGTGACGTCACACTGTTTACATGCTGTCCAGAAGCCGGCTGCGGCGTGCCATTGCTTTGTGTGCTCGCGACCACTACTGCGGCTCTCCGCGTGTCTGCATGGGCCGCCACGGCTCTGCCGCCGCTCCGTAGCCCTGCTATTGCAGGCAGCCAAGACCTCGGAAGCTTGTACCCGTCCTCTCTATTCATGTTGGCGGGTCTTTTGGCTATTTCTATCGCCTCTCTTATCTTTCTTTTGAAAGTGAGAGGCTGTTTCGCCAGGACGCGGGCTTCTTGAAAAACTATTGGTTTCCCGCACTCGTCTCGGTGTTCCGCCACTGCTGACTTAGTGTGTTGTTTCAGGCGGATATATCTTTCATGTTCCGAGAGCCTTGTGCTAATCGGACGTCCCGTCTCACCTATGTAGACTAATCCACACGCACAACCAATTTCATACACGCCAGCTGTGTGTAGTTGGTCAACTGCATCCTTGGTAGAACCGAGCATGTCTGATATTTTGTTTCTGCTTCGGAAAATTGGTTTGATGTCGGCTTTTCGTAGAATTTTGCCAATACGTTCGGTGACCCCTTGGACATATGGTAACACAGCAATGCTCTGTGCCTCCTTCTCCTCTTCCCTATTAGTCTTCTCCCTTGTCGACATCGTGCTGTCTATCGTCACCGAACGTATTGGCAAAATTCTACGAAAAGCCGACATCAAACCAATTTTCCGAAGCAGAAACAAAATATCAGACATGCTCGGTTCTTGTTTCTTTGTGAGCCACTGTCAGGATCCTGGGAACCCACCTGGCACAAACATTTTTTAACGCCAACACTTTCAGTATTCTGCGAACACTTCCTTCCCCTAAACCAACGTAGCGTGAAAATTTGTTCACTGTGATGCGTCTGTCAGTAGTCACCAATTCGTTAACTCTCTGCACATTGTCTGGCGTGTGTGCAGTACGAGGCCTGCCACTGCGAGGACAAACCTCAATATTGCCGTGCCCGCTTTCATCACGTAACACGCTTGCCCACCGACTAAAGGCCGGTTCCCACTAGGGCTGCCGCGCGTCAAAACCGCGCGTCAGCGGCGTGGTTGCCATGGAAACGGCGTCAGCGGAACGGCGCGGCGGGCTCTGCGTCGCGGTTTGCCCATGTCGAACCGCTTCCGCTGCCGCGTGACGCGCTCCAGGTGCGCGCCGCCAATCACAGAACGCGCTGAGCGTGACGTCAGGTACGGCACCCCGGGCCACACGAACTTCCGCCGAAGCGCTGGCGCGGACGCGGCGGCAGCTATGAAAAACATATCATCCGATTCCATGGAAACTATTCGGTAGAAAAATTTGATTCTTGGGCATGTTATAGCCTGATATCTTCTCTCGATAAAGGACCGAATTTCTTTTCGTTATTCGTCGTAGTTACTTGCTGTATCGCATTTACGTAAACCTTTACACGAAATTTTAATGAGTGTGCAGAGGTGAAAACGCATTGCGTGGACTTTGCGTACAGTTCATTTTAGGTTATACGTTATTGCGTATGAAATTTAGTCAACGTATCGAAATTGTTTTTAAAGCTGAGATCAGATCGATAGCTATCACCGTTCTCGAGATATTGCATGATATGTCGGCGGACGGGCTGTGCCGTGACCGACCGCGGCTCGCTCGCGACGCGACCGATACTTCGTCCTGCTCGTCGTAAACCATGTGGTTGTATCAACCGCAAATTTCGTAAACGTTTCAAGAAATCGAAACGTGTTTTTTTGCAAACGATAACTTGTGAAAAGTCATGTATTTCGTTGCATGATAAATATCCTAAATCTGTTTATCTGCCGAGATATGAAAGTAACTACAGTTTTTCAGAAAGGATAGATGAATTTTTTTAAACGGCATTAATAGCATGTCAAATGAGAAGTTAAACCGAAACTAATTTGCTGGTATGTCATAAGATGTAATTTACTAAATATGTAGAGCTATTGATTATTTCCTTTCTTTTTTTCTTTATCCAGTGTATTTTACTGATTCAAGACGCGTTTCGCCTTTTACTTTAAGGCATCTTCGGTGGAATCTAGAATGATTCAGTTTTGTTTTGATATGTGATACTTGCATATTATAAAACAGTTCACATCTTTTTTTACGTGAATGACTGATTACTTACAGTGAATCGAGTTTTTGGCGGACATATACGTTTCCCCTCACCTGGTCACATGCTGGAGGTTGAACTAAAACTTAGATTATGGAACATAAGCACATTTTCATGTTCGCTCTTTTTTCTTCTGTCACTAGCAGTAGACGTTTTACTGAAATCTCTGATTTTACGTCGTAACTACAGTGTGTTCACCTCATGTCCCTTCCTGTCTGGTTTGTTTATGTACATGTTGCCAAACTGCAGAATTATATGCTGAAAACTAATGTTTGTTTATTTTCGTTCTCCTTATATCTGTATGTGTGTGCCTTTGCCCTCACTCTTTGACGCCCCATAATACATCCTGTCAACTAACCCCTATTGTTGTCAAAGTTGTGCCGTAATTTCCTCTTCCTCCTCTAATTCCGTACCTCTTCTTTAGTCACACGATCCTCGTATCTAATGTTCAGCATTCTTATGAATCACCACGTTTTGAAAGCATCTATTGTCTTTTTGACAGAACTGTTCATCATCCACGTTTCACTTACGTACAAGGCTGCACTCCACACCAATACCTTTGTAAAATAGTATCCAACCATTAGAATTTATATTCGGCGTGAACAAATTTTCTTTTTCAGAACGCTTTTCTTGCTATTGACAGGCTTCAGTCAGGTTTACGTCTGCACCAGGAAATGCCTTACAATTTAAAATCTGGTTTCGAAAACTGTTCGAAATATATATTATTCTTTCGTGATTCTTAAGCAAGGTGCTGGAGATGATTACATTATGCTCTGTGGGAAATTCTATCAGGTGGCTTCCACTTTCATCCCTTCCCCCTAGCCTTTGTGTTCTTACTGTTTCGTGTACCTGCTACCGTATCACATTTTAAATTTTTGTCTCGCTTAACTATCTGATAATGTCTTTTGTCGTACATTGTTTCAATGTGTTAGGAGATAGTGAACAATCGTGAACGGTAGACATGAAATCTGTTCATGGTGAAATGGGAAAACATGAATAATGAAATATGTGAAAGAGTACATTGTACAGAAAATGAAAAGTTGGTATGTCTTCACCCAACTTCGTCTTTCCTTCATGTAGGTGTAAGATACAGTTAATCAAACGCACCGCGCGTTTCAGTGGGTCCTGCCCCGTACCTCAGTGGCTGTCCGTCATTGGCTACCGCTAACGTCTGCCGCTTCCAGATGGGAACGCCAATTCCGCGAGCCGCCGCGTCAACGCGGAAAACGCTTGCCGCTGCCGTTGCCGCACGCCGCGCTGCCGCGCTCTAGTGGGAACCGGCCTTAACTGTACTGCGATCGACAGCAGCATCTCCATACACCTTTTTCAACCTCTTGTGGATGTTTCCCACTGTCTCGTTTTCACAGCACAGGAATTCTATGACAGCACGTTGCCTCTGACGAACGTCAAGTGTAGCAGCCATCTTGAAGACATGCTGTGACGGCGCCACTCACGGGAACAGGTTGAACTAAGTTTGAAAACAAGCGGGGAGGATGTATCTACACACTGTAAAACTTTCACATATGCAGAATGAAAACCGAATTTTTACAAAAATAGTGTGCATTTCTTTTGGAGTGACCCTCATACAACTACTAATGTTATTTGCTTGAATTGTTATATAGCTTTCCGAGAACGCAGCATCCCTTAGGCACCCTATACGAGACGAGTGAGCAAGACACCACAATTACTGTGCCTAATACGCTGTAGAAAAAGCGTTGTCATTCAAAACAGCTTCCAGTCATCTCGGAATGTTCCATATTTTTCAAGGTAATCTTATACCATGATTCTTGCAAAGCAGCGGCTAGTGCAGATAACGATGGTGGAAGTGGACAGGGATCATGAACCCTTATCTCCAACGTAGAATCCAAGGGCTCGATAGTTTTGATGACTGGTGCCTGTGGTTGGCAGGGAAGATGCGACAGTTCACCCTAGTGCTGACAAAGTCAGTCCTGGACGGTGCGAGCTGTGTGAACTGGTGTCCAGTCTTCTTGGAACGCAGCATCAGCATTGGAGGAAAAAAATTGTTCTGGAGGATGGACTTACTAAACTAAAACGGTTATATAGTTCTTGGCAGTAATGCGAACTTGTAGGGTAATCGTGGGGCCCAGGTAATGCCTCGATATGGCTGCCCGAGTCATCACCGAAGCCGGGCGATGTTTCGCTCTTGGAACGTAAACTCGGCAAGAAGTTGTAAACACTGTGAAATAAGGCTCATCCGACCAAATGATAATCTCCATAGTCAAAGTTGAGCCTTGGCGGGACTGGTGCCAGGGCTATCTTTGGTTAAGCACTATCGATTCCCTCTGGCAGAAGTTTGTCTTTGGATCTACATCTACATCTACATCTACATTTACTCTCCGCAAGCCACCCAACGGTGTGTGGCGGAGGGCACTTTACGTGCCACTGTCATTACCTCCCTTTCCTGTTCCATTCGCGTATGGTTCGCGGGAAGAACGACTGCCTGAAAACCTCCGTGCGCGCTCTAATGTCTCTAATTTTACATTCGTGATCTCCTCGGGAGGTATAAGTAGGGGGGAGCAATATATTCGATACCTCATCCAGAAACGCACCCTCTCGAAACCTGGCGAGCAAGCTACACCGCGATGCAGAGCGCCTCTCTTGCAGAGTCTGCCACTTGAGTTTGTTAAACATCTCCGTAACGCTATCACGGTTACCAAATAACCCTGTGACGAAACGCGCCGGTCTTCTTTGGATCTTCTCTATCTCCTCCGTCAACCCGATCTGGTACGGATCCCACACTGATGAGCAATACTCAAGTATAGGTCGAACGAGTGTTTTGTAAGCCACCTCCTTTGTTGATGGACTACATTTTCTAAGGACTCTCCCAATGAATCTCAACCTGGTACCTGACTTACCAACAATTAATTTTGTATGATCATTCCACTTCAAATCGTGCCGCACTCCCAGATATTTTACAGAAGTAACTGCTACCAGTGTTTGTTCCGCTATCATATAATCATACAATAAAGGATCCTTCTTTCTATGTATTCGCAATACATTACATTTGTCTGTGTTAAGGGTCAGTTGCCACTCCCTGCACCAAGTGACTATCCGCTGCAGATGTTCCTGCATTTCGCTACAATTTTCTAATGCTGCAACTTCTCGGCATACTACAGCATCATCCGCGAAAAGCCGCATGGAACTTCCGACACTATCTACTAGGTCATTTATATATATTGTGTAAAGCAATGGTCCCATAACACTCCCCTGTGGCACGCCAGAGGTTACTTTAACGTCTGTAGACGTCTCTCCATTGATAACAACATGCTGTTTTCTGTTGGCTAAAAACTCTTGAATCCAGCCACACAGCTGGTCTGATATTCCGTAGGCTCTTACTTTGTTTATCAGGCGACAGTGCGGAACTGTATCGAACGCCTTCCGGAAGTCAAGAAAAATAGCATCTACCTGGGAGCCTGTATCTAATATTTTCTGGGTCTCATGAACAAATAAAGCGAGTTGGGTCTCACACGATCGCTGTTTCCGGAATCCATGTTGATTCCTACATAGTAGATTCTGGGTTTCCAAAAACCACATGATACTCGAGCAAAAAACATGTTCTAAAATTCTACAACAGATCGACGTCAGAGATATAGGTCTATAGTTTTGCGCATCTGCTCGACGACCCTTCTTGAAGACTGGGACTACCTGTGCTCTTTTCCAATCAGTTGGAACCTTCCGTTCCTCTAGAGACTTGCGGTACACGGCTGTTAGGCCGACGCAGGATATAGCGGGTAGTACGGAGTGGAAAGGGGCAACAACGTTGGGCACGGCACGCGGGAGTGCGCGTATTAGCGAGACGTTGGAGAGACGACAGCGAGCACGGTGTGCCTGAGTACGGGCGGCAGTTGGCGCTTGATCGTACTGGGGTCAGCAACAGCGGGCCGGCGCTGTGGCTCCTTGGCAACCTCGTGAAGCCATGCATGTTCTCGCTTCCGTGAAGCAGCACGCTATTACTATCGGACTAAGCAACGTCTGGTGTCTTCGCCACATCGATCCAGCAGCTGGCACCAACTGAAGTAATTCAAGTCCTACCAACGATTAGTGAAATATAATGATGATTGCTCTTGAGGCAGCAAAGCGTTGCAAGGACTGTGATGTGATATTTCATGCCTCTTATGAAGTGTGTGCTTCGCTCCTTAATAGTATTGTTCTTACTTCAGATGGCAAGTGTCTAAAACATTGATACGTGTGCGCAGCCTTACCGAACGATCTACATTCTGTGTCTAAAGATTGCCATGTGGTACACCTTACAGGCCCACATAAGGTGCTCCATGTGATGCTTCGGTTTTAATGAGCCAGTTCCGTTTGTATCATTCGTGTAGGCCTACGTGGTTCTGCTTAAAGGGATGATATCAGTTTTATTATTGTCAATTTTATCGAAGTAGTTTTCTGTATAAGTTTGAGTATTAAGGTGAAGGAAGGGTTGTTTGGTTCCCTGTTGTCGCTTCTGATTTATGTTTCAGAGATCGCAAGCAGTGGGCCACCGACGTGGAGAGCCTCCCCTTTTAAATTACTAGCGGGCGTACGAGCGGTGGACTTCGCCTGAGCTCGCGTGTGCTGTTTGGCTCTGATTTCGGTGTTCTGAACGGGGTGGAAATACAAACGGAGTCCACTTCTTAATTCGAAGATAAGGACTCAGTCGCCTCCACCGTTCGTGGCCAAGTCGCGGCCTCACAATGTCGGGCCTCGGTTATTGTACAAGCTACAGTTTTCTAAAATTTGTGGTGGCTCTGCAAGGTTGCCCGGGTAACATATTTTAAATATTTGTCTTAAGAATTTTGAGAGATTTCTATAATAATGTGTATTAATTGAAACAGTTTTCTAAAATTGCGGTGCTATTCAGCCTTAGTGTCGTATGTCAATTTTGATGGGAAAATAACTGGGTTATTATTGATCAAACTGTCTATAACCTTGTAAAATTGTTTGGTAATATCTCGCCCGGGAGGGGCGGTTTTCAATCTATGTGGAAATAATAATTGATTTCCTGTTAATTTGATGTAAAGTTTATTTTAAATGATTTACTTTGCCCGAGTGACGGAATTTTTAAATGTTTGCAAAGATATTAATTCGCTTGTGGTTTCATATAACAAGAAGCATCTAACAACTTCACAGCAAACATAAACATAGCCAAAGCCTTGCAGACAAACAAAAATTACGCGAAGCGAAATGTAGTGTGAGGAGGGCTATGCGAGAGGCGTTCAATGAATTCGAAAGTAAAGTTCTATGTACTGAATTTTGATCTTATGTAAAAGCGGTAGGTGGATCAAAACAAAATGTCCAGACACTCTGTGACCAAAATGGTACTGAAACAGAGGATGACAGACTAAAGGCCGAAATACTAAATGTCTTTCTCCAAAGCTGTTTCACAGAGGAAGACTGCACTGTAGTTCCTTCTCTAGATTGTCGCACAGATGACAAAATGGTAGATATCGAAATAGACGACAGAGGGATAGAGAAACAATTAAAATCGCTCAAAAGAGGAAAGGCCGCTGGACCTGATGGGATACCAGTTCGATTTACACAGAGTACGCGAAGGAAATTGCTCTCCTTCTGCAGCGGTGTACCGTGGGTCTCTAGAAGAGCGTAGCGTTCCAAAGGATTGGAAAAGGGCACAGGTCATCCCTGTTTTCAAGAAGGGACGTCGAACAGATGTGCAGAACTATAGACCTATATCTCTAACGTCGATCAGTTGTAGAATTTTGGAACACGTATTATGTTCGAGTATAATGACTTTTCTGGAGACTAGAAATCTACTCTGTGGGAATCAGCATGGGTTTCGAAAAAGACGGTCGTGTGAAACCCAGCTCGCGCTATTCGTCCACGAGACTCAGAGGGCCATTGACACGGGTTGACAGGTAGATGCCGTGATTCTTGACTTCCGCAAGGCGTTCGACACAGTTCCCCACAGTCGTTTAGAGAACAAAGTAAGAGCATATGGACTATCAGACCAATTATGTGACTGGATTGAATAGTTCCTAGATAACAGAACGCAGCATGTCATTCTCAATGAAGTCTTCCGAAGTAAGAGTGATTTCAGGTGTGCCGCAGGGGAGTGTCATAGGACCGTTGCTATTCACAATATACATAAATGACCTTGTGGATGACATCGGAAGTTCACTGAGGCTCTTTGCAGATAATGCTGTGGTGTATCGAGAGGTTATAACAATGGAAAATTGTACTGAAATGCAGGAGGATCTGCAGCGAATAGACGCATGGTGCAGGGAATGGCAATTCAATCTCAATGTAGACAAGTGTAATGTGCTGCAAATACATAGAAAGATAGATCCCTTATCATTTAGCTACAAAATAGCAGATCAGCAACTGGAAGCAGTTAATTCCATAAATTATCTGGCAGTACGCATTAGGAGTAATTTAAAATGGAGTGATCATATAAAGTTGATCGTCGGTAAAGCAGATGCCAGACTGAGATTCATTGGAAGAATCCTAAGGAAATGAAATCCAAGAACAAAGGAAGTAGGTTACAGTACGCTTGTTCGCCCACTGCTTGAATACTGCTCAGCAGTGTGGGATCCGTACCAGAGAGGGTTGATAGAGGAGATAGAGAAGATCCAACGGAGAGCAGCGCGCTTCGTTACAGGATCATTTAGTAATCGCGAAAGCGTTACGGAGATGATAGATAAACTCCAGTAGAAGACTCTGCAGGAGAGACGCTCAGTAGCTTGGTACGGGCTTTTGTTAAAGTTTCGAGAACATACCTTCACCGAAGAGTCAAGCAGTATATTGCTCCCTCCTACGTATATCTCGCGAAGAGACCATGAGGATAAAATCAGAGAGATTAGAGCCCACACAGAAGCATACCGACAATCCTTCTTTCCACGAACAATACGAGAGTGGAATAGAAGGGAGAACCGATAGAGGTACTCAAGGTACCCTCCGCCACACACCGTCAGGTGGCTTGCGGAGTATGGATGTAGATGTAGATGTAGATGTAGAATTTGTAAAATTGGCCTGACTGGCGGGTTTTTAAATCTTTTTAAACAGATTAATTCATTTGTGGTTTTATATAACAAGCAGTTTGTAAAGTTTGCCTGAATGGCGTTTCTTAAAGAAATTATTATCTGATTGTAATTCTCTTAATGATTTATCTATGATGCAAATAAATATGTAGAAATGAAATGCTCACTGTACGGGTCAAGTCCTTCCACTCCCTTTATATTAAAGGTTAAGGAAATTGCAGTTCAAAATAGAAATAACGTACGAAAAGTTTTATGGGTTCTGCATCATGTTCTCCTGTTACGGGTATTTGCATAACTGGTAAGTGGTTCTGGAATTCCTGCGCGTCATGCAATTCCCTACTTATGGTTGTTGAAGCTTACAAGTGACTGTATAGTAGGTGATCTTGGCTCGGCTGGCCGGCGTGGCCGTGCGGTTCTAGTCGCTACAGTCAGGAACCGCGAGGCCGCTATGGTCGCAGGTTCGAATCCTGCCTCGGGCATGGATGTGTGTGATGTCCTTAGGTTAGTTAGGTTTAAGTAGTTCTGAGTTCTAGGGGACTGATGACGTCAGAAGTTGAGTCCCATAGTGCTCAGAGCCATTGGAGGCAATCTTGGCTCACTCAAGCCTAAATGCCAATGATGACGTGAGCAAAGCCTTGACCTGCGTTAGGAAGATTCCTTTGACGATAGAAGACGGTTCAGTAAATGAGGAATGCAGTAAGCTTGTTTCATCAAAATATTAGGGGAATTAAAAGTAAAGTAGATGAATTTGCTAATAAATCTTCACACTGTAATTATTTCTAGCCCTGCTTGAGGTGGATTCCTTTGACGCTGGAAAGAACACAAATGGAGAATGCAGATCAGAAGGTGCAATAGGTTTGTTTCATCAAAATATTAGGGGAATTAAAAGTAAAATAGATGAATTTGTTGATAAATCTTGACACTGAAAGTATTTCTATCTCAGAGCGTCATTTAAGCAGCAAAGAAATACTAAGGATTTTTTCGAGGTATACATTTTTGCTTGTATCTGTACAAGAAATCGTCATGGAAAGGAGAATTGGTCAACTATGCCAAACGTAATATTTGTATTTCATTCGGAAGAGCTGGCGTACAAAAAATATTATAAATAAGTCTGTATAGCGGCATTTGAAGTTTCAAGGAAATATTTTTTTGTTATTACAGGCCATTACAAATCCCCTAGTGAAAATTGCAGAGCTTTCCTCTTCAGGCTTGACAGTGTGACGGGCTCGGTTCTGGAGAAAGAGAGATTTTATGTGGAGATTTCAATTAAATTTTCTGTCTGATTCTCGAGAGAAAAGAATATTAATGTAATTGAATCTTACATTATGTTACAGAGAGTATACTTTCCAGCAAGAGCTCAAGGATAAAGTAGTACCTTCATAGATAACGTCTTCATAGTTGATGGGCACAGTATGAGAAAAATTACTTGTGGCTTATTACACTATGATGCTCAGATAGCAATACTGAAACGAATCAAGACAGAATAATATCCTAAAGTGATAAACAAAAGATTTAGAAATTTAAATCCACATGCAATAGAGACATTTTAAGCCAGTCTCAAAAGTTTAGTTTTGCAGTAAGTCTTCAAAACAGACAACTTGAAGGACAAACGCTTGACGCTTTCTTTAACAGCTCTTTCACATCAAAGAAGTGGAGGCACATATGCAGTACTTAAGAATAACCGATTTGGATAGCTAACGGCATTAGAATATCTCGTAGGAAGAAACTGGAGCTGTTTCTTAGTATGAAAGGTAGCCAGAGCCAAGTAACAAGATTTTACTAGAGATAATGCTGCTAAGTGCAGAGAAATATCACCAGGAAGGCTAACAAAGTGTTGCACCAAGAGGAATGGTTAGATTCGGGAGCCAATTGAGCACCCTGTACATCAGACAAGTGAAAAAATGCGTTCAGCAGAAATAAGACTGTGACAGGAAAGCAAAGGAAGCAAGACAAGCATATTGATTAGCTCATAAGTCATGACGCAAGAAACTCTCTCTCTTGCACAAGAGTACATAGCGAGGAACTGACACAGGAAGCAACAGTTTCTTAAGTGAATAGCAGTATAAGGAGGACACATACAGTCATTACAAACTGAGTCTCAAGTCATAGTCTCACATTAGCTCCAGCATTCCAACTCTCATCATGAGTTGATTGATGGCATTCACAGTAATAACACTATATTTCATGATTAAGATACATTAGTGTATCTATGTCCTATATGCTCAAGGACAGTGTGTGAATTAGCCGACGACGTACTCGAGATGATGGTCTTCACCTGATGAACTTCATCCTGCTCGCTGTCCTTCATCTACTGATCGGAGCAGCTAACTGTCTCCCAACAACACCACATCGCAGGGTGCTGCCAACAGCAGAGCTTCTTCGGGTCCACATTAATTTTCAACACTCAGGCGCTGATAGCCACCTGGTGGTAGGGAGAAGATCAACCAACCACACAACTACTGACACACGCACATCACAGATGAGTCATGAAGGGTTATCATGGAATTCGGAGTGGGACAGAGGACATTCCAGCAGCCAGTATGAAATCACTTTGTGCTGGGCAACAGCCGCCCTGCTCACGGGCAATACACTGTGGCGTCAGGGTGGCTAACAGTTTCTTCTGAGCTAACTGGACAGAAATCAGCTAGAATTCAACGTACAAATGAATGGGCAACAGCTGAGGCTGATGTGGAAGAATGGCGATTTGTAAACATTGGTTTACTTGCGCTGAAGATGCACTAAAGGTTCCCACAGTTATCCTGACTTCATGCAAAGGTGTCTCCGCTCTCCCTCTCTGTAAAATTAACCCTGAAGTGTGACAAAACGTTATGCACAAAGTTTCTAACAAGGAAGTTTTTTTTAATCGAAATTTTACTATTTGCAAGTTGTCAAACAATTGGTGGGTAAATAGAAGTCTACCTTGGGACAGTCACGTTCAAGATCTTGCGCAGAAACTGAATGCCGCTCTCTTCACTGTCTCTGACACTGAAACACCAAGGCTTCTCTACTTCACTTACATTCATTTTATTATCTTGTATGGTTTCATACTCTGCCGCAACTCTGCTCATTCACCGGGAATTTTCCGAGCCCAGAAACGGGTGGTTAGACTGAACGACAGTGTCCCTTCTCAAACTTCGTGGAGGCTGTTGTTCACGTGTCGCGGAATTCTAAAGATATCGCCCCTGAACAGATGTTCTACCACGAGATTTGATTTAGTCAGACGAAACGAGATTGGAATAGAAGGGAGAACCGATAGAGGTGCTCCAAGTACCCTCCGCCACACACCGTCAGGTGGCTTGCGGAGTACGGATGTACGTAGATGTAGAAATACAAGGCACAGCGATGCACATTTTTAAAACGCTTTCTTAAGATTTGCCTGGAAAGGTGTGCACTATTCAGCAGATTTTGTACAGTCCAGTCACTTTAATGTGACCACCGCCTACGTTTGATAGCAACGTACAATATTCACTCACAGACGGAATATGGCAACACTAGCAGTGGAGGTTATATAAAGCGTGAAGGAAGGACGAGGGAAACACTGCAGTTGTCATCGTAATATGAAAAAGGAGCGATCTATCTGACTTCCAAAAGGACCTGTTCATTGGCTTTGAGGCCACGGGTGGAAGCATTTCCGAAACGGCTAAGTTTATAAATTGTTCGCGTGCCGCTGCGTTTGAAGTATATCGCGCATGGAAAAATGCCGCTACCCGAGCCCGGCCCCGAGACAGCTGTGGGCCGAGACAGCTGTGGTGCAACACAGGCCATAGATAACAGTGGTGAACGACAAATGGTTCAAATGGCTCTAAGCACTATGGGACTTAACAGCCGAGGTCATCAGTCCCCTAAACTTAGAACTACTTAAACCTAACTAACCTAAGGACATCACACACATCCATGCCCGAGGCAGGATTCGAACCTGCGACCGTAGCAGCCGCGTGGTTCCGGACTGAAGCGCCTAGAACCGCTCTGCCACCGCGGCCGACGGTGGACGACAGCTGCGGAATTGTATACTGGCGAATAGAGCTAAAACTGTTGAGTAAATGATCGCCTCCAGGAACCAAGGCACTACTAACGGAGTCTCCTCAACGACTGTTAACGAACGCTACTGTGTATGTTTCTCCGCAACAGGCGCATGGGCCAAGCAGCCATTCGAACTGCTGTTTATCGGCCATGAAGGCTGGAATTTGCACGGTAATACCAACACTGGACGTCCACTGCATGGCGACATCTACATCTACGTGATTACTCTGCTATTCACAATAAAGTGCCTGGCAGAGGGTTCAATGATCCACCTTCAAGTTGTCTTTCTACCGTTCCACTCTCGAACGGGGCGAGGGAAAAACGAGCACTTAAATTTTTCTGTGCGAGCCATGATTTCTCTCATTTTATCGTAATGATCATTCATCCTTACGTAGGTGGGTGCCAACAGACTATTTTCGCTATCGGAGGAGAAAACTGGTGATTGAAATTTCATGAGAAGATACTGTCGCAACGAATAACGCCTTTGGTTTAATGATTGCCACTCCAATTCACGTATCATATCTGTGGCACTATCTACCCTATTTCGCCATAATACAAAACGAGCTGCCCTTCTTTGTACTTTTTTGATATCATCCGTCAGTCCCACCTGTTGCGGATTACACAACGCACAGCAATACTCCAGAACAGGACGGACAAGTGTGGTTAAGCAGTCTCTTTTGTAGACCTGTTGCACCTTCTAAGCGTTCTGCCAACGAATCACAGTGTTTGGTTTGCTCTACCCACAACATTATCTAAGTGATCATTCCAATTTCGGTTATTTGTAATTGTAATCCCTAAGTATTTGGTTGAATTTACAGCCTTCAGATTTGTGTGACTTATCGCGTAATAGAAATTTAGCTGATTTCTTTTAGTACTCATGTGAATAACTTCACATGTTCTTTATTCAGGGTTAATTGTCGTTTACGCACCATACACATATCTTATCTAAATCATTTTGCAATTCGTTTTGGTCATCTGATGAATTTGCAAGACGGTAAATGACAGCATCATCAGCAAACAATCTATGACTCAGATTGTCTCCTATGTTGTCAATATATATCAGGAACAATAAAGGGCCTATAACAGTACCGTGGGGAACGCTGGATACTACTTCTGTTTTACTCGATGACTTCCCGTCTGTTACTACGAATTGTGTCTTTTCTGACAGAAAATCACGAATCCAGTCGCACAACTGAGGCGATATTCCGTAGGCACGCAGTTTGGTTAGAAGACAGTTATGACGAACGGTGTCGAAAGCCTTCTGCAAATCTAGAAATATGGAATCAATTTGACATCCCCCTGTCGTTAGCACTCATTACTTCATGAGTATAAATCTCTAGTTGTGTTTCACAAGAACGAAATTTTCTGAATCCGTGCTGACTGTCAATAAATCGTTTTCTTCGAGGTACTTCATAATGTTAGAATACTGTATATGTTCCAAAAGCCTACTTTAAATCGACATTAGTGGTATATGCTTGTAATTCCGTTTTTGGATATGGGTGTGACTTGAGCAATTTTCCAGTCTTTAGGTACAGATCTCACTGTTAGCGAGAGGTTGTATATAATTTGTAAGTATGGGGATATTTCATCAGTGTACTCTGAAAGGAACCTGACTGGTATACAATCGGGACCGGAGGCCTTGCCTTTATTGATTTAAGCTGCTCTGCTACAACGAGGATATCTACTTCTATGTTTCTCATCTTGGCAGTTGTTCTTGATTGGAATTCAGGAATATTTACTTCGTCTTCTTTGGTGAAGGAATTTCGGAAAAAATCGTGTTTAATAACTCTACTTTAGTGGCACTGTCATCAGTGACTTCACCGTTGTTATCGCGCAGTGAAGGTATTGATTTGCGCCTTGCCATTGGTGTGCTTTATGTATGAGCAGAATCTCTTTGGGTTTTCTGTCAGATTTCGAGACAGAATTTCGTTGAAATTATTAAAAGTATCTCGTATTGAAGTACGCGCTATATTTCGAACTTCTGCAAAACTTTGCCAAACTTCGGGATTTAAATTTGGCATGCTTTTTTCGTTGCCTCTGCAACAGCGATCTGAGACGTTTTTTATACCATGGGGGATCAGTACCATCACTTATTAATTTATGTGGTATATATCTCTCAACTGCCGTCGATGTTTTCTCTTTGAAATCATTGCACAGCTTTTCTACGATTACATGAAGGATCGGGAGGAGTGAAGACTGTCTCTTAAAAAGGCATTAAGAGCATTTTTATCAGCTTTTTTTAAATATTTAGACTTTGAGTTTCGTTTTGATGGTTGTGGGTGTTATGGTATTGAGCCTAGCAGCAACTGGTGGCCTTCTCGAATAAATCACGTTTTCTGCTCTATCGGTGCGAAAATCTGAAGCAGACACTCTGCAATAATCGTCTGAATCGTCCGGTGCAGACAAGGGAGCGATAAGGTACGGGGAATATTTTTGTGTCATTCCCTCGGTGATCTAGTTCTTCTGGTAGCCGCAATGGGTCAAGACAAGTATTTGTCTATCCTTGGGGCCAATGTACACACCTACAGACAGTTTTTTTTTGTCTTGACCCTATGGCATCTACCATCAGGACAATGCAATGCGTCACACAGCTCCCAGTGCACATGCATGGTTTGAAAAGCAACAGGATGAGTTTACGTTACTCCCCTTGCCACTAAACTCTCCTGATTGAAATAGAATCGAGAATGTGTGGGAAAACCTTGATTGCGCTGTTCCCGTCATGCGTCCTCAGTCGAGAAACCTAGCGCAGCTCGCCATGGCACTGGGGTCAGCATAGCCCCACAACTCTGTCGGTACGTTTCAGAGCCTCACCGACTATCTTGCTGCATGTCTCGCAGTGGTCCGCACAGGCTTTTGAGAGGTTCTCGCATGAATGTGACTGGACATTGTGTTTTCAACAGGCTTCCAGCAGAAATGAAAAATTGAGCGATGAACCCATAGCATCCAAATACAAGTTGAAAGGTTTTCTTGCAATACAGTTTTTCTATTCCGTATAGGAGTTCACCGCAGTACTTGATAATTTCTCTCTGCAATGTGTTATTTATTCCTATACTCCGCGAGCCAGAAACGTTCTACAAGGAACGTGCCACATAATAGGTAACATTTGCGCTTTAGTCTTATTAAAAGGAAGACATGTATGAAGATAAGCTAGTGGCACTGTTCAAATAAGATGGCTAAAAATGGTTCAAATGGCTCTGAGCAATATGGGACTTAACATCTATGGTCATCAGTCCCCTAGAACTTAGAACTACTTAAACCTAACTAACCTAAGGACATCACACAACACCCAGCCATCACGAGGCAGAGAAAATCCCTGACCCCGCCGGGAATCGAACCCGGGAACCCGGGCGCGGGAAGCGAGAACGCTACCGCACGACCACGGGCTGCGGGCTTCAAATAAGATTCACAGATTCGATTAGCAAGAGCGAAAGCGTCACGAATATGCACGTTCAACTGAACTGGCAAACTTAGAAAGTGAGGCATTGTGCGCCATGAAGTGGTTGTAATGCTGAGAGCAACTGAGGCTAGTTCCCTCGGTAAGACTATCTTCTATCAATTTCTGCAAGTCAGTTAATGGTTCATTCCTAGTGAGTTAATGGCACAAAGACGCCAAATTCGATTCTTTCCTCTCTTATCTCCCTTTTCCCTAACCGTGAATTTTGGTTTTCTTACATGTGTACTTATCAGTTACCCAGCACATTATGGTTAATGGGGAGACGCAGTCAGAAGCGAATTTAGCGTACGGTGCACCATCACATAATTGTGACGGGATCATTTCTATTCGCAATAAGTGCAAACGACATTGCCCGCAATGTTTTTTGTCTCTTTGACGTTGTCTGCAGACGACGTAGCTGTATACAGGTAGGTAAATCGTAAGAAAAATTCGTAAGACCTTAACACGATCAGCTTTGGTGCAAAGACTAACAAATAACTTTCTTTTTTTTTTTTTTTTTGAGTCATCAGTCTTCTGACTGGTTCGATGTGGCCAGCCAGCCACTAATTTCTCTTCTGTGCCAACCTCTTCATCTCAGAGTCGCACTTGCAACCTACGTCCTCAGTTGTCTGATGGATGTATTCCAATCTCTGTCTTCCTCTACAGTTTTTGCCCTCTACAACTCCCTCTAGTACCATGGAGGTCATTCCCTGATGTCTTAACAGATGCCCTATCATCCTGTCCCTTAACGTTGTCAGTGTTTTCGGCACATTCCTTTCCTCTCCGATTCTGCGCAGAACCTTCTCATTCCTTACCGTATCAGTCCACCTAATTTTCAACATTCGTGTGTAGTGCCTCGTCTCAAATGCTTCGATTCTCTTCTGTTCCCGTTTTCCCACAGTCCCTGTTTCGCTACCATACAAAGATGTGCTCCAAACGTGTATTCTCAGAAATTTCTTATTCAAATTAAGGTCTATGTTTGATGCTAGTAGACTTGTCTTGGCCAGGATTCCCTTTTGGGCTGTAGTAATCTGCTTTTGATGTGCTCCTTGCTCCGTTCGTCATTGGTTATTTTGCTGCATAGGCAGCAGAATTCCTTAACTTCATCTGTTTCGTGACCATCAATCCTGATGTCAAGTTTATCGTTGTTCTCACTTCTGCTACTTCTCATCACTTTCGTCTTTCTTTGATTTACTCTTAATCCATAGTCTGTACTTATCATACTGTCCGTTCCATTCAGCTGATCATGTAATTCTTCTTCACTTTCAGTCAGGATGGCAATGTCATTAGCGAATCGTATCACTGGTAACTTTTCACCTTGAATTTTAATTCCACTGTTGAACCTCCCTTTTATATCCGTCATTGCTTCTTCGATGTACAGTTTGGACAGTAGGGGAGAATAATATATCGCATGTACGACATTCCTTTCTAATCAGAGCATTTCGTTTTTGGTTGCCCATCCCTCTTCGTTCTTGTGCATATTGTACATTACCCGTCTCTCCCTATAGCTTATCCGTATTTTTCTTAGAATTTCAAACATCTTGCACCATTTTATATTGTCGGACGCTTTTTCTAGGCCTACAAATTCTATGAACGTGTCTTGATTTTTCTTTAGTCTTGCTTCCATTATCAACCGCAACATCAGAACTGCCTCTTTGGTGCCTTTACCTTTTCTAAAGCCAAACTAATCGTCATGTAACGCTTAAGATAATGTGTATAAAGACGGAAGGACCCGATATAATTTTACAATATCAGTGACAAAGTCCAAGAGCGTTTAGCACACAAGTATAGCTCTCGTAAAACTGAAATTTATTTGAATACGGGGCTTCCTTCAGAAAGTACGAGTAACACGTGCAGATTTATTGGGAATTGGGGTACTTAGTCACAGGTTTTGCTTTGTACCCGACAGTACTTCAGATTACTCGTCTAGCGCGGAAATGAACATATCAGAGGTGCAAAGGCAGCAAAGAGCAGCTGGAGTCTGGCGCCATGAGAGGACATATGCATGTCACGTGTCGCCACGGTGGTGGCTGACTGCTGCTCGTGGCGCTCGTGGCGCGTCGCATTCGTTGCTGCACTTTGTAGATGTTCGTATCGCGCCACTACAGAGCCAATTTGACTTAGTTTGTTTCCGATATCGAGTGGTTGCTCATTTAGATCTATTGTATTGCCAAGCCGAATTCGCTACGTCCCAGACGTTGGCAGCTTCTTTCACTTCTCACTCTACTGCGGACTTACAGGAACGTGTGTTCGTTTTCCTGCGGTTCGGTGTACCTGCCGGATCACGTGACGATAAACAGTTTCTGTCTAGCCCACGCGGAATAGAAAAGTTTGTCAGGGGAGTCGTATAAATGCACAACATAATCTAATTTGAACGATTTGCTGTGGATAACCGTCTTTGAGCGTTCTCGATAGCGGATAAAATTTTTTAGAAACGGAAAGATGGTACTTCTAGATAAATGCCTACCAATATACCGTTAAAATTTGAGCCATTTTCTACGGTTAGTTATTTAAATATCCACCGCTGATGGCGAGAAAATAATTAAAAACGCTGTCTTCGCGTTTTCTCAGGAACTGTCTTTGAACTAAATGGTTGTTGCATGAGCCCCTTAAGTCTCACCGTAGAGCACATCTAGTGCAAACAAGAACCAATTCTCTTGAGTCACCTAAACTGGAAGAAGTGGGTAATATTAAAAAATGGACCCTGTACTGTAGGATGGCTACTGTAAGAGGATACTTCTGTTGGGTATACATATTGTCCTAGCCCAGGGACTATCCAAAACACTCTTCCTTTCTGACGCCAACAAAGCCCGAGGTATGAGCCCCGGAAAAATCACATTTTTATGCGAAGCGTTTCGGAACATGCTGGTAGCGCATCTGTAGCATACCTACCGATATGTAGACATGAAGAATAAAGACACGGAATGTTAATGAAGTTCGTTGACACAAAAAAATTCGGAAGCATTACTTAACACGACCTCGTAGTTCCATTTCGTAGATGTCACATACAAAGGGTGAACCAAAATTCGCCTGCATGGACATCACAGTGTGATCCTTTGCACAATATAAATATAAACATGTCAGTACCGAAATTTCGTGCAGTGCATTTTTTCTGTGGAATAAGGACGTCAAAGGAAGGTAACCTAGCAGCACTATAATCGCATGTACGACAATTATCTTGGTTCAGTAGTCTGGAAGTGTGCTGCTCATTTAGTAGAATGGTTTGTTATTTTTCTCAGTTTGATCTGTCCAGTAATCTGTAACATGTACTGTACACCAAACGATACATATCCTTCAAATAGAGTTTCCTTTATCGATGAACGTAATTGTTGTTTGTCAGTAGTATTCATGAGGAGTAATAATTAGTTAAAAATAAATTAACTATCATAGGGCAGAAGTAATTACAAACTTATCAGTTTGGAGATATTGCAGATTTATAATATATTTAATAGGAGCCGTCGGTTGTAATATTTTAAATACGCTATCAGTGTCGGTATATTTTTCATAAAAAATACACAATCTAGAGACAAGAAGCTCAAACAGACCTCCCTGCGTCTCCAAACATTTTGCAATCTGCTCGGTGATGCTCCCTAGAAGTCTTCGCAGCGTATACGCTACCACAGGTACATAGGCAGTAGGAAAGATTGCTCTTAGTTCTTCCACATTCATCAGAGGGCAGAATAAACGTAAATAAGTAAATATTGTGAAATTCGGTACTATGCCTCCTGGTAATGAAACGTCCAAAAGAAATGTAATGGACATGAAGGGGGTAAGCATTATAGTTGATTGGTACTAAACGAGAGAACCAACGGCAGAAGAGTGAACTGTAAACTGAGTATAAATGTAGTTGACGAAATAATGCGACACAGTACACTTACGTTAGACATTTGGGATGGTTGCGCAAGAGCCACCAAGGGTAAAAGAACCAGGGATAGTCCAAGAAGGGGGAGGGTGTAGTTCTGATTGCGGTGTTGCCAGATCGTCTGTCTTTGACATCAATTTTCTACCAAGAACATACACGGGACGAAGTAAATCCTGCTATGGTATCTGAGTGCAGGAATTTTGGTTCACTGTCTACACTGTGAAACATGGCGAAAAGGAAATACTCTTTCTACCACCAACGCCAGAATACTTGAAGGTGCCGTTCACTCTCTCTCTCTTTCTCTCTCACTCACACACACACACACACACACACACACACACACACGTTCCATATTCCATACTTCAACTGTATCGGTTTTCCGCGCCACAAGCTACAGTATTTATTGTTTCATTATGATGTGACGGGCTCTAAACTTTTTTCAGATTAAGCTATTCCTGGTAAATACGTATTCCATTCCGATGCAGTCGGGGCATGCGTCCTCTCTCTCGATTCACCAGTCTTCCTCTTCTCTTTGGTAAGTACTCTGAGCAAGAACTCGGATTTAGAATGTTGTCTACTATCGAGCCACCGGATACGGAATACATATTTGTACTGATATACGATTGACAAAGTTGCGGATATCCTTTTAGACATCAACAATTGCAGCAATTGTCCAAATTGGTTTACAAAAATGACGGGAATCTAAACCTGGGCGACCGGACGTGGATTTAAAAACCACCCCGCCAGGATGTATTTCTAAAGTTTCAGCCGTCCTGGAGAACTATATTTGCCTGCTGATGAACTTCCATTACCAAAGCTTATTGATACTTGTGTCGTTTCTAGTCTTCTGTTTCCACAGAAAAGATCTTTAGTTACTGCTTAATTGTGTCAGTTTCATACTGTGTACACCGGTTCATTCAGCTACGAATTTTAGTTCGATTCACATAGTTTTTTTCCCCTTTTGTTCTTGGCCGTTATGTCAATTGTTCTCTACCACAGAAATCGTGGAAATAGTCTTTATTTTGTGCAACCACAAGCTTCTACGTTCATTGCCATCTTCCATTAAACTCTTATGATATATTACCTTATCGCCATGTTGCTTTTTAGGCCAACGTTTCGTCCACTGTAAAAAGCCGCATTCATCAACGTGATAATTACCACCAACCTCATAACACGACTTGCAAGAGTGGTCGAAACGCCAAACAACAAACCAACATGTTAATGTGGTCACATGCCCGCGAAAGTTGTACCGATAAGGCCGTCATTTGTGGGTGTCTTTCGTACAATGCAATCATATAGCTTTCCTAATCCACAGGTAATCGAGAAATTAGTAGACAGGGCCTTGTGAGATACTTGACCACTACAACGCTACAAGATTGTCCAGACGTATGTTCAATCCAGCAAGACAACTGCACCCGATTTTCGCTATTTATTTCAGATTTCGATCTGATGCAATTGTTGCTCACGCCGAAATGATCCAGAGGAGACTAGAATGGCCTTACGATCATAAAAAATAAGTGTTTTCTCTTGTATTTGGAGATCAGGCATATTACTTCCCAAGGCTGAATATTTTATACGGTTTGCTGGGAACTAACGATGCTTCTGGGGTTTTAGGTTGCGTCTGAAGACGTGACCGGAGGCTCCCGAAGAAACCACTACTAACAGCTACAAATGACGTAGGAGGAATTTTCAGTTGTGAAGTAAATCGCGAGCTTCAAATTGTTTCTTTACATGCAAGTAAGTTGAAGATACATTTTCCGTACAGACTTATCTAGTGAAAGGAATGGTGAACATTTTCTGAGCGACTTTTGTTCTTTGTCTTCCAACATGGAAAAGTTGTAGATCATTATATCGTAAACGTAGGTCGTTCGCGGTGACGCTGCCCTTGTACTGCGATAACGCTTTACAAGGACAAATATTTTCCACGGCGCTCACGTTTACTGGCGTTATCTGACTGGCGGAGTTGTTTGTAAACAAGAGGGAGCCGGAATAGCGCCCAACGGGTCCGCACTGTGCCTGGCGATAAGCTGATTTGTCGCGAAAGTGCGTGACAGGAGAGAGGAGAAACGCCTAGAGGCGGGCTATCACCCAGCCGAATCGCGCTTGGCATGGGCCCTTTGTTTCGCATTCAAGGATAGCAGTACCGTGCGTTTAACATTACAATAACTCCCAGGCCTTCTGAAACTACTACTTGTTACACTTCATAGCAATACATTATTTTAGCGACTTAGCCTTATGCATAGATGCGTAATAAATTTCAAGTAATCCCAGATGTTTGGGATATAGTTCCTATGCCACAAATATAAGCAAAAACGCTAAAGTGTAATTTACGGAACAATTTTTCCCTTATTAGCAGTTTGGTTATTGCACCTATTGTAATATGCATCAGAAGTAGCGTCGTCAGTACGAGGGCTGTCCAAAAGGTAAGTTACGATTGATCGCGAAATGTAAACCACAGTGAAAATCAGAAATGTTTTATTCGTAACAGTTAACTACACCTTCCAGCTACTTCTCTACGTAGTCGCCGTTCTGACTTAGACATTTATCGTAGCGTTGTACCAACTTTCCAATACCCTCATCATAGAAGGCAGCCGCCAGTGCTCTCCGCCAATTCTCTACGCTGGCCTACAGCTCGTTGTCTGTGCCAAAATGTTGTCTTCATAGCCAGCGGTTCATGTCAGCAGAGATGAATGTCAGAGGGAGACAATTACGGGCTGTATTGTGGAAAATCAAACATTTTCAGTTGAAAACGATGCAGGAGCATCTTCACTACCCCTGCAGAATGCAGCTGAGAATTGTCTTGAGGAAGAAACCGCACGACAGTTATGTAATGTTGGCTGCATAGCTTCAGGCGAAATCTTTCACCAGGCCCTCGTACTTAGCGGGAGACAATATTTTCTATACATCTTTACGCGCTCACTTTGAACACAGAAACGAGAAGAGCGACGTGATGCTATCTAGGGTCATACTACAGACACTGCCCAACACATCTATACAAAGCTTTATCGGATTTTTATAGTCCTTTCGATTTCGCGATCGATCGGAACTTACTTTGTGGACACCCCTCGTATTTCTGCTTGATTCGTGCTACCACCTCATCTTCCCTCAGTTGTTTTACATCTTTATTGTCACTAAACCCAACATCTTACATATTTATGTTCAAGTGGTTCAAATGGCTCTGAGCACTATGGAACTTAACGTCTGAGGTCATCAGTCGCCTAGAACTTAGAACTACTTAAACCTAACTAACCTAAGGACATCACACACATCCATGCCCGAGGCAGGATTCGAACCTGCGACCGTAGCAGTCGCACGGTTCCGGACTGAAGCGCCTAGAACTGCTCGGGCCACCACAACCGGCTCATATTTACGTTTTGTAAACATTGGCTGCCTGTGTAATTTTTTACACTCGACTATTCCACCCTGACAGAAATGATCCATTATCAGATTTTTTGACAGATTTCCAGCTTATCTTTCAGCACTTCTGATCTTCTTCACGGGCAACTATGCGCCCAGTATCTCCATACTTTGTTCGTTCCCTGCTCCTAACCTTTTAGCAGCATTCTGTAACTTCACACATCTAAAAGGCACTCGTTTATTCTCCTAATTTAGCACCGACCACGTTGCATCCTATACAATAGTGTTCTATAGACACAGCCTTCTAGAAAAGTCTCCTTCAATATTTTACACCGACAGAAGTCTTTTTTAGGACTTTTTTTTTCTCGCGTCATTCAATTTCTGACAGTGTTATTGTTCGACTATCTTGGATAATCTGGTAACCTGGATAGCATAATCATTTCTTCCTGCTACTGCGATTCCTAATTTTGATATCACGATTCTCGTTTCTGCTTCTATGTATCACGGTAGCCTTTGCTCTTTGCCTCCTTGCCAAGTTCCTCATTATGTGGCGTGCCCGTATCAACCACTAATTCTTTTGCACTTTTCACGAGAACAGACATACTTTCCGCCAACTTTGACACTGTCACATTTTCTCAGTTTATTATTGTTATCATATCAACCAAAACCACTAAAAAGAATCGCAAAATATATCCATTTAAAACATAAGATAAAAATTCGCTTGATGCCTTCTTAACAGAGAGTCTCCATTCCTTCCAAGATAATTATGTAATTCAAAGATACAATATCGACAGCAATAAATAGATTCATACCTCATAAGTCAATAAGAGATGGGACTGATGTACCATGGTACACAAACTGAAGCAAGGAAAAAAGCATGCTACATTCAGAACAACGCAAAATCCCCAAGACTGGCTAAGTTTCACGCAAGCCCGAAATTTAGTGCGGACGTCAATGCGAGATGCTTTTAATAGTTTCCACAATGAAACATTGTCTCAAAATATGGTAGAAAACCCAAAGAGCTTCTGGTAGTATGTAATGTACACCAGTGGCAAAAAACAGTCAATACCGTCACTGAGCGATAGCGATGGAAATGTTACCGATGTACAGTTTTCTGCAATTCCTTCACGAAAGAAGACGAAGTAAATATCCCAGAATTCGAAACCAGAACAGCTGTTGGCATGAATGACATAAAAGTAGATATCTTAGGTGTTGCGAAACAACTCAAATCACTCAAGAAAGGCAAGTCTTCCGGTCCAGACGGTATACCAATCAGGTTCCTTTCATAGCATGCATACACAATAGCGCCTTTCTTAGCAATCATATAAAACCGCTCACTTGACGAAAGATCTGTTCCTAAAGACTGGAAAGTAGCACAGGTCACACCAATATTCAACAAAGGAAATAGGAGTAACCCATTGAATTACAGACCCATGTCACTGACCTCAATTTGCAGTAGGATTTTGGAGCATATACTGTACTCGAACATTATGAATTACCTTGAGGGAAATGACTTATTGATACATAACCAACGCGGATTCAGAAGATATGGTTCTTGTGCAACACAGCTAGCTCTTTATTCCCATGAAGTAATGAGTGCTGTCGACAAGGGATCTCAGTTCGATTCGACATTGCTAGATTTTCAGAAGGCTTTTCGATACAGTTCCTCACAAGTGACTATTAATCAAATTGCGTGCATGTGGAGTATCGTCTCAGTTGTGTGACAGGATTCATGATTTCCTCTCAGAGAGGTCACAGTTCGTGGTGACAGACGGTAAATCATCGAGTAGAACCGAAGTGATATCTGGCGCTCCGCAAGATAGTGTCATAGGTCCTCTGCTGTTCCTGATTTACATAAATGATCTAAGTGATAATCTGAGCAGCCCCCTTGGACTGTTTGCAGATGACACTGTAATTTACCGTCTAGTAAAATCATCAGACGATCAATTCCAATTACAAAATTATTTAGAGAGAATTTCTGTATGGTGCGAAAAGTGACAATTTTCACTAAACAATGAAACGTGCGAGGTCATCCACACGGGTACTAAAAGAAATCCGATAAATTTTGGGTATACGATAAATCGCACCAATCTAAGGGCTGTCAGTTCGACTAAATACCTAGGAATTACAATTACGAGCAATTTAAATTGGGAAGGCCACATACATAATATTGTAGGGAAGGCGAAACAAAGACTGCGCTTTGTTGGCAGAACACTTAGAAGATGCAACAAACCCACTAAAGAGACAGCCTACATTACACTTGTCCGTCCTCTGCTGGAACATTGCTGCAGGTACCGTTGACGGAGGACATCGTAAAATTGCAAAGGAGGGCAGCTCGTTACGTGTTATCGCGCAATAGGGGTGAGAGTGTCACTGATACGCGAGTTGGGGTGGCAATTACTGAAACAAAGGCTATTTACGAAATTTCCGTCACCAGCTTTCTCTTCCGAATGTGAAAATATTTTGTTCACACCCACCTACGTAGGGAGGAATGATCATCACAATAAAATAACAGAAATAAAAGCTCGAACGGCAAGATTTATGTGTTCGTTTTTCCCACGCGCCATTCGAGAATGGAATGGTAGAGAAGTAGTACGAAAATGGTCCGATTAACCCTCTGCCAGGCACTTACGTGTTAATTGCAGAGAAACATGTAGATGTAGATGTAGATGTAGATGTTACGAAAGTTCCTTCAGCTCCTTTTGTTGTGTCTTGGGCGTAAAATGACAAAGGAAAAGAATGACCACACCCTATAATAACGAGACTAGCTTCCTCTCTTTGAGCTTCGGTTTCTTGCGTTCCTTATAATTTTGAACGTATTATCTGGTATCATATAGTAGACCGTACTTTCTAGGTATATTGGCACCCCTTCATTCTTATTTCCCTTCTGATTGTTAACTCTCTGTCACTTACCATCTTTGAAGAAAAACTACTCATCGTCCATTATCCTATTACCTGTCGTTTTAAAAAAAATTGGGTGGTGTTTAAATATAATTGAAAATGGTAGTAAGTAGGACAATTTTAAGACAACATAAAGTTGCTTGTCGGGAGTGGCCATAGTGAATACTGCCCAATATCTGCACCTGGTGGTCTTTTGGACAGATAGTAGATATAATATTTGTAATCGTAAGTAATACAGCATCGTCACAGAATTCTGACAAGAATAAAACATTTCTAATGACCTCGGTGAAGGCCAACCGTTAAAGAATGTTCGTTCCTTTCTCCGTGGACACCAAGCTCTGTTCACAGTGAGCTACTAAATGACTATTGACTCAACGGAAAGCAAATTGTTTGGAGACTCAATGCTGCTCAAGTATTTCAGATTATTCATTGACACAATTCTGATTTACTTAGTAGCTATACGTAAAAAATGAACTTCACAATTCGACTGAACAGCTAGAAGGTATAAAGAACAATTCAAAATTAGAACGTGCAAAACTTATTTCATGCGAATACAGCATCAATTTTAGCTGTACGGAACGATGGTAAGAATACTAACAACCCGTAATCTCAGTAAAGGTAGTTTCCATTGACTTTTTTGTAGTAAAGGAATAATAAAGTCCTTAAACACTTTCAGTATTAATATTGCCTCTTCCGTTTCTTTCTATTCGGTAACATCTACTAGTTATGCTATACGTTAGAACTACATCATTCTGTTGCTCTATCCAGGAAATTCGAGGATGAAGCGGGAGAGAGCTGAAATAACATTCTGGCCTTCACGAAAACCTTTCCTATTCTTTTCCTAAATAATTTCAGACGAGCGTTGCAACTATTCTATCAATGCCGTTTTCAAGAAGGAAGTCACGACGAAGCATTCATTACATAGAATGAACACCGATGAAATACAAGTAGCTCTTACTGGCTGCCGTCCGAACGTTGGGAACTGGAAGTTGGCCTAATGTTGCGTACACGAGCTCTGGAACCGCTTTGCGCTGAGAGCAGTAAGTTGATTTCTAATGTGGGCCTGTGGTTAGAGGTGGAGTTCCCGTAAAGCGGATGACGCATGCGGCTAACGCAGTCTGCATGACGCACGTACTGGCGCCGGGCTACCTCAGGGAAACGGGCCCTGAGCTACTTACAAGACTGTTTCAGTCTCTGAATTACCAAACGATATTTCAAGTTTAATCCAGCTTTTATTCTTCATATTGTTCTCCATGAACCAGCAGAATTTCTAATTCTTTGAATTCGTCACATTTTCGCTAGTTCCATAGCAGAAGGATATTGAAGTAGAGGGCTATTACAAATGACTGAAGCGATTTCATAAATTCACTGTAGCTCCATTCATTGACATATGGTCACGACACACTACAGATACGTAGAAAAACTCATAAAGTTTTGTTCGGCTGAAGCCGCACTTCAGGTTTCTGCCGCCAGAAGGCTCGAGAGCGCAGTGAGACAAAATGGCAACAGGAGCCGAGAAAGCGTATGTCGTGCTTGAAATGCACTCACATCAGTCAGTCATAACAGTGCAACGACACTTCAGGACGAAGTTCAACAAACATCCACCAACTGATAACTCCATTCGGCGATGATATGCGCAGTTTAAAGCTTCTGGATGGCTCTGTAAGGGGAAATCAACGGGTCGGCCTGCAGTGAGCGAAGAAACGGTTGAACGCGTGCGGGCAAGTTTCACGCGTAGCCCGCGGAAGTCGACGAATAAAGCAAGCAGGGAGCCTAACGTACCACAGCCGACGGTTTGGAAAATCTTACGGAAAAGGCTAAAGCAGAAGCCTTACCGTTCACAATTGCTACAAGCCCTGACACCCGATGACAAAGTCAAACGCTTTGAATTTTCGGCGCGGTTGCAACAGCTCATGGAAGAGGATGCGTTCAGTGCGAAACTTGTTTTCAGTGATGAAGCAACATTTTTTCTTAATGGTGAAGTGAACAGACACAATGTGCGAATCTGGGTGGTAGAGAATCCTCACGCATTTGTGCAGAAAATTCGCAATTCACCAAAAGTTAACGTGTTTTGTGCAATCTCACGGTTTAAAGTTTACGACCCCTTTTTCTTCTGCGAAAAAAACGTTACAGGACACGTGTATCTGGACATGCTGGAAAATTGGCTCATGCCACAACTGGAGACCGACAGCGCCGACTTCATCTTTCAACAGGATGGTGCTCCACCGCACTTCCATCATGATGTTCGGAATTTCTTAAACAGGAGATTGGAAAACCGATGGATCGGTCGTGGTGGAGATCATGATCAGCAATTCATGTCATGGCCTCCACGCTCTCCCGACTTAACCCCATGCGATTTCTTTCTGTGGGGTTATGTGAAAGATTCAGTGGTTAAAGCTCCTCTACCAAGAAACGTGCCAGAACTGCGAGCTCGCATCAACGATGCTTTCGAACTCATTGATGGGGACATGCTGCGCCGAGTGTGGGAGGAACTTGATTATCGGCTTGATGTCTGCCGAATCACTAAAGGGGCACATGTCGAACATTTGTGAATGCCTAAAAACACTTTTTGAGTTTTTGTATGTGTGTGCAAAGCATTGTGAAAATATCTCAAATAATAAAGTTATTGTAGAGCTGTGGAATCGCTTCAATCATTTGTAATAACCCTGTATATAATGACAGAATGAGTTCCATATATGTTTAATTAACCCGTAAACATTCTGCATTTGGCCTGTTTAAGTATCTGAAAATATTCTCCAGTACTCGTAGCGCTAGTGATACGGAACTTCTATGCCTGAATCCTCTGGCAATTCTGAATTTCTAATGGAAGCTGCAGAACTGATGTAAGAATTCATTATTACGTTAACATAAACTAAATCACTCCATTGTTTTTTAAAAGTTCTTACTGCAGATGTCGTTGAAACTTAGACAAAATCTCTCTCCAAATAGCGAAAACCAAACAAAGTGGCAACTCATACTCATTGCCCTCACATACACTACTGGCCATTAAAATTGCTACAACAAGAAGAAGTGCAGATGACAAACGGGTATTCATTGGACAAATATATTATACTAGAACTGACATGTGATTGCATTTTCACGCAGTTTGGGGGCATAGATCCGGAGAAATCAGTACCCAGAACAACAACCTCTGGCCGTAATAACGGCCTTGATACGCCTGGGCACTGAGTCAGAGCTTGGATGGCGTGTACAAGTACAGCTGCCCATGCAGCTTCAACACGATACCACATTTCATCAAGAGTAGTGACTGGCGTATTGTGACGAGCCATTTGCTCGGCCACCATTGACCAGACGTTTTCAATTGGTAAGAGATCTGGAGAATGTGCTGGCCAGGGCAGCAGTCGAACATTATCTGTATACAGAAAGTCTCGTACACGACCTGCAACATGCGGTCGTGCATTACCCTGCTGAAATATAGGGTTTCGCAGGGATCGAATGAAGGGTAGAGCCACGGGTCGTAACACATCTGAAATGTAAAGTAGACTGTTCAAAGTGCCTTCAATGCGAACAAGAGGTGACCGAGACGTGTAACCAATGGCACCCCATACCATCACGCCGGGTGATACGCCAGTATGGCGATGACGAATACACGCTTCCAAGGCGCGTTCACCGCGATGTCGCCAAACATGGATGCGACCATCATAATGCTGTAAACTGGACCTGGATTCATCCGAAAAAATAACGTTTTGCCATTCGTGCACCCAGGTTCGTCGTTGAGTACACCATTGCAGGCGCTCCTGTCTGTGATGCAGCGTCAACGGTAACCGCAGCCATGGTCTCCGAGCTGGTAGACCCTGCTGCTGCAAACGTCGTCGAACTGTTCGTGCAGATGGTTGCTGTCTTGCAAACGTCGCCATCTATTGACTCAGGGGTCGAGACGTGGCTGCACGATCCGTTACAGCTTTGCTGATAAGATGCCTGTCATCTCGACTGCTAGTGATACGAGACCGTTGGAATCCAGCACGGCGTTCCGTATTACCCTCCTGAACCCACCGATTCCATATTCTGCTAACAGTCATTGGATCTCGACCAACGCGAGCAGCAATGTCGCGATATGATAAACTGCAATCGCGATAGGCTACAATTCGACCTTTTTCAAAGTCGGAAACGTGATGGTACGCATTTCTCCTCCTTACACGAGGCATCACAACAACGTTTCACCAGGCAAGACCGGTCAACTGCTGTTGTGTGTGTGAGAAATCGGCTGGAAACTTTCCTCATGCCAGCACGTTGTAGGTGTCGCCACCGGCGCCAACCATGGATGAATACTCTGAAAAGCTAATTATTTACATATCACAGCATCTTCTTCCTGTCTGTTAAATTTCGCGTCTGTAGCACGTCATCTTCATGGTGCAGCAATTTTAATGACCAGTAGTGTATAATTTTACTGATGGCCTCAAGTGGCCCATTCTGCTATATTCACTTATATGGCAACTTGTTACTTTGTTTTATTAAAGTACGAAGTATTTTTCTGTGCGGTTGGTGATAATTTTTCTGAATGCGTTGTACATTGCGAAAGGATGCTGAGAGGATGTAGTTTTTATTACGTGGAAGATATCAGATTTCATCAGTATCCATCTTGTTGATGTCGATTATCCATATTAACGATTTTGGAACACACATTCAGCTATCAGATGTGTCTGAGAAAACAATCACGATGTAAGTATGTCTATGAATGGGTAGGCGATAACCTTCAGTGTCCTGTAAGATAGTTATGTAAAAACTTTTCTTTATAGTTTCCAACATATGCGAATCCCTATCTGACCGTGAAGCATATCTACATGGGTTGTAACACCCAATTTGTGACCCTTCTCTCATTATACTCAACAGTTACAGGCGCGCTCACTTTGTGATTCAGCTTCTTTCAAAAAAGCTCTTGCAAATACTGACAGCCATTGCATTCGAAAAAGTTATAATTTATGTCTGAATTTGTCAAGGTAGTGTGCATAACATCATTCGCTGATCCATTTAGAAAGGTTTAGCTACGTCATCTGTAAAGTAATATTGTTGGCAGTAGGCAATGCAGCTGCAATTATTTCGCCCAGTCTGCTACAGAGAAGAAAAAAAGAGGGATGTTAGAGAGGGTTTAAGAGAGGAAGAGAGTGAGGATACAGTGTGGAAGAAAGAAAAACTCAAGAAGGTAAGAGCGGGATGGTCGGCAGGCAGAGTATGCCACAAAGGTGAAGATAGAAAGGGAGAACGAAGGAGGGAAGCGAGAGATGGGGAGACAGAAGAGAGTCTGAGTGAGTGAGAGACAGAGAGAAGAGTTTCTTAGTTAGTTAGTTACCTGTTCCATAGATCATTTGAACGATTCTTTTATCGAAATGGCGTGGAACGAGTCAGTTAACAAACATGTATAAGTGATTAGTATAAACATTATGGAACAAATATTTCAGTTCTGTTAGCACACCTCCACTCATAAACATGTTTTTTTTAGTTAGATTTCAAACTTTCTTTGCTACTTGTCATACATTTTATCGTATTGGGAAAATGATAAAAAAGTTTTATTGCTGCATATTGGACTCCTTTCTGAGCCACTGACAGCTTTAGTAATGAATAATGAAGATCATTTTTCCCTTAGTTTCTCAAAATGTGATTGATTATTTATGACGATTTTTGTTAGGGAATATGTGTATGGTAACGACATGTTTAAAATGCCCATCTCCTTGAAGAGGAACCTATATGACATCCATAGGTGAACACCACATATTATTCTTACTGTTCACTTTTGTGCAATCAGTACTTTATTTGTAAGTGGTAATTTAACCTATAAAACCATTACGTAACACATTAATAGTGGAAATATGCTAAATAAGCCAGGAGGTTAATTTCCAAGATCAGTGATTATACGAAGAGCAAAAGTAGCTGAACTTAATTGTTTGAGAAACTCAACTTCCAGTTGACGTTTTCATCAATATGTAAACCGAAAAATTTGGAACATTCTACCGTATTTACTGACTCTTACTCATGAGCTACATCCTTTGTTTGAGTATTTGTTCTACAGAACTTAAAATAGTGCGTTTTTCTCAAAATTCAGGGAGTGCCCATTTTCTGAGAAACACTTTATAACAGTTTCAAAAGTAAATTTTCAGCCTCTTTTGTTGCTTTCTTTCTAATGGAATTCCTTACAACACTAGTATAGTCTGCAAAAAGTACCAATTCGGCTTGTAGAATGTTAAGTGAAAAGTCGTTTACATAGTAAGGCATAGAAGTGGATCCAAAATTTAACCCTGTGGGATCCGTTTGTGATTTCTCCCCAGTCACTAAAATTTTCTAACCTTCGAACATTATTTTAATTACTCACAATTATTTGCATTTTGTTTGTTAAGTATAAATCAAACTATAGAACTTGAGTTTTTCTAAGAGCGTAACATGATCGACATAATCAAATCCCTTGGAAAAATCACAAAAAATACAAATATTTTGGAAAAAGGAACTGGACGATGATTGTTTACATCTGTCTTGGCACCTCAGACACAGAGAGAGAAACAGAATTATTGTGAGGAAGAAAGTAGAAAGGACAGAAATAAAGAAATAGAGAGAGAGAGAGAGACGTAAGGGAAAGGTAAGAAGCAAAGCAAAAGACTCAGAAAGGAAGAGAAGGAAAGAGAATGGGAGGAAGATGGGCGGAGGAAGAAAGTCGGGGCATGTTCTACATTCATCGTGTGTTTCGTCATCTTGTAGCATTGGGTAGTTTCTGCCTGCTGCTAGCCCAGCTGTCTCGTCTTGGAAGTAGGTAGCTTTGTCGGAATGTCTCAGGCTGCCCCTGCGCTCTGCTAGTTCAGATATGCACAGCACTGTTGACTCATTGTGTGTGTTCGAGCGGTCCCCTTTCAAGATGGCCGTTATATATTCACAACTCATACAAGCCCCTTTCACAACGAACAACAGTTTAGCTGCAGCAGGATAACATTACGACGCCTGCTGGATGACAACATTTTCGTGACTGCTCGTGATACGCGGCCTGTCCTTCCGTATGACCAGACATGTTTTAGAATTTTTCTGCTTTAGTACAGAAACCTACATTCGAGTGACAGCGCACCTACATTATCGGTTACTTCACTAAAAAAACTTAAGTCCTAATTTTTTTAAATTTTCGCCCCTCTGAGATTTGTAACTGGCGCAAAGATTGTACTCTATGAAATGTGAAAACGTCGCAGCTATTAATTACACAAGTACACTACAGGTCGAGCCGTTGGTTGCGGTATTAAGTAAAACGGTGATAATACAGTCCACAATAGGTAAAGAAAAATTGTAGTTTTCGAGAGATTTTTGGTATACTACCACACTGTAGTTCTTCTATGGAAAAATTACAAAATATGTCAACAATTTGTACTGAAATATTGATAAAATATAGGTTAAACAAGAGATTTTTTACTGTGGCTGTTCGTGTCACATATACACTCCTGGAAATTGAAATAAGAACACCGTGAATTCATTGTCCCAGGAAGGGGAAACTTTATTGACACATTCCTGGGGTCAGATACATCACATGATCACACTGACAGAACCACAGGCACATAGAAACAGGCAACAGAGCATGCACAATGTCGGCACTAGTACAGTGTATATCCACCTTTCGCAGCAATGCAGGCTGGTATTCTCCCATGGAGACGATCGTAGAGATGCTGGATGTAGTCCTGTGGAACGGCTTGCCATGCCATTTCCACCTGGCGCCTCAGTTGGACCAGCGTTCGTGCTGGACGTGCAGACCGCGTGAGACGACGCTTCATCCAGTCCCAAACATGCTCAATGGGGGACAGATCCGGAGATCTTGCTGGCCAGGGTAGTTGACTTACACCTTCTAGAGCACGTTGGGTGGCACGGGATACATGCGGACGTGCATTGTCCTGTTGGAACAGCAAGTTCCCTTGCCGGTCTAGGAATGGTAGAACGATGGGTTCGATGACGGTTTGGATGTACCGTGCACTATTCAGTGTCCCCTCGACGATCACCAGTGGTGTACGGCCAGTGTAGGAGATCGCTCCCCACACCATGATGCCGGGTGTTGGCCCTGTGTGCCTCGGTCGTATGCAGTCCTGATTGTGGCGCTCACCTGCACGGCGCCAAACACGCATACGACCATCATTGGCACCAAGGCAGAAGCGACTCTCATCGCTGAAGACGACACGTCTCCATTCGTCCCTCCATTCACGCCTGTCGCGACACCACTGGAGGCGGGCTGCACGATGTTGGGGCGTGAGCGGAAGATGGCCTAACGGTGTGCGGGACCGTAGCCCAGCTTCATGGAGACGGTTGCGAATGGTCCTCGCCGATAACCCAGGAGCAACAGTGTCCCTAATTTGCTGGGAAGTGGCGGTGCGGTCCCCTACGGCACTGCGTAGGATCCTACGGTCTTGGCGTGCATCCGTCCGTCGCTGCGGTCCGGTCCCAGGTCGACGGGCACGTGCACCTTCCGCCGACCACTGGCGACAACATCGATGTACTGTGGAGACCTCACGCCCCACGTGTTGAGCAATTCGGCGGTACGTCCACCCGGCCTCCCGCATGCCCACTATACGCCCTCGCTCAAAGTCCGTCAACTGCACATACGGTTCACGTCCACGCTGTCGCGGCATGCTACCAGTGTTAAAGACTGCGATGGAGCTCCGTATGCCACGGCAAACTGGCTGACACTGACGGCGGCGGTGCACAAATGCTGCGCAGCTAGCGCCATTCGACGGCCAACACCGCGGTTCCTGGTGTGTCCGCTGTGCCGTGCGTGTGATCATTGCTTGTACAGCCCTCTCGCAGTGTCCGGAGCAAGTATGGTGGGTCTGACACACCGGTGTCAATGTGTTCTTTTTTCCATTTCCAGGAGTGTATTTTGAAAAATCTTTATTGGTAGATAGTCATTGAAGACACACGATATTTTCAGATGTCGTACCTGCAGAATTCCTCGACCCCGTTAGCTGCTGCGCTCTACAGTGTATCTCGCCTAGAAGCTTATAAACAGTCTGTCCTAGGACACTTTATACACATTTGAAACGAAAGAAGATGCTATATAATGGTAAGAACCCTTCAACAGTTCCAAAATTACATGTGTGGGAAAAAAGGGAAAACATGGCGAATGCTTCCGGACGTGTGGCTAGCACTTGCTAATGCTTCGCTGGTAAATGGTTGATTTAGTGGAAGATGCTGGTAGCTGCTTCATCGTCGTCGTCGTCGTCTTACGTCCCGACTTTAGGCATCAACTCCCGGACTATCAAAATTTATATCCCCATTCCCTTGGTGATGGCTGTTTTATATAACACGTCCCTTCTGCATCCGTATCGTAGCTGAAAGTCCAATATATTTCGGCAAAACGTGGGAAAACCAGAGTGTTAGCAGTTACTCCCTGATTTCTTATGATTTTTCTTCTGCAGTATTAATTAAGACTTGTTTTCCTCCTTTTTTTCCATCCGGCCACCCATTACTCCTCTGTCGCCTCTCTCCTTCGCGCGCGCACACACACACACACACACACACACACACAAACACACACACACACACACACACACACACACACACTCACACATAGACATACATCTTCGATACAGCACTACTCACATGAGAAATACAACAGAGATATAGGAGCTCCTATATTTTATGTTGTCATTTTTTCCAGTAAATTAACACGAACATCTACAATTATGGCCTATTCACGTCGTATAGTGAAAAACGAACACTTAAATCTTTCCGATTTCTCTTACTTTATTATAATGATCATTTCTCCCGTTGTAAATGGGCATCAACAGAATATTTTCGCATTCGGGGGTGAAAGTTGATCAACGAAATTTCGTAAAAAGATCTCACCACAAAGAAAAACGCATTCGTTTTAATGGTTGCCACCCCAAATCGCGTATCATATCCATGATACTCTCCTCCCCTGTTTCACGATAGCACAAGACGAGCTGGCAGCCTTTGAACGACCGAGCGAGGTGGCGCAGTGGTTAGCACACTGGACTCGCATTCGGGAGGACGGCGGTTCAATCCCGTCTCCGGCCATCCTGATTTAGGTTTTCCGTCATTTTCATAAATCGCTTCAGGCAAATGCCGGGATGGTTCCTTTCAAAGGGCACGGCCGATTTCCTTCCTCATCCTTTTCTCACCCGAGCTTGCGCTCCGTCTCTAATGACCTCGTTGTCGACGGGACGTTAAAAACTAATATCCTCCTCCTCCTCCAGCCTTTGAACGTTTTCGATGTCCTCCGTAAATTCTATCTGATGCAGATTTCACAACGCGCAGCAATACTCCAGGACAGGACCGACAAGCGTAATGTAGGCAGTCTCATCAGTAGGCCTATAGCGTCCTCTTATTGTCCTGTCAACAAAATGCAGTCTGAGGAAGGAGAGACACACAGCAGTCGGTCTCAATCCCTTTAGTTTTCATTATTCTTGCAAATCTAGTTTTTATTATTCTTGAAAATCTAGATTTCGAGTGTAAATAGCTTTCTTCAGTGCGTTTTCGTTACAGTTCAACAGACTCGAGGAGTTCGTTGTTGTTGTTGTGGTCTTCAGTCCTGATACTGGTTTGATGCAGCTCTCCATGCTACTCTATCCTGTGCAAGCTTCTTCATCTCCCAGTATCTACTGCAACCTACATCCTTCTGAATCTGCTTAGTGTATTCATCTCTTGGTCTCCCTCTACGATTTTTACCCTCCACACTGCCCTCCAATGCTAAATTTGTGATCCCTTGATGCCTCAAAACATGTCCTACCAACCGATCCCTTCTTCTAGTCAAATTGTGCCACAAACTTCTCTTCTCCCCAATCCTATTCAATACCTCCTCATTAGTTACGTGATCTACCCACCTTATCTTCAGCATTCTTCTGTAGCACCACATTTCGAAAGCTTCTATTCTCTTCTTGTCCAAACTAGTTATCGTCCATGTTTCACTTCCATATATTGGCTACACTCCATACAAATACTTTCAGAAACGACTTCCTGACACTTAAATCGATACTCGATGTTAACAAATTCCTCTTCTTGAGAAACGCTTTCCTTGCCATTGCCAGTCTACGTTTTATATCCTCTCTACTTCGACCATCATCGGTTATTTTACTCCCTAAATAGCAAAACTCCTTTACTACTTTAAGTGTCTCATTTCCTAATCTAATTCCCTCAGCATCACCTGACTTAATTTGACTACATTCCATTATCCTCGTTTTGCTTTTGTTGATGTTCATCTTATATCCTCCTTTCAAAACACTGTCCATTCCGTTCAACTGCTCTTCCAAGTCCTTTGCTGTCTCTGACAGAATTACAATGTCATCGGCGAACCTCAAAGTTTTTACTTCTTCTCTATGAATTTTAATACCTACTCCGAATTTTTCTTTTGTTTCCTTTACTGCTTGCTCAATATACAGATTGAATAACATCGGGGAGAGGCTACAACCCTGTCTTACTCCTTTCCCAACCACTGCTTCACTTTCATGCCCCTCGACTCTTATAACTGCCATTTGGTTTCTGTACAAACTGTAAATAGCCTTTCGCTCCCTGTATTTTACCCCTGCCACCTTCAGAATTTGAAAGAGAGTATTCCAGTTAACATTGTCAAAAGCTTTCTCTAAGTCTACAAATGCTAGAAACGTAGGTTTGCCTTTTCTTAATCTTTCTTCTAAGATAAGTCGTAAGGTCAGTATTGCCTCACGTGTTCCAACATTTCTACGGAATCCAAACTGATCTTCCCCGAGGTCGGCTTCTACCAGTTTTTCCATTTGTCTGTAAAGAATTCGCGTTAGTATTTTGCAGCTGTGACTTATTAAACTGATAGTTCGGTAATTTTCACATCTGTCAACACCTGCTTTCTTTGGGATTGGAATTATTATATTCTTCTTGAAGTCTGAGGGTATTTCGCCTGTCTCATACATCGTGCTCACCAGATGGTAGAGTTTTGTCATGACTGGCTCTCCCGAGGCCATCAGTAGTTCAAATGGAATGTTGTCTACTCCCGGGGCCTTGTTTCGACTCAGGTCCTTCAGTGCTCTGTCAAACTCTTCACGCAGTATCTTATCTCCCATTTCGTCTTCATCTACATCCTCTTCCATTTCCATAATATTGTCCTCAAGTACATCGCCCTTGTATAAACCCTCTATATACTCCTTCCACCTTTCTGCCTTCCCTTCTTTGCTTAGAACTGGGTTGCCATCTGAGCTCTTGATATTCATACAAGTGGTTCTCTTCTCTCCAAAGGTCTCTTTAATTTTCCTGTAGGTAGTATCTATCTTACCCCTAGTGAGACAAGCCTCTACATCCTTACATTTGTCCTCTAGCCATCCCTGCTTAGCCATTTTGCACTTCCTGTCGATATCATTTTTGAGACGTCTGTATTCCTTTTTGCCTGCTTCATTTACTGCATTTTTATATTTTCTCCTTTCATCAATTAAATTCAATATTTCTTCTGTTACCCAAGGATTTCTATTAGCCCTCGTCTTTTTACCTACTTGATCCTCTGCTGCCTTCACTACTTCATCCCTCAGAGCTACCCATTCTTCTTCTACTGTATTTCTTTCCCCCATTCCTGTCAATTGTTCCCTTATGCTCTCTCTGAAACTCTCTACAACCTCTGGTTCTTTCAGTTTATCCAGGTCCCATCTCCTTAAATTCCCACCTTTTTGCAGTTTCTTCAGTTTCAATCTGCAGTTCATAACCAATAAATTGTGGTCAGAATCCACATCTGCCCCAGGAAATGTCTTACAATTTAAAACCTGGTTCCTAAATCTCTGTCTTACCATTATATAATCTATCTGATACCTACTAGTATCTCCAGGATTCTTCCAGGTATACAACCTTCTTTTATGATTCTTGAACCAAGTGTTGGCTATGATTAAGTTATGCTCTGTGCAAAATTCTACAAGGCGGCTTCCTCTTTCATTCCTTCCCCCCAATCCATATTCACCTACTATGTTTCCTTCTCTCCCTTTTCCTACTGACGAATTCCAGTCACCCATGACTATTAAATTTTCGTCTCCTTTCACTACCTGAATAATTTCTTTTATCTCGTCATACATTTCATCTATTTCTTCATCATCTGCAGAGGTAGTTGGCATATAAACTTGTACTACTGTAGTAAGCATAGGCTTTGTGTCTATCTTGGCCACAATAATGCGTTCACTATGCTGTTTGTAGTAGCTAACCCGCACTCCTATTTTTTTTATTCATTATTAAACCTACTACCGCATTACCCCTATTTGATTTTGTATTTATAACCCTGTAATCACCTGACCAAAAGTCTTGTTCCCCCTGCCAACGAACTTCACTAATTCCCACTATATCTAATTTTAACCTATCCATTTCCCTTTTTAAATTTTCTAACCTACCTGCCCGATTAAGGGATCTGACATTCCACGCTCCGATCCGTAGGACGCCAGTTTTCTTTCTCCTGATAACGACGTCCTCCTGCGTAGTCCCCGCCCGGAGATCCGAATGGGGGACTATTTTACCTCCGGAATATTTTACCCAAGAGGACGTCATCATCATTTAATCATACAGTAGAGCTGCATGTCCTCGGGAAAAATTACGGCTGTAGTTTCCCCTTGCTTTCAGCCGTTCGCAGTACCAGCACAGCAAGGCCGTTTTGGTTAATGTTACAAGGCCAGATCAGTCAATCATCCAGACTGTTGCCCCTGCAACTACTGAAAAGGCTGCTGCCCCTCTTCAGGAACCACATGTTTGTCTGGCCTCTCAACAGATACCCCTCCGTTGTGGTTGCACCTACGGTACGGCCATCTGTATCGCTGAGGCACGCAAGCCTCCCCACCAGCGGCAAGGACCATGGTTCATGGGGGGAGGTCGAGGAGTTCATGTCACCATATGTTCTTACAGGTGTACAGCAGTTCCTCAGGAAATCAGTCAGTTAAAACGTAGCCTGTGGTCGCGTTCCACACAGCATTATCTGTGTGATCGTTCCAGTTTCAGTTGCTCAAAATTGCAATCTGTAGGTAGTTGTGTATTGTTTGTATTGTGTCCTGAATGGGCGACCTATAAATGACGGAGAGGCTTCGACCCGCCGTAGCCGTCAGCGGTTCACAACCCCACAACAGGCCACCACGGTACTGCCCCCATGGAAATTTATCATGGAACATGTAACCCCAAATGTTGGCATGGTAGAGTAATTATGGTGTACGCGTACGCGGAGACAGTGTTTGTGTGGCAATCGCCGAAATAGTGTAACTGAGGCAGAAGAAGGGGAACCAGCCCGCATTCGCCGAGGAAAATGGAAAACCGCCTTAAAAACCATCCACAGGATGGCCAGCACACCAGACCTCGACACTTACCCGCCTGGCGGATTCGTGCCAGGGACCGGCACGCCTTCCCGCTCGGGAAGCAGCGCCTTAGACCCCACAGCTAGATGGGATGTAGGTAGTTAGTTGACTTGAAAGCCTGTAGATTCGTGCGATTTATCGTGTAACCGAAATTTAACGGATTCTTATTAGTACAGATGTAGATGACCTTGGTCACTGCTTTCGGTCAATTGTTGCTTTCCGCTCACTACAGATATGTTGTCTAAATCATTTTACAATTGGTTTGGATCGTGTTATGGCTGTAAACGATAGAATCACCTATAAACAATCTAAGAGGGCTGTTAAAATTGTCTCCTGAATCATTCATACAGTTTAGGAGCAACAGAAGGCCTATACACTTCCTTGGAGAACGGCAGATATCACTTTTGTTTTCATCGTGGTCTTTCCGTAACTTACTACGAACTGTAACTTTCCTGATAGAAAATCACGGATCCAGTAGCACACGATATGATTAGAAGCCACTTGTCAGGAATGGTATCGAAAGCCTCTGGAATCAATCTCAGATACTCTCTCTATAGCACTCATTGCTTCGTGTGAATAAAGGGCTAGTTATACTTCACAAGAACGACATTTTCTGAATCCGTGCTGAGTATTTGTCAATAAATCGTCTTCTTCGAGGTAATACGTACTGTTTGGACACACAATTTGTTCCAAAATCCTACTGGATGTATAATTCAGAGGACTACTCCTGTTTCTTTTCTCGAGTACTGGTGTGGTCTGTGCAACTTTTCTATCTTCAGGCCCCGATTTATCGTCGAGCGAGCGTTGTAGATGACTGAGAAATATGGAGCTATTATATCGGAATAATCTGAAAGGAATCTGTTTGGACTACAAGAGTTGCTTATATTGAGAAATTTGGGTTTCTTCGCTATACCGATCATATCTATTTCTAAGTTACTCATGTTGGCAACAGTTCTCGATTCGAATTCTGCAGTATTTACTTCGTCTTATTTGGTGAAGTAATTTCGGAAAACCGTATTTGGTAACTCATCTTTTGTCGCACTGTCATAGGTAGTGTTACCACAACTATCACGCAGTGAGGGTGCATGCTTGTGTCTCGCCTCTGGCGTACTTTACATGCCACAGGAATCTGTGGAATTTCTGCCCGATTTCGAGGCAGAGTTTCGTTGTGGAAATTCTAAAAGTATCTCGCACTGAAGTCCGAACTTAATTTCGAGCTCCCGCAAAACTTCGCCAATCTTAAGGAATCTACGTGATATTAAATTTGGCATGCTTTTTTCGTTGTTTCTGCAACATTTTTCTGACCTGTTTTGTGTGCAGTCGGCGATCATTTCCGTCTCTTATTAACGTACCTGGCATTAATCTCTCATTTCCTAACCTCTCAATGGATGACGATACAATTTCCTAGAATTTAAGCCACATCTGGTCTACGCTTACATAGTTCGGAAGGAATGGACGCTATCTCTTAGGAAGGTGTCGAGTGAATTTATGTGTGCATTTTTAAACGGATATATTTCACGTTTATTTTTGATGAGATTGGATGTTACGATATTCAGTCTCGTACAACCACCATGTAGTCACAGTCCCTATATCCGTCATGATGCACCCTAATTGCTCAGTATTATTTATTGCTAAGAGGCCAACCATTTTTTCCCTACCACTTCAACTTCGAGTGGGTTCCTGAAACAATGTTCAAAATAGTTATCGATAAGCCATTCATTAAAATTTCGGGCAAAGCTACATGCCTATCACCGGCTTTGAATAATACATGTGCCATCAAGGGTACCCTAAACTGAAGCCACCACCAACTATAATTGGTCGAGTGGGCTACGTATTTGGGATGACACTCAAGTTTTCTTTGAATCTTTTAGCAACTGTATCGTCTAAAATTATAAAGAATGTAGCAACCAGTCGTGGAAACATAATTTATTTATCTTGCAAATCGATTTCAACTGATATCAGTCATCGGGGATAAAACAAATACAAGAAACATTTTGTTATGCCCTGTCTCTTGTAATATGTTTTAGCACCGATGATGACTGATACAGTCGAAATCGATTTGCAACTAGATAAATAAATTACGTTTCCGTGACTGGTTGCTACATTCTTTTTATATTCCACGGTCGCTGCACAGAAAGGGAACCTTGTGGTGTCACCGTCAGACACCACACTTGCTAGGTGGTAGCCTTTAAATCGGCCGCGGTCCGTTAGTATACTTCGGACCCGCGTGTCGCCACTATCAGTGATTGCAGACCGAGCGCCACCACACGGCATGTCTAGAGAGACTTCCTAGCACTCGCCCCAGTTGTACAACTGACTTTGCTAGCGATGGTTCACTGACAAAATAGCTCTCATTTGCCGAGACGATAATTAGCATAGCCTTCAGCTACGTCATTTGCTACGACCTAGCAAGGCGCCATGTTCAGTTACTATTGATATTATGAATCATGTACAGTCACGAGCGACGCTCATCATTAATGGATTAAAGTTAAGTATTCCACCAGCTACGTCCGTTTTTCTAGTCTAATTTCCTTGTCCTGTTCCAGACCTCACGCCAGCCTGCGTGAGCTAAAACGCGTGCCTTTCGGCTTCCTCTAGTACCCGGTGTTGGCTCTCCTGCCAACCCACAACAAACCTTGTGGAGCCCAACATTCAAATGTATCATCTAAGTCACGGGGTCGGTTAAATGAACCAAATATATATTTATTTCGGTAGTGCTTAATTATCTGAGCTACCCAAGAAAGTGCTCTACCATCTGAGCAACCCAAGCACACTCCGCTGCAGAATGAAAATCCCATTTGGGGAACATCCCCCAGGGTGTGGCTAAGCCATGTCTTCGCAATATCCTTTCTTCCAGGAGCGCGAGTTCTGTTAGGTTCCCAGGAGAGCATCTGTGAAGTTTGGAAAGTAGGAGACGAGGTACTGGCGGAAGTTAAGCTGTGAGGACGGGGCATGAGTCGTGCTTGGGTAGCTCAGATGGTAGAGCACTTGCCCGCGAAAGGCAAAGGTCCCGAGTTCGAGTCTCGGCCTGGCAGAAAGTTTTAATCTGCCAGGAAGTTTCATATCAGCGCACACTCCGCTGCAGAGTGAAAATCTCATTCTGAATACTGACTGTCTTAACCAATTCAGATATCAGCCGGAAACCAGAGACAATCTCTTCGGATGCAAATCATTAGTATCGACATGAGCCACCGCATGCAGTTAGCTACACCACATGCCCTTCGTGGCATGTGCAAGCATCTGTTCGGCATCTGGGATGATTCCCCCTCGGTGTGCACACTGAGTACCCACTGGACATTTTCCCCTCCTCGGCAGCAATAACCCTAAGGAGCCCCGTTATGTGGCTAACGCTGGAGACCCCAGCTACCAGTAATCCCACTCTCAGTGAACTCTCGGATCTACAAGGCTGAGAGTCTTTCTCTGAAACAGGACGAGCGACTGCATCTGGCCCAGGATCTTTATCAGCCACAGGCAGCACGTGAAACCTATCTGTCAGAGGAATCGTTGAGTCCTTCTGATCCCCGCCTTCCAGGAAGTATTTCGCTGCTTGTCACACCTTGAAACGACCTCCCACTCGAACACGGGTGAGAGGTCCTCGTCAGTTTCCGCAGTAACCAGGGCGGTCACAGTAGACCGATTGGGGGACACGTGGGATGCGCTGGACATCACTTGGATTCCCACGTCCGATTCCCAAAAGTGATGCCCATTGTCAACAACGTCCAGCTTAGTGATCAGTGGCGGCATTATCTGGAGCTATGCGACTGACCCCAAATCAGATCGCATCCGAAAACAGCAATCACGTTCCCAGTCCATACTAAAGACGACATAACTGTAAACCTGATAGCTGTTAAAACCCAAATACACAAACATACAGTAAGCTTAATAATTGAACCATGTAGGTAAATGAAAATAAGCCGCTTACAGCTAGAAGCTCCCAAAACAATTCACAAACGAACGATGCACTCTCATTAGTTGCTGTAGAAAGGAAGCTAGCGGCTAACTAATGCGTTCAATAACTGAAAGAACTGTTCAAACCAAATCAGACGACTGTCATGGTACGGGTACAGGCGGTGGAACATTACACTACACAGTTATTAAAAAGATCAGTCGAGCCTAGCAAATACACAGACACGCAGAACAATTTTTAATGACACTACTAAGCACAAAGGTGAATGAAAGTAAGTCTCTTCTCGTCAGATCATAAAATAGTTCACAAACGAATTATGTACTCCTCTGAGGTGCTGCAGAAGCGTAAGCTGCCGATTAAGGATGTTAAGAACGGAAGAAGAAACAATATAAATACAAATTAATTTCATTTTTGTTTATTATGTCTATATTTCTGAAATAGCTAATGATTCTAGTATTTAAACTTCAAAAATAATCAGTAAAAGAGGAGACTGGCAATAGAAAGTATGAACGACTATCGTAAAATTCTATCATCATCATCGGTCTATTATAATCCACTGCTGGATACAGTCGCCCTCTAGGCCAGTGTTTTGCAACCTATGAGTCACCACCCTCAGTAGGCTCGCAAAGTCCTCCTCGGGTGGTCGCGGACGCAGGAGTGACTTTAATAATTTTAAATGGTATCATCAGAATTTGCGGCATGCACGACAACACATGCTTCGTTGCGGTCATCTGCTATTGTATAAATCTCACTTACCAGGATATTACTGGATAGTTTTTGTTCATCGGGTAATTCCAGCGACATCTGTCACAGGTGTAAATTAGCCAGATCAAAGTAAACAAGGGGTGTAGGTCGTGCAGCACAGTAAAAATGCAATAGTTTCAATAAGAGGGCTACGCCTGTTTATTTGTTATTAATTTTGTCAGATCATGGTCCTATTTTTGAAACAAAACTAACCAAATCATTTCCTAATTGGAGCCTATTCCTTGTCTTAGTTTCTATGTTCACCATTGAAGAGAACGGTAGTTAACCTAGGTACGAATTGGCGAGTGGCACTAACCATTCCAAAGCTCCCCTTGCCAGCTGTGGATACTCTTTGCTCCTCATCCAGATGACGTCAGCCTTTTTCGAATTAAATTTTAAGCATATAGCCAACAGCGAAACATGTAAAGTGTTTCTTTCATCCTTGTGCTCAGACCAGCCAGCTATAATGATATATCCAAAAAAGGATTTAGTATAAATCCATGCTCAGCTCCAGAGTTCAGTTCTAGAAAGTAAATTAATAGTTTCTCTTCCAAATTACGCAAGCTCTGTATCATACAAGAAATGTGAGAAATTACTACCACCGAATGTTCTATTGCAATTTCTTCGACATCTTCTGAATGCAAGGGAAAGACTCAATCATCATCTTTTGAAAAGACACTGACCACAAACGAAGTTTTGCGAGGCATCCTGTGATTTTATCCTTCGCCGTTATAATGTTTCTTCTCTCTCTTGCAGGCCCTTGCTTAAAATATATAGATAACTTTTATCTTAAAAGGTTATTAATAACTCAACCTTTAGTTTCAAAACTCGTGTCAGTACCTTTCCTTGGGAAAGCCATCTGACCTCTGCGTGATGAAGGAAATTTTGATACAGAGAACCTACGTCTTCACAAATGATTCTAAACAGTCAAATTTGGAACCCTTTGCCTTTAATAGAGTTCACAACTTCTACCGCCTCATAACCACATCATTTAAATCAGAAGGTAAAACCGTGGCTGCAAGAACTCGTCCATGCAGAAAGCAATGTGTCCATGAGACACTTGGCATTATTGATCTAGAATTTCGCAATGAGCCCACTTTTATTGCCAGTTATAACTGTAGTGCCATTACTAAAAACGACGATAGATTTTGTTCGATAAATCTCGTAGCTGCGAGTGCTTTTTAAACACGTGGTGCAAACACTGGCCGGTGCTGTACGCAGGTAATGGTTGGCAAAACAAAATGTCTTCCATGAGACTTTCATCTGCTTGAGAGGGCACAATACCGTAAGTCGTGGGTAATCTGAAACATCAATGTATACATCAAACTGCAAAGCAAAATGTGCGCTCTTCTTTAATTTTTCTACTAACTTTTCTCGAATGTCACAGAACATATCGTTTATTCTAATTTGAATTTTTTTGATTGTTTGGCTCCTGCGTACCTAATTTCACTCATATCCAGGGCTGCTGGAAAAAAATTCTAGGCATCTGTCATCTGTATATGGCTTCCGTGCCGGCCGGAGTGGCCGAGCGGTTAAAGGCGCTACAGTCTGGAACCGCAAGACCACTACGGTCGCAGGTTCGAATCCTGCCTCGGGCATGGACGTGTGTGATGTCCTTAGGTTACTTAGGTTTAAGTAGTTCTAAGTTCTAAGGGACTTATGACCACAGCAGTTGAGTCCCATAGTACTCAGAGCCATTTGAACCATATGGCTTCCGTGCTTTAGCGACTCGATATGCGACTCTTTAGCAAACTAATAACGCTTTCTCGTTGACACTGGATACGTAAAATCAGATAAAAGGTACTGTTAAATCAGAAAAACAAATACACTACTAGCCATTAAAATTGCTACACCCAGAAGAAATGCAGATGATAGACGGGTATTCATTGGACAAATATATTATTCTAGAACTGACATGTGATTACAAAATGGTTCAAATGGCTCTGAGAACTATGGGACTTAACATCTATGGTCATCAGTCCCCTAGAACTTAGAACTACTTAAGCCTAACCAACCTAAGAACAGCACACAACACCTAGTCATCACGAGGCAGAGAAAATCCCTGACGCCGCCGAGAATCGAACCCGGGAAACCGGGCGCGGGAAGCGAGAACGCTACCGCACGACCACGAGCTGCGGACACATGTGATTACATTTTCACGCAATTTTGGTGCATAGATCCTGAGAAATCAGTACGGAGAACAACTACCTCTGGCCATAATAACGGCGTTCATACGCCTGGGCATTGAGTTAAACATAGCTTGGATGGAGTGTACAGGTACAGCTGCCCATGCAGCTTCAACACGATACCACAGTTCATCAAGAGTAGAGACTGGCGTATTGTGATGAGCTGGTTGCTCGGCCACCATTGACCAGACATTTTCAGTTGGTGAGAGATCTGGAAAATGTGCTGGCCACGGCTGCAGTCGAACATTTTCTGCATCCAGAAAGGCCGGTACAGGACCTGCAAGATGCGGTCGTGCATTATCCTGCTGAAATGTAGGGTTTCGCAGGGATCGAATGAAGGTTAGAGCCACGGGTCGTAACACATCTGAAATGTAACGTCCACTGTTCAAAGTGCCGACAATGCGAACAAGAGGTGACCGAGACGTGTAACCAATGGCACCCCATACCATCACGCCGGGTGATACGCCAGTATGGCGATGACGAATATACACTTCCAATGTGCGTTCACCGCGATGTCGCCAAACATGGATGCGACCATCATCATGCTGTAAACAGAACCTGGATTCACCGAGGTTCGTCGTTGAGTACACCATCGCAGGCGTTCCTGCTGTGACGCAGCGTCAAGGATAACCGCAGCCATGATCTCCGAGCTGATAGCCCATGCTGCAGCAAACGTCGTCGAACTGTTCGTGCAGATGGTTGTTGTCTTGCAAACGTCCCCATCTGTTGACTCAGGGATCGAGACGAGGCTGCACGATCCGTTACAGCCATGCGGATAAGATACCTGTCATCTCGACTGCTAGTGATACAAGGCCGTTTGGATCCAGCACTGCGTACCGTATTACCCTCCTGAACCCACCGATTCCATATTCTGCTAACAGTCATTGGATCTCGACCAACGCGAGCAGCAATGACACGATACAATAAACCGCAATCGCGATATGCTACAATCCGACCTTTATCAATGTCGGAAACGTGATGGTACGCATTTCTCCTCCTTACACGCGGCATCACAACAACGTTTCACCTGGCAACGCTGGTCAACAGCTGGTTGTGTATTAGAAATCGGTTGGAAACTTTCATCATGTCAGCACGTTGTAGGTGTTGCCACCGGAGCCAACCTTGTGTGAATCCTCTGAAAAGCTAACCATTTGCATATCAAAGAATCTTCTTCCTGTCGGTTAAATTTCGCGTCTGTAGCACGTCATCTTCGTGGTGTAGCAATTTTAATGGCCAGTAGTGTAAATAATCAATAAGATAACATTATTCTTAATCAACGAATAGTAATAATAATTTATTTTCTGAATCATAGCATTCTGCTGCAGGTTAAGTATTTTCCGCTTCTTTTCGAAGAAATCCAACGGTTTATCAACGTCCTTGCAATGTTTAGTTGGGACGTATAAGCTTTGATGGTTTGATTTCTCGCGTAACAATACTTCGCCAGAAATTACACATTGAGACTTACTATCCACGGCAATAAAAACATACTTGAAATACTGAAGAGGCAAAGAACCTGGGACCTCTGGCCAGTATCGTGTAGAGCCCTCGCGAGTTCGCAGAAATGCCGTAACACGATGTGGCATGGACTCGACTAATGTCTGAAGTAGTGCTGGCTTATCTTCTGAACAGCACGTTACAAGGCATCACAGATATGCTGAATAATGTTAATGTCTGGGGAGTCTGGTAGCCAGCGGAAATGTTTAACCTCAGAAGAGCGTCCCTGTAGCCACTCTGTAGCAGTTCTGGACGTGTGGAGTATCTCATTGTCCTGCTGGAATTGCTCAAGTCCGTCGGAACGTATAATGGACATGAATGGAGGCAGGTGATAGACAGGTTGCTTATGTACGAGTCACAAGTCAGAGTCGTATCTAGACGTATCACATGTATGACAATTGTTCGGAATGTGTATTGATTATAGTAGAGAACGTTAGAGGCAACATGGTTGTGTATAGCATGGCATCGAATAGTCTAGAGCAGATTCAGAGCGGCCGCTTTCCAAAAACAAAAAAACAAAAAAAACAAAAAACAAAAAAAATCTGGCGACGCTACAGAACCGTAACACAGCGCTGTACAGGCTTTCATCTTTGCCACGATGGAGACCTGGGGGTAAGAAGGGTTCAGCTGTCGCATAGGCGAACGTTTTTGCTCGCTTCCTTCATTTGGCCAAGTAGGCTTTCAAGTACGGACGTGATTATTGTGTCTTTGCTCTTCGCTAAGTGCGAGCCTAATATGGAGAAGTTTCTCAAAAGATCCGCGCAACCCTCCATGTCCGGTACAAATGGTAGCGGCGGAAGCGAATCAAAATGTAAAAATATAGGCTTTATGATAACAGTTACATTGAATCGCCAAAGAAATCGGTATAAGCATGCGGTTCGGCTAGTGCCTAGCCATTATCAGTGCACTATTTTCTAGTCTAGATGCATGTCAGTTCCCTGTTTTTCGGGCGTGAGTCACAGTTTTCTGAATACTCAAGAACTGTGACTGACGCCCGAACAACAGGGAAATGACATCCATTGACACTAGAAAATAGTGCATTGATGATGGCTAGGCACAAGCCGAGTCCAAATTTGCCAAATAAAACCTACAAAAAAAGAACGACTGATTGCTGCGCTCTACAATTTCTAAATTTATAAATATAAATATACGGAAGAAAGAGTTACGTGAGAAGACGGGCTTAGTAGTCGGAATGAGATTTAAGAAAAACTGAGTTGTGCAACGAATTTCAGCTTGTACTAGCCGGAGGGTATAGATGTTATTCCGGCATTTAATGGATCGAATCTGCCCCTTACACTTCTTTGCTGCAGCACAGCGCGCCTCTTTGATAAGGGGCAGAGGCATCGCTGATGGGGATGCCCCGTAGTTCTGGGAGGTGCGATCCGGACTTAAGAGATCGGTTGGCGGGAGGCAGAAAGTCATTCGCACTCGAGCCATACACAGAGCCATCACGTGAGCAGGATGCGAACATGTATGAATGCACTATCGCGGGAGTGGTGTTACACATATTAATTTGTCAATTATGAAACGTTTAATATTGGAAAGGCGACCGTACAGAAAAGGAACATTTTATATAGTGAATGATGAGTATAAGCAAGTGTAATGCGAGAGAGGTAAAAACACATGTTACAGTGGTTGCCAGTCGAGGAACGAACGTAAATAACTTTCATATCTTTTAGATTGGATTGTTTTGTGTTTGTCTGAACGGAGTAAATGGGGCATGTGTTGTAGGCTATACGGTTTGCGACTAGTTAGCGACTTGTGTATCTTGGATGTAAATTTTCCCTTCTAGAAACTGGCTGATCGAGATGTCCGAAGTCTTTAAACAGAGCCAGGCTGAAAAATTTTTCAGAAAACTGATTTTAAGGGGGCCGGGGGCGATACGTGAGAACAAGGACTGCAATAGCCTCTCATACGAACGTAAAAAGAACAAATGAAGGTACACTTTTCTAAACATTTCGGATATGACGGAACAGCCGCTATAAGACAGAAGAAAAGACCGGACTAAGTGAGCAGTAAGCGTCGCAAGTTGCTGTAGACCAGTAAAAAAAAAAAAAAAAAAAAAAAAAAAAAAAAAAAAAAAAGAGCAGTAGAAAGTGATCAACAGTGCGGCGGAAAGTAGTCAACGATAGGTGCTGCATAGGTCATCAGGTGACGAAATAGTGAAAATTTAGGACTGTGAATGTTGGTAATTTTGGGATAATATTCGGAAAAATAATAATAAATTTCAGATAGTGTAAAGTGGGGTCGGATTAGCAGTGAAGTGTAGAGGACCTGAAAAATTGATTGTCAAGGAGTGAAATGAAACGAGAAAATAAATCCGATGGGAAGGAAAATCCGGTAGCTAACTCACCAAAATCGTTCTTTGAAGCGAGCGTGGAGTGGGAAAGCAAGGGAAATCAGGTTATACCCCAATCAGTTGGCACAAAAACTATGGCCAGAGTCAAAACGGAAAGAGCCGGGGCAAGCAAAGATAGTGGGTATGACATTTTCGAAGAAACGCCAAAGAAAAGGGGAGGAAATGATTTCGATTTCGAAGTATTGAAGAAGGCATTCAAGGAGTTAGATGAAAAAGCAGATAGACGAGCAAAAGAAGTGAAACCATCAATATTAAGCTAACTTAAATCAGAAATTAAACTACTCAAACAAGATCAAGGAAAACGGTGCAAGTTTTGAGGCAAAGTTTAAAGCACGGGAGAGGAAGAAGGATAATCAAGCAAAGAAACGGAATGAAAAATAAGAGAAAGTAAACAAGGAAATAAAATCGCAATTAGGGAGACAGGAAACAGTAGTTAAATAAATAATAATAATATCCACCCGAAAAGGCCATGAAGGCCCAACGGTACCAACTGCCGCCGTGTCATTCTTAGCCCACAGGTGTCACTGGATGTGGATGTGGAGGGGCATGTGGTCAGCACACCACTCTCCCGGCTGTATGTCAGTTTACGAGACCCGAGCCGCTACTTCTCAAACAAGTAGCGCCTCAGTTTGCCTCACAAGGGCTGAGTGCACCCCGCTTGCCAACAGCGCTCTGCAGACCGGATGGTCACCCATCCAAGTGCTAGCCCAGCCCGACAGCGCTTAATTCCGTGATCTGACGAGAACCGGTGTTACCACTGCGGCAAGGCCGTTCGCTAAAGAAATAATAGAACAACAAAAACATATGCAGAACGCTAGAGATTAATGCGAAAGTGATTCTGGCAAATATGAACGCACAAGAAGGTGAAGAAGATGAACATGACGGGGGAGGTGGTAGCAAAAGTACAAAAAGTACAACAAAATATCGAGCAATAGATCGATCAGGTTGTATTGAGGGACTAAGTAGCAAAATAAAATCATTAAGTGAACAAATTATAGTAGTGACGAAAAGTGGCCTTGAAGTGGAGTTGATAAACAGTTGTAAGTTCAGCAAATTCCACCCCACAGGCCAGTTGCACCCCGTTGCGTTTATAAGTAATTTTTAGGGATTGTTGCCAAAATCATGGGATGAAAGGACTAAAATTACTTTCGTCGTAAATCAAATGGAGGATGAAGCTTATTACTAGGGTACGTGGTTAGATAAAAAACATTTAACGTGTTTGAGAACATGTTCCCAAATAATTACTGGTCCAAGAGCAAACAGGATGACATACTAATTTCTTTATACATTTGTCTATATAATAGGAGACTGGATGCAACTTTACAGAGAGTTCTTAGTAACGGAATTAGGGAGGAATCAGTACCTTGACGCAGCGTATGATGTAAAAAGTGTGGTGTGATGGGTGATACAAAGGCTTTAAAAGGATTTAATAGGAATCGTTATTGACTCTGTAATTAAAGTCAGGGTTACATTTGGACAAATAGAGCGGGAAGATAGGCCGATAGAAGTGAACAGAGACCATTTCAATAGCGCAGCACAACATCGCAGCGCAGGACACACTACTAACAGGAGTGGCGGAAAGAACAGAGAAACGGTAGAGACTGAGAACGCTCTCACAATGAGCAAAGGACAAACGGAAGAATGGAAGAAGGATGCGTCTCGCTCAAAGATGGTTGCAACGGATGGAGACAAAGGGATGGAGCGCCACCTATGGAGAAGGGAGTAACTGGAAACGTACAGACGTTTCAGGTGTGGCCCAAACTGAAATATACATAGTGGTACCTCCAAATAAATAAATATTTATGCAATAAAGGCTGAACAACTAAGTGAGGAACAAGAAGATCTGCTAGAAGAAGCTACTGTAGTAAAAGATGAGTTGGTGAATACTCTGATACTTGAAATTATAATACGTGGGCGTGCAACAAGGTTCTTAGTCGATTCGGGAAGAGTTGTGTGCTACAGCTCGTATATGATGAGCTACAGAAATCAGGAAACGACATACGGAGTTTACCGGTTAGTGAATTCAAAATGAAAGGAGCTGTTAATGAAAATGGGAAAACGATAAACTGTCAAGTAATGCTTAATGTTGAGATTGAGGGAGATGTATGTAGGACGGATAGTCGTTCCTAATTTGCAAGAGAAAGTCGTTATAGGGTCAGACTGGTTGACAGAGCACAAAGTGGAACTGGATTACGGTAGATTATGGTAAAAATGAGATGAGATTTTATGCTGGGTAAAAGAGAAGGTAAGTTTCAATTACAAGACGTCAGTAGATAGAGTACGTTGTTTTTCCCACACGTATCGAGTAGCAGTATAGAGTAGCAGCCTGTGAAGATGTAACGGAAGGGGAAAACTTAGTAAACCATAGCCGGAGGAGTATAGGGTGGGGGTTGGGTCGTTTGGGAAAGGAGACCAGACAGCGAGGTCATCGGTCTCATCGGATTAGGGAAGGAAGTCGGCCGTGCCCTTTCAAAGGAACCATCCCGGAATTTGCCTGGAGCGATTTAGGGAAATCACGGAAAACCTAAATCAGGATGGCCGGACGTGGTATTGAACCGTCGTCCTCCCGAATGCGATTCCATTGTCTAACCACTGCGCCACCTCGCTCGGTGGAGGAGTATAATTCATGTCAATATGGAAGAAGCAAATGAGCTCACATGGGAAGAAATCAGCAGCAAAGTACATGGGATTCGGAACACTGATAGAAGAGCATCTGAAGTGCTATCCACATTAACCGAAAGATACAGAAACGTTTTCGGAAACAAACCAGGAACAATAAAAGGCCCCCCCCCCATATCGTGTAAAGATGAAGCCTCTTAAGCCATATTTCAAGCCACCTTATCCAATACCACACGCAAGAACAGAAGTGCTACAGACATTAGAGAAGGAATCGCAGAAGATGCTAAGAACGAAGTACTAGAGTGAGCTAGAAGCCAATACAACAGCCCATTAGTTATTGTGGATAATATAAGAAAAATAAGATTCCGAGGCTTATGTCGGATTCACGACAGGTCAGAAAGGTGCAATATCGCTCAAAAGTATTTTGTAGATATAATAAATTCGGAAAACAAATTCCTTAGGAGAAAATTTAAATGAAATAATTTTGTTAGCAAATCTTTATAATGTGTACTTTATTTTCTTCCACATACTATGCAGTTCAAATCTTTGATGAATAATAATACACAAATGAACTAATTACATAGTCTCAAAAGTATTTTGTTAAAATTAAACAGAAGAAGAACACAAATAAAGTCTTGACCCATCATGTTCTTGGCTTAATACTTGGTTGCATAGCCCTATCGTGCATTGCTGCGGCACACCTGGACGGCATAGGGTCCAAGAGTTTGGCCAAACTTCTTCTATTGTTCAAACAATTCTTTGTGGAAAGCCTCCTTGTCGGTGCAGTTTTGTTGGCGGACACGACTATCCAGTTACCCCAAAGCTTTCCTATGGGGTTTAATCCTGGACTTTGGCTTTACTTTTTACTGCTTCAGAACTGTCTTCACATGGCCAGAAGAGTGCTCTGGATCGTCATCATGCTGGAATCGTCAATTACGATGCGTATTTCGTCTTCCGTGAGATATCATACGGTCTATTAATATTTCACCATACATCAGACTGTCCATTACCCCATGACTTTCTATGAGAGGACCTACACCACTTCGGAGAAATAGCCCCACATCATGGTACTTCCTGCTTCGTACTTCATGGTGGGTACTTGGTACTTTCTGTCAATCTTCTTGTTTCTCGCTCCTCGAACTTACTGTATCCTGTCTGAGGAGAAAAGATTAAACTTACTTTCATCACTTGATAGACATTTTGATCAGTGTTCCACGACGCGTGCTTCTTAGCAAACTGTAGCCTGGCCCTTCTCTTTTTCGCACTTATCATAGGTTTTCAAGAGCGCCACCTGCCATTCAGATCTACAGCTTCCAAGCGACGTATAACTGTGAGGGCACGAACCTTCACCCCGTGTCTTAACTATAGATCATTACGTATTGCTGGGGCTGATTTGTTGCGATCAGTCATTGATTGCCTCTGGATGCTCCTATCTTCTTTATGGGTCGTTTTCCGGGACCGACCACTTCATGCATATCTACTGCCCACTTTTTTCTGAAGCCGGGACCAGTTACTCGTAAGTTGTTGTGAGAAGCCAAACACCTTCGTAAGGAAGGGCTGAGTTTGGTCTTGACTCAGTCTGTTAAGACAGCTTGCCTGAAATCTACTGAATATTCTTTAGCTTTAGTCACTTCCGTAAATAAATAAAAATATTAAAATTAGATTCGCTGTATGTAGTTACATTTTCTGCAGTCATCTCTTACTACAAAAAACTTATGAGCCCTTTGGAAACACTGTTTACAGCTAAAGTCGATGCTCACCTGTACTCAGCAATCAATACATTAATCACGGTGAGGTCAAGCAGTCTTCTGTCTGAATATACAGTTAGTTTTATTCCACATATAGACGTATACGCCTACCAGCCTACTAGTTTTACTACAAAATACTTCTGAGCAATACTGTGAATATTGACGAACAGCCGCAGAAACTTAAATGAGTAAAGACATTTAAAAGTCAGCACTTGACTACCGGAGATAAACAAATACTGCTAGACCCGCAGTTGGTACGAGGGAAGATGTTATCAATATAGTACGTTCGGCTGAGTGCTAGGAGTAGATATGCTGAAGAACATTATTATCTATGTAGGCGACATGTTAGCAGAGAATGGAACTTCTAAGGAACACTTATGGACTCTGGAGGAGATATTAACAAGATAACGCGCAGGTTTAATTTTCAGAAGTCAGAATTCGGAAGATCGGAAATACACTTCCTGGGATACGTTGCCGGACCAGAAGGAATTAAACCTGATCCAGAGAAGCTGACAGCAACAACAGATTTTCCGATACCAAGAAACAGAAAGCAACTGAAAATTCGCGTAAGTCTCTGTGGATTCTACCGTCGATTCGTCGATAAGCAAACACTAAATAGTGAAGCACTGCATAGTTTGCTGAAGAAAAGCAATGCATGGTCGTGGACAAAACAGTGTACCACAGTCCTAGAAAAAATAAAACAAAAACTTCGTAATGCTCCGATACTAGCTGATCCAGAAATGTCAAAGAAGTTTTACTTACGCTGTGACGCCTCGGGTCGTAGACCGGTGTGCATTTATATCAAAGGACGAGGAACAAGGAAAAGAAGTAACCAGAACCATTGCTTTCGGTAGTCGGACTTCGAATGCACAAGAAGTATTCTATTATGGAGAAGGGAGCGTTAGCAGTTGTGTATGGTTTCGCCAAATTTAGATATTTTTTGGCCAGACGAAAATCTATTGTAGTAACAGGTCACAAGGCTTTGACATTCATGTTAACGAGCAGACTGCGGCATAACAGATTAATAAGGTGGCTGCTTGCACTGCAAAAATTTGATTTCGATGGTCAGTACTTATCAGGAACTCCGCAGACGGTTCCAGAAGCACCATCTAGATTGCCCGTAGGATTAGAAGAACATTCTCCGTCTCTGATAAAAAAGGGGGTTAAGCATGAAGAGACAGTACGCATAGTAGTAAAGAACATCAAGAGAGAGCGAAACGTGGAAGAAAAGTTAGTGCTGACTAAAAGGAAGTACATTAGGGCTGGGGAAGACAAGATAAAGGAATATTACCTCTTGCACAAAAGCTTATTGTACCACAGAAATAATGTAAATTAAAAGGAACAGACGGTGTGCATTCTACAACAAAGTGTAAATGACGTCATATAGCATGCTCATCTCAGTTGCGGGCGTTTTAGTCTGAGAAAAAGTAAGGAATAGTTGCAGCGGCGAAATTGCTGGTTTTGCAACATGACCAAACATAAGGGTGCTGTTGTATAATTGCGAGACATTTCACAAAACACACTGTTACAGTGCAGCTCAAAGGTTTTTCGCATGCAGTACTGTGAACGGAACCCAAGGAAGTGACTGTGGTTATTCTGCTGGGGCCACTCCCGAAACTTAGAGGTGGAAGCTGTACAACAGAAAGCAAGATGGCAGAAAAGCTGGCGCCAAAGATTATTTTCGTAACGATAGCTGCCAAAGGGCGTAATCACTGACAGTGGGATTATGTTCGCTAGCAAGGCGTGGACCAATGTCTTGAAGCAAGTTTCTGCAAAACCAACACACACACACACACACACACACACACACACACACACACACACACATATATATATATATATATATATATATATATATATATATATATCTCCAGGTATAGGCCTGCTTCTAACCGAGCAGAGAGGATAATGAAAGAAGTTAATAGATTATGCAGAGTATATTTCCTTAAGAGGGACAGTAAGTGGACCCAGTGAATTAGTACCTTACAGAGTGTCGTCAACCACGTTTCTAATGATTCGACAGTGAAATGTAATGGCAATTAAATATTTTATCCAGAGAAACAAAGCTCTAAGCAAGTATTAATTATAATTTGTAAATATATGTTGGTATAATAGTGTGTTGTGAATATAAACTTATGCAGACAAGTATTTAGACTGCTGTGTTCTAAAGCACATTGATGGTGGTGTTAAGCGATAGACAGGCATAGCATCTACGAGACTTGTTAGGTTGCGCGACAGGTGTGATCAACAATATCGTGTTATTTCAATGAATTACAAACATCAGCTGTGTACGGGATGTTCATAGAAATCAACGGGGAGAGTTGAAAATGTGTACCTCACCGGGATTCGAACTGAGTATTTATTGCTTACTAGGCAGGCGCTCTAACCCTTTCTTTTTTTCTTTTGAATTTGGTTCGTTATTGTTCTACGTATTTGGTCGTATCGGACATGACATCCGTTGGAGTTCGTTGGTGATCATATCACTCAGTTTTTTATTACGGAGCCGTCAGCCCTCTGACCGAACACGCTGAGCTCCCGTGAAGGCGCCCCTAAGCCACCGAGGACACATGAATTAGCGCGGCTGCCAGTACTTACACCAATCACGCCCCGCAGCAGCAGACCCACATTCTCCACTTATTCCACACACTACTCCCTGTCCATTAGTCTCAATGGTAGTAGCAAGGCCTAGGCGCATGAGTTCGAGCGTATGTGTGCATCCGCACAGAAATGATCCGTGGCTTGTGATCGCCGTAATTTTATATGTATGGTGTCTGTTCTTTCAAACATGTCATGCATGTAATATGTGTTATCTACACGAGCTGATGGCGTGTATGGCGTATTTTGGTCTTTTTGGGAGCCGGCGGTGGCTGCGCGCTACATTTGACAGCAGAAAGGCGCAGCACAGCCAGGCAACAAGGTAAGGAAGAGGCAAATTACACAGCGACGTGGCGACTGAAGGAGCAAACTGGAGGGGGAGCCGTCAATCCCACCTGGTAAGGATCCCACACCGCGCAGCAATATTCTAACAGAGGAAGTCTTTAGTGGACTTGTTGCATCTTCTAAGTGTCCTGCCAATGAAACGCCTTCCCTACAATATTATCTGTGTGGTCTTTCCAACTGAAGTTGTTCGTAATTTTAACACCCAGGTACTTAGTTGAATTGACAGCCTTGAGAATTGTACAATTTATCGAGTAATCGAATTCCAACGGATTTCTTTTGGAACTCGTGTAGTTCACCTCACACTTTTCGTTATTTAGCGTCAACTGCCACCTGCCACACCATACGGCATTCTTTTCTAAATCGCTTTGCAACTGATACTGGTCTTCGGATAACCTTACTAGACGGTAAATTACAGCATCATCTGCGAACAACCTAAGAGAACTGCTCAGATTGTCACCCAGGTCATTTATATAGATCAGGAACAGCAGAGGTCCCAGGACACTTCCCTGGGGAACACCTGGTATCACTTCAGTTTTACTTGATGATTTGCCGTCTATTACTATGAACTGCGACCTTCCTGACAGGAAATCACGAATCCAGTCGGACAACTGAGACGATACCCCATAGGCCCGCAGCTTGATTAGAAGTCGCTTGTGAGGAACGGTGTCAAAAGCTGTCTGGAAATCTAGAAATACGGAATCAACTTGAGATCCCCTGTCGATAGCGGCCATTACTTCGTGCGAATAAAGAGCTAGCTGCGTTGCACAAGAACGATGTTTTCTGAAACCATGCTGATTACGTATTAATAGATTGTTCCCTTCGAGGTGATTCATAATGTTTGAATACAGTATATGCTCCAAAACCCTACTGCAAACCGACGTCAATGATATAGGTCTGTAGTTCGATGGATTATTCCTACTACCCTTCTTAAACACTGGTGCGACCTGCGCAATTTTCCAATCTGTAGGTACAGATCAATCGGTGAGCGAGCGGTTGTATATGATTGCTAAGTAGGGAGCTATTGTATCAGCGTAATCTGAAAGGAACCTAATCGGTATACAATCTGGACCTGAAGACTTGCCCGTATCAAGCGATTTGAGTTGCTTCGCAACCCCTAAGGTATCTACTTCTAAGAAACTCATGGTAGCAGCTGTTCATGTTTCTAATTCTGGAATATTCCATTCGTCTCCCTTGTTAAGGAATTTCGGAAAACTGCGTTCAATAACTCCGCTTTAGCGGCACAGTCGTCGGTAACAGTACCATCGCCACTGCGCAGCGAAGGTATTGACTGCGTCTTGCCGCTTGTGTACTTTACATACGACGAGAAATTCTTCGGATTTTCTACCAAATTTCGAGACAATGATGCGTTGTGGAACCTATTAAAGTCATCTCGCATTGAAGTCCGTGCCAAATTTCACGCGTCTGTAAATTTGTAAATTTTAGCCAGTCCTTGGGATTTCGCGTTCTTCTGAACTTCGCATGCTTTTTCCGTTGCCTCTGCAACAGCGTTCGGACCTGTTTTGTGTACCATGGAAGATCAGTTCCATCTCTTGCCAATTTATGAGGTATAATCTCTCAATTTCTGTTGCTACTATATCTTTGAATGTGAGCCACATCTCGTCTACATTTGCATAGTCAATTCGGAAGGAATGGAGATTGTCTGTTAGGAAGGCTTCTAGTGACACTTTATCCGCTTTTTTAAATAAAATTATTTTGCGTCTGTGTCTCGTGGATTTGGAAAAAACGGTATTGAGCCTAGCTACAACGACCTTGTGATCACTAATCCCTGTATCAGTCATGATGCTCTCTATTAGCTCTGGATTGTTTGTGGCTAAGCGGTCAAGTTTGTTTTCGCAACCATTTACAATTCGCGTGGGTTCGTGAACTAACTGATCCAAATAATTTTCGGAGAAAGCATTTAGGACAATCTCAGAAGATGTTTTCTGCCTACCACCGGTTTTGAACAAGTATTTTTGCCAACATGTCGAGGGAAGGTTGAAGTCCCCAGCAACTATAACCGTATGAGTGGGGTATTTACTTGTTATGAGACTCAAATTTTCTCTGAACTGTTCAGCAACTATATCATCGGAATCTGGGGGTCGGTAGAAGGAGCCAATTATTAACTTAGTTCGGCTGTTAAGTATAACCTCCACCCATACCAATTAGCGCGGAATATCTACTTCGACTTCACTACAAGATAAACCACTACTGACAGACACAAACACTCCACCACCAATTCTGCCTAATCTATCTTTCCTGAACACCGTCTGAGACTTGGTAAAAATTTCTGCAGAGCTTATTTCAGGCTTTAGCCAGCTTTCTGCACCTATAACGATTTCAGCTTCTGTGCTTTCTATTAGCGCTTGAAGCTCAGGGACTTTCCCAGCACAGCTACAACAATTTACAACTACAATTCCGACTGTTCCTTGATCCAAGCACGTCCTGTATTTGCCATGCACCCTTTGAGATTGCAGCCCACCCCGCACTTTCCCGAGGCCTTCTAACCTAAAAAACCGCCCAGTCCACGCCAAACCGCCTCCGCTACCCCTGTAGCCGCCAGCTGAGTGTAGTGAACTCCTGACCTATTCAGCGGAACCCGAAACCCCACAACCCTATGGCGCATGTCAAGGAATCTGCAGCCAACACGGTCGCAAGACCATCTGAGCCTCTGATTCAGACCCTCCACTCGGCTCTGCACCATGGGTGCGCAGTCGGTTCTGTCAACGATGCTGCAGATGATGAGCTCTGCCTTCATCTCGTAAGCAAGACCGGCAGCCTTCACCAAATCAGATAGCCGCTGGAATCCAGAGAGAATTTCCTCAGACCCAAAGCGACACACGTCATTAGTGCCGACATGTGCCACCACCTGCAGCTGGCTGCACCCTGTGCTCTTCATGGCATCTGAAAGGACCCTTTCCACATCAGGAATGACTCCACCCGGAATGCACACGGAGTGCACACTGGATTTCTTCCCCTCCTTAGCCGCCACATCCCTAAGGGGCCCCATTATGCGCCTAACATTGGAGCTACCATGTACCAATAAGCCCACCCTCTGCGACTGCCTGGTCCTTGAAGGCTGAGAATCATCCTCTGAAACAGGGCAGGCAGCTGCACCTGGCTCAGCCAGAGACAGTACCCGAAACCCGTTTGTCAGATGCACCGAGGAGGCTTTCTGATCAGCCTCCGGGGATGTCTTTCGCTGCTGCCACGCCTTGGAATGACCTCCCAATCAACCACAGGCGAGGGCTCAGCCCCACTGCGGGGAGCAACCAAGGCAACCACAGCGGAAGACCGATCTGGGACCAGACGGGACAAGGTTGACATCCCCGTGATACCCAAGTCCGGCTCCCCACAGTGGTGCCCATTGGCAACAGCCTCAAGCTGCGTGACAGAAGTCAGCGCCGCCTGCAGCTGTGAGCGAAGGGATGCCAACTCAGCCCTCATCCGAACACAGCAATCACAGTCCCTGTCCATTCTAATTGATGTTGAACAACAGTTACTGAAACACGAGTCTGTACCTAGATAATGCAAGGGAAACACGCAAAGAATGTATGAACTAACCTGTACAAATGCCTAATGACTGCGCTACAATATGTCTGAATTTACGATTACAGTAACTAAAACTCGAAATTACACCTCCTATAAGAAACTCACACGCAATTTAAGTAAGAATCTATAAAGTAAACACAGAAAAGAAGCTATATACGTATCTTTCTGCGCTGTCGATATGCACCAACTGGGAGCTCAGGCCACACTACGCGAATTTACACTATTTAGGTACCAAAGTGCGATGCTACAACTCTCAAATACTATAATACGCTCGAAATTTATGAGTTAAACAATGCAAATACCCAAAAACATGCAAAGAAATTAAGAATTAAACTATGTAACAAATAAGTGAGCTAGGACTATACGACTTGCTGATGGCAGCTGCTTATCCAACGGGCGGCAGGGAGCACACTGGCTGTGACCAACCGACACTGGCCGATCAAAACATAAACAGAAGACAGACGACTACGCGAATTTACACTATTCATGTACTAAAGCGCGAAGCTACAACTCTCAAATACTATAATACGCCCGAAATTTACGAATTAAACAATGCAAGTACCCAAAAACACGCAAAGAAATTAAGACTTAAACTATGTAACAAATAAGTAAGCTAGGAGTATACGACTTGCTGCTGGCAGCTGCTGATCCAACGGCGGCAGGGAGATTCCAGCTGTATTAACATCATAGACAGACAGTGATTCCGATATCGGATTTTGGTTCTAAGGCATACATGGGAGAAGAATAGGATCACAATTTAATAATGATAAAAGAGCTGGCAGAAGTTTCAGAGATTCGTCGGGAAGAAAGGATGTGCAAAGGAGGAGGAAGAGGAAACTATTGTTTAACGCCCCGTCGATAACGAGGTCAGTAGGGACGAAGTGGGCTGGAGAAGTAACGCGGCTGTGCCCTTTTGAAGGAACCATCCCGACATATGTCTTACGCGATCTAGAGAAATCATGGAAAACCTAAATCAGTTCGACCGGACCTGGGTCTAAATCGTCTTCCTCCCGAATGCAAGACCAGTGTGGGAACTGAGCACTGTGGCTCGATCAGCGATATTCCTGCCGCCAGTATGGGTCATCTTTCCAGTGGTGTGCACAGAGCGCGCGGTGGCCCCGCCTACCGGGCCGATCGGGGAGCGAGGCGTAAGTTCTAGCAAGTAGCGAGGATTTTGCTTTGGGACGCCTAGTAGTAACGTCGTTTGGGAAGTCTGGCGGACAGTACAGTTGCCGTGCGAGGCAGCAGGAAGAGCACATCTAAAAGGGGCTGTTTACACGGGTGACGGCGCCGTAGGAAATATCGCCGGCGTGGAAGCAGTCACGTTACTGGGAAGCCGTTGGTGTATTTCGCTTGCTACACGTCTACTAGCACGGGGATCTGCGGCGGCTGACTTCGTCGGACAAGCAAGAGGGCAAGGGCGTTGCTTGTGCTGTAAATTGTGGCCGGAAACGACTACTGGGTTCAGTGCTCTTGACTTCATTTTCTTGGCCGGCCGTTCCTACTTCTACTGAGTCTGTCCTCGAATGTGTTAATTTCAACTTGCTTAGTACGCGAGGTTCTAGTGAGAGCTATATGTGAGGTGATGATTAACATTTACTAAGACCTGGAGTGCTGATACATTCTGTTTGTAGATTGCTACTGTCAGTGTTAACCGCAACTGGAAACAGTTTTGCTGCTCCTTGTCTAAGTGCCGCCTGGTTATTGTATTTATATCACATGACGGAGTTAAGCTGCCCAATTGTTATTGATATACATGGATAAAATTTTCCCTGGATATATTTTTCTGCTAATTGCAATAACGTTACTGTTACATTTCGATCTGAAGTGATAGTGTGTCTGAGAGACACGTGTCTAATTGTAAATGAGTAGGTTCATAAGTTCTTGAAAGTTACTGAGAGGCCAGTTGTTGTTGTGTGTTTAAATAGTTTGAAACGGATTCTATTAATGAAAGTACAAGAATTCCTTCAATGACAGTGTGTGGATATCGTAATTAATTCTGATTTGTCGTTGCCTGTACTCTGAACTACTTTGGTAATACCAATCACTGCAGTAACCTTTTATTATATTTCCTCATTAAATTTTAGAAACTTGTTCTTAAACGTTGATCATAGTTTTTGAGTAAATAATTTTTAACTCATTTCACTAAATTTGTAATAGGCCATAAGTGCCGTGGTTTATGAATGTTTAAATTTTGGAGTAACTTGCTCTCACCTAAATGGTAATTTTAAAACGTGTTGATGTTTTTATTTGTTATTTGTCTTGTTTAAATGTGCCAAATAAATGTTCTGTGCAACTGTCGATGGTGATTGCCTGATGTGTCACTTAGTCCAGCCCTACCACCCCACAGCCCATTGCGCTGAGCCTGTGCCATTGTGTAAAAGTTGAATTCCATGCTGTGCTGACACATCAGTAACCACTACACTACCCCACTCGGTGAATGTGCAAAGAGGTTAGATACTGTAGTAGTGAAGAATGATGAGATATGTTTGATGTTCTGTGAGGCTATAGCTACAGTAGGCAGTTCAGTTGGAAAGAAAAGGAAACCTCTAAAAACGGCCATCACAGAATTTGGAAAGACAGACATAGGTACAAGGATGGAAATGCTGAAAAAACTTGGGTGACATGAGAAACATTTCAACTGATCGTCGAAAGTAGGGAGTTTAATAATGCTCAGAGAAATTCAGCAATAGAAAAATATGTCACTTATCAATTAAATAAATAGGTAGTGCATGGAAGACAAGGAGAAATGGCTGCAGAAAAAATGTGAAGAAATCGAATAAGGAACGATCATCGGAAGAATTGATACAGCATATAGAAAAGTCAAAAGTACTATGGATGAAATATTGAAGGCCGTAACATTAGGAATGCAATAGGAATTCCACTGTTAAACGCAGAGGAGGGAGCAGATCCCCTACGAGTTGGAGAAGGTGTGCGATGACGTGATTGAAGAAGAAGTATGAGTCGATATAGAAGTCATAGGGTGTCCAGTATTAGAGTTTAATAGGGCTTGAAGAACTGCGAAAAAATATGACACTGGGGATTGATAAACGAATTTAATAAATTATTTCTACAATTGAACCCACGCCTGCACAATTCCCAGGCCGATATCAATTCCATCAAAATCCTACGCTACAACTTGGAAGAGATATGTTAATGAAAGATTTTTCCGAAATGACAGTCGATTCGTAGGTTACATCTCAAGTTTTATTCATGCCATTAATGAGTTCTACGTCTAGGCTAATTTTTGTCGCAGTCGCCTTATAATTTCTTGGTATCGTTATACCCGTAATTTTTATCAGTTACCGAGACCTATATAATCTGCTGTTGTTAGCATCTGGCTAAACCTAATGTTCAGAATTTCTTTGTGGTACATTAAAGAGATTTATTGCAAGACTCTTCTACCACAGGAAATGTTACGCAGTACGCCACAGATATAGTAATAATGAAAGAGAATGGAGGTGACAGATGCGTTCCACGTTGGCCCCGAATCTGATTACAAAGTTAAATTGCGCTGCTGTGTTGTGGGTTGTTACTCACGGCTGACGGAGGTTTCCTCGCTGATTCTGTCGTCTAGCTACGTACTGTAATGGAAGTTCGCGTATGTAAATCTACCTCGCGGGATCATCAGCGGATTTCATGTGTTATCCAGTATCAGCGAAGTTTCCTGGCTACAGCAGCCCATGTATTGTCATCATATTAGCATTAAACAATGTTATGAGACTACGGCACAGAACCGTACTGGATGAGTCACGACCACCTCTAGCCATTTGTGTGCTTGTGCCCGGACTGGCCTCTGTTCATTTCATATCAAAACAAATATGAGAGTTAAGAAAGGAGATATAGTGGAAATAAAAATGGGTAGCAATCATTTAAGAGTAAGTCGTTCATACTATTTATTGTCGTATGTGTATTAATAGGTGAAAGGAATCTGCTGGGGTACACTTATACAGGGTGCATCAAAAAAATGTATACACACTTTGAACTGTCATAGACAATTTATTTCCCCTTCCAAAAGGTTAAATATCTGTGAGAAAGTAATGTTATGTTTCTTAAACAGGTGGCAGCAGTGGCAAGGAAGTAACTACAACATAGCGGACGTGCGTTTGAGTTTTGAAGCGCGGAAGCAGATAATTAAGTGGTACTGGAAGTTTGAGAATGTAGCTGCGGTTCGAAGACAGTGGAGAAGTCAGTATGCTACAGAACCACCTTCAAGGTTAACAATTAAACGTCTACGAGACAAATTCAAAATTCATGGAACAGTGTGTGATGTGCATAAAGGTCGACCAGGGCGACCTCGTACAGCTACAAGTGCTGATTCCACAACTGCGGTCTTGGAACTGTTTCAGCGTTCGCCTCAAAAATCTTCAAGCAAGCGGCACGGGAGAGTAATGTAAGTGCTAGTAGTGTGCTACGCATTCTGAAGAAAGTCAAGTTTCTTGTGCACTTTCCAGTGCTGGTGCAATGATCCAGATCGAAGGTTAGAATTTTTTGAATGGGTTCAGGAGATGGTGAGACGTGAACTGGGATTTATGGGTAGCATAATTTGGTCGGATGAAGCCCAATTCAAACTCAATGGAACTGTCAATAGGCACAATTGTATGTACTGGGCTGAAGATAATCCTCACATTACATTTGAAAAGGCTGTGAATTTGCCTGGTGTAAATGTGTGGTGTGGTTTGTCTGCAAGAGGACTCATTGGGCCTTTCCGCTTTGAAGGTGCTGTTACTGGAGAAACGTACCTAACAATACTTGCTGACTCCATGTTCCCTGCCATTCGTGCATTATACGGTAATGATGAGTTTTATTTCCAACAAGATGGCGCCCCGCCGCACTGTCATAGGGACGTACGAGCATACGTGGATCACAATGTGCCAGGCCATTGGATAGGACGCAGGGGACCAATCGAGTTTCCTGCACGCTCTCCAGACCTCACGCCGCTGGATTTCTTCTTATGGGGCACAGCAAAGGATGAGGTGTACAAACGTAAACCTCGTAATCTGGACACACTTTGGAATGAGATTCAGGTGGTGTGCGCGAAAATCTCACTGGACACTTTGGTGCGATGTACGGAATCAGTGGTGACTCGTATTCAGAAATGTATTGATGCTGAAGGCCACCAGTTTGAACATTAATCACATTTGTAAAGTACATTTATTTTTCCAATTTGACTTTAAGCTTTCCATTTCCGGAAATTTAACATTGTAGAACGGGAAATAAATTTTCTATGACGCTTCAAAGTGTGTATACTTTTTTTTGACGCACCCTGCATATGGCGCCCGAATATTGTAATGATACTAATGTAAACCAAAATGAAACTGTTATATTATAAACGATGTATGTCTCTGATGGGCTCTATAAAGCGGATCACTGACCGTGCACGACCGCAGAGCTGCTTCTGGTCTGAGACTGTAGTGCTGGAGTAAGAGAGCGCTTGGCGCACAGCGGTGGGTATCTGTCTGTGAGTGAAAGACGTAGGCAGTTTTTGTGGTGTGCTGAGTGAAGCCATCACGTGTTAGATTATAATGTAGGAGTTACGAGTACATGTGTTACTGGGAACACAAATGTAGAAGCAGAAGTCTTCTCGCAAGCAAGGTAAAGATGCTAAATATTTATGACTGGTTTTGCCAACGTGTTAGTGTAGATGAGTTGGCTGATAATTGGCCATTGTTGAGTAACCCCAGAATGTACGTAAACAGACTTGATGTAAAGGCTATTTAGATATTTCCCTTTTGTAATGTTTCTAAGATTTTTTATCACAATTATACGTAATCTGATGATTTGTCTTTATGATTTTTTTTGTGAGATTACATAATACTTGCTGTATAAATGTCATTGTTTGTGACTCAATTAATAAAATGGATGTAATTTTTCTGAGTAATGTAATTTGAGTTGTCAGATGTTTTGGAAAGTCAAACTTAACTTTGAATATAATTTCACTATTGAAAAGGTCAGTGTTAGTAATTCACCCAAATCAGTACCGCCTCCCTGTCCAGGTCATATGTTTTTCAAAGACATTGAATTTTTCTTAAATGTTTTTCATTTACCAGCCAAAATAATTTCACATACATTTCAAACTACTACGGCCAGCATTTTTTTCTGTTTTCCGTCGTCCCTTAGTAACTTCAAACTTCGAGGAGGCATGTTCCATGTATGCAGCTAATTGAAGGCAGTTTGTTTGTGCCATAATAGTTTCAAATGGTTCAAATGGCTCTGAGCACTATGGGACTCAACATCTTAGGTCATAAGTCCCCTAGAACTTAGAACTACTTAAACCTAACTAACCTAAGGACATCACACACACCCATGCCCGAGGCAGGATTCGAACCTGCGACCGTAGCAGTCCCGCGGTTCCGGACTGCAGCGCCAGAACCGCTAGACCACCGCGGCCGGCCATAATAGTTTCCCTTGTTTTATTTCTGAAGCATCTTCAGTGGCGCGTAATACATATTTCTTTTTATATGTGTAATAAATGTATTATGTGGTAGTTACAATATGTTACTATGTTAAATTTTTCGTGTTTTTCTCTTGTTATTTTTTTAGGCTGGAACCAACTTTTGTAGCACAAATTTCATGATGTGAAATTATCGTTCGGTATTACTTACAATTTCGAGCGCTGTTAGCCCATGCGTGTCGTCCTGGAGCTGTGTTCATAAGTCTCCACCCTCCAGTTGGCCGATTTCCGACGTTCTTTCACCCACATTTGATTCAACACATCGCACACATCACTTGCACTTTGAATTTTGTGTTCAACATGTATATATATATATATATATATATATATATATATATATATATATATATATATATATATATATATATATATATATATACTACTGGCCATTAAAATTGCTACACCAAGAAGAAATGCAGATGATAAACGGGTATTCATTGGACAAATATATTATACTGGAACTGACATGTGATTACATTTTCACGCAATTTGGGTGCATAGATCCTGGGAAATCAGTACCCAGAACAACCACCTCTGGCCTTAATAACGGCCTTGATACGCCTGGGCATTGAGTCAAACAGAGCTTGGATGGCGTGTACAGGTACAGCTGCCCATGCAGCTTCAACACGATACCACAGTTCACCAAGAGTAGTGTCATGCGTATTGTGACGAGCCAGTGACGGCCACCATTGACCAGACGTTTACAATTGGTGAGAGATCTGGAGAATGTGCTTGCCAGGGCAGCAGTCGAACATTTTCTGTATCCACAAAGGCCAGTACAGGATCTGCAACATGCGGCCGTGCATTATCCTGCTGAAATGTAGGGTTTCGCAGGGATCGACTGAAGGGTAGAGCCACGGGTCGTAACACATCTGAAATGTAACGTCCACTGTTCAAAGTGCCGTCAATGCGAACAAGAGGTGACCGAGACGTGTAACCGATGGCACCCCATACCATCACGCCGGGTGATACGCCAGTATGGCGATGATGAATACACGCTTCCAATGTGCGTTCACCGTGATGACGCCAAGCACAGATGCGACCATCGTGATGCTGTAAACGGAACCTGGATTCATCCGAAAAAATGACGTTTCGCCATTCGTGCATCCAGGTTCGTCGTTGAGTACACGATCGCAGGTGTTCCTATCTGTGATGCAGCGTCAAGGGTAACCGCAGCCACGGTCTCCGAGCTGATAGTCCATGCTGCTGCAAATTTCGTCGAACTGTTCGTGCAGATGGTTGTTGTCTTACAAACGCCCCCATCTGTTGACTCAGGGAATGAGACGTGGCTGCACGATCCGTTCAGCCACGCGGATAAGATGCCTGTCATCTCGACTGCTAGTGATACGAGGCCGTTGGGATCCAGCACTGCGTTCCGTATTACCCTCCTGAACCCACCGATTCCATATTCTGCTAACAGTCATTGGATCTCGACTAACGCGAGCAGCAATGTCGCGATACGATAAACCGCAATCGCGATAGGCTACAATTCGACCTGTATCAAAGTCGGAAACGTGATGGTACGCATATCTCCTTCTTACACGAGGCATCACAACAACGTTTCACCAGGCAACGCCGGTCAACTGCTGTTTTCGTGTGAGAAATCGGTTGGAAACTTTCCTCATGTCAGCACGTTGTAGGTGTCGCCACCGGCGCCAACACTGTATTAATACTCTGGAAAGCTAATCATTTGCATATCACCGCATGTTCTTCCCGTCTTTTAAATTTCGCGCTGTAGCACGTCATCTTTGTGGTGAAGCAGTTTTGGCCAGTAGTATATATATATATATATATATATATATATATATATATATATATATATATATGTGTGTGTGTGTGTGTGTGTGTGTGTGTGTGTGTGTGAGAGAGAGAGAGAGAGAGAGAGAGAGAGAGAGATAGAGAGATAGAGAGATAGAGAGAGAGAGAGAGAGAAAGGGGGGAGGGAAGATTCATTAATTAGTTATTCTGGTTACGTTTCGGTCCTTGTTCTTGTTTTAGTAGCTAACATGATCAAATAGTTATTGCTTATATGGATTTGGTCGTTGGGTACCTTCATTTAGAATTCAATGGCTCTGTATACTTGAAAGTTTCTTGCAATGTCAGGTGCTTTTTGTTGTGATTATCCACTTTAGTAACTGTCATGTCACGTTTCCTGTTGAGTGGTTCGTGTCCACGTTTTATCAGGTATTCGGCCAAGGTAGAAAGGCTATTTTTATATTTCCAGTTTGTAATTAGTGTATCCTATTCCTCTTCATGGCTGACCAGAATATATCGTGATCCATCGTTGCTCCTTTAGAGGTCAGACAATTTTATTCATTTGTTATATGCATAGGCACTAAAGTTATCAGTTTTGAACAGGACCAGAGGATTCAATACCTCAGGGAATAAAAGTATTTTGCATTGGCTGCGTTTCATTATTGGTTCAAAATGGTTCAAATGGCTCTGAGCACTATGGGACTTAACATCGATGGTCATCAGTCCCCTAGAACTTAGAACTACTTAAACCTAACTAACCTACGGACGTCACACAACACCCAGCCATCACGAGGCAGAGAAAATCCCTGACCCCGCCGGGAATCGAACCCGGGAACCCGGGCGTGGGAAGCGAGAACGCTACCGCACGACCACGAGATGCGGGCTCATTATTGGTATTGGAAGTTGCATTGCCGAATCAATTCCTATAAATTTTTTGCTAACAATAACACAGAGTAAGTACACCACTTCTAGTTGCAACACGCTACACGATAATTCCAGATTTGTATGCATTTCCAGTTCAGGCATTCATTCAACGTGTTACAAATAAGATATGTCTTTCACTTAAATCACAGTACTGCGAATAAAGTTATTTAAAGACCGCTACACAGGTTCTCTGACATCATGAGAACGATGTACATGACTTACAGAATGCTGATTAAAAAACTTATAAACAAAAGATTTAAATAATTTATCAAATACGACCATAAATTAAGGAATTATACGAATAAATAACACGTCACAGGGACAGGATGTGAACCATTGCAAGGAGTAGACGACAGGTAATTATTTTTACATATTTTGCTCATCTCTGATGGATCACTTTCGATTTGACACAAGAGAGATACAAAATGTTTAAGAACCACTCACTTTTCCTGATACATATTTCACAAATGACTATAAAATAGTTTTGATTTTGATCTGATTGCTTTCAGTTCTCTTTGTGTAATGTACTGTTCTGTGCTGTCTGGTTCCGTTGCCGGGCTCTGAATATTTTCCATGTTATGATACAGCTCCCGTTCTCTCGTAATTGAAATTCTAATGCCATTACCAATCCATACTGGTTCTCTGTTAGTAGTGCATAACTGCCTGCAATTTTAGAACTGGGTAAAGTTAGAAACTGATACAGGTTCGAAGAAAAGTATTGTGTTTTGTCATTAAAGTTGTCTGCATTGTAGACTTCTTGCTTAGCCCATCTGCAGAGTCTTTAAGTGACAGGACTGGAAGTGGTCTCATATCACAGAATGTTTTGTTTTCTACTTTGGTATGGCTTTGCTTTGCTTCCTTTCGGTATCACAACCTCTGCATAATTATTCGACTAATTTTGCTTAAACCTTACCCATCAACAAGAGAGCAATCGGCCGCTGCTTCCCTGAGCTACAATTGGAACTACCATTCTTTACCAACCTGTAAGATTCCAGTAAATATATTAACCTTCGTTTCTCAGGAGAATGTCAGAAAGTTCATGGTTCATACCGAAAGATCCACGCAGAATTCACATTGTTTCTAAGAACGGAACCTAGCACAACGTCACGTCTGCAGTGGAAGACTCTTCAGTCTGGACTGAAAACTGAAATTTTCTTGTGCAATCTTTAAATATTCGATGTTTACAGTGTTTTGGTGTGTCAGCTCTTTGGAGTGAAACATTAGATGGAGTTAAGATAATGTGTACTCCTGCAAAGGAAGCCTTAATATAATTTTAGCAACATTTTGTTGAAATAAGTTTTCTGTGCCTTGTGATCGGCTTTCACCATTTATTGAATTATCTTCCCGCATTAAAGGAATCTCGTAGTTGGTTTCCTTCTCAATAAGGTCCAGCAATTCTACGTGTTATCAATGGTATTTAGCTGTCAGTTAGCCCCTGTCCATGTACAATACTGTCGCTTGGAAGATTAACCAATCGTGCTCTCTCAATCTGAGATGTCGCTTGGGTCTAATATAGCTCGACCTATGGATACTTTCACCTGGCGCCTTAAAATCATTTTGATTCTCAGCAGTCGTTAGTGCTCTCTTAAGTACCATACTAACTCGTCTCACAGAACTTTTAAGATGGGCTTAATCGTAATGACAGAACAGCTGTAGAAAGCGAACGTTAGTGGTCTGAGTTTGAGTGGAAGTCCTGCCGAAGTCACCACCTACGGGTATATCAAAAGTACCTCTCCCACTTTCACTACCTGATCCCTTGAATCTTCTTTCACTTAACTCAGGCCATCACCTGGTTTGAAAATGCTGGTGACCTGATACGCCTTACCTCATGTCTCCCACAAATGTGTGCGAAGATTGCTACTTAGCGGTAAAATCCTCGTCTTTTCAATATTCCTACCTGACAGTATTTCTAACAACGGTGGATGTCTGCTGCATCCTATCTGCTCCTACAATTACTGTTTGAAGGAAGAGAAATGAAACCCTCTCTAGGACAATGAAGCGTAATACAGGACAGAACAAGGACGAGGAAGGATATCGGCCACGCCCTTCTCAAAGGCACACGACCCGTGTTCCCCTCATTCGTTATAGGAAAACCAAGGAAAACTGAAATAAACTGTCTTGCTCAATACAGCTCCTTGCCGCAACAGGATTCAAACCAGGTGCCTTGCGTTATTGGTAAGAGCTATTCCCGCGAGTGGCAAGGTTAGAGTCCCGTTTCGGCACACTATTTTAACCTGCCAGGATGTTTAGAAACGCTTCACACTACGGTGCAGAGCGTAAAACTCATTCAGGAAAAAAATCCGCTAGTCTGTGGCTAAGTTGATTCTCCCTAAGATCCTGTGTTCCATGAGTGCTGGTGCCTCAAGATGGGCAGGACATCTTTAAAGTTCAGATAGTGGGAGCGAAATAATGGCAGGACTGAAAATGAGAATGTCCATAGATAGGACACATAACGCGTCCAGCAGAGTTTTAGTCTAAGACACTAATCGTTTTCTATGTGGACTGCAAGTGTACAAGGTTGAAAGGGGTCTATCCTATTTGTCATGTCGATTTTCAGGCAGTTTTGGCCATAAATATAAATGAAGTTGCGAATCTAAAAAATGTACTCAGTCTCTGTAGTATCGACATAACCATACTCTTTGTAAGTCTGTTCTAGAGACCATAGACGTTGGTCAAAGAAGTTACCTCGTTTGAAGAGAGGGGCGGGCACTATGTGTTGAACAGTACTTGGTTTGAAATGGAAGGAAGCTGGCCTGCAGCATAGCGGAGGCAACATTATTTAAAAGGGATTTTGTAATGACATTTTTTGAGGAAAAAGTTTAAGAACTGAGATAATACGAATACAAGAACGACAAATGGCAATTTTGAAGATAATTCAGTCTTTTATATCTATGGCGTTTCTTATTGTTACAACATTGTGCATGGTTAAAGTCTGCTATAGAAATTTTATAGTGAAGCACATGGATTTGTTTGATAGTTGAAGCGAGTGTCAAGGAAGAGAGTTATTAAGAAACATTTTTGCTATCGTGGATAGGTGTGAGAACTTAATGAAAAAGTGTACTGTTGTCATTGCTTACTGGTTAAACTTGGAGTCTTTGTTCTCTTTTATCAGTCGTTAAGATTAGTTCCCTATTTTCATTTTTTACTTTCAAAACTTTGTTTTCACACTCGTATTGCACATCGCGAGTTGTGCACTGAGAAGCATTTTATGATAACTGGTAAAGTACCATCTTGCATTGCACATCGTACGGCACATGAAATTTGATTTTAAACAGTCAGATCTTTCCCTAATAGTGACAGATTGCAGAGCAATGAGCGTTCGGTGCTCGCAGGTAGGCCGACAAATTTAGTTACCATCAAAGTCATGTCCACCGTAAGGTAAAATGATTGCGAGAGCGTATTTGTGAAAAAAATATCACAGTTAGGACGCGTAATAGCAGTAAAGGATTTCAATGAAGTGCTATCACGAGAATTTTCGTGCTGTTTTATCAGGATATCAAATGCGTTAATTTTTATGTTCATTTGCTGTGTAATTACAATAACAATTTTGATACAGTGATTGTTTGCAAGACTAAAGATAAAATCAGCAATATTCGGGACCAACATTTTATCGTGAGTCACTTTGTTTTGGAGTCAGCATATATAAATTCCATCTAAAACGAATTTCTTTCTCGCAGTGGAATTGTTTGATGTAGCGCCTAGCCTCTGTTTCCCATCGTGTAGCGTGAGCTCCACATACTTTCGTTCAGAATTAAATTTTCTGTTGTCCTGGAATGACATTTACGTATTTCGATATCAAAATAAGTTTTCTACTTTTCTCAGATTCCAACCCGACACACAGAAACACAATTTTAAATAAATACTAACACGTTTGAGTGTGAGTCTGGTTAAGACATAACACCCCTTTTATTTCAAGAACGGCTTCACATATTGAAATGCTGTTTTCGGCAAATGTTAAAGTGTTGACGGGCACATATTTTTTGTTTTGGTTATGTTTTCAGCGCTGGAATCCACGAAGATAGTGCAGTAAGTACTTTGTTTGTACGGAACCATATACTTTTTAATAGCTCTTGAGAAGGCAGTTACAGTGATGTAGCGTTTGTTAATGTTGATCTTAAAACCTGTCGTAAAAAAATTCGAGAAACGTCCTAGAATTTAAGAACACGGTGGTCGGAATCGGCATTAGTAGTGCAAACAATGCCAAGCAGAATTCTCGTGCTACGCTGAGGCGGAATGTCAACACATTTGCGTGTTTACTTGTCTGCACTGCAGGCCGCTCATTTCTGCTTCCGGAGTGGCCGAGTGGTTCTAGGCGCTACAGTCTGGAACCGCGCGACCGCTACGTTCGCAGGTTCGAATCCTGCCTCGGGCATGGATGTGTGTGATGTCCTTAGGTTAGTTAGGTTTAAGTAGTTCTAAGTTCTAGGGGACTGATGACCTCAGAAGGTAAGTCCCATAGTGCTCAGAACCGTTTGAACCATTTTTTTTCCATTTCTGCTTCAACATTCGTTGCATGCGGACATGTACACCAATGAGAAGAAGTTGGATATAATAGTTTTAGATGGTGAATGTAAAGGAAATGCCGTAAAAACAGTACAGCGGTATAACGTTATCTATCCAGATCGACAATGTTCCACGCGCCAGACATTTGCACGAATTACTAAGACGCTAGTGCGGACAGGCTGCTTGAACGTCAAAAAGGGGACCATAAAGAAGACTGCAACTGACAGAGAACACTGAGAAGCTTTTCTCGATACGGCGGTAATGAATCCGCCCTGTGGTACGAGACATATTGACAAGAAATGTGGAATCAGCCAGACGATTATCATTCGCGTCGACAGCATTTCCATCCCTGTCATCTGTTACTACATCAGAAACTCGACGACCGAGATTTCGAACTTTGTACAGGATTTTCTCGGTTTGCCCATCAGCAACTGAGAGACGACCCTACGTTTTGCCAACATGTGCTCTTTACCGAAGTAACGTTTACTAACCACGCTAATGTGCACTATTGGGCGGCCGACAATCCATACTGGCTTCGTGAGATGTAACATCAGCGACCGTGAAAGCGTAAAGATATGGTGCGACATCATAGGAAATTATGCTGTGGGACCTTACTTCATTCTCAGGCGTTCTAAATAGACTTTCGTATGCACGCTTCCTGACGAACATTCTGCCGGTGTTTCTACAGGGTGTTTCAAAAATGACCGGTATATTTGAAACGGCAATAAGAACTAAACGAGCAGCGATAGAAATACACCGTTTGTTGCAATATGCTTGGGACAACAGTACATTTTCAGGCGGACAAACTTTCGAAATTACAGTAGTTACAATTTTCAACAACAGATGGCGCTGCAAGTGATGTGAAAGATATAGAAGACAACGCAGTCTATGGGTGCGCCATTCTGTACGTCGTCTTTCTGCTGTAAGCGTGTGCTGTTCACAACGTGCAAGTGTGCTGTAGACAACATGGTTTATTCCTTAGAACAGAGGATTTTTCTGGTGTTGGAATTCCACCGCCTAGAACACAGTGTTGTTGCAACAAGACGAAGTTTTCAACGGAGGTTTAATGTAACCAAAGGATCGAAAAGCGATACAATAAAGGATCGGTTTGAAAAATTTCAACGGACTGGGAACGTGACGGATGAACGTGCTGGAAAGGTAGGGCGACCGCGTACGGCAACCACAGAGGGCAACGCGCTGCTAGTGCAGCAGGTGATCCAACAGCGGCCTCGGGTTTCCGTTCGCCGTGTTGCAGCTGCGGTCCAAATGACGCCAACGTCCACGTATCGTCTCATGCGCCAGAGTTTACACCTCTATCCATACAAAATTCAAACGCGGCAACCCCTCAGCGCCACTACCATTGCTGCACGAGAGACATTCGCTAACGATATAGTGCACAGGATTGATGACGGCGATATGCATGTGGGCAGCATTTGGTTTACTGACGAAGCTTATTTTTACCTGGACGGCTTCGTCAATAAACAGAACTGGCGCATATGGGGAACCGAAAAGCCCCATGTTGCAGTCCCATCGTCCCTGCATCCTCAAAAAGTACTGGTCTGGGCCGCCATTTCTTCCAAAGGAATCATTGGTCCATTTTTCAGATCCGAAACGATTACTGCATCACGCTATCTGGACATTCTTCGTGAATTTGTGGCGGTACAAACTGCCTTAGACGACACTGCGAACACCTCGTGGTTTATGCAAGATGGTGCCCGGCCACATCGCACGGCCGACGTCTTTAATTTCCTGAATGAATATATCGATGATCGTGTGATTGGTTTGGGCTATCCGAAACATACAGGAGGCGGCGTGGATTGGCCTCCCTATTCGCCAGACATGAACCCCTGTGACTTCTTTCTGTGGGGACACTTGAAAGACCAGGTTTACCGCCAGAATCCAGAAACAATTGAACAGCTGAAGCAGTACATCTCATCTGCATGTGAAGTCATTCCGCCAGACACGTTGTCAAAGGTTTCGGGTCATTTCATTCAGAGACTACGCCATATTATTGCTACGCGTGGTGGATATGTGGAAAATATCGTACTATAGAGTTTCCCAGACCGCAGCGCCATCTGTTGTTGAAAATTGTAACTACTGTAATTTCGAAAGTTTGTCTGCCTGAAAATGTACTGTTGTCCCAAGCATATTGCAACAAACGGTGTATTTCTATCGCTGCTCGTTTAGTTTTTATTGCCGTTTCAAATATACCGGTCATTTTTGAAACACCCTGTAGAAGAGGTACCATTGGATAATCGACAATGTATGTGGCAACAAAATGACGGTTGTCGAGTTCACTCGTCGCGTGATGCAATGCAAATACAGAATGAGAACTTTCACGGACTTTGTATAGGACGAAGTTCTGCTCTCAAATGCCCTGCGGTGTCTCCCGATTTGACCATTCTTGATTTCTTTCTTTGGAGAGTACTCAAAGTTGCAGTTTATGATGAAGCCCGAACTACGCCAGACGATATGTGTCGTCGAATCGCCAGTGTTTGCTCTATCATATCGTCCACTATAATTATATCTGTTCATCGTTGTTTCGAACGGCGATTGCAAATGCGCCTTCCAGTCAATGGTCAACAATTTGAACACAAGCTAAAGTAAAATATAAATTTACTTTTTTGGACTCCAAAATTTATGTTATGTGATTTGGGTGCTTACAAAATAATTTTTGAGAAAATTATTTTTTTAATTTACGTGTGCACGAAATTGCATTGCAGTATCAAATAAGTCGACAACGTGTATTGCACTTAGCTGGTAACACTGTCGTTACGCACTTACTTTCAGCATGAAACGGCGTTGCGATAAGAAGAATAGTTATTTTGCAGTGTGCAGGCGGTCATCAGAGTATTATTAGTAAAATGTTCGACGAATGCATCTCATATGATATAATATAGAGCAGTGTAAGTAGAGACAGTTGTCCGACAACATGTATTTCACCTTTAAGAAGCAGACAGCTACGTACAGGAAACGATAAGTCAAATCTTCCTTCCAACATTTAATACAATAGTTTCTTTCTGCAACGTATAAGACCTCTTTATTTTTGATGGATAAACAGCTGATTTCTCTGTTTCAGGTCATGTAAAACTGGGAGGATACACAAATGTGAAATAGTTTTCCCAAGCCGTTTGTGATACGCTAGAATCTAGCCTATGTCGTATTTCCCTATTCAACATTCTCAGGTGAACCTGCATCTATTTCGTAAGTTAGTTCAAGGGGAAATAAAGCGTTATTCTTGTAGCGCAGGCCCACCTTACGGTATAGAACTACGTAGCCTGGGTCCGAGATGTCTGCCTGGCGGTGTTGGCACCGCAAATGCCGTTTCCGGTCTCTGTGCTCTCACATTCGACATTTCTCGATTTTTTTTGTTTTTACAACGGGTTTCAATTTCAACATGAAGAAACGCTCCAACTGCTTTCTCAAGAGCTACCGAGTGCCGTTATAGAAGGTATACAGTTCCATTAAAAAAAATACTTACTTAAACACCTCAGTTTATACAGCGCTAAAAACACTAATCAAACACATACGTGACCCTCGATGCTCTAACATTTTCCGAAAACCGCGTCTCCATATATTTAACCATTTAGGAAATAAAAGGGGTATTGCGTCTTACGTGACTGACACTGTATATTCATAATACATAGGTGAATATATTTCATAAATTTCTCCTTACCTATGTCTGATTGTAGCACTTCTGTTGTACACTGGATACAGAGGAAGTCATATACCTTCTTCGACAATCTCAAACCGAAATTGTGCTCTACAAATTCCGAATATCTAGGGCTGGAAGCTTCTTATGACAGAAGTTTTACTTCTTTTTCTCTGAATTCCATAAAGAGGCCACCATTCTCGTAGCAATGCAACCTTCACCTGCTTGAAGTTGATATTTCCTACGAAGTCATTATGAGAGATGTGAATTTGTTCTTCTCTCACAATGATAGCTTCCTGCTTAAGTACCCGTTCCCCGGGAGAAGCTGCCTTTCAGAAATTTACTGGAGAGAAGCTTCTTTAGTATAGTAAGATGCATCCACCCCTAGCGAAAATTTTATTTTTGTACAATCAGTCTTCAGACTTGATTGATGTCACCCGTCACGATTTCCTGTCTTGTATGAACCCGTTCTATTTGGAGCAGCACTTGCAACCAACGTCTTCGTTTTTCGTTGCATACAATCAACTCTCTGTTTTTCCTCTACAGATTTTACCATCCGCATGTTGCACAGGTACCACGGAAGTTATTCCCTAATGTCTGAACACATGTCCTATAATCATGTGCCTTCTTCTTGTCTGTTTCCCACACATTTACCGGGTGATCAAAAAGTCAGTATAAATTTGAAAACTTGATAAACCACGGAATAATGTAGATAGAGAGGTAAAAATTGACACACATGCTTGGAATGACATGGGGTTTTATTAGAAAAAAAAACAAAGTTCACAAAATGTCCGACAGATGGCGTTGGGCAGCAAAACGTCAGTGACGGCGCATGACAGTCGTGTATAAAAGGAGCTGTAATGAGAGAGAGAATCAGATGCGCCAGCAGTCGCAGCATGTTGACGTTACCTGAAAAGGCGCTTTTAGTGAAGCTGTATTATCAGAATGGGGAATGTGCTAGTTCAGCGTTACGATCCTATCACCATAGGAAGGGGATTCGAACGGGTAAATATCCGTGGACAAATGCAGCTGTGGCGAGAATGATTTCGAAGTTCGAAGCCACGGATTGGTTCAAAATAGTTCAAATGGCTCTGAGCACTATGGGACTCAACTGCTGTGGTCATCAGTCCCCTAGAACTTAGAACTAATTAAACCTAACTAACCTAAGGACATCACACACATCCACGCCCGAGGCAGGATTCGAACCTGCGACCGTAGCAGCAGCGCGGCTCCGGACTGGAGCGCCTAGAACCGCACGACCACCGCGGCCGGCGCCACGGGTTGTTTAGACGATAGACCCCGTAGTGGCCGACCGAGCACAAGGCATATTGCTGCTGAGACAGTTCAGGAAGAAATGGAGACTGTAGTGGGTTCGTCTATGCACGGGGAAGTCAGCTATCGAGCAGTCGCACGTCGCACCGGCATTCCATACACTACTGTTTTGTTGGCACTTACGCGTACCCTCCGATGCTGTCCGTACAAAATCCATCGGCATCATGAACTGTTACCTGGCGATTTAGCTAAGCAGACGGCATTTGCGGTGTGGGCGTTTCAAAAGATGGCGGAAGATGACGATTGGTTGAGTAACGTGTTGTGGACCGAAGAAGCTCATTTCAGGCTCCGAGGGTCTGTCAGCGCCCACAACTGCAGAATTTGGGCTACCGAAAATCCTAGAACTGTCGTGGAAACTCCATTGGACGACAAGAATGTCACGGTATGGGTTGGATTTACCACATCTACCGTTATCGGGCCTTTTTCTTCGAGGAAATGCGTGATTCAGGTGTTGTAACTGCTACCGTGACGGGTGAGAGCTACGCCGATATGTTACAGAAACACTTCATCCCCAGCCTGGTTGATAAACACCTGCTGGAACGTACGATGTTTATGCAGGATGGCGCTCCACGCCATATGGCTAGACGCGTGAAAGATCTCTTGCGCGAGTCGTTTGGTGATGATCGTGTGCTCAGCCGTCACTATCGTCATGCGTGACCTCCCAGGTCCCCAGACCTCAGTCCGTGCGATTATTGGCTTTGGGATTACCTGAAGTCGCAAGTGTATCGTGATCGACGGACATCTCTAGGGATGCTGAAAGACAACATCCGATGCCAATGCCTCACCATAACTCCGGACATGCTTTACAGTGCTATTCACAACATTATTCCTCGACTACAGCTATTGTTGAGGAATGATGGTGGACATATTGGGTATTTCCTGTAAAGAACATCATCTTTGCTTTGTCTTACTTTGTTACGCTAATTATTGCTATTCTGATCAGATGAAGCGCCATCTGTCGGACATTTTTTGAACTTTTGTATTTTTTTGGTTCTAATAAAACCCCATGTCATTCCAAGTATGTGTGTCAATTTTTACCTCTCTATCTAAATTATTCCGTGATTTATTCAGTTTTCAAATTTATACTGACTTTTTGATCGCCCGGTATTTCCTCGCCTATTCTGGGCAGAAAGTATTTATTCTTTATCTTACCATTCTTTATCTTATCTAATTCTCAACATCCTTCTATAGTACCATATTTCAAATGCTTCAGTTCCCTTCTTTTCCGGTTTTCCAACAGTTCATGCTTCACTTCCATACAACGCTGTGCTCGAAACGTACATTCTTAGGATTATTTTCTCAAGTAGATGCCAGTGTTTACCACTATTAGAGTTCTTTTGGCCAGGATTTCCGTCTTTGGTTGCCTCCTTCCTTCGCCTGTCACATGTTATTTTGCTTCCAAGGTAGCAGAAGCCCCTCGCTTCATTTACTTTGTGGTCACTGCTAATCTCATACCTTTTTCTTTCTTCAGTTGACCCAGAACCCATGTTCTGTACTCATTAGACTGTTCATTCTATTCAACAGGACCTGTGATTTTTTCTTCGCTTTCACTTAGGATAGCACCGTTGTCAGTGACTCTTATCTTGTTATTGGAGTACCGCAAACCATAATAAAATACTTTTACCAAAAAATATAAGAGTGGGCTGTTCGCTAACGACCGTTAATACTTCCCGTAAGGTCACGTTGGAGTATGTTCTTGTCCTCGTTGAGCAAAGATCCATCTGCAAAGATATCCATTAAGAAAGGATGTAAAATGCAAACCTACCTGTCGTTGTATACTTGATTTCCTATCATCAAAAAACCATCTAGTGGCCGATTGACATCATTACGTAACGGCTATTACTCTGAATCATGTGACCAGAGGATCTACCGGTGGCTTATCACTTCTCTTTCTCCGCTATCTCCCGTTCCTTCGCTCACAGCACGATCCATCCAAATTCATCGGCCATTTAATGTCGACAAATGACTAGTGAAATTAATACTTGTCAATAAACTCGATTGCCGGCCTGTGTGGCCGAGCGGTTCTAGGCGCTTCAGCTGGATCCGCGCGACCGCTCCGGTCGCAGGTTCGAATCCTGCCTCGGGCGTGGATGTGTGTGATGTCCTTAGGTTAGTTAGGTTTAAGTAGTTCTAAGTTCTAGGGGACTGATGACCTCAGATGTTAAGTCCCATTGTGCTCAGAGCCATTTGAACCAGCCAATAAACTCGATTAGCAGGATCAGTATGCGCTTTGTGTGCGTCACATCTGAAACTTCCTGGACAGGCCGTTTAGGCAGGGGCTGCTCGTCATGGTACCAAAGACCTAGTTCAAGTGGGCGCCATCAAAACAATTTACTGAAAAGATTGCTTCCACGGAGTACATGCTTTTTTCTCAAATAGACCACGTGGCGTTAGATTAACCTGTTTGAAAGATTTAAACGGTCTTTCTGAGAAATAATAGGCCGCCTGCGGCATATGATACCTTTATGTGAAGGAAGTTCACGTTGATATCTCATGAATTTTTCAAAGAATTTTTTTATTTGTTTCTATATTTCTTCCTTACGTCATATTTTTTATTCTTGTTTTTTTTGAGAAAAACTGTTTTATATGGTGAGTTTTTTTGGTACTGTTGAATTCATTTGGGACTAGTAAATAGGTGGACGAAAATCACAACAACGAGGCGCTATTGAGAACGTAGCAAAACAAATAGGGAGAAAAAAAAATAAACATCAGAGTGAGAAATTGACGTTGATAGGATGGAAGTCGTTGATTAAACATAAACCCTCGTCCATAGCAACAGTACACTGCCAAATCCTTAATTTCAGGCTTAGACATGGAATTAAGCTGAAACAAACCTGTTATTCAGAATCGAGACTCAGGAATCTATTGCGTGTATGTACTGCACCTCACTTTTTCCATTATAACTAAATTGAAATCTCACTTACATTGAAATGCCAAAACGATGTTAATAATTGGCAACCAAAACTGTACAATCGCATTAAGTCATAAAGCGAGTGTATAGCATTATTTGCCAATTATTAACATAAAAATACCCCCCCCCCCATGAATCATGGAACTTGCCGTTGGTGGGGAGGGTTGAGTGCCTCAGCGATACAGATAGCCGTACCGTAGGTGCAACCACAACGGAGGGGTATCTGTTGAGAGGCCAGACGAACGTGTGGTTCCTGAAGAGGGGAAGCACCCTTTTCAGTATCTGCAGGGGCAACAGTCTGGATGATTGACTGATCTGGCCTTGTAACACTAACCAAAACGGCCTTGCTGTGCAGGTATTGCGAACGGCTGAAAGCAAGGGAAAACTACAGCCGTAATTTTCCCGAGGGCATATAGCTTTACTGTATGGTTAAATGATGATGGCGTCCTCGTGGGTAAAAGATTCCGGAGGTAAAATAGTCCCCCATTCGGATCTCCGGGAGGGGACTACTCAGGAGGACGCTGTTATCAGCAGAAACAAAACTGGCGTTCTACGGTGGAATGTCAGATCCCTTAATCGGGTAGGTAGGTTAGAAAATTTAAAAACGGAAATGGATAGGTTCAAGTTAGATATAGCGGAAATTAGTGCAGTTCGGTGGCATGAGGAACAAGACTTTTGGTCAGGCGAATACAGGGTTATAAATACAAAATCAAATAGGGGTAATGCAGGAGTAGGTTTAATAATGAGTAGGAAAATAGAAATGCGGGTAAGCTACTACAAACAGCATACTGAACGCATTATTGTGGCCAAGATAGATACCAAGCCCACGCCTACTACAGTAGTACAAGTTTATATGCCAACTAGCTCCGCAGTTGACGAAGAGATTCATGAAATGTATGATGAGATAAAATAAATTATTCAGATAGTGAAGGGAGACGAAAATTTGACAGTCATGGGGAACTGGAAGGAAAAGTAGTAGGTGAATATCGAATGGGGGTTAGGAATGAAAGAGGAAGCCGGCTGTAAGAATTTTTTACAGAGCATAACTTAATCATAGCTAACATTTGGTTTAAGAATAATGAAAGTAAGTTATATACGTGGAAGAGGTCTGGAGACAGTGGAAGGTTTCTAATAGATTATACAGGGTGTTACAAAAAGGTACGGCCAAACTTTCAGGAAACATTCCTCACACACAAATAAAGAAAAGATGTTATGTGGACATGTGTCCGGAAACGCGTAATTTCCATGTTAGAGCTGATGAAGAAATTGATGAAATGTATGATGAGATAAAAGAAATTATTCAGGTAGTGAAGAGAGACGAAAATTTAAGTCATGGGTGACTGGAACACGATAGGAAGAAAAAGAAGAGAAGGAAAAGTAGTAGGTGAATATGGAATGGGAGTAAGGAATGATAGAGGAAGCCACCTGGTAGAAATTTGCACAGAGCATAACTTAATCATAGCTAACACTTGGTTCAAGAATCATAAAAGAAGCTTGTATACGTGGATGAAGCCTGGAGATACTGGGTCTCAGATAGATTATATAATGGTAAGACAGAGATTCAGGAACCAAGTTTTAAATTGTAAGACATTTGCAGGGGCATATGTGGACTCTGACCACAATCTATTGGTTATGAAAAGTAGATTAAAACTGAAGAAACTGCAAAAAGGTGGCAATTTGCGGAGATGGGACCTGAATTAACTGAAAGAAACAAAGGTTGTAGAGAGCTTCAGGAAGAGCATTAGGGAACGACTGACACGAATGTGGAGAAAGAAAAACAGTAAAAGAAGAATGGGTAGCTTTGGGAGACGAAATAGTGAAGGTAGCAGAGGATCAAGTAGGTAAAATAACGAGGGCTAATAAAAATCCTTGGGTAACAGAAGAGATATTTAATTTAATCGATGAAAGGAGAAAATATAAAAATGCAGTAAATGAAGCACGCAAAAAGGAATACAAAAGTCTCAAAAATGAGGTCGACAGGAAGTGCAAAATGGCTAAGCAGGCAAGGCTAGAGGACCAATGTAACGATGTAGAGGCGCATATCACGAGGTGTAGGATAGATACTGCCTACAGGAAAATTAAAGAGACCTTTGGAGAAAAGAGAACCACTTGCATGAATATCAAAAGCTCAGAAGGAAACCCAGATCTAAGCAAAGAAGGGAAAGCAGAAAGGTGGAAGGAGTATGTAGAGGGTCTATACAAGGGCAATGTTCTTGAGGACAATATTATGGAAATGGAAGAGGATGTAGATGAAGATGAAATGGGAGATATGATACTGCGTGAAGAGGTGAAGAGTTTGACAGAGCACTGAAAGACCTGAGTCGAAACAAGATCCCGGGAGTAGACAACATTCCATCAGAACTACTGATAGCCTTGGGAGAGCCAGGCCTAACAAAACTGTACCATCTAGTGAGCAAGATGTATGAGACAGGCGAAATACCCTCGGACTTCTAGAAGAAGATAATAATTCCAATCCCAAAGAAAGCAGGTGTCGACAGATGTGAAAATTACCGAACTATCAGTGTAATAAGCCACGGCTGCAAAATACTAACACGAATTCTTTACAGATGAGTGGAAAAACTGGTAGAAGCCGACCTCGGGGAAGGTCAGTTTGGATTTCGTAGAAATGTTGGAACACGTGAGGCAATACTGACCCTACGACTTATCTTAGAAGAAATATTAAGGAAAGGCAAACCTACGTTTCTAGCATTTGTAGACTTAGAGAAAGCTTTTGACAATGTTGACTGGAATACTCTCTTTCAAATTCTGAAGGCAGGGGTAAAATACAGGGAGCGAAAGGCTATTTACAATTTGTACAGAAAGCAGATGGCCGTTATAAGAGTCGAGGGGCATGAAAGGGAAGCAGCGGTTGGGAAGGGAGTGAGACAGGGTTGTAGCCTCTCCCCGATTTTATTCAATCTGTATATTGAGCAAGCAATAAAGTAAACAAAAGACAAATTCGGAGTAGGTATTAAAGTCCATGGAGAAGAAATAAAAACTTTGAGGGTCACCGATGACATTGTAATTCTGTCAGAGACAGCAAAGGACTTGGAAGAGCAGTTGAAGGGAATGGACAGTGTCTTGAAAGGAGGATATAAGATGAACATCAACAAACGCAAAACGAGGATAATGGAATGTAGTCGAATTAAGTCGGGTGATGTTGAGGGTATTAGATTAGGAAATGAGACACTTAAAGTAGTAAAGGAGTTTTGCTATTTGGGGAGCAAAATAACAGATGATGGTCGAAGTAGAGAGGATATAAAATGTAGACTGGCAATGGGAAGGAAAGCGTTTCTGAAGAAGAAAAATTTGTTAACATCGAGTATAGATTTAAGTGTCAGGAAGTCATTTCTGAAAGTATTTGTATGGAGTGTAGCCATGTATGGAAGTGAAACATGGACGATAAATAGTTTGGACAAGAAGAGTAATGTGGTGCTACAGAATAATGCTGAAGATTAGATGGGTAGATCACATAACTAATAAGGAAGTATTGAATAGGATTGGGGAGAAGAGAAGTTTGTGGCACAACTTGACCAGAAGAAGGGATCGGTTGGTAGGACATGTTCTGAGGCATCAAGGGATCACCAATTTAGTATTGGAGGGCAGCGTGGAGGGTAAAAATCGTAGGGGGAGACCAAGAGATGAATACACTAAGCAGATTCAGAAGGATGTAGGTTGCAGTAGGTACTGGGAGATGAAGAAGCTTGCACAGGATAGAGTAGCATCAAACCAGTCTCAGGACTGATGACAACAACAAACAAAACTCAGATCCAGAGACACGTAAACAGGCAAAATTCGACGCTGCGGTCGGCAACGCCTACATAAGAAGTAAAGTGTCAGGCGCAGTTATTAGATCGGTTACTGTTGCTACAATGGCAGATTATCAAGATTTAAGTGAGTTTGAACGTGGTGTTACAGTCGGCACACGAGCGATGGGACACAGTATCTCCGAGGTACGGCTGAGGTGGGGATTTTCCGGTACGACTATTTCATGAGTGTACCGTTAATATCAGGAATCCGGTTAAACATAAAATCTCCGACATCGCTGATGCCGGAAAAAGGTCCTGCAAGAACGGGACCAACGACGACTCAAGAGAATCGTTCAACGTGACAGAAGTGCAATCGTTCCACATATTGCTGCAAATTTCGGTGGCCGAGCGGTTCTAGGCGCTTCAGTCTGCCTCTGGCATGGATGTATGTGATGTCCTTAGCTTAGTTAGGTTTAAGTAGTTCTAAAATGTAGGGGAGGGATGACCTCAGATGTTAACTCCCATAGTACTCAGAGCCATTTGAACTATTTTTTTGCAGATTTCGGTGTTGGGCCATCAACAAGTGTCAGCGTGCGAATCATTCAACTAAACATCATCGATATGGGCTTTCGGAGCAGAAGGGCCACTCGTGTACGCTTGACGACTGCACGATACAAAGCTTTACGCCTCGCATGGGCCCGTGTACACCGACATTAGACTGTTGATGACTGGAAACAAGTTACCTGGATGGACGTGTACGGGTATGTAGACAACCTCATGAACTCATAGACCCTGCGTTGCAGCAGGGGGTTGTTGAAGCATGTGAAGGTTCTGTAATGGTGTGTGGCGTGTGCAGTTGGAGTGATATGGGACTCCTGATACGTCTAGATACGACTCTGAGAGGTGAAACGTACGTAAGCATCCTGTTTGATCATCTGCATCCACTCATGCCCATTGTGCATTCTGGCGGACTTGGGCAATTCCAGCAGGACAATGCGGCACCCCACACGTCCAGAACTGCTGCAGAGTGGCTCCAGGGACACCCCCTTGAGTTTAAACACATCCGCTGTCACCGAACTTCCCAGACATGAATATTATTGAATATATCTGCGACGTCTTGCAACGTGTTCAGAAGAGATCACCAGTCCCTCGTACTCTTTCGAATTTATGGGTAGCCCTGCAGGATTCACGGTGTCAGTTCCCTTGAGCCCTACTTCAGACATTAGTTGAGTCCATGCCACGTCATGTTGCGGCACTTTTGTGCGCTCGCGGGGGGTCTTACACGATATTAGGCATGTGTACGAGTTTCTTTGGCTCTTCAGTTTAATATTAAATGGTATTCTGCAAGAAGAAACTAAAAAAAGCCAAGTACACAGGCATGATACAAACATGATGAAGGCGTTCACACAGTCCACAGATGGCTCCGTGAACGAGGATTTCCATTGTCGAGAAACTTAACGATTGGTTGAAGGTTCAGAGTGTTGTTTACAGAAACTCTGACTATGCTGCAAAGTAATACCATGTATCTTTGTCACTCTGCAGTACAGTGTTCAATGAGAGTTAAGCGGACTGCCATAATCACGTATACACTCCTGGAAATTGAAATAAGAACACCGTGAATTCATTGTCCCAGGAAGTTGAAACTTTATTGACACATTCCTGGGGTCAGATACATCACATGATCACACTGACAGAACCACAGGCACATAGACACAGGCAACAGAGCATGCACAATGTCGGCACTAGTACAGTGTATATCCACCTTTCGCAGCAATGCAGGCTGTTATTCTCCCATGGAGACGATCGTAGAGATGCTGGATGTAGTCCTGTGGAACGGCTTGCCATGCCATTTCCACCTGGCGCCTCAGTTGGACCAGCGTTCGTGCTGGACGTGCAGACCGCGTGAGACGACGCTTCATCCAGTCCCAAACATGCTCAATGGGGGACAGATCCGGAGATCTTGCTGGCCAGGGTAGTTGACTTACACCTTCTAGAGCACGTTGGGTGGCACGGGATACATGCGGACATGCATTGTCCTGTTGGAACAGCAAGTTCCCTTGCCGGTCTAGGAATGGTGGAACGATGGGTTCGATGACGGTTTGGATGTACCGTGCACTATTCAGTGTCCCCTCGACGATCACCAGTGGTGTACGGCCAGTGTAGGAGATCGCTCCCCACACCATGATGCCGGGTGTTGGCCCTGTGTGCCTCGGTCGTATGCAGTCCTGATTGTGGCGCTCACCTGCACGGCGCCAAACACGCATACGACCATCATTGGCACCAAGGCAGAAGCGACTCTCATCGCTGAAAACGACACGTCTCCATTCGTCCCTCCATTCACGCCTGTCGCGACACCACTGGAGGCGGGCTGCACGATGTTGGGGCGTGAGCGGAAGACGGCCTAACGGTGTGCGGGACCGTAGCCCAGCTTCATGGAGACGGTTGCGAATGGTCCTCGCCGATACCCAGGAGCAACAGTGTCCCTAATTTGCTGGGAAGTGGCGGTGCGGTCCCCTACGGCACTGCGTAGGATCCTACAGTCTTGGCGTGCATCCGTGCGTCGCTGCGGTCCGGTCCCTGGTCGACGGGCACGTGCACCTTCCGCCGACCACTGGCGACAACATCGATGTACTGTGGAGACCTCACGCCCCACGTGTTGAGCAATTCGGCGGTACGTCCACCCGGCCTCCCGCATGCCCACTATACGCCCTCGCTCAAAGTCCGTCAACTGCACATACGGTTCACGTCCACGCTGTCGCGGCATGCTACCAGTGTTAAAGACTGCGATGGAGCTCCGTATGCCACGGCAAACTGGCTGACACTGACGGCGGCGGTGCACAAATGCTGCGCAGCTAGCGTCATTCGACGGCCAACACCGCGGTTCCTGGTGTGTCCGCTGTGCCGTGCGTGTGATCATTGCTTGTACAGCCCTCTCGCAGTGTCCGGAGCAAGTATGGTGGGTCTGACACACCGGTGTCAATGTGTTCTTTTTTCCATTTCCAGGAGTGTAACTCTTGGCACTCAGTTTATCACGCGATAGTGTCAATCCCTAGGCCCTTGCGTGCGGCTGTTCTACATTTAGTCGTTGTTACAATTCGTGTAGCATTCAGCGTCAAGTTTCATAACGTAGTCTTGAAGGACAGCTGATATCCTCTCTGTACAAGGTCCACAATTCACGTTAGGAGAACAGCTTGCATGTTCTAAGGAATATTGCGTTGTTCTTAACAACATAGGCATTGCAGTAGCGAATTCATCCGCCGATGCCAGGCAGGGACATGCAACTAAAAGACATTTGCAGGGGCATATGTGGACTCTGACCACAATCTATTGGTTATGAAAAGTAGATTAAAACTGAAGAAACTGCAAAAAGGTGGCAATTTGCGGAGATGGGACCTGAATTAACTGAAAGAAACAAAGGTTGTAGAGAGCTTCAGGAAGAGCATTAGGGAACGACTGACACGAATGTGGAGAAAGAAAAACAGTAAAAGAAGAATGGGTAGCTTTGGGAGACGAAATAGTGAAGGTAGCAGAGGATCAAGTAGGTAAAATAACGAGGGCTAATAAAAATCCTTGGGTAACAGAAGAGATATTTAATTTAATCGATGAAAGGAGAAAATATAAAAATGCAGTAAATGAAGCACGCAAAAAGGAATACAAAAGTCTCAAAAATGAGGTCGACAGGAAGTGCAAAATGGCTAAGCAGGCAAGGCTAGAGGACCAATGTAACGATGTAGAGGCGCATATCACGAGGTGTAGGATAGATACTGCCTACAGGAAAATTAAAGAGACCTTTGGAGAAAAGAGAACCACTTGCATGAATATCAAAAGCTCAGAAGGAAACCCAGATCTAAGCAAAGAAGGGAAAGCAGAAAGGTGGAAGGAGTATGTAGAGGGTCTATACAAGGGCAATGTTCTTGAGGACAATATTATGGAAATGGAAGAGGATGTAGATGAAGATGAAATGGGAGATATGATACTGCGTGAAGAGGTGAAGAGTTTGACAGAGCACTGAAAGACCTGAGTCGAAACAAGATCCCGGGAGTAGACAACATTCCATCAGAACTACTGATAGCCTTGGGAGAGCCAGGCCTAACAAAACTGTACCATCTAGTGAGCAAGATGTATGAGACAGGCGAAATACCCTCGGACTTCTAGAAGAAGATAATAATTCCAATCCCAAAGAAAGCAGGTGTCGACAGATGTGAAAATTACCGAACTATCAGTGTAATAAGCCACGGCTGCAAAATACTAACACGAATTCTTTACAGATGAGTGGAAAAACTGGTAGAAGCCGACCTCGGGGAAGGTCAGTTTGGATTTCGTAGAAATGTTGGAACACGTGAGGCAATACTGACCCTACGACTTATCTTAGAAGAAATATTAAGGAAAGGCAAACCTACGTTTCTAGCATTTGTAGACTTAGAGAAAGCTTTTGACAATGTTGACTGGAATACTCTCTTTCAAATTCTGAAGGCAGGGGTAAAATACAGGGAGCGAAAGGCTATTTACAATTTGTACAGAAAGCAGATGGCCGTTATAAGAGTCGAGGGGCATGAAAGGGAAGCAGCGGTTGGGAAGGGAGTGAGACAGGGTTGTAGCCTCTCCCCGATTTTATTCAATCTGTATATTGAGCAAGCAATAAAGTAAACAAAAGACAAATTCGGAGTAGGTATTAAAGTCCATGGAGAAGAAATAAAAACTTTGAGGGTCACCGATGACATTGTAATTCTGTCAGAGACAGCAAAGGACTTGGAAGAGCAGTTGAAGGGAATGGACAGTGTCTTGAAAGGAGGATATAAGATGAACATCAACAAACGCAAAACGAGCATAATGGAATGTAGTCGAATTAAGTCGGCTGATGCTGAGGGAGTAAGGTTAGGAAATGAGGCACTTAAAGTAGTAAAGGAGTTTTGCTATTTGGAGAGCAAAATAACTGATGATGGTCGAAGTAGAGATGATATAAAATGTAGACTGGCAATGGCAAGGAAAGCGTTTCTGAAGAGAGATTTGTTAACATCGAGTATAGATTTGTCAGGAAGTCGTTTCTGAAAGTATTTGTATGGATTGTAGACATGTACGGAAGTGAAACGTGGACGATAAATAGTTTAGACAAGAAGAGAATAGAAGCTTTCGAAATGTGGTGCTACAGAAGAATGCTGTAGATTAGATGGGTAGATCACATAACTAATGAGGAGGTATTGAATAGAATTGGAGAGAAGAGAAATTTGTGGCACAACTTGACTAGAAGAAGGGATCGGTTGGTAGGGCATATTCTGAGGCATCAAGGGATCACCAATTCAGTATTGGAGGGCAGCGTGAAGGGTAAAAATCGTGGAGGGAGACCAAGAGATGAATAAACTAAACACATTCAGAAGGGTGTAGGTTGCAGTAGGTACTGGGAGATGAAGAACCTTTCACAGGATAGAGTAGCATGGAGAGCTGCATCAAACAGTCTCTGGACTGAAGACGACAACAACAACAACAACAACAACATAAAAATGGTCACAGCCCTCAGACCGGATTTTGTGTCCTGTATATCATCAAAACATTGTGACTACCTACATAATAGGGTGTTGGTCCACCTATGGAAAGAGATACAGCTTCGAATCTGGATGTTAAGGATTCAACAAGTCCACGGTGGGTTTCTGGAGATACGTTACTGGCCGGTAGTTTGTTGGTGCGGAGCAGGCTCCTGATAGCGTCCTAGAAATGTTACAGCGATCTCATATCAGGCGGATCCTGTGGCTAAAACAGAAACGTGAGTTCACTATCATGTTCGTCAAACCACTGTAACATGATTCAGGCTTTGTGACACTGACACTTACCCTGCTGGAAGATATCATCGCCGTCATGGAGGACATGAAGCACGAAGGGACACAGAAGATCCGCAACAACGGTCACGGAGTCCATGGCCGTCATTGACCCTTCGATTACTAAGAGAAGTACCATGGGACTCCAGGTGAATGTCCACCGTAGCATAATACTGCCCCAATTGGCCCGCTTCATTAGCGCTGTGGATGTTGGAACAGCTGTTCGTGTGAATGACTGTGGATCTGGACCCGACCATGAAACTGAAGTAACAAGAATCGAGATTCATCCACTTTCCATTGATCCACGGTACAATCTCATTGCTACCGTACTCACTGCAATCGTAACTGAGGATGACTTTCGGTCAACAAGGTTACACATAGGATTGTTTGCTGGATTTCCCCGTTGTCGACCGTATCGTCGCTAGAGTTAATCCCCATTCGCCGCAGCTTCGCTTATATTCTTTCATGCAATGTATTAGCAACTGCAAACACGAATAACCATCAGCTGCATAAGGGAATGAGGACAATGAAAATTCGTGGCGGACAAGGATCCAATTTTTCGTATGTCGTCGTTCCTGCGTCACACCCTGCACCCGCACGCACCTAAATATAATTCTAATACAGGGGAAGACATTTTAGTTGCATGTCCCTGCCTGGCATCGGCGGATGAATTCGCTACTGCAATGCCTATGTTGTTAAGAACAACGCAATATTCCTTAGAACATGCAAGCTGTTCTCCTAACGTGAATTGTGGACCTTGTACAGAGAGGATATCAGCTGTCCTTCAAGACTACGTTATGAAACTTGACGCTGAATGCTACACGAATTGTAACAACGACTAAATGTAGAACAGCCGCACGCAAGGGCCTAGGGATTGACACTATCGCGTGATAAACTGAGTGCCAAGAGTTACACTCCTGGAAATGGAAAAAAGAACACATTGACACCGGTGTGTCAGACCCACCATACTTGCTCCGGACACTGCGAGAGGGCTGTACAAGCAATGATCACACGCACGGCACAGCGGACACACCAGGAACCGCGGTGTTGGCCGTCGAATGACGCTAGCTGCGCAGCATTTGTGCACCGCCGCCGTCAGTGTCAGCCAGTTTGCCGTGGCATACGGAGCTCCATCGCAGTCTTTAACACTGGTAGCATGCCGCGACAGCGTGGACGTGAACCGTATGTGCAGTTGACGGACTTTGAGCGAGGGCGTATAGTGGGCATGCGGGAGGCCGGGTGGACGTACCGCCGAATTGCTCAACACGTGGGGCGTGAGGTCTCCACAGTACATCGATGTTGTCGCCAGTGGTCGGCGGAAGGTGCACGTGCCCGTCGACCAGGGACCGGACCGCAGCGACGCACGGATGCACGCCAAGACTGTAGGATCCTACGCAGTGCCGTAGGGGACCGCACCGCCACTTCCCAGCAAATTAGGGACACTGTTGCTCCTGGGTATCGGCGAGGACCATTCGCAACCGTCTCCATGAAGCTGGGCTACGGTCCCGCACACCGTTAGGCCGTCTTCCGCTCACGCCCCAACATCGTGCAGCCCGCCTCCAGTGGTGTCGCGACAGGCGTGAATGGAGGGACGAATGGAGACGTGTCGTTTTCAGCGATGAGAGTCGCTTCTGCCTTGGTGCCAATGATGGTCGTATGCGTGTTTGGCGCCGTGCAGGTGAGCGCCACAATCAGGACTGCATACGACCGAGGCACACAGGGCCAACACCCGGCATCATGGTGTGGGGAGCGATCTCCTACACTGGCCGTACACCACTGGTGATCGTCGAGGGGACACTGAATAGTGCACGGTACATCCAAACCGTCATCGAACCCATCGTTCCACCATTCCTAGACCGGCAAGGGAACTTGCTGTTCCAACAGGACAATGCATGTCCGCATGTATCCCGTGCCACCCAACGTGCTCTAGAAGGTGTAAGTCAACTACCCTGGCCAGCAAGATCTCCGGATCTGTCCCCCATTGAGCATGTTTGGGACTGGATGAAGCGTCGTCTCACGCGGTCTGCACGTCCAGCACGAACGCTGGTCCAACTGAGGCGCCAGGTGGAAATGGCATGGCAAGCCGTTCCACAGGACTACATCCAGCATCTCTACGATCGTCTCCATGGGAGAATAACAGCCTGCATTGCTGCGAAAGGTGGATATACACTGTACTAGTGCCGACATTGTGCATGCTCTGTTGCCTGTGTCTATGTGCCTGTGGTTCTGTCAGTGTGATCATGTGATGTATCTGACCCCAGGAATGTGTCAATAAAGTTTCAACTTCCTGGGACAATGAATTCACGGTGTTCTTATTTCAATTTCCAGGAGTGTATACGTGATTATGGCAGTCCGCTTAACTCTCATTGAACACTGTACTGCAGAGTGACAAAGATACATGGTATTACTTTGCAGCATAGTCAGAGTTTCTGTAAACAACACTCTGAACCTTCAACCAATCGTTAAGTTTCTCGACAATGGAAATCCTCGTTCACGGAGCCATCTGTGGACTGTGTGAACGCCTTCATCATGTTTGTATCATGCCTGTGTACTTGGCTTTTTTTAGTTTCTTCTTGCAGAATACCATTTAATATTAAACTGAAGAGCCAAAGAAACTCGTACACATGCCTAATATCGTGTAAGACCCCCCGCGAGCGCACAAAAGTGCCGCAACATGACGTGGCATGGACTCAACTAATGTCTGAAGTAGGGCTCAAGGGAACTGACACCGTGAATCCTGCAGGGCTACCCATAAATTCGAAAGAGTACGAGGGACTGGTGATCTCTTCTGAACACGTTGCAAGACGTCGCAGATATATTCAATAATATTCATGTCTGGGAAGTTCGGTGACAGCGGATGTGTTTAAACTCAAGGGGGTGTCCCTGGAGCCACTCTGCAGCAGTTCTGGACGTGTGGGGTGCCGCATTGTCCTGCTGGAATTGCCCAAGTCCGCCAGAATGCACAATGGGCATGAGTGGATGCAGATGATCAAACAGGATGCTTACGTACGTTTCACCTCTCAGAGTCGTATCTAGACGTATCAGGAGTCCCATATCACTCCAACTGCACACGCCACACACCATTACAGAACCTTCACATGCTTCAACAACCCCCTGCTGCAACGCAGGGTCTATGAGTTCATGAGGTTGTCTACATACCCGTACACGTCCATCCAGGTAACTTGTTTCCAGTCATCAACAGTCTAATGTCGGTGTACACGGGCCCATGCGAGGCGTAAAGCTTTGTATCGTGCAGTCGTCAAGCGTACACGAGTGGCCCTTCTGCTCCGAAAGCCCATATCGATGATGTTTAGTTGAATGATTCGCACGCTGACACTTGTTGATGGCCCAACACCGAAATCTGCAAAAAAATAGTTCAAATGGCTCTGAGTACTATGGGAGTTAACATCTGAGGTCATCCCTCCCCTACATTTTAGAACTACTTAAACCTAACTAAGCTAAGGACATCACATACATCCATGCCAGAGGCAGACTGAAGCGCCTAGAACCGCTCGGCCACCGAAATTTGCAGCAATATGTGGAACGATTGCACTTCTGTCACGTTGAACGATTCTCTTGAGTCGTCGTTGGTCCCGTTCTTGCAGGACCTTTTTCCGGCATCAGCGATGTCGGAGATTTTATGTTTAACCGGATTCCTGATATTAACGGTACACTCATGAAATAGTCGTACCGGAAAATCCCCACCTCAGCCGTACCTCGGAGATACTGTGTCCCATCGCTCGTGTGCCGACTGTAACACCACGTTCAAACTCACTTAAATCTTGATAATCTGCCATTGTAGCAACAGTAACCGATCTAATAACTGCGCCTGACACTTTACTTCTTATGTAGGCGTTGCCGACCGCAGCGTCGAATTTTGCCTGTTTACGTGTCTCTGGATCTGAGTTTTGTTTGTTGTTGTCATCAGTCCTGAGACTGGTTTGATGCTACTCTATCCTGTGCAAGCTTCTTCATCTCCCAGTACCTACTGCAACCTACATCCTTCTGAATCTGCTTAGTGTATTCATCTCTTGGTCTCCCCCTACGATTTTTACCCTCCACGCTGCCCTCCAATACTAAATTGGTGATCCCTTGATGCCTCAGAACATGTCCTACCAACCGATCCCTTCTTCTGGTCAAGTTGTGCCACAAACTTCTCTTCTCCCCAATCCTATTCAATACTTCCTTATTAGTTATGTGATCTACCCATCTAATCTTCAGCATTATTCTGTAGCACCACATTACTCTTCTTGTCCAAACTATTTATCGTCCATGTTTCACTTCCATACATGGCTACACTCCATACAAATACTTTCAGAAATGACTTCCTGACACTTAAATCTATACTCGATGTTAACAAATTTTTCTTCTTCAGAAACGCTTTCCTTCCCATTGCCAGTCTACATTTTATATCCTCTCTACTTCGACCATCATCTGTTATTTTGCTCCCCAAATAGCAAAACTCCTTTACTACTTTAAGTGTCTCATTTCCTAATCTAATACCCTCAACATCACCCGACTTAATTCGACTACATTCCATTATCCTCGTTTTGTTTTTGTTGATGTTCATCTTATATCCTCCCTTCAAGACACCATCCATTCCGTTCAATTGCTCTTCCAAGTCCATTGCTGTCTCTGACAGAATTACAATGTCATCGGCGAACCTCAAAGTTTTTATTTCTTCTGCATGGATTTTAATACCTACTCCGAATTTTTCTTTTGTTTCCTTTACTGCTTGCTCAATATACAGATTGAATAACATCGGGGAGAGGCTACAACCCTGTCTCACTCCCTTCTCAACCACTGCTTCCCTTTCATGTCCCTCGACTCTTATAACTGCCATCTGCTTTCTGTACAAATTGTAAATAGCCTTTCGCTCCCTGTATTTTACCCCTGCCACCTTTAGAATTTGAAAGAGAGTATTCCAGTCAACATTGTCAAAAGCTTTCTCTGGATCGGAGTATGGATGCCTATACAAGTTTCTTTGGCGCTTCAGTATATGTCATGTCGGTAACGGACTCCGTACAACAAGAGAAGAGTTTGCGTCAAGGAGATAAAGGGAGCAAAAATTGTCCAAATATTTAGATCTTTAACTACGAACCAGATAAAACATTCCCCGCAAGATATGCTGGACACTATCCTCTGTGGTCGATGTCGGAGGTCTTCTTCCCGATCAGCATCCCCCCCCCCCCCCCCCATCTGTGTGATCTTGCTGAAACTGTTGGCACCATTTCATTACGTACCACCCAAATTCCACGGAGATGGAGTGTGCAGTTTAAATGTTTTGCCCACAAGAATTTGCTACGCCCTTACTTAGTCTTCGAAGTACACCTAAATCTAGACAGATATTCCGCAAGCCACAGTACGGTGCGTGGCGAAAAGAACCCTGTACCACTCTTACTCATTTCCTTTCCTGTTTCACTCTCAGATAGAGCGAGGGGATAAAGACTGTCCATATGCCTCCGTGTGAGCCCTAATTTGTCGTATCGTCTCTCACCAATCTTTGCGCTCAATTTAAGTCGGGGACAGCAGAATCGTTTGGCAGTCAGCTTCAGATGCCTGTTCTCTAAATTTTACCAGTACTGTTTCTCAAAAAGAACGTCACCTTCTACCCACGGATTCCCATTTGCCCGCAGCTCGTGGTCGTGCGGTAGCGTTCTCGCTTCCCACTCCCGGGTTCCCGGGTTCGATTCCCGGCGGGGTCAGGGATTTTCTCTGCCTCGTGATGGCTAGGTGTTGTGTGTTGTCCTTAGGTTAGTTAGGTTTAAGTAGTTCTAAGTTCTAGGGGACTGCTGACCATAGATGTTAAGTCCCATAGTGCTCAGAGCCATTTGAACCATTTTTTTTATGCCCATTTGAGTTCCCGTAACATCCTCGTAACACTTACGTGGTGTTTGAACCTCCCGGTAACAAATCTAGCAGTTCGCCTCTGAATTGCTTAGATGTCTTCCTCTATGCAGTCGCCTTTACAGGTGAATCGCTCTCTCCTAAAATTCTCCCAATAAGCCGAAGTCGACCATTCGCCTTCCCTACCACAGTTCTCACATGTTCGTTTCATTTCATATCGCTTTGCAACGCTACGCCCAGATATTGGCGTACGGCTTGACTGTGTTAAGAGGACACTAGTAATACTGTATTCGAACATCACAGGTTTGATATTCCTACTCATCCGCATTCACTTACATTTTTCCACATTTAGAGGCAGCTGCCATTCGTCACACCAACTGGAAATTTTGTCGTATCTTCCCACAGTCACTCAACTTCGACACATTACTTTATTTGCACCACGGTTTCATCAGCAAACAACCGCAGATTGCTGCCCACTCTGTCCGCCGAATCATTTATGTATATAGAGAACACAGCGATCCTATCACACTTACCTGCGTCACTCCTGACGATACCGTTGTCTGTAATGAATACTCGCCGTCGAGGACAACATACAGGGTTCTATTACTTCAGTCGTCACATCTTTTCTCCCACACACGGTGATGCATTGTTACCCTTACCTCAGCGGAGCTGTGTCAGCAGAACACCCCAGCCGGCCGCTGTCGCCGAGCGGTCTAGGCGCTTCAGTCCGGAACCACGCTGCTGCTACGGTCGCAGGTTCGAATCCTGCCTCGGGCATGGATGTGTGTGATGTCCTTAGGTTAATTAGGTTTCAGTAGTTCTAAGTCTCGGGGACCTCTTGTGACAACGTACCACTCTTATTGCGTAGTGTTCTTAGCGTGAGACGAAACGTTAATTGTACCAGGATTTTATCATTCAGCGAGACAGATAACGGAAGAAGACGTATCTACTGAACTGACATTCGCAACGAACGAAGAAACGTACGAGTTTAGAAAATGAATGGTGGGGTCAGGGAGGTTATGAACGTTGATCACGTCAATAATAATCTCTCTCCATTTTTCTTATTCTTCGTTCAATATCACGCACTACCGCTTTAGATAATAATCGAAGAGAATAAACAAGTTTGTGTTTGCCAAGATCCCGATAATATTCCAGTAATCAATCATAATCATTCCTCATATGAAGTAATAGAAAGATGAAAATGGAAATTAATGTAGTTGTAAAAGTATGTAGTTGTAAAAGTATGTAGTTGTAAAAGAGGAATAATCGAAGAGAATAAACAAGTTTGTCTTTGCCAAGATCCCGATAATATTCCAGTAATCAATCATAATCATTCCTCATATGAAGTAATAGAAAGATGAAAATGGAAATTAATGTAGTTGTAAAAGAGGAATGGTGAAACTGCAGACGGAGACCAAACCAATAAATTGGTGTATCTCGAGGCGAACTACTAGAAAGTGAGAAAAGACGGATGTTCACACAAAACTGAATTATAATTTTAATTCCTGCCAGGTGACGCCGGCGACGTGAAGTGACAGTTGAAGGAGGTGTCAGATGAGAAGTTAATTACTTGCAGATCCTCGGAGATGCAGTATCCCGACCGAGCTGAAATGCGCCCCGTGACCATCTTTAATGCGATTGTTATCTTGATGGCCAGTACGATGTCTAATGAGATTCCAGTCGAGTGATCCGTCCAGCTAATCCATTATCTGTGGTGACAAGGTCCCCTCCCCCCCCTCTCTCTCTCTCTCTCTCTCTGTCCTTCTCCCTCTCTCCGCGTCTATCTCTCGCTCCATCACTTCAGTAATCTACAGTGTATCCTGTGTTCTATGTATTTCGGGCGCAAGTTGACTGGAGCTTTATGATAAATGTGCTGCCACAGGATTTCACAACCTATCCTCAATTTCTACCATGGGAACAGCACTTTGCCAAAAACCTTGACTAATTCTTGTTCGAACGACTCAGTTTCTCTTAAGGTTCTTTGTTCCAATTAGGTTGACACCTACAGGGGAAACGTTTCTCCGTAATTTCTTTCAGATTTCTGGGCACTGTATTCTGTTACATAACATATTACTACATCTCTGCTATTTCCTATAAAGAGTAATGCTCTGTCTTGAGTAACAGCTCATGACCTGTAAACAAAGATGAGCGCCAGCAGACGCGATTCTGTGTCGTTTTTCAAGGTAGTGTCAGTAACTGCCGCTGGTGATTAACAAATGAAAATTCTGAAGTTTCAGGCGTGGGTGCAATCCAAACACGCTGTGCTATCCCTTCAATCATAAATACAGCTGCGGGACGTTAAGCATAATGGTTGTGTGGGTTTCAATTGTTAGTCGTTGTAGTCATCGTTTCGTGCTGGCCAGGTGGAGCAGTAACGATCTGCGTGCGCAGCAGGACTGGCTATTTCTATGTCTAGCCCAGAGCGTAAAATTTTGTGTTTCTGGCGTGGGTACTTTCTTCGTATAGCTATCGCTCCAAGTAGTGTTGCTCGCACATTGTCACGAGAATTGTCCATCCCTTGGTCAACAGTACGTACGGTTTTGAGGTCTATTTTATATTGGTACCCGTACAAAATCCAGACGGTGCAGCAACTGAAACCTCGTGATTCACAGCATTCAGTTTCTGGCACGAATCGAACTTGATAACGTGTAACTGGGCAATGTTCTATAGAGCGACGAGGCACGTTCTACGCTACAAGATGTAGTGAATACAAATAATTGTCGAGAAATCGTGGTATAGCATGTGATTCCTCCTTTGAAAGAGCCCAACTATGTGGAGACCACTGTTTTCATGCAAGATGGGACAACATCTTATGTCGCTCGCCCAGCGAAAGATCTGCCTAACGCAACTTTCCACGAGCATGTTATCTCCAGAGATTTTATTGATCCATGGTTTGCCAAAGGGCTTGATCTGACTTTTGGCTCTGGGTAGATCCAAGAGGACGCTTTTACGAGGGACATGTTCGTTCTATACCTGAACTGTACCAGATTACAGCGGAAATTGGAACTATTTTTTTACAGCATTAGAAAACATAAATAATGTATTGACCATTCAGTAAGTACAAACAGATGTTTAAAATATAAAAATAAATGAAGATTCCAATAGTCTGCAATAGCCAGAGACTCACACAACCAGTTTCGCAACTGTTAAATTGCATCTTCTGGTGTATACCAGTGCAGAAATGTTCATAAATCAGTACTCTGAGTATGAAAATGGTTCAAATGGCTTTGAGCACTATGGGACTTAATTTCTGAGGTCATCAGTCCCCTAGAACTTAGAACTACTTAAACCTAACTAACCTAAGGACACCACACACACCCATGTCCGAGGCAGGATTCGAACCTGCGACCGTAGCGGTCGCGCGGTTCCTGACTGTAGCGACTACAACCGCTCGGCCACTCCGGTCGGCTCTGAGTATGAGAAAATAAAGTTATCTGAGTCATTTTCAGTGTACTGAGGGAATAAATTTAAATAAGGAAGAAAATGTTATGTATCTGGTTAGGAAACTAGTTGTGTGTCACATACACCCCACAAAGAAAAAAATGGCTCTGAGCACTATGGGACTCAACTTCTAAGGTCATCAGTCCCCTAGAACTTAGAACTACTTAAACCTAACTAACCTAAGGACATCACACACATCCATGCCCGAGGCAGGATTCGAACCTGCGACCGTAGCGGTCGCGCGGTTCCAGACTGCAGCGCCTTTAACCGCTTGGCCACCACGGCCGGCACCCCACAAAGAATTTCATGCCAAAAGATGGTATGTCATGATATAGGGAGCAGTTACAGACTTCTTCAGTTGGTAAAAATCATTATCAGTGAGGAATGTCCAGCCTAAGATAACTTCATTTCCCCATTATCAGAGTGTTAATTCATACAAAATTCTGTACAGATACATACCAGAAGATGCAACTTACATGATGCGAAACCGGTTGCGTGAGTCTTTTATCGACTTCAATATATACAGCTCTTGCGGACTACTGGACTTTTCTTTCAGTTTTATATTTTAAAATCGTCAACTACTGTGTGTAAAAACCTGTGTTGTACTGTATGAATGGTTAATGAACTATGTGTAATTAATTTAGCTGTGGTTGCCGTAACTTTAAAATTATTAAAATATCTACCAGTTTTCGCTGCCATACGGTAATTACAGCCCACACTGGAAGTCTGTGACTAGTTGCACTTTAATTACAGCCCCACGCTACTTCCAGTGCACGTTTTAGGGCGCGGTTTCTTTCTGGATAGTGCCATTAACCGCAGCGTGACGAACACTTGTTATGAAGGTTAAGCATTATTAACTCAATGTCTCCAACTGTTATCTTAGTTGTTATAATAAACAAACAGCGTCAGGGTCACTAGTTCTTTCATTCAGGTCTAACCTGTAAATGGAAGTACAGGCGACAAAATAAAAATCACGAAAGTGTTATGTTACAAAAATACCATCTAAGGTTGCACAAATAACACCAAAACATTATGAAATCTACACCTATCTAGCTCCGCAAAGCGCATAAAAATACAAAGGATGTAGTGGAGGGAAATATTGTGTAGTCATTCACGTGACAAGTGTATTGGACAGTGCATTACACAGAGTGAATTTCTTCCAACATAAAAAATAATTAATAAAAAAGAAAAACATTTCGAAGGCACTGCGAAATTGACACATTTTATTTACACTATTTGAGTACTGCGTGTATTGAAACAGTACTTGAGAATATTTAATATCTAAAAGTAATGACTGTTACTGTAAGATAGAGGGGAAAAACGAATTTTATTACACAAAAGCTACATCTTTTAGCACACATTGTTACTACATATTATCAAAGGCGTTTCATGGCTACAGTGTGGGGCAACAGTGACCACTAGAGCGTGCCATACACCATAACAGAGGCTTATGTGATGAACGATGTACTAGCGTGTTTATGTGCCATGTCACAGGTCGCACTGCACCGACCACCTTTCATCCACTTCCAGCGAACATGGTAATCACATCCATGTTAGCGGAACAATGGCGAACATTGACCTTTGCACATTTACTAGAGAACGTCATCTTAAACATTAACATGATCGCAATGGGAAAATTCATACTGTTCGTTAAGATTCTTGTCAGGTTCATCTCTATTGGCGGTATATATTTTAAGCACGTCATGATCACCCCTTCTTTGCTCTATGCAAAATCGTCGCATAATTGTCGATACCAGTCATTTTATGGTTATGTTATTAAAAGTATGTACCTAGTGCAGTTTTACTTTGAGCAAGGTTATATTCATTGAGGCGAGTTTTAAATTTTCGACCGGTTTTTCCTTCATAGTTCGTTTAACCGTCATTGCATGTTGTTGTCTAAATGGTAAAACCTTAAAATTCTTTATACAAGACGATCTTTATTTCATCATAAGTTACATTAATTGGTCTACAACTTTTCTTTCGCCATTTTTTCTCGAAGTTCAAGGCTTAATATTATGTCTCCATGTTCGTCGTCAAGTATGTGGACTCCAGAAATCCCACGTACTCGGTTCGCTAGACAAACATTTCAAACAAATCGTATTAATGAGATTTATTACAGAACGTAAATGACAATACCTAAGTTTGACAATTACACAGATGTGACGCAAGCACAGGGCGACGTATAAAATAATTGATCTTTTTCAATATATACAATTCCAAATATGTGTTTCATAGCGAGTACAAGTGGAGTAACGTTGACGCTTCTATTCCAAGTCGCAAGTCTTGAAGCTGCTATTCAGCTGGGCCGCGAGTAGTCGAACGCAGTGATTATGTCCTCTTCACATGTGGGCCACTGCTGTCGCGTTGTCGTCCTGGAGAGGGGTCGGTCAGAGCGTGATTGGCTGACTTCTTCTCACAGCCTTATCTTCCCTGTCGTTCCCGACTGGCATGCTGGCGCTTGACTTTACGCCCCAACACTTTATTGTAAAAAACTTACGGTTCAAAGTACTGGCCATCACTGGCCACTACTTTCTCCCATCTTTCAGCGTACGAATCCCGCGGTGGAAGAGCTTTTGAGGAGAGCCATAAGCCGATTCAATTTTGCACCTGCTCATATGACCGTAAGTGCTCGTCAGCCAGGCCGTGTGCCATTGGTCGTAAAAGGTGGTAGTCACGGGGAACAATGTCTGGAGAATACGGCGGGTGCGGTAGGTATTCCAGTTCCAACATTTCCAAGTATGTTCTGACAGATTTTGCGACTTGAGGTTGAGCACTGCCGTGCTGCAACATCACCTTTCCATGTCTATCTTTCCATGTCTATCGCCGTATTGTAGCTGTTCGTCTTTTAATGCTCAACTGCTATGACTGTTTCTGTCAGTTTTAGCAGCTTCGATAACCTTCTCTCTTCCACTGCCATGTCGGTGTCAGAATCATCGTTCTTGAATCCGCTGAAGACATTTTCTGCGCAATCTTTTACTAATAGGTGCCATGCCTTAGGTCTTACTCAGCGTTTATGAGCCTCAGCGGCAGAGTTCTTCATAGATGTTCGGACAATGTGGTTGTGGAGTAACAGCGTTTGAATAAAATTAACTTAGTATTAAGAAAACAGTCTTTATTGCGTTTTTTATTTGTAGAAAATAAAATAAAATTAATTTATAAATAAAATAAAGTAAAAAAACTCGATTAAGACTGTTTTCTTAATACTAAGATTTATTCATGTTAAGGCAGAAAATTAAAACCTCCTCAAATGACGAGAATTATGCTCGTAAGTTGGTATATTCAGTAGAGAATAACTTCATGATGCTGTGATAAATCCACTAATATTTTGATGGTGTTATGTTTACAGGTGCTAAAACTTATTGTATGACACTTAAGACCTACCAACCGCCAGCACCACCACTTGTCACTACTGCCACCTACAGCAAAACGGGGGAACCAAAGTTCTAGACCTAAAACGTCAAATGCCCGTTTTGGCCTTCGGCCATTTTCAAATGCATATGCATAGGTGATACGTGTGCCATATTTAAAAACTGTTAGCGCAACTATGTTTTATACCGCCACAGGCCAGCAATGAAATGTCATGTTTTGCAAAACGTTACCGTGTACAAAGAAAATGACAGCATACGGTGTAAGACAGGGATGCAGTCCTTCGCCCCTACTTTCCAATCTATACGTCGAAGAAGCAATGAGAGAAATAAGGGAATGGTTCAAGACTGGGATTAAAATTCATGAAAGAATATCAAGGTTAAGGTTCACTTATGACATTGCTACCCTCATTGAAAGCGAAGAAGAATTACATGATAATGATCACTGGAATGGAAAGAACAGTGTAATAAGTACAGAATACGAATTGAGAGAAAATCGAAGAAAGACGAAAGTAATAAGAAGTAGCAGAAATGAGAAAAATTAGAAACTTAACAATAGAAATGAGGATGACAAAGTAGACGAAGTTAAGACATTCTGCTACCTATGTAGGAAAATAAGCCATTACGGGCAGAGCAAGGAGGACATAAAAAGCAGACTAACACTGGCAGAAAGGGAATTTCCGGCCAAGAGAAGTCAGCTAGCGACAGACCTAGGTTTTAAGAAGAAATTTTCTGAAAATGTACGTTTGGAGCACAGCACTGTATGGTAGTGAAACATGCGTTGTGGAAAACCAGAACAGAAGAGAATCTAAACATTTAGGATGTGGTGCTACAGACGTATGTCGAAAATTATGTGGACTGATGAGGGAAGGAATGAGGAGATTCTCCGCAGAATCGGTGAGGAAAGGACCGTGTTGGAAACACTGACAAGAAGAGGGGACAGAGTGGCAGTACATCTGTAAAGACATCACGGAATAAGTTCTTTGTTACTAGAGGAAGCTGTAGAAGGTAAAAACTTTAGAGGAACACAGAGATTGGAATACATCCAGCAAGTAATTGAGGACATAGGTAACATTATCTACTCTCAGATGAAGAGGTTGGCACACGACAGGAAATCGTGGCTCATCATGCAAACCACTCAGAAAGTAAAGCCGGATGTTTAAACTGGTTTTATCATTCACATATTACGTCCAGGCTGTGGACCCACACATGAGGAAACATATTATCTTATGAACACCGGAGCATAAATACTTATTCTTTCCCTGTGAGATGTTGTGACAGAAGGTTTTTACTGAAGATGAGCTGTGGGGCACGCCGAAACCGGTAGTCGCTAATAAAAGAAATTGTGATGCAGACCGTGTTTATTTGTTTACGGACACGTAAACAGTAACACGTGGACCTTACGCAGTGCCCAATCGAGACGTCGCTACAGCCGGCATATTCATCTCCCACCCCAAAACAGTTTGGCGTCCTTGGCTGCTTCCGTAACTTTTACCTTAAATGTGTGGTGTAAGCGACGGCGACATTTATAGTACTGGTGCGTCACCGTGAGACGCGCGCACTTCCGCCTCCGCCCATTAGCTCTGTTCCGTTAGACCACTGCTGACGTCTGTTTACGGGGACAGCTTATCGATCATTTTATCGCTTGTCTCCTGTCGTTCGGGCCGATGTAGCAAGGGATGTGCAACCGCGAACTGTGTTCAGGCGGACGCTTTAACCAATCACTAGCAACTACTCAAGTTCTGATCTCATTCGAAAGAAATTTCTCTCTTGCCTCTTCAACGGTAATTTGTACTGGCTTTCCATCAACAAGCATTTTTCCATTTAAATCACACTTCTTTGATCCTATTTAGGTCTTATGTGATGGGTAGAAAACGCAAGGGGAACAACATCCATCACTGAGATCCTGCTGACGGCAGTAAGACAAAATCTGATGGAGAAACGGACTAACTGTTCGACATCAGTTGCAACGTAAATGTCTGTTATCTTTCTCGACTACTCGACTATTTCCTCTTCTTTCATTTTAATCAGGCCGCAAGACCTATCTCTGGCAAGTTTCCTGTGTATACATACACATGATTACTCCGCAACTCCCAGTTAAGTGCTTGGCAGAGCGTTCATCGACCCATGTTCAAAATACCTCTCTAGATAACCATATTTCCATATATACGTGGATGTCAGCGCAATATTTTCGTATTAGGGGGATAAGGGTGATGATTCCATCAGGAGATCCTGCCGAAACGAAAAACGCGTTTCTTTTAGTGATTGTCACCCAAATTTACGTACCACATCCGTGGCACATTCTCCCTTGTTTCACGATAGTCAAAAACAAACTTCTCTTCTTTCTGCTTTCCGACGTTCTCCGTCAATCCAAACCTTATGCGGCTTCCACACCGCGCAGCAATGCTCCAGAATAAGACTGGCAAGCGTAGTAGACACATTTCATTTTCAAAGTGTTCTGCCAATGAATCGCAGTCTTTGGTTCGCTTTCCCCAGAACATTATCCATGTGATAGTTACGGTTTAAGTCATCCGTAATTGTAACCCCTGACCACTTAGCTGAATTCACGTTTTTAGATTTCTGTGATTTACCATGCAACCGCAGTTTAGTAGACCACTTTTAGTATTCATGTGAATGGCTTCACACTTTCGTTATTTAGAGTCAGTTGCCACATCTTCTTTATATCATTCTGCAACTGGTTTTGATCGTATGATGGCTTGATGAGACGGCGGATGAAACATTATCTACATCTACATCTACATCCAAACTCCGCAAGCCACCTGACGGTGTGCAACCAATCTACGATGACTGCTCAGATTGTCTTCTAAATAGTTTATATAAATTAGGAACAGCGAAGGGCCTGTAACACTTCCTGGGGAAACGCCAGATGTTACTTCTGCTTTAATTGATGACCTGCTGTCAACTACACCACTGGCCATTAAAATTGCTACACCAAGAAGAAATGCAGATGATAAACGGGTATTCATTGGACAAATATATTATACTGGAACTGACATGTGATTACATTTTCACGCAATTTGGGTTCATAAATCCTGAGAAATCAGTACCCAGAACAACCACCACTGGCCGTAATAACGGCCTTCATACACCTGGGCATTGAGTCAAACAGAGCGTGGATGGCGTGTACGGGTACAGCTGCCCATGCAGCTTCAACACGAAACCACATTTCACCAAGAATAGTGACTGGCGTATTGTGACGAGCCAGTTCCTTGGCCACCATTGACCAGACGTTTTCAGTTGTTGAGATATCTGGGGAATGTGCTGGCCAGGGCAGCAGTCGAACATTTTCTGTATCCCGAAAGGCCCGTGCAGGACCTGCAACATGCGGTCCTGCATTATCCTGTTGAAATGTAGGGTTTCGCAGGGATCGAATGAAGGGAAGAGCCACGGGTCGTAACACATCTGAAATGTAACGTCCGCTGTTCGATGTGCCGTCAATGCGAACAAGAGGTGACCGAGACTTGTAACCAATGGTACCCCATGCCATCACGACCGGTGATACGCCAGTGTGACGATGACGAATACACGCTGCCAATGTGCATTCACCGCGATGTCGTCAAACCACGGATGCGACCATCATGATGCTGTAAACAGAACCTAGACCCATCCGAAAAAGTGACGTTTTGCCATTCGTGCACCCAGTTTCGTCGTTGAGTACACCATCGCAGGCACTCCTGTCTGTGATGGAGCGTCAAATGTAACCGCAGCCATGGTCTCCGAGCTTAGTCCATGCTGCTGCAAACGTCGTCGAACTGTTCGTGCAGATGGTTGTTGTCTTGCAAACGTCCCCATCTGTTGACTCAGGGATCGATACGTGGCTGCATGATCCGTTACAGCCATGCGGATAAGATACCTGTTATCTTGACTGATAGTGATACGAGGCCGTTGGGTTCCAGCACGGCGTTCCGTATTACCCGTCTGAACCTACCGATTCCATGTTCTGCTAACAATCACTGGATCTCGACCAACGCGAGCAGCAATGTCGCGATACGATAAATCGCAATCGCGATAGGCTACAATCCGACGTTTATCAAAGTCGGAAACGTGATGGTGCGCATTTCTCCTCCTTACACGAGGCATCACAACAACATTTCACCAGACAGTGCCGGTCAACTGCTGATTGTGTATGAGAAATCGGTTGTAAACTTTCCTCATGTCAGCACGTTGTAGGTGTCGCCACCGGCGCCAACCTTGTGTGAATGCTCTGAAAAGCTAATCATTTGCATATCACAGCATCTTCTTCCTCGCGTCTGTAGCATGTCGCCTTCGTGGTGTAGCAATTTTAATGGCCAGTAGTGTATTACGAACTATGACCTTCCTGAAAGAAAATCAAAGACGATATTCCCTACTCACATAACTTGATTAAAAGTCGCGAGTATCGGTTGAATATTGGTGTGATCTGTTGATCTTTCCAGTCTTCCGGTATGGATCTTTGCACTGGTGGACGTCTGTATGTGATCGCTAAGCAACGAAGATATTACATCAGCATACTCTGAAGGAAACCTGACTAATACTCGATCTGGACTGGAGGTCTTCCCTTTATAAGTGATTTAAGCTTCTTCGCTACACAGAGGAAATATATGTACAATGTTGTGAGCTGTTCTCGATTCAGATTCTGGAATTCAGATTCTGGAATATTTACTTCATATTCTCCGGTGACGAAACTTCGGAAACCCGCTTTTAGTAACTCTGCTTTAGTTTCACTCTCATAGTAACCTTACCATTGCTGTAGCGCAGTGAAGCTTTTGATTGTGTCTTGCCGCTAGTGTACTTTGTATACGGACATATTCTCTTTGAGTTTTCAGCCATATTTCGCAAGACAGTTTCGTTGTGGAAACTATTAAAATACCACGCATCTAAGATACCGCTAAACTTCTAATTCCTGGAAACCTTTTTTACGCTTGAGGATTTTACGTTCTTTTTCGTTGCTTTCGCAACAGTGTTCTGACCTATTTTCTTCACCAAGAGCGATCAGTAACATCTGTTAGTAACCTATTTGGTATGTATCTCTGAATTGCTGTTCATACTCTTTCTTTAAATTCATACCACATCTGGTGCACGCTCACGCAGTCAAATCGGAAGAAGTGGAGTCTGTCTCCTTGGAAGGCGTCAAGAAAATTTATAACTGCTTTTTTAATTAGATATATTTCGCCTTTATTTTGGGTGGATTTCAGTGTCGTAGCATTCAGTATTGCTACATTGTGGTCACTAATCTCTGATTTCGTCATGATGCTCCCTATCTGCACATTGTTATTTGTTGCTAAGAGATCAAGTCTGTTTTAGCAACCACTTGAAATTCGAGCGGTCTCCTGAAGTAATTGTTCAAAATAATTTTCGGAGAAGCATTCAGTACGGTTTCAGACGACGTTTTATGCTTACGACTGATTTTAAACATGTTTATCATGACTATATAGACGACACCAACAAATACACTACTGACCATTAAAATTGCTACACCACGAAGATGTGCTACAAACGCGAAACTTAACCGACAGGAATAAAATGCTGTGATATACAAATGATTAGCTTTTCAGAGCATTCACACAAGGTTGGCGCCGGTGGCGACACCTACAACGTGCTGACATGAGGAAATTTTACAACCGATTTCTCATACACAAACAGCAGTTGACCAGCGTTGCCTGGTGAAACGTTCTTTTGATGTCAAGTGTAAGGAGGAGAAATGCGTACCATCACGTTTCCGACTTTGATAAAGGTCGGATTGTCGCCTATCGCGATTGCGGTTTATCGTATCGCGACATTGCTGCTCGCGTTGGTCGAGATCCAATGACTGTTTGCAGAATATGGAATCGGTGGGTTCAGGAAGGTAATACGGAACGCCGTGCTGGATCCCAACGGCCTCGTATCACTAGCAGTCGAGATGACAGTTATCTTATCCGCACGTCTGTAACGGATCGTGCAGCCACGTCTCGATCCCTGAGTCAACAGATGGGGACGTTTGCAAGACAACAACCATCAGACCATGGCTGCGGTTACACTTGATGCTGCATCACAAACAGGAGCGCCTGCGATGGTGTACTCAACGACCAACCTGGGTGCACGAATGGCAAAACATCATTATTTTCGGATGAATCCAGGTTTTGTTTACAGCATCATGATGGTCGCATCCGTGGTTTGGCGACACCGCGGTGAACGCACATTTTCAGCAGTGCATTCGTCATAGCCATACTGGCGGATCACCCGGTGTGATGGTATGGGGTGCCATTGGTTACACGTGTCGGTCACCTCTTGTTCGCATTGACGGTACTTCGAACAGTGGACGTTACATTTCAGATGTGTTACGACCCGTGGCTCTTCCCTTCATTCGATCCCTGCGAAACCCTACATTTCAGCAGTATAATGCACGACCGCATGTTGCAGGTCCTGTACGGGCCATTCTGTATACAGGAAATGTTCAACTGCTGCCCTGGCCAGCACATTCTCCAGATCTCTCACCAACTGAAAACGTCTGATCAATGGTGGCCGAGCAACTGGCTCGTCACAATACGCCAGTCACTACTCTTGATGATATGTGGTTTCGTGTTGAAGCTGCATGGGCAGCTGTACCTGTACACACCATCCACGCTCTGTTTGACTTAACGCCTAGGCGTATCAAGGCCGTTATTACGGCCAGAGGTGGTTGTTCTGAGTACTTATTTCTCAGGATCTATGCACCCAAATTGCGTGAAAATATAATCACATGTCAGTTCTAGTGTAATATATCTGTCCAATGAGTACCCGTTTATCATCTGCATTTTTTCTTGGTGTAGCAATTTTAATGGCCAGTAGTGTATAATTATATTATAACTGATATGAGACCCCTCTTAGAACTAAAATTTTATTTTAAAAAGAATTTTAATAAGAAAACTTTTAAAATTTTTTTGATCGTGGTTCCAAAAATGTTTCTTAAAAAAAGTCTTCTTTGAACTGTTCAGTTACTGTATCAAATCAGTCTGGGAGGGTGGCTCTTCAATGGCCATACCACTGAAGAGCTCTATTCTTAATTCTTTGCTCGACTGGTTGTTCCATATCCATTATCTCTCTAATTTTCCCATTTCTTCTCCGCTCTTTTCTAGATTTCCTGGTTGCCTTCCTTATTCCATCATGTATACTGCCTGTACTCTGCTATTTTGGCGCTCACCCAGGGGTATTCCTCTGCACCGTTTGTTAGCGTACTTTCTGCTGCTGTCTGCCACGTCATTTGCTTTGTTTCTTTTGATATTTCCCTGCTCCACAGAACTCCATTTATCTATTTAATTCCTCCTTTTGCCTGCTATATCTTGCGTTCCACATCTGCTGCACAGCTGTCAGAGCAACGGATAGTTGATCCTAAGTATTTAAACTGATTTACAGCTTTAATAGTCTCTTGCGGCAGTAGAATGACTCTTCCTTCTCCTCCCACAACTAGATATTCTATTTTGCTCATATTTATTCTAAGCCCGCCTCGCTCAAATACTTCAATTAGCTTCTTTGTAATAAATTTTACATTCTCTCTACTCTGTGCTGTCAGTAATTGATCACTTTCAAATAATAATGAGCACATAGTAACACGCTGGAAAGGAATTCCCATACTTCCGCATGACTGATTCCACCGTTCCAATATACACTGTAAGTATATTTTAAACGTGGTCAGCTACATAATGCAACCCTGTCTTAAGTACCTTCGTTATTTGGAATGTCTCACTCAACTTTGTCGCTACATTAACTGCTGCGTATGATTCTTAGTATATTCTAAGAAGTAGGGATATTTATTGTGCTCCTACATCTATATACTCCAGCGCTTCCGTTAGTGCATTCATGGATACAAAACATATGCTACTTCTAAAAGTATTAACGATTACTTCCTGACCCTTAGAATATGCCTTTCACTTGTATGTCTAAACCTAAAAATATAATCCATACACGACCGTCAAATTAAAAAATCTGCTTGTTCCACTCCCTTCTTTCCCTCAGTCTCATACTCCAACCTGTTTTTCAGTATAGCGCTAAATAGTCTGCTGAAAGATGACACAGCATTAATTCTCCTATAATTATTTGGGTGTGTCTTCTTTTCATTTTTATAGATCACATATATATATGATATACATCACTCTCTTGGTGTTTTCTCTCCCTTCACAATCTGGTTGAAAAACTTTCATATAAATATCACCATTTGAGAAGGCCCGTATTTCCATAATTCCATCGCAATTTCTCCCGGTCCACTTGACTTTCATTTTCTTTACTTTTCCCGGATCTCTTTACTTCTTCATCTAGTGTAAGTTCTGTGTTACCTACTTTCAGAAAAATAATATCCACACAATTCCCAAGACTGCAACAGCTGACAAATGCAAGAATTATCTCACAATTATCCAAACAGCTCATGTATCCAAGTTACTGACAAGAATAATATATAGAAGAATCGAAAAGGAAATTGAGGATCGTTAGATGACGATCGGTTTTGCTTTGGGAAAGGTAAAGGCACCAGAGAGACAATTCTGACGTTGCGGTTCATAATGGAGAGATGACTAAAGAAAAACCAAGACACGTTCCTCGGATTTATCGATCTGGAGAAAATCGCTTGACAATGTAAAATGGTGGAAGATGTTCGAAATTCTGAGAAAAATACTGGTAAGCTATAGGGAGAGAAGAGTAGTACAGCAGGCCACCGTGGTCTAGCGGTTCAGGCGCTCAGCCCGGAACCGCGTGACTGCTACGGTCGCAGGTTCGAATCCTGCCTCGGGTATGGATGTGTGTGATGTCCTTAGGTTAGTTAGGTTTAAGCAGTTCTAAGTTCTAGGGGACTGATGACCACAGATGTTATGTCCCATAGTGCTCAGAACCATTTGAACCATTTTTCGAGTAGTACACAATACGTACAAGAGCCAAGAAGGAATAATATGAGTGGACGACCAAGAACGAAGGGCTCGGATTAAAAAGGATGTAAGGCAGGGATGTAGTCATTCGCCCCTACTGTTTAACCTCTACATAGTAGAGGCAAAGATAGAAATTAAATAAAAATTCAGGAGTGGAACACAAATTAAACGTGAAAGGATATCAATGATAAGATTCGGTGATGACATTGTTTCCCTGAGTGAAAGTGAAGAAGAATTACATGATCTGCTGAATGGAATGAATAATCTAATAAGTACAGAATATGGATTGAGAGTAAATCGAAGAAAGACGAAAGTGATGAGAAGTACCAGAAATGAGAAAAGCGAGAAACTTAACATCATGTTTGATGGTCATGAAGTTGATGAAGTTAAGAAACTCTCAATGCTAGGCAGCAAATAAACCAATGACGGATGGTTCAAAGAGGACATCAAAAGCAGACTAGCACTGTCACTTACACTTTATTTTAATTTCGTAGCCCACATTTTATGTACCTTCTACATATTCCAATCCTATTCACTCCCAGAGTTTACCCATAAGCGACATAATTTCTTCGTTTCCTCATCTAGCTCGAACAACTCAGTGGTCATCCACTCTGTTCTTACCCTTCTCTTCCTCTCCTTTCCTTTCCTTTTCTAATGCCTCCTCCGCGGCTACCTTAATTGACTTTTGGAGACACCCACATAGCTCTTTACTCCAGTCCACTGCATCCAATCTTAGATTTAATCTTCGCTGACACAAAGTTTTCAAACTTTCTTCTCGTAGCATATTTTTCTTATATTTTAGATCCCATATAGTTGTATTTTCAGTATCCACAACTTTCTCCTCCTTTTTTTATCTTCGTTTTAATCTGGGAAAAAGATGTTTCAAGTAACTGTAAAAGTACCGGAGCAACAATCTCTTCCTCTCTCTACCCTTACATCTTGTACCTACCGGCTGCCTCCGCACTACTACATAGTTTATAATTGTTTTTAGGTTCCTTTACGGATTAACACAGGTGCATTTGTGTATTTCTTTGTGCTGGAATTAGCCATTCATAACAATACACATCTGAGCCTTACAGAATTTAATCAAATTCCTTCCTCCTATATCCTCTCCTCATGGTCCTACGGCATTATCAGTTAATCTTTACAAAATTCGTTCATTTATGTCCCCCATAATTAACAATTGACATTCATTTGGACATCCGTCAACTTCTTCTCGTAATTAATTGAGGAAATCTCTCTTCTCATCAGGCACGTCTTCGTTAGCGATATACACACCCTCCAGTGTCCGCCCTCGGTCGCTGAGTGGAGCCGGCACGGTGGCTCAGGGTGTTCTGTCTGAGAGGCGGTGGCCCTCCGTAATAAAAAAAAAAAAAAACTGAGGCAAGGAATTGAAGATCAACTTGAACGGATGCCATGTGACGTCCGCCAATCCAAACACAACGAACAACACCGAACAAAATAAAGAAAAATAAGTAGTCAGCGCGACAATCTGTCAATCATGAGGTCCAGGGTTCGATTCCCGGCTGGGTCGAGGATTTTTCTCCACTCAGGGACCGAGTGTTGTGTTGTCCTCATCTTCATCATTTCATCCCCATCGACGCTCAAGTCGTTGAAGTGGCGTCATATCGAAAGACTTGCACCAGGCCACTGGTCTGCCCGACAGGGGGCCCTAGCCACACGACATAGATAGAAACCCCTCCAGTTCCATTTTCATCTGTCGGAGTTTTATTGTTGTACTGATTATCTCTCATTCACTTCCTTCCAATTAATTATACATTTTTCCATTTCTTTTATAAGAACTGTTACGTCTTATTTTGCTAATTCAGTTTTTTCTACTCCACTCCAAAATACACTCCTGGAAATTGAAATAAGAACACCGTGAATTCATTGTCCCAGGAAGGGGAAACTTTATTGACACATTCCTGGGGTCAGATACATCACATGATCACACTGACAGAACCACAGGCACATAGACACAGGCAACAGAGCATGCACAATGTCGGCACTAGTACAGTGTATATCCACCTTTCGCAGCAATGCAGGCTGCTATTCTCCCATGGAGACGATCGTAGAGATGCTGGATGTAGTCCTGTGGAACGGCTTGCCATGCCATTTCCACCTGGCGCCTCAGTTGGACCAGCGTTCGTGCTGGACGTGCAGACCGCGTGAGACGACGCTTCATCCAGTCCCAAACATGCTCAATGGGGGACAGATCCGGAGATCTTGCTGGCCAGGGTAGTTGACTTACACCTTCTAGAGCACGTTGGGTGGCACGGGATACATGCGGACGTGCATTGTCCTGTTGGAACAGCAAGTTCCCTTGCCGGTCTAGGAATGGTAGAACGATGGGTTCGATGACGGTTTGGATGTACCGTGCACTATTCAGTGTCCCCTCGACGATCACCAGTGGTGTACGGCCAGTGTAGGAGATCGCTCCCCACACCATGATGCCGGGTGTTGGCCCTGTGTGCCTCGGTCGTATGCAGTCCTGATTGTGGCGCTCACCTGCACGGCGCCAAACACGCATACGACCATCATTGGCACCAAGGCAGAAGCGACTCTCATCGCTGAAGACGACACGTCTCCATTCGTCCCTCCATTCACGCCTGTCGCGACACCACTGGAGCCGGGCTGCACGATGTTGGGGCGTGAGCGGAAGACGGCCTAACGGTGTGCGGGACCGTAGCCCAGCTTCATGGAGACGGTTGCGAATGGTCCTCGCCGATACCCCAGGAGCAACAGTGTCCCTAATTTGCTGGGAAGTGGCGGTGCGGTCCCCTACGGCACTGCGTAGGATCCTACGGTCTTGGCGTGCATCCGTGCGTCGCTGCGGTCCGGTCCCAGGTTGACGGGCACGTGCACCTTCCGCCGACCACTGGCGACAACATCGATGTACTGTGGAGACCTCACGCCCCACGTGTTGAGCAATTCGGCGGTACGTCCACCCGGCCTCCCGCATGCCCACTATACGCCCTCGCTCAAAGTCCGTCAACTGCACATACGGTTCACGTCCACGCTGTCGCGGCATGCTACCAGTGTTAAAGACTGCGATGGAGCTCCGTATGCCACGGCAAACTGGCTGACACTGACGGCGGCGGTGCACAAATGCTGCGCAGCTAGCGCCATTCGACGGCCAACACCGCGGTTCCTGGTGTGTCCGCTGTGCCGTGCGTGTGATCATTGCTTGTACAGCCCTCTCGCAGTGTCCGGAGCAAGTATGGTGGGTCTGACACACCGGTGTCAATGTGTTCTTTTTTCCATTTCCAGGAGTTTAAAATATAGTTTCCAATTACTTCTTGCCCATATCATTTTTTCATTTTTGTCTTTACCAGGACTTCAATTGTCCATACTTCCATTTTTTAAATTATATTCTCAGTTATTCCTGCTAACGTCTGTACATTTCATGTTCCACAATTGAGAGTCCTTGTTCTTAACCACAGTCGATCCTTTTAATCCATCTGGCTTTTGTATTTTGTTTGGTAAACGTAGCAAAACGTTTTTACTGGAGTGGGATGCCAATCACTAGCTGAACGCACCAACCTGGAGACAGGTATTTTTTCTCAGGGTATACTTCCGTAAGGAGGCCGCTTTCCCTACGATTCAGAGTGCAGCTGCAATTTTGCTCTATAGGTAGCGTCTTTCATCATTAATCACAAACGTTCATCTTCCCAGGTTCGAAACCCGCCACCACTTAAATTTTGATTAATAATCAGCATTGGCGACCGAAGGTTACCGGCGTAAGAAGTCACCCACACTCTGCCAATGGCCTTGTCAAAGAGCTCGGAAGAGCGCACATTTGATCAAGATTCTCTACTGTCCTTAGGATGGGAAACTGCCCCTAAAGGCGGAAGAATCAGCAATGGTCAACGGCATGAGGATGCAGAATGTAATGGATATCACTGCGTTAAGGATACAAAACGTGTATCCGCAGAACACGTTGCATGCAGCTTGAAAAGTGCCATGGTGATCTCTCCATTGGCAAAAGATTCCGGCATAGTACCCAAAAAATGATTCAAATGGTTATGAGCACTATGTGACTTAACATCTAAGGTCATCAGTCCCCTAGAACTTAGAACTACTTAAACCTAACTAACCTAGGGACATCACACACATTCATGCCCGAGGCAGTATTCCAACCTGCGATCGTAGCGGTCGCGCAGTTCCAGACTAAAGCGCCTAGAAACTCTCGGCTACACCGGCCGGCGGCATAGTCCCCTATTCGGATCTCTGGAAGGGAACTGCCGAAGGGGAGTGACCATGAGATAAAGACTGAATAATCAGCGAAAGGATATAGTTCTACGAGTCGGGGTCTGTAATGACAGAAACTTGAACGTGACAGGGAAGCTAGAAAATTTGAAAAGCGAAATGCAAAGGCTCACTATAGATATAGCAGGGGTCAGCGTAGTGAAATGAAAAATAGCTTGTTACTACGAACAGTAAAGTAATAGGGTTGCTCTTGTCAGAACCGACAATAAACCGACAACGATAGTTCAGGTATACGTATCGACGTCGGAGACTGAAGATCAAGAGATAAAGTATATGAAGATACTGGAAGGGTAATACAGTACGTACAGGAAGATGAAAATGTTACAGTCGGGGGACACTGGAATGTGGTTGTAAGGGAAGAAGCAGAAGGAAAGGTTACAGCAGAATTTTGGCTTGAGCAAGGAAGGAGAGAGGAGAAAGACTAACTGAGGTCTGTAATAAATATCAGCTAGTAATAGGGAATACTGTTCAAGAATCACAAGAGGAGAAGGTATACGTGGAAAAAGCCAGGTTATACAATAATAATGCATTTAGATTATATCAAGTTGAGGCAGAGACTCCGAAATCAAATACTGGACTGTAAGGCATACCCAGGATCAAATGTAGACTCAGTTTACGTTGTAGTAGGGATGAATAGTGCGCTGAAGTTTAAGATGTTAGTCAGGAGAACCCAATACACAAAGAAGTGGGATACGGAAGTACTGAGGAATGACGAGATATGATTTTATTTCCCTAAGGCTATAGATGCAGCAATAATGAATATCTCAGTAGGCAGTACAGTTGAAGAGGAAAGGATATCTCTGTAAAGTGCAATCACACAAGTTGGAAAGAAAAACATAGGTACAAAAAAGGTAACTGCGAAGAAACCATGGGCAACAGAAGAAATACTTCAGTTAATCAGTGAAAGAAGGAAGTATAAAAATGTTCAGGGAAATACGGGAATACAGAAATACAAGTCGGTGAGGGATGAAATAAATAGGAAGTGCATGGAACCTAAGACAAAATGGCTGCATGAGAAATGTGAAGAAATCGACAAAGTAATGATTGTCGGAAGCACTGACTCAGCTTATATGAAAGTCAAAACAGTCTTCCATGAAATTAAAAGAAAGGGTGCTGACATTAAGTGCGCAACGGGAACTCCACTGTTGAATGCAGAGGAGAGAGCTGATAGGTGGAAAGAGTACAATGAATTCCTCTATGAGGGGGAAGATTTGTCCCATGTGATAGAAGAAGAAACAGGAGTCGATTTAGAAGAAATAGTTGTTCCAGTACTAGAATCAAAACTTAAGTAGACTTTTGAGGGCTTAAGATCAAATCCGGCAGAAGGGATAGTTAAAGTACCATTAGAATTCCAAAAATCATTGGGGTAAATGGCAACAAACGACTATGCACATTGGTGTGTAGTATCTATGAGTCTGACGACGTACCAAACGGCTTTCGGAAAAATAACATCCACACAATTCGGAAGACTGCAAGAACTGACAAGTGCGAGAATTATTGCAATATCAACTTAACAGCTAAATTATCCAAGTTGGTGACAGAAATAATATACAGAAGAATGCAAAAGAAAATTAAGCATGTTTTAGGTGACGACACCAGAGACATAATTCTGACGTTGCAGTTGCTAATGGAAACAAGACGAATGAACAATCGAGACAAATTCATAGGATTTGTCGACCTGGAAAAAGCGTTTGACAGTGTAAAATGGTGTAAAGTATTCGAAATTCTGAGAAAATTGTGGGTAAGCTATAGTACGAGACGGCTGATATAAAATATGTACAAGAGCCAAGAGGGAGTAATAAAAGTGGAAGACCAAGAACGAAGTGCTCGGATTAAAAAGGATGTAAGTCAGGGATGTAGTCATTCGCCCCTACTGTTTAACGTCTACATCGTAGAACAACGATGTAAATTAAATAAATATTCAGGAATGGAATACTAATTAAATGTGAAAGGATATCAATGATAAGATTCGGTGATGACGTTGCTTTCCTGAGTGAAAGTGAAGAAAAATTACATGATCTGCTGAATGGAATGAATAATCTAATGAGTACAGAATATGGATTGAGAGTAAATCGAAGAAAGACGAAAGTGATGAGAAGTACCAGAAATGAGAAAAGCGAGAAACTCAACATCATGCTTGATGGTCACGAAGTGGCTGAAGTTAAGGAATTCTGCTAGCTAGGCAGCAAAATAACCAATGATGCGTGGAGCAAGGAGGACAGCAAAGGCAGACTGGCTGAGGCAGAAAGGGAATTCCTGGCCAAGAGAAGTCTACTTGTATGAAACATAGATGTCAAGTTGAGGAAGACGTTTAAGGAATGTACGTTTGGAGCATAGCATGATATGGTAGTGAAACATGGACTGTGGGGAAAACCGGAACAGAAGAAAATCAAAGCATTTGTGATGTGGTGCTACAGACAAATCTCGAAAATCTGGTGGACAGATAAGGGGAGGAATGACATGGTTCTGCACAGATTCGGAGACGAAAGGAATATGGGGGAAACACTGACAAGGAGAAGGGACAGAATGATAGGACATCTGTTGAGACATGAGGGAATGACTTCCGTGGTACTAGAGGGAGATGTAGACGGCAATTATGGTAGAGAAAGACAGAGATTAGAATGCATCCATCAGATAATTGAGGACCTAGGTTGCAGGTGCTACTCTGAAATGAAGAGGTTGGCACAGGAGAGGAATTCGTGGCGGGCAGCATCAAACCAGTCAGAAGACTGACGACTTAAAAAAATAAATAAAAAAAATACCCTGTATCCTGTGTTACGATCTCACGAAGAGAAAACTCAGAACAACAGAAAGAAAAAAATGACCCGTATTGAGACACATACTGTCTAGCTCCTGTCAGGCATGGGAGGCCCTGTCAGTAGCTACTGATATAACCCTCTGCTTTACTCAAACACACAAACCCTCTCGCCCACACGGACTGAGCTACATTAAGGTGGTGTCTCCTCGAGAGGGTAAAACGAACCAATTATTAATTTATTCTGGTTGTCAAATATAACCTTTGTGCATACTAACTTACAGGAACTATCTACTTCATTTTCATTATAAGGTAAAGTACTTCTGACAACAATAAACACTCCACCACCAACTGTATTTAACCTATCATGTCTGAACACAGCTAGGTCCTTTTTAAAAATTATGGTTGAACTTACTTCCCACTTTAGCGATTTGAGCTTCAGTTTTCCCTATTTGCACTTGGAGCACTGGATCTTTTCCAACCAAGCTACAACAATTTACAACTAAAATACCGATCGTTGCTACGTCTACCCTCGTCCTCTGTTTGCCTTGCAGCCTTCTTTCCAAAGACCATCTAACTTAAACATCCGTCCATTCCTCTCCGCACAGTTCCACTACCCCTATAGCCATTTCCTGTGTAGTGGAACCCTGATGCATTAAGTGGAACCCAAGAATCCACCATCCTATGGCGAACGTCGAAAAATCTGCAGGATGCATGATAACATAACAGTCTGAACCTCTGATTCAGACCCTTCACTCGACTTTGTAGCAAAGGTCTGCAGATGGTCCTGTCGATGATGCTGCGGATGGTTGAGCACTACTTCACCTCGCAGGCAAGACTGGCAGCTAGCTGCCTGAAACCAGAGAAAATCTTTCCTGATCCAAAGCGACCTACGTTGTTAATACCGACATATGGCACAACCTGCAGTGGGCTGAACCCTATCCTCTTCACAGCATCTGGAAGCACCCGTTCGATATATGGAATGACACCTCCTGATGCGGCCAAGGAGTATGCACTGGATCCACGACATTAACATCAGAAGATTCTTGAGAAAACCACAAGGAATATGTTCGAGCTGGTATTTATATTTCATATGAGAGACGAAATGCCTCTATACTTCAAGAAGGATGTAAGAATCCAAGTAACAAAGGAGAGAGGTACATTATCGAACCAACACTTCCATAAGGCACAGTTGAAACATGTTAATACAAATTATCTATAAAGGAACCGAATGACTGATAGAAACCTGCCATGGGGAAGATCAGTTTTGGTTCTAGAGGAATGTAGGAAACTGACACCACACCTTATGTTCGAAGATATATTGACGAAAGGCGCGCCAAGCTTTACAGCATTTATATACTGCGAGAAGGCTTTTGACAATGTTGACAATGACACATTCTCTTAAACTGTGAAGGTAGCAAAGATAAAATACAAGGAGCAAAAGGTAATCTAAAGATGTAGAGAACCTACAAAGCAGTGACAGGAGTCGAAAACCATAAAGGGAGTCAGTGTGTGAGAAGAAAATGAAACAGACATGTGTCGATTACAGTTTAGGGGTGGGAGGGGGATGTGGGGTTCCCCACCCATACTTCACCTCTTCGTCAAACAACCCCATTTCAACATTTCACACTGAATGATCGTTGCCGGTTTATTCTAATATCTGACATCCGTTATTTGTGAACTTGCGTGTTCAGTAGCATTGTTAGTAAGCTGAGTGCGTGCGGTCCTGTAACAGTTATGGAATTGCATGTCTTTCAAACAAAGCAAAATTCTGTTATTCCTTATGAGCAGTTCATTAGCGAAAACGTGAGCAAGCCTGGTAATAGCTGTGCTAAAAGAGTAAAATAGACAGTGAATCTAGAAACCAAAACCGTAATGAAGGTACTGACAGAGATAGTGAGTCTTAGGGGACAGAAAACTGTGAGAAGTCTCAAGGCAGGGATGGGAGTAACAGTAGACATACAGTTATAGTAGGAAATTGTGTTTCGTTATCACGTTTTCAAAACTGACAAAAAATTAAGTCGTGGCTGTCTGTAAACGGCAAAACATTGGTAATATGCACAGTATGTTCAGAAATTCATCAGTTTAAGGTTTACAGCATGGGTGTGCGTATCGATGACGCGTATTTAACTGGCGCATGAAGCAAAACGTAGCAAATAACAGAAAAAGCACAGAAAAATGCTTGAGTGAAACCGAAAATATGTGGGAAAAGCAACACCAAGAAAAAGTAATCACAACTGTTCTGTTGCTCAGATATGCATATGAAATAGCTAAACAGAAATTATTGTTCGTATCTTATCCCACAATAATATGTTTCATTCTGACTATGCATGACTAAATGTCATTATATTTACAGAAGGAGAAATGAAAAAGAACCCTGCTAACATTTTTATAGAATCGGGTATGAATCTTATTGTCATGATGGACGAAAATACAACAACTTACATTAAAACCTATTTTTATAATAGAAACATCAAAAATGTTTTGCATCACCTCGTTCCGAGAGTTCCGGAACCTGTACACAGAACTGGAATAGAGATCAACATAAACATCATTTCCGCCCTTTTTACTGCTCATTAAAACCACACATTGCATGTTGTACCACCATACAGCGAGATCTTCAGAGGTGGTGGTCATTGCTGTACACACCGGTACCTCTAATACCAAGTAACACGTCCTCTTTCATTGACGCTTGCCTGTATTCGTTTTGGCGTACTATCCACAAGTTCATCAAAGCACTGTTGGTCCAGACTGCCCCACTCCTCAACGGCGATTCGGCGTAGATCCCTCAGAGTGGTTGGTGAGTCACGTCATCCATAAACATCCCTTTTTAATGTATTCCAGGCATGTGCGATAGAGTTCTTGTTTGGAGAACATGATGGCCACTCTAGTCGAGAGATGTCGTTATCCTGAAGGAAGTCATTCACAAGATGTGCACGATAGGGACGCGATTGTCGTCCATGAAAACGATTGCCTCGCCAATATGCTGCCGATATGGTTGCATTATCTGTCGGAGGATGGCATTCACGTATCGCGCAGCCGTTACGGGGCCTTCCACGACCACCAGCGGCGTACTTCGGCCCCACATAATGCCACCCAAAAACAGCAGGGAACCTCTATCTTGCTGCACTCCCTGAACAGTGTGTCTAAGGCGTTCAGCCTGACTGGGTTGCCTCTAAACACGTCTCCGACGATTGTCTGGTTAAAGGCATGTGCGACACTCATCGGTGAAGAGAACGTGATGCCAATCCTAGGCGGTCCATTCGGCACGTTGTTGGGCCCATCTGTACCGCGCCGTATGGTGTCGTGGTTGCAAAGATGGACCTCGCCATTAGCGTCGGGATACAAGTTGCGCTTCATGCAGCCTATTGCGCACAGTTTGAGTCGTAACACGACATCCTTTGGCTGCATGAAAAGTATTATTCAACATGGTGGCGTTGCTGTCAGGGTTCCTCCGAGCCATAATCCGTAGACAGCAGTCATCCACTGCAGTAGTATCCCTTGGGCGGCCTGAGCGAGGCATGGCATGGACAGTTCGTAACTCTCTGTGTCTCCTCTATGGCCGTACGACATCACTTTGGTTCACTCCGAGACACTTCGCTTGTTGGTAGCGCTTCCTGGCACAAAATAACAATGCGGACGCGGTCAAACCGCGGTATTGACCGTCTAGGCATTGTTGAACTACAAACAATACGAGTCCTGTGCTCCCTTCCTGGTGGAATGAGTGGAACTGATCGGCTGTCGGACCCCCTCCGTCTAATAGGCACTGCTCATAAATGGTTGTTTGCATCTTTGGGTGGGTTTCGTGACATCTCTGAACAGTCAAAAGGACTGTATCTGTGATACAATATTCACAGTCAACGTCTACCTTCAGGAGTTCTGGGAACCGGGCTGATGCAAAACTTTTTTAATGACGTGTGTATGTACACACACCTTTGTCCTTTGAGGAAGTTGCTTGCAATTATTTTTTCGATACCTGTGAATTAGAAATTGTTACAAGAGAAGGTAGTTTTGGTACTGTTAGAAGCTCTTGAAAGGTATAACACTAATGTAATGTACTGAAAAATCATCTTGTAGGTGTCGCAACAGATGGTGCATGAAGAATACTTGCACCTTACGAAGGTGAAGACGCTCTCCTGCGTATTCATTTACATAAGGACTTAATTATACTGCACTGTATGAACCACAAAATTGAACTAGCTGGCTATGACGTTATGAAACATGTGGCAGGATGTGTACCATATAGAGACTTTTATAGATTCTTTATATTCCGTGTTTTCTCAAAGTCCCAAAAATCAGAGAGTAGTTTAGGTTGTTCAACAAGAATTATTCTCTCAGCTATTAAAACTAGGCCATATTTCTCCAGAACGTTAAATTGTTTCGTCATTTAATGCCGTTCCACCTCTTCTTGAAAGTCTCAGTTTTCTTTTGAAGAACTAATCACGATGATTCCGGGTCAGCTCGTAGAGATGTAATTTTGAAGGGTTGGTAGCATTTCTCACAAAATGTGCGCCTATTATGGAATTAGTTGTGCATTATGAGGCCCGAAACGCACTCCATGTAATATCGTTCTTTATTCAGAACATAAATTCTTCAGTCCCTACAGCAAAATAAGAAAGTGATCTGGCTGTAAAAAACATTGGAAGACTGAAAAAAAATGATAATGGAATTCTGCCAGTGACGGCTAAAAACTCGGAGGATCATTGATCGGGATGGATAATATTGTGAGAATAAATTATAAGAACAAAGAAGGGTAATGAAATGTAGTCGAAATAAAGCAGGCCATTCTGAGACATTTTGACTAGGAAATGAGACACTGCATGCAGTAGATGAAGTGTGCTGTTTGGGGAGCGAAATAACTATGAGAAACAGAACGGAAGGTTCAGAAATGTCTTGCTGAAATAAAATGATTAAGATTAGATTTGTAGATAGCTATATTAATGATTCTGCTAGAAACGAAACTTACGGCACAATTTGCGTAAAAGAAGGGATAGACCGATACGACGCACCGTCAGCCATCAAGAATCGTCATTTTGGTAATGGAGAAAGTACGGGAGCAAAAGCTACAGACGAGATAAAGGACTGATTACAGGAAGTGTAGTTATACAGAGATGCAGAAGCTTGTACATGATAGTCTAGCATGGAAAGTTGCATCAGACCACCTAAAGGCAGCAACAACAGCAAGCCTGAAACCTTGGTAACAGACAGATATCTTTAGCGATCCTTTTTAGCAACAGCGAGTTATTTACAAAGTACACGATCAAAATTAATTTGATTTGTGATGTGTTTTTAAAGTATGAATTAGACTTTACTTCACTAAAATGCATATTTTGTAAATCGTATCCACTCATATAAAGTGTTTATAATTAATCTACACGCTCTACACAAAAAAAAGAAACAGCACAAAGGAATTATCCAAATATGAGGGAAATCGGTAGATGTGATATACATGTACAGACAAGCAAACGATTACAATTTCAGAAAAAATTGTGATTTTTTCAAGAGATAAAGCTTCACAAACTGGGCAAGTTAATAACACGTTGGTCTACCTCTGGTCCTTATGCAAGCAACTTGTTAAGCTTGACATTGATTGATGGATGTCCTCCTGAGAGAAATTGTGCGAAAATCTGTCCAATTGGGGCGTTAGGTCGTCCAAATCTCGATTGATTTCGAGGGTTCTGCCTATCAAGCTCCAGACGTTCTCAACTGGGGAGAGATCCGGTGACCTTGCTGGCCTAGACAGAATTTGGCGGGCGCGAAAACAAGCAGTAAAAACTCTCAGCCTGTGCGGGCGGACATAATCTTGCTGAAATGCAAGGATGGATTACCATGAGCAGCAACAAAATGAAGCTCAGAATATCGTCGACTTAGCACAGTGCTGAAAGAGTGCAGCGGATGACGATCAAAGGGTTCCTGCTATGAAAAGAAATGGCATCCACACCATTACTCCTGGTTGCAGGGCTCACTGGCACGAGACTGCCGGGTTGGGATCCGACCACTGCTCGTGACGGCTACAGACATGTCTTTCGCTCGGAATATCTTTGGAGTAGAATTGTCTTCAGCGATGAGACCCGATTCGAGCTCCTTACTGATGAGCAACGAAATCGCAGCTGACAGGGGTAGGATACCAACCTGTCGCATACGGCCCCACAAACAAGCGTCGTGGTCTGGGGTGCCATTCCTTTTCATAGGAGGAATCCCATTGGTTGTCATCGGCGACATCCTTACAGCATAGTGGTACGTCGGCGATATTCTACGCTCCGTTTTGTTGCCCTATTTGGCAGGCCATCGTGTGCTTGCATTTCAGCAAAATAAAGCCCACTCGCAAGCTCCGCGAGTTGTTACTGCTTATCTTTGTGCTTGCCGAACCGTACCTTGGCTACTATGGCCGCCAGATGTCTCCCCTTTCTAGACCGTTAGGGGCAGGGCCCTCCAACCAGATCGCGATTTTGACGATGTATCGCGCCTGTTGAACAAAATTTCGCGTAACATCCTCGGATAACATCCAACAACTCCATCAATCGATATCAAGACGGGTAACTGCTTGCTTAAGGACCACAGGGTGACCAACTTGTTGACTTGCTCAATTTGTGGAATTATTTCTTCCTGAAAAATCATCTACTTTTTATGAACTTATAATCATATCTGTACATGAACATCACATCAATCGATTTCCATCCGATTCGGATAATTCCTTCCTGGTGCGTCGCTTTCTTTTCTTTTTAATCTTACATTGTATTTCTAAATGCACTACTGGCCATTAAAATTGCTACACCACGAAGATGACGTGCTACAGACGTGAAATTTAACAGACAGGAAGAAGATGCTGTGATTTGCAATTGATTAGCTTTTCAGAGCATTCACACAAGGCTGGTGCCGCTGGCGGCACCTACAACGTGCTGACACGAGGAAAGTTTCCAACCGATTTCTAATACACAAACAGTAGTTGGCCGGCGTTGCCTGGTGAAACGTTGATGTGATGCCTGGTGTAAGGAGGAGAAATGCGTACCATCACATTGTAGCCTGCCGCTATTGTGGTTTATCGTATCGCGACATTGCTGCTCACCTTGGTCGAGATCCAATGACTGTTAACAGAATATAGAATCGGTGGGTTCAGTAGGGTAATACGGAATTTTTTCGGATAAATCCAGGTTCTGTTTACAGCATCGTGATGGTCGCATCCGTGTTTGGCGACATCGTGATAAACGCACATTGGAAGTGTGTATTCGTCATCGCCATACTGGCGTATCACCCTACGTGATGGTATGGGCTACCATTGGTTACACGTCTCGGTCACCTCTTGTTCGCATTGACGGCACTTTGAACAGTGGACGTTACATTTAAGATGTGTTACGACCCGTGGCTCTACCCTTCATTCGATCCCAGCGAAACCCTACATTTCAGCAGGATAATGCACGGCCGCATGTTGAAGGTCCTGTACGGGCCTTTCAGGATACAGAAAATGTTCGTCTGCTGCCCTGGCCTGCACATTCTCCAGATCTCTCACCAATTGAAAATGTCTAGTCAATGGTGGCCGAGCAACTGGCTCGTCACAATACGCCAGTCACTACTCTTGATGAACTGTGGTATCGTGTTGAAGCTGCATGGGCAGCTCTACCTGCACACGCCATCCAAGCTCTGTTTGACTCAATGCCCAGGCGTATCAAGGCCGTTATTACGGCCAGAGGTGGTTGTTCTGGGTACTGATTTCTCAGGATCTATGCACCCAAATTGCGTGAAAATGTAATTACATATCAGTTCTAGTATAACATATTTGTCCAATGAATACCCGTTTACCATCTGCATTTCTTCTTGGTGTAGCAATTTTAATGGCCAGTAGTGTATCTCTTACGAGCTCCAGTAACATGTAGGTGAGCTATGTCAATATTAATTTCAGAACGATACCCGGAGGCAACTGGTTCCTTTACCAGAGAATCACGTGAATCAATTTCATTCTGCACATTTTAAGTTGATGCGACTCTGTTAATTGGTGATCGAAATGCCGAAGTGGTAATAAAGCCTTGTTCTACAGTATGCACGTGATGCACAGTTTTCACATTTTTTACATTATTCACTCACTGGTCTTCTATCACTCAAGGAAAACATCTCGTTTCACCATTGCAATAGTCATTTACATTATTCATCCACTGTAATATTTCACGGAGAGATTTGAACTAAATAGTTGGTTCGTAATCATGCACTGCCTTGCCAAGCAAGTGTAGCTGATAAGAGCATTATTCTACCATGTTGTGATTCAAAACTACATGGTTCTACAGGAATCACAGAAAATATAAAGCTGGACGGTCGAACGGAAATTTGGAAGCCATCTTCTAATAGGCTGTTCGGTATCCCGCTGAGATTGTGTCAGAGGGAACGTATGACGCTACTCTTGTACTAAGTGAAAATTTGTGTTTATCCTATAGCAATTAATATTCTTATCCTCTTATAAAAGCCTCTTATCCCCTTACAAATGAATGAGGAACACAGAACATTACCGACAAATAATATTTTAAAGGAAGTAGGGTTTAATGTCGTGTCTGAAGAAAATAGTCGAGCACCCAGTAATTCACGAAAACGTACATTCATGTTTCAAATCAAATAATTTTAATTCGAAGCTCGATCGCGTCTGAAATGAAAATAGTAGGTTGTAGATTAACCGGTGCCTCAAAAGATCAACAAAGCACATGGAAAAGAAAGGCCTTTAACTCGTAGCATAACGTGGTAACGTTCTGGGAGCAATAAAATCGAATGACAACACGTCTCTCCTAGGTAAAAATCGGACCAAGCAGGAACAGGAATCTTACGCCATCGCCATTACAGACCTTCTTACCACCGCCAGAATGTTGGTTTTACTAAGCGCTGTTTTCTTTCATCACTGACATGCTTTATTTTGCCAGTAGCGATGAATCGCTGCTGAAGCGATTTCACATGAAGCACCAATGTAGGCAGAAATTACGCTTCAGACAGTTTCCATACGTTCCTACATGTTTCCTCAAATTATTTTTTTGTAACGTTACATAACCAAAATCCTTTTTGATGACTAGTGAAGTGGAAAAAATTTAGGAAAATTTTTGAAACTATAGCTTATTTCAAGACCATGTTTCAGATAAATCCGAGCTTGCATTTAAAAATATGCATTCCCATTGATAACTAAGAAAAAGTAACACACTGAAATGACAGATAAAAAATCTATGAGGAAGCTAATAACGTTAGCTTCGGATCTCTTTTGAAATTTGTGAACAACTTGTTCGTACATTGTATGTTTTGTTCGACGTATTTCAACATCTCATAGAGTACCCAACCGCAACTCTCATTTGAGCACCTGCAATCGTGTGTGGCGTCTGCTATTATGTGGTCGCTCTTTTACAATCTCCTTGACGTTCGGTAGTTTTGCTATCTTTAATAGCAGGAAATACCTAAAGGTGATGAATGCGGACGTACAGGGTTTCCTTCCTTGCAGTCTAATGGCGTGGTCAGCTACTTTCCGCATTAAAAAACCATCAGTTTCCCGACTCTGGTGACCTATATATGACAGTGGACTGTCCCTCAGGGGACATAGTTCAGTGTTCATCATCAACGACAATGTTGACTGCTGTAAGTAATATTTTGGTTGTTCTCATTTAATCCGTGTAGGTAAATAAATGCTTACTAGAATGAGATTTTCACTCTGCAGCGGAGTGTGCGCTGATATGAAACTTCCTGGCAGATTAAAACTGTGTGCCCGACCGAGACTCGAACTCGGGACCTTTACATCCACGGGGAAATCTGTATGTTAATGTGCCATGTCTGATTAAACTACAAAAGGAAGTGTTGTCTGGCTGAAACCTCTGTTTATGGCTGAAAAAGCGTTTCGGAGACTTTACTTTATCTTAAGAAAAAGGAACGTTCTTCGTAATTCGTTTGTCGGCATAGCTCCCCTGAACGCAGTGCCATTAGATATCCAACAGTTTGGTCTGATTTACATTGTGTGGTCCCCAGAGGTGATCTGCATCCAGATTTTTTTTATGTGATTAATAGGGAATGTGAGGCGAATGCTATTCAGTTTACACTCTGTTCTTTTCGATGCCACACAGTGCAATTCTGACCAAATTGCACATCAAATATGATTAGGGGATATATACTGACGATTCAAGCGCCTATATGGAGTTACTTCTGGATATTAACGCAGTTGATTTTCAGACTGCAGATGTTCTATTGAGCTGTTTTACTGAACATTTCCTGAACTGTTCTAACCTTAGTGCATAAACCTAATAGGTTGTTAAAATAATCAACTATCAAATTCAAGCAAGAAGTTGATATGCATAAGCTACCGCCCCTTTTGTGACAACTGAATTTAGCTTTTTCTGTTATAATTTGAGTTTTAATTTATTATATAAATGCTCAGCTGGGCTGACTAAAGTAGTAGGGGTTAGGTATTGTGTTGCAAACTTATTGGCAACCAAAATTATCAAGTGTAGAGGTTTGTGAGCATGACTCTTGACGAAGGAACGAAAAATGTCAGTCAAGCATGTAGGTACTTAATATTCCAGTGCGTTAGTTTTTCCGACCTGGCATGGATAATCAAGTGCATCCGTTAGCTTAACTGGTGACATCACATACAAACAGTGAGAGGAACACGTTTGTTTGATTACAAGGGACAGTAAGAGCTCTGTTGAAAAATCTCAACAACAGGTACACGAAGACAAGCTCTTAAAATTCCTGGATAGTGCATCTAGAAAATTGCAAGATGTTGTTTCTAGTACGTAAGTTATTAGCGACCTACATGTGACAGAATGTCAAACGCAAATATTGTGTGGCATGGATTGTTGCTGAAAACTGTTGCTAATGAGATGTAAAAAAACGTCGCAGCGACAGTCCTGGGTATCGTCGATGATAAGCGGGGTGCGACATTACAGCTGCAACTAATAAATGGCAAGTGGTAGGAGTATATTCGCAGAACTCTATTAAACCAGCCACAGGGTTAATGACTGAAACAATATTGGTAATTAGTAAGAGAGGATTCTTTAGCATATTGGACAGTGAAAAGTACATTCTGCCGCAAAATGTGTAGTGATTTACATGAAGATATATACACTCCTGGAAATGGAAAAAAGAACACATTCACACCGGTGTGTCAGACCCACCATACTTGCTCCGGACACTGCGAGAGGGCTGTACAAGCAATGATAACACGCACGGCACAGCGGACACACCAGGAACCGCGGTGTTGTCCGTCGAATGGCGCTAGCTGCGCAGCATTTGTGCACCGCCGCCGTCAGTGTCAGCCAGTTTGCCGTGGCATACGGAGCTCCATCGCAGTCTTTAACACTGGTAGCATGCCGCGACAGCGTGGACGTGAACCGTATGTGCAATTGACGGACTTTGAGCGAGGGCGTATAGTGGGCATGCGGGAGGCCGGGTGGACGTACCGCCGAATTGCTCAACACGTGGGGCGTGAGGTCTCCACAGTACATCGATGTTGTCGCCAGTGGTCGGCGGAAGGTGCACGTGCCCGTCGACCTGGAACCGGACCGCAGCGACGCACGGATGCACGCCAAGACCGTAGGATCCTACGCAGTGCCGTAGGGGACCGCTCCGCCACTTCCCAGCAAATTAGGGACACTGTTGCTCCTGGGGTATCGGCGAGGACCATTCGCAATCGTCTCCATGAAGCTGGGCTACGGTCCCGCACACCGTTAGGCCGTCTTCCGCTCACGCCCCAACATCGTGCAGCCCGCCTCCAGTGATGTCGCGACAGGCGTGAATGGAGGGACGAATGGAGACATGTCGTCTTCAGCGATGAGAGTCGCTTCTGCCTTGGTGCCAATGATGGTCGTATGCGTGTTTGGCGCCGTGCAGGTGAGCGCCACAATCAGGACTGCATACGACCGAGGCACACAGGGCCAACACCCGGCATCATGGTGTGGGGAGCGATCTCCTACACTGGCCGTACACCACTGGTGATCGTCGAGGGGACACTGAATAGTGCACGGTACATCCAAACCGTCATCGAACCCATCGTTCTACCATTCCTAGACCGGCAAGGGAACTTGGTGTTCCAACAGGACAATGCACGTCCGCATGTATCCCGTGCCACCCAACGTGCTCTAGAAGGTGTAAGTCAACTACCCTGGCCAGCAAGGTCTCCGGATCTGTCCCCCATTGAGCATGTTTGGGACTGGATGAAGCGTCGTCTCACGCGGTCTGCACGTCCAGCACGAACGCTGGTCCAACTGAGGCGCCAGGTGGAAATGGCATGGCAAAGCGTTCCACAGGACTACATTCAGCATCTCTACGATCGTCTCCATGGGAGAATAGCAGCCTGCATTGCTGCGAAAGGTGAATATACACTGTACTAGTGCCGACATTGTGCATGCTCTGTTGCCTGTGTCTATGTGCCTGTGGTTCTGTCAGTGTGATCATGTGATGTATCTGACCCCAGGAATGTGTCAATAAAGTTTCCCCTTCGTGGGACAATGAATTCACGGTGTTCTTATTTCAATTTCCAGGAGTGTAGCTTCAGATATAAATCTTCAGTTTGTAACCAGATCTTGAGGCTGTGGCAAGCTACTGGGCTTGATTGCTTATTGGAGAAAAATTACTCACTGTCTATAGCAGGCTCGTCCACACTGTGCCCCTGGGGCGCTAGCGCCCGCGATCGCCCGCGGCCAGCGCCCCGGGCGAATTCGTATGTTGCTGCAGAGGCCGAGCCGTGCCGCTTAGCTGGCCGTGCGGACCGCCCGGACGCCAGCCGATAGATATATTCGTTCGCCCGTTTTCCCTTCGGGCAGAGGACGTCTCACAAGGGCTTCAACTAGAGCTGATTGACCTACAGTGCCATATCCGTCTGAAGGACCGCTTTCTTATGTGTAACTTCCTAAAACTAAGAACCGTTCATTCCTTGGCGATAAAAATTTCACCAATTCTTTGAGGTTAGCAGTCTCACGGAATATTGTACCAAGCCTAGACAAAATCGTTTCCTCGAAAAAGAAAAACGTGTAAAATGCTAATTGTCTTCTTTAACAATGTTGACTGTAAGAATAAAAGAGCTTTATAATCTTAATTCTATTTTAAAAAGTTTTCAAACTTTGTCAGTTAAAATTATTACGTACAAAACAGCAAACTAAGGATCCGATTTCTAAGCTCTGACAAGGGATACAAAAAATCGTGGCACGAAGTATAACAAAAAATACTTACTGGTAACTACTAACAGTAAGAATGAGACTCTATATCCCTTACATAAAACTAATTCTAAAATAGAATATTTTGTGCTCGCTCTCTCCTATGGCGACACTAGCGACACACGGTCGCGGACGGGGCGCTGAACTACACTGTCTTGAAACTTCCTGGCAGATTAAAACTGTGTACCCGACCGAGACTCGAACTCGGGACCTTTGCCTATCACGGGCAAGTGCTCTACCAACTGAGCTACCGAAGCACGACTCACGACCGGTACTCACAACTTTACTTCTGCCAGTACCTCGTCTCCTACCTTCCAAACTTTACAGAAGCTCTCCTGTCTTGCGCCCGCGGGGCGCGGGGGCACCCGCCGGGCGCAATTCTTCGATGAGCCTGGTCTATAGGGATTACACAGTCGCATGACTACTTCATACTACTATAGCCAAAAGCCAGCAGCCAGTGGCCGTCTCCAGACTAAGGGAACAAGTTACAGCAGGCTCCGTTGCGTTCTCAGTGTTAGTCGATAGCTGCTGCAGCACTGAGAAGTACTCGCGTAAGAGCGTAGAAAAGAAACAAAATAGGGCAGATGTACGTAGGATCGCGCTCTGGGGGCTCTGTACAAACTTAATTATGTATGGAGACAGGTCATCCATTTCGGGAATGGAAAGCCTCGACGAAATTTGCCTCTTACCGACACTGATACTCCCCAGATACCGGCCTTCGAGAATATTTTACTTTCAAGTTTGATGTCGGAAAATAAATGACGAAAGAAATACTTTTTCCATATGATATTATTACAAATTAAAATTTTAGTGAGTTTTTTTCCTTTACTTGTAACTGCAAAACCTTTCTTCTTGCCAAATTTCGTAATGCTATATCAACGGACTGTACTCTATAGCTTTTAATGACTAAGTTTGTTACTATCAAATTATGTGGCATTAGCCGTACCTTTGGATACAGTGACTTGCAATCAAATGTTTATTATACACTCCTGGAAATTGAAATAAGAACACCGTGAATTCATTGTCCCAGGAAGGGGAAACTTTATTGACACATTCCTGGGGTCAGATACATCACATGATCACACTGACAGAACCACAGGCACATAGACACAGGCAACAGAGCATGCACAATGTCGGCACTAGTACAGTGTATATCCACCTTTCGCAGCAATGCAGGCTGCTATTCTCCCATGGAGACGATCGTAGAGATGCTGGATGTAGTCCTGTGGAACGGCTTGCCATGCCATTTCCACCTGGCGCCTCAGTTGGACCAGCGTTCGTGCTGGACGTGCAGACCGCGTGAGACGACGCTTCATCCAGTCCCAAACATGCTCAATGGGGGACAGATCCGGAGATCTTGCTGGCCAGGGTAGTTGACTTACACCTTCTAGAGCACGTTGGGTGGCACGGGATACATGCGGACGTGCATTGTCCTGTTGGAACACCAAGTTCCCTTGCCGGTCTAGGAATGGTAGAACGATGGGTTCGATGACGGTTTGGATGTACCGTGCACTATTCAGTGTCCCCTCGACGATCACCAGTGGTGTACGGCCAGTGTAGGAGATCGCTCCCCACACCATGATGCCGGGTGTTGGCCCTGTGTGCCTCGGTCGTATGCAGTCCTGATTGTGGCGCTCACCTGCACGGCGCCAAACACGCATACGACCATCATTGGCACCAAGGCAGAAGCGACTCTCATCGCTGAAGACGACACGTCTCCATTCGTCCCTCCATTCACGCCTGTCGCGACACCACTGGAGGCGGGCTGCACGATGTTGGGGCGTGAGCGGAAGACGGCCTAACGGCGTGCGGGACCGTAGCCCAGCTTCATGGAGACGGTTGCGAATTGTCCTCGCCGATACCCCAGGAGCAACAGTGTCCCTAATTTGCTGGGAAGTGGCGGTGCGGTCCCCTACGGCACTGCGTAGGATCCTACGGTCTTGGCGTGCATCCGTGCGTCGCTGCGGTCCGGTTCCAGGTCGACGGGCACGTGCACCTTCCGCCGACCACTGGCGACAACATCGATGTACTGTGGAGACCTCACGCCCCACGTGTTGAGCAATTCGGCGGTACGTCCACCCGGCCTCCCGCATGCCCACTATACGCCCTCGCTCAAAGTCCGTCAACTGCACATACGGTTCACGTCCACGCTGTCGCGGCATGCTACCAGTGTTAAAGACTGCGATGGAGCTCCGTATGCCACGGCAAACTGGCTGACACTGACGGCGGCGGTGCCCAAGTGCTGCGCAGCTAGCGCCATTCGACGGCCAACACCGCGGTTCCTGGTGTGTCCGCTGTGCCGTGCGTGTTATCATTGCTTGTACAGCCCTCTCGCAGTGTCCGGAGCAAGTATGGTGGGTCTGACACACCGGTGTCAATGTGTTCTTTTTTCCATTTCCAGGAGTGTAGTACCGAGGGACCATATCCCTTAATATGTGACATAAAGCCTACTCTTTATTGAGATAGAGGGGTCTTAACAGGCGGACAGACACCCACAGTCCGTTAACAGTCCACTAACAAATAAAAGAAATTGTGATATGATTAAGAATACATAATTTTTTGATTTTTGCCTTTGGTTGTATGGTAAAATTTTGCTTCTTGGCAAATTTAATGATTCTAGGTCAACGGGAAGTACCCTACAGGTTATCATGAGTGAGTTTGTGGGTATCAAAATAAGTGACACAAATGGCCGGATAGAAGATTCAGTATTCTTCATCACTAAGTAACCCTAAAACTTAGTATTTGACAGAAATTCCAAATTGATATGGCCACACACTCCAGAGAAAATTTTTAAGATTCAGTATTTTTCATCACTAGGTGACCCTAGACCTTAGTATGTGACATAAATTCCAAATTTATGGGGCTACACGTTCCTGAAAAAAAAGTTTTAACAATCGGGCAGACAGACAGACAGACAATATTAAGGGTTCTGTTTCTACTGATTGAAGAACAGAACCCTAAAAGTAAAGCAACGTGACTGCATCTTATCTACTGATTAAGAAAATCTGTTAACCTACTCGTTTTATAACTGAACAACTCTCAATGTATTACAAGGTAAAACGATAATTATATTTATGGCTAAGGCTGAAAGTGGATTAATGCTGGTGAAGTGGCTAATATTAGCATAACTTCCAATGACGAGAATTAGATGTGCTGCAGTTATGTTTCAGGCAATATATACACTAATCATTAACACCTCAGCTGAATTGTTCATTTCCTTTGATATTTTCAGCAAGATTCGATCCACAATGAGATGTCATTTAATGACATCCCGGACCCTCTCATACTGAAACCCAAGTTCCACTTGTGCGAATTTTTCAGGCTCATCAGATACCACAAGAAATGTGAAATCAGTTCTCCCAATTTCAGTTACCAAAAGGTATTTTCGCTGGAAAAAAATTCACATGAATGTCTATTGTGATTGCATATTGCGAGAGTAATATCTTGCGGCTCTTCACAGTATGGTCATTGTCGATTTGTGTGTGCTGATTTTGAACTTGTATGAGGGTTGATCGGAAAGTAAGGCATAGTAATGTTATTACCAAAAATTTTAATAGGTAACAAAACAACACCGTCACAGACGAACCTAGATCTTTTACCTACTTTCCTACACACGAAAACAAAACACATTCTGTAGCGTAAACCTTAAACTATATCGACGTGAAATTTCAACATTCCAGCTACAGTACCAATGGAGAAAAAAATTCGTGAGTGTTACCACGTACGTCACAAGCTGTACGTAGCGAGTTGAGTTACCCTGGGACATGTGTGAACAGGATTCTACTGTTGGCAGGTGCTCCTGGCAATGCTGGTGGCGTCAACGGCCGTGGGCCTGGAGGGACCACAGTACTACGGCCACTGGCCGTGGTACTACCCTTGGTACTACCCGGCGACCGCCCTGCAGCGTGCCGTGGTGGTGGTGGAGGGCCAGGGCGTGCCCGTCTACTACCCCTACGTCTACCCCTACCAGCCGGCCGGCCTCCAGAAGGGCAGCTTCGTCACGGCTGAGGGCCCAGGGGGCAGCTCCGTACTCCACGAGGGCGTCGCCTACCAGGTCGGCGAGCAGTTCAAGCACCACTGACGCCCACGTCGACACGAGTTGTGTGACGTAACAGTTCTCAGCCGAGCCGCTCATCACTCCGTTCACATCCCCCCACGTAACACATTCTCTGTATGATGGTAATAAATTTTCGAGAAGAAAAAATCTGTTACTCATATTTCTTCGTCAGCAGCGCATTACATGTCCAATCTGGATAAGCATTAGTAATTTTGGTTTGTGACAATGATTTATTATACAGAGTCAAAGTCTGGATAGTTGCACAGATCACACCAATAGTCAAGTAAGGCTATAGGAATAATCCACTAAATTACTGTCCCATATCACTAACGTCGATATGCAGCAGGATTTTGGAATGTATATTGTGTTTGAACGTTATGAATTACCTTGAAGAGAACAGTCTGTTGGCACATAGTGCGAAGGGGCGGTAAAATAAAGAGAAGTGCGGTTGTGGAGTGTTCACACGAATGTGCATATACAAATGTTGGTTGAAAAATGTTATTGCAAATTTTGGCTCTCACGTAAGTCTCAGGGGATGATTTCCTCACTTGGTGCATTAGTACACATTTCCACACTCTCGCATTTGTTATAGTTTTTTAAATAATTATTCACTCAGACATGAGTATAGTTTATGCTAGGGAACACGAATTAGGCGATTATTATACTAAAATCAGTTTTTCACGACACAGTTCAATCACTATTTATTGGCGTTGTTCTTTTCTTTCACACAATTAAATTAGCACTGGTGAGACGGTTTACAGTTTTACTTTAATGGTAATTTGACTCCGAGCTCCCAATAGCAGTAATGTAGGCTGCTATAAGCGGAAGTTATTCAGTCAATTCGAACAGAACCACAAGTCCCACTGTCCTCTCTGTTCTACCAGTTTTGGCGCGAAATCACAGTTCGTCACATGTTCACTTACGACGATGTATACCTCGTAAATCGCAGTCAAGCAAATAATCGTAGCACTTCCAGTTCTCCAAATATAAGCTTGCACACTTGCACTATTAAACAATACTCTTTTTTCAAAATAAATCAGCCCGAAAAAGAATTCTCAAACGACCAAATGGACCACTCTCAAGTGGGGCTTGCTCGCCACCCACCCTCCAAAACGACTGACCAACGACTGACCCCTGGCCAAGATGGCCGCTCGCTCATATAGGCTCGGAAATCATCCCCCTCTTTATGCAAGTACCAGTCTCACCAGTTAAGGTTATAAATTTTGATACATACATCCCTCCACAGAAATAAGTACACCATCGGAACCGCGCTAAAGAGTACATCTTATCTACTATGTTGCATTAATTTCTAGGATTATTCTATCGCCCATAAAACAAGTTTTAGTTTTTGCAAAATTTCGCCACTTAGCGCAAATTTGTTTGTTGACATCTGTGCTGCAAAGTTTTAATATAGAACTGTATGTAGCATCGTTTTTAGACGTAATCTATAGCGATCTACACATTGCACTGCTCAAAATCTTCATATCTATAATAATTAATTAATTATGGGTGATAAACTTTGATAATAATTTGCAAACAATGAAAACTATTGCAAGTCAAGTGTATAGTATAACTTAACTAGTGTAAAATACGTGTGATACCACCCAAAATATTATATAGTACCGTTCTTTACGTCATGAATTTTCCATTGAATTTTATAAACAATTTTCCCTCAAACTTTGTTTATTGCTCTTTACGGGCTTAATTATTTATGAATCTTAACATATGACTACGGCACTCGACCCGCTATGACGAAACGTTTTTAATGAGCGCTCGCTCATCCCTGTAAGTCAGTATTTACTATTTTTATTAATCTTTCAGTATTCGTGATATTAACCGATTTTGAGGTTACTATATCTTTTGCGTCTCGTGTCTTGAAATAGAGACTGATCTTTCAGAAGGTGCATATTGCTGACCACAATCCACTGCCGCATCGCTCTTCACCATAAGTTACATAGTTTTCGCGTAGTGCACGAAAAACCAAACAATGCCTCCCAAGCTGCAGGCCACGTGGTCGGCCGGCCCCAGAGACCGACCGACCGTTGCAAATCTCGTGCGGGCGCGGCACGCACTGCCGCGAATCGCGCACCGTGTAGCGCGCTCGCTCTCCACAAAGCAATCCTTGCATACTAGAAACATCCATCTAGTAACGGGGGTTTGTACCGTCACACTAGTCACACGGATTTAAAAAACCATCTTACTTCTGGAACACAGCTCTTTATTCACACATAGGAATTCAAGTTTATTCCGTATTTTTAGACTTCCAGAAGAATTTTGACACGTATCTCACAAGCAGCTTGTAATCAAATTGCGTGCCAATGGAATATCCTCTCAGTTATGTGACTGGATTCGTGATTTCCTGTCAGACAGCTCACAGTTCGTAGTAGCTGCCGGGAAGTCATCGAGTAAAACAGAAGTGATTTCTCGCCTTCCACAAGGTAGTGTTTATAGTCCCTCTGTTCCTTATCTGTATGATTAACGAGATAACATAAGCAGTTTTCTTAGGTTGTTTGCAGATGATGCTGTCTTCTGTTTTCCGGTGAAGCATGAGGAGATAAAGCCAACTGCAAAACGATTTAGATGAGATATTTGTATGATGTAAAAATTGGCAATTGACCCAAAATAATGAAAAGTGCAAATCTCATTAGTGCTGAAAGGAAACAGTTAAACTTCGGGTGCACGATAAATCAATCAAATGTAAAGGCGGTAAATACAACGAAATACTTAGGAATTACAATTACGAATAACTTGAATTGGAAAGAACACATAGAAAATGGCCAGGAGAAGGCGACCAAAGACCTTTAGTGTTGCCTTCACACGATTCTACTGCAAGCACATTTTCTTTAATTTAGGCTTTTACGGGCTCAACCACCTTGCACTCTGACGCTTTATAAGACGCTCGTATTGGAAACAAAGTCTCGTCTCCAATTACAATCTATTTCGTGAAATAAGTATCACTTTGGGCTGCCTGTAACAGGTCTTTGCAGTGTTGGTCCCTGACAGGTGTTTAATCGCCTGAAAGTCTGTATGGCAGGAGCCGCGCACTGATTTCCCTTTTCCCCCAACCCTGTGTTCAAAATGCTGTGCACAATAATTTTCAGCATTCCTGTCAGCTACTTGGTGAGTCGTACACTATAATGTTATGCAATGATTTCTTAGAGTTTTTGCTCATTTTCGTTCATGTGACTTGTTCGCGGCTTTGATGCTCATTGCGCGATTCAGTAGCTGATATGCCTATCTTAACACAAAAACTGATGTTTGCCTTGCTGCTCGTCTGCCATTTTCTGACGAGTGACAGACAGGTACTATTACATTCATGGCCAGGACGTCTGCTGCAGTGATGCTAGAGTTTTGATCTTCCTCACAGCTGTTATTGAATCTTCAGGGATTGTAAAACGTCAGGGATCGTAACTCCACAACTCGCCACAAGATAGCATTGCACTTTAGGATTTTACACAAGAAGTCCTAACGCATCTGAGACACACTGAGTACGTATTCATCTACGTAGGGCATTATCTAATTTTATCACCAAGGTTAAGCTTCTTAGGTGCAAATTTCAGATGGGAAAGAGAAGGTTAAAAACGTTAAAATAAGATGTAAAAAGGGGCAGAAAGATGCTGATTTACTCAACTAATCCAGCGAATACTGGTTCTCCCGTTCTAGTTTATTGAGCTACAAAAAAAGTATCTCATATCATTCCTTATCAGAGGAAGAAAATTAAAACATGAACTTATTGTACTTCAAAATATTAAGCACCTATTTTTTAAAAAATATGTCTTTTCCTGTTAGGAGATAGGTGGACTTTGTAGACACTAAAACTTCTTTCAACATCCACAGAAACCAATGGGGCATACTCTGTATTCACTCGGAATGGCAGCTCTACAGATGTCACAGATTCCTCAGTATCTGCATTCTTCTGTCTTTGGCAACGCCATCTAAATGCTCCCACAAGGAAGTAAAGTTTCCCATTGTTTTCCCTGTTTAATCCTGCTAAAACCCTCGTGCAACATAGCACTACACTCAGTTCAATATCCCCAGCGAATAATGATCAGGAAATGTGGAAGGAGGAGGCCAATGAATTACCCATCCGCAACAACGCGACTCGGAGTTTACAGTAGAATCTAGTTCTGAACAAGAACGGAGTGTTTTGAGATGTCGTATCCGTTCCTCATGGATTCACAGACCCTGCGAAGGGCATCGGCAACCGGGTCATATGCTTCAACTTAGAGAACAGATATTTCAATTTGTTAACATCTGAAACCGGGTATGGAGCGTGGTCCATAACCATCACAAAAACTCTTTCAAATTCGATGCCACTAGGCCACAGATTTTAACAAAGTCCATGATTGATTTCATTACTGTACTGGCAAAGGATTTATGCAGCTCATACATTTTTAACAACGTGGGCTTCGCTTTCTCGCTTGCTAGCTGAAAAAATGTTCCAAACATGTAGTTCCATTGACTCTATGAATTCAGTCAGACACTTTCTGTAAGGCTTGACGAAACTGCAATCGTCCGGTCATAGCTGTGGGTGAATAAAACGTTCTCGGTTTTCACGCAGCGTCAATTAGAATAAAATACTCTAGCTTTCGATGACCATCTCCGCCATCGTCGTCAGGAGATGGTCATCGAAAGCTCGAGGATTTTATTCGAATTGACGCTGCTTGAAAACCAAGAATGTTTTATTCATGTATGCCGTCGCGGAAGACTCAAACGACACATGACTGTGGGTACTTTGATTGCTATGGGAGGTGGTTGGTACTGCAACATCTGAAATACTGGTTCACTTTACTACAAGAACGATCAAAGGACGTACTTAACATTATACAAGTCTTTGACACAGGACTGTGTCGAATGCTTGCAACTGTCATTGAACAGTAAGGCATCACGTGGTGTACATATTTACGAACACTTCTCTTGATGGTCGAGTTCGACATTTACAAAAGTAAAGTTTCATCTGAGACTTGAGTAGCCCTGAAGTCCTAGATGACGTTGACTGCTTCATCCATGGCCAACGAGATATATGGGCCCTGCACGAACTTGTAACGTCACACTTGTCCGCATAGCTTCACGAATCTTCGGCTCCTGGCAGGGACCATGGGGAATCAGTATGTAATTGAAAAGATACCAATTAAAGGTCTTTCATTTCTCGTGTGTTATCGAGAGCATACATGCATTTAACCAAGCAGTCAGGAATTATTAACTCATCTGAAATAGTTACTCAGACACCGCCAGAGGCGGCTGCTGGCACTCGTGAGAACTGAAATAGCTACTCCCCGTCGCAGACGCAGCATGCACTAGTAAGACCTGCAGTGTCGCGTGCTGTGATGTACACACCGTGGCCTTTCTTTCTCGTGGGCCTCACTTCATCGCAGGTCACGAACAGGAGCAGAGTGAGCCCATGCTTGGCGTTATGTCAGCCTCCGTGCGATGGCGCTGCAGTGCTGAGAGAGAGGACGTGAGGACGTGTCTTCAGAAGCGTCTCCCATTCGTTGTTGCAAATTACAGCGAGACATCGCTAATGTCTGCGGAACCGATGCGCGTTACCGACTTTGGTGTGGCAACATGACCTTCAGATGATATCACTCATTCTCCTTGATTTTTTGTACGGTTTTCTGCTAAACAGATTTCATATATTTCTATTTAAAGTACTCCCATCGGGTATTGAGGTAAGAAAAATTTGGAGTAGGAATTAAAATCCATAAAAACTTTGAGGTTTGCCGATGACATTGTAATTCTGTCAGAGGCAGCGAAGGACCTGGAAGAGCAGTTGAACGGAATGAACAGTGTCTTGAAAGGAGGATATAAGATGAACATCAACAAAAGCAAAACGAGGATAATGTAATGTAGTCGAATTAAATCTGATGATGCTGAGGGAATTAGATTAGGAAATGAGACACTTAAAGTAATAGATGAGTTTTGCTACTCGGGGAGCAAAGTAACTGATGATGCTCGAAGTAGAGAGGATATAAAATGGAGACTAGCAATGGCAAGGAAAGCGTTTCTGGAGAAGAGAAATTAAGATTGAGTATAAGTGTCAGGAAGTCGTTTCTGAAAGTACTTGTATGGAGTGTAGTCACGTATGGAAGTGAAACATGGATGATAAACACTTTAGACAAGAGGGGAAGAGAAGCTTTCGAAATGTGGTGCTACAGAAGAATGCTGAAGATTAGATGGGTAGATCACGTAACTAATGAGGAGATACTGAAAAGAATTGGGTGGGGGGGGGGGAGGGGAGAGGAAGTAGTGGCACAACTTGACTAGAAGAAGAGATTGGTTGGTAGGACATGTTCTGAGGCATCAAGGTATCACAAATTTAGTGTTGGAGAGCAGCGTGGAGGGTAAAAATCGTAGAGGAAGACCAAGAGATGAATGCAGTTAGCAGATTCGGAAGGATGTAGGGTGAGTAGTTACTTGGAGATGAAGAAGCTTGCACATGATAGGGTTGCATGGAGAGCTGCATCAAACCACTCTCTGGACTGAAGACTACAGCAACAACTACGAGGTATTTTTTAAGAAACCCCTTGAAGGGGGGATAATATGCTTTATCGAGTGGAATTCCTGGTTGTGTACGAGGTGCCCTCAAACCAATGTTGAATTCATTCAAATTTTTGCTTTTTGAAGAACAATGTCCAAATCCATTTTGTAATGAAGATTGTCGTGATTTGTTTGTTTGAAGAGTCTCGTTCTGTTGTTGCTTAGCCATGGAAATGTCTGATGCGATCTCGCTGCTGTTCCTCACCTAAGAAAATTCCTGAGTTGCAAATAGTAGATTCCATAACAGTTCCATCAAAAGGACGGAATGAAAAGGATAGAATGAAACACGTTCCTTGTTATTGGTTGCTGAATCTGGGCTTTCAGTCCTGCATTTACTGAAAGTGATAGGCTTACTATTTGCATTTTCACTGCAGGCCGAGGAGATGTTAACTGTAAGTTAAATATTTTATATTTGAAACTGCATACAAATAGAAGTAAACTCTAAGCCATTTCCTGTGTAAATAATTAAATGGGCTTAAGAAGGTCACTGAAAAGCTACAGTAAAAGCTAAAAGGGGAAAAGTGTTGAAAATCCGCATTTCGCAACTTAGGCAAGATTTCACACTGTGGTATCTTTCCGACGATTTTTTATTTACCCTAAAAAATAAAGATGTGTGCCTAAAAGTCCTTACCCTGGATATCACACATATCAGCCAGCGCACCCGCTTGCAGTAAATTCTCATGCAGAAGTTACTCATATTTCAGCTTAAAATGTTTTGTCAAATTTTTGTTGACCTTTTGCTCAGTGCACATTCCGCTGAAAATACTTTTTTGGTTATAACTTCCGTAACTATTTTTCAGACGCTCTGAACCTAAAACAGTGTTATAAATCCAGAGAACATCTGGAATTAAGTATAGATATTAGTTTGTGACGTTCTAAATTATGATAATAATGACAGTAAAGCACTACGATGAGCTAGCATTCCACAAGATCCGCGTGGGAGTAGTAAATGTAATTCACTTACCAAATTTCCTTGGATTATCGTGTCCGGTGACAGGAAAGGGGGTGACATTACTTGGCACCAGCCTGGTAAAAAAAGAAAAAGACTATTGCAAACAGATAGATGTTCCAGTTCAGAGACCATTTGAAGAGTTCCATAAGGTGTAATGGATATGAAATCTCTAAACTATTTCGCTGCTATCCTCCTCGCAACAGAAAATGCCATGTGTTTCAAGGTTTTAAAGCTTCAAGTAGCGATGTGTTTTCCTTATGTTACCAACCAATGTCAAAATCTACTGAAATTTGAGTATATAAAGTATTTACAAGTAACTGAACGCAATCTGCCTGACATATGCATCTACTTCTATACCTAAATCTACATGATTACTCTGAAATTCACAATTAAGTGCCTTCGAGAGGGTCCATAAAACCACCTTCACGATACTTCTCTACCGTTCCACTCTCGAACAGCGTGAGGGAGAAACGAACACTTAACTCTTTCCGTGCGAGATTGATCATTATTTCTCCCTATGTTAGTGGGAGCCAACAAAATATTTTCACACTCTGTGTGATGACTAAACTTTCATGTGAAGGTCCTGCTGCAGTGAGAAACGCCTTTTTTTTTAGTAACTGCTGACCCAATTCGTGTATTATACGTGAGTTCAAATGTGTGTGAAATCTTATGGGACTTAACTGATAAGGTCATCAGTCCCTAAGCTTACACATTACTTAACCTAAAGTATCCTAAGGACAAACACACACACACCCATGCTCGAGGGAGGACTCGAACCTCCGCCGGAATCAGCCGCACAGTCCATGACTGCAGCGCGTAGACCGCTCGGCTAATCCCGCGCGGCTCGTGTATTATATCCCGGGCGCCCTACTATTTTCGTGATAATACAAAACGAGCCCTTCTTTGAACTTATTCGATGTCCTCCATCAGTCGTACCTGGTGCAGATACTACGCCGTGCAGCAATACTCCAGAACAGGACGCACAAACGTAGTATGGGCAGTCTCTTTAATAAACCTGTTACATTTTCTAAGAGATTTTCCAATAAATTGCAGACGACATTGCCTATGTGATGGTTCCAATTTAAGGTATAAGAATTTGAGTTTACAGCCTTTATACTGGTGTGATTTGTCATGTAACCGAAATTTAGCGGATTTCTTTACGCCTGTGGCTGTCTTCACATCTTTTATTATTTAGAGTCAACTGCCCCGTTTTCCACCACACAGATATCTTGTCTAAATCTTCTGGAAATACTTTTCGATCATCTGATGACTTTATAAGACGATAAATGACAGCATCATCTGCAATGAAATGAAATGATTGTATGGCGTTATTGGTCGGGAGACGCCATCTGGGGTCGTTCGGCCGTCTAGTGGAAGTCTTTTTATTTGACACCACTTCGTCGACTTTCGTGTCGGTGATGATCAAATGCTGAGGAGGACAACACAAAACCCTATCCCTGAGCGGATCAAATCTCCAACCCGATTGGAAATCGAACCTGGGCCGCCTTCATGGGAGTCAGTTACATAGACCACCCAAGTACTTAGGACAGCATCATCTGCAACCGCTCTAAGAGGGCCACTCAGATTGTCAACTACGATGTTTATGTAGGTCACCAACAGCATAGGGCCTATAACAGTTCCTTGAGGAACACCAGACATAACTTCTGCTTTCCTCTATGACAATCCGTCAGTTATTACGAGCTGTGACCTTCTGACAGGAAATCACGAATCCAATCACGCAAGTGAGGCGATACTTCACAGGCACGCAATTTGATTAGACGTCTCTTGTGAGAAACGGTGTCACAAGCCTTCTGGAAATCTAAAAATATGGAATCAATTTGACGTTCCTTGTCGATAGCACCCATTGAGACCTAGTGGTCAAGGAAGGCAAGATTCCTTTACGATTGTGGACGGGGCCGTAACCTTTTGCTATTGGTTGGCTTTTCTTTTAATCACACACAATTTATTTAAAATCAACAACAAATTAAAATAATGGCAATAATTTAAGAATTGTTTCATGGCTGAAGGCCTTAATGGCAATACATTAAGAATAGATTAACTATTACAGTTATTAAAATATAAAAGACAAGTGAGCAAGGTCTTAAAGCTCGCTGCAAAAATACAATTGCCAAATTAAAGTTTTAAGATAAGTAACGACACTCACAGCTGAAGACCTTAATGGCAATAAATTAAGAATTGTGTAACTTGTTGCAACTTACAAACTACATTTATTAAAATATTGAAAACAAATCACCAAGGTCTTAAAAGTTAACTGCTAAAATACAATTGCCACATTAGAATTGTAAGACAAGTATCGACAGTCACAGCTGAAGGCCTTTAACGCCAAGAATGGCAAATATTATACAAAAATTCAACAAACATACTGCCAACCAGCAAGGTAATAGCAAAAGTTAATTTAAAAGACGGCAACTGATCAAAAAACAGGTGAGACAAAACGACAGCAGACTTGTTAGCACAACTGTTTAAACTTACTGTAACACCAAGAATGGTAATTACATTAAAAAAAATTGGAAACACACAATAAAACAGCAAATATAGGAACAAGGTTAATTCAGAAGGACAAGCAACTGGTCACCAAACAGGTGAGACAAATGATGGTAACTTGGTAATACAATAATAAAATAATAACGTAATAATGAAACACAAGGGCTAGTCACAGACAGTGCTCCAGGAATCGACCTCTGAGTAGGTCAGGCTAAAAACACTTTCGCGAGCGATGAGAAGGGCAGCCAAGTGTTGCAGTCATTTCACAAGACGGTAACTCAGACTAGTGGTAGTCTAACGAATGACTAATGATAATCTGCTGAAGCTACCTAACGTCGGATAACCAATGCAACGATGGAACACCACGCCAAAGCCGGAACTGGCAGTCAGCACTACATCCTCAGAATGCTCTGTTTAGAGCGTCCAAAACGAGAAAGGAACCACTACAACCAGAGTAGAAGAAACACCAACCGTCCAGCAAATCAAGGATACTGTCAAAACTCTAATCCTTACTGGAAAGCAGCGGCAAGGTGAGGAAACGTACACTGCTGTTACATACACTAACTTCCAGGGCAGGTCACTGGAGCGTTAGTGGCCATCAGGCAGCAAAAATACCGCTGGTTGAACTTAACAAATAGTAACACATAGAATGCAGTAAATATTAACAAGAAGACGAGGAAAGCTAATTACGTATATCCGCCTTCCCCCAAGCACGCCACTCACTGCTCTTCGTCTCGGCGACACTGCGAACAGAACCACGAATCCAAGTTACTGGAGAATCGCGAGATCTCACAATGGTGGTGGTTTCACTGCTAGGATTAAAATCCACTCAACTTAAAGCTTGTTGGATCTGGTTGACGACTAGGTCGTGCACTCTCGCGACCACGGCCCTTCCATCCGGCAGTGCATGCGTGCCATCAGCGGTTCCGGCGTGTTCTGGCACTGCCCTCTTGGCTCTTCCGGAGTCCCCAACCGAACTGCTCACTCACACGACCCAGAACAACAGCGACGTCACCCCAAAGATAAGGCCACACTTACTACATATAGAAAACGCCGCTGCTGCCGCTAGTGGACAGGCAGTGGTTGTAAAACCAGGTGGCGCCAGTCAACACAAGAAGAATACAAACAACCGCAACCATGTCAACTAAACGATACAGTCTGGCCTCCAACAGAGGACGAAAACCTACAATAGCACCAACTGGAGCCGCAGCACGTCTCACCCATTAGTTCCTGAGAATGAAGAGCTAGTTGCCTTTCAGAAGAACAAAGTGTAAGCTTTTGATAATGAACCGTTTTCTTGGACGTAATTCGTAATAAATTTCCCTTATTTCACGTCTATGGTCACAAACTTGTAGGTCTTCAGACTACTGGTTTCGGTCAGCAGTGACCATCTTCAGATCTGTTTTATAAACATTATTCTACATTCTCAGGTCACTGTTCCATTCGCGATCATGTCGCCGTTTGTGTAATTTGTATTATCCTAGGACACATATGTTGCAAACGCCTGCTGCAATTCGACGATAGTGGTATGTGTCCCTAATGGAGCAGATTATTCCTATTTCCTTTATGTAAACGGAAGGGAGATCACTGCTTTCAGCTGCAGTATGACATTAAGCGGAATCAGATGCGCCAAGCGAAAATGTGTAGTGTACCGGGATTCGAACCCAGGATCACCTGCTTACTTTTTTTCTTCATTTTGTTCGCTATAGTTCGTTGCGTTTGGTCTGGGCGGACAAGATATCCGTTCATGTAATTGACTCAGTGTTTTTTTTATTACAGAGGGCACGCAGCCCTCTGACCGAACAGGCTGAGCTACCGTGCCGGCACTTAATAGGCAGGTGCGGTAACCAATGTGCCGTGCGGGACACAGCGTTATCGCAACTGCACGGTCTACCCCGGTACGCCTCACACCTCTCCACACTTCCACCGAGAACCACCTTTCAGCAGTCCCTATCCATTATACTTCTGTTCGCCACTCAGAGATTCCCACAGGAGATCGGACGTGTTACGTGCATTCGCAATGAAGAAAGTGGATCCGCTGCCCAGCCAGGCTTGACAATTTTATGAATGCATGGTGTCTGGCTGCTTAATGTCCCGCTGCAGCTAAAAACAGTGATCTCCCTTCCATTTACATATATAGCTTCACGGCTGCGGTATCTGCATGGTGTCTGTTCTTTCGAAGGAACAGACACCATTCATTCTTAAAACCTATTTCCTTTCTTGCATATTGGGAACGGATCTTTCAACTAGCGTGTGTTTGTGTATGATTGCTGAGTATGAAGCTACTGTATCAAAATACTGTGAAACGAACTTGACTGTTATACACTTAGGGCCTGTGGCCTTGCCTTTATTACGTGTTTTAAGCTGCTGTCTTACACCGAGGATATATATTTCTAAGTTACTCATGTTGACAGTTGCTCTTGATTCGAATTCCAGAATATTTACTTCTGACACAAAAATATTACATACAAATGTTTCAGCAACTTTGTAATCTCAGTTTAAAACATAACAGCTAGTAACTAACTACCTGCTAGATTGTAAAGAATTATCATTAATATTGTAAGTAGGCTGTTTATGTTTTCTTATTGGCAACGTTACGTAGCGCTCTGTACGAAAATCACTGGCTGTGCTGTGTGCAGTCTATAGCTAGTTTGCATTGTTGTCTGCCATTGTAGTGTTGGGCAGCGGCAGCTGGATGTGAACAGCGCGTAGCGTTGCGCAGTTGGAGGTGAGCCGCCAACAGTGGTGGATGTGGGGAGAGAGATGGCGGAGTTTTGAAATTACATATATTATGACTTTTTATGATACACTCCTGGAAATGGAAAAAAGAACACATTGACACCGGTGTGTCAGACCCACCATACTTGCTCCGGACACTGCGAGAGGGCTGTACAAGAGATGATCACACGCACGGCACAGCGGACACACCAGGAACCGCGGTGTTGGCCGTCGAATGGCGCTAGCTGCGCAGCATTTGTGCACCGCCGCCGTCAGTGTCAGCCAGTTTGCCGTGGCATACGGAGCTCCATCGCAGTCTTTAACACTGGTAGCATGCCGCGACAGCGTGGACGTGAACCGTATGTGCAGTTGACGGACTTTGAGCGAGGGCGTATAGTGGGCATGCGAGAGGCCGGGTGGACGTACCGCCGAATTGCTCAACACGAGGGGCGTGAGGTCTCCACAGTACATCGATGTTGTCGCCAGCGGTCGGCGGAAGGTGCACGTGCCCGTCGACCTGGGACCGGACCGCAGCGACGCACGGATGCACGCCAAGACCGTAGGATCCTACGCAGTGCCGTAGGGGACCGCACCGCCACTTCCCAGCAAATTAGGGACACTGTTGCTCCTGGGGTATCGGCGAGGTCCATTCGCAACCGTCTCATGAATCTGGGCTACGGTCCCGCACACCGTTAGGCCGTCTTCCGCTCACGCCCCAACATCGTGCAGCCCGCCTCCAGTGGTGTCGCGACAGGCGTGAATGGAGGGACGAATGGAGACGTGTCGTCTTCAGCGATGAGAGTCGCTTCTGCCTTGGTGCCAATGATGGTCGTATGCGTGTTTGGCGCCGTGCAGGTGAGCGCCACAATCAGGACTGCATACGACCGAGGCACACAGGGCCAACACCCGGCATCATGGTGTCGGGAGCGATCTCCTACACTGGCCGTACACCACTGGTGATCGTCGAGGGGACACTAAATAGTGCACGGTACATCCAAACCGTCATCGAACCCATCGTTCTACCATTCCTAGACCGGCAAGGGAACTTGCTGCTCCAACAGGACAATGCACGTCCGCATGTATCCCGTGCCACCCAACGTGCTCTAGAAGGTGTAAGTCAACTACCCTGGCCAGCAAGATCTCCGGATCTGTCCCCCATTGAGCATGTTTGGGACTGGATGAAGCGTCGTCTCACGCGGTCTGCACGTCCAGCACGAACGCTGGTCCAACTGAGGCGCCAGGTGGAAATGGCATGGTAAGCCGTTCCACAGGACTACATCCAGCATCTCTACGATCGTCTCCATGGGAGAATAGCAGCCTGCATTGCTGGGAAAGGTGGATATACACTGTACTAGTGCCGACATTGTGCATGCTCTGTTGCCTGTGTCTATGTGCCTGTGGTTCTGTCAGTGTGATCATGTGATGTATCTGACCCCAGGAATGTGTCAATAAAGTTTCCCCTTCCTGGGACAATGAATTCACGGTGTTCTTATTTCAGTTTCCAGGAGTATAGCTTTACAGCTGCGGTATCTGCATGGTGTCTGTTCTTTCGAAGGAACAGACACCATTCATTCTTAAAACCTATTTCCTTTCTTGGATATTGGGAACGGATCTTTCAACTAGCGTGTGTTTGTATATGATTGCTGAGTAAGAAGCTACTATATCAAAATACTCTGAAACGAACTTGACTGTTATACACTTAGAGCCTGTGGCCTTGCCTTTATTACGTGTTTTAAGCTGCTGTCTTACACCGAGGATATGTACTTCTAAGTTACTCATGTTGACAGTTGTTCTTGATTCGAATTCCAGAATATTTACTTCTGACACAAAAATATTACATACAAATGTTTCAGCAACTTTGTAATCTCAGTTTAAAACATTACAGGTAGTAACTACGTGCTATATTAAAAAGAATTATCATTAGTATGTTTGATGAATAATGTTTTTGCGTTTCAATTCGTAAGAAATTATTGCACTGTTTCTATCACACCTCTGCCATACGCTCTTGTTCACACTATACTACAGCACTTTACATGAATATTCTTTATATTTAGGAGTGGCATAACTTTAAGAAAGAAAATAGAGAAATGTGAGATTGAGAGCAGAAACAAAAAATATCAGAAACAAAAAATCAAGTTAATACATACAGAAGGACTTTACAGCGAGAAGAATTTCAAAAAACTCTGGAAGATATAATTTGAAACGAGGCTCCTGGATTAGACGACATTTCCTCAAAATTATTGACATCCTCAAGATACCTGGCCAAGATGAAACTGTTTCAACCGGTGTAAAAGGGATAGGAAGAAGACGAAAATTCAAGAATAATATAATAAATACAGTTCCAAAGAAGGCAAGTGCTAACAGGCTGAAATATCGTCTGTCAGTTCGATAAGTTCAAAAATGGTTCAAATGGCTCTGAGCACTATGGGACTCAACTGCTGTGGTCATAAGTTCCCTAGAACTTAGAACTACTTAAACCTAACTAACTTAAGGACATCACACACATCCATGCCCGAGGCAGGATTCGAACCTGCGACCGTAGCGGTCGTGCGGTTCCAGACTGTAGCGCCTTTAACCGCTCGGCCACTCCGGCCGGCAGTTCGATAAGTCATAGCTGAAAAATGTTGTAGTGAAATACATGCAGAAGCATGTCAAAACTAGTACATGGTGAATTTGAGGAAGAACAGACTGGATTATAGAAAAATGCAGGAGTATGCGAAGCAATGCCGAAGTTCGACGTACCACAGAAGATAGATTGAAGAAGAGAAAACCTACGTTTGTAGCAATTCTATATTTAGACGAGGATTTTGACAATATTGACTGGAGTACACTCTTCGATTATGTGAAGGTAGTAGCCGAACATTATCGACTGCTTATACACAAACAAGATGGCAATTATAAGAATCGACGTATAAGGAAAGCAGTAGTCGTGAAGGAAGTTAGACAGCGTTGCAGGCTATGTCCAACATTACTTCAGCTGTACACTGAACAAGCTGTGGTGGAAACCAAAGAGCATAGACAATAAATAGTGCACAAGAAGTGAATAGGGGCTTTAGAAATAATGAATGACGAAGATTAAATGTACTAGGTCGAATAAGTAATGAAAAGGTGCTGAATCTAACTCGAGGAAAAAGAAATTTATTGTGCAAGTAGGAGAATAAAGTTATCTTTCGGAACAATTTGACCCTTGACCTCTGGGTCATCTACACGCTGAAGCAGGGCCCAACATGTTGCCGTCACCACTGCTGCCCCCTCTCACCACCCTTCCCGAAGCCGCACCCTGGTCTAAGCCACTCGTCTGCCCCTTCCCACCACTCCCGCTATCCTACTACTTCCCTCCCCTTCCTCTCTCCTCCCCCTTATCCTGGCACTTTTCCCTCCTCCTTCACTTTCCCTCACATTATCCTGCCATATCTCCGCACCCCTACCCATCTCCTTCATAATCATCATCATCCTTTACTTGGAAATAAGCCACTTGGCTTGTAAGCCACATGCATTACTGTGTACACATATTTAGCTCTTCCAATCACAACTCAGTATTTTACAACCATATCAGCTCATCTCATCACATTTCTAAACTCCTTATTAAGTCACACTCTTTCCCCCTTTTTTACTTGATTTCCTGGAACTACGACACTAATGGAGTCCTTCAGCAAGTACGGGCGGAACATGTGAACTTTCGTGGGCAATTGTGTTGGCAATTGGGTAACGTCTGCTTGGTGTCGGAGATATTCGCGCCATTACCAAAGTTAGTTCGTTTTCCGTAGCTGGAGGGCGGTGGGAGTCAGAAAGATGAAGTATAACACTACGAGCATTTTTTGAGATGATGTTGTTGGTTTATTTTGCTACATTTTCTGTTTTCGATATAGCGATTGTAAGCAGGATATCTTAAACACATTTGTGTTTACCTTGAGGATCTCATCTTCTTAAATATTTTTAAGCAAAATGTAAAACAGTGTGCCTACTATTTTCTGCTGTTTTGCCCCATTAAGTTGCAACAAACAAAGTAGAATGCGCTAAATTTTGATGACACAGCCACACATGTGGGCAGCCTCTGTTATCCCATATATTATGGAATGGTGTATACGAAATTTGAGCTTAATCGTGTAACGTTTTTACAGTCGTCTCAGTAAGATTTCACTTCACCAACGAGGTGACCTATGCAACTTTCCAGTCTTTGGGTACGGATCTTTCGTCGAGAGAACGGTAGTATATGATTGTTTAGTATGGAGCTATTGTATCAGCATACTCCAAAAGGAACCTAATTGGTATACAGTCTGGACCTGAAGACTTGCTTTTATTAAGTGATTTAAATTGCTTCACTACTCCGACGATATTTACTTCTACGTTACTCATGTTGGCAGTTGTTCTCGATTCGAATTCTGGAATACTTACTTCGTCTTCTTTTGTGAAAGCATTTGGGAAGCCTGTGTTTAGTAACACTGCTTTGGCATCACTGTCTTCGGTAGTATCTACATTGCTATCGCACAGAGAAGGCATTGATTGTTTCTTGCCGCTAACATACTTCACACACGACCAGAATCGCTTTGGATTTTCTGCCAGGTTTCGAGACAAAGTTTCGTTGTGGAAACTGTTATAGGCATCTCGCATTGAAGACCGCGCTAAATTTCGAGCTTCTGTAAAAGATCGTCAATCTTGCGAATTTTGCGTCTGTTTGAATTTGGCATGTTTGTTTCGTTGTTTCTGCAACAGTGTTCTAACCCGTTTTGTGTACCAAGGAGAATCAGCTGTGTCGTTTGTTAATACGACTTAAGTCCTTATGACTTTGATTTTATTCTGAAGATGAAGGAACCACGTCGTGGCATTCGCTTCAGAACTGTTCCTGAGATTCGACAGGCAGTAGACAGCTTCATTCGCACAAACAACAGAACAGGCTCTGCTAACTGGATACTGCGCCTTCCACATCGCTGGCTGGCAACGGGTTCTACACAACGCTGGTGACTACTTCGAAGGACAGTAACTGGTGCAAACATGTAACTCTTTTGTATCGATTGTGAATAAATACACTAATGGCCATTCAGATTGCTACACCAAGAAGAAATGCAGATGTTAAACGGGTATTCACTGGAGAAATACACTCCTGGAAATGGAAAAAAGAACACATTGACACCGGTGTGTCAGACCCACCATACTTGCTCCGGACACTGCGAGAGGGCTGTACAAGCAATGATCACACGCACGGCACAGCGTACACACCAGGAACCGCGGTGTTGGCCGTCGAATGGCGCTAGCTGCGCAGCATTTGTGCACCGCGGCCGTCAGTGTCAGCCAGTTTGCCGTGGCATACGGAGCTCCATCGCAGTCTTTAACACTGGTAGCATGCCGCGACAGCGTGGACGTGAACCGTATGTGCAGTTGACGGACTTTGAGCGAGGGCGTATAGTGGGCATGCGGGAGGTCGGGTGGACGTACCGCCGAATTGCTCAACACGTGGGGCGTGAGGTCTCCACAGTACATCGATGTTGTCGCCAGTGGTCGGCGGAAGGTGCACGTGCCCGTCGACCTGGGACCGGACCGCAGCGACGCACGGATGCTCGTCAAGAACGTAGGATCCTACGCAGTGCCGTAGGGGACCGCACCGCCACTTCCCAGCAAATTAGGGACACTGTTGCTCCTGGGGTATCGGCGAGGACCATTCGCAACCGTCTCCATGAAGCTGGGCTACGGTCCCGCACACCGTTAGGCCGTCTTCCGCTTACGCCCCAACATCGTGCAGCCCGCCTCCAGTGGTGTCGCGACAGGCGTGAATGGAGGGACGAATGGAGACGTGTCGTCTTCAGCGATGAGAGTCGCTTCTGCCTTGGTGCCAATGATGGTCGTATGCGAATTTGGCGCCGTGCAGGTGAGTGCCACAATCAGGACTGCATACGACCGAGGCACACACAGCCAACACCCGGCATCATGGTGTGGGGAGCGATCTCCTACACTGGCCGTACACCACTGGTGATCGTCGAGGGGACACTGAATAGTGCACGGTACATCCAAACCGTCATCGAACCCATCGTTCTACCATTCCTAGACCGGCAAGGGAACTTGCTGTTCCAACAGGACAATGCACGTCCGCATGTATCCCGTGCCACCCAACGTGCTCTAGAAGGTGTAAGTCAACTACCCTGGCCAGCAAGATCTCCGGATCTGTCCCCCATTGATCATGTTTGGGACTGGATGAAGCGTCGTCTCACGCGGTCTGCACGTCCAGCACGAACGCTTGTCCAACTGAGGCGCCAGGTGGAAATGGCATGGCAAGCCGTTCCACAGGACTACATCCGGCATCTCTACGATCGTCTCCATGGGAGAATAGCAGCCTGCATTGCTGCGAAAGGTGGATATACACTTTACTAGTGCCGACATTGTGCATGCTCTGTTGCCTGTGTCTATGTGCCTGTGGTTCTGTCAGTGTGATCATGTGATGTATCTGACCCCAGGAATGTGTCAATAAAGTTTCCCCTTCCTGGGACAATGAATTCACGGTGTTCTTATTTCAATTTCCAGGAGTGTATATTATACTAGAACAGACATATGATTACATTTTCACGCAATTTGGGTGCATAGATCCTGAGAAATCAGTACCCAGAAGAACCACCTATGGCCGTAATAACGGCCTTGATGCGCCTGGGCATTGAGTCAAACAGAGCTTGGATGGAGTGTACAGGCACAGCTGCCCATGCAGCTTTAACACGATACCACAGTTCATCAAGAGTAGTGACTGGCGTAATGTGACGAGCCAGTTGTTCGGCCACCATTGACCAGACGTTTTCAATTGGTAAGAGATCTGGAGAACGTGCTGGTCAAGGCAGCACTCAACATTTCCTGTATCCAGAAAGGCCCGTACAGGACCTTCAACATGCGGTCGTGCATTATCCTGCTGAAATGAAGGGTTTCGCAGGGATCGAATGAAGGGTAGAGCCACGGGCCGTAACACATCTGAAATATAACGTCCACTGTTCAAAGTGCCGTCAATGCGAACAAGACGTGACCGAGACGTGTAACCAATGGCACCCCCTACCATCACGCCCTGTGATACGCCAGTATGGCGATGACGAATACACGTTTCCAATGTGCGTTCACCGCGATATCGCCAAACATGGATGCGACCATCATGATTCTGTAAACAGAACCGGGATTCATCCGAAAAAATGACGTTTTGTCCTTCGTGCTGTCAACTACACTACTGGCCATTAAAATTGCTACACCAAGAAGAAATGCAGATGATAAACGGGTATTCATTGGACAAGTATATTATACTGGAACTGACATTTGATTACATTTACACGCAATTTGGGTGCATAGATCCTGATAAATCAATACCCAGAACAACCACCACTGGCCGTAATAACGGCCTTCATACACCTGGGCATTGAGTCAAACAGAGCGTGGATGGCGTGTACAGGTACAGCTACCCATGCAGCTTCAACACGAAACCACATTTCATCAAGAGTAGTGACTGGCGGATTGTGACCAGCCAGTTGGTCGGCCAGTATTGAACAGACGTTTTCAGTTGGTGAGAGATCCGTGGAATGTGCTGGCCAGGGCAGCAGTCTAACATTTTCTGTATCCCGAAAGGCCCGTGCAGGACCTGCAACATGCGGTCGTGCATTATCCTGTTGAAATGTAGGGTTTCGCAGGGATCGAATGAAGGGAAGAGCCGCGGGTCGTAACACATCTGAAATGTAACGTCCACTGTTCAAAGTGCCGTCAATGCGAACAAGAGGTGACCCAGACATGTAACCAATGGTACCCCATGCCATCGCGACCGGTGATACGCCAGTGTGGAGATGACGAATACACGCATCCAATGTGCATTCATCGCGATGTCGCCAATCCACGGATGCGACCATCACGATGCTGTAAACAGAACCTAGATTCATCCGAAAAATTGACGTTTTACCATTGGTGCACCCAGGTTCGTCGTTGAGTCCACCATCGCAGGCGCTCCTGTCTGTGATGCAGCGTCAAGGGTAACCGCAGCCATGGTCTCCGAGCTGATAATCCATGCTGCTGCAAACGTCGTCGATCTGTTCGTGCAGATAGTTGTTGTCTTGCAAACGTCCCCATCTGTTGGCTCAGGGATCGAGACGTGGCTGCACGATCCGTTACAGCCATGCCGATAAGATGCCTGTCATCTCGACTCCTAGTGATACGAGGCCGTTGAGATCCAGCACGGCGTTGCCTCCTGAACCCACCGATTCCATGTTCTGCTAACGGTCATTGGATCTCGACCAACGCGAGCAGCAATGTCGCGATATGATAAACCGCAATCGCGATAGGCTACAGTCCGACCTTTATCAAAGTCGGAAACGTGATGGTATGCATTTTTCCTCCCTACACGGGGCATCACAAGAACGTTTCACCAGGCAACTTCGGTCAACTGCTGTTTGTGTGTGAAAAACCGGATGGAAACTTTCCCCATGTCAGAACGTTGTAGGTGTCGCCACCGGCGCCAACCTTGTGTGAATGCTCTGAAAAGCTAATCATTTGCAAATCACAGCTTCGTCTTCCTGTCGGTTAAATTTCGCGTCTGTAGCACGTCATCTTCGTGGTGTAGCAATTTTAATGGCCAGTAGTGTAGTTTCCACTACTTTAGTTCCAACCTCTGTATAACACACAGATCAGGAGATATGACGTCGTGAACACTGAAATGCTTGAAGATGTGTACCATGATGCATGGCATTTAAATTTATTACCTCTTTGCTACCATCCCTAATCGCAACATATTCCATATACTGTATCCACATAATTCTCTAAACACACTTACATAAATATATTATTGTTCGACTCGGAGTTCAAGAGATATGGCGTCATAAACAGTGAGCTGTGTTAAAAAATGAAATTTAATACACCGATTTTTTACTGCTATGAAACTCCTAGTGTCGAAACAATGAAGGAAATCGCAGACATCTGACAACACGTTTGACAAATTTCAACTATGAAGTGCAAACAAGTACAGGCGAAAACAAAAAGACGAGACGTTTAAAAAATCGCGCTGTAGCAAGCAAATCATCTTCACCCGGTGATCAGAAACTGTCCAGGATCACGTTTCTTAATCTGGATACCAAACTTATACATTTTTACATTATGCATATCTTTTCATGACAACTTAATGATTTCGAAGGTATTTTCACTTATACATCGACACAAAGTGTGTTAGATGTTACACTACAAATCCAGTTCACTTTGTGTTTTCGTTTCTAATAGGAAATCGGCAACATGAATATCTGGGCAATTACGGGTTCCTCAGCTAAGTCAACATAGCTTAGATAACTCTAAATAAAAGTTTGAGAAAACAATTCTTCTCCCATGTACTCTCACAAACAGAGATTGGATTGTATAACATACTACAGAGGTGGAACTTGAAAGATTATTACGAAATTTTATTCATTGTTTCTTTCGAAATACATTACAGTGATGTGAATTGTACACAAACAGTGTTATGAGTGGACGAAGCGAATGGAGTGAAGAGCAGTTCAGACACCTCTCGAGTCGACGTGGGCGTCAGTGGTGCTTGAACTGCTCGCCGACCTGGTAGGCCACCCCCTCGTGGAGGACGGAGCTGCCCCCTGGGCCCTCAGCAGTGACGAAGCTGCCCTTCTGGAGGCCGGCCGGCCGGTAGGGGTAGACGTAGGGGTAGTAGACGGGCACGCCCTGGCCCTCCACCACCACCACGCCACGCTGCAGGGCGGTCGCCGGGTAGTACCATGGCCAGTAGCCGTAGTACTGTGGACCCTCCAGGCCCACCGTCGTTGACGCCACCAGCATTGCCAGGAGCAACTGCCAACAGTAGAATCCTGTTCACACATGTCCCAGGGTAACTCAACTCGCTATGTACAGCTTGTGACGTACGTGGTAACACTCATGAATTTTTTTCTCCATTGGTACTGTAGCTGGAATGCTGAAATTTCACGTCGATACGTTGACGCCAGCAGTATTTCCAGGAGCACCTGCCGATAGCACAAGACTCTTCACACACATTCCGCTCATTTATTCATACATTCATTCTTTTATTCTCTGTGTTCTGTAAATACTATCAAGAAGGATACACTTGAGGGGTATAGAATGAAACATGGTATGTACTAACAAAAGACTTAATCAGCACACTCTGAAACAAATTTTCATTTCCTGAATGTAGACAGGTGCACCAAACTTAAGGACGAAAGTAACTTCCTCATGGTGCCAAGTAACATAACAGCTAAGTAACATTCCTCGACGAAAACCTTGCCTTTAGTTAAAGTCAATGACAGTTACGCCTACTGGACAGATCGTGTTGTACTAGTTCAAAACCAACACATGTAATTCAATTGCTGCAGTCTAGAGGAGTGAGCTGTGGCATCACTCCCGACACCACAAAACGAGACTTGAGTGGCAGCTCACAACGATTATCATCTGCTGCTCGTAGTAGATATCGGTCATTTCTCTTTTAGCGTGGTGGATGGTGAGTCTGAAAAGCCTCCTCAAGTAAAAACTGGCATTTAATATAAACTGGATCGTGATCGTCATTTTCAGACATCTCGGGAGTCCCATACCACTGTGACACAAATTTCGTCGAAATTAACATTATTAATATTTCCTCTATTCAGTTAATAATAATTTGCACTCCTTATTACAAGCTTGTTGCACAAAATACATCTGGAGCTCTATCAGATCCTTACGATGGCGTTATACTACAGTCATCCGCTTCATCAGCATTCGACCACTTCAAGCCTCAAACGTTAAATGTTATTTACGAGGGCTATCCCGAAAGTAATCTACGTTAGGTCATAAGTATAATACTGGATTATAGCTAATTTATTACAGCCCCATTCTACATAATCGTCATCACAACTAAAAATTTATCGTATCTGACTCTATAAAGCAAACAAGAGAGGATTCATTACCTGAAATCATTTACTGAGGGGAGGAGCTTACAGCGTATAACTGACATAGAAATTGCCCCTACAGGCGGAACAATCATCAATGAGCAGCTGCATGAGAATGTAGAAGGCAATGGAAACCACTGCATTAAAGACACATAACGTGTATCCACAGGACATGTGGCCTGTAATTGAAAAAGTGTCATGATGATCTCTCCATTGGCTAAAGATTCTGGAATAGTCCTCCATTCAGATCTCCGGGAGGGGACTGGCAAGGGAAGGTAACCATTAGACGAAGCGGGGAACGTTAGAAGTTTCAAGTTGTAGGAAAGCTAGAAAATCTGAAAAGGGAAATGCAAAGGTTCAATCTAGATATACACTCCTGGAAATTGAAATAAGAACACCGTGAATTCATTGTCCCAGGAAGGGGAAACTTTATTGACACATTCCTGGGGTCAGATACATCACATGATCACACTGACAGAACCACAGGCACATAGACACAGGCAACAGAGCATGCACAATGTCGGCACTAGTATAGTGTATATCCACCTTTCGCAGCAATGCAGGCTGCTATTCTCCCATGGAGACGATCGTAGAGATGCTGGATATAGTCCTGTGGAACGGCTTGCCATGCCATTTCCACCTGGCGCCTCAGTTGGACCAGCGTTCGTGCTGGACGTGCAGACCGCGTGAGACGACGCATCATCCAATCCCAAACATGCTCAATGGGGGGACAGATCCGGAGATCTTGCTGGCCAGGGTAGTTGACTTACACCTTCTAGAGCACGTTGGGTGGCACGGGATACATGCGGACGTGCATTGTACTGTTGGAACAGCAAGTTCCCTTGCCGGTCTAGGAATGGTAGAACGATGGGTTCGATGACGGTTTGGATATACCGTGCACTATTCAGTGTCCCCTCGACTATCACCAGTGGTGTACGGCCAGTGTAGGAGATCGCTCCCCACACCATGATGCAGGGTGTTGGCCCTGTGTGCCTCGGTCGTATGCAGTCCTGATTGTGCCGCTCACCTCCACGGCGCCAAACACGCATACGACCATCATTGGCACCAAGGCAGAAGCGACTCTCATCGCTGAAGACGACACGTCTCCATTCGTCCCTCCATTCACGCCTGTCGCGACACCACTGGAGGCGGGCTGCACGATGTTGGGGCGTGAGCAGAAGACGGCCTAACGGTGTGCGGGACCGTAGCCCAGCTTCATGGAGACGGTTGCGAATGGTCCTCGCCGATACCCCAGGAGCAACAGTGTCCCTAATTTGCTGGGAAGTGGCGGTGCGGTCCCCTACGGCACTGCGTAGGATCCTACGGTCTTGGCGTGCATCCGTGCGTCGCTGCGGTCCGGTCCCAGGTCGACGGGCACGTGCACCTTCCGCCGACCACTGGCGACAACATCGATGTACTGTGGAGACCTCACGCCCCACGTGTTGAGCAATTCGGCGGTACGTCCACCCGTCCTCCCGCATGCCCACTATACGCCCTCGCTCAAAGTCCGTCAACTGCACATACGGTTCACGTCCACGCTGTCGCGGCATGCTACCAGTGTTAAAGACTGCGATGGAGCTCCGTATGCCACGGCAAACTGGCTGACACTGACGGCGGCGGTGCACAAATGCTGCGCAGCTAGCGCCATTCGACGGCCAACACCGCGGTTCCTGGTGTGTCCGCCGTGCCGTGCGTGTGATCATTGCTTGTACAGCCCTCTCGCAGTGTCCGGAGCAAGTATGGTGGGTCTGACACACCGGTGTCTGTGTGTTCTTTTTTCCATTTCCAGGAGTGTAGTAAGGTCCAGTGAAGTGAAATGGAAAGAAGACAAGGATTCCTGGTCAGATGAGCGTAGGGTAATATCAACAGAAGCAGAAAATGGTATAACAGGAATAGCATTCGTTACGAATAGAAAGGTAAGGCAGAGAATGTGTTGCTGTGAACAGTTCAGTGGCAGACGTATTCTTATCATGATCGGCAGGAAACGAAACCCGACAAAGATAGTTCAGGTATACATGCCGACGTCGCAAGCTGAAGATGAATAGATAGAGAAAGTATATGAGGATTTTGAAAAGGTAATACAGTACGTAAAGGGAGATGAATATCTGGTAGTCATGGGGGACTGGAATGCAGTTGTAGGAGAAGTAGTCGAAGAAAATATCACAGGAGAATATGGGCTTGGGGAGAGGAATGAAAGAGGAGAAAGGCTAACTGAGTTCTGTAATAAATATCAGCTAGTAATAACGAATACTCTGTTCAAGAATAACAACAGAAGACGTATATTTGGAAAAGACCGGGAGATTCAGTAAGATTTCAATTAGTCTATGTCACGGTCAGGCAGAGGTCCGAAAACCAAATCTCGGACTATAAGACGTACCCAGAAGCAGATATAGACCTGAGTTAAAATTTAGTAGTGATGAATAGTACGTTGAAGTTTAAGACACTAGTCAAGGAGAACCAGTCGGCAAAGAAGGAGGATACGGTAACAACATACTAAGGGATGAAGAGATAAATTTGAAGTTGTCTGAGCCTTTAGATCCTGCGATAAGGAATAACTCAGCAAGCAGTCCAGTTGAAGATGAATGGGTGTCTCTGAAAAGGGCAGTCAGAGAAGTTGGAAGGAAAACCGTCGGTACAAAGAGGGTAATATACCGAGGAAACAATGTGTAGCAGAAGAAATGCTTTAGTTGATTGATGAAAGAAGGAAATGGATCATGTTCAGAGAAATTCAGGTATACAGAAATGCAAGTCACTGAGGAATGAAATAAGTAGGAAGAACAGGGAAGCTAAAATGAAATGACTGCATGAAAGATATGATGAAATAGAAAACGAAACGATTTCTCAGAGACTGACCCAGAACCCAGAAAATTAAAAGCAAAGCCCTTAACATTAAGAGTGCAATGAGAATTCCACTGTTAAATGCAGATTAGAGAGCAAATAGGTGGAAACAACACATCGAAGGCCTCGATGAGGGAGAGCACTTGTCTGATGACGTGATAGAAGGAGAAACAGGAGTCGATATAGGAGAGATTGGCGATCCAGTATTGTAATCAAAATTAAAAAGAGCTCTCGAAGACTTAAAATCAAATAAGACAGATGTGATAGATAATATTCCAACAGAATTTCTAAAGTTATTGAGGAGAAAGTCGCAACGAAACGACTGTTAACTTTGGTGTGTAGATGTATCAATCTAACGATATACCATTTGATTTTCGTAAAAACATCATCCATACAGTTCCGAAGATTTGCAACAGCTAACAAGTGCGATAATTATCGCAAAATGAGCTTAACAGCTCATGCATCCAAGTCCCTGACAAGAATAATATACAAAAGAACAGAAAAGGAACTGAGGATGTGTTAAATGACGACCAGTTTGGCTTTAGGAAAGTGAAGGCACCAAAGAGGCAAATCTGACGTTACGGTTGATAATGGAGGCAAGACTAAAGAGAAACCAAGACAAGTTCACAGCTTTGTCGACGTGGAAACGGCGTTAGACAGTGTAAAATGGTGCAGGATGTTCGAAATTCTGAGAAAAATAGGAGTAAGCTATAGGGAGAGTCTGGTAATACACAATATGTACAAAAGCCAAGAGGGAGCAATAACAGTGGACGACCAAGAATGAAGAGGTTGGTCTAAAAAGGGTGTAAGACAGGGATATACTCTTTCGACCGTACTGTTCAATCAGTACATCAAACAAGCAGTGACGGAAATTAAATAAACGTTGAGGAGTAGAATTAAAATTCAAGGTGAAAGCGTATCAGTGATATGATTCGCTGATGACACTGCTATCCTGAGTGAATGTGAAGAAGAATTACAGGATCTGCTGAGTGCAATGAACAGCCTAATGAGTACAGACTGTGGACTGAGAGTAAATCGAAGAAAGACAAAGGAATGAGAAGTAGCAGAAATGAGAAGACCGAGGTTTATAACATCAGGATTAATGGTCACGAAGTAGATGAAGTTAGAGAACTCTACTACCCAGGCAGCAAAATAATCAATGACGGACGGAGCAAGGAGGACATCAAAAGTAGACTAGCACTGGCAAAGAAATTTCTGAGAATGTACGTTTGGACCGTGGGAAAACTGGGACATAAGAGAATCGAAGCATTTGAAATGTGGTGCTACAGACGAATGTTGAAAATCAGATGTACTGATAAGGTAAGGAATGAGGAGGTTCTGCGCAGAATCGGTGAGGTAATGAATATGTGGAAAACCCTGCGAGGAAAAGAGACAGGATGATAGAGCATCTGTTAAGACATCAGGGAATGACCTCCATGGTATTAGAGGGAGCTGTAGAGGGCAGAAACAGTAGAGCAAAACAGAGATTGGAATAAATCCAGCAAATAACTGAGGACTAGGTTGCAAATGCTAATCTGAGATGGAGAGGTTATCACAGGAGAGGAGTCCTTGGCGGAGCACATCAAACCAGTCAGAAGACTGATGCCCCCTCCCCGAAAAAAAAGAAAGAAAGGAAGGAAGCAAGCCCAGGGTTGTCTTGTTGCGACACTCTCATAGCACAGCGGTAAATCGACGATATTCTGCGGCCTGTTTTACCCATGGCAAGCCATCTAGAGTTTATACTTTAGCTAGATAATGCCCACCCGCACACGACGAGATTTTCTACTGCTTGTCTTCGTGCCAGCCAAAAACCCTGCCTTCGCCACCGAGGTCGCCGGATCTCCTTCCAATCGAAACAGGTCTATGGGGGGTTTTTCATTTGCTTTTCAAGAACTTGTACATACTTTGTATGTCTCAAACGCTAAGCGACAAATTTGATTTGTCTTTGGTGAGAATAGCTGTATCGCTGGAAAATATGCTTCTTGCGTCATTGATGAGAGGAACGCGGGAGTTGTATAGTTAGAGGAGTTGCGAGACGATGCTGAGAACACTCGTGGCAATGTAGATGTAAAGTTAGCTGAATCTGTATTTAAGTCTGAGTATTGTGAAACAGAGGAGAAAGATTACATTATTAATTTAGAAAGAAATGAGATGTAATGTGATTAAAAAAGTATATGAAGAGGAATGAAGGTATTATTTTTTATTTAGTTGGATTGCAGTCGCGAATAGTTTGGAACCATTGCTGAATGAGACATCCATATCAGGTAACTTTAGATATTTCATTGAAGACTGTAAGGTATTTTTCATGTATATTAATTATTTGTCTATCATCTGTGAGAGTAAGAGTTTTATATCAGCGTTACCCTTTGTCAATGTTAATGGATTTCATACAGGTGATAATATATCAGGTAATTAAAAAAAAACAGTTCGTTAAAGAAATATTTCACCCCGGAGCGTTGTCCGCCTTTTTCGATCCAAGATTTTTTTATTTGAAGAGTGAGTCACTCAGTGATGTGTGTAAAATAGTTTACTTCTTGTCTGGAACACTGTACTAAAATCTCAGCCACTGTAGTTAGAAATTTGTAGCTGGGGCACTGAGAACAGCAAGCACCATGTTTCCCACCAGTTACGTTACGTGGTAAGATATCTTCATTTCCTTATCAGTTTTCTACGAATATTATCAACGTATAGGGACTATTTCATGAACTACATTATTAGACAGATCATTAACGCATAAGGACCACTTTGTTTGATTAAAGAGATTAACAGTTAACTTCAGTATTTAATCAATTTGCACATTTTTTAGAAAGATTATAAAACAGGGCTATATTTATGTTGTATTCTCGCACGCAGATATATTTGGTTTCTCTCGCAGTAGGAAATTCACGAAGTCACCCAAAGCTAAACAGCAGCGTAGTCACAACCAACCAACCAAGCCAGTACGAGCTCAAAATCAAACGAACACGCTCTTTACAGGAGCCTTTCACCATTAGGAACGCTTGAAGCATTAAGTGTAGGCCCACTGTCTCGAGATTTTGAAGATCCAGCCCGCCAGTTGATAGTATGTGGCACGCCACGCCTCAGGATAACATTCAGCAATTCCATCAATCAATGCCAGTCCTAACTGGTTGCATAAGGCCAGAGGTTGACTGGCGCGTCGTTGACTTGCTGAACTTGTGAAGCCCTTTCTGTATAATAAATCACATAATGTTTATGAAATTGTAATCATTTGTTTGTATGGAACATCACTTTTGCCGGCCGGAGTGGCCGAGCGGTTATAGGCGCTTCAGTCTGGAACCACGTGACCGCTACGGTCGCAGGTTCGAATCCTGCCTCGGGCATGGATGTGTGTGATGTCCTTAGGTTAGTTAGGTTTAAGTAGTTCTAAGTTCTAGGGACTGATGATCTCAGATATTAAGTCCCATAGTATAGTGCTCAGAGCAATTTGAACCATCTGAACATCACTTTTACCGATTTCCGTCCCATTCGGACAATTTCTTCGAGGTGTGTCTTCGGTCTTAGAGTGTATTACTGTAGCTACTGTTTCCATTGATTGGTCTCCATGTATAATCGAAAAGTAGTTATCTCTTGGCCAGTTTATGCGCAGTACGTCACTTTTCTTTGTGTTTCCGGTCAACTGCAAGTCCCTGGATCAACCATCGCATATCGAGTAAATACCTTAATTTCTTTACCATTTTCTGGGGTTGCAGTCTTCCTACAGACAACAGCATCTTCTGCGAGTAGCCTCATAAAGACCCCAACGTTATCCACTATACCATAAGTATATATTGTAAGTGGTAGCCACTCTTTATAACACTCCCTTGGGGTACTCCCGAAATTGTCCTTACATGTACCGATTTTGTTACGTTAACAATGATGTTTTAAGTTCTATCTGCAAAGAAGTCTTGTGTCGAAATACACATCTGGTCATGTTGCCTTGAATTACTACCACAGGTCCCATGGAAGCACAGGTGAGTGTCATCCATAATTTTTGTCCGCAGCGCGGTATACGTTTCGAATAGTCGTTCGCCGGTATGAGTGAGTATTCGAAGACTACCGCCTACGTGTTGCTGCAAGATACGTGATTAAGCCAACTAGGCGGCACTTTCCAAGTGAACGATGATCGAATCTTGAAGATTCCGTGCTCATTGCAATCGTAAAGGACGATGTCGTTGGGTCGAGTCTCTCATGTTCAAGAATGTGTGCTACAAAACACTTATGCATGCATCAGTATTGTACTCTGATGTGAGAGATCTACCACAGATCGCTGCCTACCCTTCTTTACAGAGTGCGCAAGCCTCCACCTTCCGCGTTCTGTTATGAGGCGCTGACATCCAGCGCCTTCTCATCCACTCTTGGTTTCACCGTCCTTCAACCACTTCCATATATGTTCGCAAGGGGTAGCACACCAACAGATGATCAGGTTCACCGGTACCAAGGTGCTCTTCTCTGACGCCGTGTCTTTATATTCTGTCCTTGTCAAAGCGCTTATATCAGCAGATTTCCACATTTCGGAATGTGTCACCGCTAGAGTGATTCTCCATTAGTCGCTGCTCGGCTTATGTAGGTCCCTAACTGCCTGCAACGTCACCAGGCGGTATTGCATATCGTTATCGGCATTTGTCAGTATGTTGCTGCTTATCAGCGTAGTGCAGCAGCCATGAAGGCAAGTTCATTAGACACTGTGAAATTTCTTTGGACGAGTTTCAAATCAAATTTCTTAACTTAATAATCATAAAAGTATTAAGTTCGACTTGAAAGCTCTCCTGGATAACACAAATTAGCAAATCTCACGAAATGTGAACTTCTGACATGGTGACGTTCTTGGAAACCGTACTGAACTGAGATCGAAGACCATTTTCTGAAGGCGCAGTGATGCCGCCGAAGTGCTTCTTAAAAGATAAAAACAAGTGTTGGTCACCTGTTACTTTTGCTACTTTCTGCAACAAAACTGCTCTTAACGCACTTTCAGGTTCATAACACCATCAACACACTTTCCCCGACAGGTATAAGAAATCTAATGACAACGCTGGGGTTTAAAAATGACTTTTTGTGGTTATGGTAAGATTATCGATTTTTTGTGAGTCCTGAACCGATCGATAGGGTATTTATGCAGCGGAATTTTAAAATTTAGCTCTTTTACACTAAGAGCGATAAGTAAATGAAGTGCATTAAATTCTTTTTTAGTTAATGACATAACAAAATTTTATCAGCTACAAAAAGGTTTTATCAGACGTAGTAGGATTATTATCTAAGTTTAAAAGAAGCGTTAATTTCAAAAGCTTCGTCCAGACACTATCTTCTGAAATCAGTCTCATCCTATAGCGAGGTCAATAAATATCCCTACTGTTTTACATTATTCCATGCTAGTCTGCCTGTACTAATTACATATTCACATTAATTGGAACAAATCACGACAGTACTTACTGAAGTCAGCATTGTCGTTGTTGATGTGCACTGAACAGTGTTTGCTAAAGAAGACTGCGCACTTTTATATAGGCTACCAGACTCAGAAAAATGATGGTTTTTTAATGTGGGAAGCAGCCTACCACACCATTAGGCTGCAAGGAAGGAAACCCTCTAAAGTCGTGGTCATCCTTGTCTGGTATTTCCTCGTATTAAAGACTGTGAAACTGCCACAAGTCACGCATTTTACTAAAGAACAATCACGTCAGCAGTTGCTCAAGGAGGATTTTGTGGTGATTCCTGAAGTTCCGTCAGAATATTCACATTACACCGAAAGCAACTGAATTCGCGATTTTTAAACAAATACACTAATTGAAGTTGTTCAGGTAGTTAAGCGAGACGAAAATTTATAATGGGAGACTCAAACTCAAAAGCTGGAAAACGAAGAGAAGGAAAAATACTAGGAGGACACGTACTTGTGGACGGAAGTGAAACAGGAAGCCTCCTGGGAGAATTCTGCGCAGATTTTAAATTAATTGATTGATTATATAATCGTAAGAGAGAGAGATTTAGAAACCAGATTTTAAACTGTAAGACATTTCCAAGGACAGATTTGGACTCTAACCATGGTTTGTTCCTAATGAACTGTGGATTAAAACTTAAGAAACTGTAAAAGGGTAGGAATTTAAGGAGATGGTACCTGGATAATCTGTAAGGTCCAGAGGTAAGTGAAGAGTTACAGATGAAGCCTTAGGCAACATTGCACTCAAACAAGATGAAGAAACTCAACTGAACGGAAATCGGTTGCTTTGAGCGGTGAAACAGGAAAGACAGTAGACGATCAAATAGGTCAGAAGTCAATGCATAGTGGGAGTCCTCGGTTAACATAGTAAACATTAAATTTTATTCACGATATGAGGAAATATAAAACTGCAGCAAATGAAGCACATGAAGGATATACAGATGTCTAAAAATAAATCTTTCAGAAAATCCAAAACCACAAATCAAAAATGGCTAGAAGACAAATGTAAGGCTGTCTAAGCACGCATGGCTGTAGGGAAGATAGGTGTTGTCTATAGAAGAATTGAACAGACACTTACAAAAGGAAGGAACAGCTGTATGAATATCAAGAGCTCAGATGGTAAATTAGTATTAAGCGAAAACGACGGAGGACGGAAGTCGATAAAAGGGATATTCCGGATAAGTCCCACAATCGGATCTCCTGGTAGATCTCAGTGGGAGATAATTATGAGTTAAAGATAGAATAGCCAAGCAAAGGGTAACATCCGATGATTCGTATTGTGAAATATAGAAAGTCTGAATGAGGAAAATGCAAAGTCTCAATCTAAAATTTAAGGAGGTTTAGTTAAGAGAAATGGAAAGAAGATTAGGATTTATGTTCAACCGAGTATAGGGCACTATAGCAAGCAAAGAACGATTTAACGGGAGTAGGATTCGTTGCGAAGGTAGGGAAGAGTCAGTTACTGTGAACAGTTCAGGTATATGTACCGACGTCGCATGGAGGAAATTAAGACGTTGAAAAAGCATGTGAGGTTACTAAACGGGTTATTCAGTACATAAAGGGAGATAAAAATCTAATATTGTGGATTGGAGTGCGGTAGTAGGGGAAGAAATGGAAGAAAGAGCTAAGAGAGAATATGGGCTTGGCAGCAAAAATGCGGGAGGAGAAAGACTACATTGGTCTACAGCAAATTTCTGCTACTAATAACGAAAATACTTTTCAAAAGTAAGAGGAGGTGGAGATATACTCGGAAATTGTCCAGAGCTATGGGAAGATTCCAGCTGGGTTACAAAATGATCAGACAAAGATTCTGAAACCAGATATTGTATTGTAAGGGCTACCCAGAAGAAGATGCTGAAGCGGAGCACAGCTCAGTAATAATGAAGAATAATTTTAAGTATAAAACACACGTCCGAAGAATCAATGTAGAAAAGGTGGAGTACTGAAGTTATGAGGAATAATGACATGCGTTTGAAGTTCCCCAAGGCTGTAGATACTGCGATAAATAATGCCATAGCAGGGTGTTCAGTTTGAGACACCTCTAAAGAGGGCAGTCACAGAAGTACGATAGACAAACGTAGGTAAAAGAAAGGTAGCTGCAAGGAAGGCTTGCGTAACGTACGAAATACTCCAAGTAATCGACGAAAGAAGGAACTATAAAAATGTTCAAGGAAAGACAGGAATACAGCAATGCAGGTTTCTAAGGAATCAAATAAACAGGAACTGTAGAGAAGCTGTGTCTAGACGGTGGCAGAAAAATGTGAAGAAATCGAAAAATAAATGTTGTTGATTCAGCATATAAAATAGTCAACGCAAGTCAAATGAAATTAAAAGTAAAGTCATCAATCTTAAATTGCAGTGGGAATTCTACTCTTCAACGCAGTGGAGTAAGCGGATAGACAGACAGAGTACGTTATGTGGATAACTTGTCTGAGGGCATGACGGAAGAAGAAATGGTAATCGACGTGGAAGACATAGGGGATCCTGTATTAGTCAAAGCCTTAGAAAAGTTGTGATCAAATAAGGAAGAAGGGATAGATAACATACCTTCGGAATTTTTAAAAATCATTGGAGAAAGTGGCAAACAAATAACTACACAACTTGATGCAATTTTGTCATATGATGACGTGGTTGGAGACGGTGGCTGCTATTTGAAGACAAATGTTGATGTGTTGAGACAGCAACCAGCCACAAATTTATTTTCAATGTTACCGGTTTAGAATCATTACGATTATCTTCAGACGGTTTTCGTGCTTTCATTACAACATGTGGTGCGTGTTTTTACAGATTAATTGTCCTAAAATATAAATAATACATAATTATGAGCACGCCACACAGGTAGTCCTTGTGCAGCGCTCATAGACAGCACACCGCGCCTGATACACGCGGCGCTCGGGGACCACAGCACAGCTACGACACCTGAGGATGGGCGTATAACAGTCCGAAACCGGTCGGGTGAAAATAAAGTAATTTACAACTGAAGCGGTATTTTCAACCTCTGCTACAAAAACATGCCAGACTGAATGGAGGAAATTAAGACGTAGAAAAAGCATGTGAGGTTACTGAACGGGTAATTCAGTAGATAAAGGGAGATGAAAATCTAATTGTCATTGGGGATTGGAGTGCGGTAGTAGGGGAAATTTTGAAAAAAGATAGCCGAAAATTATTGTTGGTTCAAATGGCTCTGAGCACTATGGGACTCAACTGCTGTGGTCATAAATCCCCTAGAACTTAGAACTACTTAAACCTAACTAACCTAAGGACAGCACACAACACCCAGCCATCACGATGCAGAGAAAATCCCTAACCCCGCCGGGAATCGAACCCGGGAACCCGGGCGTGGGAAGCGAGAACGCTACCGCACGACCACGAGATGCGGGCGAAAATTATTATTACTGCTATCGTTATTTCTATAATAGCTTTGGACGATAATTGTAAAACTGGTGGAAAGTCAATTTTGAACTGTATTTACCCCGTATGACTTTCTTATACATGTATAGATCGATATCTTGTAATTTCTTTGTGCTGCGAGATTTACATCGCTAGTCGTCCTTGTCTAATTTTTTCGCGTACAAATGGAGCTGTGTTCTACAGTAGAAGATATGTTCTGTGTTATCAGTCCTGTTCCGTTCTACGTCTAGAAAGGGTGTAATTTTCAAAATGTGGAAAACCGGATTATTAGTTGCAAGCTACTGGCATTCTTTATTTATGTGATGTGCAGTGTATTCTAACTGAAGCAATATGTAATAAAGACAAAAAATATTTCGCAACGTTTCAGTTTAAAGTCTAATGCATGACTTGGTACAACCTGGATCTCCCTTTAGAAAATAGGAGTCAACGAAGTAGACTCTAAGCAGCCAACAAACAGAAACATCGGGAAGACTACAATCAGGAGACAACCTAATTAATTTATTCCTTTTCAAATATTTTTTTCGCTACGTTATAATCATTCGCCCAGCCCATGTGTTTTGTCACATGCGACACACTTCAACGCATGCCACTGACTGTCGGTTGACGAACTTCGATCATTCTTATCAACGAAATCTGAAACAAAGGAAAGGGTTAGAAGGAATATTTTGCTAATTAGATATGAATTGCAGATAACTGAAATCGGATGAATACTATTTTGTAGTCTAGTTCAATAGCTATGTTCCCTTCCTAGTAGTCAGTCTACCTCCTTCGTTACCTTACATGTTTTATACGTTTTTTCTGAACGAGAGTGTCTATTTGATCGTGCTGTATTTCACGACCCAACGAACGAACCGTGAATATTCGGGACTGAAGAACTAAGAAAAGAAGTTTTATTAGGTCGTTGGTACATGCGTCACGTCATTTTGAATGTAAAGTGAGGTTGATGGCCCTGTTATTGGGTGCTTCGAGAAAGCTAGCCAGTGCTCTGTAGTTTCGATCTGAGGCATAAGTTTGAAGTCTCAGGAAGAGGTGATGCTCAAGAAATAAAAATCCAGGATAGCTACGAGAGCGTGCTGAAAGGTAAAGCCTCCGAGTTTTTTATTTGAAAATTCTTACAGCGTCTTAAATAAAACAAGCGTTACTAGCATTCACGTCTTTATTCTTCATGTCTATATATTTGCACACTCTGCCGCTAGAGGGCTCCTAGCTCTAGCATCTGAAAAGCCCGTGTGTAACGTAATTGCGTCGGTGCGTGAGAAACACAGTACTGTAATCGAGTCTCGAATTGGAAGTGCTCGTCCAATAAATGGGGCACACTGTCCTTGTGTGACAATAACAGACCACACACGAGTGCTTCGACACATGCAATAATCCGACACCTCGTGTTAGCTGTCATCGATTGTCCTCCATACAGTCCCTACTTGACCCCATCCGATTTTCGTCTATTTCCAAAACTTAAAGAATACTTTCGAGGATATTACTTTGATAGTGCTAGCGTAGATGAGATTGTAGCTCCGTCAACAATGTCAAACACTGTATCAACAAACTGATTTCTAGTTGGGTGGATTGTGTTCGCCGCCAAGATGGCTTTGTCGAGAAATATGTAGATACGAAGAATAAAGATGTAGGATGTTAATAACGTTTGTTTAGTTTAAAAAGCTTTAAGAGTTTTCGCATAAATAATTAGAAGAAATTACTTTTCAGCACGCTCTCATATACACAAGCTCCAGCTTCAAAGCTACAAGAAGAGCCCTGAATAACATGGAAACTGTATGCACCAAGCCCTTTAGTTTCTGGAAGTGCATGTTAGAAAATGACTACGAGGTGAAATTCTTAGAAATTCCTTCTCATTAGAATGGTCTCAACAATCTTTCTACGTACGAGTACCGGAAAGTGGGTAACCCATAGTGATGTTAGAAGTATCCTCTTCCACACATTCAAAAGTGATTGCAGCGTGTTAAAGTTGAAATAGGCAAGAACGACACAAGGACATTGCTCCTCCTTTTCGTAAAACCAATTTTTTTTAGTGCCCTATTTTTGGGGCCATTTAGTGTGTCCACTTCGTTGTTCTGAACTATCTTAGTTCACAACAGTTACAGAAAATCGGGCATAAATTAATTTTTAGGAGATAAAGCAACAAAAATCAAGCAACAGCTGCTTTTAACGTTCATCCTAGCTTCAGAAATATTCAGTAAAGGAAATTGGAACTGTAAAATTGCTTAAACAATGCAAGACAAACACGTAAAGACTGCAGTAGCACTAATTTCACATCCACTGCTACATAAGGGCTCGTTTTCTGTGAGCCATTATCGAATGCAATTTAGTAGTATTCCTATTGATTCCATTTATTGAATTACGAGCGGCGTGATGATTCCCTAGACGTTGGAAGGAATCCAGAAACAGCAGGCGATAGCTGTATCTCGTAAAAACCGCAGCTGATGGTCAAAGCCCATTATGAGCTCCGTTACAGACACTGACGTCCAAATGCAGAAACCACTTAAGGGGGCTCTCAGGGCCAGATGATAGGCAATAAAATGTTGTATCAGCTTTAGATGTCGGGACTTCACTTAAAGGAGGTTCTTTACAGAAATGCCGTCTTGACTGTTGTCAATGAAATACGCATTTTTAGATCATCTGAAGACTCGTGTCATTTCATTCCAAAATTATCAGACAACATCAGCGAGAAAAATAAAGATCTCTTTACTTTCAAACACCAAAAACGCAAATAAAATGTCTTCTACCCCACCCAGAATTTTTCGCCATTCAATATCCGTTGATAACTTGTGCTGTACTTCTAATTCTGAATCTGCAGGCTTTGTTACATAAACTACACGGAAGCGCCAAAGAAACTCGTGTAGGCATGTATATTCAAATACAGTGATATGTAATAGGCAGATAACGGCGCTTCGCTCGGCTAAGCCTACACAAAACAAAAAGTGTTTGGCGCAGTTGTTAGACCGGTTACTGCTGCTACAATGGCGGGTTATCAAGATGTGAGTTCGAACGTACTTTTACAGTCGGCGCACGAGCGAAGGGGACATAGCATCTCCGAGGCAGCGATGAAAGTGGGGACTTTCCCGTACAACCATTTCACGAGTGTACCGTCAATATCAGGAATTCGGTAAAACATCAAATCTCCGACTTCAATGCGGCCGGAAAAAGATCATGTAAGAACGGGACCAACGACGACTGAACAGAATCGTTCAACGTGACAGAAGTGCAACCCTTCCCCAAGTTGCTGCAGATTTCAGTGCCGGGCCATCAACAAGTGACAGCGTGCGAACCATTCAACGAAACATCATCGATATGGGCTTTCGGTGCCCAATGCCCTCTCGTGTAACCTTGATGACTGCACGACACATAGCTTTATGCCTCGCCAGCACCCGTCAACACCGACATTGGACTATTGATGATTGGAAACATATTGCCAGGTCCGACGGGTCTCGTTTCAAATTGTATGGAGTGTATGGTGTCACCGCCAGACACCTCACTTGCTAGGTGGTAGCCTTTAAATCGGCCGCGGTCCGCTAGTATACGTCGGACCCGCGTGTCGCCACTGTCAGTGATTGCAGACCGAGCGCCGCCACACGGCAGGTCTAGTGAGACGTCCTAGCACTCGCCCCAGTTGTACAGCCGACTTTGCTAGCGATGCTACACTGACAAATACGCTCTCATTTGCCGAGACGATAGTTAGCATAGCCTTCAGCTACGTCATTTGCTACGACCTAGCAAGGCGCCATTACCAGTTTATATTGAGATATTAAAACATGTATCGTCAAGAGCGATGTACACCAATTAATGATTAAAGTTAAGTATTCCAGCAACTACGTTCTTTTCTTACTAGACTCAACTACTTTACTGTTCCAGACCTCACGACAGTCTGCGTGAGCTAAAAGCGTGCATTTCGGCCTCCTCTAGCAACACGGTGTTGGCTCTTCTGCCAACACAATAAAGTGGATGGACGTGTACAGGTACGGAGATAACCTCATGAATCCATGGACTGTTCAAGCTGGTGCAGGCTCTGTAATGGTGTTGGGCGTGTGCAGTTAGAGTGATATGGGACCCCTGATACTTCTAGACACGACTGACAGGTTACACCTACGTAAGCGTCCTATCTAATCACCTGCATCCATTCATGTCCATTGTGCATTACAGCGGACTTGGACAATTCCGGCAGGACAATGCGACACCCCATATGTCCGGAATTGCTACCTGGTGGATCCAGAACCACTCTTCGGAGTTTAAATACTTCCACTGGCCCCCAAACTACCCAGACATGAACATTACTGAGCGTGTCTTGGATACCTTGCAATGTGCTAGTCAGAAGAGTTCTTCACCCCCTCGTAGTCTTACAGAATTATGAACAGCCCTGCAGGATTCATGGTGTCAGTTCCCTTCAGACGTTAGTCGAGAGCATACCAAGTCGATTTGCGGCACTTCTGCATGTTCTCGGGGACCCTACACCATATTGGGCAGGTGTACCAGTTTTTTTGGCTCTTCAGTGTATATTTAAATCGTAATGGATGTGATAGTGTATTTATTTATGAATTATTCAAGTGACTGTAATTATAATGTAAATATTGTAAATTGCTGGATAATAGCTAAGGGAACTTTATTTTAATGTATCGATAGCAACGACGAAGTGGCAGTAGCTGTGCCGTTGTTTAAATTTGCGTAAGGAGTGTCTCGCGCTGCGAGCAGAGAGACAGCAGAGCAGCTTGAGTCATGAAAGAGTGCGGAAGTGTTTGTTGGGAATTCCCACAGACGACCTGTGCAACTACACTCCTGGAAATGGAAAAAAGAACCCATTGACACCGGTGTGTCAGACCCACCATACTTGCTCCGGACACTGCGAGAGGGCTGTACAAGCAATGATCACACGCACGGCACAGCGGACACACCAAGAACCGCGGTGTTGGCCGTCGAATGGCGCTAGCTGCGCAGCATTTGTGCACCGCCGCCGTCAGTGTCAGCCAGTTTGCCGTGGCATACGGAGCTCCATCGCAGTCTTTAACACTGGTAGCATGCCGCGACAGCGTGGACGTGAACCGTATGTGCAGTTGACGGACTTTGAGCGAGGGCGTATAGTGGGCATGCAGGAGGCCGGGTGGACGTACCGCCGAATTGCTCAACACGTGGGGCGTGAGGTCTCCACAGTACATCGATGTTGTCGCCAGTGGTCGGCGGAAGGTGCACGTGCCCGTCGACCTGGGACCGGACCGCAGCGACGCACGGATGCACGCCAAGATCGTAGGATCCTACGCAGTGCCGTAGGGGACCGCACCGCCACTTCCCAGCAAATTATGGACACTGTTGCTCCTGGGGTATCGGCGAGGACCATTCGCAACCGTCTCCATGAAGCTGGGCTACGGTCCCGCACACCGTTAGGCCGTCTTCTGCTCACGCCCCAACATCGTGCAGCCCGCCTCCAGTGGTGTCGCGACAGGCGTGAATGGAGGGACGAATGGAGACGTGTCGTCTTCAGCGATGAGAGTCGCTTCTGCCTCGGTGCCAATGATGGTCGTATGCGTGTTTGGCGCCGTGCAGGTGAGCGCCACAATCAGGACTGCATACGACCAAGGCACACAGGGCCAACACCCGGCATCATGGTGTGGGGAGCGATCTCCTACACTGGCCGTACACCACTGGTGATCGTCGTGGGGACACTGAATAGTGCACGGTACATCCAAACCGTCATCGAACCCATCGTTCTACCATTCCTAGACCGGAAAGGGAACTTGCTGTTCCAACAGGACAATGCACGTCCGCATGTATCCCGTGCCACCCAACGTGCTCTAGAAGGTGTAAGTCAACTACCCTGGCCAGCAAGATCTCCGGATCTGTCCCCCATTGAGCATGTTTGGGACTGGATGAAGCGTCGTCTCACGCGGTCTGCACGTCCAGCACGAACGCTGGTCCAACTGAGGCGCCAGGTGGAAATGGCATGGCAAGCCGTTCCACAGGACTACATCCAGCATCTCTACGATCGTCTCCATGGGAGAATAGCAGCCTGCATTGCTGCGAAAGGTGGATATACACTGTACTAGTGACGACATTGTGCATGCTCTGTTGTCTGTGTCTATGTGCCTGTGGTTCTGTCAGTGTGATCATGTGATGTATCTGACCCCAGGAATGTGTCAATAAAGTTTCCCCTTCCTGGGACAATGAATTCACGGTGTTCTTATTTCAATTTCCAGGAGTGTATGATCGCCTCATTGTAGGCGCGCCTAATTCGTTAACCCCTCGAGTATTGCGAGCACGGTAGGAGTGGACAGGCGGAGGAAACTGCGGTTCTGACTGTTGCCTGTCTCATAATTATCCGTGGCTCTGTAGACGACTCGCGGTTGTCAACCGGCAGCAGCTGCAGCAACAACGGCAGCTCAGCGCTGTCGTCGGCTGCATTATGTGTCGTAAGCGCAACTAAAACACCGTATACCTAGAAGAGTCCCTTTCTTTTTCATGCAGTCACCGAGTGCCGCAAAAATTTGAAAACTGATTAACTATTTGCTGCCAGTTTTGTTTGTTTGCTAATGACAAGTTCAGGCTAAATTTTGCTGCCTCAGTAACTGTCCATTCTTATATTGCGTAACTGAGGCTTAATTAATTTGCAATTTTGAGTATTAACTTCTCTCACTTTAAATAACGTAAAAGCAAACTGACAAAACTAATAACTAGAGATACAGCACAGATTAAGAGTGTACAATTTCATTTAATCGGTATTTAGCTTAGCAAAAGACTTCTGCTGGCTTGGTATGTACCTTACTGTTGTCATAAAAGTAAGTCAGTTGTTCATTTGCGTTATGTGAATTCTATTTAATCTTTTATTAATAAAATATTTTGATAATTAAAAGGAAACTGCTTGCCTTTTTCCAAATTTTGCATTACGTTACGCAGAGGTTACTGAAAGTCATTTTTTAGGAAACAGCGTTTCAGTTACCGGCAGTCATTTATTTAACTATAAACTTCATTTAACTTTACCTTCAAAATTTGCTGTTTCAGAGTAAGTAGCTGCAAACTCAGTGCTTTTTGATTCATATTTTTTCCCTTGACCTGTTTTGGAAAAGCGTGACAATCTTCTGTGGCCACGCCAGTGATTACAGTAGTCAACAGCCATTTTGCATCTGGGATGTGATACATCAACTAGTATGTATTTTGGTGAGTAGAATCCGAATATACCTTTCAAAATGTTCTAGCAAGGAGCATTTTTGATTTTTTAAAGTTTTTTTATTTTTAGTATTCAGTATTTCGCTTTTTGGTGTTCTTCTGTTTTGATGTTTGTTTTTAATTTGCAGAGGAGAGCTAGAAGAACTACATATCGTCAGCAAATGGTTTGTGTGGTAATCCACTGGTGTGAAAGAGCTCGTCAGTGAGTATTTCCTGTGAAAGACTGCAAAATTTTTGTGTTTAAAACTTACACTAAGAAAAATGGCAACTAGTAAATCTCGTTGCTGTCCAATCCACCCCCACAACTTTTGTTATGTGTGTGGGAAATTCACTCCGAAAGCCCAAATAAAACCAATCACTGATTTGATTAAGAAGCTATAAAAATTGTATTTTGATCGTCCTCTTGGTGATCAAGACAAAGATTTTGCACCTCATATTGCCTCAATAGCCTATACTAAAACCTTAACCGAGTGTTTGAAAGGAAAACGCCTAGCCATGCCATTCGCTGTTGCGATGGTGTGGTGTGAGCCTAAAGACCATTATTTAGACTGTTACTTCTGTCTTACAAATATTTCGGGATATTCAAGCAAAACTAGAAATAAAATAAAGTATCCAAATGTATCTTCAGTGCATCTGCCTGTGCTCCATGATGAGGGGTTGCCTGTTCCAGTCTGTGACCTGAAAGCCACAGAACCAGACACCATGTCAAGTGAATCGGAAAGTATTGAACATACAGAAGAGAACTGCCCTCAATATCATGACACTTCGCATCAGCTCTTTAATCAAAAGGAACTGAACGATTTGGTTCGCAATCTAAAACTTTCGAAACAGCAAGCTGAACTCTTGGGTCGAGATTGCAACAACGGAACCTCCTAGCTCCAGGGATAAACATTTCTTGTCTCAGATCAAGAGGTGCTTCCTTCGCTCAATATTTCGATAGTGAATGTAGAGATGTCAATGGTCTGATGATGCAGCTAGATGTACAGCATAATCCACAGGAGTGGCGACTATTTATTGACTCCAGTAAAACCAGCTTGAAAGCAGTACTGCTGCATAATGGCAATGCATTGCCATCGGTAACTTTGGCTTACGCAATAGACATGAAAGAAACTTATGAAACCATAGCTTTGCTGCAAGAGGCAATCAAATATAAGGATCTTGAATGGCAGTTTTGCTGTGATTTAAAAGTTGTTGCACTCCTCACAGGTTTACAGGTCGGATTCACGAAATACTGCTGCTTTTTTTGGCTTTGGTACAGCCGTGACACGAAGAACCACTATACAGACAAGGAATAAATGACGTATAAGGAAGTCCTACGTTCCTGGAAACGTAAATGTGAACAATACCCCATTGGTTGAGTCCGATAAAATTGTTTTCCCTCCTCTTCATGTCAAAATGGGCCTTATCAAGAACTTTGTAAAAGCTCTGGGTAAAGAAGGTGAGGCCTTCAATCACTTAAAAGAAAAGTTTCCCAAATTAAGAGAGGCAAAGATGAATGAGGGTATATTTGTTTGACCACAAATAAGAAAATTGCTGAAATATCAAACCTTTGATACCAAACTGGCAGATATCCAATTAGCTGGTTGGTCTTCTTCTAAAGCATTTGCGAAAGGCTTTTTGAGTAACAGAAAAGACAAAAACTATGTTACCATTGTGAATGATCTGTTGGAGGGATGTAGAATGTTGCTTAAAGTTCACATTTTACATTCTCACCTTGATTTCTTTCCAGAAAATATGGGAGCCGTAAGCGATGAGCATGGTGAACGCTTTCACCAAGACATTCTTACCAACACCGTTACCAAGGCCGTTTGAACCCTTTGATGATGGGTGACTACTGCTGGGGTCTTGTTAGGGAGAGTCATGAAATGGCAAACAAAAGAAGAGCTCCGTCGTCATATTTTTCAAAAACCAGACACACTTAAGCTGAAAATATCTTCTGAAATAATTTGGACCTTTTATTGGCATCATGCCCATATATACATACAAAATAACATTGCTTTCAAACGTCATGAATGTGTATTTTTGTTTGACTTAATTGTGTCAATTTTCGCTATTACCTTTTTTTTATTCTGCTTTGTATCTAGGAAAAGTGACGCCATAGAGAAAAACTGATTTTATCAGTGTATTAGGCACCCCAAAATTAGGTAAATCCACCCATTTACAAACCAGATGCAAAAAGTTTAAATTTGTTAACTAGTGTTATTTGCTTAATTTTATTTGCTGTTGTCTTTCTTACAATTTTGGATATTCATAGTGTAAGAGGTATGCGCTGTCTGCAATATGAGAATCGCTGACCAGAGAGCAGTGTTGACTGCAGTACGAACTGTGTAACTGTAGCAGTTGGTTGTGGCTAGTCGCTTGTGTGTGGTTGTCTACGCTTGTCTGCAGTCTGCTCTGGTCGGGAATCTGGAGATGGAGTATTACTGTATAAGGTAAAGAAGCAGCGTCGCGCATATCTAGTAATGTATCTGAACTGTCATCCAAATGTTTTAAAAATGTCCTAATAATAATTATGGTAATATAAAGTACTTTAAAAAAAAAGCATTCATTTAAAGAAAAATCGGTTGCTTCCTTTCAAAAATCACAAATATATAGGGCAGCATTGCACGGAGCTGTGCCGGAAAAATGTTAAGTAAGAGCAGATATATTCGCCGTTTATATTGAGGTAAGAATTTTTGCTTTTTATTCAGGTTGATCTTACAGGGCCACGACGCAGCACTGCTGTCGTCCAAATTTTACCAGGTTACTGAATTTATTTTTTTATTATGAGGCTTAGGAATTTTTCTGTTTCGTGCTTTCATTAAATGAGAAAAGAATTTTGTGGGTACAGTAAATGGGAACCAGTTTTGTTCTGAGGTTACACAAAAATGAGAATCGCTATCCATAATAATTATTATTAATTTCAATTTATAAATTTTGTGGGGAGGTTACAATAGTCCTAGTGGGCTGGCGACCTATTAATTATCTGTTTTAGCTAATCAGTATTTTGTATTATCGGTATTCCTTTATATTAAAAATGTTACGTGGTATCCTTTTCCCCCATGTGTGGTTCGTGAGTGATTGCACTAAGTTTCCCCCATTTCAAAATTATCATCAGTGTTTACATTAGCTTTAGAATAGATTCTTCCTTCAGAAAGGTCTGTTGTACAGTTTCCTCCCACTAACTGATATTATTTTCCTGCGGTAACGATAGCCTACGCACTGTAAATGTTCATTAGCCATACGTGATCACAGTCAATTATATCAAAATCCAATTAGCCTGTTAGGAAGGAGGAGGCCACAAATTCAGTAGGGCAATGAAAAAACTGAACTGAAGGTGAAATCCATTATATTTTACCTAATGGAATAGAAGATCTAAATCGGCGGAGAGTAGCATTCGGCACTGTGCGTAAAAGACGGAGAGCCGCCATGAGGGACAGTCGCACAAGGGACAAGCTGGTGACGCTCTCTGGTTGCTCGGAATTGACGTCACAATGACATGTCACCACGAAACTGGATAGCAGTCGTAAAATCCTGACACTCGGCTTACTGTGAAGTGACTTTACACTGGATTTCAAACGTATTTCATTGTTTCGCTATTATTCATCTCTTGATCTCCCTCTACAATTTTAACTCCTCGCATTTCCCTCCGTCCTATTAATCGATCTCTTCTTCCAGTTAGGTTCTGCCAAAACTTTCTTTTCTCCCTAATTATATTCAGTATCTCCTTATCAGTTACGTGACCTACCCATTTAACCTTCTGCGTTCTTCTTTAACACCACATGCAAAACCTTCTATTCTCTTCTTGTTCAAATTGCTTATCGTCCATGTTTCACTTCCAAACGTAGCCGCACTACAGACAAATACTTTCAGTGAAGACTTCCTGACACTTATATCCAATTCGAGTTAGCAAACATATCTTCGTCAGAAACATCTTTCTGCCCACTGTCAGTCTACATTTCATCTCTCTTTACTTCGACAATCATCCGTTATTTTGTTGCCCAAATAGCATAACTCATCTACAGCTCTAAGTGTCTCGTTTCCCCAGTCTTCCTTCAGCATGACCTGATTGAATTCCACTAGATTCCATTATCCTTGTTTTGCTGTTCTAATTTTCATCTTCTACCCTTCATTCAAGTCCCCATCCATACCATCCAACTGAGCTTCCAAGTCCTTTGCTTTATCTGGCAGAACTACAACGTCATTAGCCAAACTCAAAGATTTTTATTTCTTATTCCTGGACTTTAATTCCTACTCCAACTTTTTCTTCGGTTTCCTCCATTGCTTGTTTAATGTACAGACTGAATAAGCTCAGCGATAGACCACAACCCTGTCTCACTCCCTTCTCAACCACTACTTCCCTTTAATTCCCACGGTAAGGTTTCTGTGCAAGTTATAAATAGCCTTTTGCTCTCTTTATTTTACCCTGCTACATTCAGAGTTTCAAAGAGAGTGTTGCAGTCAACATTGTCAAATCTTTCTCAAAGCTACAAATCCCATGAAAGTACGTTTGCATTCTCTTAAAATATCTTCTAAAAGAAGCGATAGGGTCAGTACTGCCTCTCGTTTTCCTATGTTTCTCTGGAATCCAAAGCGATCTTCCCTGAGGTTGGATTCTACCAGCTTTTATATTCTTCTGTAAAGAATTCGTGTTAGTATTTTGTAACCATGACCTACGAAACTGATAGCTCGGTAATGTTTACAACTGTCAGCACGTATTTTATTTTGAATTGGAATGATTATATTCTTTTTGAAGTCTTAGGGTATTTCACTTGTCTTATACATCTTTCTCGCCAGATTGAAGAATTATATCATGGCTGGCTTTCCCAAGGCTATAAGTAGTTCTGACGGAATGTCGCCTATTCCCGGGGCCTTATTCCAACTTAGGTCTTTTAGTGCTCTGTAAAATTATTCTCGCACTGTCGTATATCCCATGCTAACTTCATCTAAGTCCTATTCTGTTTCGATAATATTGTCCTCGAATATGTCTGCCTTATATAAATCCTTTATGTACCATTCCCTTTTACCTTCTTTGCTTAGCACTGGTTTTCCAGAAGCTGAGCTATTGATATTTACACATCTGCCTATCTTTTAACGAGAGGTCTCTGAAATATTCCTAGTCGGTATCTATCTTTCACCTTGTGATATATGCCTCTAAATCTTCACATCTGGAGATGTTATCATTAATTTTCCTCTAGACATTTAAATCTCACCTTTACCTACGATAATGATGGAAGCCGAAGAAATGAATCAAAATTTGTGCCACGTCCACGCAGGAATTCTGAACTATGTTCAAGTCCCGGCCGTGCCACAGATTTTAATTCGTTTCTTCGCCTTCCATCATTAACGTAGGTAAAGGTGAGACTTAAATGTCTAGAGGAAAATTAATGATAATATCTATAAGATCACCGGAGCTACAGGATTTCCCCTTTACGTCCAGCACTGGGATGCTATTTCTATGCAGGAGAACCCCGACGATAGTGACGATTCAGGTGGAAAAAGGGTGAAGCTAAGACGAATGACTCCATGAAAAATGTGAAGAAACCGAAAAAGAAATGATTGTCGGAAGGACAGACTCAGCATACCGGAAAGTCAAAATAACCTCCGATTAAATTCAAAGCAAGGGTGGTTATATTAAGAGGGCAATTTGAATTTCACTCCTAAATGTAGAGGATAGATGGAAAGAATACATTGTATTCCTCTATGAGGGGAAGATTTGTCTGATGTGATAGAAGGAGAAACAGGAGTCGATTTAGAAAAGATAGGGGTTCCAGTATTAGTATCAGAATTTAAAATAGCTTTGGAGGACTTAAGATCAAATAAGGCAGAAGGGGTAGATAACATTCCGTCTGAATTTCTAAAATCATTGGGGGAAATGGCAACAAAACGACTATTCACATTTCTGTGTAGAATGTATGAGTCTGGCTGCGTACCATCTCACTTTCCGAAAAATATCATCCACACAATTCCGAAGACTGCAAGAGCTGACAATTGCGAGAATTATCGCACAATCAGCTTACCATCTCATGCACCCAAGTTGCTGACAAGAATAATATATAGCAGAATGAAAATGAAAACTGAGGGTGTGCTAGAAGACCATCAGTTTGGCTTTAGGAAACGTAAAGGTAACAAAGATGCAACTGTGATGGCTCTGAGCACCATGGGACTTAACACCTGAGGTCATCAGTCCCCTAGAACTTAGAACTACTTAAACCTAACTAACCTAAGGACATCACACACATCCAAGCCCGAGGCAGGATTCGAACCTGAGACCGTAGAGGTCACGCGGTTCCAGACTGTAGCGCCTAGAACCGTTCGGCCACAACGGCCGGTGGCAACTCCGATGTCGCGGCTGATGATGGAAGCAAGACCAAAGAAAAATCCAGACACGTTTATAGGATTTGAGCATCTGGTGAAAACGTTCGACAATGTAAAGTGGTGCAAGGTTTTCGAAATTCTAAGAAAAATTGGGGTAAGCTATAGGGAGGGACCGGTAATATACAATATGTACAAGAGCCAAGAGGGAATAATAAGAGTGGACTACCAAGAACGAAGTGTTCGTATGAAAAAGGGTGCCTTTGGACCCTACTGTTCAATCTGTACATCGAGGAAGCAATGATGGAAATAAAAGCAAGGTTCAAAAGTGGAATTAAGATTCATAATGAAAAGGTATCAATGACACGATTCGCTGGTGACATTCCTATCCTCAGTGAGAGTTGTAGCGTTGCTCTGGGGTGGCGAAAAGAAAAGGAATTGTTATTTTATATTTTTTTGAAAAATGTCGAGAAAGTTAATATTTTGGTGCGCCACGTGGCAACAGAATCAGGGATTGATTAGACTATTATAATAATATACGTTGAGCATTAAATACCTGAATAAGAGCAGCAGATTGATTTATTTGAGATCGATCGGAAGAAACATTATCATTTCTGTGCATTTTTATAGTCGCAATGTAGTCATACCCGGCCCAACACTAAGGGACCATAAGATTTATAGACTTTAAAAGAAATGAAACACTACCCAAAAAAGTTGGTTCAGAAATAATAGGAAAACGATAATGTTCCTTCTGCCTCATGCTGCGTTCGGGCCATCAGCGTGATCGTAATTTCTGGTGATGAACTAACATAAAATAATTATCATTCAAGTAAATGAGGAGATGGAAATCATCAAGGTTAATTTACTAAAACAAGCACACTTATCTTTAACACGTTTTTTAATGCTACGTACGTTTTCATATTAAATTACAATAGATGACCATTGTGGTTAAATACTTTATACTTAAGTCAAAATGTCCTCTTGATGCTGTCTGTTCGTAATCAATTACAAGAAACTACATGATTTCTGATTGGAAAAATAACAATTAGCACATTTATTGAATATTTTCACATAAAATACAAAATACCGATGCGGAACACAGCAAGGCAGTGTCCGCCTTCATGGAATACAAACAGTAAAAGGTGAGGCACCCAATGCTTCATTTGTCTCGAAACAACAGAATTCTTTTTTATATCATTAATCGATACATGTACATAGAGATTTGCAGGCACCGCGCGAGAACGGCAGAGACAAAGAATACTAGATTCTGTCGGTACTATGCGATGGTCCATTTCTATTACTTTACAATTGTTCGTTAACTTTAGACCATCAGGCATTTTCTATTGAGCGTATATTAATGTTTGTGAGGCGAAAATTACTAATATTACAGAGTGAAAAAGAATTACATGGTCTGCTGAATGGAATGAACAATCTAATGAATACAGAATATGGATTGAGAGTACATCGAAGAAAGACGAAACTAATGGGAAGAAGCAGAAATGGTAACAGCCAGAAACTTACCAGATTTGATGGTCACAAAGTAGGTGAAGTTAAGGAATTCTGCTACCTACGCGCTAAAATAACCAATGACAGACGGAGCAAGGACATCAGAATCGGATCAGCAATGGCAAAAAGGGCATTTCTGCCCAAGAGAAGTCTACTAGTATCATACATAGGCCTTAATACGAGGGAGAAATTTCTGAGAATGTACAGCTGGAGAGCAGCATTGTATGGTAGTGAAACATGGACTGTGGGAAAACTGGAACAGAAAAAAATGGTTCAAATGGCTCTGAGCACTATGGGACTTAACATCTGTGGTCAACAGTCCCCTAGAACTTAGAACTACATAAACCTAACTAACCTAAGGACATCACACACATCCATGCCCAAGGCAGGATTCAAACCTGTGACCGTAGCGGTCACTGACTGAAGCACCTAGAACAGCACGGCCACACCGGCCGGCCGGAACAGAAGAGAACCGAAGCATTTGATATGTTTTGCTACAGACGAATGTTGACAATTAGGTGGACTGATAAGGTAAGGAATGAGGAAGAATCGGAGAGGAGATGAATAAGTTGAAAACACTGACAACGAGAAGGGTCAGGATGACAGGACATCTGTTAAGATATCAGGGAATGACTGTCATGGTACTAGAGGGAGCTGTAGAGGGAAAAAAAGAAACTGCAGAGGAAGGCAGAGATTGTAATACATCTAGCAACTAATCGAGAATGTAGGTTGCAAGTGCTACTTTCACATGAAGAGGTTGACACAGGAGAGGAATTCGTGGCGGGCCGCATCAAACCAGTCACAAGACAGATGACGCAAAACAAAACAAATGAATTGATCCAGAATGAGATTTTCACTCTGCAGCGGAGTGTGCGCTGATATGAAACTTCCTTGCAGATTAAAACTGTGTGCCCGACCGAGACTCGAACTCGGGACCATTGCCTTTCGCGGGCAAGTGCTCTACCAACTGAGCTACCGAAGCACGACTCACAGCCGGTACTCACAGCTTTACTTCTGCCAGTACCTCGCCTCCCACCTTCCAAACTTTACAGAAGCTCTCCTGTAAAGTTTGGAAGGTGGGAGGCGAGGTACTGGCAGAAGTAAAGCTGTGAGTACCGGGCGTGAGTCGTGCTTCGGTAGCTCAGTTGGTAGAGCACTTGCCCGCGAAAGGCAAAGGTCCCGAGTTCGAGTCTCGGTCGGGCACACAGTTTTAATCTGCCAGGAAGTTTCATATCAGCGCACACTCCGCTGCAGAGTGAAAATCTCATTCTGGAAACATCCCCCAGGCTGTGGCTAAGCCATGTCTCCGCAATATCCTTTCTTTCAGGAGTGCTAGTTCTGCAAGGTTCGCAGGAGAGCTTCTGTAAAGTTTGGAAGGTGGGAGGCGAGGTACTGGCAGAAGTAAAGCTGTGAGTACCGGGCGTGAGTCGTGCTTCGGTAGCTCAGTTGGTAGAGCACTTGCCCGCGAAAGGCAAAGGTCCCGAGTTCGAGTCTCGGTCGGGCACACAGTTTTAATCTGCCAGGAAGTTTCAAATGAATTGATGTTTGTGCTGGGAGGGCATTGGACATCGGTAGCCCGTGCAGTAATATTAGCCTCAGTGCTGCAATGGTGTGATGACCAGCCTTTCTGCCTAGTAATCAGTCGGATTTTGACCGTGGACGCGTGCGGACCTCTTCCGCACGCCGGGCAGCCCACCGGAGTTGTTTACTTCGGTGTTATTTGTGTTGTGTAGTACCCATTACTACTGTACCTCATGACGCACTGTTAACGCCGAGAGACACTTGAAGTAACATTCCAAACCAAAATGCACGACCATGCGCTTATGAAATCGAACAATTCATTCAAGAAGAGCTGCGTCTGGACCCACAGGAACCGATAGGTATTCACTTCTGTATCACTGGTAGTATTGCCTGTATTAAAATAACGACGGAGGAAGCCTGCGCTGTAGCTCCACAACAGGCACACATTTTAGGTATTCTGACGGGCATATTGGGGAGGTGACGGTAGACCATGCGGGTATCGGTCTTCGAACAATTCGGGTTTTGAATTCCCTTTCTAAGTGCTACAAGACGTGAGCGTCAAAGCCTTCCGACCCTATGGCAATGTTGTGGACCACATCGCGGAAAAATGTCAGCCATTGAGGACATACCACGTGGTGAATGGTGTCCGCCAATTGAAGATCGATGTGTCCAAACGTGTACCATCCTATCTGATGATATGTAATGTGGGAGCCATCGTTATGTATGATGGCCAGCCGCAGACATGTGCCGGATGTGGACAAGAGGGCCATGTTCTATCAAATTGTCGCCGTTTGCTACAGATCCTGACCTGTGACACAGCTCTCAAAGCGATGGTCACTTCTTTACCAGACATCTATGCTAGAGCCTTGCACAACCCCGACGTGTCACTTCAGGAATCGCCTGTTCTTCCACTGGCTCTCCCACTGGGACCGACGATGCGGCCGCATTCTCGCCACCACCATCTCCTCCGACGGCTAGGAGACCATCAACTCTCCAGAGCTCGATGACCAGCCCGCCCACTGTGATGGACATCGATGCGAGTGCGGTGCCTAGTGGTGGCCCCGAAAACGGAATAAGAGAAGTCGAACGCCCTCCGACGACACACCTCTTCATGTGGCATCACAGGCTGGGGACCAGATACCAGACAGTAATCTCCCTTCGAGCTCTCTGACGACAGGAGTGGCCGCTCCTGGTGTTCCATTTGAGGAGCGTCCTTTCCACCGCCTGTGATCCCACCAGACATCGAAGGATCCCATGGCAGCGTCACCACACCTTATTCTCGATGAATGTGACAGTCGCCTGTCGCCAGTTCCAATCTCCTGGGCTGACGATGTCGACGATGGAGCAGATCAACATGGTGGGTCACCTGCAGGCAGTGCCCCATGGTGGTGCCTGATCCACACTCCACCCAGTGTTTGCGGCCACAGTGGTTGTGCCGCATATTTCACGCCAGCCGTACATCTCTGCCATATCCTCTGTGCCAATAGTGGGAGCACGCCCACAACATTATCGCATCGCGACGATGAATCTGGCCACCATTCTGGCTCCACATCGTCACAATGCTGCGATAGACCTTCATGCTGCTGATGTTGGCGTTACCCTCCTCCAAGAAGTGATCGTCGCTGATTTCTAGGCCTCCACTGGCTACACGGCACACATCTCCCACGCCTCTAACAACGGTAATGGGGTCGCCATCCTCCTCTGCACTATGCTCCATGCTGAAGATGTGATGTACCTTCTTAATGCTAGAGGTATGGCTAGTTGTTTTGGGATAGGCGTAGAAGCGCACCAACGCCTGAAGAGGTGCAGTTTCTGTTTTTGTTCGGACACATGTGGCGGTGGCAAACAGAATTTTTTTTGTAGTTTCTCTTTCCTATTAAGGGGGGGGGGGGACAAAAATTCACATCTTCGAAAACAAAGGAAGAAAAGGTAAGCAAGGAGACGCGGGTTCAAGTCCCGGCCATGGTACAAATTTTAATTCATTCGGCTTCCATCATTCTCACAGATAAAAGTGAGACTTAAATGACTCGAGGAAAATTAATTACAAGATCTAAAGATCACCTGAGGTACAGGATTTCTTAATTACGTCTAATGCAGGAGTGCCCTGGTAATAGTGACGGTTTAAAAGCCCTGGCAGGTGGAGGGCCCTAAACGCAAACCCAGAAAAACACCAACACAGACAAGCGAGCAACCAAACTCGCTAGGCAACCGAAAGGCGCTGTTGCCTACACCCACTAGCAGCTAGCTCATCTCAGGCTAGGAACAATAATAACACGAAACAAACCGCAAACACGGGTGTGGCGAACAACAATAAAGCACACAAAGCCGCAGCGGTACGCACTGAACATAAGACTGGTTTCCCCCCAGTCGTTATACAAAACTATGGGAACCTTAGTGCCCTTAACACTGCATTCGCGGAAAGGCACATAAACAGTACACTACACGCAAAGTACTCGGGGGATAGGGCCTCACTGTACGTTGCCACAGACAACGAATATAAAGATCTTCTGACCTTCCTCAAAGTTCGGAAGATCGAACACTATACGTGCAGAACGCTGGACGAGAGAACCCAGCAGTACGTGATCAAGGGAGTGGATCCCAGTACCCCCAACGAGACAGTACAGGCGGCGCTTTGTTATCTGGGATTCGACTGTAAAAGTGCCTCCCGGATGACAGGGTTCCGCACACACGCACGCTGCAGATAAAGAGGTTTCTGCGGATGGACGTAAGTGTAGAACATTACGAACCACCCAATGCCCCAAACAATGTAACAGCTGCAAGCTATTCGGCCACTCGGCCTTCCGATGTGGCCTGGCAACTCGTTGCCGCGGATGTGCTGGCAATCACAAATCCAACACCTGCACACTGACTTTCTCGACAAATGTGGATTCAAAACAGACAGAAAAAACGTCTTCAGATGTTGTTTCGTCATCTTCCCACTCACACTTGCATCGACGACGACATTTGGAGGGCACCGCGTTTCTATTTCCCTTGACAGGCGGGGTCCAAACTTTCCACTGGATTCTTGGAAGCAAGTATAGAGTTTGTCTGCCAATCGTCCGTCCATTGATATAGCAACATCGATCGTGTAACTATGTGTTGTACAGTTAACTGATTGAAACATCGCGACAGTGTTTCTCTCCCCTTTCATGGATAGTGTTCTGTCACAAGGAACTTCATAGTTGAACTGACTCTGATCGCAGTTCCATACAGAATTAATATCGATGTTTTGTCTCGTGATATGCTCATTGACGTCAGCAACAAACGTTTTAGCTCTTTCAATCAGCTCTTCTTCGTCATCCTTATCTTTCCGTGCTTGGAGCATAGTGATACGGCGTGATGTTATCCTAAACTCCTTTTTCAAATTAGTAATAAATCCTAGTGAAGCTATAAAGTTTGTACACCCGAGATTTCTGGCTACGTCCAATGCCCAATGTTGTAAATGCCAATAATGAACGGCGGAGCCGCATTCTCGCGCTTCATCGAATTTCCCCACTACACGCTCCTAGATGGTCTTGAACAGCAGTGTACGATTTCCTTTGAAAACTGTATTTCGTTCTCTTTTCTTTTCCACGTAATCCAGTATGTTTTTAATATTGCTTTTAGACTTCAGTTTAGGGTATCTTTTCAGAAGCTTGTCGTATGTGTCGAAACCTCTTACGTAATAATCATCGTACATGTTCTCCAGTGTGTTGTCATCAAACGCCGTGATGATATTTGCAACTTTAACCTTCTTCTTGGGAGACGGTTGGTATTCACTGTCACTACTTCCATCGCCTCTTCCCGCACTTGCCGTAGCACTACCGTTTGCAATGAGCTGTTCGTCATTATCATCCCTATCATCATCATTATGTGTTAGGGTTACAACAGTATCCGTTTCTAACTTACGCTCATATTTCTGCACTATAATAGACACCAGAAAACATGCGAATGATTCGTCTTGTACACCAATACCATCTTCACGAAGAAGGGTTCTTCGTAACTTCATCTCAACCAATCGCAATACATTAGCAGGATTGATTACCAATCGCCGAACCATCTGACGCTCCAATACACAAATAATGTCACAAAACGCAACTTCAGAGGCACACTGCATCGTCCCGACTGGCGTACCGGCAGGTCAGTGTGCAATGCGGCATGGCATACGCAGAGGCCTCTAACGGACGACTGCAGAATTTTGCAGATGCGGGAGTACCACTAGTGCAATAAGAGACCTTTACATTATTTCTCACACGATTTTGGGGTATTTGTGTTTGTTCGAGCCCAAGTACTTTCCTGGTAAGCTTAAACCGTACAAACAATTAAACTTTCCTGGCTACTGCGTCTGTCGTACCGACCGACCGGGCGACGCCGTGGCAGGTGGAACTGCTATCGTCATACACAAAGTCATTGAGCACACAAACATAGAGCTCCCTGAACTTGAAAAAATCGAGGCTACGGCCGTCAGAGTCAAGTTCAACGGAGCTTACACCACACTAATATCGGTATACAATAGTCCTGTAGGCATTTCAACACGCGATATCAGCACACTACTCAACATCTCACCGCGAGTAATAGTCGCTGGAGATCTGAACGCAAAACACCCAGAGTGGAATTCACGCATACGAAATCCCAACGGCAAAAAACTGTATGAACATTCACTAGGCAGACACTACATTATACTAGCGCCGACTGAACCGACGCACATTCCCTATCAGAGGGGACACAGGCCAGACGTGTTAGACATGGCCCTCATCAAGGGCATTACATCGACACTCGACGTTGCCGTTGAAAACGATCTGCCCTCAAACCACCAACCTGTAATACTATACATTGAGGAAACACTGCAGCACATGGAACAACGCAGGGTGTCGGACTACGGGCGTGCGAATTGGACATTGTTCAAGGAAACGCTCGACAGCCACATCCCACTCATACACGAAATTAACTAAACAGCACAAATTGACGAGGCAGTAGAAACCCTCACTAACGCCGTCCAGGACGCAATGGCGGGCACCATACCTGATCGCACCTCACAACAACACAGTGCGGCCCTGTCCCAGGAAATCCTGGGCCTAATCTCAATGAGGAATCGCCTCAGGAGACAATGGCAGAGCACGAGGCGTCAGTACTTCACACGGCACATTAACAGGCTACAGGGCATCATACACGATAAAATACAAACACATAGAACACAACAGTGGAATCAAACTCTCGAAGGGCTGGACACCGCGCGACCTGGCGTATGGCAACTAGCCCGACACTTCACCAGGGAGAAAATATATACCCCAACGCTTCAAGGGCCTGACGGACCTGCATACTCAGCGGAAGACAAACCAGAACTAATGGCCCGCACACTCGCAGCGTCATTCACACCGAACCTGGTACCGTCAGATCCAGTGTTCACACTTGCTACTGACCAAGAGGTTACACGCATTCTAGCCCAACCATCGCGCGACGACATTCGACATGCTAGAACAGCCGAAGTCTCCTGGGCTATAATGCACATTCCGCTGCTAGGAAAGCCCCTGGTCATGATGGCATTCAAAACCGTGTCCTCCAGGAGTTCACGGATAAAGCTACTGAGTACCTAACACACATAAAGAATGCCATACTAAAACACCAACACTTCCCCGCTTTTTGGAAGACGGCCAAGGTCCCGATGTTCAGGAAGCCGGGGAAAGACCACAGCCTCCCACAAAATTACCGACCCATCAGCCTTCTGAGCTCGTTTAGTAAGATTGTTGAGAAGGTGATTCTCAAACGCATCACCAGGCACTGCATAACAAATGACGTCCTGAGACCGGAGCAATTCGGCTTCAGGAATCACCACTCGACAACACAACAACTCTTACGGGTCATTGAACATAAACAAAGCAACAGGGGCGGTGTTCCTGGACATCGAAAAAGCTTTCGACCGTCTGTGGCACAACGGCCTCATTCGCAAACTCAGCGACGCGGGATTCCCCGACGGGCTGGTGCGTCTAATACACTCATGCCTCACAGACAGGAGTTTCAACACTGACGTGCAGGGAAAACAATCAAAACGACACGGTATACATGCGGGAGTACCCCAGTGAAGCATTCTAGGGCCCCTACGGCTTAACCTCTACATAAATGATCTCCCAACCACACACAACACAACGATGGCAATCTACGCGGATGACACAGCCATCCTCGCGCAAGCTTGGAAACCATCAAACATTACGTCACGCTTACTGACTACACTCAGAGTGGCTGAACCTCAGTTGGAGAAATGGCGTGTTAGAGTAAACGTCGACAAGTGCGAAGCCGTTTTGTTCACTAGAAGACCGAAGCAACTCCGCAAACACCGCTACTGCAGACCAATAACTCTACATGCACGTCGAATACGTTTCCGCGAGAAAGTCAAATACCTCGGTGTCTGGCTGGACCGGAAATTACTCTGGGGGGACCACATACAACACATGACCAACCGAGCTAGTGCGAGGCTCAAACAGCTCTATCCTATGCTCAACAGGCGTAGCACACTGAACAGAAGGGTGTCGAGGTCCATGTACATGACACTTATTCGACCCCTGATGACGTACGCAGCTCCTGTCTGGGGATACGCTGCGCCTACACGCCTGCGTCGTCTGCACCTCATACAAAACAAAGTACTCAAAATCTTAAGCAATGCTCCACGATACACACGCATCGCGGACCTTCACCTGGATTACCGACTTGAGACTCTCACGGAGGTAATCCACAAACTCACCACAAGACTGTACAGAAACTCCAGACATTATCAGAACCCGTTTATTCTGAATCTGGGGAACTATGACCACAACCATAGATGGAAACATGAAAGACCAAAAGACATACTTGTAAGGACCTAACATCTATGGCGAAGCACACGCAAACACAACGGTACAGGTGAGCCCCTGTTAATCAGACGCCATTACTGGATATCCAGCTGGAATACACTGCCGAATAAGTGGCACCACGCAGGGAAGCCGTACCATACACTGCATGCAGACAAGCTCCACACATCCCCTACACAGTGAGATGATCTATAGCCGATCTCCCACTACTATATAACGATCTTAATTGTTCCAGGAGTGTGGCGGCTGCAGCAACTGGGATACATCGCCATCGCTTTCCACGGTAATACTAACAAATCCAACCTTGCATGAACTATCGCAGCTAATAAGCCACTATTGATCTTACTACCCATCCCACTGTCGCAGAGTTTTTTATTCCCACTGCACGAGCCTTGGCACTTTTTTCCCTTTGCTCTTCAAATCGCTACCCTCACTCGCGTTTCGTCCACTATCTATCACCTGATGGACCGTATTAATGCGTAGTCTTACACAGACGCACGGATAACATCACAGCCCAGCATCCTGTGATCCACTTAGTAGATAACTAACATGTTGACTGAGGGGACAGTAGAACTTTTGGTTTGGTCACCACGTTGGTGCGGGCGTGGAAGAGCCCTATGTCTGCCACAAAAAAAAAAAAAAAAAAAAAAAAGAGGGAAAATAAGCTGAAATATGAATTTGTGTAGTCTATGCAACAATGTTAGCCGTAGTGCTGCAGTGATGTAATGGTCAGTATTCCTGCCTACTAAGCAAGGAGACCCGGGTTCAAGTTCCGTCCGTTGCACGAATTTTAATTCGTTTCTTCAGCTTCCATTATCTTCGAACCTGTCTTCTAGCTATTCCTGGGTAGCCATTTTGCACTTCCTGTCACTCTCATTTTTAGTCGTTTGCATTCCCTTCTGTCTGCATCCACTTTTTCCGGCTTCATTTACTGCATTTTTATATTTTCTCCTTTCATCAATTACATTCAATATCTCCCGTGTTATCCAAGGATTTCTATTAAGCCTTGTCTTTTTACCTATTTGATCCTGTTCTGCCTTCACTAATTCATCTTTCAAAACTACTCATTCGTCATCTACTGTATTCCTTTCCCCTATTTTTGTCAGCCGTTGTCTGACGCTCCTTCTGAGATTGTCAACAAGCTCTGGTTCTTTCAATTTATCCAGGTCCATCTCCTTAATTTCGTACTTTTGGCATTTTCTTCAGCTTTTCAATCGGCAGTTCATAACTAATAAATCCTCGTCAGAGTCCACATCTGCCCCTGGAAATGTCTTACAATTTAAAACTTGGTTCTAAGTCTCTGTCTTACCATTACATAATCAATCTGAAACCTTCCGGTGTCTCTGGCTTCTTACCCGTATACAGCCTTCTTTCATGATTCTTGAACCACATATTATCGATGATTAAGTTATGCTCTGGGCAAAACTCCACCAGGCAACTTCATCTTTCATGCCTTTCCCCCAGTCCATACTCACTTACTATTTTTCCTTCTCTTCCATTCCCTACTGTGGAACTCCAGTCTCCCAGCACAACTGAATTTTCGTCTTCCTTAACCATCTGAATAATTTCTTCTATTTCATCATACATTTCTTCAGTATCATCATCCACGGAACTAGTTGGCTTACAAACTTATGTGTCTGTCTTGGTTACAACAATGGATTCACTGCGCTGTTCATAGTAGCACAAACTTGTACTATCGTGGTGCGTAAGGACTTCGTGGCTATCTTGCCTACAATAATGCGTTCGCTATGCTGTTCATAGAAGCTTAGCTGCATTCCTAGTTTCTTATTCATTATTAAACCTACTCCTTCATCACCCCTATTTGATTTTGTATTTGTAACCCTGTATTGACCTGACTAGAAGTCCTGTTCCTCCTGCCATCAAACTTAATTAATTCCCACTTTATCTAACTTTAAACTATCAATACCCCTTTTTAAATTTCCTAACCTACCTGCCCGACTGAGGGAGATCATTCCAAGCTCTGATCAGAAGAATGTTTCTCCTGATGACATTCTCCTGAGTAGTGTCTGCCTGGAGATCCGAATGTGGGATTATGTAAATGCTGGATATGTTGCCCCTGCAATTACTAGAAACGCTGAAGCCCCTTTTCAGGATCCACACAAATGTCTAACCTCTCAACATGTACCCTTCCGTATGGCTCTCTTTATCACTGAGACACAAAAGCGTCTACACCAACGGCAAGGACAATGTTTCTTGTGGGGTGGGGATTTTCGTATTACAGAATTAACAATAAACATATTTACGCAACTTATTTTGACTTTAACCTGATTAACACTAGTTCCTCTTAAACACCTGCCGGAAACTTCCTCCTCCAATATTTTCTTAACTTCAAAAACGTGATTAGCACTGATTGTCTGTCGAGGAAAGCGTGAAATACGACGAGTCCAATTTTACATTCTGGAAGCCAACATAAATTAGGTTCTTAGCAATGCTTACTTTCTAAAATTTTAGCTGCTGGAACGCACCCCTTCAATGATACAGCCTCCAAACTCCCTCACGCTGCCACAGACATAAAAATCATAAGTTTTTAAAATCTGTGTTAAAACTCACAATGAAAAATCATTTGATACAAATTACTGAGCGGGAATTCAGTTTTTTAAAACACAGTGTCTTATAATGAGAAGATAAAACCACACGATTTATCACAAACAATAGGTACTGCCGCCTGTCCCCATGGCAGTGCCACTTTGCTTCCCATTTCTGCTCGACACATATCGGCAAAAGTGACTATGACGTCATGTTTTCAACCGCTGCCAGCCGCAACGTTCAAACAGTTGCACTATAGCTGCTTGGTGGCTATGTATACAGAATTATTCAATAAAGCATTTAGCGATGAACGACGAAGATATTCCAGACACATCGGGGTGACGTGTTATTCCGACATCCTGAAGAGTTACGAAAAACAAACATGATGTTACATGAGACGCGGAGTTAAATGTTTAGTAAATACTTTAAATGTCATTTGTCTGCTACTCAGTGAGTTGTATTACAACAGGATAGATTTCAGTTCTTATTATTGCTACGAGCGTTGTACCAAACGTAAGGTTCCCATATTTTTTGCAAATTATTATTAATTTATTCAGCGGGCCCTGTGCGATAGGAGACACGCTACGAAAGAGAGAGACAGATTATTCTTAATTCTTGTCTACCTACTACATCTCTTACCTAGGGACGTTTAATAAACATGGGTGATACACAATGAGAGACGAGTAAAATGGCACAGTAATCTTCCTAGTTCTAGTCGAGTGCACATGGAACTAGGAAATTCTTAATAACTTGTACCGTTCTTCTAACGTATTCGACAAAAAGAACTGTAACGCATTGTTTTGTAAAGTAATATCTTTTGTAACACATTGTAATTAATTCCGATATTGACGGATGAAATCATTTTGTACTTTCTAACGATGAAAACTGTATTGTAAACAGAAAGAAATTTGCATCACTTGCCACGTACTAGCGGTCTAGTCCACCTGGCTTCCATAATTTCCACTTGGTAGCAGTTTACGCTTGTCTTGTGTTCGAGAATGTTGACGTGATACAATGTATCTAATGCTAATGTGCTACGACCATGATTAATGGGTCAAAAGTACCACTTCTGACAGTACTTTCGTTGATTGTAGTGAAAAGTAACAGATCGGTGCTAAATAAAGTTGTTGGGACGCAAAGAGTGTGGAATACGACAAAATTGGATAAACAGTTTGTGCAACGCATATCAGTCCTTTCAGCTCCAAAATATGGTTTGGAACGTTTTTTGCATAATATGTTACACATTAACATGTGTTATTAAGGCTTCAAAACCGAGAAAAAAATGAATATTTGTACTCGTCATAAGACGCATCCTCCTCCAGCCTGCAGATAATTGCAGGAGTCCATTTACAATTACTGAAGGCAATAAGGAGAAGAAAAGCGGTTATGGGAAATCAGGTACACTTGATGTAGTCATATGGTCATTAAATATTTAGAACCACGTGCCCATGTGTAGCTGTGAGCAATTTCTGCGTTCCGAGAGGCTTAGAAGTATCATATTTATAACCTCTAACTCTGGCCACTTAGAAGTGGTCCCAACCGTTTCTTTGTGTTCTTGTACCTTTACCTTCATTTCCTATCGACACCATCTGTCCAGAATAGTGTATGAGGCTCATTAAGTCAAAAATTATTTGAGTCAGTTGCATATTTTAGAAGATATTCTCTGTGTACTTACCGTCTGCCATCCACGATTTCTGTACAGACTAACATGGATATCTTTCTCGTAGAGAAGTCGAAACCGAATATGTGAGGAATCTGTATAATTTTATTTCTATATAAATTATGGCTAAAGAGAGAAATATAATCTGTTAACACTTGTGAATACTCCAGAATATGCAATATATTGTGCGTGCTTCGATATGTCTAGCACATGCATGGTTACTGGTATTTTGCGTGGCATAAATGTTGTACGCAAGACACAGCAATTAATTGACACTTATTCATGGCTGAAAATGGTGCATCAACTTCTGACGATATCTTTGCAAAATTAAAGTGCTGCTTTTATAAGTTACAAATATGCGTCCATTTACGAGTGGGGAATTAAGAAATGAGATCATGCTTAAGCGTAAAGTTAGGCCTGCATCAGTTCACCCTTTAGAAAATCATAGAAGATAATATCACAGTGGCACAGTGGTGAGAGTGCTACAGAAATGTTAATGAACCGAGAAGTCAAATCTCCTAACCCTGACAAGTACCTAATAGAATATGTCAAACAAATCATCAATAAAAAATGTTCTCGTAGATGTACAATTGTTTGATGGAAAGAATCATCCAGTTATCACAAAAGAGGGAATTCCAGCCTTACCGTCTATCAAAGATTGCTTCAAAATAGCAAAATTGAAATACCAATAAAACTGTCAATATCCTTGAAATAAGTGTGTCATTGTAAAAATATTGTTTTTACATAATTCCGGTACAAGTTATTAAGTATTTCCTAGTTCCATATGCACTCGACTAAAGCTAGGAAGATTACTGCGCCATTTTACTCGTCTATCACTGTGTATAACCTATGTTTATTAAATCTCCCTAAGTAAGAGATGTAGTAGGTAGACTAGAGTTAAGGATAATTTGTCTGTCTCTTTCGTAGCGTGTCTCCTACTGCACAGGGCCTGCTGATTCCATTATTTGGCCAATTCTACATGGTTACTCTGCAATTCAGAATTCTGTATCTGGTGCAAGGTTCATCGAACCACATTCAGGCTACTTCTCTAACGTTGCCGTATCGAACAGCCCGAGTGAAACACGAACACTTAGATATTACCGTGTGAGTTTTGATTTTTCTTATGCTGTTACGATGATCATTTCTCCTTATAGGGGCGTCAGCCAACAAAATATTTTGACCCTAGAACGAGAAAGTTGATTATCGTAATTTCATGATAAAAGTCTTTGTTTTATTGATTTCCATTCCAGTCGTGAAATTTATCCGTAGCATTTTCTCCTCTATTTCACAATAACAGAAAACGATCTGCCCTTTTTCGAAGTCCTCCATTAGTCCTAACTGATGGGGATCCCACACCGCACAGCAAAACTTAGGAAGGGGCGGACAAGCGTAGTGTAAACAGTTTCTTTAGAAGACCCGTTACGTTTTCTACGTGTTCTCTCAATAAATTGCAGTCTTTGGTGATCCTGAAGCTCTTTGACTTAAATATTACCAAATCTTGTAGCATATTTGTGTGCAGTATAAATTGTGCCGACTCGAGCTAGCTTTGAATGCTTGCGTGAGGTACATGCGTACATTAAATTATTTGATGAAATCAGTCTTTTATTCGCTCAATTCGGATGCAACCGGATAGGTGAGATGCTTTCCACACGGTTTATTTACTTTATCGGTTTCTTAGTCACTGGACTACTTCTCCTAAACCATTTCGTAACACTATGTCGTTCTTTACCTACTTCTCCATTTCAGCTGTACGATTGCGTATCAAGCCATCCTGTGATGAGTCTTGCCGAAAATCCCTCTGCATTCGAGAGAAGATCATGGATTTGAAAAAGTCATAATTCACTACCAAGAGCTGTTAGTAAGAATATATTTATTATAGAAACAATTTCGGCCCAGAGACCATCTTTACGTATCATAAAATATTTACAACAGCATATGAAGCGTCATAAAATCGCCTTGCATGCGGTTGTAACTATTTTATGACATGTGATGATGGTCTGTGGACCGAAACTGATTCTATCAGCAATAAATTTTTATCAGCAACTCTTGGCGATGAATCATGGTGTTTTTCAAACATTTACGAGCTTTGGGGTACCATCATCTTCAAATACAAGGGGATTAAAGCCTTCTCTGTTATCGTCGGGGCAACTTCCCAGTCGCAATAACACACCCACTTTCCTTCTGTCCATCACTGAACCAGTGTTCTGTCACAAGGGAAACTATTCACATTTTTCTCATCCCTTTACGTCGAAAGCTTGCCGTCTTATTTACAATTTAGCCCGTGAGTTCATAAGAAATTATGAGAGCGTGCTGAAAAGGTCACTGAATTTTGTATGTGAAAACTGTTAAAGCTTTTTAAATAAAACGAACGTTGCTAAGTTCTACTTCTTTATTTTTCATGTCTAGACTTTTATTCCTCAACATAGTTATCTTGGCTACGAATACACATCTCCCAATGAGAGACCATTTTTTCGATATTGTCAGTGAAGAATGTTTGATTTTGTTCATGGAGCCTCAACTCCAATTGCTTCATAACTATCAAAGTGAAGTTCTGGAAGGTGTTCAAGTTTTGAGAACAGATGAAAATGGGATGAGAGCAAAACGAGATTGTATGGAAGATGATCGATGTCAATGAACCAAAGGTGTCGTATTGTTCCAGATGTCGCAGCAGCAGTCTGACACTGCATGCTGAAAGAGAGGGTGCACCATGTGTGGACGAACTCATCGAATTCGAAACTCGATTACAGCACGCTCTTTCTCATACTCCGACGTGGTTACATGTCACAGCGCGATATTAAATGCTACTATTCGGCGATCAGTAGCGGCATACAGCTTCAACTATGCAGACATGAAGAAAAAGATGTTGAACGTTGATAACATTTCTTTTATTAAAAAAATTGTTTTCCGATTTAAAAAAATGGAGGCATTGCCTTTCAGCATGTCCCCGAATGAATTCTCTTTTAAAATCTTGAAAAAATACTCCTTTATATCAAACCTGATGAATATGTGAATAACACTGAAATTGGAGTGGCCCTGTGGACCTCAAATAGTTACTAACTATACATGTATACCTTGTAGATAAAATTCGGGTAACTTTTCCTTCGATCTGTGCGCTACGTCACCTAATAATAACGTGATAACCCTAACTTGGTGTGCTAGCGGAAATTATCTCGATGTCTCCTTCTCCGCTGCCTCGTGTCTTGAAGTTTAAAAGCAGCACAAACTTGCCTGCATAGCTGAAAATTTTTTGTAACAGATATCTGCTTACAGCTTTGAATACAATTAAAACGAATGTGGTACTTTGTGAGAATGTGGTTCTTGAATGAATTCATATGGAGGGTTGGAGGACGTGGAAGGTTGACTCGAACAAAGACCAGGGAGAGTGATGTGAGTGGAAGAGCAATGAGATAAACCGTTTGAAACCTTGGATAACCGAACAGAAGTTAAATATTGATAGATATGTGTCCCAGTGGTGTTGGACATTCAAAGATATCTTTCACCACTTTATACACGGTTGCAGAATGTACTGTGGAAAGAAATCTTTCTCATTCTCAATGATCTGAAAAGCTACGTATTATACAATAACGTAAACCGATTTCTTCTGCACCGCTACCAGTTCCTGTTACAAGTCATTATCTACATTCGACGAGAACATAATGAGGAAATTGATCAACACAATGTTAATAGGACGTACAGCTCTCAAATTTGTATTTCAAACAGTCATTACAAAATATTAAATGTTTTGGTTAGATAACATTCAACAGCCGTTATGTAACTGTTTTCATTAAAACCTTAACATTTACCCGTTCCCGTTGTGGAAGATCGTCACGGGATATAAGGCACAAACATATCAGGTAAGTACATAAATAGGTTTCTTTTCTGACTGATAAGAAATTGAGAATACCATATTAGATAAAAGAAAAGAATACAACATGTTCCACAAAAGTCTGACAGGGATTTGCTCAATGTAGCAACAGTTATGGGAATGATTTACGTGTCCAGAAAATGATTTATGTATTCACTTGATGTAGATGTCCTTATACCTTATGGAGACAGTCCACTACCGAAACTTTTGGCTGTTGTGGTTCAATTAGAAACAACTGATGGTTAATTATCCATTTACTAAATATATTTATTTGTATATATTTATCGCTATCGGCATTTATTCAGGTAGGTAAACATAAGAACGTTACTCTTTCTGTGCAGCTATGAACATAGTTTATTTATTAGAAAGATGCGCCACCATAGCAGCTTACAATAAATAATCTTTATTCACGAAGAACTTTTTCGGAGATTGTCAACTACGACTAAATTCATGTGACGTCCATATTATGTCGTTAGTGACCTGTCTTATAGATGTGACCGTTCTGATGAAGTGGCAAATGACGTAAATACATATATTGAGAATATTACGTTAACTGTGGGATGACAGTAGTTCGACAGTTCAACTCCTACGACGCTATATGAACGAAAAATAGCTTATTTAGTTATATTTGAAAGAATTACAACAGCTCGCTTTAATTTAAGAAAAAATTCATTATTTTCTACATTATTTGACATCTATTGTAACAAACTATGTACAAGACAAATTAAATTAAGTTTCTATCAGTTGTAGTTAAGAGTTAGATAGTTTCGAAGTTTTTGGGGGTGGATGCCACATGCTGCACACGATCGGATGTGTTCAGAATGGTAGTGGAGTGTTCATTTACGTGAGCCTGTAACCTGTCTATCTTCTTAGAACTACAGAGAGTATATAAAATGTGTCTCCTGATACATGCCTTGAATAAATATACTCTTCTATACGAAGTTTAGACCAAACAAATGATTTGTAGCACTAACTGATTGTAATTTCAAAATAAAAAGAACATACTGAAGGATAGGCACAACTTACTTATCGCAAAGATGAAATAGTGGGGATAAATGGAAATCTTAATGAATTCTGTGGTCGTAATCACTTTTAGTAAGTTAAAAACTGATTCAATAACATTTAATGGATAACCACTTGAATGTAAGTTACGTGCCATGAGCTTCCATGGTTCACTCTATTGCTCTAACCTTTTCTGTCTCGAAATCTGAAATCTAAGCACACAGAAGTCACGCTGTGCCCACGGAGTTATACTGTCAGGTCTCTCTGCATCTCCACATTATGACGTAACTTGTGACCTGAAAATCATACAAAAAAAAAAGAAATAAAAACAAATGTACTTCCCAGTTCAGATTTGACAAACGTATACAACGATTATAACGCTGGCTAAACGACACTGGTATTTTCACCGAAGGCAGAAATCCTGTGAGGTCATGTGTCATAGTTCGATGAAAGTAGGGATGTGCACACATTATCACGAAAATAATCGACGCTTTAAATACAAATTTAACAGTGGCATAGGATTACGAATAAACGTCATATACTTTGATTCAAGCAATTATTATTTCATCTAAAGCACAGCTATTGCTACAGTAAAGCATATAATCGTCCATGCTTCAAATACTTGGCGTGATGGGTCACCACGAAAGGAAGAATTAAACAACAAGGATTTCATACGCATTAGAAAGTGTTAGAAAAATCTTACTAGGTGACTTAACGGCGCTAGTATTAGAATGGACTAATAGACAGCCCGATTATGTTCCAGATCTCGAAAACTGACCATCTTATCGAGCAACTGACGTCAAGTTTGGATGTAGATAAATGCACGTTTAAGATCAGCTTCATTCTGCCAACGGCCTTGTCAAAGAGGGAGGAGGAGCGGATAGAGGTTCAGGGCAATCTCTTGTCCTAGGGGTGGGAAATTGCCCCTATAGGCGGAAGAATCAGCAATGATCAACGACATGAGGATGCAGAAGGCAATGGAAACCACTGCATTAAAGACACGAAACGTATATCCACAGGACATGTGGCCTCTAATTGAAGAAGTGTCATGATGATCTCTCCATTGGCAAAAGAGTCCGGAATAGTCCCCCATTCGGATCTCCGGGAGGGGACTGCCAAGGGGGAGGATACCACGAGAAAAAGATTGAATAATCAACGAAAGGATAACGTTCTACGAGTCGGGGCGTGGACTGTCAGAAGCTTGAACGTGGTAGGGAAACTAGAAAATCTGAAAAGGGAAACGCAAACGCTCAATCTAGATATAGTAGGGGTCAGTGAAGTGAAGTGGAAGGAAGACAAGGATTTCTGGTCAGATGAGTATCGGGTAATATCAACAGCAGCAGAAAATGGTGTAACAGGTGTAGGATTCGTTATAAATAGGAAGGTAGGGCAGAGGGTGTGTTACTGTGAACAGTTCAATGACCAGGTTGTTCTAATCAGAATCGACAGCAGACCAACACCAACAAAGATAGTTCAGGTATACATGGCGACGTCGCAAGCGGAAGATGAACAGATAGAGAAAGTGTATGAGGATATTGAAAGGGTAATGCAGTATGTAAAGGGGGACGAAAATCTAATAGTCATGGGCGACTGGAATGCAGTTGTAGGGGAAGGAGTAGAAGATAAGGTTACAGGAGAATATGGGCTTGGGACAAGGAATGAGAGAGGAGAAAGACTAATTGAGTTCTGTAACAAGTTTCAGCTAGTAATAGCGAATACCCTGTTCAAGAATCACAAGAGGAGGAGGTATACTTGGAAAATGCCGGGAGATACGGGAAGATTTCAATTAGATTATATCATGGTCAGACAGAGATTCCGAAATCAGACACTGGATTGTAAGGCGTACCCAGGAGCAGATATAGACTCAGATCACAATATAGTAGTGATGAAGAGTAGGCTGAAGTTCAAGACATTAGTCAGGAAGAATCAATACCAAAGAAGTGGGATACGGAAGTACTAAGGAATGACGAGATACGTTTGAAGTTCTCTAACGCTATAGATACAGCAATAAGGAATAGCGCAGTAGGCAGTACAGTTGAAGAGGAATGGACATCTCTAAAAAGGGCCATCACAGAAGTTGGGAAGGAAAACATAGGTACAAAGAAGGTAGCTGCGAAGAAACCATGGGTAACAGAAGAAACACTTCAGTTGATTGATGAAAGGAGGAAGTAGAAACATGTTCCGGGAAAATCAGGAATACAGAAATACAAGTCGCTGAGGAATGAAATAAATAGGAAGTGCAGGGAAGCTAAGACGAAATGGCTGCAGGAAAAATGTGAAGACATCGAAAAAGATATGATTGTCGGAAGGACAGACTCAGCATACAGGAAAGTCAAAACAACCTTTGGTGACATTAAAAGCAACGGTGGTAACATTAAGAGTGCAACGGGAATTCCACTGTAAAATGCAGAGGACAGAGCAGATAGGTGGAAAGAATACATTGAAAGCCTCTATGAGGGTGAAGATTTGTCTGATGTGATAGAAGAAGTAACAGGAGTCGATTTAGAAGAGATAGGGGATCCAGTATTAGAATCGGAATTTAAAAGAGCTTTGGAGGACTTACGGTCAAATAAGTCAGAAGGGATAGATAACATTCCATCAGAATTTCTAAAATCATTGGGGGAAGTGGCAACAAAACGACTATTCACGTTGGTGTGTAGAATATATGAGTCTGGCGATATACCATCTGACTTTCGGAAAAGCATCATCCACACAATTCCGAAGACGGCAAGAGCTGACAAGTGCGAGAATTATCGCACAATCAGCTTAACAGCTCATGCATCGAAGCTGCTTACAAGAATAATATACAGAAGAATGGAAAAGAAAATTGAGAATGCGCTAGGTGACGATCAGTTTGGCTTTAGGAAAAGTAAAGGGACGAGAGAGGCTATTCTGACGTTACGGCTAATAATGGAAGCAAGGCTAAAGAAAAATCAAGACACTTTCATAGGATTTGTCGACCTGGAAAAAGCGTTCGACAATATAAAATGGTGCAAGCTGTTCGAGATTCTGGAAAATGTAGGGGTAAGCTATAGGGAGAGTCGGGTCATGTACAAAATGTACAACAACCAAGAGGGAATAATCAGAGTGGACGATCAAGAACGAAGTGCTCGTATTAAGAAGGGTGTAAGACAAGGCTGTAGCCTTTCGCCCCTACTCTTCAATCTGTACATCGAGGAAGCAATGATGGAAATAAAAGAAAGGTTCAGGAGTGGAATTAAAATACAAGGTGAAAGGATATCAATGATAGGATTCGCTGATGACATTGCTATCCTGAGTGAAATTGAAGAAGAATTAAATGATCTGCTGAACGGAATAAACAGTCTAATGAGTAGACAGTATGGTTTGAGAGTAAATCGGAGAAAGACGAAGGTAATGAGAAGTAGTAGAAATGAGAACAGTGAGAAACTTAACATCAGGATTGATGGTCACGAAGTTAAGGAATTGTGCTACCTAGGCAGTAAAATAACCAATGACGGACGGAGCAAGGAGGACATCAAAAACAGACTCGCTGTGGCAAAAAAGGCATTTCTGGCCAAGAGAAGTCTACTAATATCAAATACCGGACTTAATTGGAGGAAGAAATTTCTGAGGATGTACGTCTGGAGTACAGCGTTGTATGGTAGTGAAACATGGACTGTGGGAAAACCGGAACAGAAGAGACTCGAAGCATTTGAGATGTGGTGCTATAGACGAATGTTGAAAATTAGGTGGACTGATAAGGTAAGGAATGAGGAAGTTCTACGCAGAATCGGAAAGGAATATGTGGAAAACACTGATAAGTAGAAGGGACAGGATGCTAAGACATGGGGGAATGAGTTGCATGGGACTAGAGGGAGCTCTAGAGGGCAAAAACTGTAGAGGAGGACAGAGATTGGAATACGTCAAGCAAATAATTGAGGACGTAGGTTGCAAGTGCTACTCTGAGATGAAGAGGTTAGCACAGGAAGGGAATTCGTGGCGGGCCGCATCAAACCAGTCAGTAGACTGATGACAAAAAAAAAAATTAAGATCAGAAAATGTTGCAGTTGCTTGTACGCCAAGATGATAATTCCAGCCTAAACCTCATAGAAGATTTGAGACACTAAATGCGAGACTGGTCAGCCGAAAGCGGCTTCAGGGTACTTATTACATTACTCATCTATAACAGCGCCGACGCACTCAGAAAACGCTATCAGGAAACCGTGACCGTGACTACCTTAGTGACCCTTTCACAACTAACCACGAGATGGAGCATCCTTCCCATTGGCTATCCCAACATTTCGCCAGATAGTTTCACTTGACATATACGTTCCATGTCTTCCAAATGCTGTGATACTTTCAATGGTCGATTGCTCGGTATAGAAACGCGCTTTCAGTACGCGCGGTATTTGAAACAGGCAGAAGAAGGAACAATTCTGAAAGTTATTTTGAAAGTTTACTTTTAACATATTCAGACGAGTGTTCATTTTCCTGAGGTAACAACTCAGTGCGCCTTATAAACGCCCTGCAACACGGCATAATACACACGGATTGCATGCCATGTTTATTCCATGTCAGTATACGTGGCAGATCGAACTTCTTTGTTTATGAGTTCCAACCTGTCGTGTGTCTATGGTGACTTCAAACAACAAAATAGCTACATGTTGCGCACAGCATGATTTACTCTAAATGATTTCGTTCGTCTGGTACGTGCATCATCAGATAATCATTGTATTGATTTCAATATTTGGCGACCGTCTGCAGCATCAAACGTTGTGCATCTCCTTTAATTCCCTAACACTGTTGCCAAAGACAGCGATTATGTGTTGATGCTCACATCTGACGAGCTTGGTTTGATTTTGTGAGGCCCTGAAGAACCTAATCTTGCTAGATATATAACAAAAATGTATGTATATATGTGTGTGTGTGCGTATGTTCCACTTCTGCTTCTAGACCACTAGTCCGATTTCAACCAAACTTATTCCACATTTTCGTTACTGTCAGGCTGTGGGCGTAGAATTACCTACCTATCATAGGTCAAAAAGACAAAGAGATACATGAGAAGCTGCTGCGTTGTGATAATATTTAAATTTATTACTTCTCCGCTACTAGTTCTATTCGCAACACATTTTTCAGACAGTATCCACATTTTGCCCTGAAACTACCTATGCAAATATATCATTGTACGACACATAGTTCAGGAAATTTGACATCATAAACACTGAGATGCGTTAAGATTCCGTCTCATGCGTGTATTTATTGTGTATTACTAAGACGCTCCTACAGTCGACTCAACTGACGGAAATCCCTGATACTTGGCAGCACTTTCCACAACTTTGAACTGCAAAGCGCAAATGACTGCAGGCGAAACCAATACCGGTCTGTAGAGAGCTATGAAGAAGCGTTGCCATGAAAACATTTACAAAGTCGCGCTGTATGCATGCAAAGCAGCTTTGCTCTGCGTACAGAAATTATCAGGCATCTTTCTACGATTGTTTTATCATTTCAAATGTATGAAGATGGTATCTGTTCCCGAAAGAACAGATACGATTGATGACCGTGCAGCTTCTCTAGAATGAAATGATAATTAAATCGAAACCCTTAGCTTCCGAGAGGTGTTGTTGATATACATCAGTGGGAAGAGCTGAAAATGTGGGCCACGACTGGGACTCGAACCCGGGATCTGCTTTCATGGCAGATACTCTATCCATCTGAGCCACCGAGGGCACAGAGGATAGTGCGACTGCAGGGACTTATCTCACGCACGCTTCCCGTGAGACCCACATTTCCATCTGTCCACAACCTACATTCGTAGTGTTACTAATGGATATTTGCCCATTCACTCATTACTCGCGCCAGACTAAGCTGATGAATCCCGTAAGAGATCGGGAACAGATACCATCTTCATATAGTTAAAGGCTACCTGGCCATTGACCTTCTTCTGGGCGAATGCACACGCTTTGCCCGAACTCTTACGGGACTCGTCAGCATAGTCTGGTGCGAGTAATGAGTGAATGGGCAAATATCTATTAGGAACACTACGAATGTAGGTTGTGGCGAGCTGGGAATGTGGGTCTGGCGGGAAGCGTGCAAGGGATAAGTCCCTGCAGTCGCACTATTGTCTGTGCCCTTGGTGGCTCGGATGGATAGAGCACCTGCCATGTGAGTATGTCAACCCGGTTTCGAGTCCCAGTCGGGACACACATTTTCAGCTTTTCCCATTGACGTATATCAAAAACACCCGTCGGCAGCTAAGGTTTTCGATTTAACTATCATTGCTTTTCAAATGTATTTTGACGAATAAATGGAAATGAATTTCTTTCGATATTACACTATAAACACAGATCATCTAGTAATTTAAAAACATCTATCCACTGCAGAGATGAAATTTGAAAGTATTATTAAATTTTATTCAATGTTTCTTTCGAAATATACGAGTATTAAAGTTGTGTCAAGCATACACAAACAGTGTTAAGTGTGTACGAAGCGGATGGAGTGAAGAGCAGCTCAGACAGCTCTCGAGTCGACGTGGGCGTCAGTGGTGCTTGAACTGCTCGCCGACCTGGTAGGCGACGCCCTCGTGGAGTACGGAGCTGCCCCCTGGGCCCTCAGCCGTGACGAAGCTGCCCTTCTGGAGGCCGGCCGGCCGGTAGGGGTAGACGTAGGGGTAGTAGACAGGCACGCCCTGGCCCTCCACCACCACCACGCCACGCTGCAGGGCGGTCGCCGGGTAGTACCAAGGGTAGTACCACGGCCAGTGGCCGTAGTACTGTGGTCCCTCCAGGCCCACTGCCGCTGAAGCCATCAGCATTGCCAGGAGCACCTGCCGGCAACAGAAGACTCTTCGCACAAGTTCCACTCATTCATTCATTTATTCTTCGTGTTCTGTAAATACTATCAAGAACGAGACACTTGAGGGGGTATGGATTTTGTCAAGGTACGTACAAACAAATGATAAGTAGTTGATAGAGACGTAATCAGCACACTGTGTTAACAATAGTTAATTCGCTGTTTAATGCCTTGCACGCTTGTGCTTGTAATTTGAGTGAAGTAAATTAAAACCAGAGCTGCTACTTTGGCCCGCATCTCGTGGTCGTGCGGTAGCGTTCTCGCTTCCCACGCCCGGGTTCCTGGGTTCGATTCCCGGCGGGGTCAGGGATTTTCTCTGCCTCGTGATGGCAGTTCTAGGGGACTGATGACCATAGATGTTAAGTCCCATAGTGCTCAGAGCCATTTGAACCATGTTTTGCTACTTTGGAAAAATAGCTCTTTCTGATTTACAGTAATTAGTTGCTGTTTATTAGCTATTTGTTAGTCTTATATTTACTTGATTTCAATGGTATTTTTCAAAGAAGATTTCGTCCACATCCCCAAATAATGAGTCATAATACATTACACTGACTTTTGACACAGTTTACAACAGTTACTTTTCTTGCCAAGTAGCGGAAATAAATTTTCATTTCATGAATGCAGGCTGGTGTGGAAAAGTTGTGAACGAATGTAACTTCCTCATGATGTATCACTGTTAAGTAACTTAGCTACCAAGTGAAACAGCTTGACGGAACTTGGACCTTACACGGAAAGAATTGCTGCAGTGTAGCCCAGACGGTAACTGAAAGAAACACACCACGAGACAAACAGAAATTACCCTTTTATTCGCAGACAGTAAGTACACTAAATTCGTGATGACTGGGTGTTGTGTGCTGTCCTTAGGTTAGTTAGGTTTAAGTAGTTCTAAGTTCTAGGGGACTGATGACCATAGATGTTAAGTCCCATAGTGCTCAGAGCCATTTGAACCATTTTTTGCTACTTTGGAAAAATAGCTCTTTCTGATTTACAGTAATTAGTTGCTGTTTATTAGCTATTTGTTAGTCTTATATTTACTTGATTTCAATGGTATTTTTCAAAGAAGATTTCGTCCACATCCCCAAATAATGAGTCATAATACATTACACTGACTTTTGACACAGTTTACAACAGTTACTTTTCTTGCCAAGTAGCGGAAATAAATTTTCATTTCATGAATGCAGGCTGGTGTGGAAAAGTTGTGAACGAATGTAACTTCCTCATGATGTATCACTGTTAAGTAACTTAGCTACCAAGTGAAACAGCTTGACGGAACTTGGACCTTACACGGAAAGAATTGCTGCAGTGTAGCCCAGACGGTAACTGAAAGAAACACACCACGAGACAAACAGAAATTACCCTTTTATTCGCAGACAGTAAGTACACTAAATTCGTGATGACTGGGTGTTGTGTGCTGTCCTTAGGTTAGTTAGGTTTAAGTAGTTCTAAGTTCTAGGGGACTGATGACCATAGATGTTAAGTCCCATAGTGCTCAGAGCCATTTGAACCAAGTACACTGAATTACATGCTCACTGGTCAAAGTTATTGCGAAATGTACTCCTTCCTCAAGCGAACCCGTTAATGTGTGTTTTCGGCCCTCAATAGCTACAAACGCAACCTTAATAGGAGCACATTGTTATCCGTTTATCTGTTTGCCTGTCCAACAATTAAAAACCCTTTCTCTCATAAATGGACTGACGAACCAACGTAAAATTTATGTCGTATACTAAGATCAACGCCTCTAGACAGTATAAAACTATGATCCTGCAAGTCAATGCAGTCAACAGAAGGCCTATATCACATATTTTGATACTTGCAAACTCACTCATCGAAACTTGCAGGATACCTCCTGTAGACCTAACAGCATGACACTGTACAAGAAGCAAGTTTTCGCAGTACAAGTAACGGGGGAAAAAAAATCAGCAAACTGTGAATTTGTAATTACGTCACAGGTATGTCCGAAAGAACAGACACCACCCATTAAAACATTCTCTAAAATCTTGGGTTTCCCAGGACCGATATTTTGCCAGTATCAATGTTGGTAACACGTAAAGATCTTCGAGGTTCTCGATTAGCAGGATTGATGAAATGTCTGTTTACAGACCGCACTGCCAACCGGGCGGGCTTCTAAATGATGGTCACTTCTCCCACGTTTTATGAAGAATAATTGTCTTGGAACGAGCGCTTACTCTTTCATACTTTGAGTTGACAGTAATCAAACATTTTAAAAAAAGTTAACCGCGGTACCACTCAGACAGAGAAACAGAGAACTACTTTGCATCAAAGCTTGAAGTGAACTGAGATAACCGACCATAATGGGAATTCGGCAACACTACTACGCAGTAATACTCGTTAAGTACTTCAGTCAGCTGCGATGATAAAACTTCCGTTATTTAGTTTAATAGCTGGATTTGAAACACAGATCAACACAAGAATTTGGAGGAAAAATATATAGTATCAGAATATTTCTATGAAATCCGAAACCCGAGATAAAGCGGCGTACCGAAAGTGTTTTTCGGGACATGGATTTCTTTTACCCGAAGTCGGGACTGTCCCGGAAAACCGGCACGTATTGCAACCTTACTTGTGATCACACGCACGGCTCTTCGTTGGATCTTCCCTGCCTCTTCTTGATAAGGATCGCACACATACGAACAGTACACAAGAATCGGTATGACGACTGTTTTTTACGCCACATCATTCGTGGATGAATTACATTTACTAAGTTTCTCCCAATGATTTCAATCCGGCACCTGATTTGCCTACTGTTAGTTTGGTGCTGTCATTCAACTTTAGAACGTTCCGGATTGTTATTCCTCAATATTTTACGGTACTTACTGGTTTTGGAAATTTGTGCTAAGTTCCTATGGGACCAAATTGCTGAAGTCATCGGTCGGTCCCTAGGCTTACATACTACTAAATCTAACATAAACTAACTTACGCTAAACACAACACACACAAACCATGTACGAGGGAGGATGATGATAATGATAATGGTTTGTGGGGCGCTCAACTGCGCGGTTACCAGCGCCCTTACAAATTCCAAACCACTGCTTACTCCAAACTCATCACATTCATGAATGATGATGAAATGATGAGGACAACACAAACACTCAGTCATCTCGAGACAGGTGAAAATCCCTGACCTCGCCGGGAATCGAACCCGGGACCCCGTGCCGGGGAGCGAGAACGCGACCGCGAGACCACGAGCTGCAGACCCCGAGGGAAGAATCGAACCTCCGACGAGGGCAGCCAGCCGGCCGGAGTGGCCGTGCGGTTCTAGGCGCCACAGACTGGAACCGAGCGACCGTTACGGTCGCAGGTTCGAATCCTGCCTCGGGATGACCTCAGAAGTTAAGTCGCATGGTGCTCAGAGCCATTCGAACCATTTGGGGGCAGCCACGTGAACCGCCCCGACACGGCGGGGCTACCCCGCACGGCATTAGTTACTGTTTCTATTGATCTGTCGCCAATAGGGTAATCGGACAGTAGTGCATCTCTTCGCTTATTTATAAGCAATAAGTCGCATTTATTTGCGTTTTCTGTGCACGACTGATAGTTCCTGCATCAACCGTCGAGTTTTTGCGGGTGTACCTGAATTTCTCTGCAATATTCTGGAGTTAACGTTCTCCTATAAACAACAGTATCTTCCGCGAGTAGACTCACAGAGAGCCCAATGTTACCCACTGGATCATTACTATAAACTGTGTAAGTAGGCTATTTAGGTTTTCTTATTGGTAACGCCACGTAGCGCTCTGTATGAAAATCACTGGCTGTGGTGTGTGCAGTCTGTGGCTAGTTTGCATTGTTGTCTGCCATTGTAGTGTTGGGCAGCTGGATGTTAACAGCGCATAGCGTTGTGCAGTTGGAGGTGAGTCGCCAGCAGTAGTGGATGTGGGGAGAGAGATGGCGGAATTTTGAGAGCGGATGATCTGGACGTGTGTCCATCAGAGACAGTACATTTGTAAGACTGGATGTCATGAAATGGTATATATATTATGACCTTTGAACACTATTAAGGTAAATACATTCTTTGTACTCTATAAAAATCTTTCATTTGCTAACTATGCCTATCAGTAGTTAGTGCCTTCCGTAGTTTGAATCTTTTATTTAGCTGGCAGTAGTGGCGCTCGCTGCATTGCAGTAGTTCGAGTAATGAAGATTTTTGTGAGGTAAGTGATTTGTGAAAGGTATAGGTTAATGTTAGTCAGGGCCATTTTTTTGTAGGGATTTTTGAAAGTCAGATTGCGTTGCGCTAAAAATATTGTGTGTCAGTTTAAGCACAGTCATGTATAATTGTTCAAAGGGGACGTTTCATAACTGTAAGTACTAGCGGTCCTACAACACCCCCTTAATGCGCTCTTTATATTTGTTGACATTTTTCTGTCAGAATTCATTGTTATGTTCTCTCTATAAGAGTCACTATGAAAGTCCCATATTCAACAATGTGTGCTGAATGATTTGCTCCAAATCATTTGTGCTTGCACTAGAGTTGCACCCTGACGCCAGATCTGCCACAGATCTGCCACCTAACCTGCTTCACAGAGCGGCAGGCAGGCTTCCGCCCTCCGTGTTCTCTTATGAGTCGCTGACGTCCATCATCAGGTTTTCCATTCTTAGTTTCACCGTCCTTCAACCATTCCCATACATGGTTGCGATGTAGCACACTGACGGCCAGTCAGCTTCGTGGCTCCAGGATACTCGTTTCTAGGCACCGCGCCATAACATTCTGCCTTTTCCAAAGTCCCTTATTAGTAGATTTCCCCATCTTCGGGATACATCATCGCTAGCGTGGTTCTTCAGTCGTATAAGCCGCACTTATATACTTTCCTTCACGTGAACTCAACGCCACCAGGCGGTATTCAGTCTCGCGTTGGCCAGTTGTCGTAATGTTATGGCTCATCAGTGGAGTTTGCAAGTGTGGCAGACACGAACACAAGGCCGTTGGATACTGTGAAACTTTCAGAATGAAACGTTCACTCTAAAGCAGAGTGCGCACTGACAGGAAACTTCCTCGCTGATTTAACTGCCTGCCGGTCCGAGTCTTGTGCTCGGGAACCTTGCCCTTCTTGCAGCTCTACTTCCTCCAGTACCTTGTCTCCTACCTTCTAAAGTCCACTGCAGAAAAGTCGTGCTTTGGCAGCTCAGCCGGTGGAACACTTGCTTGCGAAAGGTGAAGATTCCGGGCTCGAGTCACAGTTTTAACCCGCCAGGAAGTTTTATATCAACGCAAACTCCGCTGAAGTGTAGAAATTTCGCACTGGGAACATCCCGCAGGCTGTGGCTGAGCCATGTCTCCGCAATAGCCTCTATTCCCGAACTGCTTGTGTTTGAAAGTTTCGCAGGAGATCTTCTGTGAAGCTTGGTAGGTAGGAGACAAGGTACCGGCGGAAGCAGAGCTATGTGGACGGATCGTAAGTCGTGTTGGGTAGCTCAATCGGTAGAGCACACACCCGCGAAAGGCAAAGGTCCCGAGTTCGAGTCTCGCTTCGAAACAGTCTCAATTCACCATAGAATTTCATACTGTGAAACTTATTTGGAATTTCACTGTGTATTTCTCAAGTGAACTGCGTCGACTGGAAAGCTCACATGGGCAACACACATTGCAAATCTTACGAAAGTGTGAACTTCTAACGACGTTGCGTTCTTAGAAGCTGTGTTGAACTAATATCGAAGATCATCTCCTGAATACACAGATAAGTTTCTGAAGCACTTCTTAATACATAACATCAAGTATTAGTCATTTGTTACTTTAGCTGTTTCATACCACAACACTGCTCTTAACTTATTTTCAGGATTAAGCGATCAGCAACACACATTTCATGACAAATATATGTAATAGAAAGACAACACTGGAATTTAGACATCACCGTCTGTAGTTATGGTAAGATTATCGGTTTATGCAAGCGGGTAATTTATGCAATAGAATTTTAAAATTCAGATTCCTCACTCCAAGAACAATAAATAAATTAGGTGCATTCATTTTGCGTTACGTCTTCCACTAAGTGATTTTATCAGAAATGATAAATTTTAAATAGAAGTGTTAATTCCAGAAAATTATAGCAGAAATTATATTCTGAAATTAGTCTAGTGCTATAACGACTAAAATAAATAAATATACTAATACTTTGCTTATTTGTATGCTGGTCTATGCAAAGCTGGCTATACTAATTATGTATTCACTTTAGTTGGAGAAATCACAACAGTACTTACTGCAGTTATCATTGTCGTTGTTGATGCACACTGAGCTATGTTTGCTAAAGAAGACTGTTCCCTTTTATATAGACCGCTAGACTAAGGAAAATGGTGGTTTTTTAATGTGGGAAGCATTTGGCCACTTCATTAGGCTGCAGGGATGGAAACCCTCTACATCCGTGCTCATCATCGTCTGGTATTTCCTCTTGTTAAAAACAGTGAAACTGCCACAAGTCATGGATTTTACAAAAGAACAGTCACGTCAGCAGTGGCTCAACTAGCACGTTGTCGTGGTTTTTTAATGTGGGAAGCAGCTGGCCACTCCATTAGGCAGTAAGGAAGGAAACGCTCTACATCCACGCTCATCCTCGTCTGGTATTTCCTTGTGTTAAAAACAAACTGCCACAAGTTATGGATTTTACAAAAGAAGAATCACGTCAGCAGTGGCTCAACTAGGACGTTGTTGTGATTCCTACTGCCCTCCAAAAATATACAGATTACACAGAAAGCAAATGAATTTGTAACGTCTACGCGAATACACTAAACAAAATTATTAATTATTTAATTGGTACGGAAGACTCAAATTCAGTATTAGGAAAATGAAAAGAATGAAAAATGTTAGCAGGACATGGACGTCTTGAGGGGAATGAGAGAGGAAGCCGCCTGTTAGAATTTTTCACAGAGTATCATTTAGTTGTTGCTTATATAATCGCAAGACAGGGATTTCGAAAGCCATAAGTCATCCATGGGGCAGGAGTAAACTTAGTCATAATTTATTCATTATGGACTGCAAATTAGAACTAAGAGAATTGCAGAAGTGTAGGGAATCACGGGGGTAGGACATGCATAAAGTGAAGGAAGCAGAGGCTGTTGAAAATTTCAGAGGGAGCTTTTAGGCAGCGTTGGACTGAAACAGGGGAAAGGAATACAATAGAAGGAAAATGGGCAGTTTTATGAAATGAAGCAGGGAAGAAAGCAGGTGATCAGATAGGTTTAAAGGTAGGACGCAGTAGTAATCATTTGTTAACATAAGAGAGACTGAATTTAACTGACGAAGGAGAAAGTGTAAAAACGCAGTAAATGAATCAGTTGAACGTATGCAAAAGGTCTAAAAATTAAATTGACAGGAAATGCAAAATCACGAAGCAGTAATGACTAGGGGACACATGAAAGGTTATATAAATATGCGTGACTGTGGGAAAGATAGCTGCCCCCTATAGAAGAAATAAAGACATCTGGAGAAAAAAGAAAGGCTGCATGAATATCAAGAGCTCCGATAGCATTGCCAGTACTAAGCAAAGAAGAGAAAGGTGTACGGAATATAATTGAAATTACAGATTAGTCCCTCATTTGGATCTCGGGGTGGAACCGCTAAGGAGGAAGTGAAATAGAAAGAAGGCAAAGATCTCTCGTCAGACGTATGTAGGGTAATATAAAAAATTACAAAGAATGATATAACGGGACTAGGATACATTGTGAATAAGAAGGTACGACAAGGTGAGTTACTGTGAACATTTCGGAGACACGGTTGTTCTCATCAGAATCGACAGCAAACCAACGCCAATACCGATAGTTCAGGTATATATTCTTGGGCGCAAGGAGACAATGAAATTGTAGAGAAAGTATATATGAGGATACTGAACTGGTAATTCTGTATACAAAGGGAGACGATAATCTAATATTCTTAGGGGACTGGAACGCTATGATAGGAAAAAGAGTTACGAGAGGTTATGGCTTGGTTATAGGAATGGTGTCTACCACAAAATTTCAGCTAGTACTAGCGAATACACTGTTCACAAACAGCAAGAGGAGAAGACACGGAAAGATTAGAGCTGGATTATATCATGGTCAGATAGAGATTCGAAAATCAGACTTCGTGCTAGATTGTGTCGCGTATCCGGGAGCAGATACAGATTCAGTTCACAATTAGGTAATGACGAAAATCAAAATGGTGTTTAAGAGAGAGTTGGGAGAATCAGTATGGGAAAAGTGGGGTACTGAAGCACTGAGAGATGATGAGCACATTTGAAGTTCTTTGAGGCTGTAAATACGGCGATAATGAATGCTACAGTAGGCAGGTTAACTGAAGGGGAATGTTCGTACCTAAACAGGTCAATCGCAGATATATATAGACAAACGTAAGTGTGAAGAAGGTAGCTGCGATGAAACCTTGCGTGACTGATGAAATGCTCCATCTAATCGACGAAGAAAGAAGTATCAAAATATTCATGGAAAGACAAGAATACAACAGTAAAGGTTGCTAAGGAATACACAGGAACTGTTGACATGCTGGGGCTTACTGGGTGGAGAAAAGATTCGGTGAAATTGAAAAATAAATGACGCTTATTCAGATATAAATAAGCCAATAAAACCGTCGGTGAAAGGCTTGAGGAATGGGAAGTCCACTGCTAAACGCTGGTAAGATAGTGGATTGGTGGCAAAGAGTACGTTTATGTGGAGGATTTGCCTGGTGATACGATAGAAGAAGAAAAGCAGCCTCTACCGAGCATATATGGCATGCGGAGTTAGAGTCAGATTTTAACAAAGTTTTGGGATTTCTATAATCATGGGGTGAAGTGGCAGCCAAACTACCATTAACGTTGGTGTGTAGAACATATAAGACTGGTGACGTAACATCCGATTTTCAGGACAATGTTGTCCACATAATCTAGTGTGAGAACTTTCGTCCAGTCACCTTAATAGCTGGTACATTCAAGTTGCTGACAAAAATAATATTTTGGAGAATGATAAAGAAAATTGAGAGTATGTTATACGATCAGTTTAGCTTTAGTAAAAAAAGTAAGGGCACCGCAGTGGTGGTTCTGATACTGCGCTCGATAATGGGAGCAGTACCTACGGAAAATCAAGAGATGTTTGCCGACCTAGAATTTGTGTTCGTCAATGTGAAATGGTGCAAGATGTTCGACATTCTCAGGAAAACAGTAGTAACGTAAAGGGGGGACGGATAGTATACAGGATATACAACCAGAAGGGGACTTTAAGAAATTGAGGCTGGGAACTAAGTGCTTGGATTAAGAAGGGTGTAAGACAGGGTTCCAACCTCTCATCCCAAAGGGAGTGAAGAAGCAATGATAGAAATAAAAGAAAGGTTCAAGAGTTGGATTGAAATTCACGGTGAAATTATATGAATGATAAGATTCGCTGATGAAACCCATACCCTCAGCAAAAGTGAAGGAGAATTAGGGGATCTATTGAATCGATTCAACAGTAAAACGGATTCAGAATACAGACTGAGAGTAAATCGACGAAAGGTAAAAGTAATGAGGACTAGCAAAAGTGAGAGTAGCGATAAACTTAACTTCAAAACAGGTGGCCACGATGTAGCCAAGTTTAAAGAATTCTGCTACCTTGGAAGCAAAGTGACACATGACAGCAATCAAGGAGGATATAAAAAGTAGATTAGCTCAGGACGGTAGCTCCCTCTTGAACTAAAGAAGTGTACTAGTGTCAAATATAGGCTTTCAGTAAGAAATTTCTGAGAACATACGTGGATCATGGACTGTGGAAAAAAAGGACAAGAAGAGAACTTATACGTTTCAGGTATGTTGCTATGGAAAGATGTTGGAAACTGGGTGGACTGAAAAGACAAGGAATGTGGTGGTTCTCCACATACTCACTGAAGAAAAGAACATGTTAATAACACTGACAAGGAGAAGGTACAGGATGACAGGAAAAGTGGTACAAATTCCATTGGAGCTGCAAAGCGTAAAACCCTTATGGAGAAGACAAGGATTGGAATACATCCAACAAATAATTCAAAACGTGGTATGCAAGTGCTACTCTGAGGTGAGGAAGTTGCCGGAAGAGAAACGGACGGACCACATAAAAACAGTCGGAAGACCGATGACTCAATAAATTGACACAAAATCGTGAAGAATGTTACAGAGAGAAAAGGGGAATTAAGTAAGGAGGAGATAGATGTGATAGAACGAGACAGTTTGACAGATCGCCAAAAGACTTAAGTGGAAATACCGCCCCTGAGGTAGATGACATTCGCTCACAATTATTGAGATCCTATGGAAAACCAGCCACAACTACTTCACCTGGTGTACGAAATATATGAGACAGTGGAAATGCTCTCAGACGTCAGGAAGTGCTAACCACTCTGTTCCAAGGAATGCAGGTACTGACAGATGTGAATACCACTGAGCTATAATATATAATGGTTGCAAAATATTAATGCACTGCTATATTTATTGATTAATAACGCATCAGATTAACTGCAAAATATAACAAACTAATTATTACACAGAATTTTTCATTCGTGAACATATCTAAACCATTGCGTGTCAAAATAAGTTAATAGTTAGAGGATGCAAATACACCTTGAACGACAGCTCTGGCCGCATTAGTCAGAATTAAAAGCTGTGGTGGAAAAATCGTGTGTTAAGACCATAGATAAAACGCAGTCTTTAAAATGAAGATGAAATTTCTGAAATAATAACAAAAACCGACCATGCAGGAAAGAAAAACCACGAAATACACGTGAAGCTGAGTGATCAGGACAAGGAAATTAAGTGGCCTCACCAACCATTTCTAGGGAGTAGAATTGAGTAATTTGATTTCAGAGAAGGTCATTTTGGTCCCAGAGAAACGTAGGAACACGCGAAGCAATACTGAACCTACGACGTATCCTAGAAGATATGTTGAAGAGATGGTAACATTCGCCTATAGCATCCGTAGACAGAGAAAGCCTTTGACAGTGTGGTCTGGTATAAACTGTTTGAAATTTTGAAGGTAACAGGGAAAAAAAATTGAAACCGCAAGGTTATTTACTACTTGTACAGAGGCCAGATTACAGTTATAAGAGTCGAAGGACATGAAAGGGAAGTAGTAGTTGAGAAGGTGTTAGACAGGGTGAAGGAGTAAGACAGGGTGTAGCCTATCCCAGATGTCACTCGATCTGTACATAGAGCAAGAATTTCGGAACATCTAATAATAATTTAGGTGCACATTTGCTGTACGCCCACTGCATGATTGGAAATGAAGAACACACTTCGGACGCCGCCATCGCATTATAGAAAGTTTTATGGTTCCAAGATGACAATTTTCAACAGTCTTATGCTGAGATCATCTGATCCAATGGGAGGACATGAAGATAACGAGCGGGGGGGGGGGGGGGACTACAATTACTTTCTCGTATTATTTAACGTACAAAAATCATGCACCTTATGGAACTTGAGTTAAAAGGACCGTGTTACATTACGTGAAGTCAAAGCATGAAAAGCACTCTACACATACAATGACCAGACAGAGCATTATGACCAGCTACCCAATAGCCGGTACGTTCAATTTTGCCATGGATAACAGAGGCGAAGCGTCGTGGCATGGAAACAATGAGGCCTTGCTAGGCTGCTGGAGGGAGTTGGTACCGCATTTGCTCACACAAGTCACCTAATTCCCATAAATTCTTGGTGATGTCACGTTCAGTCACGTACCAGATATGTTGGATCGCGTTCAGATCTAGTGAGTTGGGGGGCCAGTATATAAACTGGAACTCGCCACTGTGTTACTCGAACCATTCCATCACACTCCTGGCCTTGTGACAAGGTGCATTACCATGTTAAAAAATGCCACTGCCATCGGGAAACATGATCTTCGCGAAGTGGTGCACGTGGTCTGCAAGCAGTGTACGATACTCCTGTCATGGAGCATTGCATGAGCTCCACTGGGCCCATGGGTGCCCTGTGAATGTTTCCCAGAGACCCATCAGCGTGATGAAGAAGGTATCGGGATTCATCAGACCACACATCACTCTGAAATTGCGCTAACGTCCAGTGCCTATAGTCACGTGCCCATTTCAGTTGTAGTCGTGGTGTCAACATTGGCACAAGCATGGGTCATCGGCTGGGAAGGTCTATCGTTAGGAGTGTTCAGCGCATTGTTTGCTCAGATACACTTGTGCTCTGCCCAGCATTAAAGTCTGATGTTAGTTCCGCCACACTTGACTGCCTGTCGTGTTTTACAAATCTGCTCAGCCTACGACGTCCGACATCTGTAATAAGGGATGGCAGCCGAACTCCACGACATCTGGATATGGTTTTACCTTGGTTTCACTACGTGTCGAAGACTCCCACCACAGCACTCCTCGACCACCCGACAAGTTGTGCAGTTTCCGAAATACTCTTCCCAAGCCTCCGGGTCATACACCTTGTCATCAGTTGAACTCGGGAAGATTGAGCACCTTCCCAAATCTACACACGGACATCACGCTTACTAATATTACATGAACTAGCAGTCATTCTTCGTTAGGTGACGCTGCTATCGTCTGGACGGGTTTGTATCAATAGTAGGTCGGAGTTCATAATGTTCTGTCTGATAAGTGACGCATATATTGATAAAAAAACGCAACTGATAAATGCACAGACTTGATAAACATCCTCGTACCACCCATGTCTATCGTCGTGACACCAGGCTCTCCCAAGATGGTCACACAGCACTACGCTACAGAAGGAGTTCTAAAATAGAGGCACCAGATTGGCTACAAAGTTATCTATCTCAACGTTGACTGGCGCAAGTAATACACAGTAAATGACGACATGCTGAGGCTATAAGCAGTGAACAGCGGTGCACCAGAAACGAAGGTCGTTTTTTCAAAATGCCGAATATAACAATACGGAAAGCCAGTTGACCATATATTTGAAATTACCATGGACTTACGCCTCATAAAACATCTGTAGGCATTTATACAGTTTGGTTATTGTACAGTGAAGAAATTACGGAATATACAAAAAGTTTTAAAAACAACCTATATCTTTAATTAATGAAGCAACATGACTTATTATCAACTGTGTGAAAATTTAACCATCGCTGTTTTTTATCAAGAGATGTATACTTGTGAAGTGCCTTTTATGCTTTGACTTCATATAATGTATCATGGCACTTTTATCACAAGTTCCAAAAGTTACGGAAAACTTTGTATTTCATATAATAGGTGAAATTAATTGTAGTCACTCTCTCCACTCATTATCTTCATATTCTCCCTTTAGATCAGATAATGTCAGCATAAGACTAGAAACCGGTCATCTTTGAACAATCGCAGGTTCGAAGCGTGTTCTTCATTTCCAATAATTCATGTTTTAGAAGATCTTTTTGGAAATATTTATTTGACTGTAGCCTCGTATGGAAGTGAAAAATGGACGATAGGAAATTCAGACTACGTAGTTCCCTAGAATAATAATATCAGCCTGAAGCATCAAGGAAAAGTCAGTTTGATAATGGAAGGAAACGTGTATAACGTTATTTCAATTTTGTACCTATAATTAGATTAAATGAGACATGAATCCGTAATGATTTATATCAACATCTCTTTTTAAGACTACTGTATCAAGAATTTGCATTTCTCAATTCCAAATTGGCGTACTTTACATAAAATTATGGACCGTATGAAAGTATTATGGGTTGTTCATCGAGAAATTCGTACTGTTCCAAAGTACGCCAACTGTAATCCATGGGCACTAGCTGCCAAAATCAGGGATCTCGGTGGTGAGAGGCAATGGCTGATGAAAAAAAAAAATAGGAAAGACTCAACTGAAATGAAGACCTAGCGAGTGTGTAATATATCAGTGTATACCGTATAGCATTTCTTGCCTTAGACCCTTTACTGGTATCCCAGGAGAATGGCTGTTAATTTCCCTGTGTTTAAATGGTCTTTTCTAATATTTCTTGTGCATCACAATACTTAGCAATCCGTTTCATCCAATTCGTATCCAATCTATTTATGAATCATTTGGCTTGGTATTGTTTCTTGTGTTCTACTATTTTTCATCATCTTTGACACTTAACTGTACTCATAATAGCTAATTTGTTGTTTTTCATTGTTTTCGTAAGTCAGAGCACTTGACACTACGTAAATTTCTTTTCTTCTTTTTATCCTATTGTGTGCTCTAACCACAGAGGAGAACAACACAAAAAACTAAAGACGGTTTCCGTTTTTTACTTTGCCTTAGTACATGAGAAGGATAATTCATTCCCTCTCAGAATTACGAACCCGAACGAGGTGACATGACATTTAAGACATGGAATTCAATTCCTGGTTCAGTTATAGAGATGCTGACTTTCCATATTTCCTCTATATCACGAAAGCAAACAAAGGAGAAGGGCCGAAAAAGAGAATTCTACAGAATGCAGGAGATAAGATTTTTTGGATGGTGTGACAGAAATTTCCACAATTAAGAAACGGAGTCAAGGAAAGCATGTATGAAAATTTTGCCAGAAACGTAGTAATAAACGTGATGGATGAACAGACTGTTAGGATCACGGGGGAAGTGTATTACCAAGAAAAATTTGGAAGTTTCGTATGACAGTAGTATCATAGGATTTCACAGTCACAGTAATTATAGCTACAGAGAGTGTGACGAAAGGCAAGTCTTGAGTTTGAGGAAGGAGCTTAGCAGCTAGGTGACGCTGAAAATGAGATAAAGAAATAAAGACTGGGGAAATTCTGTTGAGTTGATGGTGGAGAGAGATCGGGTATAGTTTGGGAAGAGTCGTCGATGAGTGAGTCCTTTAAAGCTACGCCAGTGAACCATTTCTTTTGTGTTAGACGATTACGCGGAAAAAACTAAGGCATTGTGACTACGGTGGATGTACCAATAAATAACTGAATAACAGATTTTTAGATAATAGGCTGAAGACAGGCTTTCTACCGTTTCAGTGTCTTCCCAGCGTGGAATGGAATTGATTAGCGACACACTTTCTTCTTAATATACGTCTCTATACGTTCAAATAAATATACTACTTGATTCACTGACATTCTTTACAGATAACAAAGTATTTAGTACTTTGTTTTTGAGTAAACAGTTAGTAAAGGATTATTTTATTTATTTTCAGCTATAAAAACGTGCCAAAAGTTATTTCAGACTGAAAATTAAACCACTTAAAAGTTATGGTAACCTTATTTTTCCAGATTTTGAAGAAAGACATCCGAAAATTATTATTATTATTGCATATTATTATTGGTATTACTGTTACCACACTTCTGTAACTTTTGGTCAATAATTCGAGAGAGTGTGTAAAGTAAATTTTGAATTGTATTAACCACAAATGTATTCTTTTACATGTGTAGATCGATATCTTGCAATTTCCTTGTGCTGCACGGTTTATATCACTAGTCGTCTTTGGTTTAATTTTGGCGCGTACAAATGGGACTGTGTTCTAGAAGATCTGTTCTGTGTTATGGGTTCTGTTCTGTTCTACGTCTGAAAATGGTGTGATTTTCAAAATGTGGAAAAGCGGATATTTAATTGGAAAATTCTGCCAATCTTTATTTGTGAGATGTGCTGTGGTATTCTAACTGAAGATATAAATAATGAAGACGAAAAATGCTTCTCAACGTATCATTTTAAAGTATTATGCATGACTTCAAGAAACCTGGATCTCTCCTAATAAAACAGGAGTCAACCAAGTATACACTTACCAGCCAAATTACACGAACTTTGGAAAGCCTATAATGAAAAAACAAACTAAATAACTTAACCTTTTCAGGTATTGTTTCCGAAACACTACAATCATTCGCCTCGCCTATGTATTTTGTCATATGTGGTACACACAAATGAATGCCACTGAACTTAAGTCAAAGAAATAGGTGGGGTAAGGTTCGTAATGATGATGACAACTTTAGCATATTCTGCTGTTTACACAAGAATTCCTGATAACTGAAATCAAATAAATGCTGTTCTGCAGTTCTAGTTCCATTTATGTTTCCCAATAGTTAGTCTACCAATTGGTTACCTTGTTCGTTTTATCCGTTTCTATGTAGAATGCAGCCGCGCGGAATGGCAGCCCGGTTTGAGGCGCCATGTCACGGACTGCGCGGCCACTCCCGCTGGAGGTTAGAGTGCTCCCTGGGGCATGGGTGTGTTTGTGTTGTTCTTAACATAAGTTAGTTTAAGTTGTGTGTGAGTCTTGGTGACGATGAAATCAGCAGTTTGGTCTTCTTCTTTTTGGTTAGAATGCAAGTGTCTAATTGATCGTAATGATTTTCACCGATCCAACGATCGAACTGTGGATTTCAGGACTGAAGAACTAAGAAAAAAAATTATTAGGTTCTTGGCGCTTGATTCATGTCGTTCTGAATGTGAAGTGCGGTCGACAGCCCTATTATTGAATGCTTTGAGAAAGCTAGACATCACTCTATAGTTTCCATATGAGGCATGTCCTTGACGTCTCAGGTAGATGTGGTGCTCTAGAAAGAAAATGACACGGGATCGGCTACAACGGCCTGGTGAAAAGTAACGCCTCCGAATTTTTAATGTGAAAAATCGTACAGTTTTTTAAATAAAACAAGCGTTGTTAACCTTGTACATTTTTATTCTTCATGTCTACATGTTTGCACCCTCTGCAGCTAGAGGGCTCCAAATTGTAGCCTCTATCATGGCTATGTGTAACGTAACTATGTCTTTGTGTGAGAAAAAGCGTGCTGTAATCGAGTTTCGAAGTGTTTGTTCACACGAGGAGCACCCTTTTCTTCAGCACGTGAGTACCAGAACACACATGGGCGCTATAACTTTTGTAACAATCCGAGTCCTTGCGTTCACTGTCATTGATCATCATCAATCCCGATTTGTCTCCGTCCGATTTCCATCTGTTTCCAAAACTTATAAAAAAAATTAAACACCTTGGAGAAGTTCTCTTTGATAGTGATGAAGCGGTACAAGTAGATGTGAGGTTGTGGCTCCGTCAACAAAGTCAAACATCCTACAGTGAGTGTATCAAGAATTTGGTCTCTCCTTGGAAGAAATGTGTTCGCCGTCAGGGTGACTATGTTGAGAAATAAATATGCCGATATGAAGAATAATGATGTAGAATGACAATAATGTTTGTTTTCATTAAATAGCTTTAAGAGCTATTACACAAAAATTTCGAAGGCATTCCTTTTCAGCATGGCCCCGTAAATATGCAAGCTCCAGTGGCATACGCTACAGGGAAAGTATTGGGCACTACGGAAAGCGTATCATCAGAACATGACCACCACAGGAAAATCTGAGAAATCCTTCTCATTCGAATGTTCTCAACAGTCGTTCTACCTGTGCTCCATTTGCGGTTGCCATAGGAAAGAGGGAAAATCATAGTGATGTCAGAAATATGCTCTGCCACAAATCGAATGGTGGTTGCGCCATATTAAAACCGAAAAGATACTGATGTCACCATGATCTGTTCCTCCGCTGCGTAAAAGCGAATTACTCACTTGGAGACGATGTAGTATGAGCAAGGATGCGTTTCCACAGCGTATTGTGACCAACTTTAGTGCTTTGTGCGTTTCACAAAAAATGGTTCAAACGGTTCAAATCGCTCTGAGCACTATGGGACTTAACATCTATGGTCATCAGTCCCCTAGAACTTAGAACTACTTAAAACTAACTAACCTAAGGACATCACACAACACCCAGTCATCACGAGGCAGGGAAAATCCCTGACCCCGCCGGGAATCGAACCCGGGCGCGGGAAGCGAGAACGCTACCACACGACCTCGAGCTGCGGACCTAAGCGTTTCACCCTCACCGTCGGACAGAGTATTATTTTGGGCGATAGAGCAACGAACGTCAAGCTACTGGTTCTTCTTAATGGTTTATTCCAGCATTATAAATCTGCAGTGGAGGGAATTTGAAGTGCAAAATTCCTTAGACAGTTGAACTCAAACACGTAAATACCTGCAATAGCACTCATTTTACATACACTGTTGGATAAGTTCTCGTTTTCTGTTAGCCATTATGGAATGCAATTTAGTGATATTCTTAGTGGCCATGAGATTTTTTTCCATTTATTGAGTTAAATGCAGCACGATCATTTCTTAGACGAAGACAGAGTGATACTTTAAGCAGGTATTCTGAAACCACAGGCGATAACTGTATCTCATTAAAACCACAGCCGATAGCAGTAGCTCATTATGAGCTCAGTTACAGACACTGACGTCCAAATGGAGAAATCATTAAGGCCACTGTCAGGGCCACACGAGAGGAAATAAATGTTCTCTCGGCTGCAGTAGGCGGGACTTCCCACAAAGGAGGTTATCCACAGAAGAACGTCTGAGACGTTATATAAATTGATTTTTGGCTGTTGTCAATGAAATACGCATTTATACCTCTGAAGGTGTGCCATTTCACTATGAAACTACCAGACGAAATCAGCGAGAAAAATAAAGGTCTATTTGGAATGAAACCCCTAAGTAACCACTTTACATTCGTACTGGCAATGAAGAAATTTAACTGCAGATGAAATTCATTATATTTTACCTAACGGAATAAAAACTCCCAAATCAACGGAGAGTGGGATCTGATGTTGTGCGTAAAAAAATGGAGAGACGCCACGGCGGCAATCGCACGCGGAAGAAGCTGGGGTCGTTCTGAATTGACGTCATAATCACGTGTCACTCGATGCCACCACGAAACTGGATAGCCGTTGTCAAAGCGTCACTCTCGGCTTACTGTGACGTTACGCCACACTGAATTTCGTTGTTATGGAATTACAACTAGAGTATAAAGCAGCATGCCGTATCAAGCCGACGATCAACGAATATTTACCACAACCATGACACTCTTCATACCACTTCCTGTAATTAAATGTCACTAAATAACACATCGGCACTTAAAACCTTCATGAGACCGCAAGATGAATGACACTGTTTTTGAGAGTTTAGTGTGATCACTGTAGATTTATAGTTCCGCTTGAGACGCGGTAGTGTGTAGGCGTGCAGTGTACTCCAGTTTCTGGTATTGTTGGTACGTTTCATGTTGTCTGTGTGTGGCAATATTGTTCCGTCTATTGTGCTAATGAGTCTTCATTCACTACTAACCCCCACGTGTTAACTAGCAAAATGGCTGACATTACGGAAAGAAAAATACCCCACAGTTCGAATTCGAAAAGTCTACATGTGCCGTACATTGGTGGAACATGATTCGATAGTGGATGCAGTATGATAAACTTAATATGGCTTATTCTGACCTGGAACAGCACAGCTTAAAAAAAAAATGACTATTGATGAAGCACGGCGTGGTAATTAAATTTCATCATCGCTGCGTTTAAATAAGTCTTTATAGACTCTTTAAGCTTTGAACAACATGTTGTTACTCGACTTTAGGAAGTACATGGCCAGAGTCTAACTGAGACTGTAGTTTACAGAGCTCGGTCACAGTCTGGCCATGTACGTCCTAGCAAAGTCGTATGACAACATATTGAATCGAGCCTTGTCAAGCTTTTGACAACATGTTCTTACACGACTTTTCGATTCTGACTGAGGCTGTTGTTTACAGAGCTCAGAACAGGACCATGTGCGTCCCAAAGTCGTATAGCGACAAGTCAAAAGTTTGACGAGTCTATATGATTCTATTTAATAGCGCAGAAGATAGCTGGTCAATAACTGAAATCTAGGTCTGCAGTAAAAAGTACAGATTGATTTACGACTGATTGCTGAACCCCTTTCTCTTTTTTGAAACAAACATATTCTGCAGTAGCGGTGCAGAACGTTTCCTGTGGACTCAGATTTGGCTAACGTAAGAAGTGTTTGAACTTTAGCGTCTGTATAATGTGCTTTTACGAAATCTTGTTTCTTCCGTGTTGTAGTTTATGCCGTAGCTACTGATCAACAACGTCCACGGCCCACACGCTGCTAGAAGTTTGCAGCATTTCGATCCGATACAATGCAGCTGTTTGAACGTTGCGGCTGGCAGAAGTTGAAAAACTAGTCATGTCATCTTCACGAAGATTACCGTCTTGTGCCGATATCTGTCGAGCAGTACTAGGGAACAAAGTGATAGTGCTTCGGAGACAGACGGTAGCTCAGCACCTGTTGTTTGTATTAAATCTTCTGGCTTTATTGTTTCGGGTGTAAGAACTTACGTCTTAAAAACTTGAATTTCAGGAAAGTACTTCGAAAAATATTGTTTCTCGTTGTAAGTTTTATTACAAGTTCTCAAAAATCTCAATTTATGATTTTTGTGGCTGGGGCGGGAAGCGGGTTGTATAGTTAACGACGTGTGTTCCCGAATCTAAGATTTTGGAAATTAAGCACTGCTCGATAAAAAGGGCCCGGTGCTTCGAAAGTTCCAGAGAACCAGCGACGGATAGGGGATACGATTTACTACGTCATACTGTTATCGATAGTAGTATCCCTTACAAGAAGACGAGCACAAGTGTTTGACGAACGGACGTTGCGTCACCTTCGCGGATCCAGAAGGGCCGAGCGACGTTTCGGCCTTCTGTGAGCCAAATCGCCGCGATTTCAGTATTGGACCTTAGGAACCTATTTACAGCGGGACTGTACGGAGTCAAGTGATTCAGGAGCTGACGAACGACTCGAGTCCATGTCTTGACTCTCCGACACAGAGCTCAGCGACTGGCACGGGCCGTGCACGTCATTACTGGACCAAAGAACAGTGGCGTCGTGTACCATGCTGCCATCAATTCCGGTATCACTTGTATCTGATGGGCACGTGAGAGTGTGGCGTACGATCCGTGAAAATACGGCACGTGTCATCGTAATTGTGCTGAAGTAGGAATCAGCTTTGTTGTTTTGATATGGTCTAGGCCTATGGGCCGGATACAGCCTGCGACGTCAGTTCATCCGGCACGCGAGCGGCGCTTGAGTTTGCTGGACGTTTTGATACAATCCAAATTTAAGTATTATGTTGAGAATACTAGAAGATCCTCACGCTTACGGAGGCCTCCTGGCTGTTATTTGCCATGATTTTACAACGTTCAATGATCGGGACTCTGTCGGGAGGTTTCCAAATGCCGAGACTTCTGTTCGCACACTGCATCATACATCAGCAGTCTCTCTGTGGGAAAGACAAGGATGTTTGTTTTTTACTGAAACCAGTCTTTTATGCTGCGAACTGCGGGGACATGCACTCAATCAGTTCGAGGCTTTTCTTGAAGAAACTGATTCCGAAATTTCCTACTCACCCGATCACATATCAGTGAGGTTGCTCAACAGTGATAAAGTCCTGTTTCGTTTTTAAACGCTTCCAGACGAAACAGATGTTTTCCTCAGTGAAGAGGTTGAGCTGACCCATAGCTGTCACAGCTCGTCTTGTAAGTAGGCTGTTTATGTTTTCTTATTGGCAACGTTACGTAGCGCTCTATATGAAAATCACTGGCTGTGCTGTGTGCAGTCTGTGGCTAGTTTGCATTGTTGTCTGCCATTGTAGTGTTGGGCAGCGGCAGCTGGATGTGAACAGCGCGTAGCGTTGCGCAGTTGGAGGTGAGCCGCCAGCAGTGGTGGATGTGGGGAGAGAGATGGCGCAGTTTTGTAATTTGTCATGAACTGCTATATATATATTACGACTATTAAGGTAAATACATTGTTTGTTCTCTATTAATATCTTTCATTTGCTAACTATCCCTATCAGTAGTTAGTGCCTTCTGTAGTTTGAATCTTTTATTTAGTTGGCAATAGTGGCGCTCGCTGTATTGCAGTAGTTCGAGTAATGAAGATTTTTGTGAGGTAAGTTATTTGTGAAAGGTATAGTTTAATGTTAGTCCGGGCCATTCTTTTGTAGGGATTTTTGAAAGTCAGATTGCGTTGCGCTAAATAATATTGTGTGTCAGGTTAAGCACAGTCGTGTATAAATTGTTCTAAGGGGACGTTTCAGTCTGACGGTTGTAGTTCTCATTTTTGGTCGTCATCACATACCAACTGACTGAAATATACTTGAAACTTCAGGGAAAAGATAACTTCTCTTATGATTTCTACGGAATCATTAAAGGATTTCGGAGAAAGCTGTTGTTGTTTGCAGCCCAAACGGAAGAAGAAAACGTCTCATTTTCACTATCTCAAACAGTTCTGTGCTACAGTCCCTGAAGGTGTGCACCTTGAGTTATTCGTGACGTGAAGAAGTAGTTTTTCGACAAATTGTCATTTCGTCTCAGAAATGAGAGTGATATTCTCCAGGGCCCGCAGCCATCTGATTGTTATCTTGATGATGTGTAGGGCCAACTACATCTGAAACTCATTGTCGAATTTTATTGCTGCTTACCTGATCTAGAGTTTTCGGAACTGAAGAAATTTCCCTCTGGTATGGTATCAGTATTTGAAACAAGTGATGCCTGTAAACAAACAGTTCCAGAAATGCATTATGTTATTTCAGAAAATCGAACGATATTGACTCATGGACATTTGAAAGCAACTCTCTTGAGAAGGTCCAGCAATACCAAACCAAACACTGATGATACCTTGAAAGCGAACCGTCAGTATCACAAATTTCACTAGCGTTTTCTGCCACTTAGTTTCTGAGATATGGATATAGTCACAAGTCTAATGTAACTACCTTATTACTAATGAGGACCTCCTTGATAGCTTTTTGATAGCTTTTCGTCTTTTTTCCTATAGCTTTCGTTCTGGGTTGCAAGTACTGCACAGTATGATGCGGCACGCTCTCGCCATTTTGTCAGTTGTCGGGCCCATTGTGAGAAAAGTTTACCGGCCTCTGGTCTAGCCTTCATTGTCGTCCTTCAAGGATGAAAGACAAGTGGAAATTCTTCAATCTTTTTTTGCCATAAGTACTCTGGTGGAGGTGACATATGTCAACTAATCAATGCGATGTGTCACTGATTTCAGATTGCACGCAGTGAATTCAAGACAGTGGCTTCGTTGCCCATATCACTCGATCTTAAGCTAATCGTACATTTATGGAATAGTATCGGTGTGTATACTGCATAAAAAAGGTTATGGGTAGCACTGTAAGATGCTTGAATCAGTATGCCTCCAAAACGATCTCAACGACGTGCTGCTCCAGTTCAGAGCACTCGCGGGGGGAGCCACTCGCTATTAACTTTACAACCGGTGCCTTCCCATGACTTTTTGAAGGCATTAAATGTCGTAGTTTCTTAATAAGTTGTCGTGTAATTTTAATTACCTCCGTTCGTTGTCATTCAGTTTTCTCGTTGCCACAGCTCAAACACACTGTTTCTCGAATTCTTCCGATTCACGACCAGCAATTAACGCCAGCGGATTTAATGCTTGAACCGACGCTTTCGTTGTGCCGTTACAGTCAGCTTTGTGAGTCTTACTGACTTGGCCTAAAACACGGTAGCCGTTTGGTTCTCCATTATTTTCTTGGGCAGCGATGTTTAGCTGTCGATTTTCCTATTTTCAGGTTACGTTGTTTGTCTGGTTTATATGTAACACGAATGGTATCTTCCTATATTATATGGCACGTGGTCGTAAACGCACTTACTTTCAGAGAGAGAGGAAACATAAATGGCAAACTTGAGCGCTGACATCCGTTCGATTGCGGTTAGACGAAGTAAATATTATCCCTCCTTTTAAAAAGTAAAGATTGGAAGTATTTATAGCCATGGATTATTAAAGTTCTGAGCACCAAGCATAAAATACATGCTATCGTAGTTATTACAAGATTTCTCAGAAAAAAAAAACATGACCAAAGGAATTAGGAACTCAGACGTGACTTTCTGAATCGCCTGGGAATAACGTGAACGGGTCATTGCAGGGTGGAATGCCGCCGTTTACTATTTCCACGACAAGAGTAGAACGTGCTGTCCACAACGGCACGTCAGTCATACACGTGCCGGATTACTGGGACACAGATGTAATACTGCAGCCCCCGCGGTCACTCGTGTTTCCTGCCCATGCTTTGTTCGATACGAGTAAATGCTGTGAAATTTCCAGGTTATACGTTACAGCGGAATCTGTGGCATGATGAGTGATAGTTAGGCGACATTTGGTAAGGCATGGTATCAGGCAAAACGCTATTTGTTTCTGCTAGTAATTTAGGGACCTTGTATACTGTTTCTAAATCATAGGAGCTGTACAAAGCTTTTAGAGCATAGTCAGCAATTCAAGTGAAATAAATTGAAATGTGAACTAGCCAAAGACATGGTAAAGTTTCGTTCTCACTGGGTCATTAAATGTTGGTACAATGCACTGTACTTCAAATGTAGTGAGTACGAAGAATATCAATATAAAGTTTAGAAACTGGGGCCACACGTAACAGAGGTTTATTTTCTTTTTTCCTTTTCATCTATAATGTCGCGCAAGTAAGCTTTGTATGTGGACCTACTGTGAAACATTGCCGAAGAGGGTAGAGGTGCATTACGGTGGAATTCTTGAGTTGCATGCTTATGCAATTGACAGAAAGCCTTTCAATATACTAAAATGTTCCTCCCAGTACTGTCCACTTTCTGGACGACGATGGAAGGATTCAATCGAATGCTATGTACAGCGTCCTAAAGAGTCCTATCCTAAAGAAACAGTTGTTTAATTCCTTTACAATACGGAAATAAGCTCCTACTTTGGATATTACAGTGCTAAACACTGCTGCTCTAGAGGCAAATTGGTAGTTATTTACATTTTCCTTGGATACTTCGTACGATTAATCGTAATGATGTCGGACGACTCATTTTACGTTCACATTACACGCTCATACGTCACAATGCCTACATGTTGATCATTCATAATTTTCGTTCCTGATGTGGATTAATAATTCCCACCCATGACGTTTCACACATTACAGATTATAAATTCTTCTACGGATTGCAAAATGTTGTCAAGAACAAACTTTTTCAGTTTATTTTCATATTACGTGATGGTAAGATAGAGATTTCACCACCACAATTTAAACTACAGAACATTTCCAGGGGCAGATGACGATACTTTGTTGATTACGGACTAGGTATTAAAATTGAAGAAATTGCAGATGATAGAAAATTAAAGACATCAGACTAGGATAAATTGAAAAACTCAGAAACTCTTGAGAGTTTCACAACGAACATTAGACAACGATCGACTTAAAATGGGGAAAGCAGTAGAATAGAAGATAGATCGGTAGATTTTAGAGATGAAACAAAAATGCATTAGAGGATGAAACAAAAACACAAGTCCCGGTAGAAATCCTTGAATAACATACGAGATACTGATTTTAATGAATAAAATTTATTTAATTGATGAAATAATGGATGAATGATTGCATATGAAACGCAGCAAATGAAACATGCAGAAGAAAAATGTCAGTCCACCTAATTTTCAACCTTCGTCTGTAGCACCATATCTAAAACGCTTCGTTTTTTTTTCTAGTCCGCTTTTCCCACTGCTCATGACTCACTACCATAACATGTCCTGCTTCAAACGTGCACTTTCAGAAATTTCATCCTCAAGTTAAGACCTTTTTGATACCTGTAGTGTTTTCTTGGGCAGGAATGCCCTTTTACCTGTGTTAGTCTGCTTCTTGTGTCCTTCTTGCTTCGTCCGTCAAGGGTTATTTTGCTTAATCTCATGTATTTCATGATCATCAATTTTGATGTTATGTTTGTAGCTATTATCACCTCTGCTACTTCTCATTACTTTGTATTTTTCCGGTTTACTCTTAAAACATATTCTGTACTCATTAGGTTGTTCATTCCACCAACAGATGCTGTAATTTTTTTCCCTCCCGCTGAGGATAGCAATGTCATCAGCGAATTTTATCACTGATATCCTTTTACCATGAATTTTTATCCTACTCTTGAATGTATCGTTTATTTCCGTCATTGCTTCTTCGATGTGTAAATTGAGCAGTATGGGCGAAAAACTGCACCCTGTATTATATCCCTTCTAATCCGAGCACATCGTTCTTGAGCTTCCGCTCTTATTGACCCCTTTCGTTCTTGTACATGTAGTATATTACCCGTCTTGCCCTACAGCTTCCTTCTACTTTTCTCAGAATCCCGAGCATCTTTCATTTCACGCTGTCGAGTACTTTTTCTAGATCGACAAATCCTACGAAGTCTCTTAAGTTTTATTCAGTCATATACACATTATCAACCGCAACGTCAGAACTGCCTCTCTGATGCCTAAAGCCAAACTGAACGTCATTTGAGAGTCCCTCGATTGTACGGTTTTTTCCATTCTCCTGTATATTATTCTTGTCAGAAACTGGGATGCATCGGCTGTTTAGCTGAACGTGCGGTAGACCTCGCACTCATCTCCCCTTGCCACTTGCGTGGATGATACGTCTCTGAAAGTCGTATGGTACGTCGTCAGTCTCATAAATTTACGTGCGAACTAGAATAATGGATGGCTACCACTTACCCAAACAATTTTATAAAGGGTACCTTTTATTTTAATTTTATATAAGTTGTCTCGTCCTTCTGTCTTATTTGATCTCAAGTCTTCGAGATCTCTTTTAAATTGTGATTTTAGTACTGAATCCCCTATTTCTTCCACATCGATTCCGATTTCTTCCTCTACAACGTCATCAGACAAGTCCCCTCGAACTCATAGCGGCCTTCAATATGCTCCTCCACACTTAACATTGGAATTCTCATCGCACTCAAAATTTTATCAGCCTTTTTTTAAATTTCACTGAAGTTGTTTTGACTTTCGTATTTGCTGAGTCATCCCTCTGGACCATCATTTCTTTTTCGAATTCTTCACCTCTTATCTGCAGGCATTTCGCTTTGGCTGTCCTGCACTCCATATTTTTTTAGTTCCTAGGTGATTTATGTTTATGTTTCTCTGTCTTCCGCTGAACAGTTGATTATTTCCTTCTTTCGTCTATCAATTCAAGCATTTCATCTGTTACCCCAGGTTTCTTCGCAGTTACCATCCTTGTACCTATGTTTGGTAGTCCAACAATGTGATGGCCCTTTACAAAGATTTTCATTTTCCTTCCACTGAAATGTCTACACTGGTATTCGTTATCCAATTATCCTTATTGTTATAGAAATTCAAACGCGTCTCATTCTTCAGCACTTTAGTATCCCACTTCATTTCACACTGGTTATTACGGACGATTTTCTTAGACTATTAGACTTCATCATTATTAAATTCTGATCTGAGTATATATCTGCACCAGGATACGCTTTACAATTAGTATCTCATTTCGGAATCTCTGTCTGACCATGATGTAATCCAACTGGAATCTTCCCGTGTCTCCTCCTCCTAAAGTGATTCTTGAACAGAGTATTTGCTAATAACATCTGAAATTTATTGCGGAACTCAATTAGTCTTTCCCCTCTCTCGTTCTTCCGAAACCACTTTTTCCTTTCCTTTCCGTACAACCAAGTTCCAATCCCCCATTACAATTAGATCTTCACCTCCTTTTACATACTGAATTAGGCGTTCAGTATCCCTACATCCTTTCTCTTCTTCTTTTCCTTGCGACGTTGGCTTGTGTATCTGAACTATCGTTGTCGGCTTGGATTTGCTGTCGACTCTGATGAGAATAACCCTATCACTGCTGTGTACAACAGCAGTCCACTCTCCCTCATTTTCTATTCGCAACGGATCTTACTTCCGTAATACGATTTTCAGGTGCTGTTGATATTATTCTACATTCGCCCGACGAGAAATCCTTATCTTCTTTCCATTTCACTTCACTGATCCCAACTATGTTTAGATTGAGCCTTTGAATTTCCCTTTTCAAATTTCCTAACTTTCCTACTGCATAAAAATTTCTGATATTCCATGCTCCGACTCACAAAATATTATCAGTTCTTTGGTTATTCGATCTCCTCCTTAGCAGTCCTCTCCCAGAGATCAGAATTGGGAACTGGTCCAAAATATTTTGCCATTGGAGGGATCATCACGACACCTTTTCAGTTACAGCCCACATGTCATATGTGTGCACATTATGTGTTGCAACATGGCCATTTTGTGCTGAAACTGTCCATTAGCATAATTTCAGAGGCTGATATGCGAATTGCCTTGACCAAGTAGCCGTTCACTACAACGCTCTGTACTTGCAGATCTGTATTAGAATTGTCAGTGGCTGGTTTTCGCTTCACCTCTGCGTTTCTTATGTAGTTGGTGGTGGCTCTGAAGAGTGGAAAGATCACAACATCAAGATGAACTGCCCGCCATATAACTGTGGCACTTTGGGCAGTGGGCAGTCGGCAGGTAGCGACTCCAGCGTTCTCATCCCTCAGCATGCTCTGCAGAGTGGACTGTGAACACACTTTCCTCTGTCGAAGGAAACATGAGATTCCTCCCAGAAGCCTTCCAGCCAAATAATACATCTCAAGGCAGCTATACCTTTTCCCAAGGCGTGTGAATATTCGTTATGATGCCTGGAAATATATACTATTTAAATATGGTCTGTTGAACTCAAACATTTTCTGAATCCCGCTCTTCGACTGGTTGGTAAAAGTCAAATTTCTGACACAGGCCATTGGTAATGATTTTTTTTTTTTTTTTTGCAGCTTGTAAGATATAGATGGAGCATGAATTTTGCATTTTTTCATGAAGCTGGAATTTTTCCTTTCTCCAAGCAATTATTACATAGAATCGTTTTGAGCACCTCACTCGTCATCTGGTCTTGCCCTGGCACCTTACTATTCTTGAGTTATTTCAGAGTTCTATGAGGGTCCGGGATTGCAGCTGGCAACCGTTCAGTCATCTTCAGGTGGGTGTCCGCCTCTCATCTAAAGATGGCTGAACGGTTGCCTGCCAAAATATTGTGCAAAAAGTCAACATGATCTAGCTTCAAACCGGAAACCTCAGAGAGTATTCAGTACGCCCGGAAAACTTCAAGAGTCACGTCAGATACCTTTTCGGGGAGGCGATGGCACTACAAATCCAGAGGCTGGAGAAGCTACGGAATCAGTTAGGGAGATTGTTGTCTGTGTTCTTTACTCAACTGTCGAGTCAGTTACCTTATTCCGAAGTTTGCGAGAGTGAGACACTTTATCCAGCCGCCTCAAAGTTCATTACACGAACTGTGAGCCTAGCACTAGTGAAGGAGAGGATCCGTTTTACTCGCCGTAAACTAGACGTCCTATCGAAACAGCCATTTCATCTGCATATGCAGATTGCATCCAGTCTATAATCAGTTTTCTGGGCATGGGTCGAGGGGGTAGCTTAGGCAAAGTCGCACTGGGTCCACATGGAGTCTATTTCAAGACAATTTTCGCAGTTCGCCCGCCTGTCAGCAACGTTACCGCAGCGGTGGACACTCACATGAAAATGGCTGAACGGTTGCCAACCGAAATATTGTGGCAAGAAGTTAACATGATCCGGCTGGAATATGTCTTCATCTTCAGTGATGAAGCCGATTTCTACGTAAATCTTTCTTTGATTAAACAGAACTACCGCATCTGTGAGTCAGAAAACCCTTCCTTGATCCAAGAAAGGGAACGCATCCACAACTATTGACAGTTTGGCGCGGTTTTTGGTCGGTTTGCGACATCGGCCCTTATTTTTATGACGATAAATCAGGACAAGCTGTGACAGTCAATGAAGACAAATACCGTACGACGATAACGGACTTTTTGTGGCCTCATTTGGATGGAGTGGGCATTGAAGAGATGTGGTTACAGCAGGATGGTGCCACCTGCCTTACTTCCCACGAAACAATTCAGTTGCTCTTTGAGTGGTTCCCGGATCACCTCCTGTAGCGCACTGCTAATCATTAATGGACGCCAAGATCATGTGACTCAACTCTTTGTGACTTATTTCCTTCGGGACATTTTAAGATGGTGGTGTATGCCAGTAAGCCGCGAAACATCCGTAGCTTGAACGAGGTAATTCGAGAGTTGTCAGGGAAATGGATGAGGAATCTTATCATGCGGTCATAGTGAATTTCATGGACAGAGTAGTAGAGGAGGTCATACGCCTTACATTTTTCATACGTGAAATGGAAAATTTAGATGAAGATATTTATATGTTTTGTTTGTCTCTTTCGTAAAAAATAAACTCCTTAGTTAGATGTACCAAAACCAGCGCTCTTTTTGAATCACCCTGTTATCCTGGTTCTAAGTAGCCTATAGTCACTATATGTATTGAAGCAATTTCTGACTGACACATCTCAGCATATTCGGTTGTCCGACGTTTTTAACCGTTCAGTCAGGGCTTCTTTAGGTCCAATTTTTTCGGGTTTTCCTCGTAAAATGTGTTCATGTAGTGTAAACATTCTTTGTTAAGAAATTTCATCTTCATTTGTCTCTCTGGTTTCGCGTTCCAAGTCCAATGAAGGGAATTTCGCACCTGATCAGCCATAACATTATGGTCACCTACCTAACAACCGGTATGGCCACTTTGGTACGGATTACAGCGACGACGAGTCGTGGCATGGAAAGCGGTTGGACCTAGGTAGGTAGCTGGAGGGAGTTGGCATCACTAGTTACCTAATTTCCGTAAATTCTGGAGAGGAAGGCGACGATCTCTGACTATACGTTCAACCACATCCCTGATGCGTTCGATCAGATTTAGATCTGGCAAGTTAGGGGGCCAGCACATTAATTGGAACTCGCCACTGTGTTCCTCGAACCGTTCCATCACACTCCTGGCCTTGTGACATAGCGCGTTACCTTATTAAAAAAAAGCCACTGCAATATGGAAACATAATCGTCATGAGGGGGTGTATATGGTCTGCAACCAGTGTAAGATACTCCTTTGCTGTCATGGTGCCTTGTACAACCTCCACTGGACTCATGGTTGTCCACGTGAATGTTTCCCAGAGCATAATGGTGCCACCGCCAGCTTGTCTCCGTCCAGGTGTCAAGGAGCTGTTCCCCAGCAAGACGACGGTTTTGCACTCTCTCATCGGCTTGATGAAGAAGACATCGGGCTTCATCAGAGCATGCACTGCCTCTGCGCCAACGTCCAGTGCAGATAGTCAAGTGGCTATTTGAGTCGCAGTTGCCGATGTCGTGGTGTTAACATTGGGACATGCATGGGTCGTCGGCTGTGGAGGCCCATTGTTAGCGGTGTTCGGTGCACTGTGTGTTCAGACAATAAAGGATCTCAATTTCTGCAGCCGATGCTGTCATTTTTATATATTAACGAATCTTAATGCACTTATCAATGTCATAACTCTTCATACTGCCTGCATCTACTGTTGTCGAGAGCTGAACCGCATACACTACAGAAACAACTAGTGGCCCTCATAATTAATGAACCACTCGTGATATTGATAAGTGCATTAAGACTTCATGATGTACTGCACAGAGATATTTTTCCATGCGACCGTGATTGTGTAATGTCTACCGATATATTCCATTAAGTTTTTGCTTCGTGAAGTAGCTCGCTTGGCGAATAAGAAAAGTATTGATATCTAGATCCATTTATTATATATTAGTTATGTTCTCGTTACATGGATCAGACTACATATAATACCAATTTTAGACAGCTTTATGTTTCGATCCTCATCGCTGCGTGCAGTGATTATCTATATATGACTATAACAGTCATAGTCTGCAATTCACATGGGTTACAGCTAATAATTCTGCTACGTTTCTGTACCAGCTTGCCACTTTCATTGTGTTCATTTTGAGTAGATAATCGTAAGAAATACACGCAACAGAGGCTTACGCACAACCGATAAACGCCCATTACTTTTACGCCTGGGACCAACGTGAAGAACGATGAAAAAGCTAATTCCGTCCACCTGGATGGGTAACGATGAAATCAGGGGGTGCCCCCACCCCGTTAGCCTTAATATCCGCCTCCAGCGGAAAGCGGCTGTATTTATTAATGATGTTGTGCCTAGGCCCAGTCCGACGCCTTCTGTTCCATCGAGGAAAATTCTCTAACGAGGGAACGCTCCATTAAGAAACCATCTACTCAGACTACGGCGTTCTATATAAATGACAAAACGACTGCCTCTGGAAGATTTGGGTGCACTTTATCTACGACCATGCTGGCTGCAGTAAGTAACATCGTACTGTACCTGATTTTAGCCGGTAATCTCAAAGCGAGTTACTGTTACAATCAAACCGTTTCCGAAGTAGCTGTTGCGATCTTGAGGATGTGAAATTCCCTGGTCAGCTTTTACTGTGACCACTATTCACATTTCCGGAATTCCTGCAACCCCAGTGGCACTCAATGCTCTATAGCGTGCAACTGTTTTGGTGAATAATTTGATCATACTTACGTATCAAAGTTGCTTACCAATATCGTTCCTCGGTGCTCCACGGTTGAGTTTCATGACATTTTACTAATGCGTTACTCACAAATTTTCACGCATGCATTGAAATAATTACTGTGTACAGACAAGAGAAACATTCATCAAAAATGCTTGACGATGTCACCGAGTCTCACATTTTTAAAAATCATAACGTATGACTTGCCATAACACAGTTTTCTAGATATTGGTATCGGTAAATATCCTGCAAGATTTGCAAGATGAAATGTGGTAAATCTAAAATGAGAGAGGCGTAAAATCGTAATTTTTCAGTATATATGAGCGTACTTTACACAAATGATTGAGTTACATTATAAACAGTAATGAAGACTGCTGCTTGTAACAGAGCTAAAGTGATTAATAGTTCATCTTGAATTTTAGGTTTCCTCAGTCGCATTGTTTTAATGAATAGAACTTATGTTGTAATTTAAGCTGATACCACATACGTAATTAATTGCACCGTTCAAAAGCAATCCACATGTGCCAGTATATAAATTAATATTACAATGGATTAGGTAACACATTCACAATCATTATATATATTAAGAAGTAGCCACACCACGTTTTTATTCTGAACAAGATCCTGGGGGCATTACAGATCAAGACCGCCGAAATGTTAATTAAATGACAACAACGCTTTCGTCCTTTTAGAGAAATTCGCAACCCAACCTGTAGGATTCAATCAAATTTAATTGACTGTAATATCTCTTCTAACATGAACAGTAGTGCTGGTGTAAAATAACACAATCAACTAAAAGATTCATCATAAAACTCAAATTCGATTTGCCAGAAAAATGTTTTAAATTCGGAGTTTGTTCATGATGAACTCTACTTACAAATAGCCTAGCTCTGCTTTGAACTTTCGATAGGCAGAAATGTCAAACGGGTGCAGAACTCACTGGATTAATTAATTACATATATTATACTTCCCGACTGCCAAAATGTAACGAAATCATAGGGTACACAATCTCTGCGCAATTTATGCACTAACCTCGTAAGACTTAGTTAACCTTTCCCGTTTAATATACTGATAGCGGTAGGCATATATATAGGAAAATATTTGCAAAAACTTAAATCCTTAAAATTCACTGGCAATACAGTTTTGAAACGGATTTCATAGAACAAATCGAGAGCAAGTGTAGTTACGGTTACACAGCTTCTTGGTATATGATTATGTACTTTACGATTATTTAATTCTAGCTGAGGGAAGGATTACGTTTAATGTAACAGATCGTACAGAAAGCCAACAGTGTAAAGTAATCACGGTTTTCAATTGAGAAGGCAGATATGTGTCGTACATATAAATAAAATAATTGTTTCGTAAGTAACACTGAAATATTAGTCCCTTTCTTCTTCTTCCACAGGTTGAAAATACCGCTTCAGTTGTAAATTTCTTTTATTATCACGACCGGTTTCGGGCTGTTATAAGCCCATCTTCAGGTGTCGTAACTGTGCTGTGGCCCCCGAGGGCCGCGGCGGACGTGTACTAGGCGCTGCTATTTTTAATTTTCAACCTCTGGTATAATGGTCAGTTACGGATGTTCTTCCAAAAGGATTGTTTGTTTCTTCTTCTTATTGGAATCTGACCACGAGTATCATTCACGACTCTTACGTTTCGTGCGTATTAAACATCTTATATCACAGTGCATGTAACAGGATCCTGCTGTCCGTTCATAATGTGAATCCCTTCATAGATATAATTAACAGTCAGGTGGCTGCATATCTCTTAAATAATTGTGATTCTAAATAAGAGTAAAGAAATTCGCAATATTTCATTCCTTTTTATATGCGTCTGTATCCTAAAAGGTAGGAAAGTACTTCGTTACTTTTTTGATATTTCGCGCGTGCGTATGTGCTGTCTGCTGTAATTTAGTACCTGGGAACATATGTACCACCAAAAGATAAAACATACAACACACATTAATTTGGAGAGTTCGTCTTACAACAGAACCGTGACACTTAATGGTTTCCCAAGAATTTTAAATTGTTCTCTGTTTGACTAGTCTCAAGTACAACCCTTTTCGTAGTGCAAGGCCTCACCGGCCTGGGTAACCATGAGTTAGCACGCCGCTTCTGGGATGCGGGGAAGCCCCGGATGAAATCCGTCCGGAGGATCAACGAGGAAGGTCGGTGTCGACCAGCCTGGATGCTTCCTGCATCTAAATAGGGGAATACCTGGTTCGTACCCTTGTCACGCCTCAGTTCCATGATTCGCAAACATTTAGAAAACCGTTCGCACACTTTCAAATGTATGACACAACTGTTGGGGTACACAAATTCCCAACCGGCGGGAAGGAGTGGGGGGGAGGGGGATGTGAGGACGCGGGCTGAGGGCAGGAAGGGAGGTGGCGATATCCAGCTACACACTACATCGCCAGATTTGAAAATTAGATACAATTTCTCTTGCCCGAGTGCGACCGCATACACACAAAGGAATTTTATTCTTATTCTAATATACAGGGTGAGTCACCTAACGTTACCGCTGGATATATTTCGTAAACCATATCAAATACTGACGAACCGCTTCCACAGACCGAACGTGAGGAGAGGGGCTAGTGTAATTGTTTAATACAAACCATACAAAAATGCACGGAAGTATGTTTTTTAACACAAACCTACGTTTTTTTAAATGGAACCATGTTAGTTTTGTTAGCACATCTGAACATATAAACAAATACGTAATCAGTGCCGTTTGTTGCATTGTAAAATGTTAAGCGCCGTCATCTTCGTGGAGTAGCAATTTTAATAGCCAGTGGTGTATATGTAACGTGATAAAATCTTGCCCCCTTACAATACAGTACTTTGAGGACATGGCCTTGGACACGGCAACTGCAAAGCGTAGTTGATTTTACCTTTACGTCGGCAACACGTTAGTTGTCCGGTTTACGGGACGTGAAAAGCTGGGAGAATTGTTGGACAGCATTAACAGTATCCGTGAGAACATCAAGTCCGCGATGGAGGTAGAGACAGACGGTGCCTTACCGCTCCTTGGCGCTCTCAGCCACAGTGTTTACTGGTGACCCACCGACAAGGAGCGGTATCTGCACGCCAACTATCACCATCCGTCGGAGAAATGTTCCGTTTTGGGAACCTTGGTGCATCGAGTGGAGATAGACTCAGATGCTGAGAACTTGACGAAAGAACTGTGCCACTTACAGGAAGTAGCCAGGAAGACGGCTGCAACAATTGCCAGATTTCGCAAGCCATATTTCCGAAAACGCGTAAGCATGAGGATCCCCAGGTTGCGTTTTTGCCGTTCTGTGGCTCGGTACACCTACATCTACACCCACATAGATACTCCGCAAGCCAACGTATGGTGCGTACCCTGTGCCACTATTAGTCATATTGCTTCCTGTTCCACTCGCACACACAGCAAGGAAGAAACGACTGTCTATAAGCTTCCATAGTAGCCCTAATTTCCCGTACCTTATCTTCGTCTTTCTTACGAGCAATGTGTATTGGGCGCAGTAGTATCGTTTCGCAATCAGCTTCAAATGCCGGTTCTCTAAATTTTCTCAGTAGTGTTTCTCGTATAGAACGCCGCCTTCCCTCCAGGAATTCTAATTTGAGTTCGCGAAGCATCTCAGTAACACGTAAGTGTTGTTCGAACCTACCGGTAATAAATCTAGCAGCCCGCCGCTTTACTGATTCGATGTCTTCCTTCAATCTGATGTGTGAACTACTCTTTTCTAAAATTCACTCAGTAAACCGAAGTCGACTGTTCTCCTTCCCTATGACAGTTCGTTCCATTTCTTATTGCTTTACAGTGTTAGGCCCAAATACTTAAATGACTTGATTGTGTCAAGTAGCACACGAGTAATATTGAACCCGAACATTACAGGTTTATTCTTCTTAGTCATCCGCATGAGCCTACATTTATTGACATACAGAGCTAGCTGCCATTCATCAAATCAAATAAAAATTTTTTCTAAACTCTTTTGTATCTTCATACAGTCACTCAAATTCGACGTCTTATCGTACACCATAGCATCATCAGCAAAGAACCACAGATTGCTGCCCACCCTGTCCGCCAAATCGTCTATATATAGAAAGAACAATAGCGGTCTTGTCATAGTTCTCTGGGGCAGTCCTGATGATACCCTTGTCTCTCATGAACACTTGCCAATGAGGACAACATACTTGATTCTGTTACATAAGAAGACTTTGAGCCATTCACAGGAAAGGTTAGCCGGTTCCTAAAGAGGCATAAAATCGACTCGGTCTTCAGGGCTTCAGCAAAAATTCGACAGCTCATGAGGCCTGTGAAAGACGATGTAGGCCTCAGAACGCCAGGACTGTATGGCATACTGAGTGCGCGTGGACAGTTTCATGCCGGACAGACTGTGCGTGTTACTGAGCAGCGCTCTGTGGAACACGAGAGATTCTTTTGCCATAGGTACCCTGAGAAACCAGCGATATCGGAGCATGCTCTAGAAAGCGGACTTCATTTTGCGCTCGAAGAATTTCTGGTAAAAAGGAAGCGATCGAGATAAAAATTTGTGACAACAGCCACAATAAAGACGGCAGCCTGCATCTGAGCACGGCTTGGGATCCGGCGAATGGAAGAGTGAAGCGGGTGCGGCGGGCGCGCAGCGAAAACATATCTTACATGGCCCTGATAAGAGCACCAGTGTCGTCACAAAAGGCAGCGCGGCTGTACTGTATAAAGACTGTAGAAGTAACCACTTCACAATGGCCGAGGAGTACTCTGGCGAAAGCTCGTGGATTATAAACCTTTTGACGAAGGTGGAAGCTGGAGGGAATTTCATCAGTACGTACCGCCATTAAACCATGCATTTGGTATACACCACATATGACACACACGGTAACTGTCATTTCACAATACATAAACAATAACTGTCATTCCCCACTTCCTTGGGTTACTTCTGAAATTATCAATTAATATGTCGATTTTGTTACGATAAACGTGACGTGTTGAGCTCTATCTGAAAGAGAGCCGTCTTATAAAAAGAAATTACCTGTATAATCGAATCTGTAAACCTTTTGTCCTGTCTGTCATATTCCATTTACTGATATTTACACTTGATCGAGTTGATTCAGTCAGATTAGCAGAGAAATATCACATATCCATTTCAATGACCTGGATTACATACAGGGTGGTCAGAAACCGTCTGAAAAGCTTGGGTGTTGCAGGGTAGGTTAAGCTGAGAAGTAATTACACACGAAAAAAAAATCGATAAGCTGCTCCGTTTCAGAGTTACACTACTGGCCATTACAATTATTACGCCACTAAGATGACGTGCTACAGATGCGAAAGAAGATGCTGTGATAAGCAAATAATTAGCTTTTCAGAGCATTCACACAAGGTCGGCGCCGGTGGTGACACCTACAACGTGCTGACATGCGGAACATTTCCAACCGATTTCTCATACACAAACAGCAGTTTACCGGCCTTGCCTGGTGAAACGTTGTTGTGATGCCTCGTGTAAGGAAGAGGAATGCGTACCATCACGTTTCCGACATTGATAAAGGTCGGATTGTAGCCTATCGCGATTGCGGTTTGTCGTATCGCGACATTGCTCCTCGCGTCGGTCAAGATCCAATGACTGTAAGCAGAATATGGAATCGGTGGGTTCAGGAGGGTAATACGGAACGCCGTGCTGGATCCCAACAGCCTCGTATCACTAGCAGTCGAGATGACTGTCATCTTATCCGCATGGCTGTAACGGTTCGTGCAGCCACATCTCGATCCCTGAGTCAACAGATGGAGACGTTTGCAAGACAACAACCATCTGCACGAACAGTTCGACGACGTTTGCAGCAGCATGGACTATCAGCTCGGAGACCTGTTACCCTTGACGCTACATCACAGACAGGGGGGCCTGCGATGGTGTACTCAACGACGAACCTTGGTGCACGAATGGCAAAACGTCATTGTTTCGGATGAATCCAGGTTCTGTTTACAGCATCATGATGGTCGCATCCGTGTTTGGCGACATCGCGGTGAACGCACATTGGAAGCGTGTATTCGTGATCGCCATACTGGCGTATCACCCGGTGTGATGGTATGGGGTGCCATTAGTTACACGTCTCGGTCACCTCTGGTTCGCACTGACGGCACTTTCATAAGTGGGCGTTATATTTCAGATGTGTTACGACCCGCGGCTCTACCCTTCATTCGATCCCTGCGAAACCCTACAATTCAGTAGGATAATGCAAGACCGCATGTTGCAGGGCGTGTACGGGCCTTTCTGGATACAGAAAATGTTCAAAACGGCTCTGACTACTATGGGACTTAACTTCTGAGGCCATCAGACTTAGAACTACTTAAACCTAACTAACCTAAGGACGTCACACACATCCATGCCCGAGGCAGGATTCGAACCTGCGACCGTAGCGGTAGCGCGGTTCCAGACTGAAGCGCTAGAACCGCTCGGCCACCTCGGACGGCAGAAAGTGTTTGACTGCTGCCCTAGCCAGCACATTCTCCAGATCTCTCACCAATTGAAAACGTCTGGTCAGTGGCGGCCGAGCAACTGGCTCATCACAATACGCCAGTCACTGCTCTTGATGAACTGGTATCGTGTTGAAGCTGCATGGACAGCTGTACCTGTACACGCCATCTAAGCTCTGTTTGACTCAAGGCCCAGGTGTATCAACGCCGTTATTACGACCAGAGGTGGTTGTTCTGGGTACTGATTGCTCAGGATCTATGCACCAAAATTGCGTGAAAATGTAATCACATGACAGTTCTAGTATAATATATTATCCAATGAATACGCGTTTATCATCTGCATTTCTTCTTGGTGTAGCAATTTTAACGGCCAGTCGTGTATTTAGCATTGAAGTTATCCAATCACGTCGTTATGCCAGCAAGTTCAAGCACCTACACGAGTTATAACGCTGTAGTGCTCATACATATGTGGGTCTGTGAGTTACCACTTGTGGAAAGGCTCGTTTCAAGTAAAATGTGCCTTTATAGGAAGTCACAAATGTAAGCTAGGTGTGCAAAACATACGTTTGCCCGGTTTAAGAAAATCAAACGAAGAACACGTTTAGGCGACACCGCCTCTGGCGGGCTGCTTGAATTTGCGAGTGCAACGACCTGATTGGCTGACTTCAATGCTAAATATTTCGAAAACAGCACAACAAATAAATTTGTTTTCTTAGGAATTATTTTTCATCTTACCATCCCCTATACTAATGTTACAAGATTCTTCTGGCTGCTTCCGACCACCATGTATATGTGAGAACGCCCGGCTAGCCGCACAGTCTAACGCGCTGCTTCCCGAGCGGGAAGGCCTTCCAGTCTCGGGCACGATTCCGCCCGGCGGACTGGTGTCGAGGTCCGGTGTGCTGGCCAACCTGTGGATGGCTTTTAACGCGGTTTTCCATCTGCCTCGGCGAACGCGGTCTGGTTGCCCTTATTCCGCCTCAGTTACACTAAGTCGGCGACTGCTGCGCAAACACTGTATCCACGTGTGAGTACACAATAATTACTCTACCACGCAAACATTTAAAGTTACACACGTGGGGGGGGGGTCGGTCCACCGGGGGCCGAACCGCACAATAACCCTGGGTTCGGTGTGGGGCGGCGGTGGGGTGGGTGGACTGCTGTAGCCCGTTGAGGGGTTGTGAATCACTGAGGGCTACGGCGGCACGAAGCCTCTCCGTCCTTTCCAGGTCACGATTTAATACAATAAATTACTCTGTATATGCAACGGCAGCCTTTGCAAGTTACCTGTCTCATTTCTTTCGAAAGGGTTTGGTGAAATTCCTTTTTTTTTTTTTTTTTTTTTTTTTGGGGTCATCAGTATTCTGACTGGTTTGATGCGACCCGTCACGAATCACGAATTCGAGCTCCATCCATCATTGGTTACTTTGCTGCTTCAGTAGCAGAACTCCTTAACTTCATCTATTTCGTAACCATCAACATTGATGTTTGGTTTCTTGCTGTTCTCCTTGCTGCTGCTTCTCAGTACATCTGTCTTTCTTCGATTTACTCTCAATCCCTTTTCAGTACTCATAGGATTGTTCATTCCATTCAACATATCATGTAGTACTTCTTCTCTTTCACTTAGGGTAGCAACGCCATCAACGAATCGTATCATTGATATCTTTTCACCTTGAATTTTAATTCCACTCCTGAAACATTCTTTTATTTCTATCGCTGGTTCTTCCATGTACAGATTCAACTTAGGGGGGAAGGACTACATCCCCGTCTTACACCCTTTTTACTCCGCGCACTTCGGTCTTGGTCATCCACTCTTATTGTTCCCTCTCTGCTCTTGTACGTATTCTGTGTTAGACGTCTCTCCTTATAGTTCATCCCAATTTTCTCAGAGTTTCAAACATCTTGAACGATTTTAGATATTTCGAGGTCGACCAATCCTATCAACGGTTCTTGATTTACTTTTTGTCTTGCTTCCATTATCAACCACAGTCAAAATTGCCTCTCTGGTGCTCTTACCTTTAATAAAGCCAAACTGATCGTCATCTAATACATTCTCTATTTCCTTTTCCATTCTTCTATATATCACTCATGTCAGCAACTTGGATGCATGATCTATTAAGCTGATTGTGCGATAATTCCCACACTTACCAGCTGTCGCAGACTTCGGAATTGTGTGGACGGTATTTTTCCTAAAGGCAGATGGTATGTCGCCAGACTCATATATTCACCAACGATAGTAACCGTTTGTTGCCACTTCCCACAATTAATTTAGGAATTCTGATGGAATTTCATGTGTTCCTTCTGACTTATTTGATCTTTCAAAAGCTAATTTCTGATTTTAATACTGGATCCCCTATGTCTTCTCAGTCGACTACAGTTTCTTCTATCACATCAAATTTTCCACGCTATAGGGCCCTTCAACGTACTCTTTCCACCTATCCTCTCTCGCCTCTGTAAACAGTAGAATTTCCGCTATATTTTTAATTTTACCACCCTTGCTTTTAACTTCTTCCAAGAGTCTTTTGACTTTCCTACGTGCTGAGTCAGTCCTTACGAGAACCATTTCTTTTTCGATTTCTTCAAATTTCTCGTGCTGCCATTTTATCTTAGCATCCCTAGACTTCCTATTTATTTCATTTCTCAGCGACTCGCATTCCTTCATTCCTGACTATCCATTAACATTTTAACTCTTTCTTTCATCGATTAAAGCAAGTATTTCTCCTGTTACCCACGATTTCTTCGCAGTTACCTTCTTTGTGCCTATGTTTTTCTTTCCAACTTCTGTGATTGCCTTTTTTAGATATGTCCATACGTCTTCAACTGTGCTGCCTACTGATATATAGCTTTCGGGAGCTTCAAGGGTATTTCGTCATTCCTTAGTACTTCCGTATCTGACTTTTTTGCCAATTGATTCGTCCTGACTTAAACTTCATACTACTATTTTTCATCACCACTACTTTGTGATCGCTTTCCATATCTGTTCCTGGCTACAACTTTGATTCCCGTATCTGATTTTGGAATCTCTGCTCGACCGTGATGTAATCTAACTCGTATCTTCCTGTACCAGCCGACCTTTTCCAAGTATACCTTATCCACTTGTGATTCTTGAACAGAGTATTGGCTATTACTAGCTGAAATTTATAACAGAACTCAAGTAGTCTTTCTCCTCTCTCATTCCTCACGCCAAGGCCATATTATCCTGCAACCTTTTCTTCTATTCCTTACCCTATAACTGCTTTCTGGTCACTAATGACTAGCGCATTTTCATCTCCCCTTACATACTGTATTCCTCTTTCAATATCGCCATATTCTTTCTCTGTCTCTTCACCTTCAGCTTGTGATGCCGGCATGTATACCTGAGCTATCGTTGTCGTTGTTGGTTTGCTATCGATTCTGATAAGAACAACGCTATCACTGAACTGTTCACAGTAACACACTCTGCGTGCTACCTTCCTATTCACAACGAATCCTACTCCCATTATACCATTTTCTGCTGCTGTTGATTCTACCCTACATTAATCTGACAATAAATCCTTGTCTTCTTTCCATTTCACTTCACTGACTCCTACTATATCTCGAATGAGGCTTTGCATTTCGGTTTTCAGATTTTCTACTTTCCCTACCACGTTCAAGCTTCTGACATTCCATGCCCCGACTCATAGAACGTTATCCTTTCGTTGATTGTTCAATCTTTTTCTCATGGTCACATCTCCCTTGGCAGTCCACTCCTGGAGGTCCGAATGGGGGACTATTCCGGAATCTTTTCCAATGAACAGATCATCATGACAGTTCTTCAATTACAGGACAAGACCACATGTCCTGTGGACACACATTATGCGTTTTTAATGCCGTGGTTTCCATTGCCTTCTGCATCCTCATGCCGTTCATAGTTGCCTATTCTTCCGTCTTTAGGGGCAGTTTCCCACCCCAAGAACAAGAGAGTGCCATGAAACTGTGCCCGCCTTTCCACCCTCTTTGACATGGCTGTTGGCAGAGTGAGGGTGATTTCTTATGGCGGAAGTTTTCGGCCGCCAATCGCGATTATTAATCGAAATGTAAGCGGTGCCGGGTTTTGAACCCGGGACCAGAGACGTTTTGATTATTAATCAAAGACGCTTCTCCTACACGTCTATCTATATCAGAAAAAACTGTGTTGCCATACATTGCTTATTGTGGCAGACGAGTGTCTAGCTAATAACATGAGTTACTGTCTTGCCAAAAAGAGTGCTCTGTGACTGACTTTCTAGGATACAATCCGAAATTCGATATTTCATATACTTATCTTCGCAGTCACATTAGTACCACAAGGTCAACACAGGCTCACTGAACGCTCCTGTTTCACCAAACATGCTGCCACAATACTGTGTAAACACCGTCCATGAGGTACGTGAATCCGACCAACAGCTGATTAATGCCAGCTTCAACAACAGGTGTACCCACTGTTTGCCCTTGAAACCAATCAGACACGCGATTACGCGTCACCTGCCAATCACGTGCACCCGTTTAACCTACGTACAGAAACACAGTCAACGCTCTTACAGACTGAGACTTCTTTGCGTGACTATCATCCAAGCCGAAAAGATACCACAGATATGTAGAGTGTGAAAAACTGTGAGTCAAATGAATGAAATTAAGTAAACTGAATCGTAAATTGAGGTAGATATTTTCTGAAGTATGTCGTGTTGCCTATCATTCATCACAATTAAAACACAGTGCGAAGATAGGTCAAGACTGTAGAAGCAGCAGTTGTATGAATTAACTAAATCATGACAGCAAAAAAGTATGCTAGCAAGAACAGTGTATCATAGAAAGATGAAGTCGAAATGTGTCTTAGATACACTATTCCTGAAGAACACTTGTTACTACCCACCTACAGAAATAGGTACACATAGGTTGAAATCCCGGTCCGGCCCGCAGTTTTAATCTGGCACGAAGTTTCAAATCAGTGCACACTCCGTTGCAGAGCGAAAATTCATTCTGAGTGCTAATACCAATAAAAGACAAGAACTCCGAAACAGTTAACAAATCGGCAACTAGAATATGAGCCTTGGCGGCTGAAGACTTCGAGCATAAGAAGTTACCCTTATTCTGCCAACGGGCTCGTCAAAGAGGGCGGAAGAGCAGACAGTGGTTCAGGGCACTCTCTTGTCCCTGGGGTGGGAAATTTCCCATACAGGCGGAAGAACCAGCAGTGATCAGCAGCACGAGAATGAAGAAGGCAATGGATACAACTGGATTAAAGACAAATAACGAGCATCCACAGGACATGTGGCTAGTTATTAAAAAAGTGTCATGATGATCTTTCCATTGGCAAAAGATTCCAATATAGTCCCCCATTCGGATCTCCGGAAGGGGACTGCAAAGCGGGAGGTGGCCATGACAAGTAGAAAGGATAACGTACTACGAGTCGGGGCGTGGAATGTGAAAGCTTGAATGTGGTATGGGAGCTAGAAAATCTGAAAAGGGAAATGCAAAGGCTCAAGCAAAATACAGTAGGGATCAGTGAAGTGAAATGGAAAGAAGACAAGGATCTCTGGTCAGATGAGTACAGGGTAATATCAACATCTGCAGAAAATGCTGTAACGGGAGTAGGATTCGTTATGAATAGGACGTAGGGCAGTGAGCGTGTTACTGTGAACAGTTCAGTTATAGAGTTGTTTCTATCAGAATCGACAGCAAAGCAACACCGACAACGCCAGTTCAGGTATACATGCCTACGTCGCAAACTGAAGATGAGAAGTTAGAGGAAATATATGAAGATATTGTAAGGTTAATACAGTATGAAAAGGGAGATGAAAATCTTATTGTCATGGGGGACTGGAATGCTGTTGTAGGGGAAGGAGTGGAAGAAACGGTTACAGCAGAGTATGGGCTTGGGACCAAGAATCAGAGAGGAGAAAGACTAATTTCGTTCTGTAATGAATTTCATATAGTAATAGCGAATTCTCTGTTCAAGAATCACAAGAGGATGAGGTACACTTGGAAAAGGCCGGGTGATACTGGAAGATTTCAGTTAGGTTACATCATGGTCAGACAGAGATTCCAAAATCAGACATTGGATTTTAAGGCGTATCATGGAACAGTTATAGAATCAAATCACACTGTAGTAGTGATGAAGTATAGTCTGAAGTTCAAGAGATTAGTCAGGAAGAATCAACGCACAAGGAAGCGGCATACAGAAGTGCTAAGGGATGACGAGATACGCTTGAAGCTGTCTAAAGCTAGAGGTACAACGGCGACCCTAAAAGAGGCAATAACAGAAGATGGAAAGAAAAATATAGGTACAAAGAAGGTAACTGCGAAGAAGCCGTGGGAAACAGAAGAAATGCTTTAGTTGACCGATGAACGAACGAAGTACGAAAATGTTCAGGAAAATTCAGGAACAGAGAAATAGAAGTCGCTCACTAAGGAAAAAAATAAGAAGTGGATGCATGAAAAAGTTAAGAAATTGAAAAATAAATGATGGTCGGAGGGACTGACTCAGCATAACAGGAAAGTCAAAACAACCTTCGGTGACATCAAGATCAAGGATGGTAACATTAAGACTGCAACGGGAATTCCACTGTTAAATGCAGCGGAGAGAGAGAGGATAGGTGGAAAGAGTAAAAATCGTTCAAATGGCTCTGAGCACTATGGGACTCAACATCTATGGTCATCAGTCCCCTAGAACTTAGAACTACTTAAACCTAACTAACCTAAGGACATCACACAACACCCAGTCATCACGAGGCAGAGAAAATCCCTGACCCCGCCGGGAATCGAACCCGGGAACCCAGGCGCGGGAAGCGAGAACGCTACCGCACGACCACGAGCTGCGGACATTGTGGAAAGAGTACAATGAAGGCCTCTATGAGGGGGAAGATTTGTCTGATAAAGATAGAACAAGGAACAGGAGTCGGTCTAGAAGCGATAGGTGATCCAGTATTAGAATTATAAGTTAAGAGAGGTTTAGAGGACTTCAGAACAAATAATGGAGAAGGGATAGATAAGATTCCATCAGAATTTCTGAAATCAATGTGGTAAGTGGCAACAAAACGACTATTCAAATTGGTGTGCAAAACGGATGAGTCTGGCGACATACCATCTGACATTCGGAAAAATATCAACCACACATTTCCGAATACTGCAGGAGCTGACAAGCGTGAGAATCATTGCACAATTAGATTAACAGCTGATGCATCCAGGTTGCTGACAAGAATTATATACAAAAAATTTGAAAAAAGAACATGATAGATGACTATCAGTGTGGCTTTAGAAAAGGTAAAGGCACCAAAGAGGCAACTCTGACCTAGCGGTTGACAACGGAAGGAAGACTTAAGAAAATTCTAAACTCGTTCGTAGGATATGTCGACCTGGAAAAAGCGTTCGATAATGTAAAATGGTGCAAGTTGTTCGAAACTGTGAAAAAAAGTAAGTGTCAGCTACAGGTAGAGCTACGGGCTATGTGCAATATGTACAAGAGCCAAGAGGGAATAATAAGAGTAGACGACCAAGAACGAAGCGCTCGGATTAAAAGGAGTGTAAGACAGGGACGTAGTCTTTCCCCCCTACGTTGAACCTGTGGCAACGACGGAATTAAAAAAGAGGTTCAGGAGTGGAATTAAAATTCATGTTGAACGGATATCAATGATACGATTCGCTTATGACATTGGTATCCTGAGTGAAAGTGAAGAAGAATTCATGGTATGCTGAATGGAATGAACAATCTTATAAGTACTGAATATAGATTGAGAGTAAATCGAAGAAAGACGGAAGTGATGAGAAGTAGCAGTAACGAGTACAGCGCGAAACTTTACATCAGGGTTGATCGTTTCGAGGTAGATGAAATTAAGGCATTCTGCTACCTAAACAGCGAAGTAACCAATCACGGACGGAGCAAGGGGGACATCAAAAGCAGACTAGCACTGGCAAAATGGTCACTCCTGGGCAAGAAACGTCTACTAGTATCAAACATAGGCCTTAATGTGAGGTAGTGAACCATGGACTGTGAGAAAATCGGAAGAGAAGAGAATCGAAGCATCTGAGATATGGTGCTACACACGAATTTTGAAAATTAGGTGGACTGATAAGGAAAGGAATGAGGAGGTTCTACGTAGAATCTAGAGAGGAAAGGCACAAGTGGAAAAAACTAACAACGAGAAGGGACAGGATGATAGGCCATCTGATAAGACAGAGGGAGCTGTAGAGGACAAAAACTGTAGAGGAAGAGATTGAAATACATCCAGCAAGTAATTGAGGACGTAGGTTTGAAGAGCTACTCCGGGGTGAAGAGGTTGGTATAGGAGAGGAATTCGTGACGTGCCGCATCAAACCAGTCAGAAGACCAATGACTGGAAGACAAAGAATATACAATACAGTAATCGTTGTTTCATATGTGGACAAAGCCTAAAACACAAAAGGAGTTCGTATCCAGGTAATGAAATAATGACGTCGATTTTAAAATTAACAGAAAAAGTAATACGTATTAGATGGCCCTAATTTTTGCTACAACACTTAGTAAAAGAGATTTGGAACAGTGATATCTGAGGGGAAACCGCGAGTCATAGTTCAGTCTCGAAATCGGTGAGGAGTTTCTTCCCCTCCCCTGCCCCCCTCGTCTCTCTCCTAACATTGGCCATTTTCCTCACGACGTGTGAGAGTTGTCTCTTAAACCTGTGTAGTTTACTGTAATGGATGTGCGTATAGCGCAGACTCATGTTCGTGTTTTATGGTGATGATGAGAGAAAAGAGAAGGTGAAATCCGGTGCCAGCGCACAACCTACTCAGCTCGAATATCACCAAGCTTACCGTTACCATCTGACATTGAATCACCATCAACAGTGTCACATCCCCTCACTCCATAAGAGACTGGGAAGAGGTCAGGAACACTGGCGACGATCTAGCGATAAGAAATTTCGCGCCACTACCTCTTCTTTCTTTGCAGGGCTAATTCTGTTGCTGGAGCTTTTTCTACTACCAGCCTTCGAACCGGCTACCTCTGAGTCCAGTGCCACCGGCCGCACCTACGTTAGTAACCTCGGATAGTTTTAAAAGTAACAAAATTATCTTAAAAATAATAACCGGCACTGTTCATATAGTAGAAAGTACAGGTGTAATTTCATTTGATTTGTTCGAGAGTGCTTTCATGACATTTCCGTTACGGACACTTTGAAAGCCACACACTAATACTGTCGCCCATTTCGTTTGATGGTATCTTTATTTTACGAGTTTTTAATGTGAAACCGTAACGACTCGAGTTTATTAGGATCCTCCGCTCGTCAGTGTTCACATTAGTGCATAAAGTTGTTTTCTTAGCGCCTAACGGTGAGATATGATCGATGAACATACACGTCCTCATATTTGTTTTATTTAGTCACGATTCTTGGATCTAGGCTTCGTGGAATTGCATTGTATGTGCCGGTTGTACATCTACCACTGGGATGAATTTTTATGGATAAATGTTCGTGGTATTTCACGAGATCTCTCGCTAAAGCAAATATTAAGCACGCATTTGTTCTCGGAATCTTCTGCATCTCCTCTATTAATGCAATCTGGTAACGGTCCCAGATTGCTGAACAATGATCAAGAATCGGTCGAAATAAACTTCTGTGAGCTACCTGTTTCCTGGACTCTTACAACACGTCTGAATATGGTACCTGCTTTTCCTACAAGCAGTTTAATGCCATCTTGCAACATTATATTGCTCCTGAAACGAAAGTCCAGATATTTTTATGGTAGTTACTACTGACACTGGTTGACAGCCGATCTTGTAGTTGAGTGGTGCTGGGTTATACTTGTTAACAATACCTCAACCGTATCACAAAGCCAATCCCATATTCCAAAAACGCGTATTTTATTCACAGTGCGGAAGCATATCTTAAGACTATTGCAAGTCAACGAATAATTTATACTTCAAGTTTCCTCTACGTTTTGCCAACTTTTAGCGTAAATTACAATTTAATTATTTCAGATGCAGTTAGAAAATTTTATAGAAATCTGACTATATGACTAATCTGAAGTAAAGTCCTGTCGTGGCAACAAATCGTCGTGGAACTCAAGCTGCTGTTTAATTGCAATGACCTTTCGTGTGACCCCAAATTCACTCTAATGAGCCACAGTAAATTTACGGCGCGACGCTTTTATCTGTCTAGTAGCTACAATACGAATTCGGTTTTCAGGCTCCCATCTCGGTATTTAACGCTGCAGTCGCAAACTCTCTGGATACGCTTACCTGTGATAATAACACTTGCAGGTACATGTTTTTCGTCACAGTAGCAAGTATGTAACACATATCGACTCACGAGAGTCTTATGCTATGCTCTCAGTCTGCTCGTAAAAACCAGTCACAGTAGGAGTATTCATATTTATTTAAACGAAAAATTATTTCACACAGCATTCTGTGAATAATTATCTGGCATTCAACTGTAGTGCTGATTTCTGATATCCCGTCTACAGCGATGCTCTAAGTAAAGCAATTAGCCTATGAAGGCTTTTGCTTACAAACAACGCCACATGTTTCAGAGTGTTGACATTTCTGAAATCATAATTATATTCCATTAATAATTTAGATAATGTTATTAAATGCCGGCCGTGGTAGCCGAGCGGTTCTAGGCGCTTCAGGCCGGAACCGCGCGCTGCTACGGTCTCACGTTCAAATCCTGCCTCGGGCATGGATGTATGTGATGTCCTTAGGTTAGTTAGGTTTAAGTAGTTCTAAGTTCTAGGGGACTGATGACCTCCGATGTTAAGTCCCATAGTGCTCAGAGCCATTCGAACCATTTTGTTACTAAATCTAACTCAGTGTTACTAAAAATCAACTCGACTTGTATGCTTCTTACAAGCAAACAAATTATTCCCGAAATGTTGCGAAGCTGGGTAATTAAAAAGCGAAAATCGCACGTTAACAGGCAACTTAATCTTCATTAATTTTGATTTATTGAAAAGAAGAGGACACTGCCAACCGTGGGAGACTCTTTATTTAGAATCCAGTCTACTTTATTTAGATATTTAATTGATTAAAATGGCTTGTTGAACCAGGGATGGACTTGTGGCCCTCGCTTTGCTGTGACCAAGTGAGCTGCCCAGACTTATCTTCGACACACCTGAAAGTCTGAATCAGTCAGTACTTTCTGTCATTCGTTCCAGTTACACAGAACTTTTATTGCGTAATTTTATAGATTAATGTCACCTGGAAATAATGGAACATAACTTAACCATAGGCTAAGAATTATTGTTGCATCTTTGACCACACAGTGAGGTGTAAGATTCACACAGACTTTCTGAAACATTAAAATGCTTAACAGACTGGCAATCGAAACGGTACTCTGAATGTTCTTACCAGCTGAGCTATCCAGGCACGATCTACTGCTTGCCTCACACGTTCAATCTACCCTTAGCTGTTCTCTTACTTTCCAAATTTCACTGACACTTTTGATAGTAGCACTTTAGTTGATAACTGCTGCCCTTGGCTTATTTATAAGATATTATTTATACATTGTACTATTGAAGCAGTGACTCACTTATATAATATAACTGTAGTATTTGCCAGTATCGCTGATAACATTATTTGAATTAAATATTGCTTGCTGTTCAAAAAAATCCTCAGTATCATAGGAAAAAGTTTACTAAGGAAAGTGACTGAAGTATTTTTTTTCGGTTCGAAATAAGGAATTCAAAGAAATTCAGTTTCACACATCACTTATTCAATAAAACGACCTACTCTTGTCCTTGATTTAGTCTCTTCGTATCTCAGCACGGAAACTCCCACGTTTCCCAACACGTTTTTATCTTGCACAATGAATATGATTGTCATAACAAGCCTCCGCCTTCTTCAAGATTAGTCATCGTCGTTATATCTTTCACACACGGATATTAAAAAACGCAGGAAACAAATAAAATTGTACTGAAGCTCTCAAGAAGACAATGGATTGCCGAGGCCATCAAATTATTAAAAGTGAAGCGCAAAATGGTTACAGACACAGGATTAGAAAATTACAGTGATGTTAAATCATCACAAAATTAATGTAAAACAGCATTTAGAGTATACGGCTCTACATATGGTTTTATCCCATGTACCTTCGAAACCCGGTGACATACACATTCCGTTTACTTTGTATTTCTACACTCCTGGAAATGGAAAAAAGAACAATTGACACCGGTGTGTCAGACCCACCATACTTGCTCCGGACACTGCGAGAGGGCTGTACAAGCAATGATCACACGCACGGCACAGCGGACACACCAGGAACCGCGGTGTTGGCCGTCGAATGGCGCTAGCTGCGCAGCATTTGTGCACCGCCGCCGTCAGTGTCAGCCAGTTTGCCGTGGCATACGGAGCTCCATCGCAGTCTTTAACACTGGTAGCATGCCGCGACAGCGTGGACGTGAACCGTATGTGCAGTTGACGGACTTTGAGCGAGGGCGTATAGTGGGCATGCGGGAGGCCGGGTGGACGTACCGCCGAATTGCTCAACACGTGGGGCGTGAGGTCTCCACAGTACATCGATGTTGTCGCCAGTGGTCGGCGGAAGGTGCACGTGCCCGTCGACCTGGGACCGGACCGCAGCGACGCACGGATGCACGCCAAGACCGTAGGATCCTACGCAGTGCCGTAGGGGACCGCACCGCCACTTCCCAGCAAATTAGGGACACTGTTGCTCCTGGGGTATCGGTGAGGACCATTCGCAACCGTCTCCATGAAGCTGGGCTACGGTCCCGCACACCGTTAGGCCGTCTTCCGCTCACGCCCCAACATCGTGCAGCCCGCCTCCAGTGGTGTCGCGACAGGCGTGAATGGAGGGACGAATGGAGACGTGTCGTCTTCAGCGATGAGAGTCGCTTCTGCCTTGGTGCCAATGATGGTCGTATGCGTGTTTGGCGCCGTGCAGGTGAGCGCCACAATCAGGACTGCATACGACCGAGGCACACAGGGCCAGCACCCGGCATCATGGTGTGGGGAGCGATCTCCTACACTGGCCGTACACCACTGGTGATCGTCGAGGGGACACTGAATAGTGCACGGTACATCCAAACCGTCATCGAACCCATCGTTCTACCATTCCTAGACCGGCAAGGGAACTTGCTGTTCCAACAGCACAATGCACGTCCGCATGTATCCCGTGCCACCCAACGTGCTCTAGAAGGTGTAAGTCAACTACCCTGGCCAGCAAGATCTCCGGATCTGTCCCCCATTGAGCATGTTTGGGACTGGATGAAGCGTCGTCTCACGCGGTCTGCACGTCCAGCACGAACGCTGGTCCAACTGAGGCGCCTGGTGGAAATGGCATGGCAAGCCGTTCCACAGGACTACATCCAGCATCTCTACGATCGTCTCCATGGGAGAATAGCATTCCGCGTTGCTGCGAAAGGTGGATATACACTGTACTAGTGCCGACATTGTGCACGCTCTGTTGCCTGTGTCTATGTGCCTGTGGTTCTGTCAGTGTGATCATGTGATGTATCTGACCCCAGGAATGTGTCAATAAAGTTTCCCCTTCCTGGGACAATGAATTCACGGTGTACTTATTTCAATTTCCAGGAGTGTATTTGAACTGGCCACGACTGATGTCCTGTTCAGTACAGTCTACTATGTTAGCTTCCACATTTGACTGGCACGCCCTACAGTCCACCAGTAACAATATACGCATTACTCTGTCAGATAAACGGATCGTAACCAAGACGTCTTACAAATATTTTATCGCTTCCAACAATTTAAATATCCCGTGCCATATACAGGATATTCGGAGTGAGTACACAATATTATGAATAGGGATCTATGTCCGGAAACGTACCGTTTCCGCTCTACCACGGTTTGCAATTCAGATGAGTGAAGCGCTACATCTACTGAGTGAAAGAGAAAAGCCGCTTAAGTTTCTTCTCCTGATGTGCAATAGTGTACAGGATGACTTGTACCGCCGCTGAATCTTCGTCAGGAAATGTGGTTTCAGCATGATGGTGTACCACCTCACTTCGCACTTGCGATTCGGATACATCTCAACAGATGGTATGGTGAAATATGGCCAACCGTGTGGCCGCCTCGATCGCCGGATTTAAGTGCTATGTGCTGCTTCTTGTGGGGTCTTACGCAAAATTTAGTTTACGAGATTCCTGTAGGGACAAAACAAGATCTCTTGTCACGAGTATTGGCAGCAGCACTAGAAACTTACGAAACACCAGGTGGGATAGAGAGTGTGTACCAGAACACTCTTCGCCGCTAAAGTGTCTGTAACATCGCTGGTGGTCGCCACATGGAGCCGCTGTTGTAATGCATGAGTACCGTTCTGTACGTACAGTAGCTAGGTTCCTTTGTTATGGAATAATGCAGACACGATTTGTACCAGGGATGTACTTGAGGGCAATATTATTCAAATGGGAGAGGACATAGTTAAAGATGAAATGGGATATATGTGCTGTGTGAAGAATTGTACAGACCTCTGAAAGACCCGTGTCGAAAAAATGCCTCGGGAGTAGAAAATATTTCGTTAGAACTACTAACAGCCTTGGGGGAGCCAGCTATGACAAAACTCTTCATCTGGTGAGCAAGATGTATGAGACAGGCGAAAAACACTCAGACTTCAAGAATGATATGATAATTCCAATTCCAGAGAAAGCACGTGTTGACACCAGGTGAGACACCAGTTTAATAAGTCACGGTTGCAAAATACTAACACGAATTCCTTACAGATGAAGGGAAAAACTGGTAGAAGCCGGATCGGGGAAGACAGAAATGTTGGAACGTGTGAGGCAATACTGACCCTACGACTTATCTTAGAAAACATATTGAGGAAAGGCAAACCTATGTTTCTAGCATTTGTAATCTTAGGGAAAGCTTTTGGCAATGTTGACTGGAACACTCTCTTTCAAATTCTGAAGGTGGCAGGGATATAATATAGGGAGCGAGAGGCTATTTACAATTTTTACAGAAACCAGATGGCAGTTATAAGAGTTGAGGGGCACGAAAGGACGCAGTAGTTGAGAAGGGAGAGAGACAAGGTTGTAGCCTGTCCCCGATGATATTAAATCTGTATATTGAGCAAGCAGTAAAGGAAACAAAAGAAAAAGTTGGTGTAGGAATTGAAATCCATGGAGAAGAAATAAAAACTTTTCGGTTTGCCAACAACAATGTAATTCTGTCAGAGACGGCAAAGGACCTTCAGGAGCAGTTGAATGGAATGGACAGTGTCTTGAAAGGATGATATAAGATGAACATCAACAACAGCAAAACGAGGATAATGGAATATAGTCGAATTAAATCCCGTGATTCTGAGGGAATTATATAAGGAAATGAGGCACTTAAAATAGTAGATGGGTTTTGCTATTTGGGGAGCAAAATAAGAAATGATGGTCGAAGTACAGAGAATATAAAATGAAGACTGTCAATGGCAAGGAAAGCGTTTCTGAAGAAGAGAAATTTGTTAACATCGAGTATAGAGTTAAGTGTCAGGAAGTCGTTACTGGAAGTATTTCTATGGAGTGTAGCCACGTATGGAAGTGAAACATGGACGGTAAATAGTTTAGACAAGAAGAGAATAGGAGCTTTCGAAACGTGATACTACAGAAGAATGCTAAAGATCAGATGGGTAGATCACATAACTAATGAGGAGATACTGAATAGCATTGGTGGGAAGAAGAATTTGTGGCACAACTTGACTACAAGAGGGGTTCGTTTGGTAGTACACGTTCCGAGGCATCAAGGGCTCACCAATGTAGTATTGGCGTGAAGCGTGAAGGGTAGAAATCGTAGAGGGAGACCAAGAGATGAACACACTACGCAGATTCAGAAGGATGTAGGCTGCAGTAGTTGCTCGGAGATGAAGACTTCCACAGGATAGAGTAGCGACGAGAGTTGTATAAAACAAGTTTCCGGACTGAAGACCACGACACAACAGCACAATGTGAACACGTAATATTTAAGTATTAATAGAGACAAATGTGCTTAAGTGATAAATGGATGTTTCGTCATGTTTCCTTTCGAATTGTTACCTAATGATTGTACTGCTTCAGGCCTAATTTAGTTCCTCCAACATTTGAATTGAAACCATCGTAGAACGGAAACGGTACGTTTCAGGACATTGGTTTCTGTTCGGTATATAAATTACGCACTCCCTTCTTCAAGGCATAGAATTTGGGAAGGGCGATTTCCAAACACCTTGTATGTAGTGCATATATAATTCGACATACATCTACAGCCTGTTCTTAAGTATATTCGTATATTACTAGCAAACCCCACAATGCTTCGCAGTTGCTTAATATGTATGCGACCTGGACACATATCCTAAACTCCTCCCCGCCCCCCCCCTCCGTCTATCTCTCTCTGTCCATCTCCTCCTCTCTCTAAACATTTCCCTCATACATAGTACGTATGTGTTTATAAACTAAAAATGTATAGTCTATGTCTTTCCATATGTTCGTTAGAATAGCTTGTGAAAATTTGAAGTATATTGGCTAAGAATTTTTTGAGATTATTAACAACAAGGTTACCCCATTCTGTATTACATATACATTATTATACATTTATGTTATACGTATGTATTACACATGTATTATAATGCATATATATTATAATACATTTATAGCCTGTGCCTGTCCGTATGTTCATTAGGGTACCGGGTAAATATCTGAGATATATCTGTGAATAATTTTCCAAGATTTTTGGAACTATGTTTAACATTACATAATTATATATTTATAGATTATATGTATATTTAAAGATATACATCCTATGTCCGTCTGAAAGTTCATTAGAGCATCGTGTGAATTTGAAGTGCATCGGTCAGGCACTTCTGAAAGTTTTTCTACATTAAATGTATATTCATGTATTGTATACATTAAAATGTATGTAGGCTATGTTCGTCAATTCATTCATCACATTTTGTGTACAAAACTAAAATAGATTGGTAAAGAACTTTCCAAGATTTGTGGTAAGACTGTTAAAGAATTACATGTCTTTATGTAATAGTATAGGTAATTATAGCATACTCAAAATGTTTCTTAATTTTATATCGTATTCCAGCAATATACAGCCTTCAGTGTTGTACCTACTTGTAAATTATCACTATCCTCAAAGGGCTGCGCATCCATGGCAGAGAGAGAACATATACTGAAAGACACGAAATTATGTGTGCACTGTAACTGCAGTAAACAGTGTCAAGTGCATGTAAGTAACGGTAGTTGTGCAGAAATGAAGAGCCAGCACAGGACAGACTCGCGCGGAGAGCTGCGTCAGACCAGTCTTCGGCCTGAAGACTACGACAACGACACATAAAATTAATATATTATACAAGCATTTCTGACCAGCAATATGGTGAATGAGAAAGAAAAAAAAAGACAAAAAATAATTTCAAAACATTTGCGAACCTAGAGAGCCTTCCTTGGACATTGAAATATCAAATAAGTTGCTAGCATACGATGAAAGAAGCATACAGATCAAGTAAATATACAAGTACTTTACAATATCTATAAATATAAGTGTGAGGAATAAAAGTGGCAAATCGCTAAAGACCAGACCATGTTACGAAAGACATAGGCGGAGTTTCAGCTCATCACTTTTTGTTTAGCAGTTACGACGAAAAACGAATAGACCGGAAAGGAAATATTAGTGAAGTACTAAAAGTATAAGTGTATTATATGTCAGATTATGTAACCGAAGAATAAGCAAAAATTAAGACTGAAAGTAATGATAAACAAAAAAAGATCGAAAGTGATGAATAATCGTATAAATGATAATGATGATTTGATGATCGTTAAACTGGAGACGTAAGCGCAGTAGGAGGATTTGGCGATATCTCGGAAGCTTAAGATGGTTGTAAGACATGAGAATGGAGACATGAGGCTCGGAACGACGTAGCCTATGCTAGTGTCTTTTCCTGGAGAAAATAGTAATAGTATTCGCCTGGGCGAGGTGTTCTATGGTAGAGAAACATCGTAGAGGAAATAACTGTAGGAGGTGAGAGAAACCTGTTCGAAACAGTTATCCAATGAAGAATCTGGTTACTGCCATAACAGACAAGAATAGTTAACTTCTTGCTTGAAGTGCAACCAAGGCTGCGGGACCGATGTCACGTAGAGTCAAAAAATTATCTAGGATCTTGGAATTAGTATCAGTATCTAGTAATATATTCTTTTAAAGGTGGACCCAATGACATACGCAGTTAACATGCATATTTCCATATCATGATTAAAAACTAAATGCCTTGACTTTTTCTTCTGACGTAAGTCTCAATATGCCGTCATAATTGTGCTGAACTTAAAACCTGTTTTCTTCCCTTGTGTTGCTGATAAAAAGCATCACAACAAGTGTATGATACGTATTCGTCACTGTATGCAAATTCAATGAAGCAACTTCCGTATCCAGAAAGGATTTTCGCTATGCAATAGAGTGTGCAGAAAATACTGCCAGAACAGAATTTTGTGCCAAAACTGGACTCGAACCAGAGGTCTCTGCAAATGTTCCAATTCGAATCCACGTCGAGCACGTAGTTTTACTCTGGCAGGAAGGGTCAACTTATTTTTCTTACAGTTTGTAAGTCTTCACCGCGTCAACGGTGGATTCTGTGTGATCCTATTACACTGGGGCAGAAATTTACAAAACGACCCTGCTTGTTAGTTACACATGCACCTGTTGCTGTTGACGGATATGCGTTTATACTATGTGGCGTCAGGCTGTTATTAGTTGTAGCTATCCATGCTTATGTAGAAACCAGTGTGAGACATGATTCTTTAGTCTTATAAAATGTTCCTATTGATGCTGAACGAAGACCCAGTCTAAGATATGTGTCTTTGTTACTTACAGGTGTTCCTGGTGGTGCTCCTGGCATCAGCGATAGCTGATCCTGAACCCTACGACCAGTACGGCGGCTACCAGGGTGGTTACGATGGCAGCTATGGGGGTGGTTATGATGGCAGCTATGGCGGTGGTTATGATGGCAGCTATGGGGGTGGTTATGACGGCAGCTATGGGGGTGGTCAAGGGGGCAGCTATGATGGCTACGCTGGTGGAGGCTGGTAGAGCTCAGCTGCTCACAGTCTGCTGTCACACTGAGACCAGACATTACCGACGTGTTCCTTGGATTCCATGCGACATCATTCTGAGTGCACGATATTCGTCTTATAGTGTCCTCTCGATGTCATAGTGGAACAGAACGTCTTACACCTACCATTGTCCGTCCCTGTAGCTTCACAGTGTGCCAATGTATTTCCCACCTGTTCCACGCCGGGCAACTGATGTCACAGACAGACACTTCCCATGTTTATCAGCCTCGGTCTCAACTTTCCCTCCTCTACGATCCTTTGTGTCAAAATTCTCATAGAAGATGTGCTATTCTCATACTTAGTATTCCTAAGTTAAACAAATAAATGGAGATTCAAACAAAAGATTGACTTTTATTTCCATTGTATCCTTTCAATTTCAAAGAATTAGTCTTAAAGGGCAGCCGCAGCTGTGTGAGTCCATTTTGCACAATGAAGAAAGAGCAGAACAGCTGTCGAAACCACAATCTTTTAGTGTTCACACCACCGGTTTCGGAACCCTTAAAGTGCCATCATCTGGTGTAGAAAATAAAATCACTTAATCGTCCGAATTTGTCGTCACCCACTGTTGTCAAGGAATCAAAGTTTCCGTGTCAAAAGAAACCTTTACGTGACAACATTGGAATGAGTATGACCACAGATGGTTAAGTGATTTTATTTTTAACACCAGATGATAGAACTTTAAGTTTTCCCAAAGCGGCCTTGGTTTAAGCAACGGTAATGCGGTTTCTTCATTGTACAAAATGAACACTGAATTTTACGCAAATGGAGTATTTCTACAAGCAAAGAGAAAGGTAAGGCCTTTAAAGGACAATAATTAATGACATTTTATGTTCAATATCGTAATAAATTCCTGAATGCCAAAAATTAGTACATCCTTTATACACTGAAACGCCAAAGAAATTGGTATAGCCATACATATTCAAATACAGAGATACGTAAACAGGCAAAATATGGTGCTGCGGTCGGGAACGCTTATATAAGACAACAAATGTCTGGCGCAGTTGTTAGATTGGTTGCAGCTGGTACAATGGCAGGTTATCAAGATTTAAGTGAGTCGAACGTGGTGTTGTAGTCGCCACATGAGCGAAGGGACACAGCATCTCCGAGGTTAGTCGATCACTTCACGAGTGTACCGTGAATATCAGGCATCCGGTAAAACATGACATCTCTGACATCGCTGCGGCCGGAAAAAGATCCTGTAAGAACGGGACCAACGACGATTGAAGAGAATGGTTCAACGTGACAGAAGTGCAGCCCTTCCGCAAATTGCTGCTATTTCAATGCTGGGCCATCAACAAGTGTCAGTGTGCGAACCATTCAACGAAATATCATCGATATGGGCTTCCGGAGCCAAAGACCCACTCGTGTACCCTTGATGACTTAACGACACAAAGCTTTACGCGTCGCCTGAACCCGTCAACACCGACATTGGACTGTTGATGATTGGAAACATGTTGCCTGGTTGAACGAGTCTCGTTTCAAATTGTGTCGAGCGGATGGACGGGTATGGAGACAACATCATGAATCGATGGACCCTGCATGTCAGCAGGAGATATTTGAAGCTGGTGGAGGCTCTGTAATGGCATGGGCCTTGTGCAGTTGGAGTGATATCGGTCCCCTGATAGGTCTACATACGACTCTGACAGACGACAAGTACGCAATTATACTAATCACGTGGATCTACTCATATCCGTTGTGCATTCCGACGGACTTGGGCAATTCTAGCACAACAGTGCGACACTCCACACGTCCAGAATTGCTACAGAATGACTCCAGGAAAACTTATGCTGGAACCAAACTCCACAGACATGAATATTAGTGAGCATATCTGGGATGCCCTACAACGTGCTGTTCAAAAGACATCTCCACCCGTTCGTACTCTGACGGATTTATGGACAGCCCTGAAGGATCCATGGTGTCAGTTCCCTCTAGCACTACTTCCGACATTAGTCGAATCCACGCCACGTCGTGTTGCAGAACTGCTGCGTGCTCGTGGGGGCTCTACACGATATTAGTCACGTGTACCAGTTTCTTTGACTCTTCAGTGTAAATGTGTAAAATAAATAAACACAGCCTGACAAAACATTTGAACCACCCAGGAGACATGGTCGGATGTCAGTGTAAGTTGGTACATGTACACACCACCGACAGGTATGTAAGTGATCAGAGTTACACTTGTCTGTGGCACTTCAAATGGCCACCAGAATGATTTTGTGTTGACCGTGCTTAGTGTTGTAATCAGTCATGATAGGGTATGTAAGGGACATGAACTGCCTCAGATATTGAGTGATCACTGTGACATGGAGATGTACCTTACTCGGGTGAGGCAGCGTTATCAACAGCGTCAAATAATGTAATATCCAGATGTGTGGGGCGCTCGAATGTAACGTGACCTCATGTTGGACTGCATAGAACGAACGCCAGAATTAATTAGTGTAACTCGCGTTTAGTATTGTTACTAGTCATGTTATGAAACGTAAGGAACATGAAACGCTTCAGGTACTGAGCGGTAACTGTGACAGAGAGATTTTGCGTACCCGTGTGAGACAGCATTATCAGCATGACTGAATCGTGTAATATCCGGATGTGACAATGGCTTGATGTTGGACTGCATGGAAACCTGAGAGGAGGCATACAACTCATCTATGTTCCAGTCTACCACACCTGACCGCCACAAGGGAGTATCTCTATACTGTGCACCAGGCACATCGTAAACCCGTAAGAGGCTGTGTGACCTCTGCGACTATATTGCCATCTTCTGCATTGTATTGGCTGAACTTTACAATAACGACATCACTCCCCGATATTCCAGGACGTAATTACTTACCAACTGTCCACGTTAATGGGTGTTATCGCACTAGAATAACTGTTGGATTCTATGCACAAATCAATTTAAGGATAAATTACTGAGAATGGCCATATTATCTGTAATTTTAGATGAAAGAACGGAACTCTAATTAATTCTGATTTATTTGAGTTGAAGTCCATGCATCTGACTTAATTTGTGATATTCAACCACGTAGTATCTGTCCCGTTCATCTAACAAGTAATTGACCCCCCGCAACATTCTGTGTGATCCCACACCACTGGTTGGAGACTAGGGAAGTAACCTCTCAAGCGAAGGCAGTCGATAATACGACAACGAAAACTACTGCATTTGGTGTATGCAATACTCCAGACATCTATTATTGCTCCTGGGACTAGGTCCTACACTTCCACTGCTTTGAAGATCCACAGTGGTGTTGATGGGCCTACTTGGTTGCGCAGATCAATAACGGATGGCCCGGAGTGTAAGCAATTAACATTTGCGTGTCGGTTCAACGCTAATATGCTAAACAGAACTAAATTGTCCTTCTTGTCTGTTCGTGAAAACTCAGTACAAATGAAGTATATCACGATCAAATGATTGACAAATCAACAGATTAGCTACTTTCTGTCTATGCACACAAGAAAGCTGATACGCCCCACAGACGGAATCACGAAGATCAGGATCACTGAACTAGTTACGATCGGGATAATAATTCCTAGTTCCAAACAGTGCAGGCGCTTAATGATGAAAATTCAAAGTGAGTTTAGTCGTAGAATGACGATGATCACTGAGCACAGTTAACAGTCTAACATGGAACCTCATGAGTGCGAGATCGCAAGAGGCCTATGATGTCTACGGCATTCGACGTCCCGCATATTGTGTACCATGGCAACACAATATTGGCTGCTAATGGCAAAAGGGGGCGGGACTGGAGGTATTTAACGGTGAGCACAGCAAGAGGCTACAGAGCGCAGTTGAACTGCTTAGTCGATGCGTCACTCACAATAGTGCTACATCGCTAGTGGTGTAGCTACAAAGCAGAGCAAAGGCAACTATTAACAGAGCAAACATTGCGTTATAACTACAGTAACAGTCGCCGAACATGACATTTCGTCAGATCGGAACCCAAGGAATTTCTCAGAGTGAGAAAGTAGTGGCGGATGAAATATTAGCGTTTCTGCAGGGTAAATCAGTGGAAGGTGTGGTGTTGTATACGTCCGACTGTGCGGACATTGTACATGAGGAATACAAGGATGTCGATACGTGTTTAACAAGTGAAAGTGATATTGAAACAGTTTTTGAGCCATACAGTTCATAATCTTTCTCGTACAGGGAAACACAAATGCCGTATCCAGTGGAACGCAGTAAATCACAATTGTTGTTGAAAGAGCAGGTACTAAGAATAATTACATACGTGGAAGATCATCCGCAGCACAGTAAAAGAAAAAAAACAGTTATGAACAGATTTCCTCTAAGTCCGCAGCAATACGACCGTGTAGTGCATAAGAAAAACTGTGGATATTCAAGGGAGGACAAGAAGCCCCCGGGTTCGATTCCCGGCGGGGTCAACGATTTTCTCTGCCTCGTGATGACTGGGTGTTGTGTGATGTCCTTAGGTTACTTAGGTTTAAGTAGTTCTAAGTTCTAGGGGACTGATGACCCCATAGTGCTCAGAGCCATTTGAACCATTTTGAACATGAAGCACTTGTCACAAAAACTGGGGTCTGCGGGATTCTAGGATGCTCGATACAATTTGCAGGCTGTGCATGATAGTGACCTATTACGTTATGAACATGAAATTGGTCACGACAGATATTACAGTGATTTGAAGGGAAATAGTGGACGGTTACACAACTTCAAACAGTGATACAGAGCTGAAATACGTAAGATAACGAAATTTCAAAGTGTCAACTTGACGATTCACTGCAAACTGCGAAACCGTTACGAAAATTTGTAGATAAGCTAAACAAACACATTCCATCGTTCGGTAGCGAATTTGTCTCTTCAGCTCCGACCAACTGGGAAGAAGCAATGCGTATGAAGGGAACTCTGGAAATCAGAGCTAGCAAGGGAGTTGTACAAGGATTGACATCAATGCCTTAACGCAGTCGTACACAATTATGCTGACAGTCAATCTGAATCAGAATTTGTCTGGAAAGATATTAATTGTGTTGCGAGAAGTTGGAGTTGCTCTGCCACCTACGATTATTTCTCGTGTGCGTGATATTGCCAGAGCAGTAGGGAATATTTACGCCACAGCAAGAGAGAGTGGGAAAATGGGCGTTGAAGAACTGCAACTACGGTATGAGCGTTGCTTTTGGCCAATAGCTGGTCAAAATAACTTGCATTTTCTTGATTCCTGATATGCACACAAAAATCGTGTAACTTTACACCGAACTATCCTTCCCGAAAAGTGTGTGACATTGCAGTTCATACCACTTGGAACCGCTGGACACATTCAGCCTCTGGATGTTTGCTCTTTCCGTGCCTGTGAAACGTGGTAGCGGACAACTGCAGCTACATATTAAAGGATAGCCAGTTTTAAGATAAGTTCCACAGTAGTAGACTTTTCCTCATTCTGGAGCGTACCATCATATTCTATACTTTCTCACCACACTCCATACCAAAATGACACTGTATGCAATCTTTAAAAGTGTACATCTAGCTGAAATTTCGCCTACGATCTTGATAGTACGAACCTTTGTGATCACTGTGGAACGCTATTTTTCATTCGACGTCCATGGTGCAAGATAATGGTTTGTTTTGAACATTTTTTGATTGTTGAGGATGTCCATTTTGTGAAGCGTAATACATAAATCCCATTCAAGGTCGATCTTGGCACCTGTCGAACACTCATTTTCCGTCGCCTCCTTATGCACATGATGAGGTATTAGCAGTTAGTATTTTTCCTGTCATATTATTGTAAACAAAACACTCTCAAATGAGCCTTGATGAAGATTGAGGCCACTGTAAATTTCACACGAAAGGCCGAGGTGGAAGATTCGAAATTCCTTGGCCGACGTCTGGCTGCTCGCAATGGCTATGATGCGGTATACCGAGGTCAGGCTGCCGCTGGAACGGCATTGTGTAGATCCGGGCGGCCTCACTGCGTCGGATCTGTTTGCAGTGGCTCAGCAAACGCAGCTCGCTGAGAGAGGCCGGGCGCCGCCCTAAATTAAAGTTCCAGCTTAAAACGGTGTAGACAGAGAACTATTGCTCAGAATGACGTCAAACTTGAACAGTATGTTACTGACGCAAAATGAAACGTTATGCAACATAATAATAATAATAATAGTTCTAATAATAATGTTATTGCTGTTGTGGTCTTCAGTCCAGAGACTAGTTTGATGCAGCTGTCGATGCTACTCTATCCTGTGCAAGCTTCTTCATCTCCCAGTACCTACTGCAACCTACATTCTTCTGAATCTGCTTAGTATATTCATCTCTTGGTCTCCCTCTACGATTTTTACCCTCCACGCTAACCTCCAATACTAAATTGGTGATCCCTTGATGCCTCACAACATGTCCTACCATCCGATCCCTTCTTCTAGTCAAGTTGCGCAATAAATTTCTCTTCTCCCCAATTGTATTCAATACCTCCTCATTAGGTCTGTGATTACCCATCTAATCGTCAGCATTCTTCTGTAGTACCACGTTTCGAAAGCATCTGTTCTCTTCTTGTCAAAACTATTTATCGTCCATGTTTCACTTCCATACATGGGAGCACTCCATACAAATACTTCCAGAAACGACTTCCTGACACTTAAATCTATACTCGATGGTAACAAATTTCCCGTCTTCAGGAAGGCTTTCCGTGCCATTGCCAGTCTACATTTTATATCCTTTCTACTTCGACCATCATTAGTTATTTTGCTCCCCAAAATGCAAAACTCATCTACTACTTTAAGTGTCTCATTTCCTAATCTAATTCCCTGAGTATCACCCGGCTTAATTCGACTACATTCCATTATCATCGTTTTGCTTTTGTCGATGTTCATCTTATATCCTCCTTTCAAGACACTGTCTATTCCGTATAACTACTCCTGAAGGTCCTTACCGTCTCTGACAGAATTACAATGTCGTCGGCAAACCTAATTTTTTTTTTGTTCTCCATGGATTTTAATTCCTACTCCGATTTTTTCTTTTGTTTCCTTTACTGCTTGCGCAATATACGGATTGAATAACGTTGGGGATAGGCTACAACACTGTTTCACTCCCTTCTCAACCACTGCTACCATTTCATGCCCTTCGACTCTTATAACTGCCATTTGGTTTCTGTACAAATTGTAAATAGCCTGTCGCTCCCTGTACTTTAGCCCTGCCACCTTCAGAATTTGAAAGACAGTATTCCAGGCAGCATTGCCAAAATCTCTCATTAAGTCTACAAATGCTAGAAACCAAGGTTTCCATTTCCTTATTCTATCTTCTAAGATAAGTCGTAGGGTCAGTATTGCCTCACGTGTTCCAACATTTCTATGGATTCCCAACCGATCTTCCCTGAGGTCGGCTTCTACCAGTTTTTCCATTCGTTTGTAAAGAATTCGCGTTAGTATTTTGTAGGTGTGTCTTATTAAACTGATAGTTCGGTAATTTTCACATCTGTCAACACCTTATTTCTTTGGGATTTGAATTATTACATTCTTCTTGAAGTCTGAGGGTATTTCGCCTGTCTCATACATCTTGCACACGAGATGGTACAGTTTTGTCACGGCTGGCTCTCCCAAGACTGTCAGTAGTTCTAATTGAATATTGTCTACTCCTGGGACCTCGTTTAGATTTAGGTGTTTCAGTGCTCTGTCAAACTCTTCACGCAGTATCATATTTCCAATTTCATGTTCATCTACATACTTTTCCATTTCCATAATATTGTCCTCAAGTGCATCGCCCTTGTATAGACCCTCTAGATACTTCTTCCACCTTTCTGCTTTCGCTTCTTTGCTTAGAACTGGGTTTCCATCTGAGCTTTTGATATTCATACAAGTGGTTATCTTTTGTCCAAAGTTCTCTTTGAATTACCTGTAGGCAGCGTTTATCTTACCCTAGTGAGATACGTCTCTACTTCGTTGCATTTGTCCTCTAGCTATGCCTCCTCAGCCATTTTGCACTTCCTGTCGATCTCATTTTTGAGACGTTTGTATTCCTTTTTTCCTGATTCATTTACTGCATTTTTATATTTTCTCCTTTCATCGTTTAAATTCAATATACCTTCTATTACCCAAGAATTCCTACCAGCCGTCGTCTTTTTACCTACTTGATCCTGTGCTGCCTCCCCCTCAAAGCTACCCACTCTTCTTCTACTGTATTTTTTTCCACCATTCCTGTCAATTTTTCCCTTATGCTCTTCCTGAAACTCTCTACAGTCTCCGGTTCAGTCAGTTTATCCAGGTCCCACATCCTTAAATTCCCGTCTTTTTGCAGTTTTCTTCAGTTTTAATGTACAGTTCATAACCGATAGATTGTGGTCAGAGTCCCCATCGGCCCCTGGAAATGTCTTACAATTTAAAAACCTGGTTCCCAAATCTCTGTCCTACCATTATATAATCTATCTGAAACATTCCAGTATTTCCAGGCCTATTTAATGTATACGACCTTCTTTCATGGTTCTTGAACCAAGTGTTAGCTATGATTAAGTTATGCTCTGTGCATAATTGTACCAGGCGGCTTCCTCTTTCATTTCTTACCCCCATTCCGTATTCACCTACTACTTTTCCTTCTCTTCCTTTTCCTACTATCGAATTCCAGTCACCCATGACTATTAAATTTTCGTCTCCCTTCACTATCTGAATAGTTTTTCTTATCTCATCATACATTTCATCAATCTCTTACTTATCTGCCGAGCTAGTTGGCATATAAACTTGTACTACTGTGGTAGACGTGGGCCTTGTGTCTAGCTCGTCCACAACAACGAGTTCATTATGCTGTTTGTAGTAGCTTACCCGCACTCCTATTTTTCATTCATTATTAAACCTACTCCGGCATTACCCCAATTTGATTTTGTATTTATAACCCTGTATTCACCTGACCAGAAGTCTTATTCCTCCCGTCTTGCTGGCAGGTCAGCAGGAAGCAGCTCCTGAATTTGGGTTGGTTAGTATGGAAAGTAATGCAGAATGTTTCGTAGGATTACGTGCATCGTGCTCGCAGGCATGTGCACGTTTGGTCAATTCCAATTGTACTACGTGTTTCCACACCATCGCTCGAACCCTCCTGCAGTACTCTGGTCATATCTTCGACAGACTTCGAATCAAGTGCTTTCCTCCCTCTGCTACATTGCTCTTCAAAAGAATCTATCTTTTCGAATTTTATAATCATTTTCTCTAGACCCTTTGCCTGCATCGGACCAGTGCCTTTTTTCATAGCACTGAGAGCCCAGAACTTCTGTAGGACTACTGGCCCACAGTCGCCGTTGTTGTAATAAAACTTTACCTGCAGCGCGCGATCCTTCATGGAGGCAGCTAGGCGTCTCAGACGTAAATTGAGGAAGACCCGTGTGCAGCGTATTCTGATGCTTACAGCTCTATCTACTCATCAAATTTTCTTTGAATTTTTTTTGTTCCATAACGTTTCCCCCTGCGTCCCTATTATGCTGTTCAAATTTGACATCTTTCTGGCAGTTTTTCTCTTTCTTGAAGCCGGTACTTTAATTACAGACAGTCTGTACACGTCTGCTGGAGTGTTATGCTCGATGCTTGGAGCTGGAGTTCTACTTCAAAACGGACTGACGTTTTTTGGGCACAATCTAGTTTGTTCGGATTGATACGCCTCGTTTACGGTACTACCCATCAATGGAATGTCGCCTGCATAGCTGGAGCGCAGGCAACTTGTCGAACGGGTCTGTAATGCAGGTAGCCGCTGCAGCAGGAGAAGGTTGTGGATACGGCAGATGTTATACCTGGTGTCATTGTGAAAGGAACTTTCGTGTATTACTTTAGGTGACGGCTGGTTGTGACTGAAGGAAGGAACGAAGGAAGATTAGGGTTTAACGTCCCGTCGAAATTGAGGTCATTAGGGACGGGATAGTGATCGAAGGAAATCTGTCAGCACAACAGTACGTAGCGGACATCCTGCATCGCCGGCCGGAGTGGCCGAGTGGTTCTAGGCGCTACAGTCTGGAACCGGGAGACCGCTACGGTGGTAGGTTCGAATCCTGCCTCGGGCATGGATGTGTGTGATGTCCTTAGGTTAGCTAGGGTTAAGTAGTTCTAAGTTCTAGGGGACAGATGACCTCAGAAGTTATGTCCCATAGTACTCAGAGCCATTTGAACCATTTTGAACATCCTGCATCCTCATGTGTTGCCTTCAATAGGACAGCTCTGCTGGTCCATTATCAGAAGGACAATGCTCGTCCACATTTGGCATGTGTCTCTGTGAAGTGTGCTTGATGCTGAGGTACTCCTGTGGCCAGGAATATCCCCGACATTTTAATGACAGAACATGTGTGAGAACAGCTCCGACGTCATCTCCATCCAAGTGCCCGTATGCAGTATATAAAGCACCAGTTACAAGAGCCGTGGGCCAGCTCGCCTCATTAGAAGATACTGTTGAGTCCACGTCGCCAAATATGGGGTCTTGCCTACTAGTTTCGTATAGGGTGCCTAAGGGATGCTGCGTTCTCGGAATACTATACAACAATTCAAGCAAATAACATTAATAGTTTTTTTTACAAATAAGAAGAATGACAATACTTAACTTGTATGTATAATAAGAGTCGCAAGCGATGGGCGACATGCAACCTGCAATGATCTTCGCTATGGATAATGTCCAAACAAGCAATGGATTTCGATCACCATTAACTGTTCTCTTAGCACTCTCTGCTAGGCCGTGCTAATACTCTGCGAATACTGTCCACTATCGTCCGGCCGAGGCTGGCAGCAGCGGCGCTTATATTCAGTTCTTGCAGAGGGCGCTCCTGTCGTGGCACGGTCCTTGTCAGCGGGCTATTGGCTGACGTCACCTCACCGCCTTCTCTGGACTTGCATTCTTTCTCTTCGTTCCAGCACTTGTGGTTACGCCAGAACAGAGACAATGACGTTGTAATACCCATCCCAACCGAATTTGTGTTTCCCTCAAGGCTAGAGGAGTTTGACACATGGTCCGATTCTCCCAAATGTGGAAATTTGACTCGAAATTTTAATCACTGAAATAATATCACATACCTTCTCAGGCTATGAGGCTGCATTTTGTTTTCCTGTCCGCTTCCGATTTTTTTCACTTTTTTTCATTCTGTGTACTTGAAATTGCAACGAAACGATAATGACACATACTGACTGGTTGGAGAGGATGTATACGTCAAATTAACAGGAACGCATATCTGAAAACGTAATCCAGCGACGCTACAGGTCATGGAAGTTATTCAGACAACTAAGCTATGTATTCATAAACGTGGTTTTGTACGCTACCGGACAGCAATGTCGGAATTTCCTGCAAAGGGTCTAACAACATTCAGGTCATTTTATGACGTCGTACGCGTCCCCACCTGTCACAGCAACATTGCTTATCGGCGACACTGGCATCACTCTACAAGCAATGTTTTGCTGCTGGCAGCCGGATATAGCGGTAAGCATTAGTTTCTACAACTTGAACGCTTTATACGGTCGTTTGAACGTACACTCTTGTCAAGGCGTTTGAGAAGTGGCGATATGGAGTAACGTGAAAATTATGATGACTGAAGAGATAAAAAAACTGAACGTGCTCTACACTGAATCGGGAAGGAAGGGAATATGTGTTAAACACCTACTGTAAGAAGGAATGAGGTGACAAGACACGTGGACATCCGTGATATTAGGGGAAGATATGAAGGACACAAATTTTTTTGGAGGGTATAAGCTGGAATATACGGAATAAACAAATAAACTGAAAGTAATATCCTAAACCATTGGTGAAGTGAGCAAGTAAATTGCCAAAAGTACTCTTGACACCTCGAAACGGTACTTGCGTTCTGAGGCAGAAATCAAAAGAATGAGAGAACACAAGCCCTGAGAGAAAAATTGTATTATACTCAACTTTAGTGCTATAACTTCCTGATGAAATCCTTATAAGAGTCTATGACAGTGCCGGGATACATTAAACATTTTAGTCGTTCACAATGCAGAAATAAACGTAAGTACTGAGATCAGATCAACGGTACTACTTTCGTAGAGAAGCAAAAGAATTTTTTAAGGCGGCAGTCTACAGCATGAATATATTTTATAGGATGCATGTTAACCTTGCTGCATTGAATTTTTCACATTTATTTTGGTCGGTTTCAGTTGCCAGCCGACGTCCAGGGACTATACAAAATAGACACAAATAAACAATACACGATACTGACGAAAAATAGACAATCCATAGTCGTTAACTACTGAACACCATACGTAAAGATAATCGAAAAGAAGTATTTACAAAGAAAAAACAGTAAGACTTACTTTTCACATATGATGCTACAAATAAATGCCATGTTACGGGTCATATTATGAAACACATCAAATGCTATCAGCGAAACACTGTGATTCATTCAATTAAGATACATGGATAGAGCAAAAAGGGTACTTGTAGAATCGCACGAAAGTGTGTACCTGACAAAGGTATTGCAATCCAAGAAACGAACTTGATTTGCAGTCGATCATTATGAAAATATCCAATCTATAAAATAAAGTTTTGAAATTTTTTTTAATACAGTATATTCATGAATTGACAACTGTACATTAACAGTATATCAAAATAGCATCAGTAATGTCAGTGCGATATAAGCACTCACTAACCTAGGAATCAACCCATATATACGTAAAATACCTCACTGAATTGGGTATGAAGTGAAAGTTTCAAGATTACGTTATTACATATAAGAACAAAGTAAATTAGTTTGGTATTAAATCAAAATTATATTTTTCTTCTATATCATGCAGTGTCTGAAGTCAATGAACAAATAAATGTTTGAAAGTCGTATGAATAAAATTATTGTTGAGAAATAAAAAGTGCAAGAAATCACATACCATATAAAATATATATATATGTGTATGTTGGAGGGGTGTTGCACCATAAACGAAGTAACACAGAAACAAAAAGAGTAGTTCAAAAAATGGTTCAAATGGCTCTGAGCACTATGGGACTCAACATCTTAGGTCATAAGTCCCCTAGAACTTAGAACTACTTAAACCTAACTAACCTAAGGACATCACACACACCCATGCCCGAGGCAGGATTCGAACCTGCGACCGTAGCAGCCCCGCGGTTCCGGACTGCAGCGCCAGAACCGCTAGACCACCGCGGCCGGCAAAAGAGTAGTTCACTGCATTATAGACAAACATGGAATGCCATCAAAAATCTTCTCAAACATTTTTGGAATACCGAAAGACAATCGTAGATAAACATACCATCTACTTTGTACAACATTTAAACTCCATGTTCTCATAAGGGAGTAGGTAACGCAGTGTGAATATCCAAAGAGTGCACTACAATAATATCAAATACCTAGAGATATTTTTGGGAAAATCACACTAAATTTTTATGCAAACATTACAACAATTGCATGGTAAAAGTATAGTCTCATCTACCAAAGAAGTGAAGTGTTAGTGTAAGAAGATTCATAATTGAGTTGTGTCTGTAATTACATAACATGAGCTGCATGGCTCTTTAACTGTCATCATACATAGACTAACAGATAAGAAACAAACATGTATCAAAGGTATGTAGCTCAGAAAGCATCGGTAACACCCACCAGTGCAGAGTCAGTAAAGATGTCAGTATGTAATGAACCAGTATAGTAACTGGACAACATTAACCAGAGCTCGACAATTATGAAAATTAGGAAAATTAGTGGAAGCTAGATTTAGAACACTATATGTTATGGTATTAGTAGCCACATATGCATAAACTCTTCTGAAAACAATCAAAATAAAAAGTGAACATGACCTAAGTATCTACGTTAATCAGGAATAACAACTACGTCACATCACAGAAACAATTTTTACATTTCACACCGGACTTTATTAGAAGTATACCAGTTTTAAAATTTTTCACATTGGCAATATTTTCAGTTATGTCCAGGATATTCAAAAGACTGGCCTTACCAGTGGTAAGAAACACTACAGTGGCTAGTATAAGGAGTGTTGTCATCTCCAACTACAAACCACTGAAGTGCACTAAATTCAAATCAAAGTTACCTTACCTGGTCCATGGGTCATTTCTGATCTTCTGTAAATAAGTTAAGGCATTTAACCATAATATAAGAAACAACAATGCTGAAATAAATAAATTAAGAAAGCCCATTGTGAAGAGAAGTACACAGTCTGAGAGCTCTGTGAACATCAGTATATGATGTACCCAAGTAATAATCAACCAGCATTTATAACAGATTAACGTATACAAGGAAGCAGTAAACATTTGATTTACACACAATATAATAAAATATCAAGAGCCAGTTTTATATGGTTATAAAGAACTGGAAGTGACAACAAACAAGTTGATATTATCAAGTGCAATTACATTTCAATTAACAAAAGGGAGGAATGGTGCAAGTAAGCCTGTGTACATAGGCCAATTTGAAGGGTATCCTCATTGTTGGAACAGTACAATTGCAGGTACATGATGCAATTATAATGTCTGAAGATATTAAGGTACTACATGAGAATAAAAGTAAAATAAAATGTAGTTAATTTCTATACATAAGCCAGAGCTCTCTTCTAATCAGCTTTGTATATGTTACAGACATATACTTCTTATGTGAAAGGCCATAGTAGACGCATAAGATAAGGACAAAGGGCGAAACAAGAAAGCAGTGTGAGGGCCCTGTAGACAAATTTTTGGTGAGCCACGTGACCTAAGGCAGTCAAGTAGGACATATGCATTTTGTCTTATCAATTATTTTTTAAAAATTAATTTTTTCTGGTCTTATTTTGTTTAATTTTTTTATTATGAAGTTCGTCAACTACCTATAGGCCATAACCAGTTTTCCCTGAAATATATCTCAGTGGATTTAGTTCAGGTGAAATATCCTCAGCTGATAGTGTCAGCCTCATAACTCTGTCTAGCATTGAGTTAAGGAATGTGATTATACACGTCAGGGTTCTCTACAAATATTAAATTGGTGTCTACATGCATTTCTATCAACCCTTGAATGAAGAAAATTGATCCCCACATTATATTCAACCCTGACTGTAGAACTTTGTTGACTGATGTAAACTATTAAACAATTGATGCAATGTATCATCGATATTTTCATGAACAAGAGTAATGGTGTCGTCCACATATCTTATGACATAAATTACATTTTTAATGATGTCACATTCACTATTTAAAATTTTACATTCCAAGTTATCCAGGAAAATATTAGCTAATGTGCCTGCCAGACAGAACCCATGGCTAAAAGACCTGGTTGTTTGTAATATTCTCTATTAAACACGAAGTATTTATGAGAACAGATCATGGTCAGGAGTTTAGTTAGTTCCTTAATTTTGGGAGTACTCATTTTTCTGCATGTATACAATTTATTCTATCTCTGATGACTCAGATTCAGGTACCCAACATCGAAACAGAGCATGGTCAAGAGTTTAGTTAGTTCCATAATTTTGGGAGAACTCATTTTTCTGTGTTTAGTGCAATTTATTCTAACCATCTCTGTTGACTCAGATACAGGTACCCACCATCAAATGAAAGCGCTGTGGCCATGTCAGAGATCTAAACATTTTGCAAGTGGCTGACCTGCTCTCTGGTATTTTCGATTACATAGTCCCCCTGGAAGACATAATATTCTCTAATAGTGTGATCAGATTTAATGCTAAACAAGTGTCCAGGACCATCTATACAGTAAACAGTTGACCTCAACAGGATAACTGTCTTGTGAATCTTAGGTTGTGGTATAAGTCTCTTTGCTGATTTTCTGAAATGTTCCTGTACAATTATTTTGTAAGTCGCCAATTTAATTTGTCTTGAAGAAATATAAACTCTGGATTATATAACCTTGATTATACATACCAACAAGAGAATAATCCTTAACTGAAACTTCCTGGCAGATTAATACTGTGTGCCCGACCGAGACTCGAACTCGAGACCTTTGCCTTTCGCGGGCAAGTGCTCTACCATGTGAGCTACCGAAGCACGACTCACGCCCGGTACTCACAGCTTTACTTCTGCCAGTATCCGTCTCCTACCTTCCAAACTTTACAGAAGCTCTCCTGCGAACCTTGCAGAACTAGCACTCCTGAAAGAAAGGATACTGCGGAGACATGGCTTAGCCACAGCCTGGGGGATGTTTCCAGAATGAGATTTTCACTCTGCAGCGGAGTGTGCGCTGATATGAAACTTCCTGGCAGATTAAAACTGTCTGCCCGACCGAGACTCGAACTCGGGACCTTTGCCTCTCGCGCGCAAAGCTGTGAGTACCGGGCGTGAGTCGTGCTTCGGTAGCTCATATGGTAGAGCACTTGCCCGCGAAAGGCAAAGGTCCCGAGTTCGAGTGTCGGTCGGGCACACACTTTTAATCTGCCAGGAAGTTTCATATCAGCGCACACTCCGCTGCAGAGTGAAAATCTCATTCTGAATTCTTAACTGTCTTAAAAATTAGTGCCTGGTTCTCTCTTAATTTAGTGGTTATGCTTTTAACTAGTGAATATTTGAGTTTCCTGGTACAGTTACGCTTCTTCTTTTCATCTTGAACATGTCTCTTAACTAACCTTGCCACTTTGCTAGACAATATGGTGTTCCGTGCTACACTACCAAGCAGCTGATCAGCTGCAATCTTAGTACTTGCAATTACTCTTTTCACACTTCCGTCAGTCACTTTAGGAAATTAATTTTAATCCTTTTCTCACATTGCTACCTATCTGAAAAAGAAATATCAGTTAAATTAACCACTTTGTCATAAAAATGGAAACCAGTATTGGCACCCATCGTGTTGGAACACTGTTGTTGAACAAAGTTTCCTATCTCCATAACATGATTTACATCAACTACCTGCTTTTCTACATTATTGAATTCACCAATCTCTTCATACACTGCATTGAGAACATTGCGAATACACTATGACGATCCTCAACTGCTGATAACTGGAGCTACTCGGCAACTGGGCAAGAACTGAGCAAGCACTCGGCAGGAAATGGCTAGTGCTGCAGCTGGGCGTCCTCTTATCCACGTGATCCGTGCCGGCGGGTGGCTACTGAACACCAGGCGCGTGGCTCTCATGCTGGGCGGCACCGGTGGCAGTCGCTGCCGCTGTCGGAAGCAGCGGACCCTCTACTGCCGAACTCTGAGCCTGGAATGATTGCCCCTTGTGTGGCATCGGCTAGGTACGGTACCAAAATTAGACATTCATGTTAAGAACCTGAATTGGAAACTCACATAGGTAGCTAATCTCTGCAAAATTTGCTTCATATATACAGTGTGAGTCACCTAACGTTACCGCTGGATATATTTCGTAAACCACATCAAATACTGACGAATCCATTCCACAGACCGAACGTGAGGAGAGGGGCTAGTGTAATTGGTTAATACAAACCATAAAAAAATGCACGGAAGTATGTTTTTTGACGCAAACCTACGTTTTTTTAAATGGAACCCCGTTAGTTTTGTTAGCACAACATATAAAAAATACGTAATCAGTGCCGTTTGTTGCATTGTAAAATGTTAATTACATCCGAAGATATTGTAACCTAAAGTTGACGCTTGAGTACCACTGCTCCGCTGTTCGATCGTGTGTATCGGAGAGCACCGAATTACGTAGGGATCCAAAGGGAACGGTGATGGACCTTAGGTACAGAAGAGACTGGAACAGCACATTACCTCCACATGCTAATACCTTTTTATTGCTCTTTTTCACTGACGCACATGTACATTACCATGAGGGGTGAGATACACGTACACATGTGGTTTCCGTTTTCAATTACGGAGTGGAATAGAGTGTGTCCCGACATGTCAGGCCAATAGATGTTCAATGTGGTGGCCATCATTTGCTGCACACAATTGCAATCTCTGGCGTAATGAATGTCGTACACGCCGCAGCACATCTGGTGTAATGTCGCCGCAGGCTGCCACAATACGTTGTTTCATATCCTCTGGGGTTGTAGGCACATCACGGTACACATTCTCCTTTAACGTACCCCACAGAAAGAAGTCCATAGGTGTAAGATCAGGAGAACGGGCTGGCCAATTTATGCGTCCTCCACGTCCTATGAAACGCCCGTCGAACGTGTACCTCACCCCTCATGTTAATGTACATGTGCATCAGTGAAAAAGACCAATAGAAAGGTGTTAGCATGTGGACGTAATGTGCTGTTCCAGTCTCTTCTGTACCTAAGGTCCATCAACGTTCCTTTTGGATCCCTACGTAATTCAGTGCTCTCCGATATACACGATCGAACAGCGTAGGAGTGGTACTCAAGCGTCAACTTTAGGTTACAATATCTCCGGATGTAATTAACATTTTACAATGCAACAAACGGCACTGATTACGTATTTGTTTATATGTTCAGATGTGCTAACAAAACTAACGTGGTTCTATTTAAAAAAACGTAGCTTTGTGTTAAAAAACATACTTCTGTGCATTTTTTATGGTTTATATTAACCAATTACACTAGCCCCTCTCCTCACGTCGGTCTGTGGAATCGATTCGTCAGTATTTGATGTGGTTTACGAAATACATCCAGCGGTAATGTTAGGTGACTCACCCTGTATAATAACAGGTTCCTCTGACGAAAATATCGGAAAACTGACTTTCGTTTCCTACTGTGAGTCACTAGTGTCATTTGACATCATATTCTGGGATAACTCGTCTGTAAGGGAGAAGGTATGACGGTACTTCAAAATGTCTCGAAGTCGTGTCTGGATACTTGGCTGGACTGTTAGTGCAAAGAATCAGTCCCTCAGCTGTTGTGGAATTATAAGACAAATGGCAATAACAACGGATTTTACTCACGAGGGGAAACTTCTCACAGTGGAAGAGGGGTCGAAATTAGCGTTCACGTGTCTCGGTTTATCCATTGATACTCTAACGTTTCTGAGAAAACGACGGTCAAAGTTTTAGAGTCACGTGAAGTGCTTTTTAACGAGTAAATCATTTAATTCAAGCAATGGCCCTGTGACTAGGACCACGGCTACGCAGTTCTGCGCCCCATGTTCGAAACCCAATGATAATTTTGATAATTTTTTTTGTTTCTTATTTACCCACCCGTGTCCACAGAAGAATAGCGCACCAATGTTTCCCCATGTATAGTGAAATAACGCTGCCCTTATTCGTTACTAATTGTATGTCTGCTGAATCAATTAAAAACAATAAATGAATCAGAAAATTATTTGAAATTATTTTTGTTGAAACTCCTACGTGTATCTTGATTCATAATCAGTTGCTAGGGCTAGTTTTCGGTAAAGTCCTCCGTCATGTGTGGCTTGCCGCGAAATGAGTGATAACGCATGAAATCTTCAAAAATGTTAACGATGTTTCTTTTGCGAGTAAGAGTCATACGAAGAAATGTCATTGTGACAGACCTGGCTTCACGCCACGCTTGTAGTGTTCGGGATTTCTGTTTCGAATGTTTCTACAATCGCAATCATCTGAGAGAATGTAGCAAATGTTCCCGAAGAATAAACATAAGAATAAAAGATAAGAATTAATGTAAAACTGATACAAAAATAAAATATAAGAATATGAGAGTTTAAAAAGATTTTAACTTTCGAAACTACCATACAAACATCTGTAATAAACGTACGACACTTAATATAATGTAACGCCCTTGTATCGCCGAACTTTATAAACATTTGTGTAGTAACCTTCTAGGGACATAGGTAGATAAATGAAAACCATAAACATACAAGGAAATAAAGGTAATAACCAGGTTTCGAACACGGGACCTAAAATTAAAAAAGTAGCGACGCTAACCACTGTGCCACCATTTTGTGTGATGATATCACACTTTTAAAAACACGTTTAAGTATATGGAAAATACAGATTCGTGTAGTATTCTTCTATGGACACGGGTAGATACATAAAAAACAAAAGCTGACGCTAGTCAATGAGCCAGTGCTTCCATAAATCTATTTACCTCTAAGACTGTGACCGTCGTTTTTTCACAAACGGTGGAGCATCTAGTGATAAGCCGAGACACGTGTTCTCTTAGCTGGACTCCTCTTCCACAGGGCGAAGTTTTTCGTAAATCGGGTTATGGCACTTGCTGCATTCGCTTTGTCAGCATGATGTATACAACCGCTGTAGATAGCGTTCCGATGACGTGTGACGAACCCGGGCGACACAACTAGATCCAGCGGCAGCTGGCGCAAGGACGCCAGGCTGCAGAGGCGGTCAAGCGTCTTGGCAAAGGCACAGCTGTGTCAGACTCGCAGAAGTCAGGCATACAGCGACAGCAGACTGGGAAAAGGCCGGCCACGGTGTCAGGCGTAAATGTCGACACTACCCAGGCGCGGAATGCGAACCAAAGAGCCAAGGAATCTGTGATGTCACACTGTAGGAGGCCCCAGCCGTAGTCCTCGGCAGCATCAGTTCTAGGCGTGGCCCACGGATCAGCGGCTAGCGGAAGCGGTGACCAGCTATAAATGAGACTGGCTGACCCACACTGGGTCGACGGTTGGCTTGTATGCAGCAATTGAGGACTAACGCTGTATGTTTGTGGCGCCTACTAAGTAGAGCTACAAAATTTTATTTTTTGTCAAGGCTTTTATTTATAATCAGTGATTTTTATGTATTTTTTCCTCCTGTTTGTATATCAGGAGTCAGATTTAATGTCCCACATAAGAATTTTATAGAATTCCAATTTAAACATGTACTTATATCAGCAGGGGAAATTAAGCGCAGAAAGGTAGCTATGACTGTCTTAAAATGAAATCATGAAATACTTATTACACTGACTGTCAACATGTAACATTAGTTTTGGCAGATGGCAAGTTCAGGATAGACATTAGATGACGTAAACGCGTTTCCTTATGCTGCAGAAGTGTGATCTTTGAGGTCGCCTTATGTCTTAACACTTTATATTGTCCCTCTTCATACATCAGCAACAGTCAGGTAACAGCCCAGAATTACACTTCACCTGATAACACCTTTCTATCTCTTTCATGTCCTGGTGCAACGCTCCCCTTGTTCACTAAAGCATCCCACGTTTTCAGGGAAAAAATCTAGATGGCTATGGTGGAAATTTAGATTGATATTTATGTTACAATCTAAATTTTTCATGGCCATTAAATGTCTTATAATTTCTGTGATTTCTGTTCCATAAAAAACCACTTGTTACATTCTTGAATACTACACAAGCCATCCTTTCCTCATGCGTCTCCCAATGATCAAATCGTGGATCTGTCATTAGAATCCTTATCTGTTGTCCCAAAAAGAATCACTGTTTCTGTTCAGCAACAGAAAGGAAGCAGAATTTCAGACAGGTATACGTTAAAGTCTTTATTCAAACACTTTACGATTCTTTTCATGATCCAGAGTTTTATTTGGAGATCGGATACAATTATTTTCTCGCGTTTCTCCAAACTTGCTTTCTTAACTTTCTTGTTTCCTGAATCCACATTTCTTCTAACTTCCATTCCTTTCTAAGTAAGAGTGCCGTACTGGTATCCAAACATATTTACTGGTAGTGTGTAGTAGTAGAGCCTTGATACGTTTTTGGATTTTATCGATAAATAGCCCGTATTCTCTCTCGTTGTATGTGATTCTGTGTTACTACTGCTTCTGCACTGTTATTACAGTACATAAGAGGACCGTATTCAGTAAAGTACTCAAGGAACTCCTCTTCTTCGGTACCAGCAGAATGTTGTACCACGCGCTAGCAGTCTTTTTCTCCTTTAAACGAGAGCCCAAAACGAGTGGCAACTCCTATGAGAGACCCAGATCTCTTGCTCAGTCATTTCGTTCATCTTACGTAAATAACTTGGGTTTGAGCTATTCTGTGGGCACTAAATTTTCATCGCCGTCTGCAGAATCAGAGGATTATGATGATGATGTCTGATTTCAAGTTTGGATACAAAATGTTCTTAATATTCTTTTTGTTATGGCTGTCCGCTTTTACCATTCAAAAGTAACTACCGTCAATATAGTTTGTTTGCTGTCGCGACATCATTGGAATTCTAAAACGTAATTACTCCTGCTTCCCCAGGGGCCATTTTCTTAATCAAGTAACACACGTAAGATACACGCTGTGTGGCACTAACGTTTTTTCTTGGTCTCCTAACTTGACACCAAAATAATGTAGGTAAACTTTATTCACGAATGATGTTATGTTCTCGCTTTTTGATTTCAAAGCAACTGAGATACATGTGAAACAAAATGAGTTGGGATTGCTTTCAAACTGTCGTCTTGACGGTTCACTATTTGTAGGTTCACTTAGATATTGCAACAAATGGAACAAATAGAAAAAATACCCATGTGCCCCATAATTTTATTTTTGTATACTTCTATATTTTTCTTCATTTGCTTTGTGAGCTGTTATAGAAAACTGTGTGCCCGACTGAGACTCGAACACGGGACCTTTGCCTTTCGCGGCTCTACCACAGCTTTACTTCTGCCAGTATCTCGTCTCCTACCTTCCAAACTTTACAGAAGCTCTCCTGCGAACCTTGCAGAACTAGCACTCCTGAAAGAAAGGATATTGTGGAGACATGGCTTAGCCACAGCCTAGGGGATGTTTCCAGAATGAGATTTTCCCTCTGCAGCGGAGTGTGCGCGTGAGTCGTGCTTCGGTAGCTCAGATGGTAGAGCAGTTGCCCGCGAAAGGCAAAGGTCCAGAGTTCGAGTCTCGGTCGGGCACACAGTTTTAATCTGCCAGGAAGTTTCATATCAGCGCACACTCCGCAGCAGAGTGAAAATCTCATTCTGTTATAGAAAAACTGAGCATGTGTGATTAGTACTCGTGCCATTACTTAATTACGTTTATAGACCTCATCGATCCGAGAAATCGACAATGTAAGACAATTTTTGCGTGTAATCGACATTAGTAGCGGCAAGATACTGGTCCCGGGAATTCCAAGACTTTTGAGAAAGTTTTAATTTTAAGTTTGAAGTCGGACCACAAACCTTAAAAGAAATACTTTTTGTTTGTGATCTAATGACAAATTAACAATTTTCGGATTTTTTCCTTTGCCCTTTGCTTGTACTGTGAAATGTGGCCTCTTGCGAAATTTCATGATTATCGGTCAGGTGGAAGTACTGTACGGGCTATGATGAGTCAGTCTGCGAATGTTAAAATATGTGACATAAATAGACGTATCATTTGACCGAATAGGTTTAGAAGCTTACGTTTATTACACTCCTAAGAGAGCCTAGATCTTAGTTTGTGACATAAAGATCAATTTGATACGTCTAATAGTGAGCGAGAAAAAGAAATTTTTTTAAGGTGGACAGATAGACAGGCAACAAAGTGATGCGGTAACGGTTCTGTTTTCATCGACTGAGGTACGGAACCCTGAAAGTGAAGTCGTTTATGTGTGGGGGTCTCGGTTCTCTTGCACTTTTCCCCCTTACCTGTTTCTGTGTTTCGAGTAATTGTTGCGCATTGTAGACGAGGCGTGTAGTTTCAACTATGAGCAGAGAGCAAGTTTGTCAGGCGTGTTTTATTACTTTCCGTAGCAGCGAACAATTGCTCGCAAAGACACGTGGAACCGAACATTAGTATTGTTGTAGCCGTCAGTTTGTGGAAACGAGGAAGTTATCCTGAGGGAAAGCTCTATAGAAACCGAAATGTTTTTCTTATACAGAAATTTGTCTTTGTATTATCTGTCACAAAACAGATCAGGTGTGCCTAGTTCTAGTTGTAGTTCAGGACGGATCTCTTGAATATTCGCTGACTATGGAGAGGAGAACAGGTCAGAATCAGTTTCTAATGGCATCAGATCTTGAAAAAAATGCTGAAATTCTTCCTAAGGGAAGCTAAAATACAGTATGACAGTCTTTGTTAGCAACAAAATTTTGCACGGACGATAACGTGGGATAATGAGCTGGATTTCCATCTTAATATAATGCGATGAAGTGCAAGGGTGATCTCGCTTGGATAGGAGTCCATGGGGGCTCTTTCAGTTCAGTAAGGGACATGTTATATTTCCATGAACATATTTATTTCATCTAATAGACAAAAAATCGATTAATTATTTCACCACGACCAAGCCAACGGACTTCACTGAAATAAGGCAAGCTACGAAACCGACTCTCGGTATTCTCAAGAAAGTTTTTATGTCGTCCATATTGTACTCCACGCTTCCTCATAAACTGACGGGAAAAACTCGCAACACCAACAAGGAGTTGTGTGAAATAAACAGAAGTTGTTAGGTGTGTTTCTACATCTAAAACATGTCGCCTGTTCAAGTTTCGCTCCAACTGCATTTGGCACTAGTAGCGCCACTATGAGAATACAATTCAGTTTTGCTTTAAATACCAGCTGTAACGGTCGTGCGCGTTAGTTATCTTTAAGTTTGGACGCAGAGAGTTGATGTTAGTCAAGATTGCCTTTAATGCTACAAAGGCACTATTATCAACCGCGCCACGGGATTTCAACGAGGTCGTTTAATGGGACATTTTTATTTATTATTTATTTATTTATTTATTGCCAAATTATAGACCTGTTACCTGATGTTTAAAACAGGTCGTACATCTTAAAATTTTCGTTTTTCATCTTTTTAATCGTCTGATAGGACTTTTTTTTATTTCACTAGCTGCTTATATTTTATAACCCACCGTCTAATTTCTTATGGTGGGTCGTATGATGCCACTTAGCCGCTGTGACTGGGTCCGGGGTCCGGAGTGACTGAAAGTAACACCACCCCGGCTCCCGTCCCCACTCACACCGTTGCCCGTGTCCCGCCACGTGGAGGCGGGCTCTATTTGTTTAGATCCATTTGATATCTTTTTTTTTGTGTACAGCATTAGAAAAACTTATAACTAATACAAAATCGAGTAACATATTAATAAAGAAAACAAAATTAAATATTTAGAAAGAAGGAAAGGAGAGAACTGAATAGAGGAGGGATAGGTATAATATTGCCCGTAACCTGGTTGTACCGCGCGACTGCTACGGTCGCAGGTTCGAATCCTGCCTCGGGCATGGATGTGTGTGATGTCCTTAGGTTAGTTAGGTTTAAGTAGTTCTAAGTTCTAGGGGACTTATGACCACAGCTGTTAAGTCCCATAGTGCTCAGAGCCATTTGAACCATTTTTTGTCACCTGGTTGTGGGCGGCGGCCCGGGTCTTGGAATGACCCTCAAGACGCTGGCCGTCGCTCACCATGCCTTTAAGATCTACCATCCTAAAAACTAACTTAACTAGAAGAGATTAGAGTACGTTAAAGCTAGAAACTAAGACTAAGACCTCCATGTCCAGCCTGCTAAACTATTTACGATATACAATAGAGAGGTAACTGATTTTGTGCTTGGCTCAAAGTTGCTAATGAAAGGGTACATGTGGTAAAAGTAATAAGGTAATGACGCTAACGGTTTGTGTTGAGCCTACAAGGCTCCTAGTAGAGTGCATCAGGCGCAAGAACCTCCCGGCCCCGCCGACAACACGACCTGAACGGTGGTTTTCCCCGATCTACCATAGGCAACCGTCGGGTTGGGCTCAAAAGAGAGGAACCACAATTAAGATCCTTCCATCCAGGACGTGCGCCGCCTCTTACCAGGGGGCGTAGGTCCCTTGAAGAGGTGCCTAACTTTAAGCTTCAGATCAGAAGTTATTAGTGTAGTGGAGGTTGAGGTATAGTCTGTGTAGGTTGGTTGTACAAACAGTTCACGCTGACTCAATGAGACTTACAATGATACGTGGTGTGGCAGTTAGCACCTTCTGGCCCCGCCAGCAACACAGCCTGAACGGTGGTTTTCCCCGATCTACCATAGGTATCCGTCGTGTTGGGCTCAAAAGAGAGGGACCACAATTAAGATCCTTCCATCTAGACTGTGCGCTGCCTCTTAACGGAAGGCGTAGGTCCCTTGAAGAGGTACCCAGCTTCAAGCTTTGATAGGAGTACGAGAAACTGTACGTCCCATCTGCGATACTGCAGAAAGATTTGGCAGGAATGTAGTCACTGTACGTGATTACTGGCAGTGGTGGCCAAGGAAAGGTAAGGTCGCTACAAGACTGGATTCCAGGCGGTCACGTGGTATTGCCGAGAGGGATGACCATCGTGGTCTGCGTATGGCTGTGGCGCATCGTACTGCATCTGCAGCAGCACGTCGAGCAGGAGTTGGCACCACGGTAAACAACTAACTGTTACAAATACACTCCTGGAAATTGAAATAAGAACACCGTGAATTCATTGTCCCAGGAAGGGGAAACTTTATTGACACATTCCTGGGGTCAGATACATCACATGATCACACTGACAGAACCACAGGCACATAGACACAGGCAACAGAGCATGCACAATGTCGGCACTAGTACAGTGTATATCCACCTTTCGCAGCAATGCAGGCTGCTATTCTCCCATGGAGACGATCGTAGAGATGCTGGATGTAGTCCTGTGGAACGGCTTGCCATGCCATTTCCACCTGGCGCCTCAGTTGGACCAGCGTTCGTGCTGGACGTGCAGACCGCGTGAGACGACGCTTCATCCAGTCCCAAACATGCTCAATGGGGGACAGATCCGGAGATCTTGCTGGCCAGGGTAGTTGACTTACACCTTCTAGAGCACGTTGGGTGGCACGGGATACATGCGGACGTGCATTGTCCTGTTGGAACAGCAAGTTCCCTTGCCGGTCTAGGAATGGTAGAACGATGGGTTCGATGACGGTTTGGATGTACCGTGCACTATTCAGTGTCCCCTCGACGATCACCAGTGGTGTACGGCCAGTGTAGGAGATCGCTCCCCACACCATGATGCCGGGTGTTTGCCCTGTGTGCCTCGGTCGTATGCAGTCCTGATTGTGGCGCTCACCTGCACGGCGCCAAACACGCATACGACCATCATTGGCACCAAGGCAGAAGCGACTCTCATCGCTGAAGACGACACGTCTCCATTCGTCCCTCCATTCACGCCTGTCGTGACACCACTGGAGGCGGGCTGCACGATGTTGGGGCGTGAGCGGAAGACGGCCTAACGGTGTGCGGGACCGTAGCCCAGCTTCATGGAGACGGTTGCGAATGGTCCTCGCCGATACCCCAGGAGCAACAGTGTCCCTAATTTGCTGGGAAGTGGCGGTGCGGTCCCCTACGGCACTGCGTAGGATCCTACGGTCTTGGCGTGCATCCGTGCGTCGCTGCGGTCCGGTCCCAGGTCGACGGGCACGTGCACCTTCCGCCGACCACTGGCGACAACATCGATGTACTGTGGAGACCTCACGCCCCACGTGTTGAGCAATTTGGCGGTACGTCCACCCGGCCTCCCGCATGCCCACTATACGCCCTCGCTCAAAGTCCGTCAACTGCACATACGGTTCACGTCCACGCTGTCGCGGCATGCTACCAGTGTTAAAGACTGCGATGGAGCTCCGTATGCCACGGCAAACTGGCTGACACTGACGGCGGCGGTGCACAAATGCTGCGCAGCTAGCGCCATTCGACGGCCAACACCGCGGTTCCTGGTGTGTCCGCTGTGCCGTGCGTGTGATCATTGCTTGTACAGCCCTCTCGCAGTGTCCGGAGCAAGTATGGTGGGTCTGACACACCGGTGTCAATGTGTTCTTTTTTCCATTTCCAGGAGTGTAGATTACTTCAAGGAAAACTCCGGGCCAGACGCCCTGTAGCGTGCATCCCATTGACCCCAAATCACCGCCGTATCTAGCGACGGCGCGCTGGAGAGTTGTTATGCTTTCTGATGAAAGCTGGTTCTGCATCTGTGCCAGTGATGGCCGCGTGTGGCTTAGGAAAGGGCTATAAGAGTGCCTGCAACCAACGTATCCGTGGGCTACACACACGGGACCTACATATCGAGTAATAGTCTGGGGTATTATTTCATATGACAACTTGAGTACTCGCGTTGGTTATCCCACTCATCCTGCCTGCAAAAATGTACGTCTGTCTGGTTATTTGACCTGTTATGCTGCCATTCTTGAACAGCACTTAAAAAAATGGCTCTGAGCACTATGGGACTTAACATCTGAGGTCATCAGTCCCCTAGAACTTAGAACTACTTAAACCTAACTAACCTAAGAACATCACACACATCCATGCCCGAGGCAGGATTCGAACCTGCGACCATAGCAGTCGCGCGGTTCCGGACTGCAGCGCCTAGAACCGCGTGGCCACCGAGGTCGGTTCTGGAACAGCAGTCCAGAGAGTATTTTCCAAGAGGCTAAGGTCCACCCATGTTCTATTGTTGTATCCCAACGTACTCCACAGAATGTCGACATGTTGCCTTGGCTTTCAGTAACGCAAAGAATGCTGATTTCTTCCTTGTCATTACTGGCGCGACGTCAGTAGACACAGAAACTAAAGCATTGTGTTGTAATATGTTGTATGTTAACTGGGGACCTAGAAACGACAGAGAGGCTCCATCCCCGCTGCAGCCTCAGTGGTCCACAACCCCATCGACAACCGCAGTCCTATTCACCCCTCCGCCGCCCCACACCGAACCCAGGGTTATTGTGCGGTTCGGCTCCCGGTGGACCCCCCCAGGGAACGTCTCACACCAGACGAGTGGAACCCCTAAGTCTGCGTGGTAGAGTAATGGTGGTGTACGCGTACGTGGAGAACTTGTGTGCGCAGCAATTGCCGACATAGTGCAACTGAGGCGGAAGAAGGGCATTCGCCGAGGCAGATGGAAAATTCTCTAAATACCATCCACAGACTGGCCGGTTCACCGGACCTCGATACAAATCCGCCGGGGACAAGGCGCTCCTTCCCGCCCGGAAAGTCGTGCGTTAGACCGCACGGCGAACCGGGCGGGCAAACTAAACCATGCTACGACCATCGTATATTTCCAAAGCTTTCACCTACACAGCTTAAAATGTCACTTCCAGTTGTAGCGTTCTTCGCAGGTACCACTTCGCGGAGCTTCTCTTTCACTTCAAGCTCCCTAGTATCACCACCAACAAAAATGACAAGCTGGTCTGTGCCCGCGATATCAAAACTTCCAACCAGGACTAAAGATTATGCCGCAAAATCTTTACAAATATTTGCAAGCTGGTTCTGGATGTCTTCTTCCATGTCTTCTATGCGATGCGTAATGGTCATGTTAGGTAATGGCGCAATCCGGAATGTTCTACTTGAGACGGGCACAAATGTTCCGTTGGAGCAACCATACATTATTGTTGTAAATTGATATCCGTGAAGCAACGCAGGGATTTGCTAAAAGCGAGGCAGTTCTGTAACTTACACGAGCAGCAGACTCAGATATTTTCTTCTCATCTTCTAGATCTTCTTCGGATAGCTTCCTTTTAAGTTCAATAATTTCCTGTGGGCGATACAGTCCATCACAAACACAGTTCCCCCCACTGAGGCCTAAGCCGTGAAGGTGTTGTGGGTTGGCAAGAGAGCCAACCCGGTACTACAAGAGGAAGCCGAAAGGCACGCGTTTTAGCTCACGCAGGCTGGCGTGAGGTCTGGAACAGGACAAGGAAATTAGACTTAGAAAAACTGACGTAGCTGGTGGAATACTTAACTTTAACCCATAAATGGCGAACATCGCACTTGAGTACAGTATTCATAATCTCAATAGTAACTGGTAATGGCTCCTTGCTAGGTCGTAGCAAATGACGTAGCTGAAGGCTATGCTAACTATCGTCTCGGCAAATGAGAGCGTATTTTGTCAGTGAACCATCGCTAGCAAAGTCGGTTGTCCAACTGGGGCGAGTGCTAGGAAGTCTCTCTAGACCTGCCGTGTGGCGGTGCTCGGTCTGCAATCACTGATAGTGGCGACACGTGGCTCCGACGTATACTAACGGACCGCGGCCGATTTAAAGGCTACCACCTAGCAAGTGTGGTGTCTGGCGGTGACACCACAGAAGGCATGAATGTAGTTACACAATCACGACCTGATATGACTGTTAACCAAGCGAGATCATTGTTACACCTGATTGTGTTACGTTAACAGTTGAACACTCGGTGTGAATCCAGTGTTGATCCAGCGACCCTGGTGCGCCCATTTCGCTGTCCCACCAACCATCATTACTACCACGACATTGCATCTGCTCGCGAGAAAGTGCCCAAGCGGGAGCCGGTACTCGCGCTCAACATCGGCGAGTTCTTGAGGCCTGCTTTAATATATATTATACAGATCGCTGTATATTGTTAGGCGCGAACTTAATAGAAGCAGAATTGGGTAATTATATGAAGCAGTGGGTGCTCGATGATACCTAATACAATATTTACAAACGACCCTAAGAAACAATATGAAAACACCTATCATCATGCAAAGCCAGTGTTATTTATACTGTATTGCAGTAGCTCTGTTTTGGCAAGGTGTAAGTTCTACTCACGTAAGGTGGCCCAGGCAGTGGAGCATGAGGTAACCCAGCGCCAGACTTGTGGCACACATCATGTCACCACAGTAGTATTGTGGCCGTGCTAATGGGATTTTGAGGCGACAAGATTAGGTAGATGAGGCAGGTCATCGATAAAGTCATAGATGACGTAACCAATGAGTCATCGAATTTCCCCACCTCTCCCCCCTCTACCTATCTAACACAGGCCAAAGTACAAAATGGCAGAAAATTCAAATTTGGATGGGAAATGCAAAATAGCCAGGATTTCCCCCCACTCCTATGACGCCAATGTAGAAGTAGGGATGTACAAATTGGTGGGTAATTCAAAAACCCAAGATGGGGCATTGTGATGTAGGTGGGAGTAGGTCACTCCTGCCAAGTATAGAATTCAAGATGGCCACTGGATTTTACCCTGACATCTCAGTGGGAGCATGTCACTTGTGTGAAGTGAATCCCTTTGCATACCGGCACAGTCTCTATGACATCAAAATCCAAGCTCTAAAGACAAAGGGAAGTAGCTGCCACCACACTAGCTGCCACCACACAGAACCGAAGAATGGACTCTTGAAAACATTAGTTCACAGGGCTCGAGCTCTGTCGGATACGGAAAGTCTGGCCACAGAGGTATAACATCTACAGCTGGTGTTCAGCAGAAATGGATACTCCTCCACAGACATTCAAAGGGCACTTTGTACTACAAGCCAACCACAGGGTGCAGAAGAAGACCCAGAGGAGGCAAAGAAGGTGGCATACCTGCCATATGCAGAATTCTTTCAAAATATGATATAAAAAGAATCTTCTGTCCACCCAGCAAATTTGGGACAATGCTAGGGAGTGTGAAGGACACCTGGGGCTACGTAAACCAGGCATTTACAACATCCCGTGCCAGTGTGGAAAGTCATACATTGACCAGACAACCAGGACTGTGGACGTCAGGTGCAAAGAACACCAGAGGCACACCAGACTCGGATAGGCGACCAAATCTGCCATAGCGAAGCACTTTCTGGAGCTCGGTCACTCAATGGACTACAACAACACCAAAATTGAGACACAGACGCCAAGATTTTGGGACAGTGTCATAAGGTAGGCCATCGAGATCAAGGTCACAGACAACCTAATAAACCGAGACAGCGGTTACCAGCTCAGCTAGGCGTGGAGTCCGGCTCTGGAGCTTATCAGGGCCCAACGAAAGGAACCAAGAAACTCCTCAAGAAGTAGTAACACCGCAGGAGCAGCGCCAGGTGGGCACAGACCGCGACCGCAACTCCCGACGCAGGACGGGCCTTTGACAGCCGCCATGACCGCAGATGATGGACGAGCCGAGCATGGACGACCGTCGGAGCACCAGGGAAGTGCCAACACCTCACGAGCAGCGCCAAGTGGGTGCGGACCACGAACGGAATGCACAACGCGGGTCCGGCCCCAGACAACTGCCACGACCACAGATGGTGGACGAGCCGGGCGCGGATGTCCGTGGAAGCACCAGGGAGGAGCCAAAACCTCAGGAGCAGCACCTGGCGGGCGCGGACCGAGAAAAGGACCGCCCGACACAGGACAGGCCTCAGAGAGCTGCCACAGAGGGCGACCAAGTCGGGCGCGGTCGTCCGAGGGAGCACTGGGGAAGGGACAACACATTACAAGCAGCGCCAGGTGGGCGCGGACGGCAAAGAGGGCACCCAGCGCCCTCTGGGCTTAAATACTGGACAAGATCCTCCAATACAGCATCTCAGGTAGCACCTGAAGAAGGCAACGAGTTACATGGGCGAAATTTGTGCCAGAGCGACACAAACATCCGGCAGTAGACCCGATTATTCCACATGTCAAACATTATTTAATTTAGCACACTCTTTTGCCACATTAACTTTATCTTTCTTTTCACTATATTAAATAGGCATTAATTAGTAAAACACTGGGCTTTAATATTTTTCCAATAAGCACACTTGGTAATCACTTTAGCATGGGAAGGATCCTAAGTGGATATGTTGTAAGAGGTATGTGCTGCCTGCGATATGTAAGCTATAAGAGAATCTGAGACCAAAGAGCAGTGTTGACTGCAGTACGAACTGTGTAGCAGTAGCAGTAAGTTGTTGCTAGAGAGCAGTCGCCTGTCTGCGCTTGTCAGTCCTGTCTGGTGTATCATGTTGGCTGGGCCGGTCGCGGTGCAGCGATGCCGGAGCCTGAGTATTGTTGAATAAGGTAAAAAGCAGCCTCGCGCGTATCTAGTAATGTTATGTAAAGTCCCATGTAAATCTTTTAAAAATGTCCTAATAATAATCTTCGTGATATAAAGTAATTTCTAAAAAAACATTCATTTCAATTTAAAGAATTTACTAATTTCTTCAATCCATGATCATTTCTATTGTTACAAAAGAAAAATCAGTTGCTTCCTTTCATAAAATGACAAATCTATCGGCCAGCATTGCACAGAGCTGTCCCGGCAAAATTTTATGTAAGAGCAGATATATTCGCCGTTTTTATTGAGGTAAGAATTTTTCCTTTTTTTTCAGAATGATCTTACAGGGCCATGACGCAGCGCTGCTGTCGTCCAAATTCTACCAGGTTACTGAATTTATTTTTTATTACGAGGTTTAGGAATTTTTCTGTTTCGAGCTTTCATTAAATGGGAAACAAATTTTGTGTGGAGGTTAAATGTGAATGAATTTCTGTAGGGAGGTTATAAATGAGAACCAGTTTTGTTCTGAGGTTACACAAAAAATTAGTATCATTATCCATAATATTTATTATATAATATTTTTGTGGGGAGGTTACAATGTGACAGAGGGTAATTCAAGGTAAGTTTTCGTATACAGTCTTTTGGTTTACCTTATAATTGAAGACAAATAAATCATCCACATGAGGTGATCCTTCACTGTACATTTCTTCAATTCTTCTATTCCGTTATAGTGATTGCGTAATATAGTAATGAGTCCATGTTGGTAGGTGGATTTGCAGGTAGAAATGCTAGACTCTGACATTTCTTGGTGGCGATGATATATACCAATTCCAGAATAGTTCCAGCTATTTATTTATCCATCTGAGGCTTTGGCATATTGGAAAACGCCACGGAAAGGCTCCCTCGGCACCAGCACAACACACAAATTTTACATGAGCAGTTGGTGGGTTGGCAGCTCGTCCCACACCATCTCTTGGTCCCACCTTTCTTATCCTCGCCAACCACATTTTGCATACACTGCACAATCGCGTTACCGAGGGGAACCACAACACCTTTTATACATATAAAGAACTAAGAACCTTAAGTAAGGATCAGCAAATACAGAGTAACAAGACATTTTGAACGAAACATATCATTTGCATATGTTGACAATTCTACATAAAATTATTTAAACAAATTTTCAGTTTTACATTATGAATTTTTGTTTACCTCCGAGTGAGGCAAAGTGTTTAACTAATAAAGAGAATACATTGTATATGTTTTTACCAGCACATCAAAGTTTTTACAAAGAAAAAAGTAAACGCTCTTATGGTATGGAATTAATCAATCATTGATTACCGAACTCAGCGATGGAATGTTGAACAAAACATAAAGCAAAATAAATCAGTAGAGTATTAGAGCTATGGTGTTACAACTTTATCATCTCGATGTGCTCCATGTAGAAAGCGAGACCTCCTAAATTGCTTGCCACACTTCTTTACAATTTATGACTTTGTAATTGATGTATAATAATAACATATGGAAGCTGCGCACACCACTTAAAACAGATTGGCTGCTCTGGAACTGTAATGGGTATTGTGTACGCTACTGCATTTATGACGTGTGTGCCTCAGATTAGTTTTGTAGGTTCACACTTAGCACGTTATCTTTCTTCCTTTTCTTTTTCATTTTTCTTTTCTTAAGTAAATCTATGGAAGTTCAGAATACGAACGAATCTGGCGATCATTATAAGGATAAATGCAACAGCATGCTGTAATAACAATATGAGAATCGAAACAATCATGAAAAGACTTAAAATGTTACTAGCCCACGGACTAGGTAAATTCTAAATCTAAGGTAGACCAGGTTTTTCAGCTGCGATCATCCCACTTAAAAATTCCATGGAGTGTTTTTCTTTTCTTCTTTTTATGTGTGCGCCCGGACGGACAAAGCCGCCTGGTGCCGCCACAGGCAGAAGCAAGCAACAAGCTGAGTGCTCTGCTCTGGCAGACTGCACATCTGGAGGAGCTCGCACAATCCAATTACAGCCAACGTAGGTGAAAATGGCTGGACGCCAGGGCGCCTCACGAAAGCCGCTGCCGCACCGACACGCTCCCCTAGCCGCCACGGAAGGCCAGACGCCGTCACGTACGCCTCTCGCCCCATTCCTCTACAGACTGTTGACAGCTGCACTCTGCGTCGTCCGCAATGGACTGAAAAGAAAATTTATTCTATCATCATGTTAGACGCCACTCCAGCTTCTATAATTTCTTCTATGGATTACGTGACACAATTAAATAACGCCCAGCAAAATGAAATTATAAGGGACAGACAAATGAAAACGAGACCGAAGGATAAAAGCAAGCAATCTCTTTATTATTTCAAAACTAATTTATCCCAGTGTCAGGCAAGACAGTCATGCCTCTTTGGAAAATGTTTGCGGTTGCCCCTCTTCGCCCGAAGCAAGCCGACAGCAATGACTGTCCTTCTTCAAGGTTCCAAGAATACGGAAATCGGTGCTGTATGAAGAATGTGTAATCGAAACAACAGGCACACTACCTACGGGAAAGTCATTGTGATATTTTCCTTTGACATTTCTGGAACAGGTTACAATGGTTCAAATGGCTCTGAGCACTATGGGACTTAACTTCTAAAGTCATCAGTCCCCTAGAACTACTTAAACTTAACTAACCTAAGGACATCACACACATCCACGCCCGAGGCAGGATTCAAACCTGCGACCGTAGTGGTCGCGCGGTTCCAGACTGTAGCGCCTAGAACCGCTCGGCCAATACGGCCGGCTCCATTTGTCTCTATTCCATTTGATTGCCCTTATTAATGAGCTAAAAGCTTAAAGAAATTTAGGAAGACATGCTTCTGGAATAAACCGACTACGGGAAGGTAAACGTAACTTCGATGAAGTAAAGTGTGATACACGAGAACCTAGTTTCTCGCAGCGACATTCTTCGATAAACGTTTTTCGATTTTCTTACAGCGACAGATTGGTTTGCCCCGGACAGGGAACATATTCAATCCATTTTCCAACTAGACAAGAAAATTAAAGAGGTATTCGCCTAACAAAATATTGCCTTGGTCTCAGTATTCCTCGAACCTACAAAATTTCTTTAATTGTGATGACAGTCTCTAATCCAGTGGTACAGGACATTATGAAAGCCACGAAGGTAAACGAATATCCCTGGAAGAAGATAAAACGTATGTGGGTCAAGGGACTCACGAAAAAAGAAGCAAATGAAATTGTCTACAATTTCTGGATAACCGGCTTCCAAGCAGCACATTTATAAAAACAACTGGCCGGCCGCGGTGGTCTCCCGGTTCTAGGCGCGCAGTCCGGAACCGCGCGACTGCTACGGTCGCAGGTTCGAATCCTGCCTCGGGCATGGATGTGTGTGATGTCCTTAGGTTAGTTAGGTTTAAGTAGTTCTAAGTTCTAGGAGACTGATGACCACAGCTGTTAAGTCCCATAGTGCTCAGAGCCATTTGAACCATTTTTTATAAAAACTACTTATTACTGGCGTCACACCTGAAGTCTACACTATACAGAAGAACACAGCGCCAAAGGGACGACGAATATTAATCAGCACATGAAATAAAGGTAAATATTATGGACAAATATAAATAGTCCCTCAACACTCACATTCCACAAAATTAACACAAACACAAAGTTTATAAATTCCACAATTTACGTGAGTTTCCATCACGGATCACTCACCAGCCATCTTCACCGAATACATATTGGAGACAATTATTCTGGCATAATTTTCCTGCCATTTATGCCAGCTAAGCTTCATAATGTTCGTTGACCGAAACTAGTAGAGAATTGTGTAAAATAAATGACATATGAAGGTTTCATCATGAATTTTAACAATTATTGACCGGCTGAGTACCCCCACTTTCAAACGTGCTTATTGTTGTTGTTGTGATCGAGTAGTACGAGGCTTGAACGAAAAAAGATGTCCCCACAGATCGTAGTAGAAGATACTAACCGTATCTTACCCTATGCAACTCAGATCTCATCAAGCATACAGCAGCTCGCCTTCATAACAGTAATACACCAATTTCTTGAAAATTTAAAATAAACATTAACTTATCCTACAAAACTCGAGAAACACTGTGACATAGCTATATTTCATAACAGAGCACAGAGCAGCAACACCACATTAACCGAGCGGTTCTAGGCGCTACAGTCTGGAACCGCGTGATCGCTACGGTCGCAGGTTCGAATCCTGCCTCGGGCATGGATGTGTGTGATGTCCTTAGGTTAGTTAGGTTTAAGTAGTTCTACGTTCTAGGGGACTGATGACCTCAGAAGTTAAGTCCCATAGTGCTCAGGGCCATTTTGAACCACATTAACTACAGCGTTTTTGATAAACCTGTCGTTGCCGAACACTGGCTTCCAAAAAGAGTATTTTTCATGAAAGAAAACTCTTTCACCATACGTCTACCTGCTGCGTGCAATTGAGAGTCTATCAATAAAGAAGCAGCTTAATGAGAAAGTATAACAACAGTTTTGAGGGGGATAGCGGGTATAATTTCGAGTGCTTTCATGAAAAGGGAACTCGAAAGAAATAAACTGTCTACCATGTAATGCAATGGGCATGACTACTAATGTTCCATTTCATACATCGGCATTACCTTTGGTAACATATGGAAGTTCCGTGGCTTCGTGACGTCTTTATGACATAATTCGTCTAGCTACGTGCTATAGTACCACGAGCCTTCTAGGGGTCAGTTAACTTCTGACCGAGAAAACAGAGGAATTTAAAAGCGTGACGTACAAAGATAACTGACAAACATTTCTCCAAGCATGAAAGGTTCAGATGTAAAACCTCTCTTATATACAGTTGAGCGAAGTGGTGCATCGGTAAGACACTACGATCTTATTCGAGAGCACGGCGACTCGAAATCAGATCCGCCAGAATGCAAAGTTTTCTGTAACTTACCAAAATCGTTTAAGGTGACTGCAGAGAGGTTCCCATCCTTCACCAGTCTAAGCTTGTGCTCAAATTTAATAACATAGTCGTGAATGCTACATCCTAATCTCTCTCTCTTTTCTCTACTAAATGCATTTAAAAGCTGCTCGCAGGTGGGAGCAGTACTGTGAAGGTATAAGCAATGTACTGAAGTGCGACAGAAGACGAGAAAGGAACTGAATTGGCAATAAAAGGTGATCTAGAAATGCATACTGAATAATGTAGGATTGGAGTAATTGTAACCTGCGGTAGTGTAAGATCTAGAAGTCTATCTGAGTTTGTGAGAGTAATCTTGAAAGAGTGATTTACCATCAGATTTCGAGAAATGCAATATCTTCACATTTATAAAGATGGCACACGGCGATAAATGCGAAAATCATTATGAGAATAATCTCACAAGACATGCTTCTAAACCGCCAACCAGGATAATAAGCAAAATAATAGAATGAAAAGTTGAAGACATACTAGAGGAGGATCAGTTGCGTTTCCGGGAGGGGAAACGTATCAGAGAAGAAATTCTAAAATTGCGCTTGGTGATGGATGGCATGTTGAAAAAACAAATCAAGACGCCCTACAATGTAAGAGGATAATATCTTTTTAACACAAAACTAGGGAAGTCGTACCAGTGAAAGAACTGAAAGAATTCTACTGTCTCAGAAGAAAAGTTGCGTCTGATAGCTTTCGTCAACGGAAGATCTCAAGTGGTGTATTGATATGTAACTAAGGATGATACTTCTGAAAGTGTAGATCTCAACTATAAGAGTGAAAGGAAATGAAATGCAGGCTGGCGGGTATTCGGAAAAGAAGTAGCTCGAAACATTTGAAACGTGTGCTATCGAATAATGTTAAAAACTAAGTACCAGATGAAGTATCCAAAGAACACATATTCTGGTCAAAAGTAAGCTGTCACCTGTTAGTGGACTTGAATGTGGGGTGCGTCAATCGTTCGCCATTATGTCGGCTTGAACTCTGCTGAGGACGCTTTCGATGAGGCGTCTGAATGTCTCTGGAGGAATGGCAGTTCATTCATCGTCAAAGTGCCAAAATCAGAGACGGTTTGAAGCCATGGTCTGGAGCGAAGTCAATGTTCCCATCTCAAAAGAGTTCTGTTCACTTCGGTCCATTGAGTAGGTCAGTTCATTTCAGGAATGTTATTGTCCACAAACAATTGTCTCACAAATGCTGCTCTATCACAGGGTGCATTATCATGAAAATATAGTCAACGCCTTCGAATTGTTCCTCCACTATACGAGTACTCGATACAAAATGCTGCAAAATGTGTTGTTATCCTTCCGAATTTAGTATTTTGTTACACGCAATATGGGGAGCTCACCCTAACCAGGAAAAACATTACTATACCCGAACATCACGTTCTCTATAGCCGGCCGTTGTGGCCGAGTGGTTCTAGGCGCTTCAGTCCGGAACTGCGCTGCTGCTACGCTCGCAAGTTCAAATCCTGTCTCGGGTATGGATATTTCTGATGACCTTAGTAGTTCTATGTCTAGGGGACTGATGACCTCAGATGTTAAGTCCCACAGTGCTCAGAGCTATTTGAACCGTTCGTTCTCTGTAATTCTCTGCTTGCATTACACATGTCAGATAAAGTTCTCCAGACATACTCCAAACCGTAACCCTTCCATCGGATTGCCACAGGTTATAATGTGATTAATCACTAGAGATCGCTCGCTTCCAGTCATCCATTGTCCGGTGGCGTCGGTCTTTACATCACCTCAACCTTCGTTTAGCCTTGACTACAGATATGTGCATAATGTGTGGCTTATGAGGAGCTCCTCTTCCATTACATTCCATTATTTTTTAACGACCTAAGCACAATCGTTTTGCTATCTGGACTTCCATTAGCACCGTGTAACTCACGAGTGATTCATTCCGCCGATTTCATGTGAATTGTTACAGCTACCCTCCACGGTGGTCGCGGGTTCCAGCCCACCAGTAAAACGGGTCTGTCTGGTCTTGTTTTAACTGTGGTTTTTCCTTTGCGTTTCCAGTTCACAGTCACATCAACAACAATCAACAATAGTCGATATGGGTACCTTCAGAAGACTTGTTAGTCAGGTGACATCGATTAGTCGACGTTAGAAGTCACTGAGCTCTCTTGACCAACCAGTTCTGGTGATACAGCATCTCTATTGACAACAGAATACTCCTTGTCTCCTTTAATACGGGCGGGTCCGCCTCTATTCATGGCCTCTAGATGTCGACGCAGCACTGCATAGACGTTTCCGCATATTTGGCACCAGATAATATAGTGACTTCCTGACAGATTAAAACTGGGTGCCGGACCGAGACTCGAACTCGGGATCTTTGCCTTTCGCGGGCAAGTGCTCTACCAACTGAGTACCCAACCACGTCCTCACAACTTTATTTTCCCCTACACCTCGTCTCCTCCATCAGGACTTCAAAGAAGCTCTCCTGCGGAACTTGCAAGTCTAGCACTTCTCGAAGGAAGGACATTGCGGAGACATGGCTTAGCCACAGCCTGGGGGACGTAATGTTGTGAGAATGGGTCGTGAATCGTGCTTGGCTAGTTCAGTCGGTAGAGCACCTGTCCACGAAAGGCAAAGGTCCCGAGTTTGAGTCTCGGTCCGGCACGTAGTTCTAATCTGCCAGGAAGTTTCATATCAACGCACACTCAGCTGAAGAGTGAAAATTTCATTCTAAGTAGCGTAGTGTTGGAAAGATATATGTGGCACGTCCTTACCATAAGAAGCGACACTAGAGTGAAACTTCTTCAGATGGCTCTGAGCACTATGGGACTTAACATCTGAGGTCATCAGTCCCCTAGAACTTAGAACTACTTAAACCTAACTAACCTAAGGACATCACACACATCCATGCCCGAGGCAGGATTCGAACCTGCGACCGTAGCAGTCGCGTGGTTCCGGGCTGAAGCGCCTAGAACCGCTCGGCCACCGCGGCCGGCTGAAACTCCATCCTCCATATCTAGGAACAGGTTACTAGATGCCGAAAAAGGGGAAAGATCATTAGCACTCATTGGAATATGCGTAAGCGATTTATACTATAAAAGGTGTTGATTTCAGTAGCCACGCTGAAATGAAAAGATTCGCACGAGCAGTTAAGATGACAGAAAAATAAAATAAATTTTTCGTGAAATTCCCGTTCAGACAACAACTGCTTTTCAATGCATATGGCAAAAACTACAAAAGTTTGAACTAAGTATCTTTTGTAGCCGGCCGTTGGTGGCCGAGCGGTTCCAGGCACTTCAGTCTGGAATCGCGCGACCACTACGGTCGCAGGTTCGAAACCTGCCTCGGGCATGGATATGTATGATGTCCTTAGGTTATTTAGTTTTAAGTAGTTCAAAGTTCTAGGGGACTGATGACCTCAGATGTTGAGTCCCATAGTGCTCAGAGCCATTTTTTTTTTTCAAATGCTGTTCTACAATGCGATTCCGCAATATCCATGAAGCCTATCCATCTATATGAGTCTTATCCAAAAAACATTTACTTACCGAGTTACAGCACAAAAAAGTAGCTCTTACACGACATAATTGGTCCAGACTACTAAAACAGTTACTACTTAAGATATCTTAACCAAATCATATTTTGCAGGATGGAGACCCCACATGTAATTGGCAAATGTAGCCCCCTTTTTTATGATCTATAACTCAGATGGAAGACACCCGGTGGACGAAAAAAATCGTCAATTTTTATTCTAAATCAAGAAAAAACAGTAATATGGTATGTGAAAGTCAACATAGGAATCACGCAAATGTGCTGCGGTGTGCCAGTGAAACTAGCTCCACGTAAATACCTTTACAGACATTGGCATGAAGTTCACTTCAGAACAGCATTCTCACTCAGGTAGCACAGAAGCACGCAGCTTGCAAGCTTACCGTGATCCCCAGCTGATCAGTTTGTGAAATAACAAGAAATGAAATGAAATGTCGTGTGACGAGGGCCTTCCGTCGGGTAGACCGTTCGCCTGGTGCAAGTCTTTCGGTTTGACGCCACTTCGGCGACTTGCTCATTGATTGGGAGGAAATGATGATTATTAGGACAAACAACACCCAGTCCCTGAGCGGGGAAAATCTGCGACCCAGCCGGGAATCGAACCCGGACCCTTTGGATTAACAGTCTGTCGCGCTGACCACTCAGCTACCGGGGACGGACGAAATAACAACAAATTGGTATGTACCACGATTTTATGCGTTAAGCAGATATATCCCTCTAAACAATAAAACTTTCCTAATTTCAGTTAGTAGATCCAGCATCTAAATTTCCCATTATTCACCATCCAATCGACTTTATAAAAGTGATCTGAAAATTTATTTTATGTGACATACATAACACGGAAGTACACAACAGCTACATCAGCTACTATGGTTTAGGACACGATTAGTAGAGGAGAGAACTGTGGACGTGCGAAAATCTCAAAGACACCAAGGCCAGCGTAAATGTTAGGTCTTAGAAAAATGTTGAAAACGGTTTCCATAAATTAACTGAAAGTTAATAATAGAGAGAATAATTTCAGAATGTTACCCACCTAAGAAAGACACATAAAAGACAAAGAAAAGGTATAGTTAGACAGACATTTACAACATAATGTGTAATTAATGTCAGTGGAGACAACAGTGGGAAAATATCTGGAGAAATTATGGAATTGTTGGATGAATCTGATACGGAGAAACAAACAGATTCACACCAGATGCAGAAACTGGATAATATAAAAATGAGACAATACATAGCTGCATTAATTAAATGCGTTGTTGATGGGGACGTTGGTAACTATAGCTTCACTTCAGGTTCCTGTGAAATAACATTTTTATCCAGCTTTAAATAGACATTGGTGTCCCACATTTTTCATTTACTTTCTCTATTACACCTGCCTAAATTTGTGATAAGAACCCATTGTCTACAGGTAGCGCCTTTGACTAATAATCAAAACGGCCTGGTTTCGAATATAGCCACTGCTTAGACTTTGAATCACAATCATCCGCAATGGCGGCCGAAGGCTTCCGGCATAAGTAGTCACTCTTGTTTAGTGCTGCAAGCGGCCTTGTCAAAGAGGGCGGAGGAAGGGACATGTTTAGGGCACTCCCTTGCCCTTGGACTGGGAAACTGCCCCTAAAAGGCGGAAGAAACAGCAGTGATAAGTCCCCTAATCGGTTCTCTGGGAGAAGACTGTCAAGAGGGAGGTGAGCTGAGAAAAAGATGGAATTACCAACGACGGGATAACAGTTTACAAGTTGTGACATGGAATGTCGGAAGTTAAGTATGAATATATTCGTAATGGAAAAGATATAAAAGCTGAAAAGGAAAATGTAAAGATTCAAACTAAATATCATGATGATTAGTGAAGTGGGAAGGTTAGGATTTCTGGTCACACCAATATAAGGTAATATCAGCAGCAGTAGAAAATGTTCTAACGGGAGTAGGAAACATCATGTATAGGAATGTAGGACAAATAGTAAGCTACTGTGAACCAATCAGTGATAGGGTTTTCCTCATGAGATTCGATAGCAAACCAAGGCTGACAACTGTAGTTTGCCTATACATGGAAACGCCACAAGCAGAAGATGAAGGAAGTTGTTTATGATGATGTTAAATGGTTAAGTTAGTATACAAAGGGAGATGAAAAATCTAATAACCACAGGGGATTGGAAAGCGGTTCTATAGGAATGAATAGGAGAAAGGGTTACCCAATAATCACAAGAGGGGAAGGTATACTTGGAAAAGATGAGACTCTGGAAAATTCCAGCTGGATTATATCACAATCTGACTGAGATCGTTAGTTCAGATGTTGGTTAGTAAGTGGTATTCGGAGCAGATATAGGCTCAGATCATAATTAAATAATGATTATGAATGAAGTTTAAGAGAGTCGTATGGAAGAATCAGTACGGAAGGAAGCGGGATACTGAAGTACTAAGAATAGTAAGGCACGTTTGAGGTTCTCTAAGAATGTGGATGCTGCGGTAAGCAGCTACAGAATAGGTAGTTTAGTGGAGAGAACATCTCTAAAAAGAGCAATAAGAATGTGGATGCTGCGGTAAGCAACTACAGAATAGATAGTTTAGTGGAGTGAACATCTCTAAAAAGAGCAATAAGAATGTGGATGCTGCGGTAAGCAACTACAGAATAGATAGTTTAGTGGAGTGAACATCTCTAAAAAGAGCAATCACAAAAAAATGGTTCAAATGGCTCTGAGCACTATGGGACTTAACATCTGAGGTCATCAGTCCCCTAGAACTTAGAACTACTTAAACCTAACTAACCTAAGAACATTAAACACAACCATGCCCGAGGCAGGATTCGAACCTGCGACCGTAGCGGTCTCGCAGTTCCAGACTGTAGCGCCTAGAACCGCTCGGCCACTCATCCGGCGAGCAATCACAGATGAAAGACATATGTACAAGGAAAGTAACTGCGAAGAAACTTTGGATAGTAGAAAATATGTTTCAACTGAGCGACGAAAGAGGGAAGTACGAAAATGTCTGGGGAAAGACAGAACTACAGCAATATAAACCTTTTAGAAAGAAATAAGTTGGATGTGCAGAGCAGAAAACGTAAAATGGCTGCAGGAAAGGTGGGAAGAAATCGAAAAAGAAGTGAACGTCGGGAAGGGTGGCTCAGAATGCAGAAAAGTCAAAAGAACCTTCGCCGAAAGCAAGAGCAAGTGCAGCAAAAATAACATTGAAACGGGAATTCCACTGTAAAGCGCAGAGGAAAGAGCAGCTAAATCAAGAGAGCACTTAAAAATCCTCTAGGAGGGGGAGGTCTTGTCTGAAGACGTGGTACAAGAACAAGTAGAAGTTGATGTTAACGACATAGGGTATCAGGTGTTAGAGTATAACAGAGCCCTGGAAAAGATTCGATCTAATAAGGCAGGAGATTAGATAACATTCCTTCCTTGTTTTTTTTTTTTTTTTAATCAGCAAAGGAAGTGGCAACCAAAAGATTATTCATAATGGTGTGTAAAATCTATGAGACTGGTGTCGTACTATGATAAATTTAGAGTAATATCATCCGCATAATCCTGAAGATAGATAAGGCGGAAAAGGGCGAGAACTATGGCATAATCAGCTTAATAGCTCACGCATTCAAGCTACTGACACGGATAACAGATTAAAGAATGGAAAAGAAAATTGACGATCTGTTAGATGACGCTTAGTTTGGCTTCACGAAAGATAAACGCACGAGATAGGAAGTACTGATTTTGCACTTGATAAGGGAACCAACACTTAAAAGTAAACAACACACGAGCACAACATTTGTCGATCTGGAGAACTAGTATGACAGTCTTAAATGGTGCAAGATGTTGGAAATTCGAAGTAAAGTGGAGTACTGGAGGAAGCTGTAGGGAAAGGCGGATAATATACAATGTGTACGATGACCAAGAGGGAACAATAAGTTTGGAAGACCGAGAATGAAGTACTCGAATTAAAAGTGGTGAAAGATACAGATACTGTCTTTCGCCTCTACTGTTCAGTCCGTAATTCGAAGAAGCAATGACGGAAATACAGCAAAGGTTGTAGGATGGGATTAAAATTCATGGTGAAAGGATGTCAAAGATGTTGCTGGTGACATTGTTATCTTCAGTGAAAGTGAAGACGAACTAAAGGATCTGTTGAATGGAATGAACAGTACAGAATATGGACCGAGAGTAATCCGCAAAAAACAAAATTAATGAGGAGCAGCAAAAATGAGAATAGCCAGAAATTTACCAAAACTGGGAGCAAAATAACCCATGACGGACGGAGCAAGGAGGACACAAAAAGTAGACCATCACAGGTAAAGACAGCATTCCTGCCCAAGAGAAGTCTGCTGGTATCAAACGCAGGGCTTAATTTGAAGATGATGTTTGTTGGAATATACTTTTAGAGACTTTTTCCTATTCACACGCTGACGAATCATTTTTTCCGCGCTAATAAATATATTCACCATCAAATTTAAGCTTGTCTGTGTCATCCATCAAATTTTACAAATTCTTCTCAAAATGTGCTTGTTGAAAAATATTAGTCTCCAGATATACAGCAAGACGGTTATAGTCATCTCAGTTCATTAAATACGAACCTTCAGCACAGCTAACATTGCCTTCCCATTCTACGGTTTAAGAGAGAATAAATAGTGCTTCTCGTATCCATAACCAATCTGTTTATCTTCATTTTAACCTGGTTTATTATTTCATAACAACCGGTACCTGAAGTCGTTTAATTTTGCGTAACTGAACGCAGATACTGAGTTTCTGAAATTCATTCTGTAGCAGCAGTATACATCCAGCTGCATTTCATACCACAGAATACTTAACCTCTAATAGAAATTATTTAACAGATGACAAATATTTGGCAAGGACTTCGCTGTAGTATACGGCGTTCCTGAGAGTTGTTCGCAGTTCGTCACACGAGAAAACAATTACACGGTATACATTTATTGTCCTATAATGATAATATAAGATTATGCGTCGTTTTATTGTTTCGACAGCTGGAGCTTTGTGACTGACAGATAAAACGCGATTTTTTTCCTACATATTTCGCTGGTCGTATCTCTGCTTGCGAGCTGCACATAATTTGACATCAGGCCGTTAAGACAGCTAGATAAACAAAACATTGATGTGTCAGTTAAAATGAAAACAGAGCACAAAATTAGATCGTTATCAAGAAGCTCGCTGTCGATTGAATAAATGTATTGTTTACGAAAGATAAACAAAATTTAAATTGACGCCAAACACAACATGTTTGTTATGCAACATGTTTTGCAGTCTCACAGTGTACCCGTCATCACTTACGTGCCTGTCAGAAATCCGAACATACGGTTCACACTTCGACAGATGGAAGAAATGCAAATCTGTTAAGTTCTTTGACGCAGCTGCTTTAATAAACAGCGCTTCTTACGATCCATGTGCCATTTTTGTGTTAAAGTACAACAATGAACTGTTGTTTCCACGCACTATTTAGAAATATTAGTGTAAACTTCATTTGACCACTCTCGACGTAATCGCCCTCTTATGGAATTGTAGCGAATTTCAGATTTCCGTAAGAGAGACGTTGCAACACAGAAAAAATTGGAAGAGACGGAACATTATCTCTTCTACTTATCGACTTCGCTTCCAGTTTATTTCTCTGACATGCCACTCACCGTTGGCAGATCGTAACATTAGTCGCTTCTCTTTATACTTAGGGCTAGCCAGCCGAAGAAAATACCACAAATAGGGTAAAGTGTCCCACGGTTTATTTATGTTGCGGTAATACCTCCCTTAACCTAACGCTAATGTATACTCCAAACAGTTTCAAGGAGAGGCCACCACAGTGGGGTGTGGCCTGTCAAGTGCCAGAGAAAATGTTATTGGGAAGATTCAAAAGAGAGTTCTTAACCCTTCGTCAGCGTTTTCTCAGACTGAGTAGTGGCCGTCCGGGGTGGCCGAGCTGTTCTAGGCGCTACAGTCTGGAACCGAGCGACCGCTACGGTCGCAGGTTCGAATCCTGCCTCGGGCATGGATGTGTGTGACGTCCTTAGATTATTTACGTTTAAGTAGTTCTAAGTTCTAGGGGACTGATGACCTCAGAAGTTAAGTCCCATAGTGCTCACCGTGCAGCTACACCGCACGGCGCACCAGATTTATCTCTGGTCACACAGTATCACGAAGACACGAAATTCAGGGCCGTCATCCCCAGTCAATCGTCTGTCGAGCTGCTACGTAATAACGATCTGTTTAGGACGTTACATGCCGACGTCACAAGCAGAAGACGAAGAGATAGAGAAAGCATATGAAGATATTAAACTGATAAATCAGACCGCAAAGGGAGATGAAAATGGAATAAGCATGGAGGATTGGAATGCGATTGCAGGAGAAGGAGGAGAAGAAAGGATTACGGGACAATGTGGGCTTGGTACTAGGAATGAGAGAGGAGAAAAACTAATTGAGCTCTTCAATAAATTTCTGGTAGTAATAGGGAATGTACTATTCAAGAATAGCAAGAGGAGGCTGTTTACTTGAAAAAGGCCTGGAGGTAGGAAAAATTACAGTTACATTGTATCATAGTCATGTAGAGAGTCCGAATTCAGATAGCGGATTATAACGCATACCCAGGAGCAGATATAGACTCAGATCACTATTTAGTATTAAGAGACTAGTAGGAAGAATCGATGTTCAGGGAAGTGGGATACGGAAGTACCAAGGAATGAAGAGATATCCATGAGGATGAGGATGCAGATACTGCGCTAATGAATAGCTCAGTGGGCAGTTCAGTTGAAGAGAAATGGGTATCCCTAAGAAGGGTAATCGCAGAATCTGGAAAGAATCTGGAAATAAGTTGGTCGACGAAACGAGGAAGTGCAGAAATATCCAGTGAGATTGAGGAATACAGAAGTCCTTTAGGAATTTAAAAAAAAAATTGAAGTGCAAGGAAATCAGAAAATAAATGACTGTTGACAAACTGCCTGTTGGCTTCTGTTTTGGGTTCTTCGGTCGACGTTTGTCTGATGACTTTCTGACGTTTTGTCAGCACGAGTCACTGGCATTGTCAGAGCTTCACCTTTGATGGTGATGGGACTGGAGGGGAGCTCGCGGCCGCAGACTATATCTACCTCTCCCGCCAACGATCAAGGACTTCTCTGCTGTCATTTCCGGTGGGGTTGTGTCGTGCTACATGCGTCATTCGCTGCAGCACGGGAATCCAGGATCCGTTCTCTATAGCCAGAACTTCCGTTTCGGCGAATTTTACTATATGGTCTCACACAGCACGTGCTCTGCCACGACAGATTTCTCCACCTGCCCCAACCTCCAATGTCGCTGATTTCCTGCGATACACTTTCCCGCATGTGCATGGTATGTGGTATATTCCCGACATTGCAAGTGGATCCCTTTCCTTCTTTACCGATCAGACCTAGTCTTTGATCTTCTTTCTCGGTTTGTAAATAGTCTTCATGCCGTGTTTGCGCAATATAGGTCGATCCTGTCCGTCACACTCGGAATGTGTGGTGGAAAAGCAGTATCCAACATTCCTTTCTCTGATGTGTCACTTCTCGGAGTGTTTGATCTGTTACACTGACGAACAGAATCGGCCGTATATTGCGCAGACACAGAGTGCAGTCTATTTACAAACCGACAAAGAAGATCAAAGAGTGTCTCAGTTCGGAAAAGGACAAGAGGAACCCACATGATATGTCGGGCTTTGGCAATGAGAGCTCTCGTGCTGGCAAAACGTCAGGAAAATCGTCAGACAAACGTCGGCCGAAGATCCCGAGACAGAAGCCAAGAGGCAGTTTCTCAAAAAGGGGCCACGAAAGCCTTAACAATTTTGAAATGACTGTTGGAAAGACTGACTCAACATATAGAGACGTCAAGAAAACCTTCGGCGCAAGTAAAAACAAGGGCGGTAACATATAGAGTGTAATGCGAATTCCACAGTTAAATGCAGAGGAGAGAGAGTATGGGTGGAAAGAGTACACTGAAGGCCCCTATGAGGGGGTGGACTTGTCTGATGAAATGAGAGAGAAAGAAACAGGAGTCGACAGGGATGAGATTTGGGATCTGGTATTAGAATCACAATTTAAAAGAGCTTCGGACGACTTAAGATAAAATGAGAGAAAAGGGGTGGTTAACATTCCGTTGGAATTTCTAGAATCATTGGAGAAGTGGCAACAGGACGACTATTCACGTTGTTGTGTAGAATTTATGAGACTGGCGATAGACCATCAGACTTTCGGAAAAACATCACCCACACAATTAGGAAGATAGCAAGAGCTGACAAGTGCGAGAATTATCGCACAGTCAGTTTAACAGCTCTTGCCTGCAGCTGCTGTTAAGTATTACACACAGAAGAATGGAAGAGAAAATTGAGGATGTCAGATGACGATCAGTTTGACTTTAGGAAAGGCAAAGGTGCTAGAGAGGAAGCAAGACTGAAGACAAAATCAACATATCTGGAAAAAGCGTTCGACAATGTAAAATGGTGCAAGATGCAAACTCTAGAGAAAAACCTATAAAATAAATAAAATAAAAAATATTATTTAAATATTAATTTTTCTATCTGTATGATGGTGATTGTGATTGTAATTGTAATTAATATTTGCTTATCTGGAACGTGGACGTTTAATTATTCGGTATCAGACGCTTGACAATGGCTTTTTCGTAAAGGCAATGTTACTCGTAGTTGACCGTGAAATAAAACTGAAATAATCGGACTTCGTAAATAAATCGTTTCCAAAGACTGCTGCGGTAGGTGCGGACTCATAATCTAAATCTCAATATTTCAATAATTTGCCAGCCATGCCAATACGTCGTACAGAGGTGATTGTCTACTAAACATAAAAAAGTTACACAGTTAGTTAAATCAGATATATTCAATGAATAAGCCTACAGTTCATAATCCTACTTACTTTTATAAATATAAATTCTTTACAGAATCGAGTGCCTAGTCTGGTTGCAACTCGCAGTATTCTTCTATAACATGAAATATGGCGGTGTGCCAGACAATAGAATAAAATACGTGCTTCTCGCACCACTTCTACCAGAGCTCTCCCCTTTCTTAATCAAACATAAGAGTAACGTAATTGTGCTTTTGTTTTATCAGCGACACAGCGCTGCAGTTGTGTGCCATAGGCTTTATTTATTTGTCACTGATTATTTATTTAATTAATATTTCGCGTTTCCGAGGAAACTCACGCTCGGCATGCAAATGTGCCTTTATATTGCCCCCTGAATTGCGAGGCGAAAGGACACACCTGCAGGCGAGCAATTCACCTAAAGGCACAAGAAAATCTAAGTTATCTACAACTATTTACATGACTTACATTATACACATTATATACAAAATTTGAATGACGCGGGTGCGCCGTAAAAGTTCTTATGTTGGCAGATAGAGTGCGCGCATGCGCAGAAGCGTCTGTGTGACTGCCGTTATGTCGTACAGTTAGATCACGCGGCACAGTATTGAGGAGGAGGAGATTAGTGTTTAACGTCCCGTCGACAACGAGGTCATTAGAGACGGAGCGCAAGCTCGGGTGAGGGAAGGATGGGGAAGGAAATCGGCCGTGCCCTTTCAAAGGAACCATCCCGGCATTTGCCTGAAGCGATTTAGGGAAATCACGGAAAACCTAAATCAGGATGGCCGGAGACGGGATTGAACCATCGTCCTCCCGAATGCGAGTCCAGTTTGCTAACCACTGCGCCACCTCGCTCGGTACAGTATTGCAGTTCATATTGTTCGTGTGCGCGTGTTTCTCAGTCGTTGCAGAAAGAAAATATTCAACCAAGATTACATATGAAGACTACATTCTATGACAGGTAACTTAGTTTTAAATTTACAATATTTGTTATAACACAATACAACTTAGATTGTTGAATGTTCTTAGTTACATAGTATTGTTTTGAAATACTTCAAAGAAAAATGTCCATATGTTTCAGGTGCGTTGACCTATACACATCGTGTCGTTATTACAGTTCATATTCATCTGCTGCACAATAATTTTTTTTACAGGTTAGTATCGTCGTGGTAAAGTTTTTTTTTTTTTGATCACAGTAACATCGTTGTATAACAACGTGATTAATACATAAGCGTGTCCATTTCCCATTTCCATTATAGTCGTTGTGATGCAGTTCGTTGTGACTAAAGGCATTGCTCATTACAGATCAGACGTGACCCGTCGAGTAATTGGTCCACGTGCAGTTTTTTTTTTTTTACATTCTGTGGAAGCTTCGTTGCAGAACCTCGGACGGCACATAGCTGGCGTCGATCCTTGGACAGTCCAGGTAAGAGTGTCCGTCACATTTCGAGAACATTTCATTCCCTGAAGTTCCAACCAAAATTCTTCCACCCGTCGTGTTGTTTTCTGGACAGGCACTTTGTGTCCATTTAATCCAGTTAACATCTTGAAGTTAGGTACTGTAGTAATGTCGCTAGACGATGCAGGAATTATGCACTTCACATTTTCAGTTTTTTTTTTTTTTTTTTTTTTTTTTTTTTTTTGCTGAATATAGCTCACCTAAATGTTCGTAGTTATTAATCAAAGAAATCATTCATCGCGTTTACATAGATACACTGCATAATGAATGGCATTAACCGTTTCTTTCACATAGGTTTCTGCGTAGTTGCAGAGTTAGTAATGTTCGTTAATGTCCGTGAACAGAGGTTCACTATGCAATGTCTTTTTGGCACTCGTTTTGTTCAAATTTTTTACATAGTAACAGTTACATGATACATCAGTTAAAAAAATAAGTAATTATACATACACACGTCACATATTTTCTTAGCATAAACATAATACAGTTGCACATAAACATATTTGCATCATCATTACATAGCTACAGGTTATTACATTGTGTCACGTGATGTCATCTGAAATTAAGATAGGTTAGACACAACATTCATTACATCAGTAGGCAAGACCAGGCGTTTTCACTACTCAATAAATATTCAAAATAGTAAGAGAGAAAAAATGTTCGATTCCTCGCGTTTTGTGCGTGTGTGTAGAGTGTCTGTGTGGCCTTGACTACTGATAGATGCTTTTCGTGTTGAGAGATGTGCGTCTAATCTATTTCTCAAAGTAAAAGATCGCTTCACAGATGACGTCTGTCGGTTCGTCAGGTGTCATACCAAGTCATGGTACCTACAATAACAAATGTTCCGTGAAAAATTAATATATCATTCACTGCTACGTAATCATAAATTTTATTTTGATATTCCGTCTTCCAGGTGGTGGCGCGCGCTGAAAGAAGAGTTCTTCTGCCTTCAACTGCGACTCTGGAACGCTGAAATGAAAATTTCTACACCACTTATTATCTGTGTTGTAACAACAGAGTTTTTCGAGTTGCTTAGCAATATTTTGATGGGTATGACTTTGACATTATTCAGCATGAAATGCTCTAAGATCTCGGTGTGCGTATAGCCCAATAATTTTGTTAGTTCTACGATGTTGTAACAGATACGCACCAGGATGCGGTATGTTAACAATTATATAAGGTCCTTCATATAGCAGACGCCACTTAGCGTTGCGTCGTTTGAGTGCTACAGATTTATGATGAGTACGAAGTAGTACAAGCATTCCTACCTCGAATTTTTGTTTTCTTTTTATTATGTTTCTGTGATGTTTGTTTCGTATCTGTGCGTGATGTGTCAGCGTAGTCAATACTTCTTTTATTTTTTGTTCAGGTGTGATTTCCTTGTCTGACAACTTAGGTAATGGTTCTATCCACTGATCGTTCTGTTTGCAATTGAACATGATCTCGTTAGGTGTGTAATTTGTATCATAAATATTTAAGTTATTGTGTACGTCTTCGAAAAGACTTAGGTAGGACACCCAATTAGTATGTTTTGATGAAATATAGGTCCTCATGAATCGATTTAATTCTCGGAAAAGTCTCTCAGTCGCGTTACATTGTGGACTAAACCTCGAAATAAATATACTTTTAATGTTATTGTCCTTCAAGAAATTTCTCCACTTGTACCCAGAGTAATATGCTGCATTATCTGACAGAATTGCTTTAGGTTTTCCCACGTGCGTCAGGTAATCACTTGAGAATCTTCGTATTATAGCACTTGCAGTGGCGGATTTTAAAGCATAAAGTTTGACATGTTTAGAAAATATATCGTAAAAAGCTAAGATATATTTGACGCCTCCAGAGCTTGCTGGATGCGGTCCACTGATGTCAGTACACAGAATTTCCAGGGGTTTACTAGGTAAAATAGAATGTAAATCTGTTTTTGTGGATAAATTCTGAGGTTTTGATTTTTGACATATGACACATGTTTTCAGTTCCCTGTAAATTTTTCTTCTCATATTGCTAAAATAACAGTATGTGCTGAGCTTTGCCAAACACTTTTTCGTCCCATAATGACCCCAAACTAAGTGTGTGTGCCAAATTAGATTACGTTCAGACTCTTTGGGAATGCATACACACCAGTTAGTAGCATTTGGATGTCGGCGGTAAAATAACACATCATTGTGTAACTTGTAATACTTAGTCGAAGGATGATTGTGTTTTTCTACCAGTAATGTTATTATCTTATACCAGTGAGGGTCAGATTTTTGTAATTTAGCCATGTTTCTGCACATATCAATATAATATTGGTGATACTGCTTGTCTTGCATTAAGAGAATCCTGTAGTCATTTATATTTTCTAAGTCACTGTTGGTATCATTCATACCTTGTGGAAGTCTAGACAAAGCGTCTGCAATGGTGTTGTCCTTACCTTTTATGTACTTAATTTCAAAAGAGTAGTTCTGAAGTGTAACTGCCCATCGTGATAGTCTAGGATGTACAAGTTTACAAGTTAACAAAAATGTCAGGGCCTGGTGATCGGTGTAAATTACTGTATGTTTTCCAAATAAATAATAATTGAATTTCTTGAATGCCCATACTATGGAAAGTGTTTCTAACTCAGTAGTGGAGTATGTACGCTCACATTCAGTTAGAGTACGACTTGCAAACCCAATAATTCTTATCTGTTCCTTTTCTTTATTCTTTACAACTTGAAATAAGCAACATCCCAAGCCAGTTCGTGAAGCGTCACAAGTCATACAAAAGTCTAAATTGAAATCTGGATGGCTCAATAAGTTTGCACCCACTAAAGCATGTTTAATTGTATTAAAGTCATTCTGGCACTGTTCCGACCAGATCCAAACTTGATTCTTTCTGAGTAGATTTAGCAGATGTTTACTGTTCAAAAGTGGTTGTGGCAAAAAACGTCTGAAAAATGAACATAGCCCAAGGAATGATTTTAACTGCTTTTTAGTACGAGGGCTAGGAAAGTTTCTGATAGCATCTAATTTACTGGGATTCGGACGTATGCCCTGCGAATTAATGATATGTCCTAAATACTTTATCTCACTGCAACCAAACTTTGATTTTCTAAGATTGGCTGTGACTCCAGCTTGTGCAAATTTTTCTAAAATTCTTTGAAGTGTGTCAACGTGTTCCTTCCAAGACTGTGTAGCTATCAGTATATCATCTACATAGTGTGTGACTGTCTCAACTAAATCGTCGCCAAGCACGGTATCCAGGGCTGTAATGAATACCCCAGAGCTCACATTCAGTCCGAAAGGTAGAACACAAAACTGATAGGTTCGCCCCCCGAACATAAATGCAGTATATTTCCGTGAATCAGGAGTGATACCCACCTGCCAAAACGAATTAGCGAGATCTATTGTGGAAAAATATTTTGCATCTAGAAATTTCTGTAATTGCTCTTCTAAATTTTCGGGTTTTGTGTGAACCGGTAAAATTATTACATTAATTGCTCGTGCGTCTAACACTAACCTAATGCTTCCATTTGATTTTTTGACAACAAGTAGAGGACTACAATAAGGTGAGGTGGATGGTTCAATGACCTTCCAGTCTAACATTTGCTTTAATTCTTGCCACACAGCAGGTCGTTGAGATAACGGTACGTTATATGTCTTGTGGTAGAAGATCTTGTGAGGCTTAACTTCAATCTTGTACACATACGTGTTGATAACACCTAATCGTTTGGTAAAAACTTGTAAATATTTGGATAACACTTCCTGTAGTTTTTTACGTTCATGTACACTGAGAGCTGTAGCTTCACTTATCTTATGATCAAGCAATGTTTTCAAGTCCATTAGCTCTGTGTCAGATGAGTGTGTTTGCATATCTTGAATGTCATTGTCAAGTACTAACTGAACCTTGTACCCTGTACAGTGTTTGTCATGCTTTAGAGTTCTCCTGTCCAAATCAATAATAATTACACTGCCTTTATCATTTAAAATACATTTACCTTTGGAGAAGTCTATAATAGAGTCCTTCTCGCTCATAATATCTATTCCTAATATGCAATTTGTCGCAAGGTTTTGTACAACCAGGAATGGCCATTGTACGGTTCCATTACCTATTTTAATGTTTACAAAAACTTGCTTCGTAACCCTACATGACTTATTACCTAGTGCAGTAGTTATTTTACAGTTTTGGGCAGGAAACTCAGGCACAGGTTCCAATTCACACATCTTTTTATAGAAATTAAAAGACAAAACGCTCACAGCTGCACCTGTATCTAGGATAATAGTAGTTGGAATCCCACCTACTACACCAGTAGTAGATGCTAAAACAATTTCATTTGTGTTTGAACGACATTGTGTACTGTCTTGTAAAAGTTCATCTGATATATTGTTATTGTAGTTGTATCTTATAAATAAAACAGGTAATTTTTGTTTAGAATTATTCGGCATATCATTATTCTGTTGTTCAAGTGTGGTGTCAAATAACTGATTAACATTGCAGTCGCCCCGCAAGAATTCTTCAGCCACGACCTGGGGCATAGAAGTGACTGTTTCTAGTTTGTTGGATTAGCATTTGTACTAGGTACTGACACAGATTGAGGTTGTGCATCAGGTGTCATTTCTATTATATTCACATTCGGATATTGCCTATTATGATCTCCAAACTTTTGCGGTTGTTGTTGCTGTTGCGCATTATAACTTACCTGTCGGTCGTAAGGTATGTTCCAATTTTGTCCTGGTGGCTGCTGTGGTAAAGCAGAGTTTGAATGGAAGTACTGATCGTTACGAGTCCAACCTTGATGCTGTCTTGGCTCGTAGTTATTATTATTTCTATTTCTGTTTGTGTTTTTGTTGTTGCCTTTGTATCCGTTGTTACCGTTGTAGTTATTACCGCGGTGCCTTTTGTATGGATTGCCGCATGAAGTGTTATTACTGTTGTAACTATTGTTTGTATTGGAATACGCGTGTTGATTTTGATTTTCGTATTGAAACGGCATGTGAGTTTGCTGTTTTTGCTGTACCGCGTATCCAACTGTGGGCGCTCCAGAATTGAGTTGGCAAGCGTGCATGTTTTGCATACCACTAGTGTAAACATTGTGGCTGCTGTTTTGCCGCGCGAAGCGCTGATCTTCAAGTAACATGTCAACCGAATCTAAGGCTGTTAAAAAATAATCTGAATCGTCATCCGGGATATGTAGGAGTTTTTCTTTAATGTTGAAAGGCAATTTGGCCTTCAACGCACGGAGTATATCACGCGTTGCGACTGGTTCGTCTAAAAAGTGTCCCATGTTCAAGTATTTTTCAAAATATCTGCGTAAGTTGCCATTTTTACTGTTAAAAGTTTCAGGTTCTAAAATTTGTCTTCTGAGTCGCTCCTGGACGGATTGCGACCAGAATTTGTTCAGAAAAGCACGCTCAAACTCACTGTACGTGGTACATACGTCAGCTTGACTGTATGCCCAGACAGCTGCATCGCCTTGGATGTAACCGACAATATATGAAATCTTTTTCCGGTCACTCCAAGTGCGTGGAAATGCGTTACTAAAAGATTTAAGAAAAATCACCGGATGAATGGTTCGTTTTTCTGGGATAAAAATCTGAAATTGCCTGTGTTTCATTAAGCTTTCTTCTTCCTTCGTATTGTGATATGGATTTATTCCACTGTAATTACTGGTATGTTCAGCTGGCGAGTAATTACGATAATGTTGCTGTGGTTTACCATGATAATAGCTTGTGTTTGTGTTTGCACATCGTGGTATGTGTTGTAGTCGTGGTGTGTTTTGTTCTTGTGTGTTTGTCGTGTGCGGTATGTGTGTGTCATACTCGAATGTATATTGGTTCCTGAACTGTGCATTTTGACTGATATTTTCGTTACATTCAGACTGTGGTCGATCGGTGAATTGTCTCATGGGTGCAGTGACGGATTGTACTGCGTCACTGATCAGCTGTTTGTTATTAGTAATGTATTGCGCTACGGAGTCGTGCACAATTGTTGGTAAATTTTCACGTAAGCATCTATCAAAATGTTTGTCTTTGTTCACTACCCAATCATGAAATTCTTTATTAATATTTTGAAAATGAGCTGTGGCATCAGATTGTAAGATGTCAGTCAGGTGTTGTTCAACATTGTCAAATTTATTCTGTACGTCAGTAATTCGTTTTTCAAGGTTGTCACGTACTGAAGGATATGTTTGAATTTGTTCAGTAAGAACTTCACACGTGACATTAAGGTTTTTTACTTGTGTCTGTAAAAGTGCTACGTCAGTTGTAGTCTTTTCTTGTCTCGTATTAAGCTGGGAAAATTTAGTACTGAGTTCAGTCATCTGTTTGGTCAGTGTGGCCTCTATAAGTTCCACACGTTTACATAAAGTGTCATTACCTGTCTAGAGTGCTATGAGGTCAGATTTAATTGCGTCATTTTGTGTCTGTAAGGTTGCCATGTTTTCGGCGTTTTGTTTCATTAGCATTTGTAACATGTCGGCAATGTTTACTGTTTGCAAGGTCTGTGCCCCCGTCGCGTCATTAGACGTGACGTCATGCATCAACATGGGCTCTGACTGAGACTTTGAAATTTTTGTAGTGGACGGCCTATTGCCAAAATTTCCGTCAACACTTGCGTCAATGTTTGATAAATCGTCACTACCGGTTGCTGTCGTAAAGTAATTTTCTAACATTTGTCTCTCGTCCGAGTCGGATTGCGTCTGAATAGTACGTCTTTGCTGTTCCATTTTTGCGTATTGATTTCTAGTTATTACCATGCCACACGTGATATATGTTTCAAGAAAATATTTGACACTGATTTTAAAATAAAATGCAGTTGAGCATGAATCGCTCGTAGCAACAATGGCTGTCTGTTAATTTAAAAATATAAACTGAATTTGAGATTATTGGTAATGGCTGCTGTCCATGTTACTACGTATCGTACAGAAGTCGGCCATATTGTACACTCGTGTATTGGTATTGTTGCATACGTTATTGTTTAAGGAAAAGTACTGAGAATGAGATTTATCACTGAAAACTGTTATGCACGAAAGAAACACTACAGAATCTACTGAAAAGCTAATACACTGAATTATACGTCTGGTCAAGCCTGGTAATGCAAAGATGCTGCGTCTTACCTTATTTTGCTGGAAGTTTCATTGCGTCTTCCCGCAAAATTTTAGAATTGGAAAATATCTTCAGATTTTTTTTTTTTTTTTATCTCTCATACATTCACGTCCAGGTCCAGAAAGTTGATTTTTCACATGAAACAAAGAGAACAATGTAACAAATGACAAAATAACAAGTCCGACACGCAGTCGCCAATATAAAATAAATAAAATAAAAAATATTATTTAAATATTAATTTTTCTATCTGTATGATGGTGATTGTGATTGTAATTGTAATTAATATTTGCTTATCTGGAACGTGGACGTTTAATTATTCGGTATCAGACGCTTGACAATGGCTTTCTCGTAAAGGCAATGTTACTCGTAGTTGACCGTGAAATAAAACTGAAATAATCGGACTTCGTAAATAAATCGTTTCCAAAGACTGCTGCGGTAGGTGCGGACTCATAATCTAAATCTCAATATTTCAATAATTTGCCAGCCATGCCAATACGTCGTACAGAGGTGATTGTCTACTAAACATAAAAAAGTTACACAGTTAGTTAAGTCAGATATATTCAATGAATAAGCCTACAGTTCATAATCCTACTTACTTTTATAAATATAAATTCTTTACAGAATCGAGTGCCTAGCCTGGTTGCAACTCGCAGTATTCTTCTATAACATGAAATATGGCGGTGTGCCAGACAATAGAATAAAATACGTGCTTCTCGCACCACTTCTACCAGAGCTCTCCCCTTTCTTAATCAAACATAAGAGTAACGTAATTGTGCTTTTGTTTTATCAGCGACACAGCGCTGCAGTTGTGTGCCATAGGCTTTATTTATTTGTCACTGATTATTTATTTAATTAATATTTCGCGTTTCCGAGGAAACTCACGCTCGGCATGCAAATGTGCCTTTATAAACCGACAACGTACAGTATGTGGAACAGGAATTCTACTGTTTTATGCAGAGGAGGAAGACGATAGGTGGAAAGCGTACATTGAAGGCACCTATGAAGAGGAAGATTTGTCTGATGTGATAGAAGAAGAAACAGGAGCCGACTTAGAAGAGATGAGGGATCCAGTATTAGAATCATAAGTTAAGAGACGTTTAGAGGACTTAAGAGCAAATAAGAGCCGCGCGGGATTAGCCGAGCGGTCTCGGACGGTGCAGTCATGGACTGTGCGTCTGATCCCGGCGGAGGTTCGAATCCTCCCACGGGCATGGGTGTGTGTATTTGTCCTTAGGATAATTTAGGTTAAGTAGTGTGTAAGCTTAGGGACTAATGACCTTAGCAGTTAAGTCCCATAAGATTTCACACACCTTTGAACATTTTGAGCAAATAAGGGAGAAGGGATAGATAAGATTCCAGTTTTTAAAATGATTGGGGGAAGTGGCAACAAAACATTCAACATTCAAGTTGGTGTGTAGAATGTATGAGTCTGGTGACATACAATTCCGAAGACTGCAAGAGCTGATAAGTGCGAGAATTATCGCACAATCAGCTCATATATCCAAGTTGCTGACAAGAATTATATACCAGAGAATGGAAAAGAAAATTGAGGATGTGTCAGATGACGAACAATTTGACTTTAGCAAAGGTAAAGGCACCACAGAGGCCATTCTGACGTTGCGGTTCATAATGGAAGCCAGACTAAAGAAAAATCAAGACACGTATAGGATCTGTCAACTTGGGAAAAGCATTCGACAATATAAAGTGGTGCAAGATATTTGAAATTCTAAGAAAAAATGACGTAAGCTATAGGGAGAGACCATAATACACAATATGCACAAAATACAAGAGCGAATAATAGAAGTGGAGACCAACAACGAAGAGCTCAGATTAAGAAGTGTGTAAGAGAGAGATGTAGTCTTTCACATCGCGTATTTAATTTGTATATCGGAAAAGCAATGATGGAAATCAAAGAAATGTTCAGAAGTGGGATTAAAATTCAAGATGAAATAATGTCGGTGATACGATGCGCTCATGACATTGGTATCCTGAGCGCAAGCTAAGAAGAATTACAGATCTTCTGAATGGAATGAACATTCTAGTGAGTGCAGAATATGGGTTAAGAGTAGATCAAAGAAATATCAAAATAATGAGAAGTAGCAGAAATGAGAACTACGAGGAATTTAACATCAGGATTGACGGTGACGAAGTAGATGAAGTTAAGGTACCCTGCTACCTTAGCAACGAAATAACCAATGACGGACGGAGCAAGGAGGACATCGAAAACGAACTAACAACGGCAAAAAGGACATTCCTGGACAAGAGATGTCTATTACTATCAAACATAGGAACATAGGCCTTAATTTGAGAAAGAAATTTGGAGTACAGCAGTATATGTTGGTGAAACATGTACTGTGGGAAAACCTGGAAAAGAAGATAATGGAAGCACTTGAGATGTTGTGCTACAGACAACAGTTGAAAATTAGATGGACTGATAAGGTGAAGATTGAGGAGGTTGTGCGAAGAACCGGAGAGGAAAGGAATATACGGAAAACACTGACAATAAGAAGGGACAGGATGCTAGGACATCTGTTAGGACATGTGGGAATGACTTCCATGGTACTAGAGGGAACTGTAGAGGCCAAAAACTGTAGAGGAAGACAGAGATTTGAATATATCCAGTAGATAACTGAGGACGTAGTTTGCAGATGCTACTCTGATTTGAAGATTTTGGCACAGGAGAGGAATTCATGGCGGGTCCATTAAAGCATTCAGATGACTGATGACTCAAAAAAAAATGGAGTTGTAATATGCGGTTCTATCTTTCGCCCTTATTGTTCAACTGTTCAAACTATACATCGAAAAGCGATGACGGAAATAAAAGAAAGTATACAAGCGCGATTAAAATTCAAGATGAAAGCGTATCAGTGATATCAGTGATATTGTTATCCTCAGTGAGAGAGAAGAAGAGTTACAGGATGTGTTGCATGGAACAGCCTCATGAGTACAGAATGTGGACTGAGAGTAAATGGAAGAAAGTAATGAGAAGTAGCAGAAATATGCATAGCGAGAATTTTAACATCAGAATTGGGGAACAAGAAATAGGAGAAGTTAAGGATTTCTGCTACCTAGGCAGGACAAAACAATGAGGACATAATAAGCAGACTAGCACAGTCAAAGAGGGCGTTCCTGCCCAGAAGAAGTCTGTTAGTATCAAACATATGCTTTAATTGAGGAAGAAATTACTGAGAATGTATGTTTGGAATGGATGTGTGGTAATGAATTACAGGCTATGGGTAATCCGGAAGACAAGACAATCATAGCATTTGAGATATTGTGCTACTGTAAGATGTTTGGTGGATAGATAAGGTAAGGAGTGAGAGTTTCTCCGCAGAATCGGCGAAGAAATGAACATATGGAAAACTCTGGTAAGAAGAAGGGACAGTATGAAGTGACATGCGTTTTGACAGCAGAGAATAACCGCTACGGAACTGGTGGGGGAGCTGTAGAGAGTAAAAACTGTGGAAGAAAACAGAGCTTTGAATACATCCAGCAAACAATTGAGCACGTTTGGGACAAAAGTAACCCTTTTTAGATGAACAGGTTGGCACAGGAGTGGAATTCGTGGAGTGCGATTGAAATCAGCCAAAAGACTGATTAAGAAACCACGTCTGGCATATCAAGTGGAACGATTTTTTAATAGTTGGCTCCCCCAGATATCTCAACAAACCTAACCGATTTTCCCCTTTTCCTGGGGCCTTGTTTCGACTTAGGTCTTACAGTGCTCTGTAAAATTCTCCTAGAAGTATCATATCTCCCACCTATTCTACATTTACTTTCTCTTCTGCCAGATGCACTAGCTGAATTGTCGTATTTTATCGTTTCGTCGGTTAAATTCATTATCTTGTTTGTTGACTTTGGGTTATTACAGGATCTTCTCCTTTTCCCCGTTTAATTCTCCACTGCTTTCACAATTTCATCTTTCTGAGCCATCCATTTATCACTTAATGTCTTTGTTTCCTAATTTTTGAGAAATAGTTTCCTAAGGTTTCCTCCGAAATTCTCAACAAATTCTGGGTCTTCCAGTTTATCGACTCCCAACTACATTATTTCCTATCTTTCTGCAATTTCTTCAGTTTTATTCTGCGGTTGATAATATAAGTGCTGAGCCCAGATCTGTTCTGTAAATGTTTTGAGTTTAAAATTTGCTTTAGAAACCACTGTATTGCCATCAAATGACCTTCTCCTTGACTTACTTTCCTTCGTTTCAATTTATCCTACTGTTTTCTTTTCTCTTCCTTTTCATAATTTCTGATTCGAGTCACAAATCACAATTAAATTTTCGACTCCCGTAATAAACACGGTGTTATCTTCCGTCCTACAGTCTTTCAGTATCTCTGTTGAGCTAGTAGACATTCAATATTCCGTGGCTGATGTTGGCATTGTATCTACCTTAGCTACGATAATACGCCCACTATCTTGTTCCTAGTTGTTTATCGTCACTCCAATTTTTCCTTCATTGTGTTCCTACTCCTGCTTTACCCTTATTTGATATTATGTTGATAATCTTGTATTGGGAAGACAATGAGTCCTGATCAGCCTGCCCCCGCAATTCATTACTCCCCACTGTATCTAACTTTAACCTACTTATTTATCTTACTTCCCAGGTTAACGAATCTTACTGCAGTGAAAACTATTATTTGCGGGAAAGTGTTCCCTGGCTGTGAGACGTGTACATTCTTTTAAACCATTTATTTCGCTAAATAACTGAAATACCCACTCGAAGAGGGTGTGTACCCAGTTTCCAGTAATGAACAGACAATTATCCCACAAAATGTCAATGACCCTCTAAACAAAATTAGACTTTAGCGTGATTCGTAAAAATGAAATTTGAAAGTAGGAAATTAGCCTTACGTATTTACAATTTTCATAACACAAGTCTGACGGACTGAGACTGGTCAAACTACAGCTTCAGCACTCTCAACTTAATGTACTTAAATGATTAAACTAACTTTCCGCTCAAGTTTCTCAACCTACACAAGTTACAGTTTCAAAACGTAAGTGCTAGTCAAGTGCCAACTTCAATTACGATTTCAGTAAACTCCAGGGTTCATATCAGAGTTATCCTCTGCTTAATACAGCTAACGGTTAATACCACAGTTTTAAGAAGAAACAGTACACTGCCAAGCACGTCCAGATAACGCATGTATAAAGAATAGTCAATACAAAATACCAACAGCCCACAATAAATCTCGCAAATGATCATTTACTGCCAAAGGGGAGAGCAACAAGACGTGTCAAACAAAATGACGCTATGCTCAATTGCTCGACAAGTCAATGTGCAACTGACAGGATCTGTGCCACTTTAAGTACCAATAGCACACATGAACTCAGAGCTCAGGACCACTACTGGACAGCCGTCTGTGTGCAGAGTATAAGTCTCGCAATCAACTTCCCATGCCTACAGCCCTGAGCGACGATGGAGGGCGTAGCACAGGGCCGGCCACAAATTCTGCACGCGTGCGGTGCTCCTGCACATGTGCAACTTCCGGGTCACAGCGTGCACGCCGCAGCCGTCAGCGTTCATGTAGTGCATGTTTCTACGCACAGATGTCGCTCCTCTGTTACAAAAAGTGGGTTATCGACACCTCGTGTGTATATCACAAACTGGGCTGTAAGATCTGTTGGTTCGTCGAGCGCAACAGAGAAACAACAAAGCATTTAGCCTTATTTATTAGCTGCCTGTACAGATCGCCGGCCATAGCACTGATACGTCTTGTCACTGTTTGTTTGGATAGACTGATTTCTCGAAACCTGCTAACGTTCGTGGGACACACGAGTTCTGCAGCATCATTCAGACACCCTTTCACAAACTCCCCTACGGAAAAGGGTTTCCCAGATTGTGCAATTCTTAATGCGATTTTAAAACTTGCTCGCAGTGAAGATTTAGTGTGGTTGTCACTCTGTAGTACATTGTATAGCGTACAGTAAAACAGAGGTAAATGTAACACAAGAATCTAAGAGTTCAAGAAGTATCAGTTACTTTGACATACAGTAAAATCGAGTTGATGTGTCTCATCCATTTTCTGAAGGACATTTAATTTTGCTTGCCGTTCTTCACTGTTGAGTACAATTCACTCGTCTTTGTGATATGTATTGTAATGTCTTTCAATTGAAAACTTACGCTGGACGCCTATTATTCGGCGGCACAGCAAACACTGTGAGTTTTCACCAACGGCTACAAAAAAGAATTGCAGTTCCCAGTCATTTTTAAACGACTGTGAACATAGATCTCCCGTCCTTTGCTTTTTCACACTACTTGCCATTTCTCAGTACTTCTCTGCTAAGGTTACGGTCACCAGGGGTAAACGAGACTGGATATGTTGGCCTCTTGCTTGTACCACAGGGAAGTGAAGCCGCCGCCGTTCATTTAGGACACATATCTAATAACAGATGTCGCTGTCGCCCGCTGTCGCACACGTGCGCACATGTGCAGCACTTCCGCACGTCAGCACACTGTGCAGCGATTGGCCGGCCCTGGCGTAGCAGAACCCCAAGTCGTTACGGCGGCCCAGTTGTTCGCTCTGACGACGCACTCTTCCTTCGCTTCAGCCGGCAGTGGGAGTTTCAAATGGTCACGCTAGTGGCGACGGCTAGTACTGTCACAATTAAATTTCATGCTGCGATCCGTAGATGTGTACACCTCCCTTTGCAGCACCCTCACGGATATCCGAATAAAGGTCTATTTTAGTCCCATAATATTTTTGCCAAGGGCTTCTCATCGTCACGAAGCCCTACAATAAACCTGTTCGTCCTCAAATATTTACATGGGGGGGTAAGACTAAAATAACCATATAAATTGATCAGTTTCGCGAAATGTCATTCCACAAGAACTCAATTTTATAGGTGACACAAAAAACTTACTGCATCACGGAAAACTGATGGTTATCAACTCAGTCTGTAACAACAACGACGTTGTACTATTGTACATATAAATAATATTTTTTTCCATCTGATTTTTCGATAAATTAGTGTAATCGATGTTCTGATTTCAATTTTTTTTTTTTTTGTTTCATGTCATTGTGTTAAGAATACCGTAAACGACTTTCAATGTGAATAGTAATGTTTATGTCAAATGACAAGCAATATTGTAATAGAATTGAAAGGTAACAAATGTTGAAACTGTTGTAACATGTTTAAAATTGTAACTGTGCGTCTGGTCCATACGTAGGCAATGTATTAGGATATGTAGAATGCAAAACCTCGGGTGAATACCCTGTCTGTAAGGGAGCGGTAAAAGGTGGATGGCAGGCGAGCGCGGAAAAATACGCACGGGCGCTGTACGGCATAACGGGCTCAGCAGTAGTAGTCGGAGTTGGGCATTGGTCTGAGCAACACGTTCTGGATCGAGGAGGCTCTCCTGGAAGACGTGGTTTCATTGAGCCTCGGATGTGCCTACGCCCATACAGCATGGCAAAATTCCATACGTACTAAATGAAAAAGTATTGTGACGCAATGAAGAAATAAAGTGCCGATATGTCAAGAGCCATTGCTGTGGTTGTATGTGTGCTCTGTGCCTCGCCATCTCGCCGCCTGCCAACCGCCACATTCGTATAGACCAGTGTTAATTTTGTTCCATACTGTTCAATAACAACTTAAATTTTACCACAACTGTCCTATTATTTAATTATCCTCACAACTAACCTACATAGGGTGCTTTCCAAATGTTGTGCAATCCGAGTGTCCCGAAATGAAAAATTAAAGTTTGTGTTAATAATAATTACTTGCAGACCTAGCTATGTTAGAATGATGTTTAAAGAACTGTTTTGTTAATGAATCAATAGATGAACAACGAAGGTCTGACAAAGTTGGAAGATAATTTTGGTATTGATTTATTAATGGAGTTTAATTATTTCGAGACCGATATAATGGTATTTAAATGAGCAGGAAATAAGATGAAAAGAGTAGTAATTCATATATTGGAAATCTTGAACACAAAATGATTTCAGTAATCAAATTTTTTAATACAGTGATCATAACAGTTTCAGGGTCTCCCTCCCCCCTTTTTTTATTCGTTTGAATTCTGAAGTGTTCTAAACTGATTTGACTAGCAAAGTTAAAGTCAATATAAAAACTAAAATTTATCAGTGTTTTATCTTTATCAAAATTGACATTGTGTGTGTGATTCGAAAGTGCTATTTCTAGGGTAACCTATGCCCGATTTTAATCAGATCAGTAGACAGTACGAAGTTTTGTAGTAAACGTTATAGTGCAGTATTGTGTATTTATGGTTTATCCATATCAGTACAGAAAGTGAAATTATCAGTTCAATAGAATTTCTGGTTCTAAAATTTACCATATTATGCAGTGTTACTACTTGTTGTTTTGCACGAATATCTGCCAACTTGTACAGGTAAGAAACTCAGTTAATGCCTAATTAGGCTGGCGACCGTATTATTAACAAGTTGGCAGCATCTTCTGTGTTGTTGTTTCTTGTCCGTCCTGACGTGTAGTTGCATTTCGGACTTGCTTGACGTATCATTGTTATTACAGAGTGGGTGTAAGTCTGATTTGCCTCCATTCAGGTACACGCGGTCAATTTCTATACAAAAACCCTTTCTCATAAGGTGAAGCCCGTCAACTTACCATAGTACAGGCTTTAATAAGTATCGTGTGCCCCGTGCGCGCGTTTCAAGTCCTAAAAGAGCATGAACACTTTGCAATCTGTACTGGATATTCCAAGGTTGGAACAAGTGCCTGCGTAGTAGCGGTGCATGTTCTCGGGAAATATAATCGCTGTGGTTTTCTGTTTGCAGTGTCAACAAAGTGAGGTCATGTTGGATACTGTTACAAAGTCAGAAAGGTCAATAATTCACAGTGTTGTCCGTACAACTACAGGAAATCCTGTTGCTCTCTTCAGGAACCACATGTTAGACTGATCTCTCTATAGATCCCCCTGGGATGCGGTTGCATCTTGGTATGGTTATCTGTATCGTTGAATCATAAACCTTCCCCACAGAAACGAGGACTATGGTTCGTAGGAGGGCATGTAGTGGAGCTAGAAATAATTCCTGATTAGTCCGTATTTGGGCGACAGTCGTTCAGGCTAAGCATTCTACCACTTGTTCAAGAACAGCATCTTGGATGGCTGCAGCTCTGCTTTCTGCTATAATCAGAAACAAATGCGAACTCTCCAGCATTTGTTGGCCCACTTTGAAATATGACATCATACTCGTTGAACGACGGTAGCGGGCCCCTAGGAAGTCTTGACAGCGCGTTTGCGTGTTGTGTTGTAATTCATAGAGATGCACACATAGAAACTCGGCCCATATGTGGAGACCCTAACTTGTTTACGCGTGAAGTTGTGGTTTGGGACCGAAAAAGTGAACACTAATTTTTGAACAGTGGCCAAATGACACTTAATCCCATACAGGAATATATGGAATGTCTTAGCTGTACAATCTCTGGACAGCGTCTCATTTTTCACTATGTGGATAGTTGAGTGGCATTGGTGGTTAGGGTTTGGAAGTGACTGCCATTTGTTCTTTTGGTATGTCACATTAACTGTCGCCCAATACGAGTCCAACAACATTCTCGATACGACCTTTGCTAGCAAGCGTTGTTTCCTCTGTGTGAAACTTATCAAGCGTGGTGATCAATGCTTTATTCAGTGTGAATGCTCTGTCATTTTCTGTAGTCTATTGAAATGTTCTGTAGTCTATTCGAATGGTGTCTTCTTTTCAGACGATTTAATGAGTACGTAATTTCTGTCACGTGGGGAATAAAATTTGGAATAGTAATATATTTTGCCTAAAATGGTTTTAACTTTTCAATATCTCGTTGTTTAGGCAGGTAAACAACTACAACCACGAGCTGTTGCATTGGCTTTTTTCCCTTTTTAGACTGAATATGGTCTAAACACATGACCATATAGAATTTACGCTTCCTTAGATTGAGCTTTAGTACTGTCTGTGCTAATTTCTTGAATAGCGTTCTTAGATTCATGATGTGCTTGTGTCTCTTGTTAACCTATACAGGACGCTGGTGACTGTTCTAAGCCGGCCGGGGTGGCCGAGCGGTTCTAGGCGCTACAGTCTGGAACCGCGCGACCGCTACGGTCGCAGGTTCGAATCCTGCCTCGGACATGGATGTGTGTGATTTCCTTAGGTTAGTTAGGTTTCAGTAGTTCTAAGTTCTAGAGGACTGATGACCTTGGAAGTTAAGTCGCATAGTGCTCAGAGCCATTTTTGACTGTTCTAGATATCAAGTAAATATCGCCAGTGCACTGGGAACACTGAACGTTAGGCGTTTGTAACGATGTAGGTCGAATGGTGTTTTTACCAATATCGTATTGGTAAAAGCTGCAAGTATGCGTCAGCCAAATCTGCTTAGGAAAAACAAGCACCAACTTCTTTAGCGAGTAATTCTAATTCTTCGGAATGGGGTTGGTGACAATGACAAATAACAAAGATTATTTAATAACACTAATGCTGTATATTGTTGACCATATTAATTACTTTTACTAGCCACAGCAGTCTGTGGTGGAGAATGGCTCTTTATTTTCCACTTCCTGACAACAAAAATGAAACACCCAGAAAGGAAGGAGGAAACCAAATAGATTTTCACGGATTGAGACAGTATGCATGCAGTTGCAATGATTACAGAATAGAGTTAAATTTACATAGAACTTGGCCATATGGGTCAACTTAGCGGTATGATGTCACACTTCCTTGGTCTGGATGTACGCACTGATTCGTTGGGGAGGCTGCCATAAAGCCGTTGTCTCCTCTCCTGAGGAAATCTGGCCACAACCGTTGTAACTGGTGCTTCATCTGCTGGATACTCGCGCTGGGAAGTAGTTGACATCAAGCTGGTCCAAAGCATGTTCTGTGAGGGACAGATCTAGGGATCTTGCTGGTCACGGGAGTGTCTCAGCAACATACAGATATAGTGGCACATGCTGTGTGTGAACAAACATTGTTATGTCGAAAACTACACTCCTGGAAAAGGAAAAAAGAACACATTGACACCGGTGTGTCAGACTCACCATACTTGCTCCGGACACTGCGAGAGGGCTGTACAAGCAATGATCACACGCACGGCACAGCGGGCACACCAGGAACCGCGGTGTTGGTCGTCGAATGGCGCTAGCTGCGCAGCATTTGTGCACCGCCGCCGTCAGTGTCAGCCAGTTTGCCGTGGCATACGGAGCTCCATCGCAGTCTTTAACACTGGTAGCATGCCGCGACAGCGTGGACGTGAACCGTATGTGCAGTTGACGGACTTTGAGCGAGGGCGTATAGTGGGCATGCGGGAGGCCGGGTGGACGTACCGCCGAATTGCTCAACACGTGGGACGTGAGGTCTCCACAGTACATCGATGTTGTCGCCAGTGGTCGGCGGAAGGTGCACGTGCCCGTCGACCTGGGACCGGACCGCAGCGACGCACGGATACACGCCAAGACCATAGGATCCTACGCAGTGCCGTAGGGGACCACACCGCCACTTCCCAGCAAATTAGGGACACTGTTGCTCCTGGGGTATCGGCGAGGATCATTCGCAACCGTCTCCATGAAGCTGGGCTACGGTCCCGCACACCGTTAGGCCGTCTTCCGCTCACGCCCCAACATCGTGCAGCCCGCCTCCAGTGGTGTCGCGACAGGCGTGAATGGAGGGACGAATGGAGACGTGTCGTCTTCAGCGATGAGAGTCGCTTCTGCCTTGGTGCCAATGATGGTCGTATGCGTGTTTGGCGCCGTGCAGGTGAGCGCCACAATCAGGACTGCATATGACCGAGGCACACAGGGCCAACACCCGGCATCATGGTGTGGGGAGCGATCTCCTACACTGGCTGTACACCACTGGTGATCGTCGAGGGGACACTGAATAGTGCACGGTACACCCAAACCGTCATCGAACCCATCGTTCTACCATTCCTAGACCGGCAAGGGAACTTGCTGTTCCAACAGGACAATGCACGTCCGCATGTATCCCGTGCCACCCAACGTGCTCTAGAAGGTGTAAGTCAACTACCCTGGCCAGCAAGATCTCCGGATCTGTCCCCCATTGAGCATGTTTGGGACTGGATGAAGCGTCGTCTCACGCGGTCTGCACGTCCAGCACGAACGCTGGTCCAACTGAGGCGCCAGGTGGAAATGGCATGGCAAGCCGTTCCACAGGACTACATCCAGCATCTCTACGATCGTCTCCATGGGAGAATAGCAGCCTGCATTGCTGCGAAAGGTGAATATACACTGTACTAGTGCTGACATTGTGCATGCTCTGTTGCCTGTGTCTATGTGCCTGTGGTTCTGTCAGTGTGATCATGTGATGTATCTGACCCCAGGAATGTGTCAATAAAGTTTCCCCTTCCTGGGACAATGGATTCACGGTGTTCTTATTTCAATTTCCAGGAGTGTAGAATCTTAATACTGTCGCAGGATGTCCGTGGTTTACCGTTGTGCAGTCAGAGTTCTTTCAGTCACTACTATCTACTAACTGAAGTCATACCCAACGGAAAAAAAAAAAATAAAAAATAAAATAAAATAAAATAAAATAAAATAAAATAAAATAAAATAAAAAATGTTCAGATGTGTGTGAAATCTTATGGGACTGAACTGCTAAGGTCATCAGTCCCTAAGCTTACACACTACTTAACCTAAATTATCCTAAGCTTACACACTAGTTAACCTAAATTATCCTAAGGACAGACACACACACCCATGCCCGAGGGAGGACTCGAATCTCCGCCGCGACCAGCCGCACAGTCCATGACTGCAGCGCCTGAGACCGCTCGGCTAATCCCGAGCGGCTACCCAATGGCCCTCCATACCATAACGTCAGGAGAAAAACCGCGGTGTCTCTTCAAAACACTACAAAAATTGAACCTCTCCTCAGGGAGAGGCAATACTCGCCAACGATTCTCATCCGGGATAGTACAGAAGCGCTATTGATCGGTGAACGCAATGCGACGCGGTTTATGAGCAGTCGATGACTCGCGGTCACGGCACCACACGAAACGCAACCGTTTGTATTAAAAAAAGGCAGTATGATCCGTGCACTGCTCGCGTTTATCCCATTTATCGTTTCCCATCTTCTATTACAGTACTGCCGCCTCACTTTCTTATTCCATTTACTGGCGTCATTAACTTCCTGCCTAACTTGCGCGTGGGCGGCAGCAACAACACGTATCGGAAACGGCACCATCTCTGGAGCGACCGATAGTATTTCCGGGTCGTCGTGTGTCTGGCAGTCAGTTCGTGACGGAGCAGCAGTGTAGCCGGGACGCAGCAGCGGTGAAGTCGGGGACGGAGCGCCGCTGAGGCGCCGACAGCCAGTGCTCGCCCACCGCTGGCGACCCACATGAACTGTCCGACGGAGGGAGATTGGAGCGGAACGAGCGTTGGTTGGTCGATTCAACTGGCCGTCTCATCGGTCAACATATATGTGGTCCTGTTACCGTTTCCAGGCCTGGACAGTTGGTCGGTTGGGGTGGAGCAGCGAGGAAATACTCCGCAGCACTTAGTTTGGCCGAGCCCGCTGGCGGCCTCTGCGCAGTGTCAGAGAGTGTGGTGCTGTTCCCATTGCTACGAGGTTCGTGGATCACCGATCCTGGACATGAAATTTGAGTTTTGATTTAATCTACCAGCAAGTGAAGACTGTTCACATTGTGTCGTTTGGAGTTCGTTGTCGGCTGTTGGGATATTCCCGCGAGCAACACCGTGTGTTTTCAAGTTGGCAAATTTTAGCCACCCTCCGGTGGAGTTTAACTGTACTTGGTTATTTGAATTGAAGTGCACCAGCGGAATCTTCTGCCTTGTGACCGTTAACGTTCCGGTTACCTGCCCTGGCCGTTGACGTAAATTCAGTCTATTTTCCTCATCGTGTTGTTGCTGTCGAGCACAGTGTGTAATTTGACAGCTCAATGTATAATTGGTCGTGGGTGCCAGTACCTTCTACATTGTTCCATTGAACTTCGTGCTGTGTGCTGGTTGGGTGAAGCGGATGTTATCTTGTCTGTGGGTCCGTTGACTCTCAGTCGGTTGGGTTGTCGTCGGATCGACAGTGGTTGGGCCGACTGCCTTTCTCACCTAAGCGAGCATTAGTGTTTGAATTCCAGGCCGACCCTAGAAACGTCTGAGCGATCTTGGGTGTACTGCCTTTTTTGTTTGTTGTTGTTGTTTATACTTGTAGGACTTCTAGCCGATTTTTAGATTAAGGTTGTCTTGCCCTTAAGGCGTCAGATGGTTTGGGCCTTCAGCCTAATTTAAGAGTTGTTTTACGTAAAGCCTTTGGCATTTTTAAAATTAATGTTTTTGAGTCTTAAGTGTTGGGCCTCAAGCCGATTTTCAATTTAAGTTGTTTTGCTCTTAAAGTGTCGGATTCTTGGAGCCTTCAGCCGATTTTGTATTTAAGTTGTTTGCTCTTACAGCGTCAGTTTCTTTGGGCCTTCAGCCTAATTAAGGAACTGTTTTAAGATAAGGTTTTACCTTTTAAATTTCTGATGTTAGTTGAGCTTTAATTTATTGGTTTTCATCCGTTTTTAAATTGAAGTGGTCTTGCCCTTAAGGCAGGAGATTTTACGGCGCCTTCAGCCACTAATTAAGTTCCAAAACTAAAGCTGTTATTTTTAAATACTTTTTCTTAGCTTTTGTAATGTTTGATCAAATAATAGGGTTGTATGTTCGAGTGTAACTGACAGCCGCTTATTTTGGCCCCTTTCCACAACTTAAACTACCTGTCCTGTCCTGCGGGTTTATCAAGGCGTCTCACAGTAATTCCATAGTCCGGCTGCTGCTTGCCTACTTATAGTGCAGGGTGAAACATAATGTTGCAGGAAGTCCATTATTTATTCTCGGATGACAGGCGTGGAAGTGAGGAGCATACTATAGGCATGGTGCACAGCACAGCGAGCACCACTTGTGGGGATCACACGTGATCGACCAGAAACTTGGCCAGTCAGCCCTCACAACATCGGGCCATGGGCCGCTGTCACATCCGAATGCCCCAAAAATCTGGATTTTGCACCACTGGACCAGCGGGCCAAATGGAAACCTACAGTGAGAACCACTTCAAATTGTCTAATATACTGACAACGCTGTCTCAGACACTTCGTGCCTCTCACAGTGATCACTCAACACCTGACGCTGTCAATACCGTTACGCCCCTTACAAGACTTGGTAACAAAACTAAACACGAACAAAACGATTGCGCTGTGGTCTTACAAAAATGCAACTCTAATCATTTACATGGTGCGTACGTGTAGGATGTTACATTGACTTACATTGATGTTACATTGATGTTACATTGACTTCCGACTGTGTCTTCTATATGCTCTACTCCTCTAATCAGGCAGTGTATTTTTGACAGCACAACAAGTTATACACGTAATGAATAGCGGTCCACGGCACCTAGTTGTTGAGGGGTCCTGTATTACTGATCCAGTGACTGGAAGACCTCATTTGGTTTATGGTAGAACCTGATGACGCAAATGTAGCTTTGATACTAGTCATCTGAATAATAATTGCTCACAACAAGAAATTTGTCCGCACATTGATGTAAATAATATTACGCTACTTGATGATGATCGATTAATCGAAAGCGGTAATTTATGAAAGTCTATTTCATTTGAGCTCTTGGTGATTACGATGTATGACGCGTTTAAGGAAAAAATAAATAATTATAATATTAATACAATAACACTAAAATAATGCGTAACCTCAACATCAAAAAGTAAACGTGCGAATGAACGTCGTATATGAGCTTTGTACACTCCTGGAAATTGAAATAAGAACACCGTGAATGCATTGTCCCAGGAAGGGGAAACTTTATTGACACATTCCTGGGGTCAGATACATCACATGATCACACTGACAGAACCACAGGCACATAGACACAGGCAACAGAGCATGCACAATGTCGGCACTAGTACAGTGTATATCCACCTTTCGCAGCAATGCAGGCTACGATCGTAGAGATGCTGGATGTAGTCCTGTGGAACGGCTTGCCATGCCATTTCCACCTGGCGCCTCAGTTGGACCAGCGTTCGTGCTGGACGTGCAGACCGCATGAGACGACGCTTCATCCAGTCCCAAACATGCTCAATGGGGGACAGATCCGGAGATCTTGCTGGCCAGGGTAGTTGACTTACACCTTCTAGAGCACGTTGGGTGGCACGGGATACATGCGGACGTGCATTGTCCTGTTGGAACAGCAAGTTCCCTTGCCGGTCTAGGAATGGTAGAACGATGGGTTCGATGACGGTTTGGATGTACCGTGCACTATTCAGTGTCCCCTCGACGATCACCAGTAGTGTACAGCCAGTGTAGGAGATTGCTCCCCACACCATGATGCCGGGTGTTGGCCCTGTGTGCCTCGGTCGTATGCAGTCCTGATTGTGGCGCTCACCTGCACGGCGCCAAACACGCATACGACCATCATTGGCACCAAGGCAGAAGCGACTCTCATCGCTGAAGACGACACGTCTCCATTCGTCCCTCCATTCACGCCTGTCGCGACACCACTGGAGGCGGGCTGCACGATGTTGGGGCGTGAGCGGAAGACGGCCTAACGGTGTGCGGGACCGTAGCCCAGCTTCATGGAGACGGTTGCGAATGGTCCTCGCCGATACCCCAGGAGCAACAGTGTCCCTAATTTGCTGGGAAGTGGCGGTGCGGTCCCCTACGGCACTGCGTAGGTTCCTACGGTCTTGGCGTGCATCCGTGCGTCGCTGCGGTCCGGTCCCAGGTCGACGGGCACGTGCACCTTCCGCCGACCACTGGCGACAACATCGATGTACTGTGGAGACCTCATGCCCCACGTGTTGAGCAATTCGGCGGTACGTCCACCCGGCCTCCCGCATGCCCACTATACGCCCTCGCTCAAAGTCCGTCAACTGCACATACGGTTCACGTCCACGCTGTCGCGGCATGCTACCAGTGTTAAAGACTGCGATGGAGCTCCGTATGCCACGGCAAACTGGCTGGCACTGACGGCGGCGGTGCACAAATGCTGCGCAGCTAGCGCCATTCGACGGCCAACACCGCGGTTCCTGGTGTGTCCGCTGTGCCGTGCGTGTGCTTATTGCTTGTACAGCCCTCTCGCAGTGTCCGGAGCAAGTATGGTGGGTCTGACACACCGGTGTCAATGTGTTCTTTTTTCCATTTCCAGGAGTGTATATACATCAGTTCTAGACAACGACTTGTGGGACAGCAAAATAATTTGTTAATAAGATTTTGCATTTAGTGCTGTTGACTGGATGGATATAAGGGAACAGAATAAGAAAATTTTCTGGAGTTGGACTGCTAAACTATACAGGGTTTCAAAAGATAATCTTCTGGAAAAAAAATTCTACACTTTGTTCAAATGGCTCTGAGCACTATGGGACTTAACATCTTAGGTCATCAGTCCCCTAGAACTTAGAACTAATTAAACCTAACTAACCTAAGGACATCACACATATCCATGCCCGAGGCAGGATTCGAACCTGCGACTGTAGCAGTCGCGCGGCTCCGAACTGAGCGCCTAGACCGCGAGACCACCGCGGCCGGCCTACAGTTTGTATTTTGACCTACGGCACTGAGATACGGTCTCCTATTGCGAGAACGAATCAAGAACTGATGGTTGATCAGAGAGCACTGGTGAAGCGTGGAATTTTTCATAGGGTAGACTGAGAATTACAAATTTCGAAAAAATAAAAAATGTTAAAACAAAAGCTTCTAAAATGAAACACTGCAAAAGTAACTTAGATACATTGTGTGTATCGTGTATTAAACCGGGGACCGAGAAACGGCGGAGAGGCTTCGTCCCGCTGTAGCCCTCAGTGCTTCACAACCCCACAACAGGTTACAGCAGTCCACCCACCCCACCGCCGCCCCTTACCGAACTCAGGGTTATTGTGCAATTCAGGCCCCAGTGAAACCCCCCCGCCATTCCCCCCCTCCTCCCCCCCCCCCCCGGGAACGTCTCATACCAGACGAGTGTAGCTTCAAATGTTGGGGTGGTAGAGTAATTATGGTGTACGCGTACGTGGATACAGTGTTTGCACAGCAGTCGCCGACGTACTGTAACTGAGGCGGAATAAGGGGAATCAGCCCGCATTCGCCGAGGCAGATGGAAAACCGCCTAAAAACCATCCACAGGCTGGCCGGCACACCGGACCTCGACACTAATCCGCAGGGCGGATTCTTGCCGGGGACCGGCAGCCCTTTCACGCTCGGAAACTTAGTTACATACTTCTGTTAAGATTGAAACTACTACAGAAATGGTTACAAATAAATCTATAAAACCATTAAATAGCTACACATTAATAAAAAATAATATAGTAACTCACTGTTACATCCTTTCATAAATTAGTTCTATCCTCCTGTCCTTTTCCTGCGTGTGAACATGGATAACACGAGATACGAACTCCCGTCTTTTGGCTGAAGATTTCACAGTTGCCTTCTCTATAGCCAAAATTGCTAAGTTTGACTGTCATTGTGTTGTGAAAGTATGTTTTAAAGCGTTTCAAGGTACTCATGCTTCTTTCGCAAGACGCGATGTTTGCTGGAACCGCAAGACTGAACTACAGTAATTTCACACATCCAGAGAACAGGTCTGTTTAATCCATTGTTTATAATGGATTTAAGGGGGTTCCATTGTTTATAATGGATTTAAGGGGGTCCTGAGGCTGTAGACGTTTATCCTCACTGCTGCAGGTTCCAACTTGTTTCACAAGGACTGGGTGGCTTAAATAGCATTTCCCTCAGAAGTTCAATTCTTTCACTGTAATACTGACAGATTTGCCACACAAATTTTTACTTGCATCATTTCTTACAGCCGTGACCGTATTCACGTGGCAACGTCCTCTCGTGACCGTAACGCCCTTTCGTGGCGTTTGTAACCCACAGTTCCTACGTGATTCCTGGTCCTTGTTCCATGCCCGATGCACCAAGCCAATTAGTAAACGTTTTCCAAATACCCTGTTTAAGAAAAAGGAAGTGTAAGTGGCAGAGTAAGTAGCCAGGCGAATGATTCGATGGTGGACCGAGAAAGTTCTCTATTGGTTTAAGGTAAGTGGATGACATTGTAAAACATACCGGAGCGACATATGTGCATAAATCTGCTGTCTTCGATGTAGTGGTGGACGTCCAGCTGCTAATGATATTGTCGTTACAGATTCGGCGTTTACGTATCCGGTACGTGATCCCATACTCCGTTCTCAACACGACGTTTTGACTAACTGCCTTTGATTGCCACTGCTTCTGTCCCATGCAAATATGATGGTGCTGTGCAACGTGTTGAGAGACATTTCCTTTTTCAACTAGAGTGGACGTCACGTATAGATGCAGATATTGTCTCCAACATTGATTACATCACTAGGCTTGTACATGTCTTGCCATTTCCGTCGCGAAATTTAATAGACGAACGTATTCGCTTAAGTTCAAAAGAACCCATTTTTCAACTAGAGTGGACGTTACGTATAGATGCAGATATTGTCTCCAACATTGATTACATCACTAGGCTCGTACATGTCTTGCCATTTCCGTCGCGAAATTTAATAGACGAACGTATTTCTTAAGTTTAAAAGAATCCATTACAATACCTGATGTGATCGACTGCACAAAAATCACGTATTTCGTAGAGTTGAAGTGAATCCATTGCAAAATATAATACGATTGACTGCACAAGAATAACAATAGTAAACAACCAAACACAAGTTTATTTGTGTTTTACACATCAAACGGCTGCGAGAATTCCGCCGCTAAAGCAATATCTAGTAGCAGAAAATGTTTTGTTAATCCAAATGTATAATATATAACATTGATTGATTAAAATTGTTCGTGCTCACGAAAGATAAATTATGTGTCTTTCACTACGAGAATTCCACAGTTACACAAACCTAAGACATTCATAAAACAGAACCTAATGTGTAGCTTACTGAATTATGTATCTTTTACCAGGAAGTAACACGAGTGGAAGTTATCTTATGCAGGAATATATATACATATATAAAACTTGAGACTAACCGAGACATAAAGAATGGTTGAACCTTAGTATGTAAGTAGCAAGTCGCATCTTTCTACATACGCCAACCGTCAACATATACGGGAAACCACAATAAAACTTCTAGACACAACGTGCTAGAACTGCTCCCATTGCTAAACCGGACGCATTACTTTGTCACTCTTATTATGTCTTAAACTGTGTCCTTTTCTGCGACCAGTTTCATTGGTATTGATCAACTCATGGGTTAGCTGATTACCGTAGACCTGTTTTGAGATTCATTAGCAAATGTATACGAGATCAACATCAAAAGAAACGAGAAATGTCAATTTTATTGTCTGACAAATATATTCAAGTAATAATGGTCGGTTTCCAATTAAGGACCAGTTGAGTCTATTCGTATCTACGAACGTTCCTTCCATTGCTGTCTTTTCTGGACGTCGTTTCCCCTGAGGCTAAACAGGAGATCCGATGTTTTTGACTTTGATAATGGAGGAAGTAAGCAAAAAAGAAGGAGGGGAAATTAATTTACTTTCATCTCCAAACAGTACGTTTGCTGTTACCAATGGTCGTCGGCTGCATTGCTCAAGCGTATGGTGTAATATCACTGAAAGTGGGCCATAGCTATACGTTAAGAAGTTTGTTAATTTTCTACCGCTAATGGAACTCTGACACAAGCATCGAAGGTCTTAGGTTTCTATTCTAGTTCATTTATCAGATCTCACTAGACACTTAGTTTTCAGTAATACTTCAATTTTAATTAAACCTACTTATTAATAATTTAGAATTTGGCCAACTATAGGCCGCTTAGAACCTAATACAAAGATACAATATTTTTCTTTTTATCTTCCCAGAACTTCCTCATGCATCGGCTGATGGTCTGCCTCTGTTCATTTCACACCTCCATTCTTGGTTGTGAATTTCGATGTTGGACAGGAAATTTTCCAGTTTTGATCAGAAACCTGAAATCTGCCCTGTTCTGCATGGTGTTATCTGCGACGTAAGTTTTCTCAGGTCCTTTCTTGTCTCTTCCAGCCATACCGTGGTGTTTTTTAATTTGGAAATGAAGGCAAAATTTTCTTAGTTAGCCTATTGTCATTCATTCTGTACACATGATCGCAAAATTTTAATCTCCTCTTTCTTATTGTGTCTGTGATTGTTCCTATGTTTCTATATACAGTAGATCTTCATTTCACCTTCTCGACCAGTTGTTATCTTTGCTCTTTTGTGGCCCTAAAATTTTTCTATTTTCCTTTCTTTCTTTTCCAGTTCTTCTTGTTCACCTCTGTTATTTAGCGTTAGGCATTCGAATCCGTAAAGTGCTTCCGGTTTAATTACTGTGGCATAGTGTTTAATTTTGGCCTGGAATGATACTGATCTTTTATTAGATCGGTTTTGGGTGAGTTTGTACGCTAATTCCATTTCCTTCGACCTTTCCATACATGTTATGTTACCTAACCCATATGATTGTATCCATTATCCCATATACTTGAACTTATCAACTCTTGATGTTTCGATGTTGCGTTTGCACAGGTTTTTCTCTGTTGTGTTGATGTTCAATGCACTCAGTTTTTTCATATGATGTTAGTAATCTGGTTTTAGCTGCAGTTCTGTGAAGTGTTTCTGTCATTATCTTTGCATCTGTTTTGTCCTCAGAAATTACTGCAATATTGTCTGCAAAACGAGACAATTCATCTCAAATCTTCATCTTCCTTGTCCTAGAACTACAAGAGAAAAACATCGAAGGAATCCATCTAGGATTGTGAAGAGTTCAGAATTTTCTCCTGTAAATTTAAGTTTTGAAGTTGTGTCTGTGTGTGCCTGTTCGACTAATTGTCTACAGGTTTTGTCGATACCTGCTTCTTCCAGTGTTGGGAATACTGTATATCTGTCTACAGAATCGTATGCTTTTTTTGAAATCAATGAATGTACCGACTGTGTTAAAGTTCCGCATTGTTCTGATACTGAGGATAGTTTGCAAGTTAAAATTTTGTTCTGGGCACCATTTATTTTTTTAACCCTGCTTGGATCTCGTCAGTTGTGTGTTCGGCTTGATCTTCTGTCTTATTCAGTAGAACCTTGGACATGATTTTGTAGGTAACTGGAAGTAGAGATACCTCTCGATAAATGTTGGTGTCTGTCCTATCACCATTCTTAATGTAGCGGATGGATTATGGCTTGTTTCCAGTCATCCGATACTCCGTTTCTGCTAGCAATCTTCAACAACCTGCCCGTTTCGCTCCCAGTCTCCACATCTCAGCTAATATGTCATCTTCACCTGGCTCTCTGTTGTTTTACAGCTGGCCAATGTATTGCTCAGTTTGATGCAGTGATGGTGGTTCTGAAGGTGGGTTTTCCTTTTGAGTCTGTCTGAAAGTTAGTCATTGTGTTGGTTCCTCGCAGTTATAAGATTTTTGAAGTATTTTGCTTCAACTCACAGTTCTCTTTGATAATCAGTTTGCCTATTGAATCTTTGAAGTGTAAGATCATCGGCTTGCAACCTGTTATTTCTTCTTTAGAAAACCTAGTGCTTTTCTGTTATATTTTCGTTTCTCTGTTCGAGTAATTTTTGATGTCTCTCTTCTGATCTCAGTCAATAGGTTCCAGTTTGTCTCCATTTTGCAGGAGTTCCAATTCTTCCAAGCAGTTAGTCACATATCTTATTCCACTACCTATGTTTCCTTCTTCTTCGTGGTTGTTCTAGTTCTTTCACCGTTTCTATCATTGCTTCTCTGATTTCATCCCAGGTTCTCATCTTCTTTGCGTGAAGCTTTTTAACGAATTAGTCACTGTTCTCTGACGGTAATTTTGTGTAAATTCTACGAACTTCTTTAATTTTGGGGTTTGGTCATTTAAGTTGAAATGTGGCTTTAATTTCTGTTAAAAAGTGGTCCGAATCTATGCCTAGTCCTCTCCTGACCGGTAAATTGATCATTTTTGTATGGTTTTGTTTAGTTATTGCCACATGATCCAATTGAAATGAGCCTAAATGTGTATTAGGAGAAGACCAGATTTTCCTTCTCCTTGGTAATTTTCTGTAAACGGTTAACATTAGTTTTAAGTCAAATTGTCTTCAGAAGTTGATAACCTTTTCAACTGTTTTAAATACTTAAAATGGCGACGTTTTCCTTACTTGAACAGCGTGCAATCATTCGTTTTCTGAATTTGCGTGGTGTGAAACCAATTGAAATTCATCGACAGTTGAAGGAGACATGTGGTGATGGAGTTATGGATGTGTCGAAAGTGCGTTCGTGGGTGCGACAGTTTAATGAAAGCCGAATATCGTGTAACAACAAACCGAAACAACCTCGGGCTCGCACAAGCCGGTCTGATGACATGATCGAGAAAGTGGAGAGAATTGTTTTGGGGGATCGCCGAATGACTGTTGAACAGATCGCCTCCAGAGTTGGCATTTCTGTGGGTTCTGTGCACACAATCCTGCATGACGACCTGAAAATGCGAAAAGTGTCATCCAGGTGGGTGCCACGAATGCTGACGGACGACCACACGGCTGCCTGTGTGGCATGTTGCCAAGCAATGTTGACGCGCAACGACAGCATGAATGGGACTTTCTTTTCGTCGGTTGTGACAATGGATGAGACGTGGATGCCATTTTTCAATCCAGAAACAAAGTACCAGTCAGCTCAATGGAAGCACACAGATTCACCACCACCAAAAAAATTTTGGGTAACCGCCAGTGCTGAAAAAAACGATGGTGTCCATGTTCTGGGACAGCGAGGGCGTAATCCTTACCCATTGCGTTACAAAGGGCACTACGGTAACAGGTGCATCCTACGAAAATGTTTTGAAGAACAAATTCCTTCCTGCACTGAAACAAAAATGTCCGGGAAGGACTGCGCGTGTGCTGTTTCACCAAGACAACGAACCCGCACATCGAGCTAACGTTACGCAACAGTTTCTTCGTGATAACAACTTTGAAGTGATTCCTCATGCTCCCTACTCACCTGACCTGGCTCCTAGTGACTTTTGGCTTTTTCCAACAATGAAAGACACTCTCCATGGCCGCACATTCACCAGCCGTGCTGCTATTGCCTCAGCGATTTTCCAGTGGTCAAAACAGATTCCTAAAGAAGCCTTCGCCGCTGCCATGGAATCATGGCGTCAGCGTTGTGAAAAATGTGTACGTCTGCAGGGCGATTACATCAGGGAGTAACGCCAGTTTCATCGATTTCGGGTGAGTAGTTAATTAGGAAAAAAACGGAGGCCTTAGAACTTGAATGCACCTCGTATTGTTGTTGTCATTGCTGGTAGGTACATGTGTATTTATGACGGTAAGCGCTTGTTTGCTGATCTAAAAGTGAGATATGATATTCGGTCTGATGGGGACGCAAATTTCGTTAGGTTATTCTGTTAGATTCCGTTTAACAATGAAAGCTGTTCCAAGCATAGTGACTTTCTCTCTAATCCTTATGACCGGTTTCACCTTATAGATCCTGTAGCCCTCTGATTAAAATGTGATCTCATCACGTATCTGATTTCCTAAAGTGGTAACATGAGTATGTTGCATCTGTTTAACACATCCACCAATTGTTTAAGTTCCCTGTCTTCATAAGGGTGTTGATGTTCAATGTACCTTGCAGATTTTTTTCTTCTTAGGCTGTACGTGAGTTCTAGGAAGCTCCGACTTATCCATACATGATGTTCTAGGCTCTCCAGAATCGGAAGGCGTAGTTGCATCACTGTTTCCAGCGATGAAAGATTGTTTACCTCCTGGAGTACTTTTCCGTTTAGTGTTTACCATCAAGTCTTGGTTGAAAGTAAATTTCGGAAGGACTGTTAGCCCCTTTGTGGTAAGTTACGTCTGTGATCCAATCGCCAGATGGATTGTAAGAGGCCGCCCAGTATGGGAGCAGACGACGTTCGTTGCCGACAACTTTGGTAACAAACGCCACTGATTTCTACAGCCGCCATAAACTTGTAGAGAGACGTTGACCACGTGGCCGCGTGTCTGACGCGACGTGGATTTTTGTTCCGCTTGGTGGGTTGCCTCTTCCGCTAGATCCGCCTTACTGAGGTTCGTCCACTCCGGCTTTACTACAGTTAAGGTATCACCGTCAGGAGAAAATGACTCATCCGCCTTCTTTGCCGTTCAGATTAATATCTCAAAAGATGTTGATCTTCTTCATCTGAACTCCCACGTTGCTGACTAACTGGCGTCCTTTCTCCTCTATCAGAAATAGATGGCCCGCATTGGTCGTCTAGATAATTGAATACTGAGCCCCCCCCCCCCCCCCCCGCCGTCATGACAGGGCTTAGACCTTGGGGTGGGGGGGAATATATATAGAATGACGGAGCCTCCGGTACTGCTTCCCCCTTTTTAACTTTCGGGTTCAAATGGCTCTGGACACTATGGGACTTAACATCTGAGGTCATCAGTCCCCTAGAACTTAGAACTACTTAAACCTAAATAACCTAAGGACATCACACACACATCCATGCCCGAGGCAGGATTCGAACCTGCGACCGTGGCGGTCGCGCGGTTCCAGACTGAGGCGCCTAGAACCGCTCGGCCACAGAACCCGGCCAACTTATATATATATATATATATATATATCACCCGAACGTTGGCCGGGTGCTGTGGCCGAGCGGTTCTAGGCGCCTCAGTCTGGAACCGCGCGACCGCCACGGTCGCAGGTTCGAATCCTGCCTCGGGCATGGATGTGTGTGTGATGTCCTTAGGTTAGTTTACGAGCACAAAGAAACTCTCACCTCTGAACACAAAGTATGGCACGATTTACAAAACTGCAAACTTCAAATACCTCGGTGAAACACTACAAATGAGTGGACATAACAGAGACTCAAACGAAGAAAAAAAGACTAAACTGGACAAGGCATACAAAGTAGTGTGGAATCATTACAGGCCGGCCGCGGTGGTCTCGCGGTTCTAGGCGCGCAGTCCGGAACCGCGCCGACTGCTACCCGGCCAACTTATATATATATATATATATCACCCGAACGTTGGCCGGGTGCTGTGGCCGAGCGGTTCTAGGCGCCTCAGTCTGGAACCGCGCGACCGCCACGGTCGCAGGTTCGAATCCTGCCTCGGGCATGGATGTGTGTGTGATGTCCTTAGGTTAGTTTACGAGCACAAAGAAACTCTCACCTCTGAACACAAAGTATGGCACGATTTACAAAACTGCAAACTTCAAATACCTCGGTGAAACACTACAAATGAGTGGACATAACAGAGACTCAAACGAAGAAAAAAAGACTAAACTGGACAAGGCATACAAAGTAGTGTGGAATCATTACAGGCCGGCCGCGGTGGTCTCGCGGTTCTAGGCGCGCAGTCCGGAACCGCGCCGACTGCTACCGTCGCAGGTTCGAATCCTGCCTCGGGCATGGATGTGTGTGATGTCCTTAGGTTAGTTCGGTTTAAGTAGTTCTAAGTTCTAGGGGACTGATGACCACAGCTGTTAAGTCCCATAGTGCTCAGAGCCATTTGAACCATTTTTGAATCATTACAACAAGAAGTCTATCTCACGAAAAGCCAAATTACGCCATTACGACACGGTGGTGCTCCCCGAGGCACTATATGCAGCAGAGACCACACTAATCCTAGGTCATACACGTATCAGACAATTAGAAAAAGTAGAACGGAAAATACTTAGGAAAATATTTTGCGCAACTAACAACAATGGAATATGGATCAAGAAACCTACAGAGGAACTGTACAAACATACGGAGACAATCACAGAAAAGATTAGAAAACGCAGACTACAATTCTATGGACACCTATACAGAATGCCATCACACAGGCTGACCAAACAGATCTTTGACTGGGCAACCACTAGAAACAACAAATGGGTGGCAGAGGTAGAAAACGACCTGAACCAACTCAACATAACAGCAGACACAGTAAACGACAGAATAAAATTCAGAAACATCATTAAGAAAACTAAATGTGACAAACGAACAGGCATAAAATGGACCGAAGAACGCAAGCAAGATCACAGCCAGAAGATGAAAGAAATATGGGCAACCAAAAAGGCAATCAAGATGAAGCCGAAGACACAAAGCCGACAAGAAGCATGGACAGAGGACCGGAAACAGAAACACAGAGAGCGAATGAGGGAAGTTTGGGCAGCAAGGAAGGCAGCAAAAGGAACTGGCCATGTAGTTTAGTCCAAATGCGCTCTTTAAGGGCAAAACACCTATAATATATATATATTATATCGTCTTTGGTTACGTGGTGGCGGCTATCGCGTAAGGCGCGTCTTGTCTTTATATATACGCTGCCCTCTGGTTTTTGGTTAGTGTATCCGCCTCCACCGAGGCATTATACAGCCATGTACAGCGATGTCTCATTTAATATGTGCCTTGAAAATTATGGGGCTTTCACCTACTGAAATATGGGCAACAGTCGGCAATGTTTTCTAGTTTCATTCATGTAATATTCACTGCAGCAAGAGCAGCTCAGGTTTGAAAAGAACGCTATTTAAAATTGCCAATTTTTTTTTTGTGACATGTAGCCGGAGTCAGCCCAAACAAATACTGGACATCACGTCCTTCATGCGAATCCCAGCGTCGTCGGAATGCGCCGTTTCGTTTCCCGTTACAAACAAAATTAATTTTGTAGCTGAATTTTAAGTGTTCATCGACAGAGCGATCCAAAAACTAGTCTCGTGCGATATCTGTTGATCGATATGTATTAACAGTAAAACGCGGAGAATACCAGTACTCTAGCAGCGACGGCACCACGAGGGCTGGGGCTGACTGCTACCGCCAAGTGCACCTCAGCTACTGAGTCGCTGCTGAGGTACATTGTGTTTTACTGTCCCCGTTAACTTGGGATCACTCTATTGATGGTCACGTAAAATTCCGCTTTAAAAATAATTTTGTTGGCCTGGGGAAACAAAGCTTTCCGTCGACACTGGGAATCACATGAAAGACATGATGAGAAGCTATTTGTTGGGGCTGACCACAAATTCACGTTCCAAAAACGAAATTTCGAATTTCTACCGAAACGCCACATTCAGTATATACGTAAAACATCAGTGGGAGCTGCTAAACCGTCGTTTATGAGGTACTAGCATGCGGGTTAACTTGAAAAATACCGAACAGTGAAAACAGAGTATCACGCATTGAGTAAACGAGTGTGGCATCAGGAGAATTATACGTATCTGCAGCATACAGGGTGTCCAGAAAAGGGCTCACTGATTTCAAAATTAAATATCTCGAAAACAAAGATCGATAGAGGAATGCAGTAAACGGTATGTTTATTGTGAAAGCTGTAAGAAGTTTATATAGCAGTTTGAAATAATAGTTACAAAAGCTGCTAACAGATGGCGCTGTACGCTGTACAGCTCATATCAGCATACATAAGTGAAATAATCATATGAAAACAATCTTTGCAAACAATCACATCGCAATGTTCTCAAAATGTTCACCATTGGCACTACAGAGGTGGCGCAAACGAAGAATGAAATTCGCCATCAAATTTCGTAGCGTCTCAACCGAAATGGATTCACATGCCACAGAGATCGCCGATTCAAACTCGTCCAGCGTGGCGGAATGCTTCGGGTAGACCATGTCTTTCACTGTGCCACACAAAAAAAAGTCACAGGGAGTCAAATCCGGCGAATATGGAGGCCAATCCATGCCTGCACCAGTAAATTTGGAATATTCCAAAGCAATGACTCGATTCCCGAAGTATTCCTCAAGAAAGCAAAACACTTGCTCGGTCCGATGTGGTCGGGCTCCATCTTGCATTAACCATTCAGTACCTGGTCGATCCTCTAACGCTTGCTGTGTGGCGACAAATTGTTCCAAAATTGCTATGTAACGTGCACCAGTGACCGTTTCTCGAATGAAAAAAGGGCCAATAATGCTTCTGCTGCATACTGCAGCCCACATAGTAACTTTGTGAGTATTCAGGGGCTTCGCTTCACACCAATATGGCTTTTCGGAACACCAAAATCGCCAGTTCTGCTTATTCACGTATCCATTCAGGTGGAAGTGTGCTTCATCTGTAAACCAGATGCAGCCAACATCAAATCCTTCACTATCAATCATTGTGAGCATCTGATTAGCAAAGGCAACCTTTTGTTGCAGAGCTCGTACGGGTGTTTGAATTTTGAATGGAAACATGAGTAGCCGGCCGCAGTGGCTGTGCGGTTATAGGAGCTGCAGTCTGGAACCGTGGGACTGCTACGGTCGCAGGTTTGAATCCTGCTTCGGGCATGGATGTGTGTAATGTCCTTAGGTTAGTTAGGTTTAAGTAGTTCTAAGTTCTAGGGAACTGATGACCTAAGATGTTAAGTCCCATAGTGCTCCGAGCCATTTGAACAATTTTTGGAAACATGAGTAGGCTCTTTCTCAATATTTTCTGCGTGCTGGAACGCTTCAAACCAGTCTCAGATGCAATTCTACGGACGGATGACATTGGATTTCGCTGAATAATTCCAGAAACTGTGGCGATATTTTCAGGCGTAACTGCGGTTTGCTTGCGGCCAACATGTCCCAATAGATCATCAGTTACACTGCCTGTTCGTTGAAATTTTGCGAAGAGCGTACGAATGGTTTTCACATCAGATCCTTTTGGAACATTAAATCGTGCTTGAAAACTTTGGCTTGTTGCCGTAGGACTCTCTTATAACCTATGGTGCTCTAGCACCAGAAAAAAGCATTTTTCAATGGAGTACATGGTTTTAATCTCTTCCTTTCTCGTTTCAATAGTGGAACTGATCGCTCTGAGGTTCGGATCACTACTTATACTAGGCATTACGTATGGCGATTACAGCGCCATCTGTTAGCAGCTTTTGTAACTTTTTGTAACTCCAGTACAATATATTTATGTCCAACGAATACCGATTTATCATCTGCATTTCTTCTTGGTGTTGCAATTTTAATGTGTTGAGTGGTACTTAAGTAAAGAAATTAGTGAAATCAAAGTGAAGTAGAAATTAGAATATAAATGAAAAACTTGGTTTAGTTTAGAGAGTTACATACTGGCAAACAGCGGGCAGAACAGCAGAGCAGAAGAGACAATGACCGTGAAGTCAGCAAGTTCCACATGAGCGGGCGCTGCCGATTCAGCCGTCAGGGCATCGTCCGACCGGCTCACGTGTTTCTCAGTCGTCACATGTGATCAAAGGCCCTCGGCTACATTCCAAGAGCCAATGACCGACGTTAAGAAGATTCTTCGAGAGGCTTTTCAACGTGACAGAAGAGGCAAAGACCGGTTCACGTGTTTCTCAGTCGTCACATGTGATCAAAGGCCTTCGCCTACATTCCAAGAGCCAATGACTGACTTTAAGAACATTCTTCGAGAAGCTTTTCAACGTGACAGAAGAGGCAATGACCGTGAAGTCGTTCACCTCCAGTAAACCGAAGTGAATAAATACGTGAGACGCAGTGAGCCTGAGACGAAGATGAGACGAAGGAAGAAGAGAAGAGTAGCAGTAGTTTTCAGTCAGTTTCGGTGCTGAAGACCGTCATGCAAGAAGAGACTGCATCATGCACAGACGCACCAAGTCCACCGCTGTAATGGAATAGCAAGCAGCAGCCGCGGCGCCAGAAGTTAAAAGGTATTTGAAGTCTGATTTTTACGTACCCGGGTGACTCGTGAGGACGGGAAGGAGACAGCCACACATCAGCAGTCACCTGTGAGCTGGGATGAAGATCTGACAACCGAAGACTGACAAGTGGGAGTCCGTTGTTCGAGTCCGGGACAGTGGCCTTCCCCCGCCGCGCCACTCCGTTGGCCGACGCACAACACACGCGGCCGCTTAGAGAAGAGAAACACTGGACGCCACATCCAAGATATCACCATCCGATGCACGACTTCGCTCTCAATAATTAAACGTGCCATCGCACGAGGCGCGTCTCCAGTCAACTGGGCGAGATGGCGACACGAGATACACACTGCTATGCGTAACAGACGCTGCCGCCGTCGCTGCCGCAGCAGAAGGCTACGCAAACGACACAGCTGCCGTTCCCCGAGCCACAACATCCAGTAAGAATCAGTTGTACAAAACTTTCAATAAAAGTTATCTGATGTAACAATGCTGTTTCATTCTACCTCATACCCGAGCCAAGGAAGAACCGACCCTGCCCACATGTTGTTAAGAGAGAAAAGTAATTAATTTAGTATTTTCACCCTGACATAATGCTTTAGAATTAAATGCCCTTTGCAGTAATGCTCATCCTGACAACTGACTAGCATCAAAAGAGAAAATTCAGTTACATTTAGTAGCAGAAGTGCTACAATTAGTACCAGAACTGTTACAAATGGCCAGTAGTGTAGCTTGCAGAGAGCAGTGGTTATATTGCATCTTAAGATAGTTCATTTGTCATTTATTCATTTATAGAATGAAAACACTACGTAGACTTCAGTGTTTTTGTTTTTGAGCTACCTCGAAAGCTGAATCAATCATCAAATATGAGTCATTATTCAGGGTGATTCACACAGAAAGAATACATTTCAATTTACTGACAAATTGTGAAAGAAACTCATTGGTAATTGTCACTGGCTAGAGAAAGGTTCAGAGTTTTATGCTCACACAGACACTATACGATACACTCAACATGAGCCCCATTCGTTTCTCGAGAAGCATCGTAACGGTAGTCCATTTCATTCCATATACGAGGCAACAGGTCCCTGTTTACCGAATCGGCAGTTTCAGCAATTCGATTTCCCAGCTATTGAAGAGTAGCTGACATAGGTACCGCCGCAGAAAAAAAAATCGCAAGGTATGAGGACTGGCGACCCCGGAGACAAAAAGCAACGGTGGACATGTTCTTATCCATCTCTTCGAATCCAATGTTCTGGGTGGTGCTGTGAAAGTGAGATGGGGCGCTGTCATACATAAAAATGAAATAACTGGAATCCTTGTGAAGTTGAGGAAGCAACAGCTCTGCCGTCTGTCCAGGTATGATGTTCCTTTCACAGTTTCCGCCACAAAAAAGAAAGGTCCATAAACTTTGTGAACAGAAACGACACAAATCACATGCAGTTTCGGTGAGAGTCTTTCATGTTCGACGACGACACCAGGGTTTTGTGACCCCCAAATTCTCACATTATGGCTTTTACTTTACCCGACATATGAAACGTCAAGTCTTCTGAAAAGATGAGTCGTTCGGAAAAACTGTCCTCTGCCATATTACGGAGAAATGAAATGCAAAATTAGAACCTTCCGTTATGGTCCCCGGGGCGCAATCGCTGCAGTAAATGAAACTCGTAAATCTTCATATGCAGGCGTTGTTTCAGAACATGTCACACAGTTGAAGTTCCTGGCCTGTCCTACTCGAGGACTTCCGACAGGTCCGTGTGAACGCATCTCGGATACGATCGACGTTTTACTTGAACTAGCGTTGCCGACTAGTGTTTTGCGCTTTGTCTATACAACCAACTTTCAAGAATTTTTTATGCCAGTCATAAATCTGCTTGTGCAGAGGAGGTCTCTCGCAAAATCGACAGCGAAATGCACGTTGCTCGTGAGCAATGGATTGATTTCTTGCAGTTTCCAACACGCAAAATGATTTCAGTTGTGGCGTAATCGCCGTGTGCTACCAACAACAGCGCCGCCGTGTCAAAGCTTGGAACCTTCTTCTATCCATCGACATGTATACTGTAGTCTTTTTGTAATAAATAAGTGGGATGTTTTCTTTATTTTGAATTATTTCTCTTCTTACCATTAGTTTTTAATCTCCCAGGAGAAAAGTAAATGGGAAAAGAAAAATTACGCTGGATGCTGTAATTGCCGCAGAGAAACCGCTGCTTGGCCAACATTCCGATATAACTGCACAGTTTTTGACGCACAGAAACAACCGCCTCCGACTCCTCAAACTCCTCTCTGGCCGGACATGGGGGTTGCACCCCTCTAACATCCTCCACACCTACAAATCCTTAATCCGTCCCATCCTCTGTTATGCCAGTCGTGCTGGATATCTGCCCCCCCCCCAAATTCTATAAGTCCCTCCAGATCCTTGAGCGTCATGCACTTCGCCTCGCCTTCCGTATACGCCTCCCGTCCCCCACGCGGATCCTCTATGATCTCATTCCTTTCCCCCATCTACTCCTATTCCTCGAACATATCCGCATCCTCTACACCTCCCGCCGTCTTGAACCCCCTCACCCCCTGGTTGCTCATCTCCTCTCCCATCCCCGCCCCCTGCCACGTCTTCACCGTTGTGTCCCCCCTACTCTTCATCTCTACACCCTACATCTCCTTTCCCAAGGTGGCTTCCATCAACTCCCCCTCCTGGATGATGCCCTCTCTCCCTCCATTTATCCTTCCTATCAACTCTGATCCTCACCCCCCATCCTTTCCTCCGTCCTTTCCCTGGGCTCCCACTTCCTCCCCCCCTTCCATCCTGTGTTTTCTCCCCGCCTACCCTCTTCCTTTCTCCCCCCCCCCCCGCCCGAGTCCTTTTGTACTCCCCTCCTCTGCCTTCCCCAACCCTGGCACATCTGCTCAGCACCCCCCCCCCCCTCTCATGTATCCTCATCTTCCATTGGCTCCTTTCCCCCCTCCCCCTTCACTTTTCCTCTCCTTCCCCCCCTTTTTCCCGTCATCTGACCAGTTTCCCCCCCACCTGCTCTCGGGTGTGGTATGTCCTATTTGTGCCAATTTTTTAGTGCAGTGTTTAAGTGAGTGTTCAGTGTTGTGCGTCTTTCCACAGTGTTGCGAACAGAAATCATGCTGTCGCTGGGTGTGCTTTTTATATCTCTTGCGAACAGAACCCAGACTGTCGCCGTGTTTTTTAATTGTCTGTCTATTATTTTTCTGCTTCCTGTGTATTTTATTAGCATCATCCACCCTGCAGCATTTTCTGCCATTTTATCTTTAAGTCACCGATTTTATCGCCAACTGTTATTATTTTTTATTATCTTCATATTTTTGAAACAAATTTTGTAGGCTGAAGAGCGGCGTAATAAGCTGCTGGCAGCCCGCCCCCTTTAGGGGGAATCGAAACTCAATAAAGGAAAAAAAAGACGCACAGAACTGAACCTCTAAGCAGTTAAATTTGTTACTATGCGACGGAGCGCCATTTCAATCTTAGATTATGCGTGCATTCTCACTTTACGACAAGAATAGTTATCAACACGGCCGGTTTCCCGACGAACTGGTGTACGTTACAGCGACATAATTCGAACATAGTAGCTATTGTGACAACACGTAACATCTGAAGATCAGCATCGTAGAGGGTGTTACAGACGACAGCACCAGCATATGACTATTTCCTGCAAACTAAGGTTCGCAGATTCGCTGAGATGAAATTTTTGTGGACATTTGTGGTAAGTTCCTATGGGACCAAACTGCTGAGGTCATTGGTGTCTAGGCTTTCACACAACTTAATCTAACTTAAGGGGCTCCGGAACGCCCTATACTTGCAATGTTAAAATAACGCTTATAAATTACATCTTTCCTCACAAAGTATTTGAGGTAAGAAGTTGAATTTTTTACAGATTATTTATTGGAATATGGGCTACAACTTAACACAGGGATTTTACAAAATTTTAGTTCAGTTATTAAAGATGATTTCTTTTCAATTGTAATGCAAATTCACAAGATTTTTTGCAATTTTTTATTTATATATTAAAAAATATACAGTTTTTTGGAAAAAGGCTGTGTTAAATTATGCAGAAGGTACTGTGTAACATTTACTGAAAGTTTGAAACAAATATGTTTGGAAGATCCTTAGAAAACATGTAATTAGTATGAGTTTTGGGAATCGAGCGACAAAGATTGGATTAACTTTTTAGTGCATTCCAGGTCCATAGGATGGATTATCTTCATCCTCTGCAAACTCCTCCTCCAGCTTCCTCTTGTTCCTCCTCCTGTTTACTCTTTCTCGTATTTCTAGACTCTTTACAGCACTGTCTGCAGCCCGAAGGCGTTCCTCGTCTGAAGCAAGCGTCGCTCGTACCATGTTAGAATGTTATTATTTACAGTAATAACACATACCTTTGGCTTTCCAACATTTCTCCTTTTCTTAAAAGCCTTCAGAGGATTTCTAATAACTTTACTTTTACTCATTATTATACTTCAACAAAACAGAGACTCAAGAAACAGAATTAATTACGAATATTTTCGAGATAACGACAGAGTAAATAAACATGAAACAATCGACAATCACACCAGCGATATATATTGAACCATCACAGGTTAGCCACAACACATAATTTATCTCACATCACTAAAATGTACCTGATGGACACGGACGTTAATAATAACACCATTTGACAGCAGTTTAACAGCGCCACAGTGGGTCACGCCCATGTAGAACACATTTCAAAAAAATTTAAAAATAGTTGTAGTCTTCGGAATTGAATAAATTATCTATCTGTTAAAAGGTAATAGTCTGCAGATTCAGAAAACGCAAAAAAGTAAAAATTGAACTTTTCATGATTCTGAGCCTTTCCGGAGCCCCTTAAACTAACTTACACTATGGACAGCACACACACTCATGCCCGAGGTAGGACTGGAACCTCCGACGAGGGGAGCCGCACGAACCGTGGCAAGGCGCCTGAGACTCCGCGGGCCCACTACCCAGTTTGTAGAAGAGTGTACAGTCGGCTAGGTACCAACGCACATCTCACGCAACCAGTGCTATGATTCGACGGCTTTCTGCCAGCCGTCTTTCATATTAGCATGGTAATATTTTGGTTTGACCGGATTTGGGAAGAGACGCGTACACTTGCTGGGAAGTTGTGTCAGAAGGAAATGTCCTCGCTGGTTGGAATAAAACGCATTAATACCACTATCGGTACATGAAGAGGACGTAGATTTTCTCTGTAGTTGTCAAGCGGGTGGCGCAAGGAGACGCGTCTGAGAATTCCACGTGCGGGGGAGACGCGGTAGTGAGTAGTGGAAGCGACAAGATTGAGAAAAATGCTTCCTTGTAGTACTCTAAATAATTTGTGCCTATTGTGGATTACTGTTATTTTGATACAAGCGACTCGTTTCCTGTGGAACATTGCAATCTGTACATTATGTGTGTAATTAATAGTGAATGTGAAAGCCGGTGGTGCTGTGCCATCCTGTGTACACTCAAGTTAGAAAATAGAGTCCGGGGCCGTCCGTGGCGCGAGTGAGTACGTTGCTATCGGTCGCGTTTCATCAGTTTGGCGACATGCTTGTGGCGACATACCATCGGCAGAAACAAAGAATGAAGTTTTCACTCTACAGCAGAGTGTGCGCTGATATGAAACTTCCTGGCAGATTAAAACTGTGTGTTGGACCAAGACTCGAACTCGGGACCTTTGCCTTTCGCAGGCAAGTGCTCTACCGACTGAGCTACCCAAGCACGACTCACGCCCCGGCCTCACAGCTTTAATTCCTCTAGTACCTCGTCTCCTACCTTCCAAACTTCACAGAAGCTCTCCTGAGAACCTAGAAACATCCCCCTGGCTGTGTCTCCGCAATATCCTTTCTTCCAAGACTGCTAGTTCTAATAGGTTCATAGGAGAGCTTCTGTGAAGTTTGGAAGGTAGGAGACGAGGTACAGGTGGAATTAAAGCTCTGAGGACGGGGCGTGAGTCGTGCTTGGGTAGCTCAATCCGTAGAGCACTTTCCCGTGAAAGGCAAAGGTCCCTAGTTCGAGTCTCGGTCCGGCACACAGTTTTAATCTGCAAGAAAGTTTCAGAGACAAGGAAGTTTGAGTAGCGAGCCGGGAGCGGCATGTTGCAGGCAGCAGATCAAGGTAAAATGACGCAGCTTCATGCCAAACTATTAGCGAAGGAAGTCACAAACAGTATCCAGCAGGTGGCTTATTCCACCTCTGGCACTACGCTGTATGAGGGAGAGTGCCTATCTTTGATCTAATATGTTCAGTTACTGAGCCCAAAGGGCAGACGTTATTTGTACGACATTCGGTCGTTTTATGGACGTAGATCTAATAAACCAACTCCTTATACAGACACACGCAGTTAAAGTCCATTCTGTACTGAAGAGACAAAGAAACTGGTACGCCTGCCTAATATCGTGTGAGGCTCCCACGAGCACGTAGAAGTGCCGGAACACGACGTGCCATAAACTCGACTAATGTCTGAAGTAGTGCTGGAGAGAGCTGACACCATTAATCCTGCAAGGCTGTAAATATATCCGTAAGAGTACGAGGAGGTGGAGATCTCTTCCGAGCAGCACGTTGCAAGGAATCCCAGATATGCTCAGTAATGTTCATATCTGTAGATTCTGGTAGACAGCGAAAGTATTTAAACTTAGAAGACACTCTGCAGCATTCTGGACGTGTGGAGTGTCGCATTGTCCTGCTGAAATTGCCTAAGTCCATCGGAATGGACAATGGACACGAATGGCTGCAGGTGATCAGACAGGATGCTTATGTACGTGTCACCTGTCAGAGTCGTATGTAGACATATCAGGGGTCCCATATCCCTCCAACTGCATGCGCCCCACATCATTACAGAGCCTCCACCAGCTTGAACAGTCCCCTGCTGACACGCAAGGTGCATGGATTCATGAGGCTGTCTCCACACCCGTACAAGTCCATCTGCTCTTTACAATTTGAAACGAGACTCATCTGACAAGGCAACATGTTTCCACTCATCAACAGTCAGCAACAGTCCAATGTCGGTGTTGGCGGGACCAGGCGAGGCGTAAAGTTTTCTGTGATGCAGTCATCAAAGGTACAGGATTGGGCCTTCGGCTCCGAAATCCGATATCGATGATGTTTCGTTGAATGGTTCACACGCTGACCGTTGTCGATGGTCCAGCATTAAAACCTGCAGCAACTTGCGGAAGGATAGCACTTCTGTCACGTTGAACGATTTTCTTCAGTCGTCGTTGGCCCCGTTCTTGCAGGATCTTTTTTCGGCCGCAGCGATGTCGAAGATTTGATGTTTTACCGGATTCCTGAAATTCGCACTACACTCGTGAAATGGTCTTACGGGAAAATCCCCACTTCATCCCTACCTCGGAGATGTTGTGTCCCATAGCTCGTACGCCGACTATAGGACCACACTCACTTAAATCTTGATAACCTGCCACTATAAAAGCAGTAACCGATCTAGCAACTGCGTCAGACGCTTGTTGTCTTATATAAGCGTTGCCGACCGCAGCGCCATATTCTGCCTATTTACGTATACGCATGCTTATAACAGTTTCTTTGGCCCTTCAGTGTATTTGTACTGAGTTGTACTTGTGTTTCGTAATGAAGACTGTGTAAAAATAAATGTTCTAGTTGAATTCTGAAATCAGTACCCCGAGTCACATCCTATTGTCATCAGAGTTAAATAGCATTAACCTTCCAGTTTGTAACCTCCCCCTCACTTACCGACCTTAATGACAGTGAAAAATTAGACCGCGTGTACCTAATGGAAATTTGGGAAAAGCAATCGTCACCGAGGTTAATTTGTCGGTAAAGAGGGAGGAAAGGGTTACATCTAAATGAAAGGAAAAATGCAAATGAAACTGGTGGAAATTAATTTTGAAAAAGGGGTAAAGTTAATATAGAAAGTAAATGTGCGGCTGTTACGTTAACAATTAACTAGCAGTAATTAGATATTTGAGATTTGGGGGAAATTACGGTCGCCAGTCCTAAGGACAATTACTATATTAACTGAAAAAGAAAGGTTATTACACATATAATTAGCACTAGAAGCGTGGCAACTGAAGGTTGACACGTGTAGGGTGAAAACTGAAAGTTTGTCAGAAGTAATAAATTTCGCCACACTCTGACTTAATTTAGCAAAAGAATTAATAAAACCGGAAAATCGAAAGTTAATTTAGTGACTGAAGTTAATAGTGAGCTTTCTTTCTGAAGCACATCGAAATTCAGTAAAATACAGTTAGTCTTGGACTACCTCAACAATCATTTCAAAAGATACTTGAATCTACGCAATTTAGAAATAAGAGATTTAACTTTGAACTTGAATTAAATGATTCTGAACAATTAACAATAGTAAAATTTAGTACGTACCAAGCTGAGCTGCAGTCACAGGTAAGCTAAAATATGGTAACAAAACTCGCACTCTTAATTTGTGCTTGTGTATCTGAATATTGTAGCCAGCTATGAATACTTTAACTGAACTTTGAAATTAAAGAAGTGAAATAAAATTAGCTATATTACTTTAATGCTGGCGTTTGAATTTCAATGACACTCGGGTTCATTTCGGAAAAGGAAGGGACCCTGCTTGGTAATGCAACTGGGACAATGAGCAACAAAGGTTCATGCTAGGTTGCTGTAATTTTGTGATTTGAACAGTTTTAAAAGCTGAGGTCTGCCATACAGTTCTAAAACTTTACGTGCGTCCAGTCTTCCTTGTTGGTTGATTGAAGGTTTGAAGCCGTCGATCGAGGAGGTTGCGACAGTCACTCATTGTCGGCCGTCGCTGTTGCAGAAGCTGGATGTTGGCGCGCCTTCTTCTCGACACGGTCACCAGACGAAACGGGCTCTTGATGTGCGCCAGCTAATGCTTCCCGTCCATGACACCATGTCAGAAACTATCATCGCAAGTCGAGCGTAATTACACGCTGCCAAACCCCGAAAGCGCGGCAACTCGCGGGAGCTTCACACAACACACCTGCTCCACTCGCTACTCCAGCCAGACTCCCTCTGCTCAGCCCGCGCTCCACGCGGCAGAGTTAACACTACCAAAGATCTTAAACACTTTCGTTCTTCACACGACCTATCGATGTAATCGTTCGATAGCAGTTTTCCCTAGGCAAGACCCAGCGTAAAAATACAAACAATATTTACGAAACAAACCAATTATACATCGACATAAATGCATAAATATATATATACACATAGTAAAACAATTACAATATACGAAGACACAGAAATGTTATATATTCAGGTAACAAAAATAAGAAAACAAATTTATAGTACAATAGATGGAAATAGGAGGATATGCATTTCCGGCGTTACACGTGCCCCACATTGTCTGAGGATGTTCGTGTAACCTAAACAGACTCAGAAAATGTCCCAAAAAAGAAACAGCGGAAATGCATATGCTCAAAACATCAACAAAATTTAGCATTCGCCTAATTAACCATAAACCAATTTTTAGACGATAATAATTGAGTGGAGACACTCCTTATCTTATTCCACTCTGTCATCTTGATCAAAATAAAACAGGTTGACAACATATTAAAATTGATAGAAAATATGGGAAATGGTTTAGCTATTCCAAAATCGTCAAAATCCGTAACACTATCAAGAAATGGAATACTATTTACAAAATTAATCAGAGTACACGGTCATAAAAACAGGTAGATCAAAATACGCAAATTAATTATTAATTACATAGAATACACATTTTATATAAACTTTTCATAATTAATACTCTCGCCATGAAAGTCCACTCTTAACAAGAAATAATATACAGCAGATCGACAAAAACATAAATATTGACAGCAGAATTCTTTCACATCAGCTGTCCGGGAAGAAAAACAACTCCGCCTTCTGTACTCGCAAGTACAAAGAATGCCGACAGCGGCACAAGAGCCGACAGCGGCTCCGCCTCGCCACTATTGTTGCGCCCGCCTGTGCGGCACGCTTGATCTCACTCGCCTGTGTAACGGCATTTCCAGAACGTCCGTTTCACTGAATTCTTTAGGAAAAACTCACTCCCGAGTAATCTCAAGGACTCCCTCAATACTATCACAGTGGATAACTCAACACTGTCCATCATCACACGCATGTACTAGCCTGAAACTTAAAACAGCGTCTAAGTACATCGGCAATGACTAGTAAAAGACACATTCATGAAATCTTACAGCTATTTACAAAATCATATTTACATTCCTTAATCTACTGTGACTCAGCTGAAAACTTAAACTAGCAGCTTGGATTTTTCAGTTGATTAGATCATGATTAAAGTGATTAAAAATTAAATTGATTAATCAAAATTAATTACTTATTAATTACAACTTCTTTAATGACCTTGGTCAGTCAAAAACATGGCAATCTAGCAAATCGTTAAATCTTACACTCTATTTTACATACTGTACAAATTACCCATTGTGTGGTATTAATCGATCCTAGGTTGGTACAATTTCAAGTCTACAATGTTCCGTGTACCTAATAGCTTTCCAGAGCTTGGATACTCTAAGCAATAAGCATTTGTGTGAGGTATACCAATGACTTTATATGGTCCATTATAAACAAACTTAAATTTAGAGATTTCATGGTCTATCTCGCTCGATTTCTCATGAGCTTTTACAAGTACTAAGTCTCCGATTGCAAACTTAGCAAAACGCGCTTTAGCATCATGACGACGTATGCGAGCATCGGCTTTTAGCTTCATTACTTCTCGCAAACGATCTTTTTTCACACCAATACTAATGTCAATCCGTGGAGGGAATTTGATTATCTCTTCCACTAAACTTTTACTTCTGTCATCCAACAGGATTTCCTCTGGAGAAAATCCCGTCGATTCATGTCTCAAGGTGTTCATAATTCTCTCAAATACTTTTACATATTTGCCCCATGCCCTATGGTTGTGATGGCAATAGGTACGGCAAAGTCGGCCTAGCTCGCGCATATACCTCTCAGCGGGATTCCCAGCCGGACAGTAAGCTGAAATATGGATCACCTCGACCCCATTACTTTCCATGCCTTCATTCCACAACTTAGAAGTAAATTGTGCCCCATTGTCTGATAGAATCGCCTTGGGTTTACCAATATGAACAAAATAATCGTTCACAAGCTTGCTGTAGACCGCTTTGGCTGTAGCTTTCCTAATCGGGTATAGTTTGATGAACTTGGGAAAAGCTTCTAGCACTACTAAAATGTAGGCAAAGTTTCCTGATGACTTGGGCAAAGGTCCGTGCAAGTCCACGCACAGTAACTCAAAGGTGTCGTTAGGCCTTATACTTTGCATAGGACCACGACTCGTACAGTTGGTAACCTTCACCTTCTGACATAAATCGCAAGTTTTCACTCTGTCAGTCACGCGTTTTAACATGTTGTTAAAATGCACTACTTCACTCAGCTTTTCCGTACATTTCTTTGGTCCACAGTGACCATACGCCAAATGGTAGTAGTCTATTATTTCCGTGATGTATTTGGTGGGCCAGCATACCCGCCAAATATTACTATCTTCACCCTTACGTATGTGCAAGATATGATCGTATATCATGTAATACTTCCTTAATTTCTCTCCTTCTGGACTCCTTTCGTCATATCGGGTTTTCACCATATTTACCTCGTTCTGATGACGACGTAGATTTTTACAGATGTTCATTATTAATTTACGTCCCTCAACTTCTTTAAAATAGTATAATTTGACCACTCCGTCTGCCTCATCTTTCAATTCATCTTGATTAGACTCGGGCAAACACGACAGCGCATCCGCTACGCAATTGTCGGTCCCTTTTACGTAACAGATGTCATAGTTAAATTGCTGTAAATACAGCGACCACCTAGTCAGTCTTTCGTGAAGTAGTTTACAATCCTTCAGATAAGTGAGCGCCTTATGGTCCGTATGAATAATCACCTTACGGTCCCATAGGTAACCCTTGAACTTCTTGAATCCCCACACGATAGCGAGACACTCTTTCTCAGAAATCGTGTAGTTTCGCTCACTTTTTGATAAAGTTCGACTCGCGAACGCTATCGTCCGGTGTTCCTTATCCTCTCCTTTACCAACTTCTTGGAACAGTTCTACCCCCACCCCGTAATTAGACGAATCCGTTCCCAGATGGAAGGGTAGTGATAAATCAGGATGAAATAGTATGTTAGATTTTAACAACTCGTCTTTTAATCTCTCGAAAGCGGCCTGACACCCGTCAGTCCACACAAACGGAACATTTTTGCATAAGAGGTTATTCAAATTTTCATCATTAAACACTTGTCCTTTTACAAATTTACGGTAAAATCCTGTGAGCCCTAGAAAACTTTTTAACTGTTTCCTAGACTTGGGTGGAGGACAATTCTTTATTGCCTCTAGTTTCTCTGGGTCCTTCGTAATACCAGCAGTGGTAATTACATGCCCTAAAAATTTCAGTTCCTGCTTCACAAATTCGCATTTCTTTAGCTTTAGAGTCATTCCGCCACGGCGCAATGCTCTAAAAACTTCATCTAACAGGTCACAATGGTCATGCCAAGTGGCATTGGCCAACAATAGGTCGTCAACATATACAGTTAATCTTGAACTCAAAGCCGGTCCTAGCACTTTATCTAGGGCCCTGATGAATACGGACACAGATATATTAAGTCCCAACGGCAGTACTCTATACTGATAACACCTGCCCGCAAACAAGAAGGCGGTGTATGGCCTAGATTCTTCTTCGAGTTCTATTTGCCAGTAACTAGCCGTCAGGTCGAGGCTAGTCATGAACTTAACGTCATGAAAACGTTGCAAAATCTCCTCCATACTATCTGGTCTGTCTGTTTCGCGTTGAACGACCCTATTCAACGTGCGTGCGTCAATCACAATACGCACATTACCATCCCGTTTTGCTACAATGACCAAACCGTTATTGTATGGACTCGTACTTCTTTCAGTCACTCCCCATTCGATCATCTTATCTATTTCCCGTTGCACTGCTTCCTTTTTGGACAGCGGTATAGCATACGGTCTCACGAAGAATGGTTCGTGCGGAATTACATGCAACTTGCATTTATATCCTTCCACAAGTCCCGGTTTGTCTGAAAACACACTCTTATTCCTCATTATCACTTCATACAAGCCTCGTCTTTGTTCGTGTGTTACGTTTGACACACCGTCTACAATACTTTCCAATTCACTTTCTACACTATTGTCAATGCCGAGATTCCTCACATTACAGTAGTTCAAATTCATACCTACGTCAATAGCATCCGGCCAGTTAACAATGTGTATAGGCTGGTATTGCCTATGCACATCGTCTCCTGCCTCGTCAAAACTAACTACTATTGTTTTATCTTGTGACGTACATGTCAAAGTTTTGCTTTCGCAATTAATCACTGCACGATACTTTAATAGCCAATCTAACCCAATAATTACTTCCGTAGTTAAGTCTGGCACGACGACAAACTCTTGTTCAAATCGTGCCCCACATATCTCGAAGTTGATAAAAATCTGTTTTGTGACCGGTTTACTGGCCTTCCCAGTAGCACCGATAATTTTCACTCCTGTTACTGGCATAACTACGATGTCAGGTCTGTCTTTCAGTAAATCAAATATTTTTGCAGATACAGCACTCAATTCTGCACCGGTGTCAATCAACACGTTTAGTTGTAGGCCGTGCATATTAACACCACTATCTGTCTACACTTGTCCTCGACTGTGTCTTTATTTTCCCACAGTAAATCCTCGTCTATATCCAGGTCATTCCAGAAAACACCATCCCGCTTTGATCCTAAATCCGGCTTATCTGGCGGCTTTTTCAGCCTCTGTTCACATACCGTTTTAATTACAACACGTTTGTCCTGAGGCTTAGACTGTAGCTTCGCCTCCAATACCGAAACCTTTTCCTCTAACTCGTCCACTAGTGAGTGTTGCTTTGCTATCAATTCACTAATTGTCACCTTCGTCGATTCCACTTTGGTCAGATTGATCTCATCTGCCAATCTACCTGGAGGAATGTGCCCAGTAGTATCCGCAATTACTTCCTCTGGATCTGCGCAATCCACACTGCTATCGTCTGACCGTATAATGTCAGCTCTAACGTCATACACGCTGTAATCTATGTGCTTTTCTACCAATCGTGTCCGGCTATCACTAAAATTCTCGTACTCTTTCTCCTTAATATTTTCGCAATGTTTAAACTGGAGTTTTGCGTCGGATGGGTCGGCTACTTCTACCACTATAACTTTCGGTAAAGTCTGCCGGTCAGGGCCAGAACTTTCCGTTACTACTTCAACATCTAACTCCTGCGGGACGAAACACGACGAATCTTGGTCGTGCTCCCCATTAACATCATCTATTTCTGGTAAAGTCTGCCGGTTAGGGCCAGAACTTTCTATCACTTCACAAACACTATCTTCCTGCGGGACGAGACGCGGCAAATCCTGCACGCGCTCCCCATAAACACTTCTCCCATACAGACCCCTATAATCTCTTAGTTCGTCGTATAAGCGACCGAACTGCCTTAACCAGACCTCTTCCCTCTCTGCATCCCCTCGCTCGATGACGGACGTTTTATCCGACATCTGATATTCTCTCAACACTTGCGAATCATTCTTAAACTCAATCTCCAGTTCTGCTGTGGGCATTACAGCTGCCACTTTATAATCGATTTCCGGAACACTACTTAAATTGTTCTCACTGACAGTGAATGTACTTCCTACTGCCGTGTATACAGCTGATCTACTACTTGTGGGCGCACTCCTTTCTCTTAACACTGGCACACTCTCCCGCCGTTGATTATTCCATACGGAATTTTCATAACGACGACACCTGGGTTTTCTCCTGTTATTGGGCCGCCAAAATTTGTCCACCCCCGGTCGGCCCCTCACCGGCGCGGCTAATCGTTTCCCTGTCTCGTCCCAGCAGATACGGTCCCCGGATGCTGCTGAGGCGGCTGATCACACCCTCTGGCGTTATTACTATTCTGTGAAGCCCGTATCACGTTAGTACGATACTGGTTTCCGTCATTCCTGTTATTATTTGCATTGTACCGATTGTTATTACGGCCCGAACCACTATTGTTATTGCTGCCAAGATTGCGACACCATGTCAGAAACTATCATCGCAAATCGAGCGCAATTACACGCTGCCAAACCCCGAAAGCGCGGAAACTCGCGGGAGCTTCACACAACACACCTGCTCCACTCGCTACTCCAGCCAGACTCCCTCTGCTCAGCCCGCGCTCCACGCGGCAGAGTTAACACTACCAAAGATCCTAAACACTTTCGTTCTTCACACGACCTATCGATGTAATCGTTCGATAGCAGTTTTCCCTAGGCAAGACCCAGCGTAAAAATACAAATAATATTTACGAAACAAACCAATTATACATCGACATAAATGCATAAATATATATATACAAATAGTAAAACAATTACAATATACGAAGACACAGAAATGTTATATATTCAGGTAACAAAAATAAGAAAACAAATTTATAGTACAATAGATGGAAATAGGAGGATATGCATTTCCGGCGTTACAAGTTACTTATAGTTTGTAATAAAAGTAGAATTCTTCGAACACCAAATGTGCGGTATGATGCATTTCTGATTAATCTTCTGGACAGTTTAGAGCTGAGATATTTTCTTCACACCTCGAGATTTGTTGATGAGAGAAGGAAATATGTCCTAAATTTAAAGTGTGGTTAGTGATCATAGTAGAACCACATTACATGTTAATTAACGCTATCCATAATCCTACACACTCAGTAAATCAAGATCAAGATCCATTTAATACGTGCAAGAATAAACCTCTTTGGTTCATTGTTGATATTTTAAGAAACACTGACAGTATAAAGAGAGGAGAGTAGACAGGTCATTATTTTACCATTTACAGCAAATAAATAATAGAACACCAGTAAGTAGTAACACAAATAACCATTAACAGTATCATTATCTCCTTTCAACCCTGATTCTGGTAACTCAATTTCATATCTTTTATATAATCCATTGACCTCCCACTAAAGTGATTTCCGACATTACTCACACACAACTTACGCTTCCAACTTCTCGCTGCTGTTAAGGGTAATTTGAGGGCAGTGTAGTTTTGTTCAGCCCCACAATCAATATTTCGCAAACAATTTCGTCTCTACACATGGTGGTACACAAGTAAATAATACGAATCTGGTCTAAGGGGGTGCTTTGCGAATAAAAAGGTCCTGCTCTGGTTTCGATCCCAGCCGCTCGTTAAATTTCAAATGAAACAAGTCGTCCTCGTTCTGCCAAGGGCATTGTCAAATAAGAGCGGAGAAGCAGATAGAGGTTCAGGGCACCATTTTGTCTAAGGGATGGGAAAGTGCCCTTAAACGCGGAAGGATACTAGTGATCAGTGGCAAAACGACGCACAATAGAAAGTACAAATCATTACCTTAAAGAAACATAATGTTTAGTCACAGGAAAGTCGGCCTTTAACGGCAAAACTATCATCATGGACTATGCCTTAGCAAACTATGTCTGAATAGTATGCTATTTGGATCTCCAGGAAGGGACTGCTAGAACGGAAGTTACCATGACAAAACGAAAAATCAACGAAAGGGTAAGTTTCTACTAGAGTACGAGCGCGGAATTTCTTAAGTGTTTATGTTGTACCGGAGATCAGAGTATTAACACAGAAGTCGTAGAAAAACACTAAACTGAAACTAATGTTTCGAAACCAGCATTTAACATTTTTAAATGTTCTACTTTATTGGCTTCAAGTAAAGACTTTTAAAAGCGTTGTCAGTTTCAATATTGACAGTAAAATTACCAGGTTTAGCATAAGAAATCTGAACAAGTATAAAAAACTTTGCTTGACACATTGAAAACTGAGCATTTTTTTTCTACAAGAAACCAATGTTTCTCTGTTGTTAATGTACTGTGTATTTTTGGTCATAATTGGGACTTGCATTAACAAGCGAAATAATGTTACTTGCAATAACTTTCAGATTTTGCAGTCAAGAAAATAGACATCGATAAGAGATTACAACAAAGTCTGTTTTGTTTTGCAGTAATGGTGTTGTCATCATTTGAAAATAGCCTGCCGCCTGAGAGACAAGTCAAAATTACCGTCATATACTCTCTTGCTACAAAGTAGTGTGTTGGGTACACATGCTCACGATTTTCCCATGTCTCTAAGGAACTTTACCATTATTAACTAAAGATGTACGAGGCTTCAGGCAAGCACCTTAAACACACCGCACCATGTGGGCGTGATCGAACAACTGCGCTGAACAAGTGGACACGCATTATTGGCTTCGGACAAGCAGAAGAGTTACCAACTTAGTGGGTTCAGATAGACTGAACAGTTTCAAATTCTACCCGAACAGACTGACTGGTTTAAAATTTGTAGGTAATGTGGGAAAACCAAATGCGAAATGTTCAAATAATACATGTGGCATTTATAAATGTGATATTATATGAAGTTAATGAATCTTTTAGTAAAGTTATCCGGTATTATGTTTGAAAAAAAACCGATTACTTACGTATAATCCCCCGTAAAATCTAAGCAGAAAATGGAACGACGGAAGCACGGTTACACATATAGAAACACGGTTTTCGGCAAATGTTAGAGCCTCGAGCGGAACGTTTATTTTTGTTTGCTTAATGTTTTCAGCGTTGGTATGAACGGAGGTATTGAAGCCAGTATGTATTTTTAGGTGATAGCTCTTGAGAAGACAGTTGCAGTGATGTAGCGTTTGTTAACGATGACGTTGCAACCTGTCTTCAAAAATTCGAGAAATTTCCTAAAATTTGAGAGTACGGTAGACGGAATCGTAATTAGCGGTGCAAACACCGCCAAGCAGAGCTCCCTTGCTACGTTGTGTTAGGATTTCAACATATCTGCCTATTTACGTGTCTGCCCTGCAGGCCGCTTATTTTTGCTTCAGCACTCGTTGCGTGCAGACATGAACAGGTGATGTTGGATATACTACTTTTATGTGGTGAACGTAAAAGAAATGCCGTAAAAATAACACATTGATATGGGGTTATCTAACCGGATCGCCAATCTCCTACGCATCAGGCAACTGAACGCATTATTAAGACGCTACAGCGGACAGGCAAAAGATGACAAGAGAGAAGACTGAAATCGACAGAGAACACGAAGAAGTTGTTCTGGTCACGAAGGTAATGAACTCGTTCAGCAATAAGACATGTTGCAAGGAATGTGGAATCAGCCAGACGAGTGCCGTTCGCATTCTGCATCGAAAGAATTTCCATCCCTATCATTTGTTATTACATCAGGCCCTCGACGACCGTGATTTCAAACGTCGTACAAAATTTTGTTTCTTTGCCCTTCAGAAACTAAGAGACGACCCAACGTTTTGGCAACGCGTCGTCTTTACCGATGAAGCAATTTTCACTAACCACGATAATGAAAATTTGCATAACATGCACTACTGGGCAGCCGAAAATCAACATTAGCAACATCAACAGCCGTGGAGCGTAAACATAGGGTGCGGCATCATATATGGCGTTCTAAATGGACATTCATACGCACAATTTCTGACGAACAAAAAAATGGCTCTGAGCACTATGGGACTTAACTTCTGAGGTCATCAGTCCCCTAGAACTTGGAACTACTTAAACCTAACTAACCTAAGGACATCACACACATCCATGCCCGAGGCAGGATTCGAACCTGCGACCGTAGCGGTCGCGCGGTTCCAGACTGTAGCGCCTAGAACCGCTCGGCCACTTCGGCCGGCTCTGACGAACATTCTGCCAGTTCTTCTAGAACAGGTACCACTGGATATTAGACAGTGTACGTGGCTGCAACACGACGGTTGTCCAGCTTACTCGACCGTTTTGCAGCTCAAATACTGAAAGGGAATTTTCCTGGATGTTAGATAAGACAAAATTCTGTTCTCAAATGGCCTGTCAGGTCCCCCGACCAGACTCCTTTCAATATTTTACTACGAGGAGCACTCAATCATGCAGTCTATGACGAAGCCCCAACTACGCCAAAGGATATGTATTGTCGAATCGCCATTGTATGCTTTACCATATCATCCACAGTAATTACATCTGTTCAGCGTTCTTTCTAATGGTGATTGGAGATGTTCCTTTCAGTCAATAGTCAACAACTAGAACGTATGCTTAAATAAAGGATAAAGTTATTGTTCTGGAAGACCAAATTTGTGTTATGTGATTTGGGTGGTTGCCAAATTGTTGTTAGTAAAGTGTTTACTTCATTTAGATGTGTACGAAATTGTACTGCAATGTCAAATAAGTCGACTGCATGTACTGCACGTAGCTGGTAGCACTGTCATAACGAGATTATATTCAGCACGAAACGACGTTTCGTTATGTAGAATATTGATTTTGCTGGTGTACAGGTGGACACCAAAGTATTTTTAGTAAAATGTTTAGTTCATTGAATGTATCGCATATGATATAATTTAGAGCAGCGTAGGTAGAGACAGCTTTTCGACAGCAGGTATTTTACCTCTAAGAAGCACACAGCCACGTAAAAGAGAGATCAAATCTTGTTTCTAACATTTAGGTATTTGAGACAGTCGTTGCTTTTTGCAGCGTGTATGATCTCTCTATTTTTGAAGAATGGACATGTGATCTTGCTGTTTCAGCACACGTAAATCTGGGAGGATACATACACGTGAAATAGTTATCCTAAGCCTCTGTAATACGCTAGATTCTAGCCTATGTCGTATATCCACACACAACATACGTATGTGAACCTGTATGTAGATCATGAGTTGGTTGAAGGGGAAATAAAGCTTCATTCTCGTAGCTCTGGCCTGCCTTACGGAATAAAGCTACGCAGCCTGGTCCGAGACGCTCGCTTGTCAGTGTTTGCAGTGCAAACGCCGTTTCCGGCCACCGTGCTTTCACATTCTAGGATATTTCTCCAATTTTTACGATAGCTTTCAACGCCAACATTAACAAACGCTGTAAAATTGTAATAGCCTTTTCTAGAGCTATCGAGTGCGGTTATGAAAAGGATACGGTTCCATTTAAAATACGTACTTACTTCAATATCTCAGTTGATACCGGCCGGCCAGAGTGGCCGTGCGGTTCTAATTGCTTCAGTCCGGAACCGCGTGACCGCTACGGTCGCAGGTTCGAATCCTGCCTCGGGAATGCATGTGTGTGATGTCCTTAGGTTAGTTAGGTTTAAGTAGTTCTAAGTTCTAGGGGACTTATGACCTCAGCAGTTGAGTCCCATAGTGCTCAGAGCCATTTGAGCATTTCAGTTGATACCAGCGTTAAAAAACATTAACCAAACAAAAACATACATGTCCCTCGACGCTTTAAAATTTACGAACTTCCAACATGATGGAATAGCTGTGGGTGAGCAATTTCTGTTAATCAGTACAACGAAAAACCAGCCGGAGTTACAAATTTAACTTTTTTATCTGTGTGCTCTGTAACAGTTCGTTTGCACATTTTTGACACGATTTTTGTACTTTCGGAAATACCATTTTTGACTATGTTACTATGATTTAAAACTGAGTCCCGGCGCGAAACTAGCTATCGAGTGAAAAAAGTGAAATTTGCAACTTTGGCAAGTTTTTCGTTGTACTGTAGTATTTGTCGAACAACTCGTTTCGATATCCGTAACGGTTAACGAAATGAAAGTGGAGTAACATCTTACGTGCCTCACACTGTATATATGGACAGCATAATATATATGTGTGAATAACTACGCAGTGCAACTTTCGTATGAATCAGCTGCACAACGATTGAGATTCACGGTATCCAGTTTTATGGCGCTATACGATAAGCTCGTTGATTGGAGAAAAGCTTATGGGGCTTGAAGATGGCAGATTGAATTGCCGAAACTGGGTGCGATCGAAATAAAATAAAATAAAATAACCTAAAGTATACGGCTGTTGGTAAAGTTTATTGAACTGATAACTACCACAGATGTTCTCGCCATGTGAGCTGAGGCACAATCCTGTCGGAATACATTTCTCTCATGTTCACTAGATGCCTTTCAAGTTCCGTACGAAGAAAGTTGTTCATCATTTCGATGTAGCGCACTGATGTCACAGCAACTGCAGTTCCTCCCTCTTCAAAAAAGTAACGTCTAATAATTCCTATCTTGGAGATACCACACCACACTGTTACTTTTTAATTGTGGAGATGTTTTTGCTGTAATTCATGAAGATACCCCGACACCCAGTACCGACAGTTTTGTGTATTAACGTAACCATCCAGACGACAATTGGCTTAATGACTCATGAATACTTGGAAATCTGCATCTTCTCTGAGAATAGCGTCTATTATGCCACAACATTCTCTGTGCTGTACAAAATCCGTTTTACTTAGCTGTGGGATTTTTCGCCATGTTACTCTTTAAGTCTCCGATTTTATCGCCTGTTTTTATTATTTATTCTCTTCATCTTTCTAACAAAGTCTGTAGGCTGAAGAGCGGCATACTAAGCTGCTGCCAGCCCGCCCCCTTCGGGGGGAATTGAAATTCAATAAAGAAAAAAAAATTGCTGTGGGAGAATTATTATTTTGTAAATCATCATCACGTGAGATGCTATGAATATATTTTCCCTTCCTTTCTGTGGTTATTGATCATTATTATTAAGTGAAACACAAGGAAGGGATAATATAACAAATATATTTGTATTGATTTGTAGGTGGCCAAAGCTAAATATTAAATTACTTTTCAGATAAGCTCCAGGCTCCCTACAAATTATTTCAAATGCTTTGGCGAAGCCAGCCGGGGTGGCCGAGCGTTTCTAGGCACTACAGTTTGGAACCACGCGACCCCTACGGTCGAAGGTTCGAATCCTGCCTCGGGCATGGATGTGTGTGATGTCCTTAGGTTAGTTAGGTTTAAGTAGTTCTAAGTTCTAGGGGGACTGATGACATTAGAAGTTAAGTCTCATAGTGCTCAGAGCCATTTGAACCAGCCTTACGGCGAAATGTAATGCAAGCTAAGTTCACTGACCTAGAATTCGTATCTTTGAAAGTATGCATTTTTTGACGAAATAAAATTAGTGAAGCTTTGCACTTTAGTTAATTGAATAACGTGAAATGATTCTTCCTGCTCCGGCTATGGTGATATGTTACACCAAAAAAAAAAAAAAAAAAAAATACGACGCGTAACGGCGGCCAATTGTAGCCAGTCATAGATCACCGCTGCTCTCTTCGCAGAAGCTGAAAAAATGCTAAATAACTTCTTGCAATTATTAATTCAGGAAGAATTGTTTGCATGGGTTCTTTAAGTAACACAATGCACTCACCTTTTTGTAAATATATTTTCACTAAGCACAGAATACACACTTGAATTATTCTCTAAGTACGAAAACAAATAGAAGAAAAGCTACCGCTTTACAATAGTAAGCGTACCTTACATACAGCAGAAGAAATGATCTGACTCGAAGTGATTTTAAATATCTTTCTTCTCTTATATATAATGACAAAGGTAATAGTGTTAGTTATAGAGAACGTTATGCACTACGATCTCATCTAATATAAATAACGTCCTTATAGAGAACGTTATGCACTACTATCTCATCTAATATAAATAACGTCCTTTTATTACATTGCAATCGATACAGTCTTTCTTTGAAGCTAATTTCATATATTTTCATAATTAATTTGTCATTTATGTCCATATAATATTATTCAGAGTCCTTTTATTATTTACTAAAAATATAACGGCATGAATATTTCAAAAGGGACACTATATGAAGTGAACGATGTCACACACCCCGCGATACAGCATGTCGCCTAACAGATCATTTCAGACTAGCAAGAACTGCCGTTTCTTCTCTACGTTTTCTGGAGTTTGGACAGAGCGAGGAAGACCAGTAGGTCTCTTTTTCATCACAGATCCAGCACTTCTGAACGCTGTAACTCATCAGAGTGTACGAGGTGCATTCAAGTTCTAAGGCCTCCGATTTTTTTTCTCTGGACTGGAAAGAGATAGAAACATGTGCATTGTTTTAAAATGAGGCCACGTTCATTGTCAGTACGTCCCAGAGATGGCAGCACCGTACGGCAGATGGAATTTTACCGCAAGCGGCGAGAATGAGAACTGTTTTAAATACTTAAAATGGCGACGTTTTCCTTACTTGAACAGCGTGCAATCATTCGTTTTTTTTTTTTTTGTTTTGCGTGGTGTGAAACCAATTGAAATTCATCGGCAGTTGAAGGAGACATGTGGTGATGGAGTTATGGATGTGTCTGTCGAAAGTGCGTTCGTGGGTGCGACAGTTTAATGAAGGCAGAACATCGTGTGACAACAAACCGAAACAACCTCAGGCTCGCACAAGCCAGTCTGACAACATGATCGAGAAAGTGGAGAGAATTGTTTTGGGGGATCGCCGAATGACTGTTGAACAGATCGTCTCCAGAGTTGGCATTTCTGTGGGTTCTGTGCACACAATCCTGCATGACGACCGGAAAATGCGAAAAGTGTCATCCAGTTGGGTGCCACGAATGCTGACGGACGACCACATGGCTGCCCGTGTGGCATGTTGCCAAGCAATGTTGACGCGCAACGACAGCATGAATGGGACTTTCTTTTCGTCGGTTGCGACAATGGATGAGACGTGGATGCCATTTTTCATTCCAGAAACAAAGCGCCAGTCGGCTCAATGGAAGCACACAGATTCACCGCCATCAAAAAAATTTCGGGTAACCGCCAGTGCTGAAAAAATGATGGTGTCCATGTTCTGGGACAGTGAGGGCGTAATCCTTACCCATTGCGTTCCAAAGGGCACTACGGTAACATGTGCATCCTACGAAAATGTTTTGAAGAACAAATTCCTTCCTGCACTGCAACAAAAACGTCCGGGAAGGGCTGCGCATGTGCTGTTTCACCAAGACAACGCACCCGCACATCGAGCTAACGTTACGCAACAGTTTCTTCGTGATAACAACTTTGAAGTGATTCCTCATGCTCCCTACTCACCTGACCTGTCTCCTAGTGACTTTTGGCTTTTTCCAACAATGAAAGACACTCTCCGTGGCCGCACATTCACCAGCCGTGCTGCTATTGCCTCAGCGATTTTCCAGTGGTCAAAACAAACTCCTAAGGAAGCCTTCGGCGCTACCATGGAATCATGGCGTCTGCGTTGTGAAAAATGTGTACGTCTGCAGGGCGATTACGTGGAGAAGTAACGCCAGTTTCATCGATTTCGGGTGAGTAGTTAATTAGAAAAAAAATCGGAGGCCTTAGAACTTGAATGCACCTCGTAGTGTTGCAAGGGGGGCTGCACTGTCCTAACGGATTCATTCGTCGTAAGTCTCACATTGATTTCTGCTGTTATTTCACGCAGTGTTGCTGATCTGTTAGCACTGACAACTATATGAAAACGCAGCTGCTCTCGGTGGTTAAGTGAAGGCCGTCGGTCACTGCGTTGTCCGTGATGAGAGGTAATGCCTCAGATTTGCTATTCTCAGCACACTCTTGACACTGTGGACCTCAGAATGTTGTATTTTCTAACGATTTGTAAATTGGAGTGTCCCATACGACTAGCTCCAATACCATTCCGCGTTCAGACTCTGGTAATTCCCGTCGTGCGAGAGTAATCACGTCGGCAACCTTTTCACGCGAATCACCTTAGTACAAATGACAGCTCCGCAATAGCACTGCTCTTTTATGCCTGTTGTACATGATACTTCCGCCTTATGTACATACGCAAAGCGCTATCCCATGCTTTCTGTCACCTCAGTGTACTGTGACGAATTTCATGGATCTTGACTGATAAAAGTATGAGATCGGTTGACTATTGAGGCTGTTAATGATAAAGTACTGCGATAGGAACCGTGGATAATAAAGCTAAGACCTTACGTGTGTAGGATTTCTGTTCGGTACATGTCGAGCAGTCTTAGTTATTTTTCAATCTTTCGTTCCCCATTCGTCAAATCAGGGCGGGCTGGTGTATTAAATATCCTAGCAGGCTGGTACTGGGTCAGAGAGAATCCAAACTGGAAGTGGAACATAGTGCGACACCACGGAATCTTGTAAATGCTACTTTCAGGTATTCTTCAGTCCGCCCCCGGTAACTGAGTGGTGCCGGCACGGTAGCTCAGCGTGTTCGGTCAGAGGGTTAGCTGCCCTCTGTAATAAAAAAACTGAGTCAACAGCTCAATACTGAACTGGGACCGGTGTCCTGGGACATCCGTGCCGAACAAATGCACGAACAAAATGAGAGGAAAAAAAGTTGTCAGCGTGACAGAATGTCAGTTCTAAGGGCCCGGGTTCGATTCCCGATTGGGTCGGAGATTTTTCTCCGCTCAGGGAATGGGTACGGTGTTGTCCTAATCATCATCATTTCATTCCCATCGACGTGGAAGTCGCCGTAGTGCCGTCAAATCGAAAGACTTGCACCCGGCGAACGGTCTACCCGACGGGAGGCCCTAGTCACACGACATTTACATTTTAGATATTCTTCACACAGTTTTTAAGTTAATGACATATTTTCCACCAGTAATAAAAGAAAAGCTTTTCTTTCAGTTCATATTAGTGAAGTCCCTGACTTCATTTACTTTACTGTACTCTTCATTGAATAGAAAAATCATTTATAGTTCACCACTCGACTCTGCCATTACTTCTAGAGCCATTAAAAGAAAATCCACGGTCGGTTGTGCATAAATATCCAGATCAAGCAGTACTACTTGGTGGTGAGTTTAACCTACCGAGTATAGACTGGGATGTTTAAGTATTCATTGCAGGGGGTACAGACAGACAGTCTTGTGAAGTAGTTTTGTACACGTTTTCCGAAAATTGTCATGAGCAACTAGTTCGGCAGTTCACACGCAGTGGAAGTATCGTGGAGCTTGTAGCTTCAAACAGGCTCTTGGAAGTAAGAAATCCTTATTTCAATGAAATTTCTTCTCCAGATTTTAAATGAGTCTACCTAATACTGGCAACAGTACTGCTCTTCTATAATACGCTTCAGGAGAGGTCGAGTGGATGGTTATCTCTTTCAGCTTGTTTCTTTATCTGTGTAGGTACTTTGACAACAGATGATTATTCATATATCTTGGTAAATCTTTTTTCCTCCTGCATTTTTCGTTATACAGCCAGTTGTTGAATTTTTCATTTACTTATCTGAATTGCAGAAATAGTACTTAAAATTCGTGGATGATAGACGAATGCAGACAAGATACAAAAATTAACACAATTACAGTGTAACCTGCAACAAAATTTACTTTGGCTATAATTATTATTAAAGCCAGGATCTCCATGTAAATCCATGTTTTTGTGTATGTTAGTTACATTTCTCAAACTATGGTATTATTCTTTTCATAGCCTGATAATAAAATATAACCGCAGTCTTTCCATGCGTGGTTGCATATTTTGACCTTATAGCAAGTAAATTCATGGATAGTGCATATTTTGATTCTTTTGTACTTACTGTGACATATTTTACACTTTAATCACCCATATTAATCACCTTTTTCTGCCTTAAGCGCATAACATTACGGTATTGTGCATAATAGTGAATTTTCTGAGTTTCCCTCCATAAAATCGAAATTTCCAGAAAGAATATCAAACCTTTTGATTTAACAATGCTCTCGGTGTCTTCAGCAAGAAGAAAAATAGTCTCATTACGCGCGAGTACTGTGTTTTGGCAAATCACTAAGCAGAAGTCATGCTCCAACGTCCCTCCATCCTCCGAGGCCATTTCACACTCTTATTCCTTCAACATGGATTTTAAAGAGGCAGTGATCAGAAATCTATGAGATCGAATTTTTTGGGACATCGTCACTATTACCGACAAGACTGTTGGAAAAAAACAATCTGACTCTGTTCTGTTCGACAGACAAGCTAGAACAATATCAGGTAGCGAAAATGCTAATAATCTGGAATTATTAAGTCTTACACTTTCCCAAATTTCGCCATTTCAGTAGGCATCTGTAATTTCTTGCAAAGTAGAAAAGTATTTTTTTTTCATGAAAGAATGTCCCAGCACGAAAATACGTGAGCCTAAATAAGAAGAATTTCGGCAATTATTCTTTATCGTATGACATTTAGTGTAGGGAGTCTCTAAAGAGATGTTCGACTAGCATTTGATGCAGCTCTTTTCAGTTAGGCAGAGAGGCTGCGTCTTTAGAGGAACTGAATTCTGTCAGGGAAGAAAGGAATTCGGAAGGAATGGGCCGTGGCACGTAATGAGGGATCAATCTCAGCATTTGCCTAAACTGAAAATGGGAAAGAAACATGGAAGACCATTCTCAAAGTTGTCAAGCAGATGGGTTCGAAACACCTCGCCTCTTCGAATCCACTTATTTGCTTTAATTCAATTCAGCGCCTCAAGGAGCAAGGGTACCTTGGCTGCTGAAGAATGAGAAAAATCTAGTTGCTGCATATTGTTTTAAAATAAAATAAAATGACAGCAAAAGACGGAAATCCGATATCCCATGTTTGTCCTTTAACTGCGCCTGTTTGGTCGTTTGATTGTGCCTGAACACATGCTTATTTTAAGACGTAGTGGTGCATGGAATTCCAGGCTCAGTTGTTATAATATTACAATAGCATAATTGCATTTTGGACGAAAGGGGCGGGGGATATAGGGTGCATTTGGCTTGGACGTCCATAACTGAGACCCACTCACTTGACCACATTGGGCGATGTTTTGCCATTCGAGCGCTATAATGATAGAAGTTAGGGAAATTTTTTTAAAGAAATACAACCATCGCCATTTTGGTAATGATTTTGTTGATCAACGCGTTTTTGGGCGGCAAAGGCAAAGCCAAGACTATTTTGATTCACTGATTTTAATTTAATTTTATTTCTAATGTTATTTAGTCCTCAGCTGCCTCTTGAAATACTGAAATATTTAGCCATAAAGTTATACCTGTCTCCAAATAAAAACTCCAGTGATAGCATTAAACTGCTATAGGTGGATACTTAAGCTATTATAATAGTGCGTACATATTTTTAACTTAATGCAACGCTGATGTGTGAATCAAAAACGCTTTTCTTGTTCTTTCTTGTTACAAACTTACCGATAACCAGCGGTTATCACAATAGCACACGGCACCAAGAATATAAACGCCGGCACATCTTACATACCGTTCAACCGCGAATAAGAACAATTTCACAACAAGGCAACTAGATCGTGTGTAATTTCATTTCAGTTATTTTTGGGGGAGGGGGAGGGGGGCAAGTACGAACCCTTCGGAGCCCCCTCTTTGAACCCAAACCAATTAAGTGTTTTTCTTTATGTTGAACATAGTATTGGAGGTCAGTCCATGCCAAGTGTCAACCACTTTCCCCCTATGAAATAACATGGTGACGCGTTGTGTAATACATGAAATTCTGAGTGGAACGGCAGCCGGCGTGGATAGATAATTCTTTGTCATTTTTTATTTATAGGCTTAAATGTGCTTTTGCCGATATGACATCTGGTCAGTAACATGTCCGGGTTTGTCACTGTCTATACTCTAGTGATTTAATGAGCGGTGATTTACCATCCGCAGTAACCATGGATGTTTGTGTCGTATGACCTGTTCCCACTACCTTTATTCAGTCTTCACTCGTTCCGAGCTTGCCATCTAGACTTTGAAACGTCCCCTTAGAAAAATTGTACAGGACTCTGCTTAAACTGACACACAATATTTTTAGCGCAACGCAATCTGACTTTCAAAAATCCCTACAAAAGAATGGCCCTCACTAACATTAACCTATACCTTTCACAAATCACTTACCTCACAAAAATCTTCATTACTCCAACTACCGCAATACAGCGAGCGCCATTACTGCCAGCTAAATAAAAGATTCAAACTACGGAAGGCACTAACTACTGATAGGCATAGTTAACAAATGAAAGATTTTAATAGAGAACAAACAATGTATTTACCTTAATAATCATAATATATGTAGCAGTTCATGCCATCCAGTATTACAAATTTCACAACTCCGCCATCTCTCTCCCCACATCCACCACTGCTGGCGGCTCACCTCCAACTGCGCAACGCTACGCACTGTTCACATCCAGCTGCCCAACACTACAATGGCAGACAACAATGCAAACTAGCCACAGACTGCACACAGCACAGCCAGTCATTTTCATACCGAGAGCGCTACGTGGCGGCGGCGTTACCAATATAAGAACCTAAACAGCCTACTTACAACTTTTAGCAGTTTACGCTACTCCATGCTGTTGCTTTACTACGTGTATCAACAGAACATTCAGTTCTGATAGTGTTACCACATTCGTAAATTCGACTTGTGTACGCTGTAGTCATTCTGACCTCTCTTTTGTGAAATGCTCTTGCAGTCTTCTACTTTAACAGCATATAAACTACCCTTAATTAGATTAGAAAATGAGACACTTAAAGTAGTAAAGGAGTTTTGCTATTGGGGGAGCAAAATAACTGATGATGGTCGAAGTAGAGAGGATATAAAATGTAGACTGGCAATGGCAAGGAAAGCGTTTCTGAAGAAGAGAAATTTGTTAACATCGAGTATAGATTTAAGTGTCAGGAAGTCATTTCTGAAAGTATTTGTATGGAGTATAGCCATGTATGGAAGTGAAACATGGACGATAAATAGTTTGGACAAGAAGAGAATAGAAGCTTTCGAAATGTGGTGCTACAGAAGAATGCTGAAGATTAGATGGGTATATCACATAACTAATGAGGAAGTATTGAATAGGATTGGGGAGAAGAGAAGTTTGTGGCACAACTTGACCAGAAGAAGGGATCGGTTGGTAGGACATGTTCTGGGGCATCAAGGGATCACCAATTTAGTATTGGAGGGCAGCGTGGAGGGTAAAAATCGTAGAGGGAGACCAAGAGATGAATACACTAAGCAGATTCAGAAGGATGTAGGTTGCAGTAGGTACTGGGAGATGAAGAAGCTTGCACAGGATAGAGAAGCATGGAGAGCTGCATCAAACCAGTCTCAGGACTGAAGACCACAACAACAACAACAAACTACCCTTCTGTGTTATCACAACCCGGTCCATTACTGATACCAAAGGTAATCCACTCTCATATAATTATTCCGTGTCAGTGGTGAGAATTGTCCTTTAACGTGTCAAAAATTAATACTGTTGAATTATAATAACAAGTTTCATGGAAATATATGCGTTTCACAACGATTGAGCTTGCGTATTAACTTGGAAGCTATCCGTTTCCCGAATAAAAATTAATTTGTTGGGCCTGTACTATATCATAAAATCAGAAATTTCATACGATATCGCAAAATTTTGTATTCATACAAGGAAGCCCGGCTTAGGCGGTATTTCGGCAAAGAAGTACAATCACACAGAAAACAATCCCACTTCAAAGTCTCCGAACGCAGGTGGTTCTTAATCTCCAGGATACTATGCACATTTTCAAAAATGGTTCAAATGGCTCTGAGCACTGTGGGACTTAACTTTTGAGGTTATCAGTCCCCTAGAACTTAGAACTAATTAAACCTAACTAACCTAAGGACATCACATACATCCATGCCCGAGGCAGGATTCGAACCTGCGACCGTAGCAGTAGCGCGGTTCCCGACTGTAGCGCCTAGAACCGCTTGGCCATCCCGGCCGGCGATGCACATTTTCCTAAGTCAATAATGTTTATGTAACATCTACATCTACATGTATACTCTGCAAATCACATTTAAGTGCCTGGCAGAGGGTTCAGCGAACAAAAAATGATTCAAATGGTTCAAAGGGCTCTGAGCACTATTGGACTTAACATCTTTGGTCATCTTAGAACTACTTAAACCTAACTAACCTAAGGACATCACACACATCCATGCCCGAGGCAGGACTCGGACCTGCGACCGTAGCTGTCACGCGGTTCCAGATTGCGCCTAGATCCGCACGGCCACACCGACCGGCTCAGCGAACAAACTTCACAATTCTCTATTATTCCAATCTCGTATAGCGCACGGAAAGAACAAACACCTATATCTTTCCGTACGAGCTCTAATTTCCCTTATTTTGTCGTGGTGATGTATGTAGGTTGGTGTCAGCAAATTATTTACAATGAAATGAATCCCCCTAGCTGTATACAGGCGTTGATATAAGTCAACGGGGACAGTTGAAAATGCGTGCCCCGACCGGGACTCGAACCCGGGATCTCCTGCTTACATGGCAGACGATCTATCCATCTGTTTTTTTGCATTTTGTTCGTTGTTGATTGTTGTGTTTCGTCGTTGCGGACGTCACATGCCATCCGTTCAAGTTCGTTTGTTGAACCTTCCACTAAGTTTATTTTTTATTACAGAAGCCAACTAAGTCTCTGACCAAACACGGTGAGCTACCGTGCCGGTAAAATTTTGCCTGCGAATTGAATCATCAAACGCATTTCGGGCTTGTAGCCGGTCGTCGATTAATTGGGAATGAAATGAGCGTTTGGCGTCATTGGCCGAGCGGCCCCTTACGGGGTAGGTCAGGCCGCCTTGGTGCAGGTCTTATTACATTCGACGCCACATTGGACGACCTGCTCGCCGGATGGAGATGAAATGATGAGGAAGCGAACACAACACCCAGCCTCTGAGCGGAGAAAATCCCTGACCCAACCAGGAATCGAACCCGGGCCCCTTAGGACGGCAGTCCGTCACGCTGACCACTCAGCTATCGGGGCGGACATCCAGATGAGCCATCGAGGACACAGATAATAGTGCGACTGCATTGACTTATCTCTGGCACGTCTCCCGTGAGACCCACATTCGCATCTTACTGTCCCACACTATATTCATAATGCCCCTGCCCGTTTCACTCATTAATCGCGGCTTTACTGCCGATTCCCGTAAGAGTTCGGGCACTGTTTGTGCATCTGCAGAAAAGAAGATGGCCAAATGGCCGGTGAGCCTTATCTAGAACCGCGCGCCGCGGAATCTGTATCCGCGCCAGACGTCATGGACGTCGAAGACCCCTAGAGGTCTCTCCACCATCGAGCCGTAAGCTGTGGCGGCGCGCGCCTCCTGGCCTGCATTTAGTGTGAGGGCGCCACAGTCGAACACGTGGTTCCAGCGGCCAATAGCGGCGCCCCCGATAGCGTACTTAGGCGCCTGTCTCTCGCTCAGCTAGCGACCTGTGGAAACCTCCGTATCCTGATGTTCCTTAAACCCGGTAAACCGCCGTCCGCTGTCTCCTCCTACCCTCCCTTCAGCCTTACCTCGGTCTTCAGCAAGGTCCTGGAATCCATCCTAACCCGACGCATCCACCAGCATCTCCACCAGCACTGCCTCCTTCCCATTACCCAGTGTGGCTTTCGGCCGTCCTTCTCTTCCAATGACCTTCTCCTTCATCTTACTCATCTCCTCTCTGAACAGCTTAATTCCCGTCGCTCCGCTATCTTCCTCTCCCTTGACGTTGAAAGAACCTATGACCGCATGTGACATTCCAGTCTCCTCTTCAAGCTCCAAACCTTCGCCCTTCCTATTAACTACGTCCGCTTGATCGGCTCCTTTCCTTCCTACATCACCCTCCACAACACGGATTCCTACACCTTTTTCCCCTCCGCTGGAGTGCCCCAAGGTTCCATCCTCTCCCCTCTTCTGTACCTTTTGTATACGGCGGACATGCCGCCGCCTTCACCCCCCCCCCCCCCATCCACCTTCTCCAGTACGCTGATGACACCGCCTCCCTTGCCCTTGCCCCCACCCTGCATCGCTCCCAACACCTTCTCCAATCCCATCTTGACCGGTTCACCGCTTGGTGCAACCAGTGGTTGCTTAAGGTCAATCCTTCTAAAACCCAGGCGATCATTGTAGGCAAAACCACCCCTTCCTTCCGCCTCCTCGATTTCTATATCACCATCTACGGCTGTCCTATCGCCCACCCTTAAGTACCTTGGTGTCACCCTCGACCGTCGCCTCTCCTGGACCCCCCACCTCTGGACGATCCAAGCCAAGGCACGCTCCCAACTCCTCAAGCTCCTTTCCAGCAGTACATGCTGTCTGGACCCCTCCACCATCCTCCATACCTATAAATCCCTTATTCGTCCTATCCTATGCTATGCCCACCCTGCTTGGCTCTCCACCCCCCTACCTTTTACAAATCCCTTCAGATCCTAGAACGCCATGCTCTTTGCCTCGCCTATCGCATCCGTCTCCCTCCCCCATGCGGATCCTGTACGACCTTATTCCGTTCCCCCACCTCCTCCTTTTCCTCGAACGGATACGAGTCCTCTACACCTCCCGTAAACTCGATCCTCCTCACCAGCTGGTCTCTCCCATCCTCTCCCACCCCTGTCCGCTGCCGCGCCTGTATTTCCACGTCCCACCTGCTCTCCATCTCTCCACTCTGCATACCCTCTCCCAAGGTGGCTTCCGCCAGCTCCCCCTCCATGATGATGCCCTCCTCCCCTCCATCTACCCCTCCTATCAACTTTGATCCTCCCCTCCCACTTCCTGTGCCCTCTCCCTTCTCTCTCCTTCCCTCCATCCTCCCTTCCTCCCCCCTCCTCCCCCCGGGCTTTCCCACCCCCTCCCACCTTCATTCCTCCCCCCCAACTCCCCTGCCATTGGCATCTCTGCTCTCCTCACTCCTCCACCACCTTCCTCCCCTCTCGGTAGGTCTCCTGACTCGCACACGCTTTGTGGACATTCACGCACCAGAGATCATCGCCATCAGTTTAGTGTCTGTGCCGTCGTGATTGTGATTTAGTGTTTTTCGCCGCCACACTCCTCGTTCACTTTGTAAGTAGGCTGTTTATGTTTTCTCTATGTAAGTAGGCTGTTTATGTTTTCTTTATGTAAGTTTGATGCTTATGTTTTCTTATTGGCAACGTTACGTAGCGCTCTCTGTGGCTGTGCTGTGTGCAGTATGTGGCTAGTTTGCATTGTTGTTGTCTGCCATTGTTGTCATGAACTGCTATAGCTGGATGCGAACAGCGCGTAGCGCTGGGCAGTTGGAGGTGAGCCGCCAGCAGTGGTGGATGTGGGGAGAGAGATGGCGGAGTTTTGAAAAATGTCATGAACTGCTGTATATATTATGAATCTTGAGGTAAATACATTGTTTGTTCTCTATTAGAATCTTTCATTTGCTAAGACTATCAGTAGTTAGTGCCTTCCGTAGTTTGTATCTTTTATTTAGCTGGCAGTAGTGGCACTCGCTGTATTGCAGTAGTTCGAGCAACGAAGATTTTTGTGAGGTAAGTGATTTGTGAAAGGTATAGTTTAATGTTTGTCAGGGCCATTCTTTTGCAGGGATTTTTGATAGTCAGATTGCGTTGCGCTAATTATTGTGTGCCAGGTTAAGCACAGTCTTGTACAATTGTTCTAAGTGGACATTTCATATGTATAATTGTTCTAAGGGGACGTTTCATATGTCGACCCTTAGCCTAGGATACCTCACTGGAATCTTCTGATTTTTTCTTGTAGTTTGTGTATTTAGTGTAGCTTTTGTTTATTGCTAGCGCGTAATTGTAGAGAGAATCTCCTTTGTAGTTGCAGTCTTTCATTATTGTAATGTAAAACAGTTGTGGCATGCATGTAGCTTTGCGCCATGTATTTCGCTGCTGCAATTAACTAGATATTATTTTCAGTGCTATGTTAATGTGTTCTCTTATTTTTGCCATTCAAATTGTGCTTTTCTGTGTTATCGTGTGAAATATTGTGAAAATAATGGCGTGTGAAAAACGTAACACTCGACTCCAAAGTAAACTGAGAAATGACAGTGAAGACGAAAGCAGTGTGTTGGCCCCACCATGTAATGAGTTAACTAATGTTCAAAGTAGTAATTTGGTAACTGTGCATAGGGAAATGGAGCGGGCGTCAAACAATGGCGTAGACAGTCAAACAGGTAGTGAACAGGGAAGCATTATCGATCGATCGGTCGGCAACAGCTCGCCTCATGAATCCGAAATGATAGGACACAATTTTGCAAATACTGTAGATTCAGGTTTTGCGTCCTTACCGTTTTCTCAAATGAGTCAAGACACATTTTCTGCTTGTCAAAATGTGAATGTTGCCGGTGAAAATCCACTGCCAAAAAGCATAGAGAAACAGATTCCAGACACTAATACATTATTATTGCAATTAATGCAACAAATGGAACAAAATCTTAAAAAGTTAGACACAGTGGAACAAAATCTTCAAAAGTTAGACACAATGGAACAACACCAGAGACAAACACAGCAAAAGTTAGACACAATGGAACAAAATCTTCGGAAGTTAGACACCACACTTGAACAAACACGTGAAGATTTAACTACTGAGTTACATAACATTGAATCGAAATGTCAAAAAGTCTGTAATGACGTAAAAACACAAATTTGTGAGCATTTTCAGCCTATTTTTTCGCGGCATGAAAATGCATTACAGAATCACGAAGCAGCCATAAAAGAGCTGCAAACCATTGTTCATGAAAATCATGAGACCTTGTGGGCTAAAATTGACTCAGTTGCATCTACCGATTCGGTTACGCAACTGGCAAAAACTCAGGACAACTTAAAGAACACAGTAGATTCGATTTCAACACAAATGGACACTCTGAAACTTGGTTCAGAAAAACACACTGAGGAAATGCGTTCACTATCGGAGAAAGTAGCTGAACTTTCGGATCAGGTCACTAACTTATCTACAAAGGTAGATGATGATCTGAATGACACAAGACCCGTAGCCTTCACTGACACAGAAGTGTATGAACAAATTAGAAAATTCAAACAAAATCAAAATCAAATCAACACACAGTACAAAAGAGAAATGCGGAAAGTACAAGATCAGCTGACACAGGTAATACAAGAATTACGTATTTCAGAGGACACTCGCGCTCCAACACGGGAAGAGGAACTTAGAAATACGCAAAAGCCACAAAATAATAACACAGGGCATTTCGGTAATTATGAAAGAAATTGGCAAGGTACACCGAATTTTGAGATGGAACCGCCGACACGATATGCGACTCGCCGACATGATGATTTTGACTATAAGCTGTTCATTACTACACGTAAATTCAAAACATTCAAGAGTTCTGCCAACGACATTCATCCACAAGCGTGGCTCCATCAATTCTCTCATTGTTTTCCTCCCAACTGGTCATTAGAACACAGATTAGAATTTATGTGTGGCTACTTGGAGAATGAACCAGCTGTAAGAATGCGATCGGTCATTCACGATTGTCACAGTGAAGGAGAATTTTACCATGCGTTCCTCTCAGCATATTGGTCACAAGCTACACAAGATCGCGTAAAACATAGCATCATGATGATGAAACACTTTGAACAATCTGAATTTTCCAGTCTTGTGAAATATTTTGAAGACATGTTGCACAAGAATCAATACCTGTCAAACCCATACAGCCCCTCAGAACTCATCCGCATTTGCTTAATCAAACTGCCCGAACATTTGAGACATATTATTTTAGCAGGACGTTGCAAAGACGACATTGAAGCTTTTCAGGGACTGTTACAAGAACTGGAAATTGACACAGACAGTCGCGGGATGCGAAAACGGGAAAACAATCACTACAGGGCACATCCGTCACAATTCCGTGACGACAGAAATAATAACTGGACACGACAAGTCTATTCTTACAACGCAAATCGTGACCAAAACAGACACCACCCATATGACAACCACTGGCAGAGTAATAGTTACAGGGAAAGATCACCTTTCCGCGGTAATGACTATCACAGAGACAATCAGAGAAACAGACAATATGGGAACCAAAACTATTATTATCAAGGGAGACAGAATAACTTTAGACGCAACGGTCCAGCGCGCAGTTACGACTCAGGCAGAAATTCTCCACCACGTAACAGACAAGAAAGAAACTATGTAAACTACCGACATGACGACAGGCGATATGATCGTAACGACAGACCTGAACTCCATCAGAACTGGCGAGCTTTAAATAGAGCTGGGCCTTCTGGGCAAGGCGAATTTGTGGAAGTTAGGCCTCCTAATCCCAGTAACGGCGCGCGCCAACAAAGAAACAGACAATGACTCGCACCGCAGGCAGCTGCGTGCGCCGGCTGGCTCCGAGAAAAATAACATTGACGCTAACCTTGAGCAAAATTCCCGTATTCTTTACGGACGAATACCGCATGATACTTGCATTCAAGTTGAAACTCTGCGTACTGAGAAGAGCAAAGGGTAAAAGATTGCACCACATTTCTCATGTAAAACCATTTATTGACAGATAATCTGCTTTTTAACTTAGTCTTTGCAATTTTCACTTCACGCTACTTGTACAATTTGTCACACTGAGAAACTGTTAACATGCAACATTTTGGTTTGCTTACGAGTGGATTCTGGATTTGAGGTGCTTTATGTGAAATGCCAGATGACACAGTGGTTAGTTTATGTGACAGCTACACGATTATATCACGATGTTACTAATGAGTGACAATTTACAATGTCGCTTTTGCGGTGTATCTGTTTTATATCTGCACAGTTTTTTCTGAATTCTTCTATAAAGTGAGACATGTTTTAGTGGTGACCTTTGTGCTATTGCTACAAGGAGACAGCCTTTTCTGTAGCACAACAATACGTTACAGCACAGTTCTTTCTTCATCACGGCAATAAGCGTAATAAGTATGATATCTATACGCAAAGCATTCCACTTTTGTGTATCATGAGGTAAGTACATTGACTTCTGCAGAACTTAGCTTTCGGAGGACAATAACTACGACACTTCCCAGAGATTATCTTAGAGCAAGACGCACATTTAGCGCTACTGGACACGTATTTGAGTGATTAATTTTGTACTTAAGACATTTATCTTTAGAGATTTTTGAATTACAAAGAAAGTTTTTCGTGACACATTTCATTTCATTGCTGTAAGCTGTAATACCTGAGGATACAATTACAATAAACCTCAGGGGGGTACACGCCTACTTTGTGTACCATGTGTTTGGCAAGCACAAGGAGCCCTAGCTAATATGGTATTTGCTTATACAATTTAACACATCGGTACCATATTTCTCTAACACATAAATTACACAGCTATCTGATCATTTAACAGAGAAACAAACATTTTTTTTCTACGTCAGTGACACATGTTTACGCAATTACAGAGTTGGATTACTTCACACTTAAGAAATTGTACTTTGTCTGTACCTTTTGCACTGTTCATATTTTTTTGGTACCATTGTGATACTATGAGAGCTTTGAATGATGTATTTTGGTATGAGATCATAATTTTTAAAGTACGTTTGAGGTAGATGACACTACCGAAATGAGCAGAGAATTTTGTTTAGGTTTTGAAATCATTGGAGGAAGCTATGACGTTTTTGACATTTGACTGAGGTGTTATGATGTTATTTTTACGACGACGATGTGTATTATGCTGTTGAGGTATGTTTATGTCAATAAAATTCTTGACCTGTGAAATGTTTTTATATGAGACTGTCACTGTAGTGGAAACTGCTGTCGTAAATATTTCCATAAGAATGTTAAGTGACCACCTGCATGTGCGTCGTGGGCACACAGCTGTGTCAGACACCTGGAGAACAAGCCATTAGTTTGAGTGCCTCGTTAGAAGCACAGGTAGAAAAAAGCAGAAAGGGAAGGCCATTGTACGCGCTACTGAAAGCATACTGTGGAGCTCGTAATTTATGATATTTATTGAAATGCCTAATGAAACGATGCGAAACATTTCACAGCTATTGTCTTGCTAGTTGAGAAAAATGCCATATGGCTTGCTTTATGTATTTATTTACATATTTTGTTTAATATCAAGTTTCTAGCTGCACTGCAGCATTGGTTAAAATAAAATTTAATATATGTACTAATATAAATATTTTATGCCTACAGATCCAGTAAATAATTTTATGATCTATCCAAAAAATGAGGGAGCACAAAAAGACATTTCCCTTCACAGGAATTGCATAAATTATTTTTTATGATTTGGTAACTTATCTACTAGCGTAAGTTTTTGTGATGCATCACTCTAATGTTAAGATGTGACATAGGTATTAGACATGGCCATTTTAGTGTAATATTTTTTCTGCTTGCGCTATGTCATGTTTAGGTATAAGTTGCTGCTGTTTGCCAGGCATAGTGTTATTGAATTTGACTTTTGCTAATTTCTTAATGCTGCTTGCTTTGCAAATCTGCGTTTTTTTTCATTGCTGTTTATATTAACTGTGTTTTGTGATGCTGCATTGCCTCGTCCCTTGGTATATATCTGAGCTCAGTAGATTTAAGTTAGCTTAAGAGGGGGTAGACTATATAAGAAACTGACTATGGAGAATAGGTAAAGTATGCATTGCAAGGTTACATGAAAAAGATTTGGGCCCAAATGAGTGTTGTACAATCAGAAATAATCATTTTGAAAGAAATATGAATAGAATACAGGAAGGAGGTATAGGTAGGATTTTCTTGGAAATAAATGATGAGGTAAGCAATGTGTGAACATATAAATACAGAAAGCATGCTTAGATAGGATTTTTTTGGTGGAAACAAATGTTGAAATAAGACGAAAGATCTATCGAATGAAGTTGTGGGGTGGACTGCAGTACCAAATGTTACACTGAAAACAAACCCTGTCCTTTCCTTTTGTGTTATTCCGCTATATGTTTGTGTACCCTTGTGTATTTGTGTTTTTCCTGTCTTTATGTGTTTAGCTGATGAGAGCTATGTTGTAGAATTTTTCTAATACTCTGTTATTTTCTTTGTAAAGATGCTTAGACATTATTTATTCTGTGTTGTTTTCATGCTCATGTGTGAAGTTGACGTTTCAAAAGTGATTCTGATCTTTTATGTATGTACTCATGTCATCATTCCTGTAACACTGATGTATATGTTTATTTCTATTCTTTTGTAAAGCCCCTATTACTACAAATATTATCTGTATTGTTATGTCTTTAATGTTGTATTTTGTATCTTTGTAATTGTATTCTTATGTTATATAATTGTAATTGACGCCAGTTACTCAAATTATTAACTTTTAAGCATTCATTTCATTGCACACATTTCTGTTGGTCATAGTATATGGACAATATGTGAGAAGTAGGGACTGATAGTGTTTGCACGTGTGTTAATAATTCAGCAAGGGACTGGATAACAGCATTGCTGGTTCTAAGGACAATTCCAAAAACTTTGTGAGTGCACAAGTGGTGGTTCATGGACTTGCTATATTGTCCGCAAGACTCTTCGATGGTGATTGTGCACCTGCACAGTCACAACAGATGGCTGCTGGCCATCTCTACAAGGACTACAGTGGGTCTACACCTCTGGTGGCCCACAAATACCACAATCTCTACCAGGACTGCAGTGGGTCTACTCTGTGATGACCTACCTACCAATATTCTTCGAAACGTCGACTGACTCTGCTGTGGGTTTGCTCCATTGTGGCGCATTACCTCTCAGCATGTCAAGAGTCAGCACTGTCTTTCTGTTAGAAGGACAACACTACTTCTTCAAGACTGCATGGACATCCACTACTTCCGTGTGCATTGCTTTTTATTGCTCAGACTTTGATAAAAGAAACGGCAGTTTTACTGTGGTGAATGATCAGGACTGTCTTTATTGACTGTGAGAAAATTTTAGCTTTTGACCAACATTGTATTAATAAGTGTGTGCATTTGATATCTTTCTTACTGTAATTATGAAAAATTTTATCAAATCTTTATTGGCCACTGCCCAAAAATGTTTTGTAAAATTTTTTGTGGGGAGCATGGGGGCTATGTAAGTAGGCTGTTTATGTTTTCTCTATGTAAGTAGGCTGTTTATGTTTTCTTTATGTAAGTTTGATGCTTATGTTTTCTTATTGGCAACGTTACGTAGCGCTCTCTGTGGCTGTGCTGTGTGCAGTATGTGGCTAGTTTGCATTGTTGTTGTCTGCCATTGTTGTCATGAACTGCTATAGCTGGATGCGAACAGCGCGTAGCGCTGGGCAGTTGGAGGTGAGCCGCCAGCAGTGGTGGATGTGGGGAGAGAGATGGCGGAGTTTTGAAAAATGTCATGAACTGCTGTATATATTATGAATCTTGAGGTAAATACATTGTTTGTTCTCTATTAGAATCTTTCATTTGCTAAGACTATCAGTAGTTAGTGCCTTCCGTAGTTTGTATCTTTTATTTAGCTGGCAGTAGTGGCACTCGCTGTATTGCAGTAGTTCGAGCAACGAAGATTTTTGTGAGGTAAGTGATTTGTGAAAGGTATAGTTTAATGTTTGTCAGGGCCATTCTTTTGCAGGGATTTTTGATAGTCAGATTGCGTTGCGCTAATTATTGTGTGCCAGGTTAAGCACAGTCTTGTACAATTGTTCTAAGTGGACATTTCATATGTATAATTGTTCTAAGGGGACGTTTCAACTTGTACCGTCTCGTTCGTCAGTGTTTGTGTGCAGTGCCGACAGTGTTTTTGTGTGTTTTCGTCGACTTCGAATCCACTTATTTGCTTTTTCTTATTTTCTGTCTCCTTCTTTTCCAATTATTGTATTTTTGTAGCTGAAGAGCGCAGTAGATGTAATCCGCTGCCAGTCCGCCTTTGTATGTGTAAAAATCACAATAAAGAAAAAAAAAAAAAGCTCAGCTAGCCAGCCTAATCTCGCGTACGTCTGTTGACACATTGCCTCTCTTTCGACCGCTTACTTACTTGTTCTGTGTACGACTGGACGTGTTTGTTAGGTTTCCTTGTGACTCCGTTGTTCGACCTTGTTGTTCTTCGTTCTGTCCTTCGTTGGTCGTGTCCGTCCTCTCATGTTGAGTTGTTCGCGGGCCTCTTCGCGGGTCCCGCCACGCCTTCCGTCTTTTCAACTTCGCGACCGTCCCGGTCGCAATTACAACACCTTATATATATATATATATATATATATATATATATATATATATATATATATATGAAGATGGTATCTGTTCTTTCGGACATGAATGATATTTTATGCGTACCTCTAGATTTAAACATGTATTTTTGTCAACATATCGAAGGTAAAGTGGTCGTGCGGTTTTAGGCGCTACAGTCTAGAACCGAGCGACCGCTACGGTCGCAGGTTCGAATCCTGCCTCGGGCATGGATGTGTGTGATGTCCTTAGGTTAGTTAGGTTTAATTAGTTCTAAGTTCTAGGTGACTGGTGACCTGCGAAGTTAAGTCGCATAGTGCTCAGATCCATTTGAACCATTCGAAGGTAAATTAAAGTCACCACCAACTATTTTCGTATGAGTCGGGTACGTGTTTGAAATCAAACTCAAATTTTCTTTGAACCTTTCAGCAAGTGTATCATCTGAATTGGGAGGTCGGTAAAATCCAGTTATTATTTTATTCCGGTTGCCCATAATGACTTCGGCCCATACTAACTCGCAGGGAGTAACTACTTCAATTTCGCGACAAGTTAAGCTACGTCTAACAGCAACAAACACGCCACCGCCAACCGGGTTTAGCCTGTCCTACAACTGCTCATTCACCTAATCCAGGTGGAGCACGTACATCCGTTATGTCAGTATGACGTGATTTATGATGGATATGACCGTTTAGAAGTGATTTTGTGTTCCATGACACCACTGACCTTGAACAGAACGGGAGTTAAGCGCAGGGAGGAAAGCAAGTCTCACTAGGCTATAATCGTGTCTTGCGCACATTTACCTTCGCGCAACTTGAGAAAGCTCGGTATCAGTTTGGGTAGCGGTCAGAGATCATAGACGGCGTACAGACCGAGTTTATACCGTTAATAGTGCGTCTTTTTCTCTAATGAATACCTTGACTGATTTTTAATCCCTGGGGTTTCTCCATCTTAATTGTAACTTACGGCAAACGATTAATAAGTGTCCATTCGACGATTGGACGTTAAAGTTTTTATTAAAAAACTCAATCCTTTAGAAATATCTGCTCATTTACCGAATGGATTTATAACGTTATTCGAAAGAAGCTTTGAAATGAGTGTTCTGCGCTAGGAGAAAAATGGAACTCGGGTGGGAAAGACCATTACTTTGTGAAGTGGAACCAACGGTCTTCAGACTGGCTCCGCTCTGGAGGGATTCCCAGAAGCGGAGTTCAATATAAATGCTAAGCAACCGGTAACGATGCGTCCTGATCGCCTGTGTCTCACAAGCAACAAGATTTTCAGGTCGGCCATAAAAAGAACCCGCCGAGTGCGCAGTGTGTGTTTATGGCTTCGAATTGACTGGTAAGCGGCGCACCCGTTCGGCCTGGATATCCGCGTTTCACGCCTAGGGAGGCGACAATCACGTTAGGGACCGAATCTGCGCTTATTGCGTTAGCTCCCGCCGATTTCCTCTGGCTATCGGCCGGACCCACTTACCTAAGAAAGAAGCTTCCTCCAGAGAAATTGGTCTTTTAGGAGCCGAAGACCACGGAGATCTAAGGGGGATCAATTCGTAATATAAAATACAGGTGGCAAACGACAATCATGATGAGTATCTAAAAATCCATAAAAATTTTACTATTTGAATACTAAATGTATTCGGGGCATGTGATTATTCTCTCAGTCCTAGCTGATACTTGGTGTGGCGGCTGATTGCAGTGATCGCAAATGCAAAATGCACTTCCCATCAATCGTCCCGCCGAGTGTCATCCTGGACTGCGTGAATGATAACATTATCTGGACAAAAATATGGAAACAGATAAGCTTTTTTCGCACAGAAATTAGGTGACAGCTGGCTGAATTACATTTCTTGAGCTAGTGGGAGACACGAGTGCATTAATTTAATAATGTTACTTTAAGCCATACATTTAACACAGGAAATTTAACCTTCAAAGAATCAATATATACTTGTGCACAATATGAAGAGACATCGTTTAGTACCCGGTAACACAAGGTCACAAGGAGAAGACAATAGCCCTGTAGCTTTAACAAGAATCAGAATGCTGTCATAAGGGAGAATAGATCATGGGGTGAGATATTAAAGGTAGTAAAGCAGAGCTGTCGCTTGTCTCGAGTATTATTGTAAAAGTGCAATAGAAGTGAAAACTATAATACACCTGGCAAAAGACTCACTTATCCCGAAAAGAACACTCCTGACGTCAGTCGGTGACTCATTTACTACCAAGAGACGATTATTAATGAGCTACATTTTCGGCATACACATGTTTGAGGCAGAAAGTTGGGCTCTGAGGAAGATAGAAAAGAATTTTTGAGCTATCATGATGTGGTACTGAACGAGAATGTTGAAGATAGAATCTACTGAGAAAGTCTCATACTAAGACGACAAGCATAGGACAGAGAACTACAGTACGCACTCACACTTGCTGCTAGGAAGGACCATAGAGTTAGCTGTCAGTTTCGCCACTGACGCCAGTCCACTACTCTGAAGGAATGACGAAAGAATGAAATAATGAGCTCGACCCATATAGGAGTTTATGGATCAAACTGAAGATAGCAGAAGGTATGAGAGCGTCATGCGTTAGCATCGAGATGGAAGAAAGTTTGAGGTAGCCCACGAAGACAACGATAAAGACTGGAGGTTACTATGTGACGTTAGTGTGAAGACGAGTAAACATATCACGTGCCTGATAGAACCGTCAGTTACTTTTCCCATTTTTGTGTCGCTTCAATAACTCACCTTGATTGTGTCCGCCCCGATAGCTGAGTGGTCTGCGTGACGGATTGCCGTAATACGGGCCCTGGTTTGATTCCCGGCTGGGTCGGGATTTTCTCCGTTCAGGGACTGGGTGTTGTGCTGTCTTCATCATCATTTCATCCCCATCCGGCGCGCAGGTCGCCCAATGTGGCGTCGAATGTAATGAGACCTGCACCAAGGCGGCCGGACCTGTCCCGCAAGGGACATCCCGGCCAATGATGCCAAACGCTCATTTCCATTTACCTGATTATGATGATTAGGGTAAACCTAATTTGGTGAGAAAGCCACTAATTCTACAAATAATAAGGCTTCTTACCTTTATATGAGTACGATATAATAATAGCAGTTTCATAGATCTTGGTTTCGTTTTGGTGGAGTTGAGGATATTTAATAGTGAACACTATAATTGTACCTAAATTAGTGATAAGGGCAACTACTATTGTGTTATGAGTTCTCAAATTGGTGGTACATTACATAAGTGATAAATACGATGGAATTATTCATATCTTTGAATATTATTAATCACACAGTCAAAAGGAACATATCGAGTCAAGGAAGTTTTCAAAAATTACATATCTGTAATAAAAATAACCTTTACAAATATGATTTCGGTTCAGATACCAAGTAAATTGTTCAAGTTCAAATTAACATCAATTAAAGAAAGAGAACTGAGTACCAGTAATTTAACATAATGTATTGAAAGAGCACTTATTCCTATCGAAACAATATGGCCTCACTCGTTGGTGAAACTGCAGAAATCACACTTGTAAATATGTCGCACTGCAAATTCGCTTTGGCAGAGTTCATGGTAGGCAGTGAAGCATAACGAACATTGCGATCATTTTTTTCCATTTTCTTCTCTTCTGTCTGTTGAATGCTGGCATCTACATGTGTGAAAAGTCTCGTTATTATCATTGGAATTATTTTAACATTTTTACCTTTTGTTTTCCTCCTTCCAGAAGGTTCAGCTGAACCCGAAACTGTGTTCCCTTTTCCTAGTTTGTGGACTTCTCAGTACTAGAGCTCTTGGTTCAGAGCCACTTATGACTTTAGCCTATGGGTCAACAGTCCCCACTCTTGTGATCTTCCTTTGTACAGTTTCTGCTGGTGTTCTTAGGATACTATCAACAGGAGATAGTGCAGTTGCTGGAGTTTGTGGCATTTCAATAGTATCTGCGGGCGAAATCCCATTTGTTGATGTGGCTACATCAGGAACCACCAGTTCTCCCTATGGATCAGGACACTCAGTGAGCTCCGATGTAACCTGTTTTCTCAGGGAATGGCATTTCGATACAACGGCATTATCCGACAAGACTTGAAGGTATTTCTTATATTCTTATACTTTTCCCAGGCAAAGTTTTTATAAAAGGCATCTTGCAGATGATGAAGTTTCTTTTATTTTGTTTCTCTGTTGGGTTTTCTGGCATATCATCCGACAGTGCCTTGTAAATGACGACTTTCAGAATTTGGAGCACGCGCGTAATGTTAGAACGAAATATAAGTAAATAGATACCATTTTGAATAGCAAGCTCAACACTTGTGGAGAAATATGTGGCCCATGCGAATCCATCAGCAATAGCACAGGTCTTATTTTGTTTTATTCAAGAAAAAATTGAAACCATTATAAAAATACTTCTTTAATAATCCACTCATTTTCATATAGACCAGGGCTTCCTAACGTGTGGTCTGCGGACCCCTTTGGGGCCCGCCGGCTCTTTCTAGGAGGTCCGTGGCCACCTTTCACCAAATCGTGTAAAATAATGAGTAAAATTATTGAATAAAAATGTGAAAATCAAATTAATCACTATTTTTTTTTCGTGTGAAAAACATGTGTACTTTTACTTCAGATCGTATTCCCAAAGCAGCCTTTGCGGTTCGTAAGTGATAGCGCGTACACAGTTTAGTGCCGGAGAATGCGGCTTCTCTGATCGACTGTTTCGCAACAATACGGGGGTCGTTTGTGCACCAGATCACGTCGCTAGATGCGCTCAAACCTCTTACGCATGCGCGGAGCGAGCCTTGTCGACCAATCACAGCCCTCGCTGCACGTATGCGGCCCCAGGCATCATTAAATGTTAAACTTACTTTTTCAGTGCAGTACCTATTTCATAAGTCGAGTTTTGACCAGTTTATTACTTCTAACATGGATCGGTGGCTGAAGTCAGGATCATTGAAGAAGGGGGCAGTTTCTCCATCGCCCTTCACAACAAGGGAAGTTTCCAGTTGAAATGAATGAGGAGGGAGGACGACCAAAGGAAGAACAATCACAAGAAGCTCCATAGCCGGATTGATTATGTGACAACGCTGCAAGTACTCCATTGGTTGCAATATCCTGTGGAAGTGGAATAACCAAGAAGCGTAAGTACAACGACAGCTATTTAGAAATGGGCTTTATGGAGACAAAGGAGGGTAAAGCTCAGTGTGTTATTTGTGCGCGAGTCCTTCCGAACAGTTCAGTGGTTCCAGTTAAATTACGCCGTCATTTTGAAGGTACTCAACCGGATTTCCAGGCTAAAGACATCGTTTTTTTTTTCAAAAGGAAGAGTGCTGAACAAGCTGCTTCTCAGCATTGCGTGAAAACTTATGCAAAAACAGTTAATGAAAAGCTTCTTTGTTGGTTAGTTATCGAGTGGCAAAAACAGGCAAAGCTCACACCATTGCAGAAAATCTCATATTGTTTCTTGCATGCAAGACGAAAAGGCAGTAAAGCTTGTATCTGCGGTGCCATTATCAAACAATACGGTCAAGAGACGCACTGTTGACATGTCAAATGATGTGAAAGACACTCTTGTTCCTCGCATCCAACACTATTCATTTTCTCTGCAGATAGATGAATCCATAGATGTTGCAGGATTATCGATTTTATTGGCTTTTGTCTGTTATGAATATTCTGGATGTTTTGAGGGGGACCTCTTATTGTGCAGACCACTGCCTGCCAACACAACAGGTGCTGAAATATTCCATCTATTGGATGATTTTTTAAGGACTAACGAAGTTTCATTGTCTAATTGCATAGATCTGTGCACAGATGGTGCAAAAGCTATGACGGGTCCTACAGTCGGAGCAATAACGAAAATAAAAGAGAACGTCAAGAATTGCAGCAGTAGTCATTGTGCTCTCCACAGATACGTTTTAGCTACGAAACAAATGCGTGTTTCGTTCAAGAAAGTTTTAGACGAACCATTCAAATCATTAACTACATGAAATCAAGGCCGTTGAAGTCAAGACTTTTCACAGTACTGTGTGAAGATATGGGAAGCCTTCATCGTTCTCTGCTTCTCCACACAAAAGTGAGCTGGCTCTCACGTGGGAATGCACACTCTCGGTTGTACGAATTAAGATTGGAAGTCTTAGCTTTCCTTTTGGAGCATAACACCAAATTAGCAGACCTTATTAATGACGAAAATTGGCAGTGTGCACTTGCCTGTTTGTCTGATATTTTCTCCAAAATGAACGAAATGAATATTTCACTCCAAGGGCAAAGTGAATCAAAGGTCACTGCTATTGACAAAGTTCGAGCATTCAAGAGGAAAATCAATTTTTGGGCAAAGAGTGTCGAGGATGGGGAGGTCGAGTGTTTTCCTCTTCTCAAGAAGCTTTTGAAAAACAAAACATTGGCGCTTGGGAAGAATTTGTTTCATCAAATCCTGGAACATCTCCGAAGCTTGATGTCATTGTTGGAGCATTATTTCCCAACAGCTGAAGATGAGAAGCTGCAGAACTACGAATGGATGGTCAGCTCATTCACTGTATCCAAAAAGCCCAACATTCTATCATCAAATGAATATGAGTTGTTGATAGAAATTGCCACAGACCCTACCTTGAAATCAAGTTTTGACATTGACGGTTACTCACACTTTTGGATCCGTTCAGTTAGCAAGAAATACTACCCCCTGGTTGAAAAGGGAAAACGTGTACGTCTTCCGTTTGCCACAACATACATGTGTGAATCTGGATTATCGATCTATACTGCCTACAAAACTAAGTACCGAAGCTGTCTAGATGCGGAACCAGACATCCGTCTCCAGTTGACAAGAATTGAACCAAACTTTTCAAAATTTTGTCAGCAGAAGCACCATCAACCATCAAATTAGTATTCCATTATTACTCCTACAGACTCATCTATAGTAAAGAAGAAAGCATTTTTCTTCGTAGATGCTCAGTGAACGTACCGGAACTATATCTCTGTAGGAATTTTGTTTCTGTCTTCTATCATTTACAAAATAACTATTAATTGAATTCTGTTGGCATTGATATTTTTGTTACGAAAATTAAAATGATCTCAAAAGCTAATTTATTTTCTTTATAATATATTCCGTCCTCTCAGTTAAAAATATGGCCTGCCTATACTTCAATTACAATTACTTGCTATTACTCTGACACTATTGTGGCAACTGGCTGCGAGCGTAAACAAATGAGGATTTTCAGGTGCCACCTTGTAAAAGGTAAACCTCCTCTGCCAGAATTGTTTCCTTTGAGAAAAAAAGTCTTACGTTCTGTGAAATGCTTTGTCTTCTTATATACACTCCTGGAAATTGAAATAAGAACACCGTGAATTCATTGTCCCAGGAAGGGGAAACTTTATTGACACATTCCTGGGGTCAGATACATCACATGATCACACTGACAGAATCACAGGCACATAGACACAGGCAACAGAGCATGCACAATGTCGGCACTAGTACAGTGTATATCCACCTTTCGCAGCAATGCAGGCTGCTATTCTCCCATGGAGACGATCGTAGAGATGCTGGATGTAGTCCTGTGGAACGGCGTGCCATGCCATTTCCACCTGGCGCCTCAGTTGGACCAGCGTTCGTGCTGGACGTGCAGACCGCGTGAGACGACGCTTCATCCAGTCCCAAACATGTTCAATGGGGGACAGATCCGGAGATCTTGCTGGCCAGGGTAGTTGACTTACACCTTCTAGAGCACATTGAGTGGCACGGGATACATGCGGACGTGCATTGTCCTGTTGGAACAGCAAGTTCCCTTGCCGGTCTAGGAATGGTAGAACGATGGGTTCGATGACGGTTTGGATGTACCGTGCACTATTCAGTCTCCCCTCGACGATCACCAGTGGTGTACGGCCAGTGTAGGAGATCGCTCCCCACACCATGATGACGGGTGTTGGTCCTGTGTGCCTCGGTCGTATGCAGTCCTGATTGTGGCGCTCACCTGCACGGCGCCAAACACGCATACGACCATCATTGGCACCAAGGCAGAAGCGACTCTCATCGCTGAAGACGACACGTCTCCATTCGTCCCTCCATTCACGCCTGTCGCGACACCACTGGAGGCGGGCTGCACGATGTTGGGGCGTGAGCGGAAGACGGCCTAACGGTGTGCGGGACCGTAGCCCAGCTTCATGGAGACGGTTGCGAATGGTCCTCGCCGATACCGCAGGAGCAACAGTGTCCCTAATTTGCTGGGAAGTGGCGGTGCGGTCCCCTACGGCACTGCGTAGGATCCTACGGTCTTGGCGTGCATCCGTGCGTCGCTGCGGTCCGGTCCCAGGTCGACGGGCACGTGCACCTTCCGCCGACCACTGGCGACAACATCGATGTACTGTGGAGACCTCACGCCCCACGTGTTGAGCAATTCGGCGGTACGTCCACCCGGCCTCCCGCATGCCCACTATACGCCCTCGCTCAAAGTCCGTCAACTGCACATACGGTTCACGTCCACGCTGTCGCGGCATGCTACCAGTGTTAAAGACTGCGATGGAGCTCCGTATGCCACGGCAAACTGGCTGACACTGACGGCGGCGGTGCACAAATGCTGCGCAGCTAGCGCCATTCGACGGCCAACACCGCGGTTCCTGGTGTGTCCGCTGTGCCGTGCGTGTGATCATTGCTTGTACAGCCCTCTCGCAGTGTCCGGAGCAAGTATGGTGGGTCTGACACACCGGTGTCAATGTGTTCTTTTTTCCATTTCCAGGAGTGTAGAAATAAGAGAGTCTGTTTGTTTGTTTTCCTAATTTGCTTACAGTCGAGGCTGACTGCCACGATATAGTGTCCAAGTAGTAGTTGAAGTTGCCGGCCGAAGTGGCCGCGCGGTTCTGGCGCTGCAGTCTGGAACCGCGAGACCGCTACGGTCGCAGGTTCGAATCCTGCCTCGGGCATGGATGTGTGTGATGTCCTTAGGTTAGATAGGTTTAACTAGTTCTAAGTTCTAGGGGACTAATGACCTCAGCAGTTGAGTCCCATAGTGCTCAGAGCCATTTGAACCATTTTGAGTAGTTGAAGTTGTCAGCTGTGGCTAAACTGTTGCCACGCCGCCTGCCTGTTGCCAGCTATCAACTGACAGTACACTGTTGCAACGCCGCCTGCTAGCTGCCGGCTATGGACTGACAGCTGCCGTTCAGTAGATGCGCAAAGACGTAAAAATAACTAGAATTTCCGAGCTGTTTACATGGGCACGAAAATCTAGTGTGGAACTGGAAAACGGCTTTATAATAGCAAATTTCCATAATCGATTTTGAAGTGTATACCTGACGGACCAAAAGCGGAACTGGGACATTGGCTTACGACATTCGGCTTTGGAAACGCATGTAAACTGGGTGCATGTATTCCCACACATTCCACAACTGATGTCACAATAGTTCTTTAAAGGCAGTTCCTTGGCCTCTTTTCTTTCGTGCTGTGTTTGTATCCCGAATCATGGGTCTGCCTCTTTTCTACACAGCCGCGCGGAATGGTCGCTCAGTCTAGGGCGCCATGTCGTCGTGGATTGTGCGGCCGCTCCCGCCGGAGGTTCGAGTCCTCCCTCGGGCATGTGTGTGTGTGTGTGTGTGTGTGTGTGTGTGTGTGTGTGTGTTTTTTGTCCTTAACGGAAGTTAAACTTTGGTTAATAGTGTGTAAGACTAGGGACTGATGACCTCAGCAGTTAAGTCCCATACACTTTACATATATTTGAATATTTATTTTCGGTTTTCACGAAAAACCACACACAACACACACACACACGACTGTTACGAAATATGCATGCTCCTTACACAACAGTAGCCAAACAGTGGAAATGAACAGACCACAAGCGGCAGCTTGTCAACAGCGAACAGTCTGAACGTGACGTTGATTGCTCTTGGGGGAAGGCAGCTCCAATGTGTGAAATGTCAATTACCAAGTAATTTTAATCAGGCTATAGTGTGTTGAACAAAGGGAGTAAATCCACTAGTAAGTGTTTGGTTACAGTGGGAATTCAAATTGGATCATTAATTTCAAGTTGTTATCATTCATCTCTAAACCAAAGACTATTGATACTTCGGGGGGAGGGGGGGGGTCATTGGGAACATGGCACTTGCATTAAGAAGCTTTCAGTTCCCATTGGTTTCGCTCTGAAAGTTAAAGTTGCTGTGCTCTTGACTGACTAGGGGTCCGCCATGAATTTTCGACTGAAGAAGGGGTCCGCCAGCTGGAAGGTGATCTGTATGATCAGTAGACAGTCCCTCTTCTATTCATTCCAACGAGAACCTTTGAAATTATAAACAGGGGTATCCAACTGCCATTAGCACAGACAAAGGCTATCAAAGTCGTAGTTTCTCCCCGGTCTGCGTAGATAGATCTGCATACGAACTTCTTTCTAACCTCAGTTACAACCTTATTGGGCTTGACGGCAAATATCAACCCGGTTTCATCAACATTCCACAAAAGATCTTTCACCTTTGTTACAGCAGACCAGCCTAGTTCGTTAATGGCATCTGAAAGTTTGTCAAAATAATCGTCCATCGTAATAGGATAAGATGTGGAAGCCTGGTATGGAGACAAATTTTCCGGTACTCCCAAAATCAGACGATATCGACGTTTGTAACTAAGACACCATTTCTTGCTTGCAGTTTTATTTTCACTATCAAAAACATTCTCACGATGCGTTGTACCTATTAGTTCATATGCAAACACACTCACTTGTTTGGCAGTTCAAATCCCATTTCTTGCATTGTAATTATGTACTTCAGTAACTTTTGTCAACTTCTGTTGTAATTCTGACCGTAAGGCGAATGTGCGGCATAATAAATTTCTTCAGCACGAGAGTCCCACCAGTGTTTTGATTTTCTGTCACGATCCTCTTTAAAGAGCTCCAAGCAACCCCATTCTCTTTTGCAGCCTTGTAAATGCTAATATGATTTTGCTGAATCATTCTTGCTGCCTCCAGCATTGGACTAGAGCTGTGGATACGATACATTCTATCTACTTCCGGTGGTACCGCATTTTTAACATTACTGTTCATCGTAAAATAAATCAATCACATCTAAGTTGGTGGTACCGCCTAATTTGGTGCGTTAGTTACTATGAACAGCATAGAGAATGACTTATTGTAGCAAAGGTAGCATGAATACAACACCCACCACAGTAGTTTATATGCCAGCTAACACCGCAGTTGAAGAGACTGAAAAAATGTATGAGGAGATAAAATAAAGTATTCAGATAGTTAAGTTTGATGAATATTTAATTGTAATGGGGGTATGGAATTCGATAGCAGGAAAGGAAGAGAAGGAAAATAATAGGAGCGTATGGACTGCAGAAAAGGAGAAAATTGGTACTAAGTGATATATCCAGAAGTATACTGATCTAGGAATATACTATTGTTCCCTACGTATCGCCCATATGGAGACTGGTATGACAAGGTCGGATTAATTACAATGCGCACAAAGGCAATTAAGGAATCATTATTCCCAAGCTCAGTAAGCGAATGGAAGAGGAAGAAACCTTAAAATTGTAGCGCGGACACTATACCACGGGCGCATCTTCGAAAATAGCAACTGTGGCCGCAGCAGTTGCGAGAAGCCCTTGAAGCCGGCGGGAACCAGCACACCGCCATAGTAGTTGCGGCAGCCGTCATATTTACGCACTGCGAGCCGCGTTTGGCACCGCAACACCGCTGACACAGAAAAAGAACAAAGCTGATTCGAAAAAGGCTGGATGGTTTCCACAATTGAAGCGACTGTCTTCTTGCAACATTCGTGGCACTGGCACACCTTGCCGTCAGCAACAGCGGCTTGTGTAGCCAGATCACGTTTCCTGGTGTCGAAACCTCTCGCTGGCTGCTGGCCTTAGCGTTCCTTCGCGCGTTGCCCACACCACGCGCCAGAAGTGGAGTGGTCGCAGTGAACCAGCACTGGCAGTGTTGCGGTTTGAGTTTGAACAAAATGTTTGACTGCCGATGCTGTTTTCATGTACTCCCGAGGCCAACATCCAGACAACGACGCACTGCCACAACCCACCCCTGCCAACATAGAGGCCATCCACCCTGGGACAGTATGACGTATTGTAATCGAAATTACCCTTTGCCTTTACAGAGGTTTCCACTTAGGAATGTATTTTGAACATATAACTTTACGCATTAAGCAACTTCCGGACCAATATGATCCATGACTCACAGATCGATCTGGGTCTGTACGGTGGCGTCCAAGATTACCTGACTGCAGTCCTTCGGATTTTTCTGTCTGAGGGCAGTGCAAAAATGTACAACACCCCCAGTGATAAAGTTGAAAAACTGGACCAGCGACCTTTACAATATTGTCCAAATTTAGGAAATGTTCCATTGCTATTTGTAAGATCTCTGAACCGTGCGTGGCTCGTGTTCCCGCCATTATGTATTTTACACCCTGTTTTTAAAGTACTTCCTCCTCAATATGTTAATTTAAACTACTACTGTCCCTGAGTTGTTGCTTTGCCTGACAGTGAGCGGCGTTAGGAGCGCATATCGATACATCCCCTCTCGTAGTATCTTTGCTCGACTGCTATTACTTCACGGTCGTTGTCTGTCGTAAACGAGTTCGCGTCGCGAGTTCAAGTTGCGAGTTCGGGTCTGCCAGTCAATTGGAACGCGTCTGGAGCGCAGTCCGGACCTGCCAGGCGGGGAGTTGCAATGCGGCACCAGAGCAGTCCAGTCGGGTCGGAAAAGCAGTGAGGTCTGCGTCGACATAGCTCGGCCGACCATTGCCGCCACGCATCACTTGAGCCGGCCAGCGGTGGACGACGCATTTTGGCTCGCTGATCGTTCATGAGTCGGCTGTGTCTGTGTGTACGCATCGACCCCCGATTTGTCTTCGTGCGTGCTTAGGTACTGTTGTGTCTCGTTCAGGTCTTCTTGCAAGTGTTTGTCAGGTTGTGTGTGTAGTTGGCGTTATTTCCACTGACGAAGATTTTAGGTGTAGTCGGCATTCTGAAGGGAGTCGGTCGGTTGCTGCAGGGAAGTTATCTCCGAGCGGTGCAGTCGGCTGGGTCCGCTGGCAGTCCCTGCACAGTGTCGGAGCGTGTGTGGAGCTGTCCCATTGCTATGAGCTTAGTGGTTCACTGACCGAGGACGTCAAAGTTGAGTAGTGGTTTCAACTACCCAAGCCACGCCCATTCATGTTGCGGTGGTTCGTCTCGGTGGTTTGCTGTTGGGGAGGTTTTTTTGCGAGCAACACAGAGTGTTTCTACTGTTGAAATTTAGCTGCCATGTGGTGCAATTAACTATAGTGGTTGACTACAATTTGAGTGCACCAATGGGATATTTTGCCTTGTGGCCGTTAGTGTTCTGGTTACCTGCCCTGGCTACTAACGTAAATTCAGGCAGTGTCCTTTTCGGTGAAGTTAACGACAGGGTTATTCTAAATGATGGGCCCATTTTCAAAACTTTGTATTTATTCAAGTACAAATCCAAAATGAAAAAGCTTTATACCAATGAAAAGAGGAAGTTTCAAAGTTTTTTTTCAAAATGTTTGATATCAGTTTAATAAATTTAATAATCTGTAATTTAATGTGCTGTATATTTTCCTTTGCACACTTTCCCAGTCTGTTTAAATTGCTTAAACCAACAGCTAATGCTTTTGCAAGTTGACGGTTGTATACCGGATTTGGTATGAAATGCCCACTGCACTAAAATTTGTGACTCACGTTTCGTTAACTCAAGAACACAGGAAACCTTGTGATCCACAGTCGCCATCTCACTCACAACAGACAGTGAAATGGCACGACGGCCCTATTGCCGCTCGAGCTCTACCGCCCACTTCTGAAACCATCACTGCCTACCTGCTCCCACCCACAAAAAACTTTGAGACTTCCTCTTTTCATTGGTATAAAGCTTATTCGTTTTGGATTTGTACTTGAATACATAGGAATTTTTGAAAATAGGGTCCATCATTTAGAATAACCCTCTATATTACCGTGTTTCAAATTAAAGTGTACAAGCGGAATTTTCTGCCTTGTGTCCGTTAGTGTTCCGGTTACCTGCCCTGGCTACTAATGTAATTTCAGCCAGCGTCATTTCCTCACCTCTTGTCGCTGTCCAACATGGTGTATAAGTTTGACAGCCAATACATAATCCATTGTGAATTATCACGTTTGTAACCTTTCCTATTTAAGTTCTCGTGCACTGGTTGATGGGAAGCAAGTCGTTGTGTCGGTCGGTCCTTGGCTGTCCCCTGGTTGGGTTCCAACGGATCAAGTGTACCTAGTTGGGCTCACCACCCGTCTAGCCTAAGTGAACGAGAGCAGACCGACTTCCCTGGAGGCTTCCGAGTGTCGTTGTCTTTATTGTCTTTCCCGCAGGTGTTTAATTATGTTTTCAGCTACTTAAAATTTAAGGCTTATGGTTTTTTATCTTTTTTTCTTGTAAATTTAGGAAAATTGATGGTGGGCTTTCAGTCTAGCAATCTTACTCTTAAAATTGTCTTTCAAGCTTAAACATTGCGGCCTTCTGCCATTAAAATATTATGGTAATATACACTCCTGGAAATTGAAATAAGAACACCGTGAATTCATTGTCCCAGGAAGGGGAAACTTTATTGACACATTCCTGGGATCAGATACATCACATGATCACACTGACAGAACCACAGGCACATAGACACAGGCAACAGAGCATGCACAATGTCGGCACTAGTACAGTGTATATCCACCTTTCGCAGCAATGCAGGCTGCTGTTCTCCCATGGAGACGATCGTAGAGATGCTGGATGTAGTCCTGTGGAACGGCTTGCCATGCCATTTCCACCTGGCGCCTCAATTGGACCAGCGTTCGTGCTGGACGTGCAGACCGCGTGAGACGACGCTTCATCCAGTCCAAACATGCTCAATGGGGGACACATCCGGAGATCTTGCTGGCCAGGGTAGTTGACTTACACCTTCTAGAGCACGTTGGGTGGCACGGGATACATGCGGACGTGCATTGTCCTGTTGGAACAGCAAGTTCCCTTGCCGGTCTAGGAATGGTAGAACGATGGGTTCGATGACGGTTTGGATGTACCGTGCACTATTCAGTGTCCCCTCGACGATCACCAGTGGTGTACGGCCAGTGTAGGAGATCGCTCCCCACACCATGATGCCGGGTGTTGGCCCTGTGTGCCTCGGTCGTATGCAGTCCTGATTGTGGCGCTCACCTGCACGGCGCCAAACACGCATACGACCATCATTGGCACCAAGGCAGAAGCGACTCTCATCGCTGAAGACGACACGTCTCCATTCGTCCCTCCATTCACGCCTGTCGCGACACCACTGGAGGCGGGCTGCACGATGTTGGGGCGTGAGCGGAAGACGGCCTAACGGTGTGCGGGACCGTAGCCCAGCTTCACGGAGACGGTTGCGAATGGTCCTCGCCGATACCCCAGGAGCAACAGTGTCCCTAATTTGCTGGGAAGTGGCGGTGCGGTCCCCTACGGCACTGCGTAGGATCCTACGGTCTTGGCGTGCATCCGTGCGTCGCTGCGGTCCGGTCCCAGGTCGACGGGCACGTGCACCTTCCGCCGACCACTGGCGACAACATCGATGTACTGTGGAGACCTCACGCCCCACGTGTTGAGCAATTCGGCGGTACGTCCACCCGGCCTCCCGCATGCCCACTATACGCCCTCGCTCAAAGTCCGTCAACTGCACATACGGTTCACGTCCACGCTGTCGCGGCATGCTAGCTGTGTTAAAGACTGCGATGGAGCTCCGTATGCCACGGCAAACTGGCTGACACTGACGGCGGCGGTGCACAAATGCTGCGCAGCTAGCGCCATTCGACGGCCAACACCGCGGTTCCTGGTGTGTCCGCTGTGCCGTGCGTGTGATCATTGCTTGTACAGCCCTCTCGCAGTGTCCGGAGCAAGTATGGTGGGTCTGACACACCGGTGTCAATGTGTTCTTTTTTTCCATTTCCAGGAGTGTATTTTAAAATTTTGAAAATTAATTGTGGCCTTCAGCCACTGGTATTGCACCTTGCATATGTTTTGTTCTGTGTACTTTGGTTTGAAGTTTTCCACCTAGCAGTGACAGCTTTTTAATTATTTTATTGCTGTTTTAATTGCATTTTTCTCATGCTGATTTCCAAAGATTTCTTCTTTGGAGGTCTTAAGCCGTGAAATAGTAGCATTCGGTAAAGGTTCGGCTATGTACCGCTTTGGTTATAAATTTGTTACTAAGTACAAAAAATTACAATTAGAAAGTGAAACTGAACCCAACTTTATTTGGCCCTTTCGACAATCCTAATGACCTGTTCTGCACAGCGGCTTTAGCGGGCGTTATAATCTCGTAGCTATTTGCAGACCTGAGGGTAGCACTGCATCCATACACGAGGACGAGACCTGGTGCGCACCAATGGATACCACTCCTGCGTGATGATTGTTGTGTAAAGGTCTAGCCAGACGGATCATAGCGAAGCGTGGCCGCCGGAGGCAGATGGATCAACTGTGTACTTGACATTTACGCCGCTGCGACACAGAAGCCAATTTTAACGTGGCCGTAAGCTAGCTGCCGTCTGGGCGAGATGCGCGTTGGTAACTGAATGGGCAAAAAACCACGTATGACGCCTGAATGTTGCGGGTAGATGACCAGATGTATACGTGGTATCTAAGCAGTTGCTACGAATATGTGTGCAACAAACATGGCGTGCGAAAGAATTCTTCTAGCAGCAATGTACTGTTGATCTCAGGAGCGAAATGTTCCTAGTGACTGCAAAAATCTCGGGTCATTTGTTATCAAGAGGAGTCGTCGAATTGACGCACAAACAATTGGCCTATACTTCTGACGGCGGTCTGTTGTAGAAGGTATGAGCACGTTTTATGTTCGCGTATTGTGACATTTCTAGAGCCCGAAAATCTCCTCTGTGAGATAAACACGGCTTCCAAAACAATAATTATGTGGAACCCACTCGATCAGTTCGTCCACGAGACCCAGAAAGCAGAATATACAGGTGCCCAAATAGACAGCGTGTTGCTTGGCTTCCAAAAGGCGTTCCATACGGTTCCGCAAGGCCGCCTAATGGACAAAATAAAAGATTCGGCCAACAGTGTGATTGGATTAAAGAGTTTCTAGCAAGCAGATTATAGCATGTCATTCTCAACAAAGGGAACTCTTCAGACGTAAAAGTAACCTCGACCGGTCCACATGACAATGATACCGAACCATTAATTTTCACGCTATGTACACACTAAGAAAATAAAGAACAAAGACACACCACAAAGGAATTGTCCGAGTGGGACGGAGATCGATAGATGTGATGACGGCGGAAGCTGTGGCCGAGTGGTTCTAGGCGCTTCAGTCTGGAACCGCACTGCTGCTACGGCCGCAGGTTCGAATCCTGCCTCGGGCATGGATGTGTGTGATGTCCTTAGGTTAGTTAGGTTTAAGTAGTTCTAAGTTCTAGGGGACTGATGACCTCAGTAGTTAAGTCCCATAGTGCTCAGAGCCATTTGAACCATTTTTTTATGATTACGGTATCGACCGTATGGACAGCACTCACTCACAGCGGCATTAGTGGCACTGCATGCACTCGCCAACCGAGTGCGCAAGTTAGTGAATTCCGTTTTCCACCATAGATACATGATAAGACCGGAGCGGACGTTAACGCACTACCGACACGGCCGCCATCTTGGAATAATATCGTCAAAATCCCGAGCTGGTTGGACGGACCTGCCCATAATGCTCCAAATGTTCCCCATTGGGAAGAGATCTGGTAACCATTCTAGCCAAGATAGGGCTTGCAAGCACGAAGACAATCAGTAGATACTCTCGCCGTTTGTGGGCGGGCATTATCTTGCTGAAATTTAAGCCCAAGATGGCTCGCCATGAAGGACAACAAAACGGGGAGTAGAATATCGTCGATATGCTGCTACGCTGTTGAGGTTCCGCGGATGGCAACCAAAATGGTCCCATATGAAATAAAATAGCACCACATGAAATCCAGGTAATAGGTTCAGGGTAGGAAAGTATCAAGCATCAACACGTGGAAGGGAGGCCCATACGATAATTCATCGTTTTCACCGAATTAACATTTATTTAAGAAAGACATGCTGATCAGTTAAATTCCAGATTAATAACATGAATACCATTAGAATTATAGTGCATATAAAATGACAAACTGCAGAAATTTACCATATAAGCAAAAGGAAACAGTATTCAATGAACACAAAGCAGCTGAGATTATAACAGTACGAATGAAATTTGAATCACAATTTACAAAAGTTCATGAGTTAATCCCGCAAAACTCCACAGCATATAACCCTGTCTGCAGTCGCTCAAACCAGGTATAGCCCCAAGGAACAAGACAACTACTCAAATTTAGCTAGGTACGACAGACGACGCGGCAAAGCGCTCCCGCGAACGTAACTTAGACCTCGGGCGTTGGGCAGGTTGCCGCCAAGGTAGCGGCCCAGAAGTTTTGAAATTAACTGTGAACATAAAACACACACATGGCAGCACAATCAAACAATAACAGAATATACCTTCACAATTGACTAGACTCGCTGTAGCAAGATAAAAACCACTCGTAACCTTAGATAAAACAAATAATTAAAGCCAAACTTAAATAAACTTATATAGGGTGGTCCATTGATCGTCACTGGGCCAAATATCTAACGAAATAAGCGTCAAACTAAAAAACTACAATGAATGAAACTTGTCTAGTTTGAAGGGGGAAACCAGATGGCGCTTTGGTTGCCCCGCTAGATGGCGCTAGACGAACAGTTGGTAACAGGTAGGTTTTTTAAATTAAAATACAGAACATAGGTACGATTCAACATTTTATTTTGGCTGTTCCAATGCGATACATGTACCTTTGTGAACTTATAATTTCTGAGAACGCATGCTGTAACAGCGTGATTACCTGTAACTACCACATGAATGCAATAAATGCCCAAAATGTCAGTCAACCTTAATGCATTTGGCAATACATGTAACGACGTTCCTCTCAACAGCGAGTAGTTCGCCTTCCGTAATGTTCGCACATGCATGGACAATGCGCTGACGAATGTTGTCAGGCGTTGTCGGTGGATCACGACAGCAAATATCCTTCAACGTCCCCCACAGAAAGAAATCAGAGGATGTCAGATCCGGTGAACGTGCGGACCATGGTATGGTGCTTCGACGACCAATCCACCTGTCATGAAATATGTTATTCAATACCGCCTCAACCGCACGCGATCTATCTACCGGACATCCATCATGTTTCAAGTACATCGCCATTCTCTCATGCAGTGAAACATCTTGTAGTAACGTCGGTAGAACATTACGTAGGAAATCAGCATACATTGCACCATTTAGATTGCCGTTGATAAAATGGGGGCCAATTATCCTTACTCCCATAATGCCGCACCATACATTAACCCGCCAAGGTCGCTGATGTTCCACTTGTCGCAGCCATCGTGGATTTTCCGTTGCCCAATAGTGCATATTATTCCGGTTTACGTTACCGCTGTCGGTGAATGACGCTTCGTCGCTAAATAGAACGCGTGGAAAAAATCTGTCATCGTCCCGTAATTTCTCTTGTGCCCAGTGGCAGAACTGTACAAGACGTCCAAAGTCGTCGCCATGCAATTGCTGGTGCATAGAAATACGGTACAGGTGCAACCGATGTTGATTTAGCATTCCCAACACCGACGTTTTTGAGATTCCCGATTCTCGCGCAATTTGTCTGCTACTGATGTGCGGATTAGCCGCGACAGTAGCTAAAATACCTAGTTGGGCATCATCATTTGTTGCAGGTCGTGACTGACGTTTCACATCTGGCTGTACACTTCCTGTTTACTTAAATAACTTAACTATCCGGCGAACGGTTCGGACACTTGGATGATGTCGTCCAGGATACCGAGCAGCATACATAGCACACGCCCCTTGGGCATTTTGATCACAATAACCATACATCAACATCACATCGACCTTTTCCGCAATTGGTAAACGGTCCATTTTAACACGGTAAATGTATCACGAAGCAAATACCGTCCACACTGGCGGAATGTTACGTGATACCACGTACTTATACGATTGTGACTATTACAGCACCATCTATCACAAAGCGAAAAACGTGGTCCAATTAAAACATTCATATTTCTTTTCGTACTGCACGAATATGTAATAAAAATAGGGGTTCCTATTTTAAAAAAACGCAGTTGATATCCGTTTGACGTATGGCAGCGCCAGCTAGCGGGCCAACCATAGCTCCATCTCGTTTCCCCTTTCAGGCTAGATGAGTTTCGTTCATTGTAGTTTTTTTCGTTTGACGCTTATTTTGTGAGATATTTGGCCCTATCACTATCAGTGGACTACCCAGTGTATATACGCGTTCACAAGGATTTTAATCGGATCAGGGGAAACTCGCTAACATTGACAGAGATAATTAAAATGAATTTCCTCCTACGCAATAAATACATACGCCTCTGTCCAGGTAAGATGATAAGCGAGTACATGTAACTGACAAGGTCCAGGTACAAACAGAGATGTTGCAGTTAAACACTTAAGCGAGGCAGAAAATTTCACTCAGTAGTATCCCTACGTAATTCAGTTATGACCTAAACACATCAGCGTAATATATTCAAAGAACTGTGACTGACGCCAGAACAACAGAGACTTAAATGCATTGAGAATAAAAAATAGCGCATTGAGAATGGCTAGCTACTAGCCGAAATCTGGATTTTCATAATAAAATCTGCAAAGGACGACTGATTGCTGCACTGTATAATTTTTAAGCCACATACAGTCGCTGAGTGCATCCAATTTCCGAATGGAAGGCAACCTGACATAAGCGTAAGTTAGAATAAGTACACCTTACTAAATCACAACTAGATTGATTTCAGATTCTTACCCAGTACTTGATACAGTACGATGACATTGCCAAAGGGTACAGTGCCACTCACCGGTGTTACCGCTTCGAAACATCGCACCCAAAGCGGGTGTACACAAGCGGTTTACCAATTAACAGAATCACGTGGCTTCATAGAAGTCGCACTAACAACCATTGGCCACTCTCAAGCCAAGAACAAAAAAATACATATTATTCACTGAACAAGACAATAATATTGCGCCAATTTTCCGTTAAACAATAAAAACACAGGGTCAGAACATCCATAGGCAGTATGTTACGGTGCACCGTGAATTATCCTTTTAACTCCTCTTCAAGCAACAGAAGGAGGCCCCCCGTCGCCTTCTTTAGAGGCAGCCAAACATTCGACAAGTGGCTCGGCGATGATGCTGGTTACACGCGTAGTCCATCTCAAATCTGCCCAAACAAACCCCGCCGCCAGACACTGCTGCTCCAGTCCTCCCCCTTCCGTCACGTGCCATTAACAACTCACCCCGCCGCGCCCAGCCTCCACACCTCAACCAGGAAAATCAAAGATAAGTCACAAGGGAGGTGATTATCGATGCCGGTGCCAGAGGTAGTTAGGCCTGCAAACCGAGCCGCCACGGTTCACCCCAGACCAACACTCCTGGTTGTTGAGCCATATGGTCGGCAACACTCAGGCTGGGATACCACCGCTGTCTAGGGTGTACCCAGGCACGTCTTTGCTGGTCGTCGGGTTTGATTCGAAGTGGGAGTCAGTACTGTAGACGGTTCTACTCCATTAGTTGAGATTCCAGGTCATATGTGCTAACAGCTCTTCAAACTTATGGGTGGACTGAGGTCGATAGTATTCGGCGCAAAGGACGCCGTCACCTCAGCCCACCTTCTGTCAGCTTCCTGTTAATGGTCCTTACGGTCACTGGCACAACGATTGTACGTCGGATCGATAATAATGACCTCCCGCCGGAGGTATGAGTCCTCCCTCCGACATGGGTGTGTGTGTGTGTGTTATTCTTAGCATAAGTTAGTTTAAGTAAGTTTAAGTAGTGTATAAGTCTAGGGACTGATGACCTCAGCAGTTTGGTCCCTTAGAATTCACGCAAATTTAAAAATTTGATAATAATGATGAATCAGGGGCTCTGAGTGCCTCTCTGTCGTTTACTTTATCCTCAAGTTCAGTCGTCTCTCTAGGTCAACCGCTTTCTTCTTGATGCTGTTTTCGGCCATCGTCCACCCATTCCTGCGAACATTTTCTGCCCTCTGTAATGAAGGTGTGATGCACTTGAGACACATTAGTGGTATCACTCATACTCAAATGTCAAGGATTCGCCGATTACTGAAACCAGATTTTTGAACCCAACTACGCCTCCTCTCTCAAATGCTGACATCTGAGCCTTCTGATCACGTGCCTGTCTGCGAGGCATAGTTACTGTCCAACTGAGTAAAGGAAATGAAACTTGCAGAGACTTCATGTTCTGGTGACAAAACGTCCTCTGTTTACATTCTTTGCCAGCTGCGCTGTGAAGTTGCACTGGAGCGTCATACAGTCATCCGTCAGCCGGCAAAGTTTACAGTTTTTCATTTTGCGTTGACACCTATATGATGAAAATCAGTTTGTGACCACTTTGCATAACTCCTTCGTAGTGCGTCGTTTTTTCAGTTTTAGGGAGTATTATCTGCTAAGTCATTAATACACTCTAACGTCGGAAGATCCATGATGCTTTTCGCGTATGATGCTGATGTATTCACAGTAGTCACAACACTAGAAAACTGTAGCAAAGTGCAGGAACACCTGCAGAGGATTGACGCATGATGCAGAGAATGACATTTGACCCTCATCATAAACAAATTTAACGTACTGTATGCGCACAGAAAAAAGACCTCTAATTGTGTGATTACACAGCGGCAGAACAATCACTGGAAGCAATTACTTCCATAAAATATCTAGAAATAAGCGTACAGAGAGATCTGAAGTGGGACTGCCACATGAAATTAGTCGCGGTTAAGGAAAATAAGAACTAATAATAGTTGGAAAAATTCTCAGAAAATGTAGTCGATTAACAAAGGAGGTAGCTTACAAAACATAGTTCAACAAATACCTAAATATTGGTCACTAGTTTGGGATCCGTACCGTACAGGATCGACAAAGAGAAAAGAGAAGAGCCAAAGAAGAAGAGCTCGTTTCGTTACAGGTTTATTTAGTAAGCACTAAAGGGTTCCGAGAGCGTTCGTTCTTCCAACGTATATCTCGTGAGAAGAACATGAAGATAGAAGTAGCGAGATTCATGCGCACACAGAGGTTTACTGGCTCTCGTTTTCTGGCGAACCATTCACGAGTGGAACAGGAAAGAGGCGAAGTGACAGTGGTGCACAAAGTACCCTGCGCTACACACTGTAATGCGGCTTGCCGAGTATATACAGGGTGGCCGGAAATATCCTTTACAAACTTCTAGGACATGTAGAGGGTAGTCAGTACAGAACATTTTGAATAGGAACCCATGTCTCGAATGGTATCGTTTCCGTTCTACAACAGTTTCAATTCAGGTGTGTACCTCGTCAACGTCTGCTTAGGGCAAGAGAAACGTCTCAGAGTTCCCTGTCCTGGTATGCAACAGGGTAGACACGATGACGTGTACTTCGTCAAACGGTCCCTAGATGTCACTTATTGTTCGCTTTGTTGTGAGACCGAGCCAATACCTGTGCATCACCGATAGAGGAAACATGGTGCAGTACACGTCTGCAGAATACACAGACTGTCTCAATGAGTAGGGCGAAGCTGGAAGTAACGGAAGAGCTGCTAGTCGGCTGTATCACGAACGTTTTCCACACCGTCACACTGCTTCTTGTGGGGTCGTATGAAGAAATGGTTCAAATGGCTCTGAGGACTATGCGACTTAACTTCTGAGGTCATCAGTCCCATAGAACTTAGAACTAATTTAACCGAACTAACCTAAGGACATCACACACATCCATGCCCGAGGCAGGATTCGAACCTGCGACCGTAGCGGTCGCGCGGTTCCAGACTGAAGCGCATAGAACCGCTCGGCCACACCGGCCGGCCTCGTAAGAATAGCCTAATTTATGAGACACCTTTAGAGACAGAGGAAGATCAGGTGGCACGAGTTCTGACACTGAAGAGAACCAGGTGGGATGGAGAGAGTGTATCAGAACATGCTACGGAGGTACAATGTGTGTAACAACGTTGGTGGTCGCCACATGGAGCTGCTGTTGTAATGTATCGGTACTTTGTGGCTGGTGCTGTAGATGCTGGGTTCTTTGTTGTCGACTAATGTAAACCATAAGGTGTAAGTTGTAATGCAAATGCCTAAATAATAACGGAACGAGTTAGCATCATTTTTAAATAGATTGCAACAATTGTACTGAGTCACGCCTAAGTACATTCATCACTTGGGTGTGGATGAGATAATCATCTGCATTGTAACTGTCGTAGAACGGAAACGATACGTTTCCGGACATGGGTTCCTATTCAAAATGTTTCGTATTCAGTACCCTCTACATCTCCTAGAAGTTTGTAACAGGAATTTCCAGCCACCCTGTATGGTACTGGCTTTGAACGTGGCTTGATAATTGGTGCAAGACACAGCTAATTGTTGGTATCTAGCGTGGCTCTTCAATAGCGCAGAGACATTGTTTTCGCTCGAGTAAACCGCGACACAGGATGGCCACGTCAGACAAACGGACGTGACTTCACTGAACACTGTTGGTCGATCGACGGCCTACTGCGAGTCAAGGCACCGACAATTAAATGTGGGCCGGCAGGAACCAGTTCCTGCGTGAAGGTCAAATAATGCGTTGCATAATATTGAGCCGCCTACGACCAATTACACCACTAGTGTCCCTTTGCTGGTTCTTCTGCCGAGAGCTCAGCTGCTGGCATGGACCTGCTATCATCATCATTGGGCAAAGGAACAGTGGTGATGTGTAGCGTGGACTGGTGAATCCCAGGTACAGTTGTATAGAGCTAACAGGTGCATACGAGAGTGGCGTATGCCCAACGAAGTTACGGATTCTGCTTGTCAGTAAGGTAGAATCCGTGTAGGAGATGGACCACTTATAGTGTGGGATGTTTTCAAACAGTAGCAGTTAGGCCCCACTGTTCTACAACAGGAAACACTGATCGCTCCACATTATGTAGACATTCTTACAGATCATATGCAACCCTTTTATTCATTACTTTACCCTCATGGGACTTTAGTCCGGAACCGCGCTGCTGCTACCGCCGCAGGTAGGAATCTTGCCTCGGGCATGGATGTGTGTGATTTCCTTAGGTTAGTTAGTTTTAAGTAGTTCTAAGTTGGGACTGATGACCTCAGTTGTAAGCCCAGTAGTGCTTAGAGCCATTTGAACCCTAATGGGAGTCCATCTATCAACAGAGCAATGCGACAAAACAACACACTTTGGTTGCATCCCAGATGACTTGAAGATCCCACCACTGGATACTTAATCATGTTTTTGTTCGTCAAATGGCGAGATCTTAGCCCACTCGAACATTTAAGCGATTCTACAGACTCCTCTGTAAGCTCGGTGAACCCAGAATCGAGTATACGAGAACAACTGAGGTTAAGTAACGGAAGATTCCTGGACCAGAATCCTTACAGGATGATTGAAACACCTCGTGTAGGTGATCTTTTAAGGGCCAGCGGAGGAGCGGTTTACGGGGGTCATACTGTGGCTCGTACGGTCACTCTGCGTGTTTCGGTGTTGAAGCTAACGCCCAGTAAGTCTGTGCACTGCAAATATTCTAATAAACGAAGAGGAGAGGTGAGCAAGTACAGCGTGTTGTGTGAGATGAGTGATGTAAGGAGCAAAAAAATTCGTAAAAGCTCGAGGCATGGAATTTTAATTTATTTGCTGCCATTTAAAAATAATCTTCCACCTAGTGTCTAGACAAGTCATATTTTTACAATATTAAATTGTGCATGTACATAATGATAAGGGGATACATCGGCGCCTCATGAAACTCCCATAAAGTGAAAGGACTAGACCTTTTGAGAGGGAGAACTTCGTTCACCTTTTGTTGCACATAAAGTTTTTATTCCTGTAAACAATTAATTCAAATAAAAAGTATAATGAAAAATTTTGCCAAGAGTGGTTACTAGCTTTCTCCAGGGACACAAGTTTGCCCTTCGCGACAATAATTCTGATACAGATACAATCAGTACAAGCAGGAAAGTGAGATTAAATAACAATTCCCCAAAGAGCTTGCCGTTATAGTGGTTTTTAACACATCAAACGGACCAGTCGATTGACGCTAATGCAACTTTCATGTGATTATGGTTCCATGACTAACAGGTGAATCATTACAGATCAAATTACATAAGCCAATTTACGTTAATACAAATTCCATGGGATTATAGTAATGAGATTGCAATAAAATGCTGTCAGTGTTTAGTATCTCGAGCACTAGACTGAAGAAAAACTGAATGGAACGTTAGAGTCTACTAAATAAGAAAGACACGTAAGGGCCTGAAGGCGTAGGTCAAATGCACGAGCCAGGCTCAGAGATACGAAAGATCGTACGAAATTACGATCGAATAAATCGCGCGTGCCAATACGATAACGAAAGCTCTAAAACTTAAACTCCTTAATAAACTCCTTAATAAATCCTATCCTAATAAGCTCAAGTCAGTGCACATAGAACAATATTAGATAAAACAGCTCGTTACACAAATAGTCACGGTCTCCAAACAGTAACCAAATCAAACTCGAACCCAAGTTATTTTAAACAAGCAATTCAAATTGCAGTAACATAAGATAACCCGAAGAAAAGGCATAAAATGATAACTTAGCCTTACAGTAATTACACGCCCTTGGTGGACCCAAACATTCAAGACTCTACACAAAGATCTGGCGGAATGACTGTTGCATCGGTCTGTTCGGTAATGCACCGTGCTTTCTGAAACCGACAAAACACCAAGATTAATAAATAATACACAATAATGCCCAAGGTTTAAATGGTAAACCAGAATATCGACGCAATCGGACACCAACACGATTTACTAGAGTCAGAATGGTACAAGTTTCGTAGCGGCGAACCACAAGATAAAGTGTGCACAGAATTTTGTGTTCGCTCCAACGAATGACGTAAATGCAATGATATCACATTATTATGTCGGTTGACGTACGTGACCAACAGTACCGGAAAGGTGGGCCACGAGTCGGGACCCCCAACAGCATACAATCGGCTAACGACCACCAAAATTCTTCGCTACTCAGTCCATCCCAAAACGAGCCCAACACAGCCGGGACCGAGCCGAATGCACGTTTCCATAGAGACAGTCTTCGCCGCCAGGGTTGCGTCCACTACCAACTACATTCTGTTAGTAACAGCACGTTCGCTCGGCCGATCCCCTTTCGGGCGCGCCACCTCATGAGCGCATCACGAGCGCCGAAACGGTACGATCTCTGCTGTAGAATCGATAGGATGAAATCCGGCACGGCGCTCATAACATGAAGCTCTTTTTATTCTAACGAAATATTAACAATGTTGCTTGTTTCAGTACTTGTAAATGATAGTTAGGATATGTAAATGCTGAAAATTGACAACGGGTGTATTAAGAAGGCAGGAAAACAGGAAAAAGAGAACTGTTTAGAATCATCGAACACCAGCACCGATGCTGTCCAGGAGGGTGAACCTCAGAAAGACGTCGAAACTCTCGCTCCGGAGCAGTCACCGCCCGATCTACTATTTCTCGCCAACCTAGAGCGAGGACGTCAGCAATACTTTGGGCCTCTCGCCCTCAGATGAAGTGATAATACATTAGGTAAAAATAATGTGAGCTTACCTAAGTACGTGTTTGTATTATTTATTATCTATCGCTACTTGTAACAAGTGCTAGTTGGGTTATGTAGGGCGCAGCCGTTTTACTGTTCCTGTAACTAGGCTTGGCTCTTACGTTCTGTGCGTGCCGTGTGTATTGTATGTTCAACAAAAGAGATTGTACAAAGTTTCCGATACATTATAGAAGTGTTACAATGGCGCTTACTATATCGGTACAATACTGATTACTATTGTTGTTGTTGTGGTCTTCAGTCCAGAGACTTGTTCGGTGCACCTCTCCACGCTACTCTACCCTGTGCAAGCTTCTTCATCTCCCAGTACCTACTGCAACCTACATCCTTCTGAATCTGCTTATTGTATTCATCTGTTGGTCTCCCTCTACGATTTTTACCCACCACGCTGCCCTCCAATACTAAATTGGCGATCCCTTGATACCTCAGAACATGTCCTACCAACCGATCCCTTCTTCTAGGCAAGTTGTGCAACAAATTTCTCTTCTCCCCAATTCTATTAAATACCTCTTCATTAGGTCTGTGATCTACCCATCTGATCTTCAGCATTCTTCTGTAGCACCACATTTCGATAGCTTTTATTCTCTTCTTTTCTAAACTATTTATCGTCCATGTTTCACTTCCATACATGGCTACACTCCATACAAATACTTTCAAAACGACTTCCTGGCACTTAAATGTATACTCGATGTTAAGAAATTTCACTTCTTCAGAAACGCTTTCCTTCCCATTGCCAGTCTACATTTTGTATCCTCTCTACTTCGAACATCATCAGTTATTTTGCTCCCCAAATAGCAAAACTCGTTTACTACTTTAAGTGTCTCATTTCCTAATCTAATTCCCTCAGCACCACTCGATTTAATTCGACTACATTCCATTATCCTCGTTTTGCTTTTGTTGATGTTTATCTGATTATTACAAATCTAAAATTCTTAATATTATGTTAGGTCTATACACGTGTACATATCATTGCCTGTGTCTGCTATGGCATCTGTGCGCGAAAGAACTTGCCCCCCTTCTAACAGCCGTGTACCGCAAGTCTCTAGAGGAACAGAAGGTTCCAAATGATTGGAAAAGAGCACAGGTAGTCCCAGTCTTCAAGAAGGGTCGTCGAGCAGATGCGCAAAACTATAGACCTATCTCTCTGACGTCGATCTGTTGTAGAATTTTAGAACATGTCTTTTGCTCGAGTATCATGTCGTTTTTGGAAACTCAGAATCTACTATGTAGGAATCAACATGGATTCCGGAAACAGCGATCGTGTGAAACCCAACTCGCATTATTTGTTCATGAAACCCAGAAAATATTAGATACAGGCTCCCAGGTAGATGCCATTTTCCTTGACTTCCGGAAGGCGTTCGATACAGTTCCGCACTGTCGTCTGATAAACAAAGTAAGAGCCTACGGAATATCAGACCAGCTGTGTGGCTGGATTGAAGAGTTTTTAGCAAACAGAACACAGCATGTTGTTCTCAATGGAGAGACATCTACAGACGTTAAAGTAACCTCTGGCGTGCCACAGGGGAGTGTTATGGGACCATTGCTTTTCACAATATATATAAATGACCTAGTAGATAGTGTCGGAAGTTCCATGCGGCTTTTCGCGGATGATGCTGTAGTATACAGAGAAGTTGCAGCATTAGAAAATTGTAGCGAAATGCAGGAAGATCTGCAGCGGGTAGGCACTTGGTGCAGGGAGTGGCAACTGACCCTTAACATAGACAAATGTAATGTATTGCGAATACATAGAAAGAAGGATCCTTTATTGTATGATTATATGATAGCGGAACAAACACTGGTAGCAGTTACTTCTGTAAAATATCTGGGAGTATGCGTGCGGAACGATTTGAAGTGGAATGATCATATAAAATTAATTGTTGGTAAGGCGGGTACCAGGTTGAGATTCATTGGGAGAGTCCTTAGAAAATGTAGTCCATCAACAAAGGAGGTGGCTTACAAAACACTCGTTCGACCTATACTTGAGTATTGCTCATCAGTGTGGGATCCGTACCAGATCGGGTTGACGGAGGAGATAGAGAAGATCCAAAGAAGAGCGGCGCGTTTCGTCACAGGGTTATTTGGTAACCGTGATAGCGTTACGGAGATGTTTAACAAACTCAAGTGGCAGACTCTGCAAGAGAGGCGCTCTGCATCGCGGTGTAGCTTGCTCGCCAGGTTTCGAGAGGGTGCGTTTCTGGATGAGGTATCGAATATATTGCTTCCCCCTACTTATACCTCCCGAGGAGATCACGAATGTAAAATTAGAGAGATTAGAGCGCGCACAGAGGCTTTCAGACAGTCGTTCTTCCCGCGAACCATACGCGACTGGAACAGGAAAGGGAGATAATGACAGTGGCACGTAAAGTGCCCTCCGCCACACACCGTTGGGTGGCTTGCGGAGTATAAATGTAGATGTAGATGTAGATGTAGATGTAGATGTAGATGTGTCAATGTTCGTGTATGGGTCATTCCATGGGTTCTGTTCTTCTTGTGTGTCTACTCCGATTCTAGCGTATGCTCGTTTTTTGTGTTTGCCCGTATAAGGTTCATGTCACTCCGTCAGATAAGTTTCTTGTACACGCCATTTATCCATTTGTATCATTGGGCCATTCTCGACATGCTCTGACCTTCGGTTTATGTTTGTAAGTGTGTTGGAATGTAATGCTACATGATCCTGGGAATTATTTTCTGCAACTGTGCATGGTTTTTTTTTTAATTAGGCCAAATCTCTGTAGATGTGGTTGGTATGGCCCATGGTCTGTTGGAAAATGAAACATACCCAACTTTGGATCGACGCGCTTTAGTCTCATCCATTCCTTTATATTGAGGAAGAACGAGCAGACACGACGTCCCTTATCAGTTCATTAATTCTAGGGTAAAGGCATGCCCCATCGACCTGCTGAACAGCTTCAACCATTTGAACAGGTTCAAACTGTGGGCCTGCAACAATCTGGATGGACGTACTGCAGGATTGTTGCATACGTTGCGCATATTGTATCGGTGCTGTGTCGGTTTTTTCAACAGTTGTCTGTAGAACATTCACACTTATAGACCAGTTTCTAGAAGTCAGTCTCAACCTAAAGATCGATGTATAGTGTGAGCAGCGACGGCCAACCAACCGAACATCATTCAGGGACTACATCAAAGCACAGGCTGCACCTGCTGTGTCATCAAGGACCATCGGGAGTTGGCAGCTTGCAAGTGGGATAAGCGAAGTGGGAGTCGGTACTGTAGACAATTGTACTCCATTCATTGAGATTCCAGGTCGAAAGTGCCAACAGCACCTCAAACTGGTTTACTGGTGGATAGAGGTCAATCGTAGTCGACAAAAGGGATGCTGTGAGCTCAGACCCATTTCTGTGATCCGATTGTAAATGGTCCTCATGATCACTGAAGCACCAGTTGCACGTCGGATCGATGATAAGATCATGTTTGCCTCTGGACAGGCCACCACTGAGACCACTACACTGCCAAGTATAGTTACTGTGCTGTCGCGAAGGAGTTGACTGGTGAGCAAACTGGCGCACTGCTGTCTTTAGTCACAAGAGCGAATATGTTCTGTCAGTATGAGAGTGATGGTCTCACACATGCAAAGCCTAGAACTATTGGAGCGGCTTATTCCACGACAAACAGTCCCATCCCAGGATTCATGGTGTGGGGGCCATTAGTTACAAGTCGCGGTCATATTTGGTGTTTCTGCTTGGTCAAGTAACCAGAGCCAGATACATGTGTAACCCCGTAGTACTGCCATTTCTTCAACTGAAAAGTGATGTGCTTTTTGAACAGGACAGTACACATCCACATACAGCTGTCGAAACGCAAGTTGGTCTTTGTGGTGGACACCAACTGCCCTGGAGAGCAAGTTCACCAGAACTGTCGCCAATTGAATGCTTATGCTACACAATGAAGCGGGAACTTATTTATTTCCCAGGGCTTGCAAGAACCATCACTGAATTGCAACAAAAGGAGCAAGATGCTTGGGACAGTGTATCGCAGGATGCCTTCTGGTACATTTATGATCGTTTACATGTGAGAATACTCACCTGCATTGCTACCGGCGTGGCAGGGTGGGGGGTGGGCGGTGAGGGAGAGGTACACTGTGTATCAATGCGTCTGCACTGTGACATCTGTGTTTCATTTGGTCTGAATTTATCCTATGTTCCTAAAATGATGAGCTGCCTATCACTTCATTTGTAAATAAAATGACCCAGTCCTTAAGGGTGCTGCATTTTTTCCTCCCTGTGTATCTTAATTACAGCGTCACACGCCCATAAAGCCGCCAGGCGACATTCAATCTCACGGTTATCAGTGGTCATAATGATTCAGCTCATGACTGTGAGTGCGAATACTAGTTGTTGAGTGGTCTGTTGCTAGCACAACACATCAAGCGAGTAATCGACTTCACGCAGGTAAAATCGATATACACATACACAGTATAGGACTTCACATATGACAAATCGTCCCACAAGCATATTAATAATAGCCCACTTAACATGATTCTGGCTAAAGGTTTGGTGATGTTTTCTTTTGGCTGTTTGCCATATTCCATAACTAATAACCGCCTTTCGCTGATGTCCAACCGGGAACCCGTTACACTCTCACTTCATTGGGATTTGCATAAGAAGAACCTATCTTTACAACAATTGGCTTGGTGTCAAATAAGCTGCCTTACCGTGTCTTCCTTTACAGCTTTATCCTCTACATGTAGGTGAAACCTTGAACTCTTGGCAGATTTCCTCTCATCTTGTCCCTTCTTCCTGCCATTGTTTTCCATATATTCCTTTCCTCAACGATTCGGCTGTGAACCTCCCATATCTCACCTTATCAGTTCACTTAATTGTCAAGTCTTCTATAGTACCACATGTAAAACGCTCCTATTCTCTTCAGTTTCAGTTTTCCTGCAGTCCATGTTTCACTATCAAGCAATGCTGTGTGCCAAACGTACATTCTCAGAAATTTCTTTCTCAAATTAAGACCTATGTTTGATAGTAGAGAAATTCTCTTCCTCAGGAATTTCCTTTTTGCCAATGGTAGTCTGCTTTTGATGTCCTCCTTGCTCTGTCCGTGATGGGTTACTTTCATGCTTAGGTAGTAGAATTCCTGAACTTCATCTGAGAGAGGACAAGTTACTCTATCTCCTATTTTTCGTATACAGAAAATTATAAAAGATTTTATTACGACCTGACGCACCTTGAGCGAGACTCTAGAAAGTTAACGGCCTGAGCAGATGTTGATGGAGCCTGGTAGGGTACTAGAAGCATGAGGTACTTTTATGGTTCTTAGCTCGTGGAAACATCATGTTGGGAGTTGGAAACAATTGGCGATCAGCCCATCCCTCAGTAAATCATGTCAGACAGGCCCACTGTCATACAGGGCAGACAGAGCGCCCCATTGTCGAGACAGGTCTCCAGCAGAACAATGCTGCTATACCTGCATTAGCGCAAGCGATGGCTGGGCTGGGAGTGACGGACTGGAGGGAATGTGTCTACACAGTGGAGTCATAAACTGGGCATTGTGTGCAGAGCCAGGTGTAATAAAGTTCACAAATTGTTGTGTTCCCGATACTGCAAATAGGTCTGTGACCCACTTCCATCATCAGCTGCCTTGGTTGTACAAGAAACTCCGGCGTGCACTTTGTGAGAAAACGGATTTTTTTTTTTTGTGAAGAGGTTTGTGGCACTTGGGTGCTGGACTTTGGTCTGGTAAGAGGACTTCTGGCATGTGTGGTTGGTGCTTGCGACCTGTCCTGAGGCAGACTTCATTTGCGAGTAGTTTAGAATGGGGAGACTGTGGTGAAGTTCTTATTGTACTGACAGTGTGACTTCAAATGTCTCAGATTACTCGTATGCTGAGGGCACACTTATTCGTTTTTGGTTTACCAGTCTTGATGTTTGATATCCTTGTGCGCTCTGTTGTATAAGTGAGCCAAATTGGTTCTAGGTACGACCAGCGAACGGGTGTGTCACACATTGAAATCTACCATGATTTCAGGGCTCTGGTAGAGAGAAAATTGCGATCTGTCTGCCTGATCGCTAGACTGTGAGAGTTTACATTTCTTTCGTGGCCGCAATCGATTCACAGGTGCCGCCTCATGTCTCGCCTCCGCCACCCACATACCGCCAGCTGCAAGTTACATCGATGCACGAAGCAAACAGGGTAACGTACTGCTGCTCCAGCCTTGTCAGAGCGCACAGATCTCATCTGCCACTTGTTCTCAGCTGCACCTATATACAGAAAATTCTGTAGATTTATCAGTCAAAGTCTGCTCAGCATCAGATCAGTTCAGATTGCTTTATTCACATTTTTAGGGCCAGAGTACTTGACTCACTCCTGCCACCCAGGATCCTTGTCCAATGAGGTTTTAAACCAACTGATAGTTGTTTACAGTATTCAATCATAACTTGTTTAGCATAATTTATGTCTGACTGTGTTTTGGGAAAATAAATGTTGTCAGTAAACTAGATTTTGCATACATTCTCAATCTTTTTATATAACAGCCCCACTGGTTAACGTACACATCTACATCATGACCCCTATTTCTGATGTTTCTAATTTCTACTAATTCTGATTACTTTCGTCTTCCTTCGATTTACTCTCAGTCCATACTCTGTAATGATTAGAAAGTTCGTCCGATTCGCCAAATCCTGTAATTCTTCTTCATTTTCACTCCTGAAATGTTATCAACAGATCTTGATATCCTTTCACCAGCTGGCCGATTTCTGGCTGAAGTATGAAAAATAACAAATACATCTCCAGGACCACACACATGTGTTAGCAGCGCTGGAAATCGTAAGTATCACCGAAAGATATATTCAAAATACGGAACTTGTGCTACGAAAGTTTCTTCTAATCTAAAAAGCAAGAGAAAAACACTACAAAATGTAATATGGCAGCATACTATATCTACCTCAGTCTATGTTTGTTGCATGTATAAAAGGAAACATGTATTTCAGGCCACTGATGATGCTTCCCAAATAAAAGAAGTGAATAGCGTGTGGCAATAAACAAACTTTCTTAATTTAGTTGCATAGATGGTACATATCTCCATGAATTAAATGATTGCCTTTACAGTTTCCTTGACACACAAATAGTTCTTAAACCAGTTCATGTCTTAAGTCATATGTGCGAATTCCAGTGATGTTAGTTTCTGCAAATGATGTATTTGGAATGTTCACAAGTAGGCATTTTGAACTGAATGATTTTGTGATGTTGAGAGAGATATGAGATGTTATTACACGAAGCTTACATTTTCTTTACTATCGTGCTGCCGAATAAACCGTGGCTAGGACAGGTTGCTTGGGACCGTTACGAAAGCTAAGTGGGCAGTGCAGCGAAGCGGCATGGGACCCGCTGGAGAGGTCGTCTGGTGGACCGCCAGCACTCTCCGGATTTCCCCGGGGGAGGCCCCGCGACCGTAGCTAATGGCTCCCATTACGCAATCAGCGCGCCAGATGTTGACAGGGACCGACGGACCGAGCAGCGGCTGTCGTCCCAATGACTGTCACCGAGGAGACACTGGAAGAGGCCCTCGTGCGGCAAGGCACCGTCCACCCAGCGACAGCAAACAAGTGAAGCGATACCACCCAGAAAGGCCGATCGGAAGAGAATGGGAGGGTGGCGGGGGTCAAACTCTGAGAACAGAGTTTTGTCTTGACTGCTACAAAGGACACACCCAACGGCTATGGTTATAGAACAAGCGGGAAGACACATGAGGTAATTAAAGAGGCAACAGTAAATCGTACTGGACCTAGCTGATGGAAGAACTCGTCTGTGGCATTTTAAAGAAACATCTCAATATTCATCCTATGTATATTAGAGAAAATACATGTAGCGCAAGTCGGGATAATGAATTCTGCGACATAGCATTCAGTTTCCTAATGTAGATTGATGAGTTAGTTTTGCAGGCGGCATACTCAGGTTCGCTATAGGTTTTTTTTAGATTATATTGTAGTAGGAGCGCTGTGTCTCAGGTTATTTATTTTTCTTATCTCTATGGATATGAACATGGTTTCGACGGAATTGAAGTCGATAATAAGATTGAGAATAGTACAAGCAATCTACGTGGGTTGTATAATAAACAATCCCAAAGAAAGCAGGTGTTGACAGATGTGAAATTTCCGAGCTATCAGTTTAATAAGCCACGGCTGCAAAATACTAAGACAAATTCTTTACAGACGAATGGAAAAACTGATAGAAGCCGACCTCGGGGAAGATAAGTTCGGGTTCCGCAGAAATATTGAAACACGTGAGGCAATACTGACCCCACGACTTGTCTTAGAAGATAGATTAAGGAAAGGCAAACCTACGTTTCTAGCATTTGTAGACTTAGAGAAAGCTTTTGACAATGTTGACTGGAATACTCTGTTTCAAATTCTGGAGGAGGCAGGGATAAAATACAGGGAGCGAAAGGCTATTTACAATTTGCACAGAAATCAGATGGCAGTTATAAGAGTCGAGGGGCATGGAAGGGAAGCAGTGGTTGGGAAGAGAGTGAGACAGGGTTGTAGCCTGTCCCCGATGTTATTCAATGTGTATATTGAGCAAGCAGTAAAGGAAACAAAAGAAAAATCAGGAGTAGGTACTAAAAGCCGTGCAGAAGAAATAAAACTTTGAGGTTCGCCGTTCCTTGAAAGGAGGATATAAGATGAACATCAACAAAAGAAAAACGAGGATAATGGAATGTAGTCGAATTAAGACGGGCGATGCTGAGGGAATTAGATTAGGAAATGAGACACTTAAAGTAGTAAAGGAATTTTGCTATTTGGGGAGCAAAATAACTGATGATGGTCGAAGTAGAGAGGATATAAAATTTAGACTGGCAATGGCAAGTAAAGCGTATTTGAAGAACAGAAATTTGTTAACATCGACTATAGATTTAAGTGTCAGGAAGTCGATTCTGAAAGTATTTGTATGGTGTGTAGCCATGTATGGAAGTGAAACATGGACGATAAATAGTTTGGACAAGAAAAGAATAGAAGCTCTCGAAATGTGGTGCTACAGAAGAATGCTGAATATTAGATGGGTAGATCACTAATGAGGAGGTATTGAATAGAATTGGGGAGAAGAGGAGTTTGTGGCACAACTTGACGAGAAGAAGGGATCGGTTGGTAGGACGTGTTCTGGGGCAACAAGGGATCACCAATTTAGTCTTGGAGGGAAGCTTGGAGGGTAAAAATGGTAGAGAGAGACCAAGAGATGAATACAGCAAGTAGATTGAGAACGTTGTAGGTTGCAGTAGGTACTGGGAGATGAAGCTTGCACAGGATAGAGTAGCATGGAGAGCTGCATCAAACCAGTCTCAGGACTGAAGACCACAATAAACAGTAATTCGGACTTTTCCAAGAAGTTCTTTTTTAAAGGAAATCGGGGTAAACAGGAAAGCACTTGAAACCTGATCTCGTGAAATTAGTTTCGAGTTTCTTACTAACAGCGCTGCCGATGACGAGAGCGTAGTTACTAAATTATAAAGCGTAGCTGTCATTTAATAGACAGACTGTTGAACTATCATAGTTACAAACGAAAGGGGCAAGTGTAGGATAATGGAAATCCTCCGAGTAACCAAACTGCAGACATGCACTCGAGAACAAACACAGTACAAGTGTTCCATGTGACCGCGATCCACATGAAGGCACTCTCCAGCACGTCTCCTCATCGAAGCCCATACATGTTCAGAAATTCCAGGCGTGTTCCGAATGCCTTGACAACCATCCATAACGTGTTCCTAGAGTTCATCGCCAATACCGGCAGGTCTGCAGTACGTCAAATCTTTGAAATATCAGCCCAAGAAAAACAATATCTTCAGTTCGGGGGACCTGGGAGGCAATGGTACTGAAGATCACCTAATGATATTGTCGAAACACAGCTTACTAAGACTTTGGTATGTAAAATCTACATCTACATCTACATGGATACTCTGAAAATCACATTTAAGTGCCTAGTAGAGGGTTCATCGAACCACCTTCACAATTCTCTATTATTCCAATCTCCTGTAGAGCGCGGAAAGAACGAACACCTATATCTTTGCGTACGAGCTCTGATTATCCTTATTTTATCGTGGTGATCGTTCCGCCCTATGTAGGTCGGTGTCAACAAAATATTTTCGCATTCGGAGGACATAGTTGGTGATTGGAATTTCGTGAGAAGATTCAGTCGCACCGAAAAACGCCTTTGTTTTAATGATTTCCAGCCCAAATCCTGTATCATTTCTGTGACACTCTCTCCCATATTTCGTGATAATACAAAACGTGCTGCCTTTCTTCGAACTTTTTCGATGTACTCCGGCAGTCCTACCTGGTAAGGATCCCACAACTCGCAGCAGTATTCTAAAAGAGGACGGACAAGCGTAGTGTAGGCAGTCTCCTTAGTAGGTCTGTTACATTTTCTAAGTGACCTGCGAATAAAACGCAGCCTTTGGTTAGCCTTCCCCACAACATTTTCTGTGTGTTCTTTCCAATTTAAGTTGTTCATAATTGTAATACCTAGGTATTTGGTTGAATTTACAGCTTTTAGATTAGACCGATTTATCGTGTAACCGAAGTTTAACGAGTTCCTTCTAGCACTCATGTGGATGACCTCACACTTTTCGTTATTTTGGGTCAACTGTCACTTTTCGCACCATTCAGATATTTTTCCTAAATCGTTTTGCAGTTTTTTTTTAACTTCTGCTGACTTTATTAGTCGATAAACGACAGCGTCATCTGCAAACAGCCGAAGACAGCTGCTCAGATTGTGGTTCAGATGGTTCAAATGGCTCTGAACACTATGCGACTTAACTTCTCAGGTTATCAGTCGCCTAGAACTTAGAGCTAATTAAACCTAAGTAATCTAAGGACATCACACACATCCATGCCCGAGGCAGGATTCGAACCTGCGACCGTAGCGGTCGCTCGGTTCCAGACTGTAGCCCTCAGATTGTCTCCCAAATCGTATATATATATATATATATATATATATATATATATATATATATATATATATATATATATATATATACTGAGCACTATGGGACTTAACATCTAAGGTCATCAGTCCCCTAGAACTTAGAACTGCTTAAACCTAACTAATCTAAGGACAGACATCAGAGACATCCATACCCGCAGCAGGATTCGAACCTGCGACCGTAGCGGTCGCGCGGTTCCAGACTGAAGCGCCTAGAACCGCTCGGCCACAACGGCCGGCGATAAGATACAGCAAAGTGCCTATAACACTACCTTGGGGAACGCCTGGAATCACTTCTGTTTTATTCGATGACTTTCCGTGATGATGATAAAATCAGACACCTGTGGTTTTTTTAATTGGAGCATCGCTTGCGGTATTTCGAAATAAACGCAGCCTTACACATTAACACTGTGATAACATGGATCACATGGTGAAGGTTATTTACCATGGTAGCAGCTGCATGGAGGAGGGAAGTGGTAGGGATTGTGTAACAGTAAAGTAACGTTTTAATAAAAACTCTTTTTATTATTTAGAGGTCTGCACACAGGAAATTTTGTATAATCTCTTAAAAAACAAATTGTAATTAAATTAATACGGTTGAATCAAAACACTCTAAACCAACAATCAATTGAAATTAAATGAAAAAGCATTTCGAAAATCTTGACCATTAAGGTTATGGCTTGAATTAAGGCATTTCAATTACTAAAGCAGTTTTATAGTAACGCTTTAATTACGGTTTTAAATACTCGGTTCCAAGCAAGATTGATAGAGGTTTCAAAAGAAATAACACTTCATAATCAGCTGCTCTGTACTAAGGGCACGCAGTCAACACTCCAATTAAGCTCGGGTCCATACGGGTGGTGTGTGTGCCTTACGTATTATGAATACCTACCAGTAGTACCACTGGGTCACTTGACTACAACTCACATGAAGGATAGTTACACACATGCCATACATTTGAATACGTAAGATACATTACCACGCAATGGACATTAAAACGTGAGGTGCGTGCCAAGAATAATTACTAGTTAAACTGTGCTTGACAGAACACTGGACTTAACAACCGGAGGCAAAAACATTATCAGTTTATGTGATGTCAAATGCCTGACTAGCTCGTATTTCAAGTTAACAAGACTCCAGAAAACCAACCAGAACGCAAACTGGTTCCACTTACAACCAAGCTCAACAAAAATACTTCCAATATTTCCACAGCGCCGTTTAACATTTTGATGTTCGGATAATAAGTCGCCGTCTCTTTGATCTAAGAATAGATGATCAATGCAGCTAGCCGCTATCTCTGTGTAATGTCTTGTCTGTATAGACATCTGTTGTCCTTAAGATCCCTTGACCTTCACGCGTAAGTCTATACAGTAAAGTAAGGCCCTCCCAGTTCTTGGCTGATCCGTGATAAGACAGGCGAAAAATTAGACTAATGGAGTATTATTAGTATTATCTCTATTTTCATTCGCTCTCTCTCTTTCTCTCCTTTATCTATGTATAGTTTTTAATATAAGATTTCATTACGTGATATAGTGATAAAAAGAATCAGCCACATCGAATCCTTGGTGGAGTCCGTCGCCTTGGTAATCAGCTTCTGGCTTGCTGTAAGAGATCTTTACATTTATTATTACTGTTAAACACTGCAGTGAGTCGGGAGAATCAATCGTTTGGACAATTTGTTCCTTTTACGACAGATTGCGAATTCCAGATGTGTACGAAGCCTTTTTGGACGATTTAACACAAACTCAGTGATTGCAGGCTCTCTTCGACACAGCTGAAACTTCCCCACTAATTACAGGGCCAATGTTATCAACAAATGATTCAGAAAAAACTCATTCGTTCTTTCACTCCAGAACAAAAAAGTCACAACCCTTATTTATGGAGGAAATCGTGTATTAAATCCATCTCCATTACAGTCCAGATCTCCGGTGATTCCACGCCTTAATTATTTTCCTTTTACAGTCTCTTTCTCTTCAAAACAAACCGCTAGCGGCACAAATGTTAATTGGCTCGCTTTAGCGAGAAGAAAAGCAGAATATGTATCTCTCAGAAACACGTCAATCCCTCAACAGATACTCCAGAAGCTGTCCTAGTTACCACTCTAACAACCATGGAGAACGCATATACGCATCTCTGTTATTTCAAAGAATAAATGCACTAGAAAATACTTTGGCGTCGAAGAGCTGTCGCCGCATATATTACGAGAAAATCAGATCAGATAACTTTTCCAAAGTCAATGAACGTGGATGGTTTGATTGAAAATGATTAATTGGTGCGTGGTAGAGGGTATTTGCTGTGGGGACATTACAATGCCCCTCGCAGTGAGCGAAGTTTGTGAGCTATCTATTAGTGTGGGTAATCCGGATGTGATGAGTATCAATCCTCCGACTGAAAAAAAAAATTATGTATAAGACAGACGAAGAAAAGAAACGTTGAAAACACAAGAAATGAAGAGACAGGTACCGCGGCTGTATTGCTTTTACGTGCACCAATTTGTTATGTCTGCCGTGCACAACCAAGGAAGATGATCTTTCATGAAACTATTATCAGGGTCTACCCATTCGGGAACTTTCTTAAGCAGGGAAACCTTGGAAAACCTCTTAAGCCTAGACCCCCAGCCTACGGTACATAGAAGATAGGAAAGCCTACAGAAGAGAAAAAATAATTTTGAAATTGATCTCTAAAGGAAATAAAGGGATAGATTTGTATAACGATTTGGAGAAGAGTGATTTGTGCCTCTAGCTAAAAAAAAATTACAATCAATAACTCAGGTTTTTTTTACAATCTTGTTCCCAGGACAATATCTTGCGGTGCTGAAACTCCCCCGGATCTTGCATGTCCCCGACGTCGAAATTTGTAGTTGGTCTTCTACGCGGCCCACAATGGGAAGAGTAGAAGGGACAGTTTTACATGCAACATTCATTCCAAAAGAATTAGCAATGACCGAAAGGGAAACTCTTCCTGTAAAAGAACTGGTTAGGTTGCACCGTCCAAGATTCTCCTTTTTGAAAACAAAATACCTATGGCTTCATGCACCCTTTTTTTTTACTATGTTACAAGGAATTTAGCCATTGACTTAAGGTTTCCATTTATCCACTGACTAATGCTGTTGCCGAAAACATCATAATATTTACTCTAGTTAGAATTTTCTTTTGGACTTCGCATATTACTTAATCACCACTTGTGCTTATAAGTCCAAAAATTCTGACACGTGTTCTGTCAATAATTTACTATTCGTAATTTAAAGGATTCATGCAACTTGCAGTAGATTTTGGATTCAAATCATCGAATAATGGAAAGTGTGGTTCATTTTAAACAAAGACATAATCCATCATTTCCTTGAAAAGTCATGTCAGTTATCTATACTCATAAAATTTTTATCCTAAATACATATATTTCTCCGCTTGATTGCTGTAATGTAAAAGTTATTAGTGGCGAGGTATATGGATTCACTTCTTTCAATTATTCTCTTATTCATCCGGCATTCATACATGCACGTATATGGAAATGGATTTTCAAACAAAATTCCAAACTGAACAAGACCCATCAACAAGAAATCAAGAAGTCTTAACATCTAATTATGACACTTTTTTGAAGTTGAACATCAATCAGTTTCCCCTTGCGTTTGATGCGAGTCTCTTACAAAGCATATCTGCGTCGTCTATATCGATTATAACTCTCGCGCCGACGTCAATTGTTTTGCGCCGGAAATTATCTTTGCGGCGTTAACCGTCACTCATGATTCACTGCCTAAACGCATCACTTCACTTCACACGTTTACACATCTAAGCGTGCACTTGAAATTGTATATGAACATTCGCTGGGAACTTCTTTTGATTATGCAGCGTCATTTTCGGGAAATATTTCTTTCTTCTTGAAGGTCATTCAGATCCTTTATAATTCTTGATGACATTAGCAATGCTAAAGTTCTATGTTTACCCAAACACAGGTGAAGCCTATCTCCACTATCTTCTTTACAGCACTCGATAGTTATAGTTATTCACTATTTCTACAATCTGTGTCACTGATTAATTATTTCAGTTTAAAGTTTTCTAACACTAAACACACACAGTTTATTGTTATGTTTTTACGAGCGTTCATCTCTGTCACTCGCAACACCATTCATTCCTATTTTCTAATCTTCATTAAATTTTTTCAAGTCGTTATGGAAAAATAACCCTTTGATTTTGTTAGATCCCGGGTATGCTAACAGATAAGCCCCAGGGTTCGAAATTTGTAGAATGATGTATGGGCCAGTATATAATAACTCCCATTTCTTTATACTCTTCTTTATTAAGGATGATTTGGCATGTCTTTTGACTAGTACCTTGTCTCCGACGTGGTACGCCTGTACCCTCTTGATTAATTTGTCATTTGTTGTTTTCTCTGATTAGCCTTTTGCGTCATATTTATGATGGCTTGTCTTATTTTTTCTTCCCAAGGCATCTCAGTTTCCTGAGTTTTGGGCATACGTTCAGTCCAGAAGTTTTCTTCTTTTGCCTCGAACATCTATTCATGAGGTGTATAACCAGTGGAGGAGTGGGGCATGTTGTTGTATATCTGCTCGAATTATTCCACATAATTTGCCCACGCAGTCTGCTTATTACGGGAATAGGTCCTCATAAAGCGATTGAACTCTCTAAAAATTCTCTCAACCAAATTGCCTTGTGGGTGGTAAAATAATGTTATTATGTGTTTCACACCGACTTGAGAAAAAGCCTGTTTCCATCGGAGTCCCGTGAATATCTTAGCATTGTCTGTTATTATCGCCTTAGGTATACCATCATGTGGAAGATAATCCCTTGTCAATCTTATTGCAATTACTTTGGCTGTATCCGCCTTTACCAGGTATAGCTTTACGTATCTCGTACACAGACCAAGAAATGCCAACACATATCTAACACCTCCTCTTGAAGTAGGTAACGGTCCACACAGATCGCACGAAATTAATTCTTTTGGTTCTCGGACTAATATAGAGCATAATGGGTGCTTACTCCTTTTTGAATCCGGCTTAGCTTTTTGACAGATTACGCATTTCTTCAAGACCTCATGCACTCTGCGCTTTATGCTGGGAAAATAATAGTACACACTTGTCTGCACATTTTGTCGCACCGAAATGTCCCCAGGTTAAATGAGTGAAGCATACGAGTTTCTCTATTTTCGCCTCAGGTATACATACACACCAACGGACTTTGTTTGGCCTTCCACAGTGGAAAAATAATACGCCATTTACCAGCTTGTAATAATTTGCCATCTGATCCGAAGGTTGCTGTTGTAACCTGTGAATGAGCATCTCTTTTCTGTAACTGTGCCATATAAGCACACAAATTGACGTAGTACGTCTTATATGGATTTTCCTGCTGCAGCAATACAGGGAATTCTGAGTTATTATTTACTTCAATCTCTTTAGTCAAACCCTGTGGTGACCTTGATAGAGCGTCAGCAATAATGTTTTTCTGTACTGAGACATGCACGATCTTAAATTGGTAATGTTGCAGAGCGAGAGTCCATCTAGCCAGTCTGGGGTGTAACAGTTTACACATTTGTAAAAACGTTAATGATTGATGATCGCAGTATACGACAGTCTTTGACCCATATAGATAATAATGAAATTTTTTTAAATCCCCAGATGACAGCAAGAGCCTCTAATTCTGTTGTCGTGTAAGTTCGTTCACAGTTGGACAGAACACGACTAGCAAACGCAATAGGACAGAAGGTGAGTTGTCCATTTATCTTGCGTACTTGGAAGAGGCACGCTCCAATACCCACATTCGAAGAATCTGTTGACAAGTAAAATTCTTCTTGCATGTCCGGATGGTACAAAAGCGGTGCATTTACTAATTGCTTCTTTATCTCTTCGAATGCTTCTTGACACTCTAATGTCCAGAGCCAGGGCACATCCTTCTTCAACAGACTGCACACCTGGAAATGGAAAAAAGAACACATTGACACCGGTGTGTCAGACCCACCATACTTGCTCCGGACACTGCGAGAGGGCTGTACAAGCAATGATCACACGCACGGCACAGCGGACACACCAGGAACCGCGGTGTTGGCCGTCGAATGGCGCTAGCTGCGCAGCATTTGTGCACCGCCGCCGTCAGTGTCAGCCAATTTGCCGTGGCATACGGAGCTCCATCGCAGTCTTTAACACTGGTAGCATGCCGCGACAGCGTGGACGTGAACCGTATGTGCAGTTGACGGACTTTGAGCGAGGGCGTATAGTGGGCATGCGGGAGGCCGGGTGGACGTACCGCCGAATTGCTCAACACGTGGGGCGTGAGGTCTCCACAGTACATCGATGTTGTCGCCAGTGGTCGGCGGAAGGTGCACGTGCCCGTCGACCTGGGACCGGACCGCAGCGACGCACGGATGCACGCCAAGACCGTAGGATCCTACGCAGTGCCGTAGGGGACCGCACCGCCACTTCCCAGCAAATTAGGGACACTGTTGCTCCTGGGGTATCGGCGAGGACCATTCGCAACCGTCTCCATGAAGCTGGGCTACGGTCCCGCACACCGTTAGGCTGTCTTCCGCTCACGCCCCAACATCGTGCAGCCCGCCTCCAGTGGGGTCCCGACAGGCGTGAATGGAGGGACGAATGGAGACGTGTCGTCTTCAGCGATGAAAGTCGCTTCTGCCTTGGTGCCAATGATGGTCGTATGCGTGTTTGGCGCCGTGCAGGTGAGCGCCACAATCAGGACTGCATACGACCGAGGCACACAGGGCCAACACCCGGCATCATGGTGTGGGGAGCGATCTCCTACACTGGCCGTACATCACTGGTGATCGTCGAGGGGACACTGAATAGTGCACGGTACATCCAAACCGTCATCGAACCCATCGTTCTACCATTCCTAGACCGGCAAGGGAACTTGCTGTTCCAACAGGACAATGCACGTCCGCATGTATCCCGTGCCACCCAACGTACTCTAGAAGGTGTAAGTCAACTACCCTGGCCAGCAAGATCTCCGGATCTGTCCCCCATTGAGCATGTTTGGGACTGGATGAAGCGTCGTCTCACGCGGTCTGCACGTCCAGCACGAACGCTGGTCCAACTGAGGCGCCAGGTGGAAATGGCATGGCAAGCCGTTCCACAGGACTACATCCAGCATCTCTACGATCGTCTCCATGGGCGAATAGCAGCCTGCATTGCTGCGAAAGGTGGATATACACTGTACTAGTGCCGACATTGTGCATGCTGTGTTGCCTGTGTCTATGTGCCTGTGGTTCTGTCAGTGTGATCATGTGATGTATCTGACCCCAGGAATCTGTCAATAAAGTTTCCCCTTCCTGGGACAATGAATTCACGGTGTTCTTATTTCAATTTCCAGGAGTGCATTTAGAGCTGCTGCGTTCATCGCCTGATTTGTTATGAATCTTCTAAAAAATGAGGCAAGGCCCATAAATCCTTTTACTTGCCTCCTATTCGTGGGTGTTGGCAACTTACTAATTGCAATTAGCTTCTCCTTGGTTGGTAAAATTCCCTTTGCGTCAATTATATGCGCCAGGAACTTGATTCTGTTTACTGAAAAATTGGATTTCTGTAGGTTAGCAGTTATTTCCGTGGTTTTGAACACGTCCAACACTCGGTTCAGTAAGGTAATATGCTCCTCCCAAGTTTTCGATGCAATAAGCAAATTATCAACAAACACTGGTATCCTGCTTCTGAGTTCTGGGCCTAGTGCATAATCTAGAGCTGCTATAAAGATTCCAACACTAATCTTGAGTCCGAAAGGAACTACGATGAATTGGTAACTTCTTCCAGAATAAATGAAAGCCGTATACTTCCTTGATGACTCATACAGCTTGACTTGCCAATAAGAGCTCCTCAAATCAATGCTCATCACATATTTGACATCCTGGAACCGTTGTATAAATTCGTCTATGTTTTCCGGATGTGTTCTCACTGGAATTATCATTAAATTTCTCTGGCGTCGAGTACCAGTCTAAAAGTCCCATTTGCTTTTGGCACGACTGACAATGCGGAGCAGTATGGGCTTGTAAAGGGTTCGATCAAACCCCATTTCAACATGCAATCTATTTCCTTTTGAACTTGAGCCTTTAACTTCCAGGGAAGACGATAGAAAGTTTTACAATATGTTTCGTGCGGCTTAACACAGAGATGGCATATGTATCCCTCAATAACTCCTGGCCTTTCATCAAAAACGTTTTCATACGTTAATAATAATTCATTGAGCTGCTTCTTCTGCTCTTCGATAATGCAGTCGGATTCATTTAACTTTTCAAACACAAATTGACCGAAATCTTCTTTGACTTGGAACTCATTAATTATGTGCTGTTTAGAATTTTGGGCCGTCCTAATTACTTGCACACTGATCCCACAATTATATTTTCTCGTAAGGCTTTTTTTTTTCAACAACTCCAACTCAATTTCTTGTTTATTAACATTCAACCAAATTTGTCCCGTTTTGAAATCTATTCTGCATCCGTAGTGACGTAGGCTGTCGACTCCGATAATGCAATCTACCACCAAATTTTTCACAACAAGGAATGTGCTTAATAGTGCTACATTTCCGAATTCCACACCAAGTAGTGACTGCACCTTTACATTAGCCGATCGAGCCTCAACGGCGCCTATTATTCTGCAATTTTGAACTGGAAAAACTGGTACTCGTCTTATATTTCTGATCCTGTTGAATAGTGCCCCCGAAATAACATTTGTGGTTGCAGCTGTGTCTAAAACTGCCACTATACGTACGGTCTCCATAATTACTTGCACTTCGGCTACTGCCACCTGTTCCTTATCCTCATCTTGTGGTTCTAAGTCCTCGGTCAGTTCATCTGCCAGTAATCGTCCAACATTATACGTTATCATGGGTACACATATCCTGTTGCCCCTCAACGAATTGTTGACCGCTCCTCCGGGGCACGAGTGGGTCCTTACGAGTTTGTTGGATTTTGATTTCTCTGCTGGTTTACATCATCCGTCACTTCGCTAATTACCGGTTGATTCGGAGATGTCTGTCCCCACTGATGTTGGCTATCCTCCCAGTTGATACCAATTTCTATTATTGTTATTATTCCAGGCTTGGGGCCTGAAATTTCTTTCGTTCCCCCACACAGGGTTGTACCTTTTCCCGTTCCTTTTGTCCCTTGAATAGCCCCTCGCAAGACCATTGCCGGGATTACAATTGAGATTTTGAGGGGTTCCTCCATTGTTTAACGATCTCTGTTCATTCATTCTAAGTGTCGATTGATTGCCATTTGTATAACCCATACTTCCACCTTGGTTACCGTTTGGCGGAGGTTCTATCGCCCTATATTGAAATCTGTTATCACGGGCTTTCTGGTTGTTCTCTTCGATAATATCTATATGGTCTAACGTCGTGAGGAACGACTCCAAGTCTTTGTCGTTACCGTAAATCAATTGATTCCGATGCTAGTTGGTAGTCTTGCCTGAAGTATGTTTATTATGTCTGGCAAGGGCATAGGTCTGTCCCAGTATCTAGTTTTATTTATTTATTTGTCGATATACCTTCTAAGGCTTCATTTCGAAAAGGAGAAAGTCTCTGGGTAGAGCACCTCCTGCCTTAGGCGTTCCTGTACCCCTTTTGACCAGAACTTTGCTAAAAACGCCTTCTCAAAATCGTCATATGTCGGGCAAACAGAAGTCATGTCCGAGGCCCAGATCGCCCCCGAACCTTGTATATAGCCTGTAACAAAACTGATCTTCTGCCACCCCGACCAATTTCTGGGTAGCACTCCTCTGAAACTTCGAATAAAAACAATTGGATGGACCCCCCTTTTGTCAGGGTTAAAAATCTGGAATTGCCGATGCTTTATCATTTTTTCTTCGGCATGGCAAAGGCTTTCGTAATCTCCGGTACATAAGAATTCATGCGAACAACCAGCTTGTGGCAATTTAATGTTTGAATTACTTGCACAAGTCGGTATTGTGTGCGAATGGGCAGTAACTGGCTCTATAGTCGTTGCCAACTTCTTCTGATGCCCTGTATTCATTTGTTCTGAGCTTTGTTGTGAAGCGCGCATCGACTCTTCTATCGTTTGTTTACAATGCTCAAAATCAGCATGTAACTGCTGTCGCACCTCCTCAAGTCCTTTCGCAAACAAATTCTCTTCCTGTTTGCCAGATAAATTCTGGAATGCTGCCTTAACATTTTGCTCAACGTTTTCACACATAAGCCTTTTGTTTTCTAATGTGATTTCGGATAATTTACCCGTTAATACGTTAATTTGGTGGTCCATAACGTCTTAACGCTCTGTCAGATGTTCAACGCTTTCCTTTAGGTTAGTCTGTGTACGTGCCAATTCAGGAAGTTGCGCAATTGCACATGCCACGGCGTCTTGCTTTTGTACTAATTGAGGAACCATTTCCACTTGTTCCCGTACGGTATCTATCTTAAAACCACATACTCCTTCATTTCGACACGTACGCGCTGAGTAGATTCCTCACATTGTGCTTTCACCAATTCTATTTGTGCAGTTAATTTTCGTTCCGTCTCTTCGGCCTGATCTATGAGTTCCATGGTCTTCGCCTCTATCCGCTGCTCTAATTCGGAAAAACTGTCTTGTAACTGCTGCTTAATCTAAGTCTGGACTAATTTCATCTCTTCTTGAGTTTGAGTGACTGTCACTAATTGTGCTTTAATATCGGTTTTCAGATTTTCCTGCCCTTCAGTAACTGAGGCAAATTTCGCATTAATGTCGGTTTTCACAGTATTCATGATCTCGGTTATCATCTGCATCTGTCTCATGATAATTACCAATGGATCTAATCCCTGCTGCGTACTCGCTGTTACACCCGCAACCGTGTCCACAGGGCGTTCTGTTGCGCTATCTGTAGCCATCGGTCCTACAACACATTTTACTTCGTTATTATCAGTGCTAACAGCTGAAGGCTGATGCGTGCTGCTTGACTCATCCTAAACATTGCCCTACTTGAAGCCACAGAAATGTTCTACTGTCACTAAATGTAACTTCTTTCACACGAGAGTACTTCTGTATTTTGGTCAATCAAAACACTTCCTGTGCCTAACATGAACACTAAATAAAAAAGGGTATACTTCAACTTTACTAGCAACCTCGATCAACAAAAATACACATTTGAGGCTCTTATTTGTGGATCCAATTATATCACCTGCGTGTCTTTCCTCTCTTCTCCAAGCGTCAGTTAGGTTAGCTCGTCGTAGTTAACATGAAACAGAGAACAAAATTATTTTAGCAACGTCCAAGAACGTGTCCTGTCACGGATTGGCCATTTTAACATTTTAATGTTCGGATAATAAGTCGCCGTCTCTTTGATCTAAGAATAGATGATCAATGCAGCTAGCCGCTATCTCTGTGTAATGTCTTGTCTGTATAGACATGTATCTCTTGTCCTTAAGATCCCTTCACCTTCACGCATAAGTCTATACACTAAAGTAAGGCCCTCCCAGTTCTTGGCTGATCCGTGATAAGACAGGCGAAAAATTAGACTATGGAGTATTATTAGTATTATCTCTATTTTCATTCGCTCTCTCTCTTTCTCTCCTTTATCTATGTATAGTTTTAAATGTAAGATTTCATTACATACATAAATCGCGATTTCACATACAACTTGTTAAATAGTTTATCCCCTTCTCACATCAATCAATCGCAACCGTTTGCGCATCGAAGAGTTCTAATCAATTTCAGAGTACAAACGCGTGTTTGATAGGTGAAGAAGTAGTTTTCCTACCGTGACGATGTGTGGTAATATGTCGGGGATGGAAAAAATGTGGAAATATCGCGATAAATGCATGACTGAACATAAATACAGATGCCAGGATGCTGTGTTGCATCACATTACGGCACCTGTGCAACGTCCTCAATACATTGCAGATGTCAGTCATGGTGAGAACAGCATTCGAACGTGGGTAAATTGTCAATACTCGTATGGCGAGGGTTACCGTAGCCAAGGTGACCGATGTGTTCGGTCGCTGTTGCTGAATATCATAGTGAGGAAAAATAAGGGAACAACAGCTGCAAAAATCACTGCAGAACTGAATGTCGCGTTCGTGAACACTGTCAGCACCAAAACAACAAGGAGCGAATTGAAATTCGAAAACCACTTACCAGTGGTGCAAATAACCCTAAAAAGAAAACACGGTGTTGAAGCCATAAATCCTGGAATATGGAGTAATGGAAAAAAGTCATTTGGTGGGATTAGTCTTGCTTCACGTTGTCTCCAACTCCTGACCGAGTTTAGGTCACAAGAGTGAGGTGCGGTGAATACTTGGACATCCATATAGCGATAATCCATAGGCGCCCTAGGCAGTCTGCAAGGTCAAAATGGCTTTGAGCACTATAGGACTTAACTGCTGAGGTCATCAGTCCCCGAGAACTTAGAACTACTTAAATCTAACTAACCTAAAGACATCACACACATCCCATCCCGAGGCAGGATTTGAACCTGCGACCGTAGCGGCCGCTCGGTTCCAGACTGTAGCGCCTAGAACCGGTCGGCCACTTCGGCCGGCTCTGCAGCGTCACATTACTGCCAAGCAATATGTGACCAGTTTGGCTGACCAGGTCTATGCCATGGTGCAATATGTGTCCAACAATAGCGATATTGTGTCCGAAGACGATACGGCCCCTGTTAACGCAGCTCTCTTCGTCCAGGACTGATTTTGTGAGCACAAGCGTCAATTGTCACACCTGCCCTAGCCACCACGGTCGCCAGATAGCAGTATTATCGAGCCTTTGTGGATTAAATTGGAGCGAAGAGTACGTGATCGACATTCACCTCAGTAATCGTCACCTAAATGTGCCAATATTTTGCAGGAACTCTTGGACAAAACTCCCTCGAAAACAGTATGGAACCCGTGTTTAGCCATTCCAAGACGATTGGAAGCTGCTTTGAGTGACAACGGTTTTCCTACACCATATAAGGCATGGTAACGTGTTGTGTTCTTAGTGTTTTACATTTTTTTCTACCCTCTGTACCTAGTTAACCTTTCGGTGCTTACCAATTCCCACTGTTTTATTTCAAGCAGTTTAGTGTTTCCCACTATAGTCTAGTGGAAGCGTCTTTCACTATGAAATCAAATATGACGCACTGAATTGCGCGTCTGGTGCCAACCATTTCTTAGATTCTGAATAAAAATGAATAACAAATCATGCCGAAGACTTCTGACGTAAGGAGCGGGCCTCACTCTGCCAGTAGCCCTGTCAAAACGGGGAGGGTAGAGATTCGGGACACCCACTTGCTCATCACATGGGAAATCGGCCCAAGCTCGAAGAACCATCGATGATAAACGGTACAAGCATGCAGAAGGCGACGTAAACCACTGAAACTCGATACTGAAAAAGTGACACAATATTGTACGTATTAGCAAAAGAAGTCACATTAATCCTCCATTCGAAACTCTGAAAGGGGTAGCCAGTGTCGGGAGAAAGAGAGAACAACTGGATCTTAAGATAAAGGATGATAATCTACAGCCTGAGAATTCTGAATGTGTTGGTAATCAGAATATAATCGAGTGGAGAGGGTATTTGTGGAAATTGTGGGTGTAGTTTCGCATGTAAGGAGACATGAAAATTTAAGAGTTACGAAGAAGCGGAACCGTATGTTAGCCTAAGGAGCAGAAGGTCAAATTTTGGGTCATACGGGGTCAACAATAAATTTGATGGGGAAGAAAGAGTCCTTTAAACACATAATAAATTTCAGCTTGAAACACATAATACGATATTCCAAAGATACAAGAGAAATAAGATCAGGAGACGCAGAAATATATCTGCTCGATTACGTCATGGTGAAATAGAGAAGCCTGAAAATGCCTTGTAAAGTGTACCAAGCAGCAGGTCATAATTGAGTAACAATGAATAGTAGGCTGAGGTTTAAGAGAATCGGGAGGAAGAATCACCACACGCGGAAGTGCTGTACTGAAGCACTGTGGATTGATGATATGCGTTTGAAGATCTCCAGTGCTGTAGATGCCTCAGTAATTAATATCACAGTATGTAATTCTGGTATATATAGGAACAGCCACATTCAAACAAATACAGGTTCAAGAAAGGTGGTAGCGAAGAAAATGGAAAATGTACGTAATCGGACGAATTTTACAATCGATCAACGAAGCAAAGAAATACTAAACTATTCGGGAAAAAGTGTGGATTAATCTAATGTAACTTACTTGGAAATAAAGGAAACGAAAGCCAGGAAACTGAAAGAGGAATGGCTATTGTGAAAATGTGAATAAGCAGAGAATAAAATGGTTGTTTTAAGGACAGACTAAGCATACAGAAATGTCAAAATAATCTCCGGAGAATTTAAAAGAAATACCATCAACAGTAAGAGTACGTAAATACTACGACAAGTAAACGTAGAAGAGAGAGCGGACAGCTGAAGGACATTTAGTGCCTCTACAGAGGAGAGGAACGACCTTCTACAGTGACAGAAGAAGAAATTGGTGTCGATTTGGAGAAAGTGGCGTTTCAACATTAGAGGCCAATTATGGCACAGTTCTGAAGGACATGCAGTGAAACAAGGCACAACCGATGGACAACATTCCTTCAGAATTTATAAAGTCAACCAAAACAATTGTCAACCAAACAATTATTCAAATTAGTGTGAGGGATCTGTCAAACCAGAAGCATTCCATCGGACTGTCAGAAGATTTTACACGCAATATACAAGGACGCAGGTTGACAGTGGTGCTATGAGATGAAGAAGCTGGAAAATCAGTAGAAGACAGTAAGGGCAAATAAATGTTTAAAGTATCGCAATATCAGCTTGACGGTTGATCAAGATGATAACCAGAAAAGTGCACAGGAAAATGTTATGCAGTACTGAGGGGTTCTAAGGTGATGACTACTTTTGAGTTCAGGAGATGTTAAGGTCACATAAGAGGCGGGTCTGACTTTGTCATAAACGGTGCACCAAGACACAAGAAAAACCGAGATATCGTTATAGGAGTTGTCGACATAGAAAAAGTATTGTACAATGGGGGATGTAATACCGTACATCGAATTTGACATAGCTCTGGCAGGCGTAAATAGAAACAAGAACCCTAGAGTAGACGACTATCGCTCTGCATCACTGAGATCCTTAGGTTGGGTGAAACAACCACGACGAAAGTATTCCACCTGATACGCAGAGATAAATAAGGTAAACTAAATACCCTTGAACTTCAAATTCCAAAGTGTGCAGTTGCTGGTAGGTGTAAATATCAATTTATAAGTCAAGACTGCAAAATACTAACCTCAATTATTTACATACCGATGGAAGATACCTCGAGAAATTCCAGTTGCCTTCCGGAGAAATGTAGCAACAAGACAAACAATACTGATGTAGTGAAAATACCGTGAAGAAAGACAAACCTACATTAATACAACTGGCTAATTTATAGAAAGCATTTGACTAAAAAACACGTCTTTTAAGTTTCTGAGGACAGCAACGATAAAATATACAGCGCGAAAAGTTAATTGTTGTTGTTGTTGTGGTCTTCAGTCCTGAGACTGGTTGATGCAGCTCTCCATGCTACTCATACAGTAAAGCTGCATGCCCTCGGGAAAAATTACGGCCGTAGTTTCCCCTTGCTTTCTGCCGTTCGCAGTACCAGCACAGCAAGGCCGTTTTGGTTATTGTTACAAGGCCAGATCAGTCAATCATCCAGACTGTTGCCCTTGCAACTACTGAAAAGGCTGCTGCCCCTCTTCAGGAACCACAAGTTAATTACAAATTGTAAATAAACCAGACTGCACTTACAAGGACGAAGGAAGTGAAATAGAGGAGATAGGAACGGAGTGAGGAAGCGTTGGAGCCCGTTCCTCATGTCATTCTATCTGTACATTGAGCGAATAATAAAGTAAATTCTTGAGAAATTTCGAAACGGGACTAATTGACAAGAAGAGATGAAAAGTTTAAGGTTTGTCGATGATGTTGCAATTCTAACATCAATATAAGTCGAATTAATTCATGTGATGCTGAGAGAATTAAATTAGGAAATGATATACTAAAAGTAATAGGAGAATTTTACTACTTGGGTAACAAAATGACTGACTATGACCGAAGAGAGCAGGGCTTAAATTCAGAAGACCAACAGTAAGAAAGGAGTTCAAAAAATATTTAGTATAAACTTCAGTGTTAGGAAGTCTTTTCTGAAAGTATTGGTTTGGCGTACAGGCTTTTGCGGAAATGAAAAAGACATTAAGCAGTACAGATAAGAGGAGAAGAGAAGCTTTAGGTAGGTGGTGCTAAACAAGAGTTCTGAAGATTACATGGGTAGATCGAGTATCTAATGGAGAGGAACTGCACCGAATTGATGGCAAAACTTGACCAAAAGGAGTACTCGGATAGGACAGATTCAGAGCCATCGCGCAGTAGCCGGTGTGGTAATAAAGAAAAGGGTGGGAAGGTAAAAAGATCTAGAGGGAGACCAAGATTTGACTGCAGTATGAAGGGTACAGTCGGCGCACGAGTGATGGTACACAGCATTTCCGACACAGCGATGAAGTGGGGATTTTCCCGTACGACCATTTCACGAGTGTAACGTGAATAACAGGAATCCGGTAAAACATAAAATGTCCGACATCGCTGAGGCCGGAAAAAGATCCTGCAAGAACGGGATCAACGACGACTGCAGATAATGGTTCAACGTGACAGAAGTGCAAGTCTTCCGCGAATTACTGCAGATTTCAGTGCTGGGCCATGAACAAGTATCAGCTTGCGAAGCATTCAACGAAACATCATCAATATGGTCTTTCGTTGCCGGAGGCCCACTTCTGTACCCTTGATGACTCGACGACAAAAGCTTTATGCTTCGCCTGGACCCATCAACGTTGACACTGTGCTCTTGATGAGTTGCCTGGTCGGACGAGACTCGTTTCAAATTTTGTCGAGCGGATGAACATGTGAGGGTATGGAGACAGCCTCATCAATCCATGGACCCTGCATGTCAGCAGGGGAGTGTTCAAGCACGTGGAGGCTCTGTAAAGATGTGGGGCGTGTACAGTTTGAGTGATATTGGACTCCTGGTACGTCTACATACGACACTGACAAGTGATACGTACGTAAGCATCCTGTCTGATTACCTGCATCCATTCATGTTGTTTGTGCATTCCGACGGACTTGGGCGATTTCAGCAGAACAATGCGACACACCACCAGTCCACAATTGGTACAAAGTGGCTCCAGAAACACTTTTCTATGTTTAAATACGTCTGCTGGCCACCAAACTCCGCACACATGGACATTATTCAGCATATCTGGGATGCTTTGCAACGTGCTGAGACTTCCACTCCCTCGTACTATTACAGATTTATGGACAGCCCTGCGGGATTCATTGTGTCAATTCTCTCCAGCACTACTTCAGACATTAGTGGAGTCCATGCCACGTCGTGTTGCGGCATTTCTGCGTACTAGCGGGGGCCCTACACGATATTAAGGAAGTGTACCATTTTTTTTGGCTCTTCTGTGAATATACACACACATCAAGAAAAGTTTTACATCACCTCTGTTCCGAGAGTTCCGGAACATGTACAGAAGCCGGCCGGTGTGACCGAGCTGTTCTAGGCGCTTCAGTCTGGAACCGCGCGACCACTACGGTCGCAGGTTCGAATCCTGCCTCGGGCATGGATGTGTGTGATGTCCTTAGGTTTGTTAGGTTTAAGTAGTTCTAAGTTCTAGGGGACTGATGACCTCAGATGTTAAGTCCCATTGTGCTCAGAGCCATGTACAGAAAATTGGAATAGAGATCAACATAAACATCGTTTCCGCCATTTTTATTTCTCATGAAAACTACACATTTCATGTTGTACCACCATTCCGCGACACCTTCAGGGGTTGTGGTCCAGACTGCTGCACGCACCGGTATCTCTAATACCCAGTAGCACGTCCTCTTGCGCTGATGCATGCCTGTATTCGTCGTAGCATACTATCCACAACTTCGGCAAGCCACTGTTGGTTCAGATTGTCCCTCTCCTCAACGGAGATTCGGCGTAAATCCCTCTCAGTGGTTGGTGGATCACGTTGTCTATAAACAGCCCTTTTCAATCTATCCCAGGCATGTTCGACAGGGTTCATGTCTGGAGAACATGCTGACCACTCTATTCCAGCGATGTCGTTATCCTGAAAGAAGTCATTCACAATATGTGTACTATGGGGGCGCGAAGTGATGTTCATGAAGACGAATGCCTCGCCAATATGCTACCAATATGGTTGCAATATCGGTCGGAGGATGGCATTCAATTATCGTACAGCCGTTACTGTGGCTTCCATGACCACCAGAGGCATACGTCGGCTCCACTTTAAAATAGCAAGGAACCATCACCTTGGTGCACCCGCTGGACGGTGTGTCTAAGGCATTCAGCCTGACCGGGTTGCCTCCAAACACTTCTCCGATGATTATCTGGTTGAAGGGATATGCGACACTCATCGGTGAAGAGAACGTGATATCAATCCTGAGCGGTCCATTCGGCATGTTGTTGGGCCAATCTGCAGCGCGCTGCATGGTGTCTTGGTAGCAAAGATGGGCCTAGCCATGGACGTCGGGAGTGTAGTTGTGCATCATGCAACCTAATGCGCACAGTTTGAGTCATAGCACGACTTCCTGTGGATGCACGAGAAGCATTATTCAACATGGTGGCGTTGCTGTCATAGTTCCTCCGAGCCACAATCCGTAGGTAGCGGTCATCCACTGCAGTAGTAGCCCTTGGGTGGCCTGAGCGAAGCATGTCAACGACAGTTCCTGTGTCTGTGTATCTCCTCCATGGCCGAAAAACATCGCGTTAGTTCACTCAGAGACGCCTGGACACTTCCCTTGTTAAGAGCCCTTCATGGCACAAAGTAACAATGCGGACGCGATCGTACCGCGATATTGACAGTCTAGGTTTGGTTGAACTATAGACAACACTAGCCGTGTACATCCTTCCTGGTGGAATGACTGGAACTTATAGGCTGTCAGATCCCCTCCGTGCAATAGGCGCTCCTCATGCATGATTGTTCACATCCCTGGGCGGGTTTAGGGACACCTCTGAACAGTCAAAGGGACTGTGTCTGTGATATGGTATCCACAGTCAACGTGTATCTTCAGGAGTTCTGGGAACCTGGGTCATGCAAAACGTTTTTTGACACGTGTACATACAGAGTTCTGAGGGCAAATATTGTTGCAGTTCTCTTTGATTATTTCTTGGGCTTAAGTGCTGTAATCTTATTTAAGTGTTTGCCATTTTTTTAAAAAAAAGGGAACAAGTCTGCAGAACGTTCAATTGGTGAATTATTCTTGTGTTATAAGTCGTTACTGTCTAAGTTGGTCTAACACTAATATCAGATTATCAGTTTTACATGCTGGCCTCCCGGCCGGTGTGGCCGAGCGGTTCTAGGCGCTTCAGTCTGGAACCTCGCGACCGCTACAGTCGCAGGTTCGAATTCCGCCTCGGGCACGGATGTGTATGATGTCCTTAGGTTAGATTGGTTTAAGTAATTCTAAGTTCTAGGGGACTGATGACCTCGGATGTTAAGTCCCATAGTGCCCAGAACCACTTGAACCATTTGAACAATACATGCTGGGCTAGTTAACCGTATCGTATGTTGACCCTGCTCCCGGTTGATCGAACGGCCAAAAAATTGTCCCGGTGTGGCTCAATAGTTGGCCGCCGGGGCAGGAAGCGGGCCCGGTGCTTCTGGACGGAGGTCGGCACTAGCACCCCATTGGGACCGCTGTTCCGTGCCGAGTTGTGGTTGCGGCCGTCGGTCACTTAAGTTCTTGTTGCTTCCGCTTTTCTATCCCGGGGATCTTCTTGATTTTCCGTTCCTCGTTAAAGTTTCCCTTTCCTCCCTTCCTCTCTCGGAATCAAGCATCAAAATTGTGCAAATAGGAAGGTTTGAAGCCAGCAGACAGTTACTAAATTTCACCAAGTTAAACTCTATTGCACATTTTCTTCACCTTAGAAATATGTCTATGTATTCAGAGTTGTTGATTTACCAACCGTTTAAGCCCGTACAGGACTGCTTGCTGTCACTGTTTTTACATTTGTTGTATACCTGGTAGCCACCACCGTAGCCTAGTCGTTTTGAAGCGGGCATTTACTCTCTTACATTGTTTTTGAGGTATTGTAAACTATCTTGATCTCTTTCTGTTAAAGTTTTTTAAAAATTTTAAACGGAATATCTCTAAGCCTTCTGGGGCTTCGGATTGATCTTGATCTTTTTGGAACACTTAAAAACTTCAAAGCAATTTTTGAGCCTGGGTGATTAATCACTTTGATCTTGTTATAAATATTTTTAAGAGAATTTTAAAGTAAATTCTAAGCCTCTGGTGATTATCGATGATTTTGTCGTAATTTTTTTTAAAGTGATTATTGGTTTTTGTTAACTGGCTTTTCGCTTCATTTCAATGTAAAGGAAAAGTTTAAATTTTTTCATGGAATAAATCTATATCATGTCACCCACAAGTGTTGTTGAACTTGGGGTTTCGCCCCTCCATGAATTCCTGCCACCACTAATGAAAGACCTTTGCACTACATTCGTCCAGTGTTTCATAATGAGTGTACTTAGCGATTTCTAACAACTTTAAGTATAATTTCAAACCTTTTCCAAAGTTGTCTTTCTTACATGATTAAAAATGTGGGTGAAACCTTATGGGACTTAACTGCTAAGGTCATCAGTCCCTAAGCTTACACACTATTAAACCTAAATTACCCCAAGGACAAACACACACACACACACCCATGCCCGAGGGAGGACTCGAACCTCCGCCGGAACAAGCCTCACAGTCCACGACTGCAGCTCCTTAGGCCGCTAGGCTAATCTCGCGCGGCTTTACATGCTTAAAGTGACATATTAAACACATTAACTATTTTGTAAAGTAATCAGACGTTTGAAGCTGTTTTATAAATAGGCGTTTGATTCGTTTAAGGATCAGAGGTATGTTTCACTTTCTCTCTCTCTCTCTCTCTCTCTCTCACACACACACACACACACACACACACACACACAAATCACTGTATTAAATATTCCTAAATTCTTGTATTAAGCTGAATGAGTTTGTAGATGTGATTTAAATTTGATCTTAATTTCTTAACACGTAACGAGGGCTGTTCGGAAAGTATGGAATGACCGGTTGCAAAATGGAAACCACTGTGAAAATCCGATGAAGCTTTGCACAAATTTGTTGGGCAGTGTCTCCATAACGCTCGTAGATAGCGTCATGTCGCTCTTCTCAGCCCTGAGCGCAGTGAGCACGTGAAGACACCTAGAAAATAGTGTCTGGCACCAGGTATGGGTGCCTGCTTGGATGTTTCGCATCGTTTCATGCAATTTCGCCTTCATGACAGTTCTCGGCCGCATACTGCAGGTGCGATGAGGACGTTCTTGCAGTTTTTTCGATGGGAAATGTTTGATCGCCCACCATACAGACCATACTTGAATCCCTATGATTTTCATCTCTGCTCAAATGACCCGCTAGCTATGAGTTCAGCATTCTGACACAGACAATGAGCAGTAGTTCAGCATAGAAAATGGTTGCGAAGTACATGAGGATGCGTTTATGACGACGGCATTGGAATGTTCGTACAACGGTATGACGAATGTCTATGCCGGAGAGGCGACAATGAAGTAAAGTAGCTGGATGGTGTAGCTAACTGTTGCAAATAAAACATTTTTGTTTTTCACTGTGGTTTCCATTTCGCGACAGATCGTTCCTTACTATCCGAATATCCCTCGTGGATTTTTCACATTTTAGAATATTTTATAAATTCAGCTCACCGCAAGAGCATACATTCCTGTAGTTTTCCGTTATATGTCGAAATCGTGGTATTTACTGTTCAGTCACTAAGAATTAGCGTTATATTACACTACTGGCCATTAAAATTGCTATACCAAGAAGAAATGCAGTTGATAAACGGGTATTCATTGGACAAATATATTATACTAGAACGGACATGTGATTACATTTTCACGCAATTTGGGTGCATTGATCCTGAGAAATCAGTACCCAGAACAACCACCTCGTCAAACAGAGCTAGGATGGCGTGTACAGGTACAGCTGCCCATGCAGCTTCAACACGATACCACAGTTCATCAAGAGTAGTAACTGGCGTATTGTGATGAGGCAGTTGCTCGGCCGCCATTGACCAGACGTTTCAATTGGTGAGAGATCTGGAGAATGTGCTGGCCAGGGCAGCAGTCGAACATTTTCAGTATCCAGAAAGGCCCGTATAAGACCTGCAACATGCGGTCGTTCATTATCCTGCTGAAATGTAGGGTTTCACAGCGATCGAATGAAGGGTAGAGCAACGGGTCGTAACACATCTGAAATATAACGTCTACTGTTCAAAGTGCCGCCAATGCGAACAAGTGGTGACCTCGACGTGTAACCAATGGCACCCCATACCATCACACCGGCTGATACGACAGTATGGCGATGACGAATACACGCTTCCAATGTGCGTTCACTGCGATGTCGCCAAACACGGATGCGACCATCATGATGCTGTAAACAGAACCTGGATTCATCCGAAAAAATGACGTATTGCCATTCGTGCACCCAGCTTCGTCGTTGAGTACACCATCGCGGGCGCTCCTGTCTGTGATGCAGCGTCCAGGGTAACCGCAGCCATGATCTCCGAGCTGATAGTTCATGCTGCTGCAAACGTCGTCGAACTGTTCGTGCAGATGGTTGTTGTCTTGCAAACGTCCCCATCTGTTGACTCAGGGATCGAGACGTGCCTGCACGATTCGTTACAGCCATGCGGATAAGATGCCTGTCATCTCGACTGCTAGTGATACGAGGCCGTTGGGATCCAGCACGGCGTCTGTATTATCCTCCTGAACCCACCGATTCCATATTCTGCTAACAGTAATTGAATCTCGACCAACGCGAGCAGCAGTGTCGCGATACGATAAACCGCAATCGTGATAGGCTACAATCTGCCCTTTATCAAAGTCGGAAACGTGATGGTACGCCTTTCTCCTCCTTACAAGAGGCATCACAACAACGTTCCACCAGGCAAAGCCGGTGACCTGCTGTTTTTGTATGAGAAATCGGCTGGAAACTTTTCTCATGTCAACACGTTGTAGGTGTCGCCACCGGCGCCAACCTTGTATGAATGCTAATCATTTGCATATCACAGCATCTTCTTGCTGTTGGTTAAATTTCGCGTCTGTAGCACGTCATCTTCGTGGTGTAGCAATTTTAATCTCCAATAGTGTAGAATTACACTTAGGCTACACAACCGCGCATGTAATTGGCTCTTTGTATTTCTTTCGACAGGCACTCACTTCTAAGGCGTCTTTCTGTTCACGCTGTGAACTATGCGTGCACAAAGCCGTAAAGTTTAATCGCTTCAGGGCAACCCTTCAGTAATTTCGATAACCTTGAATTTCTTTTTACTGGTGGATCTAAGCGTGGTTTCGAGCGAACGCTAGTGCCGCCAACCGTAAAGTTTTACAGCGCCGATACGGAGGCGCCTGCTCACCTCGCTTTATGGAAGAGAATTCCGGGTCTGAACTCGTTAAATGGAAAGCTGCACTCTGGTAAAGGGTCTGCCGTTTTAAAACAGCTCTAAAGTCAGGATATTTGTTTATCTAATAGCTCTGTTCGTTGGCGGCTTTATCAAGAATAGTTCCGCGTTCTGGAAGTGGCTACGTTTACGTTCATACCGTACAATCGCTGGTGAAGGTTTTTTCCCACTGGTACCGAAACGGTGTTATTTACCTACGCATTTATTTCACTTGCAAGGTTAATGCCTTCAGGCCATCTCTTACATCACTTAACATTACAATGTGTATAGTATTCCCCCAGCATTATTGAAATCCTTGGAAGAATCAGCCATAACAGAACCATTCCATCTGGTGTTCAAGGCAAAATATCCTCAAACGTCAAGAAGAATGTAATAATTCTAATTCCAAGGAAGTTAAGTGCTGACAGGTGTGGATCTTACCGAACCGTAAGTTTAATAAGTTATGCCTGCAAAATTATGACAAGAGATGTTATCAGAAGAATGGAAAAACTGACAGAAGCCGAAAGCAGAGAGCTTCTGGGGAAATAAAGGAACATGTGAGGCACTACTGCTCATAAAACTGAGCTTAGAAGTTCGATTAAGGGAAGGCAAACCTAAATTTATAGAATTATAAGTTTAGAGGATGAAAATGTTGATTGGAATACACCCTTCGATTTTCTAGATGTTAGATGGATAAAATGCAGAGAACGAGAGGTCACTCACAACTTGTAGAGAACTATATTGCATTTATAAGTGTCGAAGGTCAGGAATGAGAAGAGAATAAGACAGAGTTTTAGCCTATCCATGATATTATTCAGTCTGAACGTTGAGCAAGCACTAAAGGTAACCGAGAAATCAGGAATTAGATTTAGAGCACAGGGACAGGAAATAAAAACATTGATGTTTACCGCTACTGTTGGGTAATGTACTCGGAAGAGCAGTTGACTGGAATGGATAGTGTCATGAAAAGATGTTATAAGATCAACATCAACATAAGTAACACGAGTATAATGGAATTTAGTTGAATTAAGGCTTATGATGCCTAGGGAATTGAATTAGGACCTGAGGTTGAAAGTAGTAGATGAGTTTTGCTACTTGGGCAGCAGAATAACTGACAATTGTGGAAGTAACGACGATCTAAAATGCAGGTCAACAATAGCAAGAAAAGCGTTTCTGAAAAGGAGAAAAGCGTCAATTTGAATAGTAAATTTACGTGTTAAGAAGTATTTTCTGAAGGAATTTGGCTTGAGTGCAGCCATGTGTGGAAGCGAAACGCAAACGATGAACATGTCAGACGAAAATAGAATAGAAGCTTTTGAGATGTGTAAGTACAGAAGGGTGCTGAATATTAGATGGGTAGACTGAATATCTACTGAGGTACTGCATCGAGTTGAGGAAGAGTGAAATTTATGTCACAACAGAACTAAAAGAAGTGATCAAATAATCGCAATTTCGTAACAGAAGGATGGTTCAGAAAATAGTTCAAATGGCTCTGAGCACTAAGGGACTTAACATCTGTTGTCATCAGTCCCCTAGAACTTAGAACTACTTAAGCCTAACTAACCTAAGGACATCACACACATCCATGCCCGAGGCAGGATTCGAACCTGCGACCGTAGCGGTCACGCGGTTCCAGACTGAAGCGCCTAGAGTCGCACGGCCCACAGGCCGGCTACAGAAGGATGTGTAGGGCATTAAGTTGCGGATGGAGGTCAAGGCTGGAATAGAGTTATTAGGGTCAATTGAATGTAGGTTGCAGCTGTTATGTAGACACGAAGGGTCTTGAACATGGTAGACTAACTTGAGGAGCTCCATCAAACCAGTCGGAATGAAGAGCAGTACAAGAGCATCAATGTGTAATACATGGGCAGTACATAATACTAATAATGGGAATGAATATAGTAGTGAATAAGTGGTATTTCAGAGTTGTCTGTTTAATTAGTACAACATTAAATGATAACGCCATTACATCTTTGAAGACTGTGATTACTTACTCCTAACAGAAACGAATAACAGCAGTACAGAAGGAATCGGTTCTCGAACCAGTTAATAACTGGTCTGGAGAAAAGCAAGAAAAAATTAGGCACATATTTTATTAAAAAAGGCGTTTATCGCGAAGGTGCAATCTTAACAACTAATAACGGTTCTCATCTTGAGAAATTACTGCGGTTGAAAGAAAATCTTTTAACTCGTCTGAGAGGCTTGAAGATGGCATTAGATTTTTCTGGACCTAAGTCGAAGCTGTGCGGTTTTTCCCACGCTGGTGCTTATTTCGACTCACAGCAAGCAAGGAAACGCAAATCTGGTTCTGGCACTGCGCGCGCTTCGTTGTTCCTCAGTTACCCGCATACCTCATTAAGTCCAGATGTTGGATTTCGCTAGGCTCTTCTATATGCATAATTTCGTTTATTTGTTTTCTTCTTATTTCTCATTACGTGGTAGAGTTTTTTTGTGCAGTCATGGAGCAGAAGCTATCCTTACTTTGAATGTTGAGAGCACTTTTATCACGCACTGAGGTGAATCTGATACTGTATTTCCGGACCTTACCTTTAGATATCCACTCATTGTTATATTTTCCGTGAGATATCTGTCGAAGTACATCACATTTTACTACTTTTAAATTTCTTAGTTAAATATGTGATATTTCATCTCTGGAACTCTGCACAGGGTACATGTACGTCGCCGGCCGCGGTGGTCTAGCGGTTCTAGGCGCGCAGTCCGGAACCGCGCGACTGCTACGGTCGCAGGTTCGAATCCTGCCTCGGGCATGGATGTGTGTGGTGTCCTTAGGTTAGTTAGGTTTAAGTAGTTCTAAGTTCTAGGGGACTGATGACCACAGGTGTTAAGTCCCACAGTGTTCAGAGCCATTTGAACCATTTTACATGAACGTCATGGGGAGAAACGCCAGCAGCAGAAGTCTGACTGGCCCGAGTATTTTTATTTGTTTCCTTTATTATCGTTATATCCATTTGGTTCCGGCTGAGTGGCGTATGATGACGTGGATGCAAGAGTACAATATCCTGGATTGATAAATGTCATGGGATAGCGTTACGCACATATACAGGTGGCGGTAGTATGGCGTAGACATAGTATAAAAGGGCAGTGCATTGGCGGAGCTGTCATTTCTACTCAGGTGACTCATGTGGAAAGGTCTCCGACGTGAGTATGGCCGCGCGACGGGGAGTAACAGATGGCAGATGCAGCCAGACGCATGGGACATTTCATTTCGGACATCGTTAGGGAATTCAATATTCCAAGATCCACAGTATCAGGAGTGTGCCGAGTATACAAAACTTCAGGCATTGCTTCTCACTATGGCCAAGGCCGGTATTACACTATCAAATTTCTTTGTCAAAGAGTTGATCAAAGATGTGATCCAATATTCCGTCCAATATATTTGACAAAGATCTTTGACGTAGCGCTAGAGGGGGTATTACACTGTCATCAAATTTTTCGTCAAAGTTCAAGAAGGCTGACAACAACTTGTTATTAACCGCAGCAGTTCTACGTACTCCAATTGCATTGTGTGCACATGCGGAAAAGAAGTGGGGGGAAAAATGGAACCATACATACGAGGTTGACAGTCTTAAAAGTCCTGGGATTACAACTTGATAATAAATTCAGTTGGGAGGAGCACACCACAGAACTGCAGAAAGGCCGTAACAAATCTGTATTTGCAATTCGATTGTTAGCAGACAAAGGCAACATAAAAATGAAAAAGCTTGCATACTTTCATTCCATAATGTCATATGGGATAATATTTTGGGGTAAATCTTGAAGTCAAACAAGTTTTCAAGGTCCAAAAGCGTGTAATACGTATTATTTGTGGAGTAAATTCACGGACCTCCTGCAGAAACCTCTCCAAAGAACTGGGTATACTAACTACTGCCTCTCAGTATATTTACTTCTTAATGAAATTTGTCGTAAATAATACATCTCTTTTTCCAACAAACAACTCAGTTCATACATACAATACCAGGAACAAAAATGATCTGCAGAAGGACTTAAAAACACTTACTTTAGTTCAAAAAGGGGTCCACAACTCAGGAACACTCATCTTCAATAATTTGCCAGGAAACACAAAAAATTTAGTTAGAAATAAAGATCAGTTTAAAAGGAGCCTGAAAGACTTAGTACTGGCTAACTCCTTCTACTCCATTGGCGAAATTTTTAATAGAAACAAATGATGTATTTATTCATACTATTAGTATTGTTATTTCAGCTTAAAAAAAATCGACATGTTCCACATCCACGAGGCTCTCCTCAGCACGGATCTATGGAACGAAAAAGTAATCTAATCTGGGTGAAGCCGTGGGTTTTACGACGACACGATAAAAGCATTCAACAAAACTTGTTACGTGAGCTTACAGTGGAAGACGTCAAGTCATACACCAATTACTTAAGAATGGATGAGCATACATTTCTGTATGTGCTCAATGAAGTGTATCCACATATCACAAAACACAATATTCACTTAAGAACTGCTACATCTTCAGTAGACAGTCTCACTGTAACACTCCGATTCCTTGCTACAGGGGAGGGTTATGTTAGGTTAGGTTAGGTTAGGTCGGGTCAGGTCAGGTCAGGTCTCCAATCTCCTTAATCTATTTTTGTATTCAGGGTGCCTCACGTTGTAAAGCTCCCCACCAGCTTCATAAATCTCTATTAATTTTGTAGTTGTCGGCACACATCAATTGTATTTACCGCCAATATTTATAAAAACACTACAGACGACACAACGCTGCAACGATGCTAGCGCTCCATGTGGTAACATGTCACATTGCAGTGAACAGAAGACAAGCGGTTTCTTTGATCAAATATACAGCGAGGCCCTAGATTTGATCAAATATTGGACGACATTTGACAAAGTCCCTATTACACTATCAAATATCTTTGACAAAGATATTGGACAAAGATATTGGACAAAGAAATTTGATAGTGTAATACCGGCCCAATGAAATGGTCGAAAGCCTTCACATAACGAATCCTGCCTCGGACATGGATGTGTAATGTCCTTAGGTTAGGTTAGGTTTAAGTAGTTCTAAGTTCTAGGGGACTGATGACCTCAGAAGTTAAGTCCCATAGTGCTCAGAGCCATTTGAACCATTTGAACTGGTTTGTAGAACGTTCTGGAGAAGTCGTGCCAATGGTTTGGTACCCTGAACGGCCGACATGAATCCCATCGAACATAATGGAGGGTCAGTTCGTGCACAAAATCCTACAGAGCCAACACTTTCGCAATTACGGACAGATGTAGAGGCAGCAAGGCTCAATATTTCTGCAGGGGACTTCCAACGACTTGTTCCGTCCTTGGTGCATCAAGTTGCTGCACTACCCTGGGAGAAATGAGATCTGGCATGATGTTAGGAGGTATCGAACGACTTTTGTCAGCTCAGTGTACAAAAGAGTGGAACAGTACGCTTAAATTCTCTGCAGAGCCAGATTTTTGCGCAGGTCTATATTTGTCTGTGCTCTAAAGAGAACAGTCTCATAGTGCCACGCGAGTGTGGACAGATTTGATTAGATGATTGGTTCAAATGGCTCTGAGCACTATGGGAGTCAACATCTGAGGTCATTAGTCCCCTACAACTTAGAACTACTTAAACCTAACTAACCTAGGGACATCACACACATCCATGCCCGAGGCAGGATTCGAACCTGAGACCATAGCAGTCTCACGGTTCCAGACTGTAGCGCCTACAACCGCACGGCCACTCCGGCCGCCGATTAGATGATATGATTTAGTTAATCTAAATATTGCACCGCTGAAAATTTTGTTTTGAGAAATAAAAAATTTGTTTGTTTCTCCGTGTCCGGATATACACTCCTGGAAATTGAAATAAGAACACCGTGAATTCATTGTCCCAGGAAGGGGAAACTTTATTGACACATTCCTGGGGTCAGATACATCACATGATCACACTGACAGAACCACAGGTACATAGACACAGGCAACAGAGCATGCACAATGTCGGCACTAGTACAGTGTATATCCACCTTTCGCAGCAATGGAGGCTGCTATTCTCCCATGGAGACGATCGTAGAGATGCTGGATGTAGTCCTGTGGAACAGGTTGCCATGCCATTTCCACCTGGCGCCTCAGTTGGACCAGCGTTCGTGCTGGACGTGCAGACCGCGTGAGACGACGCTTCATCCAGTCCCAAACATGCTCAATGGGGGACAGATCCGGAGATCTTGCTGGCCAGGGTAGTTGACTTACACCTTCTAGAGCACGTTGGGTGGCACGGGATACATGCGGACGTGCATTGTCCTGTTGGAACAGCAAGTTCCCTTGCCGGTCTAGGAATGGTAGAACGATGGGTTCGATGACGGTTTGGATGTACCGTGCACTATTCAGTGTCCCCTCGACGATCACCAGTGGTGTACGGCCAGTGTAGGAGATCGCTCCCCACACCATGATGCCGGGTGTTGGCCCTGTGTGCCTCGGTCGTATGCAGTCCTGATTGTGGCGCTCACCTGCACGGCGCCAAACAGGCATACGACCATCATTGGCACCAAGGCAGAAGCGACTCTCATCGCTGAGACGACACGTCTCCATTCGTCCCTCCATTCACGCCTGTCGCGACACCACTGGAGGCGGGCTGCACGATGTTGGGGCGTGAGCGGAAGACGGCCTAACGGTGTGCGGGACCGTAGCCCAGCTTCATGGAGACGGTTGCGAATGGTCCTCGTCGATACCCCAGGAGCAACAGTGTCCCTAATTTGCTGGGAAGTGGCGGTGCGGTCCCCTACGGCACTGCGTAGGATCCTACGGTCTTGGCGTGCATCCGTGCGTCGCTGCGGTCCGGTCCCAGGTCGACGGGCACGTGCACCTTCCGCCGACCACTGGCGACAACATCGATGTACTGTGGAGACCTCACGCCCCACGTGTTGAGCAATTCGGCGGTACGTCCACCCGGCCTCCCGCATGCCCACTATACGCCCTCGCTCAAAGTCCGTCAACTGCACATACGGTTCACGTCCACGCAGTCGCGGCATGCTACCAGTGTTAAAGACTGCGATGGAGCTCCGTATGCCACGGCAAACTGGCTGACACTGACGGCGGCGGTGTACAAATGCTGCGCAGCTAGCGCCATTCGACGGCCAACACCGCGGTTCCTGGTGTGTCCGCTGTGCCGTGCGTGTGATCATTGCTTGTACAGCCCTCTCGCAGTGTCCGGAGCAAGTATGGTGGGTCTGACACACCGGTGTCAATGTGTTCTTTTTTCCATTTCCAGGAGTGTATACAGTACACTCACGCTCCGCCCCCCCCCCCCCCCCACCCTCAACCCTCGATGTGTTAGACCATCGAACCTTAGTTATTGCGATGACATGTGGCATATACACGATGGTCCACTGATAGTGACTGGTCCAAATATCTCACAAAATAAGCGTCATACGAAAAAACTACAAAGAACGAAACTCGTCTAGCTTGAACGGGGAAACCAGATGGCGCTATGGTTGACCCGTTTGATGGCGCTGCCCTAAGTCAAACGGATATCAACTGCTTTTTTAAAAATAGGAAACCCCAGTTTTTATTACACATTCGTGCAGTACGTAAGGAAATATGAATGTTTTAGTTGGACCACTTTTTTCGCTTTGTGATAGATGGCACTGTAATAGTCACAAACGTATTACGTACGTGGTATCATGTAACATTTCGCCAGTGCGCACGGTATTTGCTTCGTGATACATTATTCGTGTTAAAATGGACCGATTACCAATTGCGAAAAGGTCGATATCGTGTTGATGTATGGCTACTGTGATCAAAATGCCCATTGGGCGTGCGCTATGTATGCTGCCCGGTATCCTGGACGACATCATCCAAGTGTCCGGACCGTTCGCCGGATATTTAAGTTATTTAAGGAAACAGGAAGTATTCAGCCACTTTTGAAACGTCAACCACGACCTGCAACAAATGATGATGCCCAAGTAGGTGTTTTAGCTGCTGTCTCGGCTAATCCGCACATCAGTAGGAGACAAATTGCGCGAGAATCGGGAATCTCAAAAACGTGGGTGTTGATAATGCTACATAACATCGATTGCACCCGTACCACATTTCTATGCACCTGGAATTGCATGTCGACGACTTTGAACGCCATGTACAGTTCTGCCACTGGGCACAAGAGAAATTACGGGAAGATGACAGATTTTTTGCACGCGTTCTATTTAGCGACGAAGCGTCATTCACCAACAGCGGTAACGTAAACCGGCATAATTTGCACTATTGGGAAACGGAAAATCCACGATGGCTGCGACAAGTGGAACATCAGCGACCTTGGTGGGTTAATGTATGGTGCGACATTATGGGAGGAAAGATAATTGGTCCCCATTTCATCGATGGCAATCTAAAATGGTGCAATGTATGCTAATTTCCTACCTAATGTTCTACCAATGTTACTGCAAGATGTTTCACTGCATGACAGAATGGCGATGTACTTCCAACATGATGGACGTCCGGCACATAGCCTGCGTGCCGTTTGTAAGTAGGCTGTTTAGGTTTTTATATTGGTATCGCCACGTAGCGCTCCTCTGTATGAAAATCACTGGCTGTGCTGTGTGCAGTCTGTGGCTGGTTAGCATTCTTGTAATATTCGCCATTGTAGTGTTGGGCAGTTGGCTGTTAACAGCGCATAGCGTTGCGCAGTTGGAGGTAGAGTTGGGCAACATGATTCTTTTTCCCGATTCGATTCCTACGATTCAATCTCACATTGCGAATCGATTCCTACAATTCGTTCACGATTCATTCTGGTCTGCGATGGCACGATTCTTACGGAATGCAAAAAGTTCTACATCTTACTCACAGATGGCAGGACTTGTCTGAAATTGTCAATGGGCTTAGAATCGAACTGTGCCACAAGATATGCCAGAAATAGTTTATTTATGAGTAAACATGCATATGGCGTTACAAGTGTGATTCTCGATTTATACGTGTAATGCCTTAATTGATGAAAGCTGACGTCGGCGCGGTGGCTGATGGTAGGGATAGTAAATGGGAAATGCCTTCACGCTCGTTCCCGTCAGCCACCGCCAAGAGTCAGCTTTGTTTTCGCGAGTAATATTACGGCCCACGAACTTCATTTGTTCGTTCCGAGTTTCATTTGTTCACACGCATCCTCCACTTGACTGCCATCTGGCGGTCCTAATCATTCGGCACTACTCGGCATGATTCGGCAGTTGCCTTCGAAGCATAGCGAACTAAGAATCGATGAGTCGTTGGAACTTGCAATCGTCACGACTCGGAAACATGCAAACGTTCTTACGATTCTTTTGAACGACGATTCGTCTGTATCACGATTCGATTCTTACGATTCTTTACTTAGAGTCGTTCAAATGAACGACTCATTTACGAATCGCCGCCAGCAGTGCTGGATGTGGGGAAAGAGATGGCAGGATTTTGAGAGCGGACGATCTGGACGTTTGTCCATCAGAAAGAGTAAATTTGTAATATTGGATATCATGGACTGATATATATATATTACGACTTTTGTACACTATTAAGGAATCCGAAATGACAGGGCACGATCATGCAAATACTGTAGATTCAGGTTTTGCGTCCTCACCGTTTTCTCAAATAAGTCAAGACACATTTTCTGCTTTTCAAAATGCGAATATTGCCGGTTCAAATGCACTGCCGAGTAGCACTGAGGAACATGTTTCAGACACCAGTGCATTGTTATTACAGTTAATGCAACAAATGGGACAAAGGCTACAAAAGTTAGACACAACGCTTGAACAAAATCAGAAAGAAATGGGACAAAATCTTCAAAAGTTAGACACGATGGAACGAAATCGGAGACAAACACAGCAACAGCTTCATTGGCATAAACGCTAGAATAAACACGTGAAGGTTTAACTGCTGAGTTACTTAAAATCGAATCGAAATGTCAAAAAGTCTGTAATGATGTAAAAACACAAATTTGTGAGCATTTTCAACCTCTTTCTTCACGTCATGAAAATGCATTACAGAATCACGAAGCAGCCATAAAAGAACTGAAACTATTGTTCATGAAAATCACGGCACCTTGCAAGCTAAAATTGACTCAGTTGCATCTACCAATTCGGTTACGCAACTTGCAAAAACTCAGGAAAACTTAAAGGACACAGTAGATAAGATTTCAACACAAATTTGGTTCAGAAAAACACACTGAGGAAATCTATTCACTATCGGAGAAAGTAGCCGAACTTTCGGATCATTTCACTAACTTATCTACAAAGTTAGATGATGATCTGAATGACACAAGACCCATAGCCTTCACTGACGCAGAAGAATATGAACAAAGTCAAAATCAAATCAATACACAATACAAAAGAGAAATCCGGGAAGTACAAGATCAGTTGACGCAGGTAATACAAGATTTACATATTTCAGAGGACACTCGCGCTCCAATACGGGAAGAAGGACATAGAAATACGGAACAGCCACAAAATAGTAACACAGGGCATTTCGGAAATTATGAAAGAAATTTGCCAGGTACACCGAATTTTGAGATGGAATCGCCGAAACGAAGTAACAAAGACCGATATGCGACTCGCCGACACGATGATTTTGACTATAAGCTGTTCATTACTACACGTAAATTCAAAACATTTAAGAATTCTGGCAATGACATCCATCCACAAGAGTGGCTTCATCAATTCTCTCATTGCTTTCCTCCCAACTGGTCATTAGAGCACAGATTACAATTTATGTGTGGCTATTTAGAGAATGAACCAGCTGTAAGAATGCGATTGGTCATTCACGATTGTCACAGTGAAGGAGAATTTTATCATGCCTTCCTCTCAGCCTATTGGTCTCAAGCTACACAAGACCGAGTAAAACATAGCATCATAATGATGAAATATTTCGAACAATCTGAATTTTCCAATCTTGTGAAATATTTTGAAGACATTTTGCACAAGAATCAGTACCTGTCAAACCCATACAGCCCCTCAGAACTCATCCACATTTGCTTAATCAAATTGCCTGAACATTTACGACATATTATTTTGGCAGGACGTTGCAAAGAAGACATTGAAGCTTTTCAGGGACTGTTACAAGAACTGGAAATTTACACTGACAATCGCAGGACGCGAAAACAGGAGCACAACAATTACAGGTCACATCCGTCGCAATTCCGCGATGAAAGAAATAATAACTGGACACGACAAGGCTATTCTCACAACACAAATCGTGACCAAAACAGACGCCACCCGTATGACAACAGTTGGCAGAGTAGTAATAATTACCGGGAAAGATCACCTCTCCGCGGTAGTGACTATCGCAGAGACAATCAGAGAAACAGACAATATGGGAACCAAAACAGTTATTATCAAGGGAGACAGAATAACTTCAGATGCAACAGTTCAGCGCGCACTTACGATTCAGGAAGAAATTCTCCACCACGTGACTGACAAGAGAGAAATTATGGAATCTTCCGACATGACGACAGACGATATAATCGTAACGACAGACCTGAATTTCATCAGAACTGGCGAGATTCAAACAGGGCAGGGCCTTCTCGTCAAGGCAAATTTGTAGAAGTTAGATCTCCTAATCCCAATAACGACACGCGCCAACAAAGAGTCAGAGAATGACTGACACCGCAGGTATCCACGTGCGCCGGCTGGCTCAGAGAAAAATAACATAGACGCTAACATTGAGAAAAATTCCAGCACTCCTTACCGACATGTACCACATGATAATTGCGTTGAAGCTGAAACTCTGTGTACTAGGAAGAGTAAGGGATTGCACCACATTTCACATGTAAAACCGTTTATTGAGAGATAATCTGCTTTTTAACTTAGTCTTTGCCATAAAATTTTTCAATTCACGCTACTAGTACACGTTGTCACACTAAGAAACTGTTATCATGCAACAATGTTTTGAAGTTAACTATCCAGTCTAGAACCTAGGGAAGATATTTAGACAGTATTTACGAGTGCGTTTTTATAGTGTACAGATGACACAGTGTTATTGTGTGTGTACATTCTTGCTTGTTAGTTGCACGATTACGTAACGACTATAAGGCTCACATACTTAGAACATGTACCAGTACTGCTAATGAGATTTTAATGGAACATTTTGGTTTACTTGAAAATACATTCTGGATTTAAAGTACTTTCTGAGAGATACCAGATGACACAGTGGTTCGATTGTATGACAGCTAGACGATTATATCACGACGCTACTAATGTGTGACGCAATTTACATTGTTGCTTTTGCGCTGTATCTGTTTTATATCTGCACAGTATTTCTGAATTATTCTGGAAAGTAAAACATGTTTTAGTAGTAATTTTTGTGGTATAGCTACAATGAGACAGCTTTTTCCATAGCACAACAATACGTTACAGCACAGTACAATCTTCATCACGGCAATAAGCATTATAATTACGATATCTGTACACAAAGCATTTCACTTTTGTTCATGATGAGGTGAGTACATTGACTTCAGCAGAACTTTGCTTACAGAGGACGATAAGTACGACACTTCCACAGGATTATCTTACAGCAAGACGCACATTTAGCGCTAAAGGACATGCATTTTACTGATTGATTTTGTACTTAAAACATTTATGTTTAAAGATTTTTTAATTACAATGATACAAAGGTTTTCCGTGATGCATTTCATTCCATTGCTGTAATCTGTAACACCTGAGGGTATAATTACATTAATCCTCAAGGGGGGTACATGCTTACTTTGTGTACCATGTGTTTGGCAAGCACAAGGAGCCCTAGCTAATATGATATTTGCTTATACAACTTTACACATTGGTACCATGTTTCTCTAACACATAAATTACACAGCTATCTGATCATTTAATTGAGAGAGACAAACATTCTTTTTAGGATGTCAGTGACATGTTTACGCAATTACACAGTTGGAAAACTTCACATTTATGAAATTGTATTTTGTCTCTACTTTGTGAACTGTTCATATTTCTTTCAGAACCATTGTGATACTATGAGAGCTTTGAATGATGTATGTGGTATGGGATCATGATTTTTAAAGTACGATTGAGGTAGAAGACACTATTTAAACGAGCAGAGAATTCTTTTGGGTTTTGAAATTATTGCAGGAAGCTACGACGATTTTGAGATTTGACTGAGGTGTTATGATGTTATTTTTACGACGACGATGTGTATTATGCTGTTGAGGAATGTTTATGATCAATAAGCTGATGCTATATGAGGAATTTGATTATGCTACATATTTATAATGATGAAATATTGAAGAATGTCGACGGATATGTATATGTGTAATAAGGTAATGAATAATGAGTAGTGGTTAGGGACTCTGACTTGTGAAAAGGTATGTTGGACACCAAGAATCGTACTTTAAGAGTTATGAAATGTGTGTAAATGCGTGAATGTATCACAGTGCCGGCTAAAATTTTTTGGACACTGTTATATTTATAAGATTTTTTTCTACAGATTTGTAACGCAAATATTTCGACCTGTGAAATTTTATTTGTATCAAACTGCCACCGTAGCGGAAACTGATATCGTAAATATTTCGGTAAGGAAGGTAGGTCACCTTGACGCAATGCACCGTAAGCACCCAGCTGCGCGACTGTCGCCTGGAAAAAGCCATTAGTGTGTGCCTTTCAGAGGCACAGGTGGAGAAAAAAGGAGGCCATTATCCTCGCTATTGACATTTCTTTGGAGAAAGCATCGCAATTATGACACGCTCAAACTTGAAAACATATGATTACACTGTGGAACTCTTAATTTATGATATTTACTAAAATGCCTAATGAAATGATGAGAAACATTCTATATCTATTGTCTTTCTAGTTGAGAGATTTTTTTTGCCTTTGGAGACGCCATTTGCCTAGTGAATGACGTTTCATATCTTGCTTTATATATATATTTGCTCATTTCGTTTAATATCTAGTTTCTAGCTGCAGCAGCATTGGTTGAAATAAAATTTAATAGATGTACTAATATATATATTTTATGCCTACAGATCCAGTAAATAATAATTTTATGATCTACTTCCAAGAAAACGAGGGAGCAAAAAAGACATTTCCCTTCACAGGAATTGCATAGATAATTTTTGTCAATGACTTGGTAAATTTTTTAGTACAGTAAGTCAAGGTGATGCATCACTCTAGTGTTAAGATGTGACATAGGTATTAGACATGGCCATCTTTACTGTAATATTATTTCTGCTTGAACTTTGTCATGTTTAGGTATAAGTTATTGCATTTGCTGCTGCTGTTTGCCAGGCATAGTGCTACTGAATTTCACTTTGTATTACTCTGTTAATCCAGTTTTATTACTGATTTATTTTTCTTATTTGCTGCACATTGCCTAATATTAATTGTTATGTTGCATTTGCTTTACTAATTTAGATATACTGCTGCTTGCTTTGCCAATTTCTATTTTTTTGTCATTGCTGTTTGTGTTAATTGTTTTGTGCTGCTGCATTGCCTCGTCCCTTAGTTTAGCATCTGAGCTCAACGGATTTAAGTTATCTTAAGATGGGGTAGGCTATATAAGAGAACGAGTTGTAATGAATTGGAAGAAATGCATTGAGAAGCTATAAGAAAATGGTTTGGCCAAAAAAGTATTTTGAAAGAGGATATGAACAAAAAAGTAGGGTTTAGGGACAACAGGTTTAGGTAGGATTTTCTTGGAAATAAATGATGAGGTAAGATAATGGAAAATAAATAATGAGGTAAAAAATATGTGAACATGTAAATACAGAAAGCATGCTTGGATAGGAATTTTTTGGTGGAAACAAATGTTGAAATAAGACGAAAGATCTATGGAATGAAGTTTTGGGTTGGACTGCAGTACCAAATGTTACACTGAAAACAAACCCTGTCCTTACCTCCTGTGCTATTCTGCTATGTGTTTGTGTACTCTTGTGTATTTGTGTTTTTCCTGTCTTTATGTGTTTAGGTAATAAGATTTATGTTGTAGAATTTTTCTAGTACTAAGCTACATTCGCTATGATGAGGAATACTGTTATCCTCAGATATAATTTGCATTAATAATATGTTATTTTCTTTGTAAAGATGTTTATAGACATTATTAATTCAGTTTTGTTTCAATGCTCATGTGTGAAATTAATGTTTCGAAAACTGAAACGTGAAACTTCCTGGCAGATTAAAACTGTGTGCCTGACTGAGACTCGAACTCGGGACCTTTGCCTTTCGCGGGCAAGTGCTTCCTTTCCACTGCGTTGCTGTTGAGAATCGACCGCAGTCTACATGGTCTGTGGGAGCTGGCTGGGTGGTCGTGAGACACAGTTAGCCTCGAAATTTTCTGTGTCTCGTGGTATCTGCGCCAAAAATGCCTTCGCCGTCATCAGAACATACATGGGTCTACACGCCACGTGAGTGGTGTGCCCAATTTATTTGATTACGAATGTAATGAATGGTTTCTAAAACGTAGTATTTTGTCTTGACGCCATATTACTAAAAAAATTTCTGATGCCAAGCCCGTCCTTTAATAAATAATTTAACTGTGATGTATCTAGCATTGATGAAGGCACTATTCGCATGGTTATGAATATATAATGTGTGCAGCAACCGTCTCATCTCCATGCTACCTCCTACCATCCAAGTAAAAATTACGCAGATATGAGGCCGTGGCTTATCGAAATGGGAGAGCCCTTGACCGGACCAAGTGGCAATAACGTCAGCCTTTTAAAGACAAAAAAAAATTGCCGCTGGCACACAACCTTTTCTGAACGTGCTTCAGCATTTCCGGGATGTATTACATTCATAATTTTGCTTCAAACAAAGGAGCTGTGCGATTCCCAAGGTCAAATAAATTCTCTCTCAAGAGTCAGTTCATTAGTTGGCTGTATAGTCAGTGACACATCGTATTGGTTAGTGGCATTATATCTGTAGCTTGGTAAAAATAGAAAACACGAGTAAAGGAATTCATACACACAGTTAATTACAGGTATAGTTCCGAACGAAAGAATTAAATTAGAAATTTTGTAAGACGTGTGTAAAGACATTTGATGCATACGTACTGCTAAAATGTTAACTGATAATACTGCAAATATCATCTTCGCGCCTTGTGCCTAATCACTTCGCCCACTACCACACAAAGCGGAATGGTATACACACATTGCGCGCGTGTTCACCCATGCACGGATACATATATTTACACATGCATACACCTGCGCTCACAAACACAGGAAGATTAGTGTTTTATGGCAGTTCAACAACGAGCCACTACAGACGGAGCACAAGTTCGGACTAGAAAAGGATTGTGAAGGAAATCGGCCGTGCCCTTTCAAAGGCACCACTCCACGTTTGCCTTCAGTGATTTTGAGAAATCACTCAAAATCCAAATGTGGGTGGCCGGACGGCGATATGAACCGTCGCGTTCGGAATTCTCTCGGAAGTCGCATGTCTCTCACATAAGCACCACGCAACTTGGTCTATGGCTAGTGTCTTTTACTAATGAAGAAACCTTTTCCGGTAACGAGGTCGTGCATAGTCACTGCCTAAATTGTGAATAAAGTTCTTCAGAATGGCGGTCCAAGACAAGTATCAGGTGTCACCCTCATACTGCCAACACTTTTGTCACAGTGGGCGAAGAAGATGACATGAGTTCGAGGCACACTTTTTCCCTTGAGTCGGGAAACAGCCTCTAAAACACGGAACAATCACCAATGCTCAACGGAATGAGAATGCAGAAGACAATGGAATCCCCTGCATTGCAGATACACAGTGTGTTTCTACATGATACGAGAACTACGAGGTGCATTCAAGTTCTAAGGCCTCCGATTTTTTTTCTAATTAACTACTCACCCGAAATCGATGAAACTGGCGTTACTTCTCGACGTAATCGCCCTGCAGACGTACACATTTTTCACAACGCTGACGCCATGATTCCATGGCAGCGGCGAAGGCTTCTTTAGGAGTCTGTTTTGACCACTGGAAAATCGCTGAGGGAATAGCAGCACGGCTGGTGAATGTGCGGCCACGGAGAGTGCCTTTCGTTGTTGGAAAAAGCCAAAAGTCACTAGGAGCCAAGTCAGGTGAGTAGGGAGCATGAGGAATCACTTCAAAATTGTTATCACGAAGAAACTGTTGCGTAACGTTAGCTCGATGTGCGGATGCGTTGTCTTGGTGAAACAGCACACGCGCAGCCCTTCCCGGACGTTTTTGTTGCAGTGCAGGAAGGAATTTGTTCTTCAAAACATTTTCGTGTGATGCACCTGTTACCGTAGTGCCCTTTGGAACGCAATGGGTAAGGATTACGCCCTCGCTGTCCCAGAACATAGACACCATCATTTTTTCAGCACTGGCGGTTACCCGAAATCTTTTTGGCGGCGGTGAATCTGTGTGCTTCCATTGAGCTGACTGGCGCTTTGTTTGTGGATTGAAAAATGGCATCCACGTCTCATCCATTGTCACAACCGGCGAAAAGAAAGTCCCATTCATGCTGTCGTTGCACGTCAACATTGCTTGGCAACGTGCCACACGGGCAGCCACGTGATCGTCCGTCAGCATTCGTGGCACCCACCTGGATGACACTTTTCGCATTTTCAGGTCGTCATACAGGATTGTGTGCACAGAACCCACAGAAATGCCAACTCTGGAGGCGATCTGTTCAAGAGTCGTTCGGCGATCCCCCAAAACAATGCTCTCCACTTTCTCGATCATGTCGTCAGACCAGCTTGTGCGAGCCCGAGGTTGTTTCGGTTTGTTGTTACATGATGTTCTGCCTTCATTAAACTGTCGCACCCACGAACGCACTTTCGACACATCCAAAACTCCATCACCACATGTCTCCTTCAACTTTCGATGGATTTCAATTGGTTTCACACCACACAAATTCAGAAAACGAATGATTGCACACTGTTCAAGTAAGGAAAACTTCGCCATTTGACGTATTTAAAACAGTTCTCATTCTCGCCGCTGGCGGTAAAATTCCATCTGCCGTACGGTGCTGCCATCACTGGGACGTATTGACAATGAACGCGGCCTCATTTTAAAACAATGCGCATGTTTCTATCTCTTTCCAGTCTGGAGAAAAAAATCGGAGGCCTTAGAACTTGAATGCACCTCGTATAACAGAAAAAAATGTCTATTGGTAAAAGATTTCAGAATAGTTCCCTATTCCATTCTCGGTGAGGGCTCCACCAAAACGGAGAAAAATAATTGAATTACCAGTGAAAGGGTAACATTCTGAGATTTGTAGCGTGGAATGTTAGAAGTCTGATTGCGATAAGGAATTCTGACAGGGAACTGGAAAGCCTTTGGCTATTTATGGCGGGGGTCATGAAGTGATACGCAGAGAAGTTAAAGATTCATTGTCAGATCAATAGCGGAAGAAAATGTTATATCTGCACTAGGATCCGTCATTAGTAGTGCAGAGAGCGAGTTAGGATTACTCTCATCAGATTCGTCAGCAAACCAACGCCGACGACAGTAGTTCAGGTGTATATGTCGACGTCGAAAGCAGAAGATGATGAGATGGAGAAAGTATATGAAGATACAAGGTGAATGATCACTATGTGAAAGTAAGCGGAATTTTAAGTATCGCGGAGATTATAACACTGTAGTAGTAGGAGAAATAGCAGACTTGCGGCAAAATATGAACTTGGTAGCAGGACTGAGAAAGACTAATTGAGTTCTGGAATAGATTTCAGCTATCAGTGACGAATACGTTCTTAAAACATCAATAGGTGGTTTCATACTTACAAAAGGCTTTGAGAGACAGGAAGACTCCAGGTAAATTACATCATACTCAGACAAAGATTTCAACATCAAGTATCGGATTTTGAGATGAACCCAGTTGCAGATATAGATGGAGAATACAACTTAGTAATGATGAGAGTAGACTGAAGTTTATAAGAGGACCACCCGGAAAAATCTGTGTGGAATGAAGCGGGTTACTGAAGTACTGAGTAATGATAACTTGCATTTGACGTTCTCAAATGTACAGCACTTAGTACCACAACAAGGCAGTGCATATGAAGACGAATCGACGTCTCTAGAAAGGGTAAATGCAGAAGTTGGACAGGCTACTACAAGTACAGCTAAGGTAACTCTGAAGAAGCCCGGAAAACACGTGAATACAGCTATATAAGTCGCTGAGTCGTGGAGTGGCCGCGCGGTTTGAGGCGCCATGTCAGTGATTGCGCTGCCCCTGCCGCCGGAGGTTCGAGTCCTCCCTCGGGCATATATGAGTGTGTTGTTGTTAGCATAAGTTAGATTAAGTTAGTTTAAGTAGTGTGTAATTCTAGGGACCGGTGACCTCAGCAGTTTGGTCACTTAGGAATCCACACACAATTGAATGAAGTGAATAGGAAGTGCAGGTTATCAAAGGCAAAATGACTAAAAGAGAAGTGCGAAAAATCTGAAAGGAAATGGTCGTCGCAGGGACTGTTTTAGCAAATAAAAAAAGTCAAAACACATTCGGCGAAATTAAAAACATAGCTGGTAACACTAAGAGTGCAAGAGAAATTCCTCTGCGGATGAACGAAAAGAGTACACTGAAAGCCTCTGCGAGAAACAAGAACTGTTAGATAATGTGATGGAAGAATAAATGGAGGCACAACGGATCCGAAATTAGAGTTTAATAGAATCGTGGAAGACTTGCGATCAAATAAGGTGTAAATCATAAATAACTTTCCTTCAGAATTTCTAAAATCAATTGGAGGAGCTGAAAATGAGACAACTATTGACGCTGGTTGAAGAATCCATGAGGCTGAAGAAGTACAATAGCATGTCACCCACATAATCCTGAAGGCAGCAAGGGCATATAAGTAAATGTAAGAACATTCAGATGATTCATCCAAGCTGTTGACAAGAAGAATGGAAAGAAAAGCGATAAACTGCTAGATGACGATCAGTTTGGCTTCAGGAATTGTGAGGGCATTATACAAATAGTTCACACGTTGATTCTAGTAGTGGAAACAAGACTTAATAAAAATCAAGACGCGTTCATTGGATTAATCGACCTAAAAAAAGTGTTTGACAATGTTAAGTGGTGCTTTATATCGAAAGTCTCAGGATAACAAGTGTAAGTTGTAGGAATAGACGATTAATGAAGTCCATCATAATATAGTAGCTGAAGAAATGAACTAAAATTTGTGCCATAACTGGGACTTGAACCCAGATCTCCTTCTTTACTGGGCAGGAGACCCAGGTTCAAGTCCCTGCCGTGGCAAAAATTTTAACGCATTTCTTCAGCTTCTATGATTATCGTAGATAAAGTTGAGACTCATATGCCTCAAGGAAATTTAATTATATCGCATCTATAGAGTTAGAAATTAGAACCCAGAAATAAGACAGCCCACTGGCTGCGAATAATTGTTTAATCCATTGACATAGGTTTCGACACCTCTAAGGATGTCTTCATCAGAATGAAAATTTAAAAGCTGGAAAGTTATATTGCAAGAAGGCAACAATCAAGGTTTAGAACAGACAGGCTCAAGTAAAAGTTAAAAATTAAAAAGGCGCCAGCCATTGCAAGGAACAACATCGTTGTTCCTTTCTAGTTTTACGTGTCTCAACAGAGTACAATCAGTGAGTGGAGGAAATATCTCAAGGATCACCACTGGTGCGCTATTCGCACCTACACTATGATCGAAGAGCAGCTGCACACACACACACACACACACACACACACACACACACACACAGGCCCATGCTGTGGGTGGTCTAGTCTTAGGAGTCGATCACCAACTGCACAACTGGCTGCTCCCATCGACCCCAAAACTTACCCAGTTTTCAAATAGCATACCAACACAACTACAATCATAACGACGCGGCTTGTTATCGCTGGGAATTCAAGACACTATCACTGCAGGCGCTGCTCTGGCTGACAGCTGGCATTTCATTCGGCAACTCCGACGACTGGAGGTGCACAGAGTGAGGAACTATTTCCCTTCATTAATCCGTGTTCCCCCAGCTGCAGGTATTTCTCACAATGTACTGCGTAAATTGCGTGCGACACTGCACAATGCCAAAGTAACAGACCGTCTCTCTTGGGTGTGGACAACGCAGTGCCGCTGTGGGTTCTATCTTCAGGAAACGCTTGTGTGCTTCAAGGGTCTGTCCCACACGACGCGGCCGTTCGCTTGGTTGGAGGAGGGGAGCGGGGCGGAGGCCAAGTCGAACTGAGCAACAGAGAAATACTACCCCTACATGTTTTGCGCCCATGTGCAGCAAGAGAGCAGGTATGTCTTGCGATCTGATTATTGAGACCTTCACCAGGAATGCCGGCTGACCGCTTGTAAGCCTCAGAGGAAGAGCAGATTACCGAGCTGGATATTTTGTGAAACATGACCGGTGCTGAATGGAAAAAAATAAATAAAGAAGTAGTTGATTTGGGGTAGAAATTGGAAGAAAAGTAAATGAAGCAAGTGAACAGAAATTCTTTTATTATTTACAATGTAATACACTTCGAAACATATTTATACTGATTCTTTAATCGTAGTGATAGTTTTAATGTTTTGGATTTTTTTTATTGTGATCAATACTGAAACGCCCGCTATACCTGCTGGGCAGAACAGGTGGAAAGGGCCAAATAAGATGTCGGTCAGTTTCACTTCAAAATTACAATTTATTGTAATTTTAATAAAACCTTTAAACCAAAATGGCACGTGCTCGAACCTTTAAAACTACGAGTTTCTAAATCCAATTCTTTCGCGGTTGAAGGCCTCCAAACAAGAAATCTTAAAAAGCAACAAGATAAATTTTAGTGACTGAAGACATGCAGTTAAAATTGCAAGTAATATATATATATATTACAGCTAGGCCGAAAGCCTCAAGGCAAAGCTGGATAGAACAAACATATACAAGGTGCAATACAAACGGCTGAAGGCCATAATTAAATTTCAAAATTTTAAAATAAATTACCATAATATTTTAAGGCAGAAGGCTGCAATGTTTTCGCTTTAGGGGAAATTTTTAGAATAAGGCTTTAAGCAGCTGAAGGCCCACAGTTGATTTTGCAAAAATTCAAAAATACCTTAACACTAAACGAAAAAGCAACGCAATGACAATAACTAAATTTAAGAATAAGGTTTTAAGCGGCTGAAGGCTCACAATTGATATACATAAATTGATTTACATAAAACACAATAAAAATTTTCTTTTAAGTCATTGGCTGTAATAGATTACCAACAGTCTATTAAACACCCATTATAGAGACAGACAAAGGCACTCAGACGCCTACAGGGTGGAGGGGGGGGGGGTCTGCCTTCGAAACATTAAAGTTCCTTTAGGTGAGACGGGTGGTGGGCCCAACTACACTTGACCCGTCGGTAACCTAACCAAGAGACAGTCACAAACCGACCGACCAATCGGTACATAAAAATTCAAAGACCAAACTTTTCAAATGGTTCACATGGTTCTGAGCACTATGTGACTTAACATCTGGGGTCATCAGTCCCCTAGAACTTAGAACTACTTAAACCTAACCAACCTAAGGACATCACACACATCCTTGTCCGAGGCAGGATTAGAACCTGCGACCGTAGCAGGCGCGTGGTTCCGGACTGAAGCACCTAGAAACACTCGGCCACCGCGGCTGGCACCACACTGTTAAGGACGTGATTATCCACAGTGAAATATGTATTAAGCTGTGAAAACTACACACCATGGGGGATAGCGACAACAGGTGAGGAAAGGACGCTGCCTGAAATTACGTTAATGGCCACGGCTGGTAACCGGAACACTAACTGCCCCAAGGCAGAAAATTCCGCTGGTACACTTGAATTTTAGTGAACCGATATAGTTATTTCCACCGGACGGCGGCTCGATTTCACCACTACAACCACTCGGTGTTGCTCACAGGAAAAGCTTCCCAACATCGAACCACCGAAACGAAAGACACAACATGAATCGACATGGCTTGGGTATTTAACACACCACTCAACTTTGACGTCCTGGGTCGGTGAGCCACGAAGCTCGTAGCGATCAGACAGCTCCACACATGCTCCGATACCGCGCAGGGAACGCCAGCAGACCCAGTCGTCTGCACTGTACGGAGATATCCGCCCTGGTCCGCACCAACCGACCAACTATCCTCAGAATGCCGACAACATCTAAAATTGTCGTCAGTGGAAATGACAACTACACACACAACCTGACAAACACTTGTACGAAGACCTTAACGATACCCAACAGTAACTAAGGACGCACGAAGACAAATCAGCACTCTATGCACACACACACGCGCACACACACACACACACACAGCTGACTCATAAACGACCAGCGAGCCAAAACGTGTCGCCCGATAGGACGACCGACCGACGATCCACCAAGATCGTGGCCCGGCTCAAGTGATGCGCGGAGGAAATGGTCGGGCGAGCCATGTCGACTCAGACCTCACTGCTCCAACCCGACTGCACAAGTGCCGCATTGCAACTCCCCGACTGGCAGGTCCAGACTGCACTCCAGACACATACCAACTCACTGCCAGACCCGAACTCGCAACCAAAACTCCTAACGACAGACAATGAACGGGAAGTAACAGCCGTCGAGCAAAGATACTACGAGATAGGATATATTGATACGCGGTGCTAGCGCCGCTCAAGGTCAGGCAAAGCAGCAACTCAGTGACAGTAGTAATTTAAATTAACGTAGTGAGGTAGAAGTACGTTAGAAACCGGGTGTAAAATACATGATGGTGGGAACATGAGCCACGTACGGCTCAAGTTCTGTGAACGAGGATTAAAATTCAGCCCTTGCAGTAATCAGTGAATCTCATCCTCACAGTGATTCATCAGCCAAGGGCATCTTCGAGCAAATCTCTTGTTACTAAAATGTTATACGCTCTTTCTCCATGATGTAGGAGCACTTCCCGACTGCTTTGCCCTTCCTGAATACTCTTCCCAATAATGTACAGCCCTACTGCTCTTCCGTATCTTCCACGTACTCTCGTAGTGCCAAAAGTTTTTTATATCGAGCATTGTACTACATCTTTGATCTTCGCTGTCTCCGCAACTACTGTCGTGCCACACTGTCTCATGCCTCGCAAAATGTTCCTCGCAGCGTGATGGAACTCGCACAGCGCCCATGAAACACACAATACTACGCTCTTCTACGAGAAACTGTAGCACCGACTTCCAACAAGCTGTAGAAACGAAATGAATCCTTTTCGAAACTTTTCCTCGCTTTCACCCCTCACAGACAGTGTAAAGAGAAAAGTTCGTCGCTTACTACAGTTTAGATGTTCATTTGGTAAAGTTCTGCATCACACGTGAGATTTAAGTTATTACTTCAGTATTACTGATTCTTTTGGTCACAAAGTTTTCAGATGTTATTGACATATGCTACTGAATGGAAATAAAAATTTTGTTGCGGTAAGGTTCATAGTTCAGTAGATATGGTGTGATTCATACTGAGTAATGCGAAAAATCTACTTTTCTTAAAAGCTTAAATGTTTGTCTGTTTCAATAGCTCCAGATTATCATCGAATTAAATAAATATCAAAAGGCTGTTCTAGTTTAACTCTATCTAGTACAGTTGGCAAACCAGAAAAAGACCACTTTATGCACCGTCTCGCACGTAGGGAAACATTCACGCAGCGTCCTGCGACCTGAACTGGACAGTGGGAGACGCAAACGTATTTCGCAGCCCGCTGCAATAAATTTCCGCACTTACGGAAACGTAGCTTAAATCACATGCCTGAAAATAGTCCGCAATGTATTTCTCAGCCTCGGCGCACAGCTTCCGAGAGTCAGTCACCGGGAAACAGGCCGGGAAATTGAACCAACCACTCTGCGGTTCCTCATTCGGAATAAAGACGAAGCGTTCTCTTAGCAAACACTTACTTGTACGTCTGGGCATACCTCTGCCTTCCAAAACTACTCATAACATTCCGTGATCCTGCTTGAATGTATGGGCAAAGAAGACGAACTGATGAAATGACAGCAGGCCGGTGTGGCCGAGCGGTTAAAGGCGCTTCAGTCTGGAACCGCGTGACCGCTACGGTCGCAGGTTAGAATCCTGCCTCGGGCATGGATGTGTGTGATGTCCTTAGGTTAGTTAGGTTTAATTAGTTCTAAGTTCTAGGCGACTGATGACCTCAGAAGTTGAGTCGCATAGTGCTCAGAGCCATTTGAACCATGAAATGACACATAAGCAGCAGTTGCGGGAAAGCTGCCAGGCTGTCAGACTTGGCAACAAAAAAACGAAGTTTCAATGCGCTGGTTTGGTTCCATATTTGTTGGATAATTGTTGTAGGTTAATTTTATTTGTAATGATTTAGTAAACTGCTCAGTTTGTAATAAGACTTGTATTGTGTGTTACCTCAGCTGAAGCAAGAGATGCTTCCTTCTAATTGACACCCGAATAAGTTGTTATTTTGAGTTATTCTTCAGGGTAAAGAAAGATTTTGGGTTCTCAGCTTTAGTGAGCCAGCCAGTTGCTACATTAGTTAGTGAAGTAATAATCAAATTTATCATTGCCTTTGTTATACAAGGAGTTCTCACATATACTGATCAATCAGAGCGTTATCGCCACTTACCTAATAGCCGGTATATCCATCTTTGGGTGGCTAACAGCGGCGACGAACTGTGGAATGGAGGCAATGAGGCCTTGGTAGGCTACTCGAGAGAGTTGGCGCTACATCTGCACGCACAAACTACCTCATTCACGTAAATTCCTTGGAAGAGGGCGATGAGCTCTGACGTCACCACGTCCCAAGAATAGAAGTGTTCGAACGGGTTCAGATCTGGATAGTTAGGGGGTCAGCACATTAGTTGGAACTTGCCACTGTTGAGACCTGATAGTCAAGGGAAGGCGGTTACGATTGTGTAGGGGGCCGTTATCAGTTACTATTGGATGCCTTTTACAGTTACACACAATTTATTTTAAACTAATAATTCCAGACTCAACAATAAATGAAAATACTACACATTATTGATGAAGTAATAAACAACTGTGAAAATAATAGTGTTTCCAACGAGCTACAATTTAGCAAATCACCATTAAATGCAGATACAACATATAATGTTTTAAAAACAAGTCACTATGAGCACGGCAGAAGGCCTTACACGCTAGGAATGGCAATAAATTAAGACTTGTTTAAAACACACTGCAAATTACAAATTACAGGTATTGAAATAGTAAAGGCAAGTCGCCACAAACAAAGCAGAAGTCATCAAAGCCAGGAATGGCAGTAAATAAAATTTTAAAGGCTTACTGCTAAAATAGAAATAGCAAATTAGAATTTTAAGGGAAATGACCACAATCACGGCTGAAGGCCTTACCGCCAGGGACGGCAATAATATAAAAAATTTAGAAACCTGCTGTAAAACACCAAATATAGTAGCAAAGGTTAATTAAAATAAAGCAAGCAACTGATCACCAAACGGGTGAAATAAGATGATGGTAAATTTTGTAACACAAGGGGCCACAGACGGTGCTCCAGGAATCGAGCTCTGAGAAGGTCTGGCAATAAACGCTTTCGCGAGCGATGAGATAGGCAGCCTAGAGTTGCAATCACTTCACAAGAGGGTAACTCAGACTAGTGGCAGTCTAACGTTTGAGTAATGGTAATCTCGCTGAAGCTACCTGACGTCGATAAACCAGATGCAACGATGGAACAATACGCCAAAGCCGGAACCGGCCGTCTGCACTAGGTCCCCAGAATACTGTGTTTAGAGCGCTGAGAACGAGAAAGGAACCACTACCACCAGAGTAGAAAGCACTCCACTCGCTGTTCTTCGCCTCGGCGACACCACGAGCAGCAACACGAACCCAAGTCACTGGAGAATCGAGAGATACCACAATGGTGGAGATTTCTCTGATTGGATTGAAATGCACTCATCTTAAAGCTTTCTGGATGCGGTTTACTACGAGGTCGTGCCCCTAGTGACCGCAGCCCTTCCATACGGCAGTCCATGCGTACCGCCAGCGATCCTGTAAGTAGGCTGTTTATGTTTTCTTATTGGCAACGTTACGTAGCGCTCTGTATGAAAATCACTGGCTGTGCTGTGTGCAGTCTGTGGCTAGTTTGCATTGTTGTCTGCCATTGTAGTGCTGGGCAGCTGGATGTGAACAGCGCGTAGCGTTGCGCAGTTGGAGGTGAGCCGCCAGCAGTGGTGGATGTGAGGAGAGAGATGGCGGAGTTTTGAAATTTGTAATACCGGATATCATGAACTGCTATATACATTATGACTTTTGAACACTATTGAGGTAAATACATTGTTTGTTCTCTATTAAGATCTTTCATTTGTTAACTATGCCTATCAGTAGTTAGTGCCTTCCGTAGTTTGAATCTTTTATTTAGCTGGCAGTAGTGGCGCTCGCTGTATTGCAGTAATTCGAGTAACGAAGATTTTTGGTGAGGTAAGTGATTTGTGAAACGTATAGGTTAATGTTAGTCAGGGCCATTCTTTTGTAGGCATTTTTGAAAGTCAGATTGCGTTGCGCTAAAAATATTGTGTGTCACTTTAGTGAATGTCGACCCTTAGCCGAGGATACCTCACTGGAATCTTCTGGTTTTTTTCTTGTAGTTTGTGTAATTAGTGTAGAATTTGTTTATTGCTAGCGCGTAATTGTAGAGAGAATTTCCTTTGTAGTTGTAGTTTTTCATTCTTCTACAGTAAAACAGTTGTGGCATGCATGTAGCTTTGCACCAAGTATTTCGCAGCTGCGCTTGCAATTAACTAGATATTATATTCAGTGCTATGTTAATGTGTTCCTTTATTTTTGCTCTTCAAATTGTGTTTTTCTGTGTTGTCATGTGAAATATTGTGACAATAATGGCGTGTGAAAAACGTAATACTAGGCTCCAAAGTAAACTGAGGAATGACAGTGAAGACGAAAGCAGTGTGTTAAGGGCTATGTAATGAATTAACTAATATTCAAAGTAGTAATTTGGTAACTGTGCATAGGGAAGTGGAGCGGGCGTCAAATAATGGTGGAAACAGTGAAACAGGTAGTGAACATGGAAGCATTATCGATCGATCGGTCGGCAACAGCTCGCCTCAGGAATCGGGAATGACAGAACACAATATTGCAAATGCTGTAGACTCAGGTTTTGGGTTCTCACCGTTTTCTCAAATGAGTCAAGACACATTTTCCGCTTGTCAAAATGTGAATGTTGCCGGTGCAAATTCACTGCCGAAAAGCACTGAAGAACATGATTCAGACACCAGTGCATTGTTATTACAATTAATGCAACAAATGGGACAAAAGCTTCAAAAGTTAGACACAACAGAACAAAATCAGAGACAAACACAGCAAAAGCTTCAAAAGTTAGACACAATGGAACAAAATCAGAGACAAACACAGCAAAAGCTTCAAAAGTTAGACACAGTGGAACAAAATCAGAGACAAACACAGAAAAACCTTCAAAAGTTAGACACAATGGAACAAAATCTTGAAAAGTTAGACACAATGGAACAATACCAGAGACAAACACAGCAACAGTTAGACACAATGGAACAAAATCTTCGGGAGTTAGACACCACACTTGAACAAACACATGAAGATTTAACTACTGAGTTACATAACATTGAATCGAAATGTCAAAAAGTCTGTAATGACGTAAAAACACAGATTTGTGAGCATTTTCAACCTATTTTTTCGCGTCATTAAAATGCATTACAGAATCACGAAGCAGCCATAAAAGAACTGCAAACTATTGTTCATGAAAATCATGAGACCTTGCAAGCTAAAACTGACTCAGTTGCATCTACCGGTTCGGTTACGCAACTTGCAAAAACTCAGGAAAACTTAAAGGACACAGTGGATACTCTGAAAATTGGTTCAGAAAGACACATGGAGGAAATTAGTTCATTATCAGAGAAAGTAGTTGAACTTTCGGATCAGCTAAATAATTTATCTACGAAAGTAGATGATAATCTGAATGACACAAAACCGGAAGTCTTTAATAACACAGAAGAGTGCGAACAAATTAGGAAATTCAAACAAAATCAGAATCAAATTAATACGCAACACCAAAGGGAAATCCGGGAAGTACAAGATCAGCTGACACAGGTAATACAAAAATTACATATTTCAGAGGACACTCGCGCTCCAACACGGGAAGAGGGACTTAGAAATACAGAAAAGCCAAAAAATAATAACACAGGGCATTTCGGAAATTATGAAAGAAATTGGCCAGGTGCACCGAATTTTGAGATGGAACCGCCGACACGACGTAACAATGACCGATATGCGACTCGCCGACATGATGATTTTGAGAATAAGCTGTTCATTACTACAAGTAAATTCAAAAGATTTAAGAATTCTGGCAACGACATTCATCCACAAGCAAGGCTCCATCAGTTCTCTCATTGTTTTCCTCCCAACTGGTCATTAGAGCACAGATTAGAATTTATGTGTGGCTACTTGGAGAATGAACCAGCTGTAATAATGCGATCGGTCATTCACGATTGTCACAGTGAAGGAGAAATTTATCATGCCTTCCTCTCAGCATATTGGTCCCAAGCTGTACAATACCGAGTAAAACATAGCATCATAATGATGAAACATTTCCAAGAACCTGAATTTTCCAGTCTTGTCAAATATTTTGAAGACATGTTGCACAAGAATCAGTACCTGACAAACCCATACAGCCCCTCAGAACTCATCCGCATTTGCTTAATCAAATTACCTGAACATTTACGACATATTATTTTGGCAGGACGTTGCAAAGACGACATTGAAGCTTTTCAGGGACTCTTACAAGAATTAGAAATTGACACAGACAGTCGCGGGATGCGAAAACAGGAAAACAATCACTACAGGTCACATCCGTCACAATTCCGTGACGACAGAAACAATAACTGGACACGACAAGTCTATTCTTACAACGCAAATCGTGAAGAAAACAGACACCACCAATATGACAACCACTGGCAGAGTAACAGTTACAGAGAAAGATCGCATTTCCGTAGTAATGAATATGACAGAGACAATCATAGAAACAGACAATTAGGCAACCACAACTATTATTTTCAAGGGAGACAGAATAACTTTAGATGCAACGGTCCAGCGCGCAGTTACGATTCAGGGAGAAATTCTCCACCACGTAACCGATAAGAAAGAAACAACAGGAACTACCGACACGACGACAGACGATATAATCATAATGACAGACCTGAATTTCATCAGAACTGGCGGGATTTAAACAGGGCTGGGCCCTCTGGGCAAGGTGAATATGTAGAAGTTAGGTCTCCAAATCCCAATAACAACACGCACCAACAAAGAAACAGACAATGACGTGCACCGGTTGGGCTTGAGAAAAGTAACATGGAAGGCAACCTCGAGAAAAATTTCAGTATTCTTTACATTCAAAAAGTCGCCTTTGAAAACTTCATCACCACATCTTTAAAGGATATTGCTCATGAACAAGATAAAGATCCGATTTGGAATGACATCAAGAGCAAATGGCATGAAAAGACACACACACAGATTCGGCATTATTATCTGGTCAGAAACAACATACTGTTCAAACGCTGCACTGTTGATGACAAGCTATGGGTATTTTGCATTCCTGACGATTTTGTTAATAAGCTCATTTGGTACATTCATTTCAGCTATGCACATTTTGGTCCACGAAAATGTTATCATATTCTTCGAACGATTTGTTATTTTAACAATATGGAAAAGAGAATTCGAAGAGTCTTGTCTATTTGTAAACTTTGTCAAATGACGAAACCATCTACTATCTCCCATCGTGCTCCGCTGTTTCCTATCATTCCTTCTAAATTAAAAGAATTTGCTGCTATTGATCTCTTGGGACCGCTTGTCAGAACATCTAATGGATTTTAGTACGTTCTAGTCGCTGTTGAACTTACTTCAAAATTTGTTTCTTTCACACCGTTACGTAAAGCCACTGGATGGTCTACATCCAACACCTTTGTTAAAAATTTCTTACGTGAAGTTGGACACTTTAGTAAAGTCATTTCACATAACGGACCGCAATTCAGATCTGCTGTTTGGTCACGCATGCTTCAGAATCATAAAATCAAACCTATTTTTATTTCATTGTACTCACTACATTGTAACCCCTCCGAACGGATTATGAAAGAAATCAATAAGCTTTGCAGACTTTATTGTCACAGAAAGCATCAGAATTGGGATACATATATTTACACTTATTTCAAAACGTGCTGAATGAAATGACTCATGATTCCACTGCTTTACCACCTACTCTTGTACTAATGAATGAAGAACCACCGAACAGAATCAGAGAACTTGTACCTTTCCCGAATACACGTAAACTTCGACACAAAGACATAATTGATTTGGCTCTTAAAAATATAAAATCTGCAGCAGACAAAAGGAGAAAACTACACGGTAAAGCAAATGCAAAGAAATTGTGTATTGGTCAGAAAGTTCTCATTAAAGCTCATTCATTGACACACAAGAAGAAATACTTGAGTCACAAATTCTTTCTAGTTTACAATGGACCTTACAGAATCCGACGTATACCACATGATAATTGCGTTGAAGTTGAAGCTCTGCATAGCAGGAAGAGTAAAGACTTGCACCACATTTCACATGTAAAACCGTTTATTGAAAGATAATCTGCTTTTAACTTTGTCTTTGTCATAAAACTTTTCACTTCACGTTACTAGTATGCCTTGTTATACTTAGAAACTGTTAACATGCAACAATGTTTTAAAATTAACTATCCAGTCAAGAACCTAGGGAACATATTTAGACAGTAATTACGTATGCATTGTTATAGTGAACAGACGACACAGTGTTATTGTGTGTGTACATTCTTGCTTGTTAGTTGCACGATTACGTGACGACTATAAAGCTTACATACTTAGAACATATACCAGTACTTCTAATGAGATTTTAGTGCAACATTTTGGTTTACTTGAAAATACGTTATGTACTTTCTGTGAGATACCAGATGACGCAGTGGTTAGTTTATGTGACAGCTACACGATTTTATCATGACGCTACTAATGTGTGACACAATTTACATGGTTGCTTTTGCGTTGTATCTGTTTTTATATCTGCACAGGTTTCCTGAACTCTTCTGGAAAGGAATGCATGTTTTAGTAGTAAATTTTGTGGTATAGCTACAATGTGACAGCCTTTTCCGTAGCACAACAATACGTTACAGCACAGTACTTTCTTCATCACAACAATAAGCGTAATAACTAAGATATCTATACGCAAAGCATTTCCCTTTTTTTTATCATGAGGTAAGTACATTGACTTCTGCAGAACTTAGCTTTCGGAGGACGATAACTACGAGAGTTCCACAGAGATTATCTTACAACATGACGCACAGTTTAGCGCTACAGTAGACGTATTTGAGTGATTAATTTTGTACCTAAACCATTTATTTTTCAAGATTTTTGAATTACAAAGAAAGTTTTTCGTGATACATTTCATTCCATTTCTGTAATCTGTAACACCTGAGCATATAATTACATTTATCCCCAGGGGGGTACACGCCTACTTTGTGTACCATGTGTTTGGCAAGCATAAGGAGCCCTAGCTAATATGGTATTTGCTTATACAACTTTACACATCGGTACTATATTTCTCTAACACATAAAATACACAGCTATCTGATATTTAACTGAGAGACACAAACATTTTTTACTATGTCAGTGACACATGTTTACACAATTACACAGTTGGATAACTTCACACTTATGAAACTGTATTTTGTTCGTACTTTGTGAACTGTTCATATTTTTTCCGAACCATTGTGATACTATGAGACCTTTGAATGATATATTTGGTATGGGATCACGATTTTTAAAGTACGTTTGAGGCAGATGACACTTTTGACATGAGTAGAGAATTTTTTTTTAGGTTTTGAAATTACTGCAGAAAGCTACGACGATTTTGAGAGTTGACTGAGGTGTTATGATGTTATTATTACGATGACTATGTGTATTATGCTGTTGCGGTATGTTTATGATCAATAAGCGGATCTATATGAGTTATTTGATTATGCTACGTATCTGTTATGATGAAATATTGAAGAAGTGTTGACGAATAAGGTAAGGAATAATGAGTAGTGGTTAGGGACTCTAGTTTGTGAAAAAAGGTTGTTGGAAACCAAGAATCGTACTTTAAGAGTTATGAAATGTATGTAAATGCGTGAATGTATTACAGTGCCGACGAAAATTTTTTGGCCACTATTATATCAATAGGATTTTGTTTCTACAGATTTGTAACGCAAATTCTTGACCTGTGAAATTTTTTATATGAGACTGCCACTGTAGTGCAAACTAGTGTTGTAAATATTTCGGTAAGAAAGTTAAGTGACTTTCACGTACTGCATCGTGGGCACGACGTATTACGTGGGCAGCTGCGTGACAGTCGCCTGGAAAAAAAGCCATTAGTGTGTGACTTTCAGAGGCACAGGTGGAGAAAAAAGGATGCCATTATCCTCTCTATTGACATTTCTTTGTAGAAAGCATCACAAATACGACACGCTCAAACTTGAAAATGTATGATTACACTGTGGAGCTCTTAATTTATGATATTTACTAAAATGCCTAATGAAATGATGAGAAACATTTTACATCTATTGTCTTTCTAGTTGAGAGATTGCTCAATTTGTTTAATATCTAGTTTCTAGCTGCACTGCAGCATTGGTTAAATTAAAATTTTATAGATGTACTAATATAAATATTTTATGCCTACAGACCCAGTAAAGAATAACTTTAGGATCTACTTAAAAAAAACGAAGGAGCACAAAAAGACATTTCCCTTCACAGGAATTGCATACAGAATTTCTTTTCAAGTACTTGGTAATTTCTTTTATAGAATAAATTGTGATGCATCACTCTAGTATTAAGATGTGACATAGGTATTAGAAATTGCCACCTTTAGTGTAATATTTTTTCTGCTTGAGCTATGTCATGTTCAGATGTAAGTTATTGCATTTGCTGCTGCTGTTTGCCAGGCATAGTGCTACTAAATTTCACTTGGTATTACTCTGTGAAGCCAGTTTTACTACTGATTTATTTTTCTTTTTGCTGCACATTGGCTCATATTAGTGATAATGTTGCATTTGCTCTGCAAATTTAGATTTACTGCTGATTGTTTTGCCATTTGTATTTTTTATCATTGCTGTTTGCGTTAACTGTTTTGTGCTGCTGCATTGCCTTGTCCCTTAGTTTAGCATCTGAGCTCAGTAGATTTAAGTTAGCTTAAGAGGGGGTAGGCTATAGAAGAGAATGAGTTGCGATGAATTGGAAGAAATGCATTGAGAAGCTATAAGAAAATGGTTTGGCCAAAAAAAGTGTTTTTGAAAGAGGATATGAACAAAAAAGTAGGGTTTTGGGACAACAGGTTTAGGTAGGATTTTCTTGGAAATAAATGATGAGGTAAGATAATGGAAAATAAATAATGAGGTAAGAAATATGTGAACATATAAAGACAGAAAGCATGCTTGAATACGATTTTTTTTTTGGAAACAAATGTTGAAATAAGACGAAAGATCTATGGAATGAAGTTTTGGGTTGGACTGAAGTACCAAATGTTACCCTGAAAACGAACCCTGTCCTTCCTTTCGTATTATTCCGCTATGTGTTTATGTATCCTTGTGTATTTGTCTTTTTCCTGTCTTTATGTGTTTAGCTAATAAGATTTATGTTGTAGAATTTTTCAAATACTATGTTATTTTCTTTGTAAAGATGTTTAGACATTATTTCTCAGTTCTGTTTTGTTGCTCATGTGTGAAGTTGCTGTTTCAAAAGTTATTCTGATCTTTTATGTATTTACTTATGTCATAACACTGTAACACTGATGCATATGTTACTTCGATTCTTTTGTAAAGCCTGTATTACAAATGTTATCTGTATTGTTATGTTCTTTAATGATGTATTTTGTACCTTTGTTATTGTATTCTCATGTTATAATATTGTAATTGACACCAGTTCATCAAATGAAGTAATTTGTAAGCATTCATTTCACTGCACACATTTCTGTTGGTCATAGTAATGCACAATATATGAGAAGTTGGGACTGTTAGGTTTGCACGTATGTTACTAATTCAGCAAGGGACTGGATAACAGCATTGCTGGTTCTAAGGACAATTCCAAAAAGTTCGTGAGTGTACAAGTGGCGGTTTATGGACTTGCTATATTGTCTGCAAGACTTCTAAGGACAATTCCAAAAACTTTATGCGTGCACAAGTGGTGGTTTATGGACTTGCTATCTTCTCTGCAACACTCTTCGATGGTGATTGTGCACCTGCACAGTCGCAACAGATGGCTGCTGGCCGTCTCTACAAGGACTACAGTGGGTCTACACATTTGCTGACTCAACAATACCATTATTTCTACAAGGACTGCAGCGGGTCTGCACCTCTGGTGGCCCACCAATACCATACTCTCCACCCGGACTACAGTGGGTCAGCTCTGTGATGACCTACCTACCAATATTCTTGAACTTGGACTGATTCTGCTGTGGGTTTGCTCTGTTGTGGCCCATTACCTGTCTGCATGTCAAGAGTCAGCACTGTCTTTTCGTTGGAAGGACAGCACTACTTGTTCAAGACTGCATGGAAATCCACTACTTCCGTGTGCATTTTCTTTTACTGCTCAGACTTTGAAAAAAAAAACACTGAAATTTTACTGTGATGGAGGGTCTGGACTGTCTTTATGGACTGTGAGAAAATTTTAGCTTTTGACCAACATTTTATCAATAAGTTCTTTGTTATTGTAATTATGAAAAATTTTATCAAATCATTATTGGCCACTGCCCAAAACAATTTGTAAATTTTTTTTTGGGGAGCATGGGGGCTGTGTAAGTAGGCTGTTTATGTTTTCTTATTGGCAACGTTACGTAGCGCTCTGTATGAAAATCACTGGCTGTGCTGTGTGCAGTCTGTGGCTAGTTTGCATTCTTGTCTGCCATTGTAGTGTTGGGCAGCTGGATGTGAACAACGCGTAGCGTTGCGCAGTTGGAGGTAAGCCGCCAGCAGTGGTGGATGTGAGGAGAGAGATGGCGGAGTTTTGAAATTTGTAATACTGGATATCATGAACTTCTTTATACATTATGACTTTTGAACACTATTGAGGTAAATACATTGTTTGTTCTCTATTAAAAACTTTCATTTGTTAACTATGCCTATCAGTAGTTAGTGCCTTCCGTAGTTTGAATCTTTTATTTAGCTGGCAGTAGTGGCGCTCGCTGTATTGCAGTAGTTCGAGTAACGAAGATTTTTGGTGAGGTAAGTGATTTGTGAAACGTATAGGTTAATGTTAGTCAGGGCCATTCTTTTGTAGGGATTTTTGAAAGTCAGATTGCGTTGCGCTAAAAATATTGTGTGTCACTTTAGTGAATGTTTGAGTACGTTCAGTTTTGCTCAGCTGTTTGAAAAGCAAACAGTTTAAGAGGTTTATCAGCACAGTAATTCATAAATTGTTCTAAGGGGACGTTTCAATTCCAGCGTGTTCTTGTACTGCGCTGACCTGGCTCCGCCTGAGTCCCCAACCAAACCCGTCCATTCACACGAGCCGGATCAAACAACGACATCCCCAAGGTAGGGCAACAGTTACTACATATCGATAACCGCCGCTTCTGCCACTAGTGGATAGGCAACGCTTGTGAAAGCGATTGAAGGCAGTCAACAAGAGAAGAAGACAAACAACCACAACCATGTCAACTAAATGATACCGTCTGGCCTCCAACAGAGGGCGGAAGCCTACAAATAGCAATAATGCGAGCCGCATTAAGGCTCAACTGTGTTCCTCGAACCACTCGATCACGCTCCTGACCCTGTGTCAAGGCGCATTATCTTGCTGAAAAACGCCAGTGCTGTCGGGAAACATGATCGTCATGAAGGGGGTGTACGTGGTCTGCAACCAGTGTTCGACACTCCTTGGCCGTCATGCGCCTTGCGCGAGCTCCACTGAGAGAAACGGCAGGTGAATGTTCCCAAGAGCCTAACGGAGCCGCCCCAGCTTGTCTCTGTCTCACAGACAGGCGTCAAGGAGCCGTTCACCTGTAAGACGACGGATTCGGGCTCTCCCATCGGCAGGATGAAGGAGGTTCGTGATGCATCAGACCACCCAGCGCTGTCACACTTCGCCAACGTCCAATATCAATGGCCACGTGCCCATTTCAGTTGCAGTTGCCGACTGTCGTGGTGGTGACATCGGCACACGTATCGGACGTCGGCTGTGGAGGCCTATCGTTAGGAGTGTTCGGTGCACTGTGCGTGCAGATACATTTGTACTGTGCCAAGCATTACAGTCTGATGTTAGTTCCAATACAATTCGCCACCTGCCCTGATGAACCAGTCTGACAACATACGACGTCCGATATCCGTAATGAGGGATGACCACTCAACCACAACGTGTTGAAGACACTGAAACGCGTACGTTTCATATGTATTCATTACCAGCGATGGCGAGGCATGACAGAATCTCTGACCAGAGAGTTATTTATCGTTGCTAGTCTGCGCTTGACCGCGCGAGATTTCAGTTCGAGAGTAGTAGCGCGCGCGAGACGACAGTAGTAGCGTGTTGCGAGTCGGCAAGAGCAGTTGCGAGTTGCACTCTGTCGGCAGTAGTTGTAGCGAGTGGACGGTTGTACTGAGCTGGCGTCGACATGGGTCGGCGGCGTGCTCTCCCTCCATCTCTGGTCACGATTCAGGACGAGGTATATTGTTATCGAAGGTAATGAAGCAGCATTGCGCTCAGCTAATAACATATGTTAATTGTAATTTATTTGTTCAAGAATTGCCCCAATAATAATTTTTTTATGAAGTAAATCTTTTAAAGAAAAGCAATCATTTCTATTTAAAGAATTTTTTCACCCTTTTTGAAGAACAAGCATTCATTTCAATTCAAAGAATATTTCCTATGCATTTCCTCCAAGAATCAGAATTAAATATACGCCAGCATTGCACGAAGCTGTGCCAAAAATAAGAGCAGATAGACATACATTTTTACTGAGGTAAGAATTTATCAGGTTTGATTATTTCACAGGGCTATAGGTCAGCGCTGCTGTGCCTATAAGATTTGTCAGGTTTAATTATTGCTGTTCAGATGTCACATTCAGTTCATGCTTCATTATTTAACTAACATTATTGTGGGTTTAATGAGCAATCTTCATTCCTTAACTTTTGTGTGGAGTTTACGTTTTGGGCAATTATTATTCTTTAATTTTGCAAGGAGGTTACGCTTGGCTCATTTTTATTATTCAGTTTTGTGCGAAGACAACATCTGGCACATTCTTTTATAATCATTGACTTTCATATTTCTCACGGGGAGGTTACAACACTCACCACAGCACTCCTCGAACACGCACAACCCGTTCAGTTTCCGAAATGCTCGTACGGAGCCTCTGGTCCACCACAATTTTCCCAGGGCCAAACTCAGGCAGATAGCGCGCCTTCCTCATTCTACACACGGACCGCACGCTCCCTGTTACTACATGGACCGTGCGTGTCTGACGAGCAGTCAATCCTCGCCAGGTGACGCTGTCACCGCTTGGACGGGTTCGTATCGATAGCAGGTTGGTGGTCATAGTGTTCTGGTTGATGTTTATATTCATTTGAGCACCCATTTTCAAAGATTTACGTATTGTCTCATTGCATGTGTCATTGTTTCAGTCGAAGAGAGTTTGTTTGAGTTGTAAAAAATACTTTTAAATTTGATATTTTGCAGTTTGCAAACGGAAGCCGTTAGTTAAAAAGCCACTTGTTAATTTATTTAACATAGTTTGTGAAAGGAAAAGAATATTTTCCTTTTGGAATTCAATTTTAAAAATTTCAAAGAGTGTTGTAACTTAAGGTGTGAGTTAAATTGTAATGCACACAATGGTTTGTAAAACTTCACCCACAATCAACCCGTAACATCAAGAAAAAGATCCAGTAGAAGCACAAAAATTGGTAGCAGAGTATGGTTTGTTGAGTGCAGAGTCATACCACTAAAATAAGGTACAAACAAAATTAACTATTTTGTATGCATAACTATCTTTAGTATCTTAACCATCCTCGGCCAATACAATCGTATATAATAAAATAATTTATTTATCGGTTTCGGGCACGTAGTGCTCTTCCTCAGCAGGTTATACCCATCGCATTATTTGCGAGTGTCAGCAAAATGATGCATAAAGCAAAACGCCGTGATCATAACCGTGACATTTCGCTGCATGCATAGAGCAAAACGCCATTATCATGACCGTGGCATGTCGCTGCATGCACCTCATTGCTGACTCTCGCAAATAATGCAGTCGGTATGATCTTCTGAAGAAGAGCACTAAGTTCTCAAAACCGGTAAATTATTTCATTATACAGGGTGAGTCAGCATCAAAGGTACATGCTTTGAGGGGTGATACCAGTGGTGATTCTGATCAAGAAACTCCTTATAAGCATACGCCCTTTTCTTAACAGTTTCTGGGAAAACCAATGAAAACAGCTAAGAATGGGAAACATGTAGCGTCGTCCTTACTAACCGTGTCAGTACGCAGTTCACTTTCCATGGTGCAGTTGTTTACCTCAAGTCTCAGTCCGACAGTGCTTGTCGTAGTGTACTGTTACGTGAACAACGAATACAGTTTTGTGTAGTGACAATGCCACCGATCTTCACACATGCAGAGTATGCTGACATGGTGTTTGTCTATGGTTTGCCCAACGAGAATTCCAGATCTGCTGTGCGAGAATACCAACAACTATTTCCGAATCGCAAAGTGCCAGGTAGCAGGGTGTTCAGCAGGGTGTTTCACGGATTGCGTGAGCGTGGTACACTTGCCAGCGTAAATGTTGTCTCTGAACGTCCCGTACAACAAGCTCTTAATGAAGTTGAGAACATTGTTCAGGTAGTGGAACGCAACCATACTACTAGCTCTAGAAGAATTGCTGCTCAACTTGGTATTCCACAAACACGTGTGATACGCGCAGTACATGAGCACGGTCTGTATCCCTTCCATCGGCAGAGTGTACATTATCTGCATGAAGGAGATGTTGCCGCCCTGCAAGAATTCCGTAAATGGATCGTTGCCAATGAGCGATTAATTCCACGTATTCTGTTTACTGATGAGTCAACATTTACCTGCAACCGAATCAACAACTCTCATGTATGGGCAAATGAAAATGTGCACGCTACTGTGGAAACGAATTTTCAGCGACGTTTCTCACTCAACGTGTGGTGCGGTATTGTTGATTCCACATCTGCTGTGATAGAATACCAACAACGATTTCCGAATTGCAGAGTGCCAGATAGCAGGGTGTTTAGCAGTGTGTGCAACGCAGCTAGCTCTTTATTCGCACGAAGTAATGACCGCTATCGACAGGGGATCTCAAGTTGATTCCGTATTTCTATATTTCCGGAAAGCTTTTGACACCGTTCCTCACAAGCGACTTCTAATCAAGTTGCGGGCCTATGGGGTATCGTCTCAGTTGTGCGACTGGATTCGTGAATTCCTGTCAGGAAGGTCGTAGTTCGTAGTAATAGACGGCAAATCATAGAGTAAAACTGAAGTGATATCAGGTCTTCCCCAGGGAAGCGTCCTGGGACCTCTGCTGTTCCTGATCTATATAAATGACCTGGGTGACAATCTGAGCAGTTCTCTTAGGTTGTTCGCAGATGATGCTGTAATTTACCGTCTAGTAAGGTCATCCGAAGACCAGTATCAGTTGCAAAGCGATTTAGAAAAGATTGCTGTATGGTGTGGCAGGTGGCAGTTGACGCTAAATAACGAAAAGTGTGAGGTGATCCACATGAGTTCCAGAAGAAATCCGTTGGAATTCGATTAGTCGATAAATAGTACAATTCTCAAGGCTGTCAATTCAAGTAAGTACCTGGGTGTTAAAATTACGAACAACTTCAGTTGGAAAGATCACATAGATAATACTGTGGGGAAGGCGAGCCAACGGTTGCGTTTCATTGGCAGGACACTTAGAAGATGCAACAAGTCCACTAAAGAGACAGCTTACACTACAGTCGTTCGTCCTCTGTTAGAATATTGCTGCGCGGTGTAGGATCCTTCCCAGACGGGATTGACGGAGGACATCGAAAGGATGCAAAAAAGGGCAGCTCGTTTTGTATTATCACGTAGTAGGGGAGAGAGTGTGGCAGATATGATACGCGAGTTTGGATGGAAGTCATTAAAACAAAGACGTATTTCGTCGCGGAAAGATCTATTTACGAAATTTTAGTCACCAAATTTCTCTTCCGAATGCGATAATATTTTGTTGAGCCCATCCTACATAGGTAGGAATGATCATCAAAATAAAATAAGAGAAATCAGAGCTCGAACAGTATGGTTTGAGAGTAAATCGGAGAAAGACGACGGTAATGAGAAGTAGTAGAAATGAGAACAGCGAGAAACTTAACATCAAGATTGATGGTCACGAAGTCAATGAAGTTAAGGAATTCTGCTACCTAGGCAGTATAATAACCAATGACGGACGGAGCAAGGAGGACATCAAAAGCAGACTCGCTATGGCAAAAAAGGCATTTCTGGCCAAGAGAATTCTACTAACATCAAATACCGGTCTTAATTTGAGGAAGAAATTTCTGAGGATGTACGTCTGGCGTACAGCATTGTATGGTAGTGAAACATGGACTGTGGGAAAACCGGAACAGAAGAGAATCGAAGCATTTGAGATGTGGTGCTATAGACGAATGTTGAAAATTAGGTGGACTGATAAGGTAAGGAATGAGGAGGTTCTACGCAGAATCGGAGAGGAAAGGAATATGTGGGAAACACTGATAAGGAGAAGGGACAGGATGATTGGACATCTGCTAAGACATGAGGGAATGACTTCCATGTTACTAGAGGGAGCTTTAGAGGGCAAAAACTGTAGAGTAAGACAGAGATTGGAATAGGTCAAGCAAATAATTGAGGACGTAGGTTGCAAGTGCTACTCTGAGATGAAGAGGTTAGCACAGGAAAGGAATTCGTGGCGGGCCGCATCAAACCAGTCAGTAGACTGATGACAAAAGAAAAAAAAAGATGGCCAAGGGAAATGCAGCAAATCATCCTCGTGCTCAAAAAACAAGTCCTCGACGAAGAGAGGCCGTTTAGCCTTGCCACACAACTTGGCTTAAGAAATATCACAATATGACTGTCCAAGTCGCCGGAGAACGACTGCCACGTTTCACTCTTGGTAGCAAGCGGTCTACAGCGTAGTCTTAGGACGGCGTACGCCAATCGTAAACTCCTCCAAAGTTGGAAACAGTGTGACGCTAGAGTCGTCCGACACAATGTATTTCTTCCACGACTTCAGTCCAGGTTTTATGACTTCAGGACGTTTGGTCACTGGTGTCTGGTTTTAGAGTTCTATCTCGCTCTTTAGTTCTCGACCATGAAGTCCCCATCGTGTTTTGTTTGTGCTGATAGAGTTCGTATGTCCGACACTGAGTTCTGCAGAGACTTTTGCTGCTGTCGTCCTCTTATTTTTCTTAACAACCCTCTGCAGTGACCGAGTCACGATCATTCAACACCGTCTTTCGTCCACACGATCACTGAGCACACACTTTCGTCCGCGTTGTCACTCAGTGGATCTCGTTTTTCTGTCTTTCCTGTATGACGTGTAAATGTTCGATACAGTGTCTTATGAATCATCAAACACTTTGGCCACCTTCGTTACGGATGCACCAACCATACGAGCACCAACAATTTGACCACTTTGGAAGTCATTTAGCTTCGACATAATGTACAGACCACTACACAGAACATGTTCTGACCACGACTGACATTTGCAATGTGTTGAGGGAATTGCACGGGATCCGTTCGTGGTCAATCACAACCGCCACACATGTAGGCTTTGCTACCATCTGCATTTCCGTGTTTTTGTCCAAGACCTGTGAGTCTGACTGCTGCTGCGTGTGTGCCTCTCTGGAATGGCTGTTGGAAATAGCGGAAGCAAGAGGTAGTTCTCCGCCTATGGGCAACCAAACTGAACGATTAGAGGAGGATATGGCTCAAAGCAAGGAAGAATCTGTAACAGGATGCGTAAATAGTATGGTGACTGGCTTCGTAACATGGGCAAAGTAATTAACAAGCTAGTAGGATAGGAGGAAAATTTTTAGTTGGCGGAGCGTACGTTCTAAGATAAACTGTTCACGAAGTCTCCCAACCATTCCAAGGATTTCTGACAGAGTATGTTGGTCTAGCACTGTATTTCATCCAAAAACTGATTTAACATTTGTATTTTACGGCGGACATTAAAGATCTAGAGGTATTAAAGCTAGTAGCTGCTAATGTAAAAGCAGATTTGTTGGAATATGTTTTATGTGGCAGTATAAGAAGGGAGCACGCAGGAACGCATTACAGGAAATACAGGCGAGAACGACCTTTTAAGGAGTCTCTTATTAACTATGTCGAGATAGTATGCCAAAGTGCGTTAGTGTTGTGTTGTGAAACACAAATAGTCCGAAACAACTCCTATGTTTTGAGGCCCGTAGGTACACAAAGAAAAGTGTTTTGTAAAATACCTAAATCTTGCACATTTATTAATGCACGGTAGTAACAACTTTTTCTCGAAATACTTCATGCTATTTTGAAAAGTTATTAGTGTTTAATTCTCCTGGAAACTATCGAATATATATAATAAATATAATTGGTATTCGCTGTAGTCAATCGGTAGAGTCATAAAGATGTGGACAAAATACGGAGTGATGCAAGAGGATGACATTAAAGAAGTCGAAATACTGGTACACGAAAATGGGTAGATTCTTGAATAACAGCGGTATGGAGGTATTGGGTTTAGGTAGCGTTAAAGGTGTTCGGAAAGCGTTTCATCACCGATTTCACGTTTTTATTTATTAAGTTTCCGTAGCACCAATCATTTCTTCGAATTACAGACTTTCCATATTTGGAAATGTACCTACAGGACAAACAATCTCATACCTAAGAAGCGCTCTATCAAGTGGCACCTTGATTTTGGTTCAAATGGTTCAAATGGCTCTGAGCACTATGGGACTCAACATCTTAGGTCATAAGTCCCCTAGAACTTAGAACTACTTAAACCTAACTAACCTAAGGACATAACACACACCCATGCCCGAGGCAGGATTCGAACCTGCGACCGTAGCAGACCCGCGGTTCCGGACTGCAGCGCCAGAACCGCTAGACCACCGCGGCCGGCCCCTTGATTTTGGATAAGAACTTGCAGAAATTATAGAAGTTAGAAGAGCGATTGAAAATCTATATTGGATTCAATCAACGCTATTTGTAGCGTATATTAGTCCAGACTGGAGTCTGCTTGTTACAGTTTCAACTGAGAAACATTAACTAAGTAATCTGTTTGCTTGGATAATATCTACACGGAAATTATGTACCTTTTTATTGTTTACAATTAAATTATCAATGGGATTGGGAGAATAATTTAGGAGGTACGAAAACGAAATGACAATACATAAAACGAGTCATACATAAATAATTTATTTCAATATTATAAACAGGAAAATACATCAATATATTGTTATCACAAGTAACTGTGGTCTTCAAATAATGTGAAATGCAAATTGCGATTTAATTTAAGATTAGAAACAAATTTCACCATACAGTTTGTAGTGACAGTCACTAAGCAAAATAGTTACACAGTTCAGGTACAAATTTTGTGAAGACGGATTTCTCTCTCTCAAAACTTCTCACTCGATAGACTCAACAGTACACAGCCAAATTGGCAGACATAGTGCCTTGGATAGACCTAAAGTAAAGCAGTTACAGATATAAAAATATGTAACACAATTCGGAATTAGAATTTGATTTTCAATTTTACAAGATGCTAGAAGAATAGCAGGAAATTTTGAAGCATGACAAAATATCTAATTCATTTATAGACTTATGTGTACACATTTTATGTAATTCTGTTATCATCTTGAAACAGTTAGTTAAAATACATGAAAGCAAGATTTCCGGTTTTAAAGAGATATGTCACACAATCGATACACCGATTATAAAATTTAGTACATACGTTCATTTTAAATATAATGTGTCGGATTACCTGCTTGGGTAAAAATAAAAATTCTTACATATTATGGTGTAAGAATGAAAGAGTGTACTTTTGAAATTCTCATTCTGTCATAGGGGTATATGTTTTATTAAAAATTGTAGATAATGCCAGTACAAATTCTATACTTACTGCAAGTAGTTTCCTATTACATCCAAGGCTATTCCTCTTTACCTGAGGTAAAAGAAACAATATGTCTTATTTAATCGGAAATTATTTGCGAAATAAAATTATTTCAGCACCATTTACGAGAGGTCAACAATGGCGGTGCGTGAGGATTCTTTAGAACCTCTCAGATACGTCAAACGTGTAGAATAACAAACAGTACCTTCTGATCAAAGACACATTTCAAGTGAAATGGCAGGGGAGCTCTAAAGACACAACTGGATTTTTTGTAGTACCAATTTCTTTAATGAGCGTCGAATAACATATGAAAATTACCAAAATGCTTGTAAATATATTGGCAATTTAATTTCATTTCCACTTATTGCTATTGCTACACGGTGAAATCCTTCTTAGTAACTATTAACGGGAGGAAGCATTGTTCCTAACCTAACTTTTATGCTGTATGTACAGAACTTCTTAAATTTTGGTATGAATAGTCATAGAAGTGCGGATATTTATACTGGTAACCGTTTTGGAAATTGGTGAAGAACGATGCAATCAAACCATTTACTGAAAATCGTTCTCCTTGTTTTAAAATGTTCATGCTAAATCGTGATTACTTTCTGGACTGAATTAATTTCATGTTTGAGCGGTAGCTTTGTAATCAGTGATTAACAGCAAGATTTGTTCGTGTGTAGTGAGAACGCTTCAGGGAGACACTGCTGAAGGCAGTTGGATGATTTCGCACGAAAATGCACTTTTTGTAGAAGCACATGCAATGCGTTCTTAGTGAAACGTGGAATAAAGTCTTATTCTGTGGCATACTATGGAAAGTGGATGCTTACAGAATAAAAATCACATTCGGTGCCATTGCATTATTCCAGGCACCAGTACAGTTCTTTAAATGCACTTAGACATTAAAAAGAAATCACACCTTTGGCAACACAATGAGTTTACATTCTAAAAAAAACTTGTGATATACCACTAACATTCACTTTATGTTAGGTGTTGTAATTCAGTTTAAATTTTGGTGCGAACAAATAGGAATTTCGTCCATATCTCCACTGATTTTACAAGATGGCGATTTCCATCATGCAGCACAGAAACGTCGATGGAGCGCTGTCTTGAAATAATTTTATGTTTAACTGCGTTTCGTTTCTGGGTCAACAATATCGATTTCGTGTGGACGTCATGCCAGTAAACGTTTGACATATTTCTTACTATTATCTCTGCAAGAGAAGATCCCTGCCAATTACATTGGGCTTGGCACAGCTGACTGGCGCATCTGCCTCAGTCGATCACCTAATGCGATTTTGTAAACGTCTCTATAGCAACGACTTAGTGTTGTCGTACGGCTACAAACGACTATTGTTTTCGCGAGTAGCCGCTTGCACTTCCCTCCTAAATGCTGCACCAAAGCTGGCAACCATCAACTCTGCCTGAACGCACCATAATAGTTTTCCTTACTATGATAACATGTGTGAAATGAACTTTTGTGAGCGACTACATTATGCAATGGATGGAAGCATATGGTTACAAGAACTACTGTAGACCACATCATTGGCAGTGTCATAAGCGACTTGGTCGTTGTGGTGTGGATTACAGAGCAATATCTGGAAATTTTTGGAAGGTACTGTTGCTGAGTTCCCCTGAAAAGAAAACTGATATAACTTTACTCTTCCCTTGTAAAATAAACATCTGCAATAACACCAGTGCAGATGAAAAATAGCGATATTTCAACATTTTCTTCTTGTATTACTGTGAGGATCAGTGTAATTTACAATTACAAAAGAGTTTACTTCTAGTGCAGTTTTAGGACGTAAACAGATGGAAGAATAAAATTTACGTATTTTCCTCTTCGTAGTCTCCAGCACCAGCACCATTTGATTTTCCTGTCTACTGAGTGAGTGAAATTTTTCAAAACTTCTACCGACGTATTAGTTTTTCCTTTGATTGCTTATGTGAATAGTACACTCCGTTGTGCAGCTAGTTCTTTCTATGTCATGCACTTATATGAGTGGACTGAGAGGAGGAAGCTATTTCTGTCTTTTAGGAATCCTGTTGTAACTAATTCCACGTATCTTTGATTTGTATTCCACTCTGACGTCTAGCTATTGGTGCACAGCCAGAGCCAAACTAATTCGACTGCTATTTTCTCTCAAGGTAATTTCCAAAACTATTTCTTTCTTATTTCCATGTAATTTAAAATGATCTTCTGGCTAATACTGCTGCGGAAGCCCATCCACAACTCACCATCGAAGTAAGTTAAACGAACATCCGCTCAGTACAGCCTCACGAATAATACTACATCTCCACAAAGATTTCAACGGTACATTAAACGAATGGTCTTACTTCCAATACGCTATAGACTGTCCATGAAGGTTTCGCGAGTCACAAGTCTGTTTGAGGTTTCTTTGCCATACACCCAAAAAATATCTCTTATATTGTGTTATTGGAGGTAAGAGTTATAGTAAGCTGTACGAGAGAATTTATGTGAATGTAGGAAGGAGAAATGAATAACTGTAGTAGGAAACAACATTGAAATATCATAGTAGGTCGTCGAGGATGCTAGCTGGAGTAAATATGGAGTGGTAAAAAGTTCGGGCAAGATATAAATATTTGGAGACCGTAATCAAAGTGTTGTAGGTGTAGCAAAATTTCACAACTGATTCAATAGTTTACCGGTCACTGACTGTGGAATAATAATGAAATAAGTGAGCCATGCTGTTTCTTATGCACTCATGCTCTATATGAAGGCTCTGGTATTACTTAAACTTGCCTGCAACCTCTGAACCAGTTTCGTATGCTGCATAGGCCTACTTGCATTTAATCCATACTGTGTTAAGTTTTGACGTCTCAGAAGTTCTACATTTAACACTGGGTCACTCTCACCTGAGTGTGGAGACAAAAAGAGGGGTTACGCTCATAGGTCTCTGTAGTGGAGAATATCTTGAATGTTGTCATCACCAATACTTGTGGATACAGATCATCCACGAAAGAAATCCGGTTGCTTTTACTAGTCAATCCCTGTATTCCATTAATTAGCGATTACCGTGACATACAGAATTTTGTCGTGATGCTCATCTTTGTTACAGTCAAATTCATACAAGAATTCATGTTCCCATTCTGTAATCTACAACCAAATATTTGTAATTTCGGAATGAGTGTATCTCCATTCCAACATTTATCTGACACTCTCATGTTTGTAGGATAAAAATCGTTGTTCCATCTACAGTTATATCGCACACGAGCACTTGTGATGGCTACGTATCTAAGTCTGCAAGTGAATGTTGAAATAAAGAAGCATTCATTGCACAACTGAAAACAGCTAAAAGTGAGAAAACAATTCTAAACGTGGACAACTTTAGGGCGTCTATGGGCCCTTGGCACAATGAAGCTAACTGACGAAAGTTTGCTCTTCTTTAGTTCTTTGAAATCACTTTGTGACCTTGTTTTACACCATAACAGGACAGATTTCACGTTACTGTTGAATATTCAGGTCACGCTTGTTGTGCAGTTACTAAAGCTACTCCATGATATCGAAGCAATACAGAGCCTGGAAGCCTGATTTGTTACTTGTAGGTTCCAACAACACGCAAGTTTTACAGAGATGGTTCGGGAATTAAAATGAGAATCCCTCGAGGGAATGTTATGTTCTTTTAGAGGAATAATACTGAGAAAATTTAGAGAACCAGCGTTTGAAGCTGACTGCTGAATGATCCTACTGTCTTCAACATACATTTCGCATGGCAGTCAGACTCTCTGACCACAAAGCGGACATTAGCTGTGGTACACGGGGGCGGCCATGGCTCGTTGAGTGAGTATGTAAAATTAGATGAACGGCCTTCTCTGTCTAACTTTCTGGTCTGGTTTATAATTTACCTAATATGAAAAAGGACTTTGCCTGATTGCAAGTAAAGGGAGGTAGGTATTCTGTTTGAAAGTGGCAATTACTGTAAGTATTGATCGCTGGAAAGTTGAGAAAGGGAGATAGGTGAGAGTACTTTGACGTACCGGGTGGTCATGTTTAAATTGCATTTACTCACAGATGTGCCAGGCACTTAAATGTGATTTGCTGAGTACCTATGTAGATATAGATGTAGATGTAGATGTTGAGTGTGGGCTGCAATTATCGTATGGCAGCGGAACTTGGTAGGTACACTAATGCATTAATCTGGAATGGATGTACGCTAGGAAAAAAATAGCTCCAGTTGTAGCCACCAGGTACAAGTCTGGCTCTGTATAGCATCTCGTTGACGTGTCTGATGTTCGTACTGAGCACATCGTGTAAGACGTGGTTAACAGCAAACTTTACATTACGCCTTTCCCTCTTGTTCGACCTTCTCTGCCCATGCTCCGGTCCTAATCCATAACATGTGGAAATAGTTCTATGCGTCATTGTTGCATTCACAGCGCCAGATTTGTATCTCGTGGCCAAAACTGGAACTATTTGTTTGCTGTGTAATTCGGCTCCGCAATATCGCATTATAATGTCTAAAATGTTACGCTGCCATGGGATAGTTACAGCCAACACTGGATCTCCGTGAGTAGCTGCCGTTTAGTTATAAACACCAGTTACATGCCATCATCCTCAGTCAGTGAAAATCCTCCGAGATATCCTCGTCCAGTAGTAATCCAGTAAATTTACCGTCAGCTGGTGGCAGCCAGAGAAGTCTGCAATGGTCTCAACTATTGCCACTTTTGCTGAACTGAGGTCGCCGAGTGTGAATGGGTTGGGAGAACGTTCTCACAGACGAGAGGAACGGTACTTTGAGGTATGTCCGAGCTTCCCCAGCTAGCGGGGCGTCCTCGTCGAGCAGGCCAGGCTCCCGCGGCTATCGCAGGAAGTGCGAGGTCTCGCAGCGCGGCTGCGGCCTGGGCGTGATGAAGCGCGGGTGGAAGGGCCCGAGCGCGGCCTCGTTGGTGGAGGAGGGCGGCGGCGGCTGCTGGGTCCTGCCGGCGCGCAGCCGGGGCGCCCAGTGGCCGCAGGCGAGCGCGCGCCGGTTGAGCGCCCAGTAGAGCAGCGGCGCCGCCGCAGAGTGCGCGTGGCCCAGCAGCAGCAGCCGACGCGCCGCCCCCGCCGCCACCCCCGGAGCCCCCAGCTGCGCCGCCGCCACGGCCGCCGCCGCCGCGTGGGGCAGCCAGCAGCACGCGAACAGCGCCAGCTGCGCCGCCAGCATGCGCGCCAGGCGCCTCCGGCTGCGCAGGGACTGCGGCCTGGAAGGAGACAGTAGTCGTAAAACTACCGTAGACTACCGTAGGCTGTTGCGAGTGAGCGCGCACTACGGTAGTTTTCGCCGGCCGAGCGGTTCTAGGCTCTTCAGTCTGAAACTACGCGTCCGCTACTGCCGCAGGTAAGAATCCTGCCTCGCGCGTGGATGTGTGTGGTGTGCTTAGGTTAGTTAGGTTTAGGTAGTTCTAATGACTTCAGATGTTAAGTCCCATAGTGCTCAGAGCCATTTGAACCATTTGAACGGTAGTTCTCCGAGTAGCCTTAGTCAAGATGCAGCTAAGATTTCGGCTCGCGGGCCGTGCCCGATATGAATATCAAACTGCTCAGCCTTGCTTCACATTTCCCCCCCACCGCCACCAGAGCAAGGTGAATACGGCAAACTGCGAACACGCTGCATTTAAATGGAAGTGCACTCGCACGGTATACAGCTTGGTCTTATACGTATTTCACATTTCTCAACAACATACACCACAAACAAAACAAGTTTTCAGTGTTATATAATTAATTTTGTCGTGATGAAGACCTAATACACTACTGGCCATTAAAACTGCTACACCACGAAGATGTGATACAGACGCGAAATTTAACCGACAGGAAGAAGATGCTGTGATATGCAAATGATTAGCTTTTTAGAGCATTCACACAAGGTTGGCACCGGTGGCGACACCTACATCGTGCTGACATGAGGAAGGTTTCCAACTGATTTCTCATACACAAACAGCAGTTGACCGGCGTTGCCTGGTGAAACGTTGTTGTGATGCCTGGTGTAAGGAGGAGAAATGCGTACCATCACGTTTCCGACTTCGACAAAGGTCGGATTGTAGCCTATCGCGATTGCGGTTTATCGTATCGCGACACTGCTGCTCGCGTTGGTCGAGATCCAATGTCTGTTAGCAGAATATGGAATCGGTGGGTTGAGGAGGGTAATACGGAACGCCGTGCTGGATCCCAACGGCCTCGTATCACTAGCAGTCGAGATGACAGGCATCTTATCCGCATGGTTGTAACGGACGTGCAGCCACGTCTCGATCCCTGAGTCAACAGATGGGGACGTTTGCAAGACAACAACCATCTGCACGAACAGTTCGACGACATTTGCAGCAGCATGGGCTATCAGCTCGGAGACCATGGCTGCGGTTACCCTTGACGCTGCATCACAGACACTGGCACTTGCGACGGTGTACTCAACGACGAACCTGGGTGCACGAATGGAAAAACGACATTTTTCCGGATGAATCCAGGTTCTGTATACAGCATCATGATGGTCGCATCCGTGTTTGGCGACGTGTACGCACATTGGAAGCGTGTATTCGTCATCGTCATACTGGCGTATCACCCGGCGTGACGTTATGGGGTGCCATTGGTTAGACGTCTCGGTCACCTCTTGATCGCATTGACGGCACTTTGAACAGTGGACGTTACATTTGAGATGTGTTACGACCCGTGGCTCTACCCTCCATTCAATCCCTCTGATCCGGCTGCGGTGGTCTAGCGCTTCTAGGCGCTCAGTCCGGAGCCGCGCGACTGCTACGGTCGCAGGTTCGAATCCTGCCTCGGGCTTGGATGTGTGTGATGTCCTTAGGTTAGTTAGGGGACTGATGACCATAGATGTTAAGTCCCATAGTGCTCAGAGCCATTTGAACCAATCCGTCTGAAATCCTACATTTCAGCAGGATAATGCAGGACCGCATGTTGCATGTCCTGAATGGGCCTTTCTGGATACAGAAAATGTTCGACTGCTGCCCTGGCCAGTACATTCTCCAGATCTCTCACCAACTGAAAACGTCTGGTCAATGGTTGTCTAGTAACTAGCTCGTCACAATACGCCAGTCACTACTCTTGATGAACTGTGGTATCGTGTTAAGCTGCATGGGCAGCTGTTCCTGTACACGCCATCTAAGCTCTGTTTGACTCAATTGCCAAGAGTATCAAGGCCATTATTACTGCCAGAGGTGGTTGTTCTGGGTACTGATTTCTCATTATCTATGCACCCAAATTGCGTGAAAATGTAATCACATGTCAGTTCTAGTATAATAAATTTGATCAATGAATACCCGTTTATCATCTGCATTTCATCTTGGTGTAGCAATTTTAATGGCCAGTAGTGTATGTTTCGTATCTGGCACAAACTGTCGGCATACAGACAGTCGCAGACAATTTCACCGAGTTTCTCCATCAAGCTGCCACATATTCGTGACACTTACTTAGTTTCATAATTGCTAAAATGTCTTTCACATAAATACGTTCGAGCGATATGTTGAAGCACGTTTGCTGCGTCAGTGCGGAGACTTGGAAACTCTGCCTGTGGAAAGCAACGTGGACATCCTTGACTGCTTTGACGTAAAAAGATTTGTCACTGAAACTGGAATTACCTCTCAGGTCAATCAGTTACATTTGCACATACGCAGTGGTGCTTACAACTGAAACGACAAACAGTGTTGAAAACAGCTCGGAAACAGATGTAAGGTTCATCAGATTACCTGAAAGAGTGTGCTCTCAGTGACTGTTATGTAATTTATAAATCATAGAGATCAGCTATCAGTCCTCCTTTTTATGCAGGTTTTATTACGCAAATCCAGATTTCAGCTAGTGCCTGTCATTATCAATGCACTATTTTTTAGTAGAGTAGTATCCAAAGAACTGTGACTGACGCACCAACAACAGGGAACTAACATGCATAGAGTATAAAAAATAGTACATTGATAATGGGTAGGTACTAGCCGAAATCTGGCTCAAAATGGTTCAAATGGCTCTGAGCACTATGGGACTTAACTTCTGAGGTCATCAGTCCCCTAGAACTTAGAAATACTTAAACCTAACAAACCTAAGGACATCACATACACTCCTGGAAATTGAAATAAGAACACCGTGAATTCATTGTCCCAGGAAGGGGAAACTTTATTGACACATTCCTGGGGTCAGATACATCACATGATCACACTGACAGAACCACAGGCACATAGACACAGGCAACAGAGCATGCACAATGTCGGCACTAGTACAGTGTATATCCACCTTTCGCAGCAATGGAGGCTGCTATTCTCCCGTGGAGACGATCGTAGAGATGCTGGATGTAGTCCTGTGGAACGGCTTGCCATGCCATTTCCACCTGGCGCCTCAGTTGGACCAGCGTTCGTGCTGGACGTGCAGACCGCGTGAGACGACGCTTCATCCAGTCCCAAACATGCTCAATGGGGGACAGATCCGGAGATCTTGCTGGCCAGGGTAGTTGACTTACACCTCCTAGAGCACGTTGGGTGGCACGGGATACATGCGGACGTGCATTGTCCTGTTGGAACAGCAAGTTCCCTTGCCGGTCTAGGAATGGTAGAACGATGGGTTCGATGACGGTTTGGATGTACCGTGCACTATTCAGTGTCCCCTCGACGATCACCAGTGGTGTACGGCCAGTGTAGGAGATCGCTCCCCACACCATGATGCCGGGTGTTGGCCCTGTGTGCCTCGGTCGTATGCAGTCCTGATTGTGGCGCTCACCTGCACGGCGCCAAACACGCATACGACCATCATTGACACCAAGGCAGAAGCGACTCTCTTCGCTGAAGACGACACGTCTCCATTCGTCCCTCCATTCACGCCTGTCGCGACACCACTGGAGGCGGGCTGCACGATGTTGGGGCGTGAGTGGAAGACGGCCTAACGGTGTGCGGGACCGTAGCCCAGCTTCATGGAGACGGTTGCGAATGGTCCTCGCCGATACCCCAGGAGCAACAGTGTCCCTAATTTGCTGGGAAGTGGCGGTGCGGTCCCCTACGTCACTGCGTAGGATCCTACGGTCTTGGCGTGCATCCGTGCGTCGCTGCGGTCCGGTCCCAGGTCGACGGGCACGTGCACCTTCCGCCGACCACTGGCGTCAACATCGATGTACTGTGGAGACCTCACGCCCCACGTGTTGAGCAATTCGGCGGTACGTCCACCCGGCCACCCGCATGCCCACTTTACGCCCTCGCTCAAAGTCCGTCAACTGCACATACGGTTCACGTCCACGCTGTCGCGGCATGCTACCAGTGTTAAAGACTGCGATGGAGCTCCGTATGCCACGGCAAACTGGCTGACACTGACGGCGGCGGTGCACAAATGCTGCGCAGCTTGCGCCATTCGACGGCCAACAGCGCGGTTCCTGGTGTGTCCGCTGTGCCGTGCGTGTGATCATTGCTTGTACAGCCCTCTCGCAGTGTCCGGAGCAAGTATGGTGGGTCTGACACACCGGTGTCAATGTGTTCTTTTTTCCATTTCCAGGAGTGTATATCCATGCCCGAGGCGTGATTCGAACCTGCGGTCGTAGCGGTCTCGCGGTTCCAGACTGTAGCGCCTAGAACCGCTCGGCCACTCCGTCTGGCCCGAAATCTGTATTTAAGTAATAAAACCTGCAAAAAAAGGACGACTGATTGCTGCGCTCTATCAGTTATAAAAAAGATGTATGTTTGACAATGTCCTCAAAATTCTCGCACTTCTTTCAAGGACACCGTGAATTCCTCAAATCTCGCGTTTTCGTTAACGCGAGTGAGCTTACGTAACTGGACTTTGTTAAAACGTGTCCCTTCTACAACGTGATTTTCTTTTCAGACATATCCCCATCAAAGCAGAAAGAAGTTCTTTTGCAGTGTCTTACTGAAGGCAATGTGCAGTCAAGTCCACTTGTAACACGAAATCTACACTCCATTCCGTATGTTCTACTTTTCGTTCTTGCACTCCTTTGTTCATCGTAAATTCAACAATAGCGAGTTTTAGGTCGAGAAGTCGTTCCAGGCATGCACCTTGATTGAACCAACATACTTTACAGTAACATATGAAGTATCCATACTCTTCATTGAGTTCCATTGAAAACTGTTTCGCCGGCCGCGGTGGTCTAGCGGTTCAGGCGCTCAGTCCGGACCCGCGCGACTGCTACGGTCGCAGGTTCGAATCCTGCCTCGGGCATGGATGTGTGTGATGTCCTTAGGTTAGTTAGGTTTAAGTAGTTCTAAGTTCTAGGGGACTGATGACCACAGATGTTAAGTCCCATAGTGCTGAGAGCCATTTGAACCATTTTGAAAACTGTTTCAACTTACCATGTAGTAACTTCAGAAATTTTGCTATTCGTACTTTCAATCCCTTCACGTGATCCAGGCCTGTAATTTTAGCACAAAATGCCTTTTGATGTACAGAACGATGAATTCTCTTTTGCCGATCCCTGTAATTGTTTCCCATTCATTGTCAGCTCAATCTTTACATTCTTTCTGCATGGTATTGTACAATGAAGTGCTTAAGAAACTGGTACAGGCAAGCTTACACAATACAGGGATATGTGAACAGGCAGAATACGGCGCTGCGGTTGGTGACGCCTATATAAGACAACAAGTGTTTCGCGCAGTTTTTAGGTGGGACACAGCATTTCCGAGGTAACGATGAAGTGGGGACTTTCCCGTACTACCATTTCCCGAGTGTACTGTGAATATTAGGAATCCGGTAAAACATCAAATCTCTGACATCGCTGCGGCCGGAAAAAGATCCTGCAAGAACGGGACCAACGACGACTAAAGAGAATCTTTCAATGTGACAGAAGTGCAACCCTTCCGCAAATTGCTGCAGATTCCAATACTGTGCCATCAACAAGTGTCAGCGTGCGAACCATTCAACGAATCATCATCGATATGGGTTTTCGGAGCCGAAGGCCCAGTCGTGTATCCTTGATGACTGCACGACACAAAGGCTTACCTCTCGTGTGGACGTATCAACACTGACACTGCACTGTTGATGACTGTAAACATATTTCCTGTTCTCGTTTCAAACTGTATCGAGCGGACGGACGCTTACGGCTATGGAGAAAATGTCATGAATTCATGGACACTGCAGGTCGGCAGGGGAATTTTTAAGCTGGTGGAGACTCTGTAACGGGGTGAAGCGTGTGGAGTTGTTGTGATATGTGGCCCTTGATACATCAAGAAACGACTCTGACAGGTGATACGTACCTACTAACCATCCTGTCTGATCACCTGCATCCATTAATGGCCATTGTGCATTCCGACAGATTTGGGCATTTCCAACGGGACAATCCGACACTTCATACGTCCATAATTGCTACAGAGTGTCTCCAAGAACATTCTTCAGAGTTTAAACACTTCCACTGCTTACTAGACTCCATTGATATGGACATTATTTATCATATCTGGGATGCCGGCCGGCCGGAGTGGCTGTGCGGTTCTAGGCGCTACAATCTGGAACCGAGAGACGGCTACGGTCGCAGGTTAGAATCCTGCCTCGGGCATGGATGTGTGTGAGGTCCTTAAGTTAGTTAGGTTTAATTAGTTCTAAGTTCTAGGCGACTGATGACGTCAGAAGTTAAGTCGCATAGTGCTCAGAGCCATTTGAACCATTTTTTTGGGGTGCCTTGCAACTTGCTGCTCAGAAGAGACCTCCATCCCTTCGTACTCTTACGGATTTATGGACATCCCTACAGGATTCATGGTATAAGTTCCCTTCAGGACTACTTCAGACATTAGTTGACTCCATGCCACGTCTTGCTGCAGCACTTCTGCGAGCTCGGTGTAGCCCTAGGCGATATTAGGCAGGTGTTCCAGTTTCTTTGGCTCTTCAGTGAATAAAACATGCTCCTGTTATTTATAAACAATTTTCGCACCTATCGATAATAATAGCAAACTCTTACCTTTCATCATTACGAAGAACGTCCTATTGAGTACAAAATAACAGCAATAATTAAACATAAATTTTGTATGCTTGTGCTTGTAAACTATACTTGCACCAAAAGTAGCTGCTTTGGTTACATAAAAAAGCAGATGTTGCACAATCAACTAATCGTGAATATTTATAAAACGAAACTTATATTTTACAAGGATATAAGCTGTGCAGTGGATTAACACTGAACGATCTGTGGTTCTAATTACTAATTACGTGCGAAAAAAAGGCGGCGGCTCCCAGTTTTTCTCTTACACATTCATTAGTGTCTTTTTCCCTACCAATGCTACCAATAATCCTACGATTTACTACATCGTAAATATTCTCTAAGCACACAAGCGGCTACTTCTCACCTTGAAGGCCCGTGTAAACGAACAAAGAGTTTGTCGAAATCCACTAGTATGTCAGTTTATTTGGAAGTTTGTGGGTATGTTTTAAATTTTTGTCAAACACAGATTGTGTTTCACTCGTTTGACACAAATTTTGACTGACGTCCAACTTGACAAGACATCGAACGTCGTTTATGTTGATGTTTCGCTACGTGTGTTTAGGGAAAAAGAGATTTTATTACAATTTACAGGCATTAGACAAAATATGGGAACACCGAGAGAAATACAAGCATGAATATAATTGCAGATTTTAACCAGGCCTGCAGGTGGAGCCGCATGAACGGCACTTGTGTGTTACCCTCGATATGTTAGATGTGTCAGTCGTGAACAGAAGAGTGGTCTGTGTAGTTGTGAGTGCATTATGTTGGAGGTAAGTGAATTCAAACGCGAGAAAATTATTGGTGCTCGTATGGTCGGTGCTTCTGTAACCAAGGGAACTGACGTGTTTGGCGTTTTAAGAGGCAGCATATAGAAGATTTATAGCTCCTAAATTTAGACAACGTAATCTATGGAAAGCAGCGACCTGATGCTATTTTTAAGTTAAAATGAACAGTCGATATCGCAACAATATTTGTTTATTTACCGGTTTCGGCTCATGTAAAACCCATCTTCAGAATTTTTGACCCCCCTACGGATGGTACTAGCGGCTCCTCGGTGTTTTACATAAGCCGAAACCGGTAAATAAACAAATATTGTTGCGATATCGACTATTCATTTTAACTGAAGATTTATATCGCCTGCTGAGAAACACAACGCGGACGAAAGTTTGTATGTTCAGTGACAGACGGTCATTGAAGAGAAAAAATTTAAGAGGACAACAGCTGCAAAAGTCACTGCAGTCTGAATGTCTATCCACCTCACTAATTATTATCAGAACTTGCTATTCTGTTGCAGGAAGAATGGTACAAGATTCCTTCGAAAACCATGCAGGACTTATATTTACCTATTCCGAATGGCTGGAAGCTGTTTTGAATGCCAGCGAGTTTCCCATGCCATATTAGGCAGGTAAAGTGTTGTGTTTCAAATGTTTCCTTACTTTTCTCCACTCCCCTGTATATCACTGTATCAATGAGTTTCAACAATTGTACCGTATATTACACAGGAAAGCGTTAAGCAGAAAAGCAGTTTTCTTAGCACAACATACAAGTGCTTGTGGGATAAAAGAAAAAGTATGTCAGCTTATGTACTTAAGTTGTGGTGATTTAATGAATTTTCGATACTATGTTGCAGTGCCTGTATTATTAAGAAGACCGACGCAATGTTCGTTGGCCATGCGTACCTATATGTTTTGTCTTCCCTTTACTGATATTTTTCTCAGAATTTCGAGCATCTTCCACAGTTTTACATTACAGAACGCTTATTCACGCTTATTCTAGGTCGACAAATCCTATGAACGTGTCTTTCTTTTGCCTGCCTCCGCTATGAAGCGCAACCTTGCAACATGTTGCTTACGCAAGTACACACATCTGAAAATAATCGAGTATGATCAAAACTAGTCATATGGTAGAAAAAAAGGAATGTATGACTGAGACGGATAAATAAACGGTATATAAACTTTCAAATATCAAGAAAGTTTCTCAATCTTCTCATGATTAATACGTCTGCTTTGGTGACATACAGAGGGGTTCGAATCATTTAGGACCATTTACATTTGACGAAAGGGGAGGTCGAAACGTTCCATAATATATTTAAGATGGTGACATTCTCACCGACCGACAATGAAACAGAGTGATCGGTACAGAACAGGACGTCAAGGTCATGGTTTCTTGGAGAGAAAGCTTTGACATTGACCTTGGTGGTTGCACGGTGACGCCAATTGTCATCAGAAATTAATCTGCTCGCTCTGTGCTCTCTTTTCATGGCAGTGGATTTAGTGCTTACATGTCTTCTGAGTATTTATTTTACTCTTTGCATTGTTTTTATGACACACTGAAAGGTCCCGTAAGGAATTGATTGTCCTACTAGAGTTGTCCCACGAAATATCTGAAAACTAAAAGCGACTTAATTGTCAAAATACCAGGACAAAGAAAACGCATACACTGCGAATAAAGAAGAAAAAAGAAACTGTGACGTTCAAGAGATGTTCTCAAGTCTCAAACATCTATCACCTACATATGCAGACTGAAGGGACGAATGAAAATTTGTGCAAGGCCGAGAATCGAACCTGTGTCTCCTGCTCATTAGGGAGATGCACTAACCACTATGCCACCCCTGTACAGTGGCTTTGTTCAGCTGCACGAACTATCCTAGAGAGCTTCCCTCCTCAGTCGAAATTCCCAATCAAGCCTCAGCCCACTTGATATTCACCCTAAACTGAAACAGCATTGCCCAGTGAGCAGGAAACCTGGGTTCAAATCCTGGCCCTGGTGCACATTTTTCTTCGTCGCTTCAGTCTGTATACATACATAATAAAAAATAACTACACGAAACAAATGTTATAAAAGACTTTTCTAAGAGTGACTGGAAAGAAAACACTTTAGGTAAGTTGAAAGGGCTCTGTGTATTGCACTGTAAGTATTGTTTGTCGAGCAACTAATGTCAATTGTTTGAAAAGCTTGAACGATAATTTTGCTGCATCGCAGGAGTGTAGGTTTACCATAAAATCTATGGAAAGAACATCGATTATGAATTTTGCTTCGAGATGTTAATATGCAATAAGAAAATGCTAGTTTCTTAATTCCCGTCAGATGGGTGAGGTTAAGAGCTCTTGGACTTGACTAGCATTTGGACTGGTGAGCGTCCAGGTCTGCCGAGCGCTGTTGGCAAGTGGGGTGCACTCAGTCCTTGCGCGGCCAATTGAGGAGCCATTTGACTGAAAAGTAGAGGTTCCGGTCATGAAAGCTGACAAATGCAGGTAGAGCGGTGTGCTGACCACCTGCCTCTCCGGATTAGCATCCAGTGATGCGAATCGTCTGAGGATGACATGGCGGTCGGTCGGTACCGTTGCGCCTTCTGAGTTCCTTGACTCCTATATTCCGACTCTGTATCACAGACCTTCAGTTCACCGATCGGTATTTATGGAAGTGACGTGATGTTAGGTGATGTGACATGTGACACGGTGTGAATGGACAGGTATTTGATGGTGATGGCGCCTTCCGTTCCGCTGACGTCCTCCGCCTACTGTTGCGGGCAGTCACCCACTGCTGGAGTCGTGGCGAACGCACCTGGCGAGCAGCGGCGGCGGCCGCATGGGGCGCCGAGCGGGCCCCGACGGAGAGGCGCTGTGGTTGTGGGCCTGCCCCCCGCGGCTCCCGCCGCCCCCGTCCCGCCCCCGGCGCCGGCTGCTCCTCCGCAGGTCCGCCAGGTCCGCCTGGATGCGGGAGTCGTCCTCCGAGTCCGAGTCGTCACCCGCCACCCGCCGCATCATCGTGTCGCCGCGCACGAATGGGATCACCTGCGGTCACAAAGTGTGATGGTACACCCTGTTAGTCTCGCCTCACATCAGTTACCTATGCGTGCCACCTACTGCACTTGTACTGTTAGTTGAAATCCACACATATTATGAAAATGTGTAAGTAGCCTGTTTAGGTTTTTATGTTGGTAACGCCACGTGGAGCTCTGTATGAAAATCACTGGCTGTGCTATGTGCAATCTGTGGCTGGTTGGCATTGTTGCCATATTCGCTATTGTGGTGTTGGGCAGTTGGATGTGAACAGCGCGTAGCGTTGCGCAGTTGGAGGTGAGCCGCCGACAGTGGTGGATGTGGGGAAGTGAGATGGCGGATTTTTGAGAGCGTATGATCTGGACTTGTGTCCATCAGAGACAGTAAATTTGTAAGACTGGATGTCATGAACTAATATATATATATATATATATATATATATATATATATATATATATATATATATATATATATATATAATGACTTTTGAACACTACTAAGGAGAAGTTACAGTAACTACTAAGGTAAATACATTGTTTCTTCTCTATCAAAATCTTTGATTTGCTAAGTATGCCTATCAGTAGTTAGTGCCTTCAGTAGTTAGAATCTTTTACGTATTTATCTGGCAGTATTGGCGCTCGCTGTATTGCAGTAGTTCGAGTAACGATTTTTGTGAGGTAATTGATTCGTGAAAGGTATACGTTATTGTTAGTGAGGGCCATTCTTTTGTAGGGATTATTGAAAGTCAGATTGCGTTGCGATAAAAATATTGTGTGTCAGTTTAGTGTTGATCAGGATACGTTCTGCTCAGTTGTTTGAAAATCAAATAACGTAAGGGGTATACAAGCACAGTAATTCAAAAAATTTTCAAAGAGGATGTTTCAAATGTAAATATTTGCGACGGCTATTCGGAAAGCAAGGAACGATTGGTTGCGAAATGGAAACCACAGTTGCAACAGTTAGCTACATCTTTCAGCTACTTCTCTGACTTAGACATTATTTTGTCGTAGAGTTGTACCTGCTTTACAATACCCTCGTCACAGAAGGCAGCCTCCTGTGCTTTCCGACAATTTTATAAGCTTGACAGCAGCTCGTTGTCTGTCCCCAAATGTCTTTAGAGCCACCGGTTCACTTGAGCAGAGATGAAAATCAGGGAGATTTATTTATTTATTTATTGCCATATTATTGACCTGTTACCTGATGTTTAAAACAGGTCGTACATCTTACAATTTTCGTTTTTCATCTTTTTACAGTTTTATTTTCTTTTGTTTTATCTACATCGTTTACGAAGAACAATACTTTTCAATAGAACAATAATTTAAGGTTGAAATATAAATAAAATTTTGTTGTTTTTAAGAAGAATATAAAAAGATGACAGGATAGAGGAGAGATTTGTTAATACCATCACCAAATGTGGCTGACGGTGAATACCTCGGAATGGTTTCTTCGAGCCGTCACCGCCAGTCGCACACACACAGAGAAACACACGCGCGCGCGCACACACACACACACACACACACACACACACACACAGACACACACACACACACACACACACACATACACACACATACAAATGGTTATTACAAGAAAAATAGTATTGCTTAATATTGCTTATCCTATTTATTACTAAGCCTAGGTATTGACTACTTTAGGTGCCCATCCGTGTACAGCACTTGGTGATTTCTTGGCTTGATCGCCTGCACTTTATGCTTATTTACTGTCACATATCGGCTTCCTCCTCCTGTTCCTCCTAATTGTCACTATTTTCGATGTCACTGTGGGTATCGCTGTCCACCCTCTGTAGATTGTTGTTACGTTGCACATAGGCATGACTGATATGTCATGTCTGCATGTACACTTCATGTGTTGTTTTTGAAATACTGTTTGTCGGTACGTTTAATTGTGCCCATTGTTCTTCGTCTCGTATAGCTGTGTATATATCTATGTCTGTATCTGTGTAGTCTAACCGCGGCTGGTACCGATATGTCTCATTCTCAGCCGCTCCCTTATGTCAGGCAGGAAGTCGTGCAGTCTACGTCCCAGATCACTTACAACCCACTGACCTTGTATCCAAATGCCAACTTTTAAGGTGACGTATCGTTTCTATCGGCACACCAGTCACTGTGTGTACCTTATCTAGTCTCCCCAGCTTTAACCAGTACCTTGCAGCTCTGTATTTGATCGTGATATCTATGTGGCATATTCCGAACACCACGCACAGTGCATCTGCTGAGGTGGTGCCGAAGGCTCCATATAGCGTAATCAGGGAGAGCCAGACCCCGGACTGTATGGCTGGTGATCGAAAACTTTGCATCGGAAACTTGCAGGAGACTCCTCATTGCCAGTGTAGTGCGCTGTCGAGAAGCAGCCTTAGGAAGGAACTGATTGACTGTTTCCTTATGTGGGACTGCATGAAATCTGGCGACCTGTCTCGGGAGTCAGTCACACTTGGCGCTCACTGTGCGCTCAGATCTAAGAAGGACGACGTGACGCTATGCACGGGCATAGCAGAGACACTGCACAACACGTCTGTGAAAAGCTACGTCGGGTTTCTAGTGTGGTTTTTGTTTTATTTCGCGACCGATCGTTCCTTACTTTCCGAATAGCCCTCACGTATCCTAATTTGAGTACTGTATTTACACGCTTGTACATTGTGCCTCTTTCTTTTTACAGTTATTTCATAAGTTCAAAGGTGCTTTCAGGAACACATGGTACTGATTTTTTTCAATACCGCACTGCTAACACAGTTATTTGTTTGTTCTCGTCTGTAGTAGAAAATTGGCGGAATGAATGCCCGGACAATGCCGGGACTATGAGCTAATAACAGAAAAAAAATTTTGATAAGCATAGGAGCTGTAGCAGTGAATTAAAAATTGTGTAACCCACGGGTCTTGGACCAGTCTCCTGCAAATTAGGAAGATGTAGTAACTACTACACCACCGTAACACGGTGGCTAGCGCCGCTGAGCGGACTTGCCAGCTCCAATTCCCTGCCTAACACAGACTTCAATTCGCGCCTTCAGACCACTTTCTCCTTCTTAAATCGCCAGTACTGCCGAGATTCTCAAACACTGGAATGACACCCCAGCTTTGTACATAATTGGGGAAATCGTGCCTGTACCTCAGATGAGACTTATATGTCTCCAGCGGAATGTAATTCTATCAAATGAATAAAATACAGTCTCTAGATTCCCGTGAAAGTGCCGTTTCATAAATTAATCGTGACAGAAATATTATAGATCTAATGGAAACGAGTCAGTCCTACATGCAGGTTTGGACGTCACAGCTGCAAGATAGATGGGGGTAGCGTCAAACCATCTGTTACTTTGTCTGTTTAATAAAGAGAATTTATAATACACGAATCTTGTTAAAGAATTGCATGTATTCTTAAGCATTTCTATGCACAACTTATACAACGAAGAAAACAGAGAACTTCGTAAGCTCTGAAGGAAGTAGAGAAACAATATCGCCAGGGGTTTTTCTAAGAACGGAAGATTTACCTTATACTATAACGTGTGTTGCTGCGGCGACAATTACGCCAATGTCGCATGGATCTAGCATCGGAAGCAGTTCATCAGTCTCATACCTAACACTGTCCATCTGTAAGCGAGCTCTACTACCATCTAGAAAACGGTTGGCCTTTCATTGATGCGTGGCTTCAGACAGTCTGCTGCATGAGATGTCTGGAAGCTATTTTGAATGCCAAAGAGTTTCGTAAGCCATATTAGAGAGGTAAAGTGTTTCTTCTGTCCACTTATTTTTCTCTCGAATTTCCAATAGTCGCAGGCACTTTGGAATACACGGGACCGACAGAAGACTTTGTCTCTGTGAAATTTCATGATAAGGTCGATGTATACGGGTTCTGAGACAAAAAATATGTCTTTTTTGCCGAGTTTGACGTAAACGGTATTGCTCTCACATCCTATCCCAAGAAGAGGCCATTGTAGAACATTCCCTCAACAGGCGACCGTGAATCACACGTCGCTAACTGGCGCAATACTGTTCCTGTGCCATCTTCGTCGCGCAGATAATTTAAAGTTCAAAAAATATATCTACAAATACACTAAAGTAAATCATCGCGCAGATACGTTTGGATGTTACTTCGTAAACGCACACACCATCGGCGATGTGTAAATAAACAGAGCTTCAATTTTCTGTGAAAGGTAGACTGGGAACCAGAGTGCATTAGTGTTGTTCGCTTTTCGTGTTGTTACCGGGCCTAGCAAGGCTTATAAAGGGTATAAACATCATTAGAAGTTCAGTGGCCGCTGTCAAGGACGTGAAGATGCTGCGTACGAGTGTGAGACAGTATTATCAGCATATGACAGAGTTTGATAGGGACATCACTGCGGGTCTCCATTTGGCCAGCTGATCAAATCATGCAAATCAGTGAACGATATGGATGTGTCCATGACGCGATGTTGGACTGCATGATAATTTATGGCCATTCATACTTGTCATATGACCCACTGCAACGGAGGATCGCCATATTGTGTTACTACACAGTACGGAGGCTACTACAGCACAAACAGCTACACTGGTAGTGGTGCGAGAACAGCAAACAAGGACAACTGATCGATGGCGTCACATCGTTTTCTGCGATGAGTACCGGCTGTGGATAACCCCGATGATCGTCGTCGGAGTGTGCAGCAGTGACGACGGCAGAGGCCCCATTCTTTGTCGATTGCAAGTGCCGCAGCATAATTACACTGAAACGTCAAAGAAACTGGCAGGGGCATACGTATTTAAATACAGAGATATGTAAACGGGCAGAATACGACGCTACAGTCGGCAACGCCTATATAAAACAGCATGTGTCTGGCGTAGTTGTTAGATCGGTTACTGCTGCTACAATGGCAAGTTATCAAGATTTAAGGGAGCTTGAACGTGGTGTTATAGTCGGCGCACGAGCGGTGGGACACAGCATCTGCGAGGTTGCGATGGAGTGGGGATTTTCACGTACGACCGTTTCACGAGCGTACCGTGAATTTCAGTAATCCGGTGAAACATCAGATCTCCGACATCGCTGCGGCCGGAAAAAGATCCTGCAAGAATGGGACCAACGACGACTGAAGAGAATCGTTCAACGTGACAGAAGTGCAACCCTTCCACAAATTGCTACAGATTTCCATGCTGGGCTATCAAAAAGTGTTAGCGTGCAACCATTCAACGAAACATCATCGATATGGGCTTTCAGAGCTGAAGGCCCCCTCGTTTAACCTTGATGACTGCACAGCATAAAGCGTTACGCCTCGCCTCGGCCCGTCAACATCGACGATGGACTGTATGACTGGAAACATGTTGCCTGGTCGGACGAGTCTCGTTTCAAATTGTATCGAGCGAATGGAGATGTACGGATATGGAGACAACCTCAAGAATGCATGGGCCCTGCATGTTAGCAAGGGAGTGTTCAAGCTGGTGAAGGCTCTGTAATGGTGTGGGGCGTGTGCATTTGGAGTGATATGGGACCCCTCATACATCTAGATACGACTCTGACAGGTGACACGTACGTAAGCATCCTGTGTAATCAGCTGCATCCATTCATGTCCACTGTAAGTTCCGACGGTCTTGGGAAATTCCAGCGGGACAATGCGACAACCGACACGTCGCTGGCTCTTCTGAGTTTAAACACTTCCGCTGGGATGCCTTGTGACGTGCTGTTCAGAAGATATCTCCACCCCCTCGTACTCTTACGGATTTATGGATGGCCCTGCTCGATTCATGGCGTTATTTCCCTCCAATATTACTTCAGACTGGCAGATTGGAATGTCACGAATGTCCTGCCCCACGCCCGGGTTCCCGGGTTCGATTCCCGGTGGGGTCAGGGATTTTCTCTGCTTCGTGATGACTGGGTGTTGTGTGATGTCCTTAGGTTAGTTAGGTTTAAGTAGTTCTAAGTTCTAGGGGACTGATGACCATAGATGGTAAGTCCCATAGTGCTCAGAGCCATTTGAACCATTTGAATATCCTGCCTCCTCATGTGTTACCTCTCATACGGCATTGTCGTGGCGCCATTTTTCAACAGGATAACGCGCCTCCACATACGGCGCTCGTCTCGAAAAACTGTTTGTGTGACGTTGAGGTACGCCCGTGGCCAGCAAAATCGACAAGTAAGTTCTCAGTAGGACAAGTGTGGGATCAACTCGCATTTAAACTCCCTCCAAGTACCAGTTACGATAGTGGAGAGGAAGCTTACCTCAGTAGAGGATAAAACGTCTTTGACTCACCAACCAAATAACTGCATGCATTAAGGCAGGAAACGAGAGGGTGCAATGTCGTACTGATGAATGGTCTCACACTCTTTGTTAATTTGGTTCGATTTTGCAATAACAGAAATTAACATCACATACTCTCTCAATCCACGAAGTGTTATTGGTTTCTTCTCCCCTTTTTACTTGCTTCTTCTTTCTTGTTTTCAGGCGATGTTCGTTACACGTCCTTGGAAAAAAAAGGACCTAACACTAGAGGACCTAAAGGAATCTACTGGTATGAAAAATTGGCCGAAACTTTATGAAATTTTGAGGATTTACCTACGGAAGACACAAGAAGTCGGAACGGGATGATACGATATGTGTTAAGGCATCAGGCAATAGCGTCCATGGAGCTGGAGCAAGCTGTCAAAAGTAAAAGTTATAAGGTTTTTGTTTTGATGACACAGCCTTACGACTAACGCCCAGCGCACCTTGTCGAGACCCATGTTGACTGCCTGTAACTGTAATGCACACTGGTGTTTGAGTTTCAGTCCTGCGTCGTCGTACCAGTACCGGCGCCTAACGGCAAGTCTTGACTATAACACCACTAAAAACGCAACAGCTTTCAGCGTACAATCTGAACGTCATCTGTATGAAGCTGGAAATCACACAGTAAATAGTTTTCCCTGTACACTGGCTCAAGTATCGAACGTTTAATTACAACCACACTGTTCATCACTGGGCAACGGTCTTACCGCAGTGGATACATCAGTTCCCGTCAGATCACCGATGTTAAGCGCTGTCGGGCGTGCCCGGCACTTGGATGGATGACCATCCGGGCCGCCATGTGCTGTTGCCATTTTTCGGGGTGCACTCAGCCTCGTGATGCCAATGGAGGAGCTACTCGACCGAACAGTAGCGGCTCCGATCACAGAAAACTATCATACCGACCGGGAAAGCGATGTGCTGACCACACGCCCCTCCTATCCTCAACTGAGGATGACGCGGCGGTCGGATGGTCCCGATGGGCCACTTGTGGCCTGAAGACGGAGTGCTGTGCTGTGCTGTTCATCACTGCTTGCTTCCACCTTACCGTTGTACAGACCAATAAGAAATCTTATCTCTAAGTTAAGTGTATCGTTTATTCAATCCTATGATATCAATGTAGTGTCAGAGGTCCCTTATCTACGATCCGGTGATCACACACTACCTACTCCGACAAGGAACTTTAGTACATGTTATAATTATGCTACGTCTGCTTATGACAGACCACGTAAACTCTGTGATCATTATAAACCTCCCAGAATTCGAATGCTTGGTTGACGGCTGGAATGGTTACCATCTTGAGTAAAATTGTTCTTCTACTCACGATTCATGATTACTTGAAATCAAGATTTTGTGCAGTTGCGAAGTTTTCATATCATATTAGTACAGGGTGTCCAACGACGGGTCCCCGACTGCAAAATTAAGGGACTAGAAAACCAAACTCTATAGTCGAGTGCAACAAACCGTATATTTATCGTGAAATTTATAAGAATTTTATACATCGCAGTATATACTGCCTGTACATCATGCGCCACAGCACAGGTAGATCGGCTTCACCACTGAAAGGTGATAGGCGGTTAGCGTTCGTAACAAGGTGTTTTTCTGGTACTGGAATCCCAGATGTTAGAATACAGTAGTACGGCAAGGTGCAGTTGTCAAACACGATTTAATGTTCCTAAAGGACCCATGCGAAAACCATTCACAAGCTCTCCAATGAGCAGGCAGTGTGACACATAATCTAGCTGGGAATGTTGCGCTAGGCAAACAGCAATTAAACCTGAAAAGGTCGCCACGAATTTTGGAATTATTCAACAAACTCCAAGGAAATCCATCCGAAAAATAATAGAAGAGACTGGTTTGAAACGTTCCACCAAGCAGAAAATACTGAGACAGAGCCTACACAGGTTTCCATTCTAAATCCAAAGCCGTCAGGCCGTACATGAAAGTGTTGTACGACAGAGGGCTGACTATCCAACCAGATTTTCACAAATATCGATAATGAAGGATTTGATGTTGCCTGCCTCTGGTTCACGGATGAAGCATACTTCGACCTGAATGGAGTCTTGAATAATTTAAACTGGCGATTTTTGGGATCCGAAAATATCAATTTTTGTAAAGCGAAACCACTGTATTCACCAAATTGCCATTAGGAATGCGGTTGGCTGCCGAGGTATTATCGTCTAGTAAGCCTTACATCCCAGTTTTGAGTGGTTGATGCAAGTTGTGAGCAGATCACATTGTAATGAACAGATATTTCACTTTCTTGGTGAATGCTTCGGGAACCGAGAAATAGCAATTTACTGGCAGTGCTGGACTGGTCTCCATGTTGTTCAGATTTGACTCCACTAACTGCCTTTTGTGAGGCACATGGAAACACACCGTCTACCAAAACCATCCGACCACGCTGGACGAGATTGAATCGTTCATCCATGTGGCATCCGTTGAGATACCATAGGATATAATGGAAAATTTCACTGTTCGTTAGCGCTCTCTGTGATAGTTGTTATTCTGCATACTTCAGTGACGATTCTTTAGCTGTTTGTGGAGTCTGACACACAGTAAAGTAATTCTTTACGGGAGAATACTTTAGTTGAACTTCTGTTCCGGCAAACGGAAATCTTAACTCACGCTCTGTCTTGTACTGAGGTAATTTCAGCAGTAGCAGTTCGCGAACGGCATACTGCCCCCGCTGCGTAGGCAGAGAGTTGCAATACAACTGCTGTCAGTACTTCAGTAGGTGATATGCTCACTCTGGTTTGGTAGATAGGAGAACACAGAAAATGTGGATCTTCAGTTTCTCACCTCTAATCAGTAACAGCCAACTTCGTTTCCGTCTAAAAGTGGGGAAGTGGGCGGGGGGGGGGGGGAGGGGGGGATGAAAGGTGTCGGTCTAAGGACCACTTCTGCTAACCTCAAAATTACGTGTAAGGTAGAATCCGACGTTGTGTACCTCATATTTATACAATTTTTTGCACAGTACGCGATTTCTGAGAACAAGTAATTCTCGGTATCGAGTTGTAATTCATCCTAGTAACAGCTCGATAGTAATGATTGCTTTGGCGATACCTCGTTTTCTGTGAATCCCTAGGTGTATGTTGTGAATGGCAGTGTCGTTTCAATTATTTACAGGCATGAGAATGCCATTGCGGAGACGTTAGGCAACCATATATACACACCACATATATTATGTATTTCAAGAGGGCTTACAAACTTACGTACAAATTTTGTTACAGATTTCGCAATAAAAATACTGTAGATCGGTCTTAGTTTTCTAGGTATTTAATTTTAACATCAGAGACTTCTTCGCCGGGCACCCTGTGTCGCAACTGTACAGAATCTTGATTTCCAGTAATCGTTATTCTTGAGAAGAACAACTTTATCTTGATGGTAGTCAGTCCTGCTGTGATCCAAGCAGGACTTGTGTTACGATCAGAGAGAAGATCAGGTTTCTGTGGCAAACTACGTAAATATTTCATGTACTTCACGTTGATCTTATATCAATGGATTGTGTTAAAAACAGAAAACCCCAGGGAAAGACCATCTCAATGTTGAATTATTCAAATATGCTTGGGAATTGTTACACTTAAGACTATTGAATATCGTATATACTTTTCGAAATACAGCAACATACCAGAGGACTGGCAGACAGCAGTTGTTATCCAATTATTTAAAAAACGGGATCGCAGGAAATGTAACAGTTACCGAAGTATTAGTCTTCTGAACTCTGGATACAATCAATAACAAACAGACTAAAGGTAGTTTTGGGGACGTCTCTTACTGAGGGACGGAATGTATTTCGGGTGGGAAGGTCTTAATTGGAAAGTGTTTTTCCTGTCTGCCAAATTATGGAAGAACTCAGAGAATACAGTCATCTCACATAAAGAGCAATTGTTAATTATGAGAAAGCTTTTGATAAAGTTAACAGAATTACATTAAGCGAAATTTTGGAAAAGAAATCGAAGTATCTCAAGGAGTGAGACAAGGATGTCCCTTACTACCCAAATTATTTAATATATATAAATTGACGCATCATAAAAAAAGAGAAAAAGTAGTGCACCATTATAAGCTTCATAATAAAGTTATAAATACACCCCTGTTTGAAGATGATCAATAAGCTTAGTGGTCTCAGAAGATCAATTACAGAAAGCAATTTGGTCCTTGCACAAGAAGAAAATGATTATAGTATGACAACATCTAAAGGTAAAAATAAGATAATTGCATTCCATGGCAAGGAGCATTTACGAGCAAAAATAATGATTGATGACAAACCGCTAAAACAAATAAATATTTTCAAATACACAGTGATCAAGAACACAAATTGAAAAAATTGCAATAGTGGGTAGGTACTTCTAAGGTGTGGGTCAGAGAATTGGAGTTGGTTGTTTGATTTGGGGAGGGACCAAACAGCGAGGTCATCGGTCCCATCGAATAGGGAAAGCATGGGGAAGGAATTCGGCCATGCTCTTTCAAAGGAACCATCCCAGCATTATCGTGAAACGATGTAGGGAAATCACGGGAAACCTAAAACAGGATGGGCGGACGAAGGGTTTGAACCACCGTCGTCCTCCCGAATGTAAGTCCATTTGCTAATTACTGCACCACCTCTCGGTTGACTTAGTGTCTAACTAGTTAAAGGAGGAGGAGTGAGGCAGCAGAGATGATATTCCTAAGACCTCTAGCTGGTCACAAAAACACAGAACTGACAAAGTTAAACTTACCCTATTTAACACGTTATGACAAGGAAACTAACTGCCGTATGTGGACCAACCCTGGTAACATTAAAGTCAAGGAAATGGAAAAGAGAAATAATACAGAATCAATTCAATTGGAACACTTTTAACGTGCTGCTTCGGTACGTCTTACCATTACGTATCTGTACCATTTCTGCTACAAAAGGGGCTAAACATGGCGCCCATCAGTGTCCAGAAGGATCTGAAAGCGCAGGATTGCATTCTACACAGCAGAACGAAACATGTCCGTAGATATGCTGGCTACCTTTCTTTAAATGCTACTCTTCAGATCAGCACATGTGTGAATGTTTCCCTGGTAATCTTCGTTCTTCAGGTAGCCCCACAACCAGAAATCACAGGGAGTGAGATCAGGTTATCATGATGGCCAAGCGTTTGGAACCGATCGGCTGATAATTCGATCGTTTCCAAATGTGTTTCGGAGGTGCAGGTGCACTTCATGTGCGATGTACGGTCGGGCCCCATCTTGCACGAAAACGTTTCAGTTTAATGCGTCTCTCTCCTGTACTGCAGATATGACATGCTGGGGAAGCGTATCACAAGGACTCTAACCTGTCACACTGCACGTCTTTGTCCTTGAGGGCCAACCTGTTCAAAAAAGAATGGGCCAATGATGGGCATAGCCGTGAAGTCACACCATCCGGTGACACGGTAATGTTTGGGTTGTGGGGCGCTCAACTGCGCGGTTATCAGCGCCCATACAAAGTCCCAATTTTAACACAGTCAATTTTTTATTCACAATCCAATCCACTCACTCTCACAAATGACGATGATGATGAAATGATGAGGACAACACAAACATCCAGTCCCCGGGCAGAGAAAATCGCCACCCGGCTGGGAATCGAACCCGGGTCCCCGTGCTCCAGAGGCAGCAACGCTACCCACTAGATCACCAGCTGCGGACACATACGGTGACACATTCACCGTACAGAGGAACTTTATGCACTGTGACTGAAGGTGGAGATCCCCAGACTCCGCAAATTCAGAGTGTTCACCTCACCTGTCAGAGAAAAATGAGCTTCGTCAGTCCATAGAATGGCCCAGGGCCAGCCTTCGTCAGCTTCAGTCCTTGCGAGAAAGTGGGGAGCGAAGTCATCTCGTCTATGTGCGTCCTATGGTGAAAGCTGCTGTATGGTATTGATCTTGTATGGATACCATTTGAGAATGGTTCGAAGCACCTTCCGTATAGTAGACCACGGGATGTTCAACTGTTGTGACAGTACGCGCGCTGTATGCGTGCAGCGTTGTCTCCCATAGCTACAGCGATTTCATCAACCACTTGTGGTGCAACCGGTCGTTGGCCTCTTCCCAGAGCGACGCCCAGTCGTCCAGTTGCTTCGAACTTCTTCATCACGCTATGCACAGCAGGTGGCGGAAGAGGACCCTACTGTAATCCTTTCATCTGGCGATATTCTCGAAATGCAGCTGCAGCGTTGCTGTTGTTTTGATAATAGAGCTTCACCAATAATGCGCTGCTCCTTTTGTCCAAGCTCATGTTGACATATCAACAAATGCACTACGACTGGTCAGCTGTGTGAGATTTTAAATCACAATGACTGATCACAGCAGCTGGTAGCAATAGTTGTAACTAGACGGTGGCGCTGTGATGCATGTAAATAGTATATCCCACACTCTGGACATTAATGCTACAAAGTTTGGTACTCGGACGGGGCACTTATGCAGTTTAGGGGTACATACGCTGATCACGAGAAAAGTAACTATGTTAGAAGGAAATGCGTATTACTGAAGATTTAAGCATATATATGCACGGAATAACAAAAAAATTTTGTATTTCAGAAATTGTGTGTTAGAGTCATATCTGATGCGCTCGTCACGAAAAAAGTACTTATTTTCAGATCGATGTAAAAAAAGATCAATTAACAGTCAAAATTTTTTTTTATCAAATATGATGTATTGCATATGTATGCAAGGAATTTCAAAAACGTTTTTTTTGCAAAAAAGATGGAATTAATAACAAAATTTTCTTAAAAAATCATATTTGTTTATTTTGCACAGATTTCCATTAAAGCTCGAATCACAGATTAGATAAAAACAGCTACCTCAAGTTAATTTACAGCATTAGGACAGATTTTTCGAACATGCTCAATGAAATTGTGGAATGGATTTTCCCCATAACGTTGACGCCAGAGAAATTCCGCCAGGTAGCTATTCAGGATAGCACGGTGAGTTCCGAAACACCTTTTATTTTTTTCTTTAGCTTCTTGCCAGACTGACTCCACGTGATTTGTGGTTGCGTTTGTAAAGGGATCGACGAAATACAGCGAATGATTAACAGTCAGATGATTGTAGCCCAAGTTACCTGTGGTGTTGTAAGCTTGCCACAAATGAGAAACTACTGTGGTTCCAGGCAAAACATACTGTAGCAAAATTGGCAGCAAGCGGGTAGCATCACGCCGTGGCACAGCAAACATTAAGCTTTGCTTTGTCGCCCGCATCTCGTGGTCGTGCGGTAGCGACTCGCTTCCCACGCCCGGGTTCCCGGGTTCGATTCCCTACGGGGTCAGGGATTTTCTCTGCCTCGTGATGGCTGGGTGTTGTGTGCTGTCCTTAGGTTAGTTAGGTTTAAGTAGTTCTAAGTTCTAGGGGATTGATGACCATAGATGTTAAGTCCCATAGTGCTCAGAGCCATTTGAACCTTTCCTTTGTCTGAACGTCATAACCACCAAAGACCCATTGCTGCCGCACCGTATGACCTCGATGGTACTTTTTCCTGACGAAGCAGCTCTCGTCTATTTCGGCAGTATGGCCAGGGCCGCCCAAAACTATTGGCTCAATTAAGAAATATTCATGACAGACATCCCAATAAAATTGGCACCAATCGACCACAATGTGCTCACTGCCAATTTTGAGCTCCCTCATTAAAAACTTTTGCTTATTGAGTTCGAAAGCCCACATGTAAGACAGTCACAAAATTTTAGAAGTGTCTAAATGACTGCCAGCAAAAAATGACATTTTCCTGATTGAACATTTCTTTCTACAGTCCCTGCCAACGGAGCATCTTTCCCTGTAGTTTTCACCAGCTTCATCTCGTTGTATCCAACACAATTCCCATTTTCACACACCATATCGTTCTTCAAAAGACCTTGTTGCCTAGCACATTATATAGAGCTTTGGGTGTTCTCCGAAACATGGTACAAATCTTTCATTAGAAAGTCACTCAAATCTGGAAAATTTCTCGCCATTTTGGCAGACACAGTAATATAGATACTTCAAAACAGACAGCCTCAATAGAAAAATATAGGTTGTTGGGCTCACTGATCAAGATACATAAGTGTGAGCAACAGGGACATATACCATATGCAACAATATGCAAAGCCAACAATAGCTATTATGGTTAGGATGTATGAAACTGTAAGCATTACCTATGGGTAAGTCGGCTGAGTGGCCGTGCGGTTCTAGGCGCTACAGTCTGGAACCGGGCGACCGCTACGGTCGCAGGTTCGAATCCTGCCTCGGCCATGGATGTGTGTGATATCCTTAGGTTAGTTAGGTTTAATTAGTTATAAGTTCTAGGCGACTGATGACCCCAGCAGTTAAGTCGCATAGTGCTCAGAGCCATTTTGAACCTATGGGTAAACAACTCTGTGAAGAGATATATTAAAATGACTGCAGCATGCTGGCATAGCAACATAAATAAGTTGGTGAAAGTAGACAGTTCATTGATCTTTTTTTTACATTCATATGGAAATAATTACTTTTTTGGTATTCCGTGCATATACAGGGTGGTCAGAAAATGTCTGAAACGCTTGTCGCGATGCTGTAGGGCAGATTATACTGAGGCATAAATGTTAAGAAAAAATGCGATACGTTGCGCCGTTTCCGAGTTATTTAACACTGAAGTTAGCCAATCGGGGCGTCGCGCGCTCACATTCAAGCGGCCTGCCAGGGGCGGTGTTGCCCAACGAGCGCATTGTTTGGTTAGCAGAAACTTGAATTCGCCCGCGCAACGACCTTATTGGCTAACTTCAATGCTAAATAACTCGGAAACGGCCCAACGTATCGCATTTTTTCTTAACATTTATGTCTTAGTACAATCTGCCCTACAACATCACGACAAGCGTTTCAAACATTTTCTGACCGTGATCAGCGCATGTACCCTCTAAGCTGCATAAGTGCCCTCGGACGGTGATTAGTATCCGTATTATGACGTGTTGAAAAGGGAAACTTGAATTTTAACCACCCGTTAGTGAAACAGGGAATTAACTGTGTGTCAAAAGCGTACTGCAGAGAACAGAGGAGTACTGAAATAAATGGCATGACCGTATTCAATGGATATCAGAAGAACGAATATCTAAATTGATATACAGTTGTACACTTCAAGGAAAAGGAATGCAGAGATGGAAAGATGTGGTGCATTCTACTTGGAACTGGAACATTCAAGGATGCCTGAATCAAAACTGGATGTGATGGCGACGATTCGTGTGGTCTATTTTTGCTGTTCCTGTACCTTGGAGGGCGCGTCGTTGGCGACGGAGGCGACGATGATGACGTGGCGGGGCCTGCAGAGCAGCGGCATGGGCAGCGGCACCTCCCCGCGGGCGGCGGCGGCCAGCAGCGAGGCGCGGCCCAGCGTGGCGCAGACGGCGGCGTGGCAGGCGGCGACGGCGGCGCAGGGCAGCGCGTGCACCGCCAGCAGGCGCGCCAGCGACAGCCACGCCGGCGCGGGGGCGGGCGGCGCGCCCACCGCCAGCAGCGGCGCCGCCGACAGCGCCGCCCCCAGCCAGGCGGCGGCCGCGACGCGCGCCCCCAGCCGCCGCCACGCCGCGTACAGCCGCGGCCGCCGCACCGCCGCCAGCCGATCCGCCGCCAGCAGCGCCAGCAGCAGCGTGCTCGCTGCCACCGGCACGCCCTGCGGGGACCCATCCGCAGCAGCTGACAAAAAATACTGGCCGGCTGCCATCCAGCCGCACATCTGTTGTAGGTATGTAAATGATTCAGGTCCCTTTCTATGTGACAGTAGTCACCAGACTGCTCTAGTGTCGTTCGTATGTAGTGTGGTAGCATGGTAAGACATGTAAGGGGCATGAACAGCGTCAGTGGTTGGCACTGAACATCTTCAGACAATCTACACCATCTGCAAACTCGATCCAATAACCCTGTAGTTTCACCTCTACTTTCAAACCCGCTTATGCTGCTGTGCCTTTATCAACATATCCTACCAAAGCTGCATGGTCACATCCTCCCCATACTCTTTCAAAGAAACTTCAACCATGTTACCTCCCAGATCATCAACTCCACCCTGACAGTTACCCGTCCTACCAGGTCCAAGTGGGCGCGAACCATTCCACTTCCCCACGACTCCCTTTCCCTCCCCTACGCATGCTTGTTTATTCCCCTTTTTCCCCATCTGTCTTGCTTTGCCTACATGCCCTGCCCCACGAACTTTTAGATTCACCAATACACCCCCAACCCCCCACCTCTACTGCCTGTTCTGTACCAACTACCACTTCTACCCCATCGATTGTATGCACATCCTTCATCCTTATACCACCACATTCGTATCCAGTTCCCTGACAACCTTTTCTCCTACAACAACAGACTCCCTATGTCTAGGCAGGTCCTTCCACTCTTCGTACAAGGAAACTAAATTGTGTTTTAAAGGTTTTCAGTTTTACTCTTGTTGCATTTCGTTTTACCTTTTATTATTACAGAACTACAAGTGTAAGAAGTCATAGGTATTGTACATATAAATAGTTCGATTTTATTTTCTCATTTGAAAAAGTTGAAGTTCATTGTAAATATTTCACGTTTCCATTTGTTGTTTTTCTCCTCATTTAGTTTTGGTTGTCCAGAGCCTGAAGAGCAGATTGACTGTACCGGCGACATTCTGTCTCCACCGCCCTTCTGGAGCGCGGGGATGAAACACAATAAAGGAAAAAGTGAAAGGCTGAGTGATTACTGTGAACGGGTTCCGCTGGATAAGTCAGGAGTCCACTACACGCAACAAGCGGCTACACGGGTAGCAGGGGTTGTGTGGCGTGGGCTGGGCGGTTTTTTAGGTTAGATGGCCTTGGGCAAGTACAGAAAGGGCAACAGCCTCAACGGGTGCGGGGCAAAGTCAGGACATGCGGGGACCAAGCAGCAATCGGTATTGTAATTGTAAACTGTCGAAGCTGCGTTGGTAAAGTACCGGAACTTCAAGCGCTGATAGAAAGCACCGAAGCTGAAATCGTTATAGGTACAGAAAGCTGGCTGAAGCCAGAGATAAATTCTGCCCAAATTTTTGCAAAGGTACAGACGGTGTTTAGAAAGGATAGATTGCATGCAACCGGTGGTGGAGTGTTCGTCGCTGTTAGTAGTAGTTTATCCTGTAGTGAAGTAGAAGTGGATAGTCCCTGTGAATTATTATGGGTGGAGGTTACACTCAACAACCGAGCTAGGTTAATAATTGGCTCCTTTTACCGACCTCCCGACTCAGCAGCATTAGTGGCAGAACAACTGAGAGAAAATTTTGAATACATTTCACATAAATTTTCTCAGCATGTTATAGTCTTAGGTGGAGATTTCAATTTACCAGATATAGACTGGGACACTCAGATGTTTAGGACGGGTGGTAGGGACAGAGCATCGAGTGACATTATACTGAGTGCACTATCCGAAAATTACCTCGAGCAATTAAACAGAGAACTGACTCATGGAGATAACATCTTGGACCTACTGATAACAAACAGACCTGAACTTTTCGACTCTGTAAGTGCAGAACAGGGAATCAGTGATCATAAGGCCGTTGCAGCATCCCTGAATATGGAAGTAAATAGGAATATAAAAAAAGGGAGGAAGGTTTATCTGTTTAGCAAGAGAAGGCAGATTTCAGACTACCTAACAGATCAAAACTAAAATTTCTGTTCCGACACTGACAATGTTGAGTGTTTATGGAAAAAGTTCAAGGCAATCGTAAAATGCGTTTTAGACAGGTACGTGCCGAGTAAAACTGTGAGGGACGGGAAAAACCCACCGTGGTACAACAACAAAGTTAGGAAACTACTGCGAAAGCAAAGAGAGCTTAACTGCAAGTTTAAACGCAGCCAAAACCTCTCAGACAAACAGAAGCTAAACGATGTCAAAGTTAGCGTAAGGAGGGCTATGCGTGAAGCGTTCAGTGAATTCGAAAGTAAAATTCTATGTACCGACTTGACAGAAAATCCTAGGAAGTTCTGGTCTTACGTTAAATCAGTAAGTGGATCGAAACAGCATATCCAGACACTCCGGGATGATGAAGGCATTGAAACAGAGGATGACACGCGTAAAGCTGAAATACTAAACACCTTTCTCCAAAGCTGTTTCACAGAGGAAGACCGCACTGCAGTTCCTTCTCTAAATCCTCGCACAAACGAAAAAAATGGCTGACATCGAAATAAGTGTCCAAAGAATAGAAAAGCAACTGGAATCACTCAACAGAGGAAAGTCCACTGGACCTGACGGGATACCAATTCGATTCTACACAGAGTACTCGAAAGAACTTGCCCCCCTTCTAACAGCCGTGTACCGCAAGTCTCTAGAGGAACGGAAGGTTCCTAATGATTGGAAAAGAGCACAGGTAGTCCCAGTCTTCAAGAAGGGTCGTCGAGCAGATGCGCAAAACTATAGACCTATATCTCTGACGTCAATCTGTTGTAGAATTTTAGAACATGTTTTTTGCTCGAGTATCATGTCGTTTTTGGAAACCCAGAATCTACTATGTAGGAATCAACATGGATTCCGGAAACAGCGATCCTGTGAGACCCAACTCGCTTTATTTGTTCATGAGACCCAGAAAATATTAGATACGGGCTCCCAGGTAGATGCTATTTTCCTTGACTTCCGGAAGGCGTTCGATACAGTTCCGCACTGTCGCCTGATAAACAAAGTAAGAGCCTACGGAATATTAGACCAGCTGTATGGCTGGATTGAAGAGTTTTTAGCAAACAGAACACAGCATGTTGTTATCAATGGAGAGACGTCTACAAACGTTAAAGACACCTCTGGCGTGCCAAAGGGGAGTGTTATGGGACCATTGCTTTTCACAATATATATAAATGACCTAGTAGATAGTGTCGGAAGTTCCATGCGGCTTTTCGCGGATGATGCTGTAATATACAGAGAAGTTGCAGCATTAGAAAATTGTAGCGAAATGCAGGAAGATCTGCAGCGGATAGGCACTTGGTGCAGGGAGTGGCAACTGACCCTTAACATAGACAAATGTAATGTATTGCGAATACATAGAAAGGAGGATCCTTTATTGTATGATTATATGATAGCAGAACAAACACTGGTAGCAGTTACTTCTGTAAAATATCTGGGAGTAAGCGTGCGGAACGATTTGAAGTGGAATGATCATATAAAATTAATTGTTGGTAAGGCGGGTACCAGGTTGAGTTTCATTGGGAGAGTCCTTAGAAAATGTAGTCCATCAACAAAGTAGGTGGCTTACAAAACACTCGTTCGACCTATACTTGAGTATTGCGCATCAGTGTGGGATCCGTACCAGATCGGGTTGACGGAGGAGATAAAGAAGATCCAAAGAAGAGCGGCGCGTTTCGTCACAGGGTTATTTGGTAACCGTGATAGCGTTACGGAGATGTTTAACAAACTCAAGTGGCAGACTCTGCAAGAGAGGCGCTCTGCATCGCGGTGTAGCTTGGTCGCCAGGTTTCGAGAGGGTGCGTTTCTGGATGAGGTATTGAATATATTGCTTCCCCCTACTTATACCTCCCGAGGAGATCATAAATGTAAAATTAGAGAGATTAGAGCGCGCACGGAGGCTTTCAGACAGTCGTTCTTCCCGCGAACCATACTCGACTGGAACAGGAAAGGGAGGTAATGACAATGGCACGTAAAGTGCCCTCCGCCACACACCGTTGGGTGGCTTGCGGAGTATAAATGTAGATGTAGATGAAACGACATAGAGTTGCCTCGTAATCATATGAGACAGCGTTGTCAGGACCTGACAATGTTTGAAAGCGTTCTCATTGTGGGTCTCCATTCCAACTGCTGGCGCAACGTGCAATGTAGAGATATGTGGGGTGTTTCGATGTGACAATGGCCTGATGTTCAACTGAATGCGGACGTGACAGCTGGCATACTCTGTGTCAAGGTTCCCGTCGACGACGTCTGACCGCCACAAGGATGGATCACTATATTCTGCACCAGCCACACCGTGGGCATTCACAGGAGCAATTAATAGTGTGCCTGCAACAACCTGTGTCATCGGTTGGAGATTAGCAACACCTGAACTGGAGAATTAGCGTCCATATGTACTGTTTTCAGCGATGATTTGCGGTTACGAACTACCGCAGATGAACATCATTGGCGAGTACGGTGTCGTTCGAGGGAGAGGCACGTCTCTTCGAATGTTTTGGAGTGACACAGTTATGTTACTCCTTAATTTACTTCACGGTTGGTAGTGGTTGAGGGAATTCTGAAAACACCAACGACACATGTTACCCCACATGTGACAGTACTCCTGTGGTAGTTTTCAGCGAGATAATGCGTGATGTTGAGGTACACCCATGGACAGAAAGAGACCTAAGTCTGTCGCTGATAGAACTTGCTGGGACCAGTTAGAACGTCAACCCGTCCCAGAATTAACATCCGGATAACAAGGAAGAGTTACAACAATTGCCGACTAATTTGCCTGAGAAGAGGGTACAACAGCTCCTTCTCAGCGTCCATCCAGGGCAACGTCATATGCTCGATACACACGAGCGAGTAATAGCCGCCAGTGCTCACAGTGAGATCGTAGCATCAGAAATCGTTTCAGTGCACGCACGATGGGATCGCAGCGATAAGAACGCAGCAGTACTGGAGTGGAAGTCAACGATTATGCACGTATTGACAAGAATGCAGCCAGCGTTTGATTGTTTTATTTATGATGAAACGGAACTAGTTGTACCGTTCCACATTTTCTCAATACATTTCCGGTATAAGAGAATTAATAGCGAGAGTGTTTTTACTCGGCGGAAATAAATCAGTGGGTAACAAGCAGGAGAGAATTTACCAAACGGTGTTTATTTATTTATTTCGTTCCGTGTGTGCCACGTTTCCGTTCATCCTTTTCCTTGTGGACCTGGGCTGCATGAATGAGGAAGTATGTGAAGTAGCAGAAAGCTTTAGTCAGAGGTTGTAGCAGTGCATGAGTAGAGTGGTTCCGAGGAAGTAGAGTACCAGCCCCCAAGCGCGAACAAGTTTGGCAAGGACAAAGTGCGCAAGTCAGGTCACAGAGGTTGCGAACGTACGAGTATGGGCTCTGTCAGGTTGGCTAACCACCCCCTCTACGCCTGCTTTTGAACCTGCAACGGTTGGGTGATGTGGCTCGCAGGTCACTGGTTCCTGGATAGCGCCGTGGTGCAGACCTTGAAGACGTTGCTCTTGATTTATGGGAATATTATCAAAGGTATTAGAATGTTTCAAGTCTGTTCGTTACTAAGGTCCAGATTTTGAAATAAAGTGTGACATTACCACGAAAACCGCATAAGGGAGTTTATTTTCGTAATTTCATTAAATTTGGTCAGGCACGTGCCATGGACTTTAAGGTCATGGTACGTATTATTGCTCAGAGCATAACAGAAGTTAACTCATTTAATATATTTTAATGTGGTGTTTCTTTCACAGTGATATTTTGGGGGATTTTTTTTTATTTCTGATATGTTTTCTTTGTGTTCTAGGTTTCCCGCCACATGGTCTGTTGGAGCAACCACCACGTTAGTAAAGTGCAGTTTCGTTCCAAAAATGTACAGTAGCCTCACTACAGTTTCGTATAGCTCAGTTCGGAAGCAGTAAATTTGTGCGGAGAATAAGAACTCTCAATTATGAAATGTGCACATATTCACTTTGGCGCGAAACTGGGTCAACGGTCTTCCGCCCCGACCGTGTTCACTTGTAGTGTCTTTTGCTGAACTTGATCGGCGTGACCAATAGTAATCAAAGGTAATATCAAAAGAAGGCATGGGTTTAGGTCAGATTGTGTGCCTGCATAAAATTTCATTGACGCCAGGTCTGCGCTACCCTCTCCCTTTCCATAATTACGTGGCAAAAGTAAGTCATGTTGACTAGAGAGACCACTTGTCATGATGTATAAAATGAGAGCCCCTGCTGTTGCGTAAAAATGGGAAGTAACAATTTCAGTAGATTCACGGTAATTTTTCAGATGACGTAGGTAGTCAACAGATATCAATTAATCTAGATCCACGACTGATTACTTCCTCCCTTTATCATAAACAACATAAAAAATAGGTGAAACCTAAAGTTAGTCTCTACCTCAGTCGCGTACTGGATCGACAAATGAAAGTAAAATAAAGGCTATATGCTCCCTATTAAGCCTGCAAAGGTGCCTTCTGTAGTGTTAAAAAAGAAAAAATGATTGCGTTATCCGTTGCCTTCAAATTTTTTACCGGTAGGTTAAATCCACCCGCTAGAAATTATTAATACGCCAGCAGTAACTCGCAGGGGCCTGTAATTTCGTGGAGCACACGAATTTGTTAAATCAGTACTAAATGGGTTACTTGCAGAAGCAATATTTTTTTTTTTTCAAATGGCTCTGAGCACTATGGGACTTAACTGCTGAGGTCATCAGTCCCCTAGAACTTAGAACTACTTAAACCGAACTAACCTAAGGACACGACACACATCCATGCCCGAGGCCACCCCGGCCGGCCAGAAGCAGTAGGAAAAGATAAGCGACTGCAAACATCCTACCCGGTCGAAGTTTACCCGTTCCACCGAGAGGATGGTTGCATTGCAATGAATATTTCAGGAAGCAAAACAGGACATACTTGTCTTACCCAGTGATTAGTTCACAGTAAAAGTAGTTGTTTTCCTTTTTTTTTTATTTAAGAGAAGATGAAACTAAATTCATTATTTTCGGATGAATGTACAGTCATTTGATGAATTATCAGTAATAGATCAGCGGTAGCATCAACTATTCATCTTCACCACGTGTCTGAGTAGTGGATGCACTGTAATTGATCTGCATTATCAGTACAGAATCGGCCACAGAATACTGTGTAAAATAGCAAGGAAAGTTTATAAATCTCTGTGGAAACCCTTGCACAAAGAGTGCATATCGAAATATCCAGAGAAGAAAGATGGCTGAAAAACACCAGGGAATCTGAAAACCAAGCTACGTGACCAATACAATGAAATCCTACTAACCCAAGGAGGAATTTCACTCAACAGTAGAAGAATGTTTTCTGTGACTACATTACAGACAGTGCTGACAAGGTACCATGTAAGACAAATGTGTCTAAATCGGGTCCACAACAATCTTACTGAATAGTAAATAAATTTATTTGCAAACGTGATAGATTACTAAATTTGTGCTGAAACCAAACAAACCATCAGATAAAGATGAAAGTTACCGCCCTATCGCTTTTATCAGCTGCTGCTACAAACTTCTGGAACGGCTACTCCTCAACAGGCTGGGCCCACGAATCCCAGAAGTCATCCCACCAGAGCAGGCAGGTTTCAGACCCAATAGGAGCTGCACAGACCAGGTTCTAAGTCTAACGACATATATTGAAGCAGGTTTTCAAAAACAAAAAAAAAGACAGCGGTAGCTTTCATAGACCTAACAGCTGCCTATGACACTGTATGGAAGGAAGGACTTCTACACAAACTGATAAATGTAATCCCCTGCCGTATGACACTGAGACTTATTAACAACATGCTTTCGGATAGATACTTCCAGGTGATACAGGGTAATGACATAAGCAAACAGAGGAAACTGAACAATGGACTGCCTCAAGGATCAGTTTTAACACCAATGGTCTTTAATCTTTACATCTCTGACCTGCCTAAAACCATCTCAAGGAAGTTCAGCTATGCTGATGATATGGCCCTAGCTATCCAAAGCAAGCAGTTTGAAGACACTGAAAACATCCTCACAAGTGACCTAAACAAAATGCATGAGTATTTCACCAGATGGAGGCTAATACCAAATCCCACCAAGACTGAAGTCAGCTTCTTTCATTTGAACAACAGAATGGCGGGATATGAGCTGAAGGTTCATATGAATAAGAGTCAACTGCGATATCAGCCATATCCAAAGTACCTGGGGGTCACTTTAGATAGGACATTATCCTTCAAAAGACACCTGGAAAATGTATCCAATAAAATAAGCTCACGGAACAACCTCATTCAGAGGCTCTGCAGCACTAACTGGAGAGCAGCAGCAGACACACTGCGAACCTCCGCACTCGACTTAGTGTACTCTGCAAGCGAGTACTGTGCACCAGCGTGGTTAACCAGTAAGCATATAAACAAGGTTGACACCCAGCTCAACGCTGCTATGAGAACCATAACTGGATGGATAAAGGCTACCCCACTATTTTGGTTTCCAACACTTAGTCATGTAGCACCACCCAACCTACGAAGACAGGAAGGTCTGATGAAGGAATACACAAAAATAATAAATAACCCCCTACTTCCTATCCATGAAGATGTCCCAACATTGGAAAGAACACGACTCCGCTCCAGAAATCCCCCTTTAAGACTGGCCCAACAACTGTCCGCTGCCAACTTCAGCATGGATACTATATGGCACGAGAGCAGGAGTGATAGTGCCTCCCCTGACAACCGTGAACTTACCTGTCCATCAGAGAAACCTAAGGGCTTTGAACTTCCACGACAGCTACGGAAAAGCCTAAACAGAATCCGAACAGGACATGGACTATGTGCACACAATCTACACAAGTGGGGAAAGCTTCCCAGCCCTAGCTGTGACTGTGGGCCACCTAATCAAACAATACAGCACATCGCTCAGAACTGTGAATTAAGAGCCTACCATGGTAGTCCGGCTGACTTCTTCAACGGAACACCGACCTACCTCGAATGGATCGCCAAATCCGACGTCATAATTTGAAGACTTGTGTAGTGCAAAATAGACTCCTGGAAATGGAAAAAAGAACACATTGACACCGGTGTGTCAGACCCACCATACTTGCTCCGGGCACTGCGAGAGGGCTGTACAAGCAATGATCACACGCACGGCACAACGGACACACCAGGAACCGCGCTGTTGGCCGTCGAATGGCGCTAGCTGCGCAGCATTTGTGCACCGCCGCCGTCAGTGTCAGCCAGTTTGCCGTGGCATACGGAGCTCCATCGCAGTCTTTAACACTGGTAGCATGCCGCGACAGCGTGGACGTGAACCGTATGTGCAGTTGACGGACTTGGAGCGAGGGCGTATAGTGGGCATGCGGGAGGCCGGGTGGACGTACCGCCGAATTGCTCAACACGTGGGGCGTGAGGTCTCCACAGTACATCGATGTTGTCGCCAGTGGTCGGCGGAAGGTGCACGTGTCCGTCGACCTGGGACCGGACCGCAGCGACGCGCGGATGCACGCCAAGACCGTAGGATCCTACGCAGTTCCGTAGGGGACCGCACCGCCACTTCCCAGCAAATTAGGGACACTGTTGCTCCTGGGGTATCGGCGAGGACCATTCGCAACCGTCTCCATGAAGCTGGGCTACGGTCCCGCACACCGTTAGGCCGTCTTCCGCTCACGCCCCAACATCGTGCAGCCCGCCTCCAGTGGTGTCGCGACAGGCGTGAATGGAGGGACGAATGGAGACGTGTAGTCTTCAGCGATGAGAGTCGCTTCTGCTTTGGTGCCAATGATGGTCGTATGCGTGTTTGGCGCCGTGCAGGTGAACGCCACAATCAGGACTGCATACGACCGAGGCACACAGGGCCAACACCCGGCTTCATGGTGTGGGGAGCGATCTCCTACACTGGCCGTACACCACTGGTGATCGTCGAGGGGACACTGAATAGTGCACGGTACATCCAAACCGTCATCGAACCCATCGTTCTACCATTCCTAGACCGGCAAGGGAACTTGCTGTTCCAACAGGACAATGCACGTCCGCATGTATCCCGTGCCACCCAACGTGCTCTAGAAAGTGTAAGTCAACTACCCTGGCCAGCAAGATCTCCGGATCTGTCCCCCATTGAGCATGTTTGGGACTGGATGAAGCGTCGTCTCACGCGGTCTGCACGTCCAGCACGAATGCTGGTCCAACTGAGGCGCCAGGTGGAAATGGCATGGCAAGCCGTTCCACAGGACTACATCCAGCATCTCTACGATCGTCTCCATGGGAGAATAGCAGCCTGCATTGCTGCGAAAGGTGAATATACACTGTACTAGTGCCGACATTGTGCATGCTCTGTTGCCTGTGTCTATGTGCCTGTGGTTCTGTCAGTGTGATCTTGTGATGTATCTGACCCCAGGAATGTGTCAATAAAGTTTCCCCTTCTTGGGACAATGAATTCACGGTGTTCTTATTTCAATTTCCAGGAGTGTATCTGCTGCCATGTTACTTTTTATTGTGTTTATGCATTATATTTTATCTGAATATGTATGCTTCACTTATGTATTCTATAGTGTATTTTATCATATAATTTCATAATGTAATAAGTCTATACCATGTGTGTAGCGCCATACGCTAAATAAAATAAATAATTTATATCATTATTGAAATGTGTGCAGTTATGTATTTTGTCGCAGCAATACAATAGAGCATTGATTACAATGAACTTAATGTATTCTAAACTGTTATTCATTAACGGAAGATGTGTTCATTGAGATGAATGAGCTCTCGACAGGGAGGAAAGCATTTGGTCCTTACCTCTTTTTGAATTTATAAAAACCCATATTCGAGCAAAACCACCAACTCTCGTACACAAAGACAAAGCAATTTAAACTGGTATTTACGTGTTATATCATTTCTCTCCTGATTAGATTTCCCAGCAAAATCATCACAAAACTTAACACATACTTGAAACTATGTGCCTCTCTTCTTAAGCCTACCATGATACCCCTTGCAAGACGTGTATTCTTTTTCACCATTTCAAAGAAAAATTTCATATCGAGTCCGGCTTCATACATGCTAGGCTGATGGCAGCTGTTGCTACCCGATTCACTTACGACTGCTGCTTGGCTGCGATCGGTGAGATTGCTGCGATGCAGCAGCGGCTGGCGAGCATTATTCTCGTGGCGAGTTGTTTCACATGCGCTGCTGAAACTCGTGAGAAAATGGCGCTGCGAGCTCGCGATGATAAATTGCTCGTGTGCGTCGAGCCATGCTGATAAGCGAACTCAAATGGCCAGAACTTTGCAAATGTCACTCGATTTTGTAATCACTGAAATAACATCACGCGGCATATCACACCTCTGTTCCCGCTTGCTTCCCTTTTCTAATCAGTAATTTTTACGGTATTTAACAGACCTGAAGATAGAAACAGTCTGAGACAGCAAAACACAGCGATCTGCAGAAGGAAACTGCGCGTGTTATTAAAGCTGCGTGCTGGGCCGAAACTCGAACCTGGGAAGTGGCCTCTCACGAGAAATGCTGTTACCGACTTAGCTATAAAGGCACGCTATAAAGGCATGTTTCACGACGTGCCTTTAAAGCTTCACAGCCTCAGTCCTATTTTCCACTGAATTTCTGTGTACCGTGCGGGAGTACCTTGGAGTGGAGGAGAAGATACTGCAGAGAAATAGCTTAGCCAGAGGCTAAGAGAATATTTCCAGGATGAATCTCTCACTCTACAGATAAGGGTGCAATCTGAGTCTATGAGGGCGAGTTGCGAATAGTTCAGGGCAAGGTTCCAAATTTGAGTACCGTCGTGGCACATGTTACTAATGTGCTATAAAGTTTCGAAACAGCGAACGCTCCATTGCAGAGTGATATACTCATTCTGAAAGCATAACTGGTTCTCTATATTTGAATTCCATTCACGACAGTGACAAGGAAACTATTACATATTTCTGTTGCGTTGTCCACCTATCCAGAGGTACGTCTCAGGAGATGATTATGCTACAATCCAGCCATCTAGTGGATGGCACGAATTCTCGCGTAATACCTGTCTGTTTTGAGCAGTAGTGCTGCTGACAACATGATTCTTGTATATACCATTTAGATTGTCGCACAGATTACAAAATGGTAGATATCGAAATAGACGACAGAGGGATAAAGAAACAATTAAAATCGCTCAAAAGAGGAAAAGCCGCTGGACCTGATGGGATACCAGTTCGATTTTACACAGAGAACACGAAGGAACTTGCCTCTCTTCTTGCAGCGGTGTACCGTAGGTCTCTAGAAGAGCGAAGCGTTCCAAAGGATTGGAAAAGGGCACAGGACATCCCCGTTTTCAAGAAGGGACGTCGAACAGATGTGCAGAACTATAGACCTATATCTCTAACGTCTATCAGTTGTAGAATTTTGGAACACGTATTATGTTCGAGTATAATGACTTTTCTGGAGACTAGAAATCTACTCTATAGGAATCAGCATGGGTTTCAAAAAAGACGATCGTGTGAAACCCAGCTCGCGCTATTCGTCCACGAGACTCCGAGGGCCATAGACACGGGTTCACAGGTAGATGCCGTGTTTCTTGACTTCCGCAATGCATTTGATACAGTTCCCCACAGTCGTTTAATGAACAAAGTAAGAGCATATGGACTATCAGACCAATTGTATGATTGGGTTGAAGAGTTCCTTGACAACAGAACCCGTCATGTCATTCTCAATGGAGAGAAGTCTTCCGAAATAAGAGTGATTTCAGGTGTGCCGCAGGGAAGTGTCATAGGACCGTTGCTATTCACAATATACATAAATGACCTTGTGGATGACATCGGAAGTTCACTGAGGCTTTTTGCAGATGATGCTGTGGTGTATCGAGAGGTTGTAACAATGGAAAATTGTACTGAAATGCAGGAGGATCTGCAGCGAATAGACGCATGCTGCAGGGAATGGCAATTGAATCTCAATGTAGACAAGTGTAATGTGCTCCGAATACATAGAAAGAAAGATCCCTTAACATTTAGCTACAATATAACAGGTCAGCAACTGGTAGCAGTTAATTCCATAAATTATCTGGGAGTAGGCATTAGGAGTGATTTAAAACTGAATGACCACATCAAATTAATCGTCGGTAAAGCAGATGCCAGACTGAGATTCATTGGGAGAATCCTAAGGAAATGCAATCCTAAAACAAAGGAAGTAGGTTACAGTACTCTTGTTCGCCCACTGCTTGAATACTACTCACCGGCGTGAGATCCGTACCAGATAGGGTTGATAGAAGAGATAGAGAAGATCCAACGGAGAGCAGCGCGCTTCGTTACAGGATCATTTAATAATCGCGAAAGCGTTACGGAGATGATAGATAAACTCCAGTGGAAGACTCTGCAGGAGAGACGCTCAGTAGCTCGGTACGGGCTTTTGTTAAAGTTTCGAGAACATAACTTCACCGAAGAGTCAAGCAGTATATTGCTCCCTCCTACGTATATCTCGCGAAGAGACCGTGAGGATAAAATCAGAGAGATTAGAGCCCACACAGAAGCATATCGACAATCCTTCTTTCCACGAACAATACGAGACTGGAATAGAAGGGATAACCGATAGAGGTACTGAGGGTACCCTCCGCCACATACCGTCAGGTGGCTTGCGGAGTATGGATGTAGATGTAGATGTAGATGTATATATAGTTAGCGATGCTGACGCTGATTTTGTGTTTAGATTTTGACGATGCAATGTGGCTCCAGTATTGAAGCTCATGTTATATAACAGATCTGAAGATAGGCATTATAGACTGAATCCGGGAGACTGGTCATGAAGACTTTGTGACCATAGACATGAAGTAATGGAAGTTTAACCTGTACCCCACACACTCTTCGGCTATCATAAACTGCCTATAATATAACACAGGTGGAACAGTCACCGACAGGTACAGCTGCCAAATTACGTAAGCGAATTATTAAAGTAATAGTTTATTTTGCCTTTCAAATTAGTTCTAAACTGCTGCCGGTTGAAAGGTCAGCCATGCTCGAAACTGCAGCACATTTTGCGTGCATGTACTGGGCAACTCCTTCTTGTCTCCCGAACCGTAGTAACCCTTCTGACCGCCAATTGGATTCCAACAATTCATGTTAGACAATCCTTCTTTTGTAACAATTATCACTTCGAAAAAAATATACGTAATTATTTTTTTTCCTTTGCAGGTATATGCCTGAAGTTGTAGAACACATCCAAATCACTTACACAAAAAAATTTGGCACGCTTGTAAGAAGCCAAAACAAGCTAGCCGTGCCCATTGATAAAGTAATGAAGTACTTGTACTACTCTGAAGAGCCATTGTGCTGTTGAAACTGCCCAAGACCGTCAGAATGCACAATGGACATGAATGGGTGCTGGTGATCAGACCGGATGTTGTACGTGTCACCTGTTAAGAGTCGTATCTAAGCGTATCAGGGGTCCCATGTCACTCCAACTGCACATGCCCCACACCATTACAGAGTCTGCACCAGCTTGAACAGTTTCCTGCTGACATGCAAGGTCCATGGATTCATGAGGTTGTCTCCATCCTCGTACAGGTCCATCCGCTCGATACAATTTGAAACGAGACTCGTCCGACAAGTCATCACGTTTTACAGTCGTCAGCAGTCAAATGTCGGTGTTGACGAGCGCAGGCGAGGCGTAAAGCTTTGTGTCGTGCAGGCATCAAGGGTAGACGAGTGGTCCTTGGGTTCCGAAAGTCCACATCGATGATGTTTCGTTGAATGGTTTGCATGCTGATGTTGCTGGCCCAGCATTGAAATCTGTAGCAATTTGCGGATTGGTTGCACTTCTGTCACGTTGAACGATCAGCATCCTTCTGGAAAATCCACATTTCATCTCTACCTCGGAGATGCTGTGCCCATCGCTCGTGCGCCTACTATAACACCGCATTCAATCCCACTCAAATCTTGATGACCTGTCACTGTTTCAGCAGCATGCGATCTAACACTGCGCCAGACACTTGTTGTTCATATAGGCGTTGCCAACCGCAGTGCCGTATCTGCCTGTTTACGTATCTCTGTATTTGAATGAGCATGCTTATACCAGTTTCCTCGGTGTTTCAGAGTGTAATTTGTTCTCTACACAACGCTGCCAGAATCCACGCTCATCTGATGGAAGTGTTCGCCAACAGCGCATTATCATACAATGTGGGCAAAGAGATACTGAACGTGTAGTGGAACTACTAAGGTACACTCCTGGAAATGGAAAAAAGAACACATTGACACCGGTGTGTCAGACCCACCATACTTGCTCCGGACACTGCGAGAGGGCTGTACAAGCAATGATCACACGCACGGCACAGCGGACACACCAGGAACCGCGGTGTTGGCCGTCGAATGGCGCTAGCTGCGCAGCTCCATCGCAGTCTTTGACACTGGTAGCATGACGCGACAGCGTGGACGTGAACCGTATGTGTAGTTGACGGACTTTGAGCGAGGGCGTATAGTGGGCATGCGGGAGGCCGGGTGGACGTACCGCCCAATTGCTCAACACGTGGGGCGTGAGGTCTCCACAGTACATCGATGTTGTCGCCAGTGGTCGGCGGAAGGTGCACGTGCCCGTCGACCTGGGACCGGACCGCAGCGACGCACGGATGCACGCCAAGACCGTAGGATCCTACGCAGTGCCGGAGGGGACCGCACCGCCACTTCCCAGCAAATTAGGGACACTGTTGCTCCTGGGGTATCGGCGAGGACCATTCGCAACCGTCTCCATGAAGCTGGGCTACGGTCCCGCACACCGTTAGGCCGTCTTCCGCTCACGCCCCAACATCGTGCAGCCCGCCCCCAGTGGTGTCGCGACAGGCGTGAATGGAGGGACGAATGGAGACGTGTCGTCTTCAGTGATGAGAGTCGCTTCTGCCTTGGTGCCAATGATGGTCGTATGCGTGTTTGGCGCCGTGCAGGTGAGCGCCACAATCAGGACTGCATACGACCGAGGCACACAGGGCCAATACCCGGCATCATGGTGTGGGGAGCGATCTCCTACACTGGCCGTACACCACTGGTGATCGTCGAGGGGACACTGAATAGTGCACGGCACATCCAAACCGTCATCGAACCCATCGTTCTAGACCTAAAGTTAGTCTCTACCTCAGTCGCGTACTGGATCGACAAATGAAAATAAAACAAAGGCTGTATGCTCCCTATTAAGCCTGCAAAGGTCGTATGCAAGGGAACTTGCTGTTCCAACAGGACAATGCACGTCCGCATGTATCCCGTGCCACCCAACGTGCTCTAGAAGGTGTAAGTCAACTACCCTGGCCAGCAAGATCTCCGGATCTGTCCCCCATTGAGCATGTTTGGGACTGGATGAAGCGTCGTCTCACGCGGTCTGCACGTCCAGTACGAAGGCTGGTCCAACTGAGGCGCCAGGTGGAAATGGCATGGCAAGCCGTTCCACAGGACTACATCCAGCATCTCTACGATCGTCTCCATGGGAGAATAGCAGCCTGCATTGCTGCGAAAGGTGGATATACACTGTACTAGTGCCGACATTGTGCATGCTCTGTTGCCTGTGTCTATGTGCCTGTGGTTCTGTCAGTGTGATCATGTGATGTATCTGACCCCAGGAATGTGTCAATAAAGTTTCTCCTTCCTGGGACAATGAATTCACGGCGTTCTTATTTCAATTTCCAGGAGTGTATTACACTGCCCACTTACGTTGATGTGAGCATCTTTCAAAAGACCGAATAACCACATCTGCACCGCGATACACCGCGAAAAGTGCAGAAGGGATGCCAATAAGGTTCTGGAAGTTACTAACAGTGATTTGGGGCCCTGCCGACTCCATTATCGTGAACAGCTGTGCAATATTTCTCGGATGAGGATCCACAGAGTGAACAGCCGGTTGGAGGTGGTCCCTTCAGATTCTCGATTGGGATCAAATAAAAGAATTTTGGTGGTACACTGATCTCATTCGAGTGCCCTTATAAGTATGTATGTACGCTGCGAACTATGTGACACGTCACGTAGGTCTCCTGGTAGATGCCATCGTATTGAGGAAAAATGTACTGCATATAGGGGTGGATTCGGTCCAATGATAGGCACGTGCTTGTGTTGATCTATTGCGCCTTACATAATGACGAGATCACCCAGGGAATGCCACGAAAACATTCCCCAGACCATAACGCTGCCTCCTCCAGCCTGGAAACTTCTGACGATTGTTGCAAGGTGTTTGCTTTCAAACGTTTCATGTCAGTGGAGCATAAAACATGATTAATGTGGAAAGACCAGCTGTCAGCTGCGGTAGTGACGTCCAAATTCCAGCTTTCGTCGCCGATGGACAGCAGCCAGTATCCTGCATGGGGTAATGAACCAAGCGCCTGCTGCAGAGGCCTGTACTCAGCAACGTTCGCTATACGGTCGTTGAGGGGAGACTGTTTGCAGTCTCTTGGTTCATCTGGGTCGTCCGTTGCTCAACAGTTGTGAGACTAGTCGCCCGAAGACATCTCCACAGCACCTCCGTCATGTATGGCGCATGGTGCACCACAGTTGCTTCGGTGACGGTTTTGGATAGTCCCATATAGCCATGCACGGTATACATTAACCACAGCTTCACGAAAACATTTGACAACTCTAGCTGTAAAAAAATGCTTCCAGCCTTGGCCCGAAAGTCAGTTATCAAGGATCACGATCATCGCTCCGTTTCGACATCACAACAACTACGCTCTCTTCCGTGTCCCATTGGATTTGCTTTATATACCCTCCACTGTTTGTGCTGTCACCTGGTATCTATGAGTAGTAATTGGGTGTTGACGTCGAACATAGTTGGAGACCAATTAATGTGAGTGGACCGTGTAAGAGACCACACTCGTAAGCGTCGCAAGAGTAGACTTTCCGAAATCTCCTGACGAATTTATAAGAGATTGTCAAGACGATGGTCGTGCGGTACCGTTCTCGCTTCCCACGCCCGGGTTCCCGGGTTCGATTCCCGGCGGGGTCAGGGATTTTCTCTGCCTCGTGATGACTGGGTGTTGTGTGCTGTCCTTAGGTTAGCTGGGTTTAAGTAGTTCTAAGTTCTAGGGGGCTGATGACCATAGATGTTAAGTGCCATAGTCCTCAGAGCCATTTCGTCAAGACGAAGCGTCGCGGTAAGCTGTTTAAGGGAGTAGCTTTGCTCCACGGGGCAGCTCCTCTTACTACTTCTTTGAGCTATCAAACCTCATCCCCCGCATTCTCTACCAACACAACTTCGAGATGATTTTGGATGTGGAACGCTTATCACCAAAGTCGAGACTTCAACAGCCGATGTTTCCCCCATGTCGTCGTAGCTGAGAAAAATGTGTCGCAGTGAAGGGTGCATAGGTGCATCTACAAGCGACGGTATGGTGTATGGCGGAGGTTATCTTGTACGTCAACTAGTCATTTCCTTTTCAAAATAATGGATATAAAACCATAATAATAGAAAAACTCCAAAACAAAATGCAAACAAAAACCACAGATCCACTTCATAGCAATCCACATAACATGCACACCAAGCCAAATCAGTGTGCCACAGAAGCCAAACCTAAATATGCTGCTCTCCCGTACATAGGTCCACTATCATACCAAATAGGTTGGTTGGTTGGTTTGGGGAAGGAGACCAGACAGCGTGGTCATAGGTCTCATCAGATTAGGGAAGGACGGGGAAGAAAGTCGGCCGTGCCCTTTGAGAGGAACCATCCCGGCATTTGCCTGGAGTGATTTAGGGAAATCACGGAAAACCTAAATCAGGATGGCCGGACGCGGGATTGAACCGTCGTCCTCCCGAATGCGAGTCCAGTGTCTAACCACTGCGCCACCCCGCTCGGTATACCAAATAGCAAACTTATTTAAAAAGAAAAATATCACGATCAGCTTTTCCACAAATAATAAATTACAACAAAAAGTAATCCACGATGTAAATACCTCCAAGAGTCCCTACGGTAAATCAGGAATAAACAAACTCAAATGCGATACATGCCCAAAATTCTACATTGGACAGACAGGCAGAAAGTTTTGAAGTGCGATAAAAAGAACACATTGATACTTTGGCAACTTGAACAAATCTGCATTTGCAGCCCATATTGCTGAGGAAAACCATTCAGTGAGAAACATTGAGAACAACTTAAAAAATTTTACATCTAGCAGAAAAAGGAGCCGCTATGAACATATTAGAAGAAACAGAAATACATACACACGCAAAAACAGCACCTCAGACTATATCCTTAATGAACAAACCGAGTTAGCTAACACCCCTTTCCTGAAAAACTTCCAAAAATTATTTTCCACCCTCTAAAGCAAATAATATTCCTACGTCTATGAAGATCAAGTAGCAATTTTATATGTTACTACAATTCTCATGATGCTAAATATAAATAAATAATTTACTGCCTTACCTATACAGTACTAAAAAAAATGGAACAACTTTATAATTAATGTAACAGTATTCGCTCTAAAACTCACAAAATCGATGCCTCCCAGTGCTAGTTAAAAGGCGTTTCAGTTACATAAGTGAATATATGATCTTCTTCCAAACATGGGACATCTTTATAATGTGACGATATATCATAGCATCTTTGACACTCATATGTTTGTAAGCACTTTGCACGTCTTCGGGGTCCTCACGCGAAATGTACGTCGACGATAGCAAAATCGTGCTGCAGTTAGCTGCAGATACCTGTTGTCTAAACTTTCACGTCACTGTTCGGAACGTCGTCTCTTGTCCTTGGATTCCCATTTGAGTTCATGAACCATCAACGTACTACTCGTGTGTTGTTCATAACAAACATAGCAGGCCCCTTCTGAATTCCTTTGAAGTATTCTTTTAATTCGATCTGGCGGGGTCACCAGTCACTGCACCAGTACTGAAGAATGGGTCTTACTGGTGTTCCGTGCGTGGCCTTCTACACAGATTAGCTACATTTTCCTAAAATTGTGCCGGCCGCTGTGGCCGAGTGGTTTTAAGCGCTTCAGTCTGGAACTGCAGTGTTTCTACGGTCGCAGGTTCGAATCCTGCCTCTGGTATGGAAGTGCTTAATGTCCTTAGGTTAGTTAGATTAAAGTAGTTCTAAGTCTAGGGGACTGATGACCTCAGATGTTAAGTCCCATAGTGCTTACAGCCATTTGAACCACTTGAACCTAAAATTATGGCAATGAACCGGAGTCGAGCATTCGTCTGTCCTACTACCACCATTATATGTTATTCCCATTTCTTATCGCTTCGCAATATTATCCAAGATCCACAGGGTGGTCAGAAACAATCTGAAATCTTCTCGGTCGTGCTGAGTAGTAATTGTTAAGGGAAAAATTCGAAATCTTGGCTGATTTTTCAACGTCTTCAGAAAAAATTAGACAGATCGTGCCGTTTTCGAGTCAATTAGCATTGATTTTGTCCAGATGGAAGCTTCTGGCCAGATACAATTAGTGTCCGTTGCTCTCATAGCGTAGGTGATAGAGCACAAGGCTGCTCAGCCTCTTGATCGGATTAGATTCTTACTGCCGTCCCAGTCCAATTTTTGAATCGCTTTCTTGTACAGTTTTAGGAAACCAAATGAAGAACACGTTTAGTGACACCGCTTCTGGCAGGCCGCTTCAATCAGCGCTTGCAGTAACCTGAATGGTATGTTCAATGCTAATTAACTGGGAAATGGCGCAACGCATCGATTTCTTAAGTGTTATTTCTCAGCGCAATCTATACGGAAACGACGTTACAAGTTTTACACGCTGCTTCAAAAAATGGCTCTGAGCACTATGGGACTTAACATCTATGGTCATCAGTCCCCTAGAATTTAGAACTACTTAAACCTAACTAACCTAAGGACAGCACACAACACCCAGCCATCATGAGGCAGAGAAAATCCCTGACCCCGCCGGGAATCGAACCCGGGAACCCGGGCGTGGGAAGCGAGAACGCTACCGCACGACCACGAGATGCGGGCTACACGCTGCTTGTGATCACCCTGTATGATCAACGAGACTGTGTTAAGCAGAACACCATTTGAGGGGTCTTGCCCACTCGTCGCTAATAGGGTGCCTAAGGAATACAGCGTTCTCGGAATGCTATACAACAATTCAAACAAATAACATAGACGTTTTATTTCTATAAAGCAATTGACAATACTTAACTTTGAACATACATCGGTGTCACAAGTAACACGCAAACAGAAATAATCTTCGCTATAGGCAAAGTCCACACAAGTAACTGATAATGATCACAACTAGTTGTTCTGCAGCACACTCCGCAAATACGTTCCTCTAACGTCAATACACTGAGGTGATCTGAGTCCCGAGAGTGGTAGTAGCTGCGCTTATATTCACTTCTTTCAGATGACGCTCCAGGCGCACTGCAGTCCAATTCCGCGGACCATTGACCCATGTTTCCTCACCGCCTTCTCTGGTCTTCCGTTCGTCTTCGTTGTTCCAGCGCTTGTGGTTAAGCCAGAAAACCAGTAACATTGCATTCGGGCATAACAAGATTGTTTTTCTTAATCATCAACATTAAATTACATTTTCTATACTCAGAGCAAGCTGCCGTTCATCACACAAAATAGAAATTCTAAGTATCCTTCTGCAGTCACCCCTGACGAACCGCTGTCTGTGATGAACACTCACTGTAGAGAACAACGTACTGGGTTTCATTACTTTAGAAATCTTCGAGACACTCACGTATCTGAGGACCAATTCCGTAATTTCGGACCTTCGTTAAGAGCCTGCAGTGGGGAACTGTGTCAAACGCTTTCCGGAAATCTAGGAATCTGGAAACTGACTATTGCCCTTCATCCATAGTTTGCAGAATATCATGCGAGAAAAGGGCAAGGTGCTTTTCTCACGAGTAGTGCTTTCTAAATTCGTACTGATCTGCCGGCAGAAGCTGTTCTTTCTCAGGAAATTTATTATATTCGATCCCAGAATATGTTCAGTAATTCTACACTCAACTGATGTTAAGGATATTACTCTGTACTTTCTCGGGCCAGTTATTTTATCCTTTTCTTATATAATAATCACCTGCGCTTTTTTCCAGTGCCGGCCGCAGTGGCCGAGCGGTTAAAGGCGCTACAGTCTGGAACCGCACGACCGCTACGGTCGCAGGTTCGAATCCTGCCTCGGGCATGGATGTGTGTGATGTCCTTAGGTTAGTTAGGTTTAAATAGTTCTAAGTTCTAGGGGATGTATGACCACAGCAGTTGAGTCCCATAGTGCTCAGAGCCATTTGAACCATTTGAACCTTTTTTCCAGTCTCTTGGGACTTTGCACTGGGAGAGAGATTGGCTGTGAATGTAAGCTATGTAAGAAGCCAATATTGCAGAGTATACTTTGTAAAACCGAACTGCTGTTCCATCAGAACCTGGAAACTTATTTTTTTCGAACTCTTTCAGTTGCTTCTCTACGCCAGAATGTGCTAATTACTATGTCCTCCATATGGGAATCTGTGCAACGGTCAAACGACGGTATCTTCCCACGATCCTATCGCGAGAATAATTTCTGAAACGCAAAATTTAAAACTTCAGCTATCCTTTTCCTATTGTCACACCAGAGTGGTCGAAGAGTGACTATACAGAAACCTTCAACACGCGTAGTGATTTTTCGTATGGCCAAAATTTTCTCTGGTTCTCGGCAGGGTCTTTTGCTACGGTATGACGGTGGTAGCCAACGGCCTTACCACAGTGGTAACACCGGTTCTCATCTGATCACCGAAGTTAAGCGCTGTCGGGCTGGGTTAACACTTGGATGAGTGACCATCCTATCAGCCGAGCGCTGTTGGCGAGCGGGGTGCACTCAGCCCTTGTGAGGCAAACTGAGGAGATACGTGATTGAGAAGTAACGGCTTCTGTCTCGTACGCTGGCATACAGCTGGTAGAGCTGTGTGCAGACCACATGCCCCTCCATATCCGCATCCAGTGATGCCTGTGGACTGAGGATGAAACGGCGGCCGGTCGGTCTCGTTGGCCCTTCCAAGGCCTGTTCGGACGAAGTTAAGTTTAGTTTAGTTTTATGTCGGTGGAAGCTATTGACTGCTTCTCACGTCTATCTTTTTGTAGATGCAACGTATTTCTACTAACTTAGGCCTGTCGATTTTCTCACGTTCTTTATTGACCTGAGAAGTAAGTTCCATGGCTGCAGCTAATATTTTTTTAGGTGGTAGTTTATGACTTGCTTAGGTAGTGCAAATGATGTTTCCAAAATATTAAATAAAGTATCAATATGCTATTAAACGGGTTTCCTTTCATATGACTTGCTTTGTTTAGCTGTTGCCCCTATGAACACACTTGCAGTCTGTCCGCAGCCTCTAGATGCTCCCCATGTGCTACTGCTTTGTTCACTGGCCAGACTAGGGGTCTGAGAGAGCTGCCGGGCGTTATCTGTGTGGCTGTGTTATTGCGCCCAAGCGGCGGAGCTGCGGGCCCTGGCATTGTCCCCGCATTCGCATAATTCAGATCTGCGAAGCGGCGTCTTGCTGCGTTATTAATTAGCAGACGTCGCACACTGGCAGAACAATGGCGCGAACATTCCGGGCCTCCGGGCCAACCAGATTCACTGCGGAGCAACAGGTAAAAGCGGTCTGCTGACAGCTATTCGTTGGCGCTAACAACAGGTTCAGCGAAGCGCATTGGCACTGGACCTGTTTTCGTACAAGTTCTAGATGATCACTCACAGCTTTTTGTATCATACTCCCTCCGACACCTCCCTCTGTTCCTTCTCACGCTTTCAGTTCCTTCCTATTTCTCTCAGTACGTGTTTCTCAGCAAATATTTGTTAGTCACGTCAAGCAGATTGACACAATACTAACATACCAACCCACCCACAGTCCCTCCTCTTTCCCTTCATATACCACAGCAACACACAGCTTACCACAATTAGCGTTTTAAGCCAAAATACATTTTATCCAGATAATGATCACAATTGATCCTTAAAAAAGCGACGAATGTTTTTCTGTAATCCGTGAGATAAGAGAGTCAATGACTTTTCCTTCGAAAAGAATTCAGTTGCTGTCTGGTTCCAGAACTAGACCAGGGGGCAAGGCAGTTTCTGAGCCATTTTGTTAGTGCAGGCTACATACATTCAGGGGCAAACTTGATTCATTTACTACCGCCTCCCCTTAACCTAATGTTCCGTTTATTGATTTATGACTCCCTGGAGGTTGATTTATTAGCCCCTGGGGATAATACGTCCGTCCGAGAACCTCCCCCCCCCCTTTCACCCTATCGACAATACAAGAAAACTTTCAGGCCTGAATTATTCCAATAGCCCACTCCCACTCAATTTGATCAATTGGTCGATTGGTCAATTAATTAACTCTTCCTACCCCCTTACCCCCCACCCCTAAAAAAACCTCGACGTTGGTGGAAAAAGGCCCAGTTGGTTGGATATTTGCCAGGAAATACTATGTTCATGCCCTCTAGTGATCGAAAGGATTCCGAGAAAATGGAGCAATGTTATGTCAGCAAGTTAGCAGTGTGTGAGTCCTACATGAGAGTGCAGCGTGTTTTGAGATTATTTTTTGGGAACATAGTAACAGTTACGTGCTGCATTCCATAAGGAAGCTTGCTGTGCTTTATACACTTACGTTGAAGTTATTATATGTTGTTTATCTCATTGGAGCCTGTGCCATTACAGTGATTAAATATAAATAAAAGTCTTTGATTTTCAGACTTCCGAATTTATGTCAGCTATACGATCGTTGTGTCAGAGAAGGACACATTACAAGAATCTTCGGCAATTTTTACACTGGTGTGGTTTTTATCTGTTCTACACTAGGACATGAAATGAACGGTTCGGCAAGCATGGGCATAATTTGTAGCGATTCAGTTGTGCTACCATTGCCTCGTTTAATGCAGCTCTCCATGCTACTCTATCCTTTGCAAACCTCTTCAACTCCTAGTAACTACTGTAACCTACATCTTTCTGAATCTGCTTAGTGTATTCGTATCTTGGTCTCCCTTTATGATTTGAACGATCCAAGCTTCCCTCCACTACTAAATTAGTGGTTCCTTGATGTCTCAGAACGTGTCCTACCAACCAGTCCCTTCTTCTAGTCGAGTTGTGCCACAAATTCCTCTTCTCCCCAATTCTATTCAGTACCTCCTCTTTAGTTACATGATCTACCCATCTAATATTCAGCATTCTCCTGTAGCACCACGTTTCGAAAGCTTCCATTCTCTTCTTGTCTACACTGTTTATCGTCCATGTTTAACTTCCATACAGGGCTACACTCCGTACAAATATTGAAATATATGCTCGATGTTAACAAATTTTTGTTGTTGTGGTATCCGCCGTCACTCAGCCACCGGCCGACAGCAGTGGACGTCAAAACGCGCAAAGCGCAGCCAGCGGTGCTGCTGCAAAGGTAACACACTCGGACCGGGCATGTAGATTCGCCGACCGGCCGCGTAGTCTATTTCGAGATGATCACTAGAGGGCCGGTGTGTCAAGATGGAAGCGAGTCTCCACTCGGCCCGTGGCGCCAGCACACTCCTTATTCCCGGACTACCAGGAAGGTATACAGGCCACTGCAGCAGCATCGTACAGCCACTCTTGCCTTCGCTCGTACTTGTGACTAGTGACCGCACATACTAGAAACCCTGTGGAACTTAGGATGCTGCCTCAACTATCTCGGATGTCGAGTGCCCTGGATTGTGTAACTGCTATGGACTGTGAAGTCCTATTGTGAACCAGTACCGTTGTGAATAAATCAGATCAGTAATTTGGATGTCATTGTCGTTCTGACATAACAGTTGCTCAGAAACGCTTTTCTTGCCATTACTAGCCTACATTTTATATCATGTCTAGTTCAGCATCAACTATTTTACTGCCCAAATAGTAAAACTCATCTACTACTTTAAGTGTCTCATTTTCTAATCTAATTCCCTCTGCATCATCTGATTTAATTCGACTACTCTCCATTATCCTCGTTCTGCTTTTGTTGATGTTCATCTTATATCCTTCTTTCAAGACACCGTCCATTCCATCCAACTGCTCTTGCTGTCTTTGACAGAATTACAATGTCACCAGCAAGTTTTTATTTCTTCTACCTGGACTTTAGCTCCTACTCTATTTTTTTCTTTTCTTTCCTTCCCTTTACTGCTTGCTCTGTATACAGATTCAATAAAATTTGGGATAGGGTACAGCCCTGTTTCACTCCCTTCTAAACCACTGCTTCCCTTTCGTGCCCCTCGACTCTTGTAACTGCCATCTGGTTTCTGTACAAGTTGTAAGTAGCCTTTGCTCCCTGCGTTTTACCCCTCCCACCTTTATAATTTGAAAGATAGTATTCCAGTCAACATTGTCAAACGGTTTCTCTGAGTCTACAAACGCTATAAAAGTTGGTTGGCCTTTCCTTAGCCTATCTCATATGAGAAGTCGTGGGGTTAGCACTGCCTCTTGTGTTCCTTCATTTCTCCGGAAGCCAAACGGGTTTTCCCTGAGGTCGGCTTCTACAAGTTTTTTCCAATCATCTGTAAATGATTTGTTGTAGTATTTTGAAATCGTGGCTTATTAAACTGATAGTTCGGTAATTTTCACACCTGTCAACATTCTTTGGGACTGGAATTATTATATTCTTCTTGAAGTCTGAGAGTATTTCGCCTGTCTCATACATATAGCTCACCAGATGTAGGAATTTCGTCATGGCTGCCTCTCCCAAGGCTATCAGTAGTTCTAATGGAATGTTGTTTACTCCCAGAGCGTAGTTTCACTTTATGCTTTTCAGACCTCTGTCAAATTCTTCAAGCAGTATCATATCTCCCATTTCATCTAAATCTACGCCCTATTCCATTTCCTTAGTACTGCCCTCTCTGCTATAGACACTCTACATACTCCTTCCACCTTTCTTATTTCCCTTAATTGCTGAGAAATTTTGTAACATCTGAGCATTTGATATTTATACAGGAGCTTCTTTTTTCTCCAAAGGTCTCTTCAATTTTTCTTTAGGTGGTATCTATCTTACTCCTAGTGATATATGCCTCTACATCCTTACATTCGTGCTCCACCACTCCTCTTAGTCATTTTTCACTTGCCCATTTTGTGACGTTTGTATTCCCTGTTGCCTACTTCGCTTACTGAATGTTTATATTTTCTCCTTTCATCAATGATATTCATATATCTTGTGTTACTCAATGATTTCTAGCATCTCTCGTCTTTTTACCTACTTCATCCTCTGCTGCCTCAATCTTTCTCAAAGCTATTCATTCTTCTTCTACTGTTTTCCTTTTCCATGTTCTTTCAGTCGTTTCCTAATGCTCCCTTTGAAACTCTCTACAATCTCTGAATCTTTCAGTTTATCCAGGTCCCATCTCACTAAATTCCTTCCTTTTTGCTGTTTCTTTCGTTTTAATCTACAGTTCTCAACCGATAAATTGTGATCAGAGTCCACATTTTCCCCTGGACACGGCTTAGTTCCTAAATCTCTGTCTAGCCATTCCATGAACAATCTGAAACATCTCCAAGTCTCTTTCACGTATACAATCTTCCTTCTGGATTCTTAAACCAAGCATTAGGTATTATTAAGTGGAAGAGGTAAGAAGAAAACAATTAGTGGTACCTGAAGTACCATATGCGGGGTGTGACGTGGTTGCAGATGTTGAGCGGGATAAAACAAACAAGTTTGTCAGTTAGTTCTGGTACCTGAGCGAAGGCAACGGCTCGCCGCACCAGTGGTGGAGGTAGATCAGCAGCAGCGGCGGCTGAAGGGTCATGCAGCCACCACCGGGACTCCCAGGCTGCAAGCGGCGCCGCCACGCCACAAACCAGCAGGTCTGCCACGCAGGCGTGCACGTGCAGCAGGTTCCGCAGCCGCGCTCCGCCACCTGTACAACATGATCCTGCTGGTCAGACTCCTTGGTGTCACTGGCGCCACTACGCCACTCACCAGTTGGTTTTCTAAACACACACACACACACACACACACACAAAGCCCGGACAGAATGTTCCACAGCTGCACTCTGACACCTATGCTACATGATTCTGATATTCAGGCTCCCATGTCCCATGTACCAGTGGCGCAATACGCCACACACCAGCATGTCTGTCACGCTACTAAGAATATGTTGTACAATCTGCTGATGTGCCCTGACTCCCGTGCAACATGATACTGGTTGTCTGACACTCAAGTAACAATGGTACCCTGCCCTCGTCACACATGAGCAAGTTGTCACACTTATGAGGAAATGTTGCACCTTCTGCTGCTGTGCCCTGCCATCTGTGCAACACGGCACTAGCAGTAAGCCTATCATGCACATACATCCGAGCACTAGTTTCAGTAGCCATGCTCGTCTACCTATGCAATCCGACTGCAATAGGAACCCAGCACTTTTGCTGCATGTTTATCATCTCACCCTTTTATTAATAAAATGGGTCAGGGTGCGGTAAAATTATTGTAGTCAAACCAAGAAAGAAAGAATTGACTATAATTTTGCGTTCAATTTGGACGAATGGTCTAACTTTTAACTTTATAAAAAATTACTTTTTTGTCAAAAATATTCCATCGAGAAGCAATCAGCAAAGAAGAAACTTCCAAGTTGTAGGTGGTGCATATTATTATATCATTAACTGGAAATGCCAGAGAGTAGACCAGCTCCGACATTAAGGTTGAGCTACTTTTAACATAACTACCAACCTTACGAACGTATAATCAGGAAGAAAGAATATTTTGCACGTTTTAATTCTTTGTCGTCATATGCGAGAATTTTTTGGGGTTACTCCTCAGTCTCTAAACTGGTAAATTAATAAACATTACATGCGAGTTTCTTATATAGTTGAATCTGTTTAAGCATTTTGGATAAGTAACCGCTGCCTCTAACGATATTTAAACATCTATACACTAAAGCATTTTAGTACAACTGACCTACTGGATTTTGTTAGTAATAAATATATTGATAAATACAATAACTGAAGGAAAAGCGTGAATCTAAATGTGGCAGAAACATGTCAAAGAGACAGCCATAAGATTTTTACGATCAACTTGCAGAATATGTCTCATAGACAACCGAAGTATCTTGTGATGTATGTTAAATTACCAAATATGCAGCAACCAGTCGCCAAATCATGTTTTATTTATTCACTTTTGCAAATCGTTTTCAACTGATTAACAGCCATCATCGGTGCTTTCAACCAATATGTGCCCTGAGTAGTAATACTGACCTCTGCTTAAGACAGTATTACAACTCAGGGCACATATTGGTTGAAAGCACTGTTGATGGCTGTTAATCATTTGAAATCGATTTGCAAAAGTGAATAAATAAAACATGATTTTGCGACTGGTTGCTGCATATTTGGTAATTTTATGGTTTACGGTCGCTGCACGACTTGGGAACCACATGGAGCCCACCATTGATGTAAGTTACAGTTTAATATTTTGTGATTTAAATTATTCTTCTTCTTAATAATTCCTCGTATATTGCATGGAAATTCTGGAACGTAAATAAGGACCAAATTAAGAATCTGTAAATTGTCTTCATCTATCCACATGAGTTTAAATGGCTTCACGGCCCAACAGTATCAATTCTGACATTACATTCCCTCTAACCTCCAGTCTTGACAGACTCTCTAGTGTGCCGAGCTGGGTAACCGCGTGGTCTCGGGCACCTTGCCACGGTTCGCGCGGCTCCCCCTTCAGAGGTTCGAATCCTCCCTCGGGCATTGGTGTGCATGTTGTCCTCAGCGTAAGTTATTTTAAGTTAGATTAAGTAGTGTGTAACCCTAGGGACCGATGACCTCGGCAGTTTTCTCCCACACGAACGCACCAGAAAAAGTAAAAAAAAAAAAAAAAAAAAGAAATTCCACTCCGGTGTACGCTTTTTCAGAAAGAATGTTGCAGAGGCATTGCTTAGACACAGCATGGCGGTTGTTTCCAGAACGAATTATTTACTTTCTAATGGAGAATGCGCTGCTTTTAAAGTTAATGACATGAGAACGCGAGTCGTGTCTAGATATTTCAATAGGGAAGGTGTCGGCCCTGAAGGAAATGGGACCTGGTTCGAATCCCGGCCCAGAACATAGTTTTAATCTGCCAGCGCAGCAAATCGACATGATATGTTCTCAAAACATTGTTGGAAGTCCCCTACAGAAATAACGAGCCATGCTGCCTCCATAGCCGGCCTGCGAAGTTGTTTCCAGTACAAGATGCTGTTTCAGAACATTTAAAAGCGGAATAAAAGATACCTCTAGGCTGTGGTTAAGACATCTAGCTACAAACACCTTCCCTTCAGTGAGTGCTTATCCAGCAGGGTGTTAGGGAGAGCTTCTATGCTCTTTTATTAGACGGATAGAAGTACTAGCAGAAGTGAGACTATGAAGGACGGGCGTGACTTTTCATGTTTGAGGTTACTGTTCTCACAGATCGTCCGAATATCGATATGCGGTTACGACCTTTTCGCGTACAAGTTCTGTTTCTTCCCAGCGTGGCCATAAGCAAAACGGAAAATTTATGCATCACCTGAGTACAAATAACAACTCCGCCAGTGTGCTGTCGTTTTGTACCTTGTGTGCCCGATACTACCGTGTATATATATATATATATATATATATATATATATATATATATATATATATAAAGGGCTATTACAAATGATTGAAGCGATTTCATAAATTCACTGTAGCTCCATTCATTGACACACTACAGATACGTAGAAAAATTCATAAATTTTTGTTCGGCTGAATCCGCACTTCAGGTTTCTGCCGCCAGAGCGCTCGAGAGCGCAATGAGACAAAATGGCGACAGGAGCCGAGAAAGCGTATGTAGTGCTAGAAATGCACTCCAATCGGTCAGTCATAACAGTGCAACGGCACTTCAGGACGAAGTTCAACAAAGATCCACCAACTGCTAACTCCATTCGGCGATGGTGTGTGCAGTTTAAAGCTTCTGGATGCCCCTGTAAGGGGAAATCAACGGGTCGGCCTGCAGTGAGCGAAGAAACGGTTGAACGCGTGCGGGCAAGTTTCACGCATAGTGATGTGAAAGATTCAGTGTTTAAACCTCCTCTACCAAGAAACGTGCCAGAACTGCGAGCTCGCATCAACAATGCTTTCGAACTCATTGATGGGGACATGCTGCGCCGAGTGTGGGAGGAACTTGATTATCGGCTTGATGTCTGCCGAATCACTAAAGGGGCACATATCGAACATTTGTAAATGCCTAAAAAAGCTTTTTGAGTTTTTGTATGTGTGCATAAAGCATTGTGAAAATATCTCAAATAATAAAGTTATTGTAGAGCTGTGAAATCGCTTCAATCATTTGTAATAACCCTGTATTATATATATATATATATATATATATATATATATATATATATATATATATATATATATATATATTCCTGGAAATTGAAATAAGAACACCGTGAATAAATTGTCCCAGGAAGGGGAAACTTTATTGACACATTCCTGGGGTCAGATACATCACATGATCACACTGACAGAACCACAGGCACATAGACACAGGCAACAGAGCATGCACAATGTCGGCACTAGTACAGTGTATATCCACCTTTCGCAGCAATGCAGGCTGCTATTCTCCCATGGAGACGATCGTAGAGATGCTGGATGTAGTCCTGTGGAACGGCTTGCCATGCCATTTCCACCTGGCGCCTCAGTTGGACCAGCGTTCGTGCTGGACGTGCAGACCGCGTGAGACGACGCTTCATCCAGTCCCAAACATGCTCAATGGGGGACAGATCCGGAGATCTTGCTGGCCAGGGTAGTTGACTTATACCTTCTAGAGCACGTTGGGTGGCACGGGATACATGCGGACGTGCATTGTCCTGTTGGAACAGCAAGTTCCCTTGCCGGTCTAGGAATGGTAGAACGATGGGTTCGATGACGGTTTGGATGTACCGTGCACTATTCAGTGTCCCCTCGACGATCACCAGTGGTGTACGGCCAGTGTAGGAGATCGCTCCCCACATCATGATGCCGGGTGTTGGCCCTGTGTGCCTCGGTCGTATGCAGTCCTGATTGTGGCGCTCACCTGCACGGCGCCAAACACGCATACGACCATCATTGGCACCAAGGCAGAAGCGACTCTCATCGCTGAAGACGACACGTCTCCATTCGTCCCTCCATTCACGCCTGTCGCGACACCACTGGAGGCGGGCTGCACGATGTTGGGGCGTGAGCGGAAGACGGCCTAACGGTGTGCGGGACCGTAGCCCAGCTTCATGGAGACGGTTGCGAATGGTCCTCGCCGATACCCCAGGAGCAAAAGTGTCCCTAATTTGCTGGGAAGTGGCGGTGCGGTCCCCTACGGCACTGCGTAGGATCCTACGGTCTTGGCGTGCATCCGTGCGTCGCTGCGGTCCGGTCCCAGGTCGACGGGCACGTGCACCTTCCGCCGACCACTGGCGACAACATCGATGTACTGTGGAGACCTCACGCCCCACGTGTTGAGCAATTCGGCGGTACGTCCACCCGGCCTCCCGCATGCCCACTATACGCCCTCGCTCAAAGTCCGTCAACTGCACATACGGTTCACGTCCACGCTGTCGCGGCATGCTACCAGTGTTAAAGACTGTGATGGAGCTCCGTATGCCACGGCAAACTGGCTGACACTGACGGCGGGGGTGCACAAATGCTGCGCAGCTAGCGCCATTCGACGGCCAACACCGCGGTTCCTGGTGTGTCCGCTGTGCCGTGCGTGTGATCATTGCTTTTACAGCCCTCTCGCAGAGTCCGGAGCAAGTATGGTGGGTCTGACACACCGGTGTCAATGTGTTCTTTTTTCCATTTCCAGGAGTGTATATACACCACGAGTCTTGTCATGTCAGTGTATATACCGTGAAAAGAATAATTTTCTAATTAGTGTTTCTTACCACTTCCCTACAGCTCTACTGGACACTTGTAGATAGTGTAAGAGCAAATACTATAAGTACTACGTGCAAAGATGATAATTAAAATATTTGGTTAAAGGCTAGCTGGAACGAAATAATCACGCTAAGTTACCATTTACAACATTGCCTCTTTCGATGAGAAATTTTAGACCATAGAGCACGAATGACAAAAGGTCGGACAGATAGTTAGCTCTGATCTGTCCTACCACAAGCGTGAGAATTTTAAAGTTCTTCAGCTACATATTTAGGAACTGAGTATATCTGAGTGAACGACACTTGTGTATTAAAGTCAGTAAGTATGCCGTCCGTAAATTTGCTACGACAAACAACTTCTGATAATAAGCTAAGATCTTGTACTGATCCTAATGCTTTTTGAAAAATGAGAATTACTGCATCTGTCTGACTGCCTTGATTCAGAGATTTCAGCATGTCACGTGATAAAAGTGCGAACTGAGTTTCACAAGATCGATGTTTCCGGAATCCATGCTGGTTGGCACGGAGATAATTCTGTTTGAGATACCTCATTACGAGTTCCGAATATGTTCCAAGATCCTACTACGAATCGATGTCAAGAATACTGGACGGTAGTTAAGTGGATCAGTGCTACTACCTTTCCCGTAGACAGGTATGACCAGTACTTTCTTGCAACATGAACTAAATGTGTATTGACTTTAAGGTTGGGGTAAAGTTTAAATATTACTTTTTGTTTTCAATGACTAAACTATGCCATCATTTCCACGAACAAAAGAAATGTCTGAAGCTCTAATTACTTTATGCCTATCCTTAGTCTGATAAATCTTCGACGATTTGAGATCAGTTATTAAAAATGTAGCAGGAATACTGTAGCGATATTTATTCATTAAGTGCTGTAAATATCTTTGTATTTACGTTGCATAAATATTTTGAAGTAACTTAATTTGATAGAGATACGTCATGCTGCATTTTGAGATTAAAAAGGCTCCGCATTCGGTTTCAGGAAATTTGTAATCCCTGTTAAGCGGGGAGTTGGGAACAGTGTTACGTCCTCTTTAAGGCTCGAAGTAGTCAGACAAAGGGGACAGATAATATTTGACACAATGCCAGCGACATGACAGCGTAATGAGTGAGAGAGAGAGAGAGAGAGAGAGAGAGAGAGAGAGAGAGAGAGTGGGAGAGAGAGAGAGAGAGAGAGAGAGAGACCTAAAGAGAGTGGAGGTGCTGCGAACACTCTGCTGTAGCTCCAAAACCTCCGATATTTGATAACAGTTATAAGGGAGAAAAAATACGGCCGTGCGATAAATCATGCAGTCATCCCGTTCCACACAGACACCTTTGCAGTGTAAAGTAGTACCGCTTGATGTGCATGCCGATTTCCAGCTAACCATATTTTCCAATTCTGCATATTGACACGTCATTGGAGATGGAAATGGGTTTCATCTGTCCGCAGAATGTTCCACGGCCATTCGTTGTCCACTTCCATGCGAGCAACAAATTCCAGAGCGAGCGTTTACCTTGCTAGCATGTCATCAGGGAGTAACTCCTGAACATGGGTGATTTTCTATGGACAGCAGTGCAGGATGCTTCCAAGGACTTTATCCACCGTGCTCGCAGGAATGACCAACATTTGGGGCATTCCCCGTGCATTGTATGTTGGCACACAACCGCTTGAACTCTCCTGCAACGCTGTGGTCACATCTTCGACAGGTGTCGGATTAATTGCTTTCCTCCCTCTGCCACCTTGCACTACCTTTTTGGGGTAAGGATTCATTTTCTCAAGACCCTTTGGAGACATCCGACCATTGCCGTATTTGGTACTCTTGAGTGCCCGGAACTTCTGCAGGTCTACTAACGCCAGTCTCAGTTATTATGAAAGAGCTTTACCAATAGCGTGCGATCCTTCATGGAAAGAGTCATGTGTGTCTCGGATGCAACATAAAGAACAGCCGTGTATCGCGCGTCTGTTGGGGTGCATTTTCCGAAGCTTACAGTGACATCTATTGCTCAAATATTGTTAAAACACTTTTTTGTTCCGTGGCGTTTCCCTCTGCGTCAATCTTGTACTGTTCACATTTACCATAATTCTGAGCTGTGGTTCTCTGTCTAAAGTGTCTTGAAACTGGAAATTTAACTATAGATACAGAGTACATTTACACAGGCGTCTATGTGTATTATGAAATGATGAGCTTCTCCGAGGACTGCTGGTATGTATAGGACACGCAGTCCCTGCAAGCAATGAGAAGGTATAAAACAAAATTAATTTAATTTTTATGGCACATTACAATGCAGGAAGACGGGACAACACAGATCATACTTAACATACATATAATCGCCTACCCTCTCGTGATTCACAGCGTAATCCGATGGCTTATGTTATTTAGATAGATACTGTGTAAGTAGGCTGTTATGGTTTTTATGTTGGTAACGCCACGTAGCGCTCTGTATGAAAATCGCAGACTGCTGTGTGCAGTCTGTGGCTGGTTGTAATTGTTGGAATATTCGCTATTGTAGTGTTGGGCAGTTCGATGTGAACAGCGCATCGCGTTGCGCAGTTGGAGGTGAGCCGCCAGCAGTGGTGGATGTGGGGAGAGAGATGGCAGAATTTTGTGAGCTTACGATCTGGACGTGAGCCCATCAGAAAGAGTAAATTTGAAATACTGTATATCATGAACTGATATATATATATATATATATATATATATATATATATATATATATATATATATATTGCGTTGCGCTAAAAAAATTATATATATATATATATATATATATATATATATATATATATATATATATTATTAAGGTAAATACATTGTTTGTTCTCTATCAAAATCTTTCATTTGCTAACTATGCCTATCAGTAGTTAGTGCCTTCAGTAGTTAGAATCTTTTATTTAGGTGGCAGTATTGGCGCTCGCTGTATTGCAGTAGTTCGAGTAACGAAGATTTTTGTCGGGTAACTGATTCATGAAGGTATAGGTTATTGTTCGTCAGGGCCATTGTTTTGTAGGGATTATTGAAAGTCAGACTGCGTTGCGCTACAAAATATTGTGTGCCAGTTTAGTGATGATCAGAATCAGTAAAGAGAAAACTGTCTGAGTACGTTCAGTTTTACTCAACTGTCTTTGTATCTAATAACGTAGAAGTTTACTAGCACAATCATTCATAATTTATCTAAGGGGACATAACAACTGGATTGTAAGGCGTACCCAGGAGCAGACATACACTTAGATCACAATATATTAGTGATGAAGAGTACGGTAAGTTCAAGACATTAGTCACGAAGAATCAGTACGCAAAGATGTGGGAAAAGGCAGTACTAAGGACTGACAAGATATGGTTGAAGTTCTCTAAGGCTATAGATACAGTAATAAAGAATAGCTCAGTAGGCAGTACAGTTGAAGAGGAATGGACATCTCTAAAAAGGGTCATCACAGAAGTTGGGAAGGAAAACATACGTACAAATAAGGTAACTGTGAAGAAACGATGGGTAACAGAGAAAATACTTCAACTGATCGATGAAAGGAGGAAGTACAAAAATGTTCAAGGAAACAGGAATACAGAAATACATGTCGCTGAGGAATGAAATAAATAGGAAATGCAGGGAAGTTAAGACGAAATGGCTACAGAAAAAATGTGAAAACATCGAAAAAGAAATAATTGTCAGAAGGTCAGACTCAGCATACAGGAGAGTCAAAACAACCGTCGGTGACAAAGAAAGCAAAGGTGATAACATTAAGAGTGCTACGGGAATTTCACTGTTAAATGCAGAGAAGAGAGCGGATAGGTGGGAAGAATACACTGAAAGCGTCTATGAGTGGGAAGATTTGTCTGATGTGAAAGAAAAATAAACAGGAGTCGAGTCAGAAGAGATAGGGGATTCAGTATTAGAATTTAAAAGTGCTTTGGAGGAATGAAGATCGAATAAGAGAGAAGAGATAGACAACATTCCATCAGAATTTCTAAAATCACTAAGTGAAGTGGCAACAAAAGGACTATTCATTTTGGTTTGTAGAATGTATGAGTCTGTCGACATACATTCTGACTTTCGGCAAAGCATCATACACACAATTCCGAAGACGGCAAGAGCTGACATGTGCGAGGATTACCGCACGACAAGCTTAACAGCTCATGCATACATGTTGCTTTTTTTTTTGGTCATCAGTCTACTGACTGGTTTGATGCGCCCCGCCACGAATTCCTTTCCTGTGAGTAGCACTCACTTTCCTCAGAGTAGCACTTGCAACCTACGTCCTCAATTATTTTCTTGACTTATTCCAATCTCTGTCTTCCTCTACAGTTTTTGCCTTCTACAGCTCCCTCTAGTACCATAGAAGTTATTCCCTCATGTCTTAGCAGATGTCCCATCATCCCGCCCCTTCTCCTTATCAGTGTTTTCCACATAGTCCTTTCCTCTCCGATTCTGCGTAGAACCTCCTCATTCCTTACCTTATCTGTCCACCTAATTTTCAACATTCGTCTATAGCACCACATCTCAAATGCTTCGATTCTCTTCTGTTCCGGTTTTCCCACAGTCCATGTTTCACTACCATACAATGCTGTACTCTAGACGTACATCCTCAGAAATTTCTTCCTCAAATTAAGGCAGGTATTTGATATTAGTAGAATTCTCTTGGCCAGAAATGCCTTTTTTTGCCATAGCGAGTATGTTTTTGATGTCCTCCTTGCTCCGTCCGTCATTGGTTATTATACTGCCTAGGTAGCAGAATTCCTTAACTTCATTGACTTCGTGACCATCAATCCTGATGTTAAGTTTCTCGCTGTTCTCATTTCTACTACTTCTCATTACCTTCGTCTTTCTCCGATTTACTCTCAAACCATACTGTGTACTCATTAGACTGTTCATTCCATTCAGCAGATCATTTAATTCTTCTTCACTTTCACTCAGGATAGCAATGTCATCAGCGATTCGTATGACTGACATCCTTTTACCTTGTAATTTAATTCCACTCCTGAACCTTTCTTTTATTTCCATCATTGCTTCCTCGATGTACAGATTGAAGAGTAGGGGCAAAAGGCCACAGCCTTGTCTTACACCCTTCTTAATACGAGCGCTTCGTTCTTGATCGTCCACTCTTTATTTTTCCCTCTTGGTTGTTGTACATATTGTATATGACCCGTATCTCCCTATAGCTTACCCCTACTTTTTTCAGAATCTCGAGCAGCTTGCTCAATTTTATATTGTCGAACGCTTTTTCCAGGTCGACAAATCCTATGAAAGTGTCCTGATTTTTCTTTAGCCTGCTTGCATTATTAGCCGTTACGTCATAAATGCCTCTCTCGTTCCTTTACTTTTCCTAAAGCCAAACTGATCGTCACCTAGCGCATTCTCAATTTTCTTTTCCATTCTTCTGTATATTATTCTTGTAAGCAGCTTCGATGCATGAGCTGCTAAGCTGATTGTGCGATAATTCTCGCACTTGTCAGCTCTTGTCGTCTTCGGAATTGTGTGGATGATGCTTTTCCGAAAGTATGTCGCCAGACTCATATATTCTACACAGCAACGTGAATAGTAGTTTTTTTGCCACTTCCCCCAATGATTTTAGAAATTCTAACGCAATGTTATCTATCCCTTCTGCCTTATTTGACCGTTAAGTCCTCCAAAGCTCTTTTAAATTACGATTCTAATACTGGATCCCCTATCTCTTCTAAATCAACTCCAGTTTCTTCTTCTATCACATCACACAAATCTTCACCCTCATAGAGGCTTTCAGTGTATTCTTTCCACCTATCTGCACTCTCCTCTGCATTTAACAGTGGAATTCCAGTTGCACTCTTAGTGTTACCGCCGTTGCTTTTAATGTCACCAAAGGTTGTTTTGACTTTCCTGTATGTTGAGTCTGTCCTTCCAACAATCATATCTTTTTCGACGTCTTCACATTTTTCCTGCAGCCATTTCGTCTTAGCTTCCCTGCACTTCCTATTTATTTCATTCCTCAGCGACGTGTATTTCTGTATTCCTGATTTTGCCGGAACATGTTTGTACTTCCTCCCTTCATCAATCAAGTGAAGTATTTCTTCTTTTACCCATGGTTTCTTCGCAGCTACCTTCTTTGTACCTATGTTTTCCTTCCCAACTTCTGTGATGGCCCTTTTTAGAGATGTCCATTACTCTTCAACTGTACTGCCTACTGCGCTATTCCTTATTGCTGTATCTATAGCGTTAGAGAACTTCAAACGTATCTCGTCATTCCTTAGTACTTCCGTATCCCACTTCTTTGCGTGTTGATTCTTCCTGACTAATGTCTTGAACTTCAGCCTACTCTTCATGACTACTATACTGTGATCTGAGTCTATATCTGCTCCTGGGTACGCCTTACAATCCAGTATCTGATTTCGGAATCTCTGTCTGACCATGCTGTAATCTAATTGAAATCTTCCCGTATCTGCCGGCCTTTTCGAAGTATACCTCCTCCTCTTGTGATTCTAGAACAGGGTATTCGCTATTACTAGCTGAAACTTGTTACAGAACTCAACTAGTCTTTCTCCTCTTTCGTTCCTTGTTTCAAGCCCATATTCTCCTGTAACTTTTTCTTCTACTCCTTCCCCTACAACTGCATTCCAGTCGCCCATGACTATTAGATTTTCGTCCCCCTTTTTATACTGCATTACCCTTTCAATATCCTCATACACTTTCTCTATCTGTTCATCTGCAGCTTGCGACGTCGGCATGTATACCTGAACTATCGTTGTCGGTGTTGGTCTGCTGTCGATTCTGATTAGAACAACCCGGTCACTGAACTGTTCACAGTAACACACCCTCTGCCCTACCTTCCTATTCATAACAAATCCTACACCTGTTATATCATTTTCTGCTGCTGTTGATATTACCAGATACTCATCTGACCAGAAAGCCTTGTCTTCCTTCCACTTCACTTCACTGACCCCTACTATCTAGATTGAGCCTTTGAATTTCCCTTTTCAGATTCTCTAGTTTCCCTACCACGTTCAAGCTTCTGACATTCCACGCCCCGACTCGTAGAACGTTATCCTTTCGTTGATATTTCAATCTTTTTCTCATGGTAACCTCCCCCTTGGCAGTCCCCTCCCGGAGATCCGAATGGGGGACTATTCCGGAATCTTTTGCCAATGGAGAGATCATCATAACACTTCTTCAATCACAGGCCACATGTCCTGTGGATACACGTTACGTGTCTTTAATTCAGCGGTTTCCATTGCCTTCTGCATCCTCATGTCGTTGATCATTGCTGATTCTTCCACCTTTAAGGGCAATTCCCCACCCCTAGGACAAGAGAGTGCCCTGAACCTCTATCCGCTCCTCCGCCCTCTTTGACAAGGCCGTTGGCAGAATGAGGCTGACTTCTTATGCCGCAAGTCTTCGGCCTCTAACGCTGATTATTTACCAAAATTTAGGCAGTGGCGGGGATCGAACCCGGGACCGAAGACGTTTTGATTATGAATCAAAGACGCTACCCGTTTTTTTTCTATCTGCTCGGGGCGGACGTCGTAAGACAGCCATTTAGGTTCGTTGTTGATCGATTAACTCAGTTTTTTTATTACAGAAGGCTGCTAACCCTCTGACCGAACACGCTGAGCTACCGTGCTGGCATAGTAAGAATGGACGACGAAGGAGGAAGTGCTCGTATTAAAAAGGTGTAAGACAAGGATTTAGCCTATCGCCCCTACTGTTCAGTCTCTACATCTAGGAAGCAAATACGGAAATAAAAGAAAGATTCAGGAGTGGAATTAAAATTCGAGGTGAAGGGATATCAATGATACGATTCGCTGATGAGTGAAAGTGAAGAAGAGTTACCTGATCTGCTGAACGGAATGAACAGTCTAATGGGTACATAGTATGGATTGAGAGTAAATCGAAGAAAAACGAAGGTCGTGAGAAGTAGTAGAAATGAGAAGACCGAGAAACTTAACATAAGGATTGATGGTCACGAAGTAAATGAAGTTAAGGTATTCTGATACCTAGGCAGTAAAATAAATCTATGACGGACGTAGCAAGGATGACATCTAAAGCAGACTAGCAATTGCAAAAAGAGAATTCTTGGGCAAGAGAATTCTACTAGTATCAAATATCGGCCTTCATTTGAGGAAGAAATTTCTGAAAATGAAAGTCTGGAGTACACTCTGGTATGGTAGTGAAACATGGACTCTGGGAAAACCGGAAATGAAGAGAATCGAAGCATTTGAGATGGGGGGCTACAGACAAATATCGAAAATTAGATGGATGATAAGGTAAAGAATGAGGAGGTTCTGCGCAGAATCGGAGAGGAAAGGAATATGTGGAAAACAGTGATAAGGAGAAGGGACGGGATGATAGGACATCTGTTAATACATGTTAAGAAATTACTTCCATTGATCTGGAGGGAGCTGTAGAGGGCAAAAACTGTAGAGGAAGACAGAGATGGGAATACACCCAGCAAATAATTGAGGGTGTAGATTGCAAGTGCTACTCTGAGATGAAGCGGTTAGCTCAGGTGAGGAATTCGTGGCGAGACGCATCAAACCAGTGAGAAGACTGATGACAAAAACCAAAGCGAAACAGTATGCCCTGTAGCAACAGAGAATGATCTGGCGCTATCTGCATGAAATTATCCTCGCGCCAAGTCAAGACGGTGGAATCATTTCATGCTTTAGACATGATACTAACGCGACCATCAGTGTGAAATGAAGTAGATAGGTAACTCATAAAAAGAACCCAAACGAGAAGAATGTCCCACGACTATAGCAAAGCACTGCAAAAGGGAAACTACACAGTTTTTCGAAATGTAGGTGTAACACTCATAGCTGGGAATTATTTGCTGCTACACTACTACCACATCATCTATTATAAACGGACCTTGATAAATCTAAAGAGACATAGAATTTTCAGACGTTTATTTAACAAGGATACATATGTGCGAAGCCATTCCTTTAGTTTTAATTTTGAACTATGATCGCCGAATATCCGATCTTTTCAACAGCAAAAGCAACATTGAGGAAGTCGTTAAATAAGAAAATCACCGGATATTCATTTACCACATTATCTTCCATCATGAAAGTGGAATGCTCTCCTCTCCTGTGGTATAACATTCAAAATGGTAAAGACTAGCCAATCAGTCGTCATTTCCTTTCTAGCTTTATCATAGGAGATCTAGATTTCGGCTAGCAACTAGCCATTATCAATGCTCCGAACTACTGCATTATATCGGCCAGCTACCACCAGAAATCTGTACCTGCTATAATAAAGCTATAACGGAAACCACGACTGATTGCCGCTCTTTATTATTTTGAGGCATTTACATTCAAAATGTGATTGTAAACAGATTATCTCCAAAGCTAGCATCGCCATCTGTAAATCACGTCTTAACTCTGCTATCGATTACAAGCTAATGTATTGTTGTTTACGCAAGGAGAGAACACGCTTTCTTACTTAGCGATTCTGACGTCACAGACCACTCTACTTAGCTTCAGATTTCAGCAGTCTAGTTGGACGTACCTTCTCACACCAGCCACCAGAAACTGTGCGCAAACCAAAAGGAGAGATATGCTGCTCGGAAAAGCCACAGACCATAGACAACAAAATCTCGGAAGGAGATAACTCAGGTTGGTAGTTCATATGCAGATGCAGTGTTATGTACAATGGCGCAGGGAGAAAAAAATAATTGAGGAGTTTATTGGATTATGTGGATACCGTTCATCATGAAAAGTTAATTTGCCTTTTCCAAATAGTGTACAACCTCAAAAATGTCAACGGCAGTCTGTGACATTGATACTTGACCTAGTGACTTAACGTGGGTTTAGAACCTAACCCATGTTTAGAGCCTTCTTTGAATTTCGTTATTAGACTTTCAACAAAGTTTGCGAAGTAGATTTTAACTGGGAAATGTGATGTTACGTTAGAAAAGAGGTGATGAAGTATCTGCAATCTCAAAGGGTGCATGGCAAATACAGGACGTGCTTGGATCAAGGAACAGTGGAATTGTAATTGTAAATTGTTGTAGTTGTGCTGGGAAAGTCCCTGAGCTTCAAGTGCTAATAGAAAGCACAGAGTCTGAAATCGTTATAGGCACAGAAAGCTGGCTAAAGCCTGAAATAAGTTCTGCAGAAATTTTTACGAAGTCTCAGACAGTGTTCAGGAAAGATAGATTAGGCAGAATTGGTGGTGGAGTGTTTGTGTCAGTGAGTAGTGGTTTATCTTGTAGTGAAGTCGAAGTAGATACTCCGTGCGAATTGGTATGGGTGGAGGTTATACTTAACAGCCGAACTAATTTAATAATTGGCTCCTTCTGCCGACCCCCAGACTCCGATGATATAGTTGCTGAACAGTTCAGAGAAAATTTGAGTCTCGTAACAAATAAACACCCCACTCATTCGGTTATAGTTGGTGGGGACTTCAACCTTCCCTCGATATGTTGGCAAAAATACTTGTTCAAAACCGCTGGTTGGCAGGAAACGTCTTCCGAGATTATCCTAAATGCTTTCTCCGAAAATTATTTCGAGCAGTTAGTCCACGAACCCACGCGAATTGTAAATGGTTGCGAAAACACACTTGACCTCTTGGCCACAAACAATCCAGAGCTAATAGAGAGCATCATGACTGATTCAGGGATTAGTGGTCACAAGGTAGTTGTAGCTAGGCTCAATACCGTTTCTTCCAAATCCACGAGGAACAAACGCAAAATAATTTTATTTAAAAAAGCGGATAAAGTGGCCGCTGTACAACATCTCTTCATTGTCCCCGGTGCTCATACTGAACAGATTGTGTAAGCAGCGATCAGTAATAAAATTAGTTAACTAAAATGTTCAAATATGAGTGAATTCCTAAGGGACCAAACTGATGGGGCCATCGGTCCCAGACTTACACTTCACTTCAACTAACTCACGCTAACTTATGCTAAGAAGAACACACACACCCATGCCTGAGGGAGGATTCGAACCTCCGGCGGGAGGAGGCGCGCAATTCGTGACATGGCGCCTAAAACCGCGCGGCCACTCCGCGCGGCAATAAAATCAGTATTATACCTTTCTCACTTGTTTGATCATTGCTGCCCACGTCTCGTTCCTGATCCATTATATGGGTAAGAAATTCATCACTCAGTTGTCCACAGGTGGTGCCAGGATACCCTCAAAGAATGATTTACTACACAAATGCAGAAGCTGCTAGAACGACGGCAAAAGTAGGTAGACCTTAACGGGGAATGGCTAACATAATCTGCATTTGTTTGTTCATTAAATGGTTCCTGAGAAAAAAAAAATGTAAATTACCTTATTTTCCGTTTCATTTACAAGTTATTAAAAATCTTATCTCAAGGGCGTTGAGATTATGAAAGAAGTGGGTGTCCAGGAGGAATTCTTCTAGAAATAATATCCAGAACTCGAAGTTTGTCTTTTTTTTCATTAACGTACGGTATATCATACGTTGCAGTAGTACCATAACAGCCTCATTTGTATTAGTTTACGTTTCGTTTCGCTACTTCGGCATATTCAAGTCCCTCTAAGCCAGAAATGTGTTGCCATATCCACTGCCGGAGTGCTGAACGACAGCTGGAGACTTGTCAAGAGGAAAATGAATGTTTGTCATAAACGCCGACGATCAATTTCACGAATGAAAACCACTTAGTGGTAATGTCAGTTTTCTCCACAGAAAAAGCTTCGGCTTGTAAAATTTTATCTAAGTTAAGAAATGAGGACGTCCTCCGCAGAACGAGGAAAGAAATATCTGAGAAACACTGTGCAGAAGAAGAGACGTGATTATAAGAAACGTGTTAAGACACCACTGAATAGGTTTTATGGTATTAGACGGCGCCGTAAGGGCCAAGGCTGCACGCGAGTTCAGAGATCGGAAAATATTCAACAAATAACTGAGGACGTTCGTGTAAACACTAAACACTATTATGAGATAAAGAAGTTGTCACGCGAAGAGTTTGGCGCAAGAGAGGAAGCCGTCAGAAAAAAAAAATGCACATTCACTGGCACATAAAAGGGGGTATGGGGTACTACGATGATCTGTCCATGAGAGCCAAAACCGAGAACTCCACGTTCGTACAAATGGATAACAATATTAAAGACAGTTGGAATTCCATCGCTAGTTGTAAGTGGGCTGCTTCTGTGTTGGCAGCGCTGTGTAGCGCTTTGCATTGGACCTCTGACTGCGTTTTCTTTGTAAGAGACTCTGTGGCTGGACGAACTCGTTGCTGGAAGTTACTCGCCAGCAGTGTTGGGCAGTTGGAAGTTAGGCGCCAGCAGTGATGGAAGTGCTGTTGGGCAATTGGAGATGAACAGCCAGCAGTAATGGATGTTAAATGTGAGAAGTTAGCATTGATGGAGTGTAGAGGTCTGAAGTGTTAGCGTTGCTTAACGATCTGGAAGTATCCGACTTAGAGACTGAAAATCATTCATGATTATATATGTTTGTACTGGATGTCAATGACGATTTATACTCGTGTTTGGATGCCACATTTTTAAGGTAAAAAATACGTTATTTGGTTTGCAACAAAATCTTTTCTTTGCTAACCACATGCATATAAGTAGTTAGTGGCTTTAGAAGTTAGAATCTTTTGTTTAGCTGGCAGTATTCACGCTCGATGTATTGCAGTAGTTCGCGTAATGAAGATTTTTGTGAAGTAAGTGCTTAATGAAATTTACAGGTTTTTGTTAAGATTCGTTTTTAGTCAGGGCCATTCTTTTGTATTAATTATTTGAAGTCAGGTAGTAATTTTTTTGAGCTGTCAGATTGCGTTGCGCTAGAATATTGTGTGTCAGTGTTGACATGATAAGGAAAAGTAAAGAGAAAGTAGGCTCAGTACGTTCAGTTTTACTCAGCTGTTTCAGAACCAAATAACGTAGAAATTTCATCTTCTCAGTCATTCAGCAATTTAAGTACAGACACACACATTTAAATAACGAAGTTTCATAGTATACAACAGCATTCAACAACACTATAGGTGAGACATGAAATCTCGTAGGAGTCAGGTGACTGTGCTTGCATTATAATGTGAAAATGATATGCTCACTTGACTCGTTTCGGATTTATTTCCATCATTAGATATTCAGGTGCACAGAGGAGTCGGAGGATACGAGCGTTTCGAGGTGAGCATGTAAGGTAAGCCGAGAGACTACTGTTGCGTGTGCATCTATTAACGCTCGTATCCTATGACCTTCTGCGCTCTTGGATATCTGATGATGGAAATAAATCCGAAACGCAAGAGGCGTGCAGTCTGAGTGATGAAGTCATTTTTCACTGGCTGTATGACATTTCTGAAGCGACCTATTCAGCTCCAACACAGTGCTACATTCTAACATTCAAAAAAGGCCAGTTGTACTCCAATTTTAATAACTCGTGACGTCACTCACTGGCAAAGCTATACCCCACTAAGAGCTTACCTCAGTGAGCGGTAAACCACTGTGTGTGGCAAATTGTAACAACGATCAATAAAGATTGTTTCTTCCGAGGAGTCATGGAAATCAATTCGACCATAGGTTTATGACTATTACGAAAATATTAGGTTGGTTCGTAAGTACGTAGCATTTTTCCATAACGTTAATAAACACAACAGATACACATGGCAGATATTTCAGTCATCAATAATGTATCTCCTTCATTACTTACAACTACCTGTCAACGCTGCATTAACGTTAAGATTCTGCGACTGTGGAACCCACGAGGTTTTGAAGCGAAGAACTCATCCAGCCACGTTCGGATCACATTTTCATCCGGAAAGGAAGTACCCAGAAGATTGTTCGATAGAGAGCGGAAAAGATGAAAAGCCTAGGGGCAAGATGAGGCGAATAAGGTGGTTGCGGAATGGTTTCCCAATCCAACTCTTGCATAGTGTTTTCTGTCAGTCCCGCAGGATGTGGGCGTGCGTTATCGTGGTATAGTATCACCTCACGCTATCTTCCTAGTCGTTGTTCTTGGCCTGCGTCTGCAAGACGTCTCAAATGTTGACAAAAAACATCAATAATGAGAGTTACAGCTTGCGGAAGCATTCGTAACTCGCTGCATTATTGCTGTTCCACCAGGTGCATATAATTATGTATTGTGGATGTGCGCAGGTCTAAATATGGGTAGCTGCTGTTTGGTTTGGGCTCAACTATTCCCTATGTGAACTTAAATACACCATCTCTCGTCACCATTAACGCTACAGATAGAAATGGTCTGCGTTGTTCACGACCCAACTGATTACGAGCGAGCAGAGATGCACGTACACCACCCGCTGATTTTTGTGGTTTTGGCTTAGAGCATGTGGTACCCATACACTAGATCTTTGAACATTGTTGCACGATATTTGCCAGTTGTCGAGCACACTGACATGAATCGTTGTGCATTAATGCGTCTAAAAGATCTTCATCAAATCCTGAAGGTCTTCCTGAACGTGGATAGCCACTAGAATTAAAACGACAGTTCTTAAAACGAGAAAACCATTTATATTGTGCTCTGTCCGTGGCGCTACCCCATGCATGGCGCAAAATATTTCTGGATGCCTCAGCTGCTCCCATCCCTCAACTATACTCAAACGGAATAATATGTCGGAAATACTACGATTTCTATACTTGATACCCCATTTTCTAGCTTCCACAGCTCCCTCACTATCTCCAAATGACAGAAAGACAATATGTAAATTCAAATAGCAAAAGTGAACGACAGATAAAAAATGGAAATCGATAAATAAGCCTATAGTAACGGGAATACTGTCATGAAAAAAGGGCTGCGACCTTTTGCACCAACCTATCAGAAGTAAAAGCACTAAACGGCCAAGTCCCTATAGTACAGCTTTTGATTTGATTACCATTACATCAAGATATGTTGCCATCACCGGATGTAAACAATGCGTTCCAATGAATCTCGGCGAAGTGTAGAATATACCGTATTACATCATGATATTTGGAAAACATAAAAACCTTAGTAAGTCGACATGTCAAGCATAAATATGGCATTACATAACAGCTCACGCTTAATGTAATTTGCACATGGTCGGGATTCATTGAAATGTGGTGCACGGCTTGCTTAAAGCGGTAACCAAAATAGACGTTGTACTATAGCGATCTTGGCTATTTGAAGTTTTTACTTCTTGCACTTCTGGTAAAAAAGCTGCACACGTGGAAAGACGGCGTCGACTTTGATACGATGACAGCGTATGCCACCTGGGGGATAGTAGATATGAAATGATAATTAAATGGACACCCTAGCTGCAAACAGGCGTTGATGTACTTCATTGGGGACATTTTGAAAATGTGAGCCCCCAACCGGGACTCGAACCCGGGACCTCCTGCTTACATGGCAGACGCTCTATCCATCTTTTTTTTTTTTTTTTTTTTTTTTTTTTTTACAGAGCAGTACATTTTTATTGTATTTTACTAAAACATACATTTCAAGTATTCAACAGGACAATTAATGATTAAACCATTTGCAACATTAAAAAAAGAACCAGTTTTAAACTATTTATATGCTAAATATGTCTAATACAGTAATAATGGTAAAACAAACTTTAAAAGTGGGTTACAGTAAAAACTTTGCTCAAGATAACTGAGATTATTCTAAGGTGCAAACTATTGTCGCCCAATCACTGGGTTTGTCTACAAAGTTGAATTCACTGTTTAATTTGTAAACTGTCCATTGAATAAAAAATAATAGCATATTTAATACCAGTTTTCTTGACTATGAACCAGTTTAAATACAATCCAATTAAACACATACAATAACACAAAAAAAGTTCCGGAAGCAAGGTTAAAGTAAATAATAATAGGAACCAAGTGACTTTTATTTTTCTTCTGTTCGTTCTCGTTCAAGGTGTTGTAGTGGTTTCACATATTTAACCAACACCCATTCTTTCAAAAATGATCTTCAGCATGTTACCATAGTGCTTCTTGTGGTTGCGATACGTGCTGATTTTTGCATATTCACACTTCATGTAAACTCGGAATTCTATCTCGTTGTCCGACCCAAGTGTGTGGATGACATAACTAACATATTTTCCCAGTAACCAGCTAATGGCGTTGGTTTTTAATTTCGGAAAGTATGTCATGTCCGGTCTCAGGAGGAGCGACGGCGTTATATATTGCGTAGAGGATCTGGTGAGAAAGGCGATTTGTTGCCTGATCCAATTCCAGTTATGCACATTGCCACCACAGGTGAATCTGTGGCTGAGTGTATCCACCAGATTGCATTTTCCACAAAGGTGTGTCTGGTTTAAACCGATCCCATATAGTCTCTCGTTGGTGCTGATGACTTGATTAACTGTTTTGTACCATGCGGAAATAGCGTCTGTAGATAGCCCGGCATAGTTGATGTTCCGCCATACAGCTTTCCAGTCACAATTTGGGAATTTCGTTTCAATTTTGTTTCTACCCTCATTTAACTTCCTTTCAAGTATGATGTCACGCGCTGTGATACGTGTGTTGCTTCTGATTTCGTCACTAAGATAACTTGCTTCGAGGAAAAAGTTCCTCACATACTGCAGACGGGCATTAATCCTTCGCACATCAATCGGTGCTTGCAGGCTATGGGGTGTCACAGCCTCAAAGAGCTTTGCGGTTATACATTGTGGAAGTTCTCTGAGTATATGGAAAGTCCGTTTGAGGAACAGAGCAGACGCTTTATTGCGAATATCCACCAAACCGAGGCCCCCGTTTCTGACATCCAGTATAACCGTAGTCGCACCAACCCTGAATATGTCTCCTCGCCATAAATAATTGGTAACAGTGGACATGATCCCTTTCGCTACTAGTTTAGGGATTGGAAATACCTGCGCAGTGAAATACGCTTTAGACAAAACGCAGGAGTTGATGAATCTGACTTTCTGCACCAGGTCCATAGTTCGATGGATGTTCTCCATTACAGCACCATGAACTTTCCTCCTAGTTTCCGTCCAGTTAAAAGCAGCCATCCGCATCGGACATGCCATTAAGGTGATTCCCAAAGTTTTATGTTTGTTGTCTTGTATTGCCCATGCCAGTCGAAGGTGATCTAGGCCCCGTAGATTCAATATTTGACTTTTGTTTTCATTTGCTGTCGCTCCCGAAGCTAGACAATATCTGTGGATTTCTCTTTCCAGTGTAACTGTCTCCTCCTTCTCCTTATTACAACGCCCACGTCATCAGCATAAGCTCGTATGACAGTTTTCTCACCACTCAATGTTATGCCTGTTAATCTTGCGTGGACAGTGCGGAGGAAGGGCTCTAAAGATACTGAAAATAAAAACATTGATAAGGGACTGCCCTGTGGAACCCCTCGCCTTATCTGTATGGGTTTAGATGTTTGGCCATTGATTGCTATTTTCGCATTTACACCTGTTGCAATATTCCTTAGCATGTTCACAATCTGGGGGTGGAAAGCCATTCTTGACAGCGTCGCAAAGAGGTATCTATGACTAACGCGGTCAAAAGCTTTGTTGAAATCTATAAAGATTAAAGCACATTTTATACTTGTCACTGAGGTAATTGCAATGACGTCTCTGTATGCCGATAGACTTTCGAATATCGTTCTGGTCGGAGAGCAAGATTAGTGATGACTCAATATTTTGTTGGAAAAGGCAGAGAGTCTTTTGTTGATAATACGCGAAATTATTTTGTAATCAGAATTTAGTAGCGAAAGAGGCCGAAAATTGTTTAAGTTGGTTTTGCCTTTACTCTTAGGAATCAGAACTATTTTACTTTCCTTAAACTCTGCAGGGACCGGTTTTCCGTTCAGGGCCTCATTTGCCATGGAAGTGATCTTGTCCCCAATTATAGACCAGTAGCGGGCATAAAACTCCACAGGGAGGCCATCAAGTCCCGGAGATTTGTTGAGAGGTGAGTAACGCACTGCCTCATGCACTTAATCTTTAGTAATAGGTGACAGGATGTCAGCGTTGTCTGTTCCCGACAATTGTGGACCTAAAATAGTGAGAAAGTCCTCGAGACCTGCATCTTCCACTGTGGTAGGGGCATATAAGGTTTCATAGTACCTGTGGACTTCGTCCAGTATTTGTTTCTGGCATGTGAGCCTCGTACCAGTATGCGTCTGGACTTCATCAATTAAAGTTAGACGTCTGTTTTTAGCATGCCGCACCAAGTGATACAGAGAAGCTGTTTCATCTGCTACGACTGATGTGGCTTTCGATTTAAGTTTGAGTCCCTCCATCTGTTGCCGTTTAATGCTTAATAACTTGGCTTTTATTTTTTTGATATCATTTAGACGAATTACGTCATCATGGGCCTGTTGATATAAGTCTCTTAAAACTTTATAATAAAACTCCATTGTATTTCTCAACTCCCTGTGCCTCGCTGCACTATACTGCATGACAACTTTCCGCAGCCTTGGTTTAGCCCTCCTTGTCCACCAGTCAATGACTCTTGGGTGCTTGTATACTGTGCGGAGGCACATAGTCCACGCAAACCTTATTTCCTGTTCCAGTTCTTCGTCAGTTAAAACAGAGATATTTAAGTTCCATTGGCCTCTGAATCGACGGGTTGGCTGTACACTTAGATTAAAGCAAGTTAAAAGTGTACTGTGATCGCTAAAATACACTGGAATAGTCTCAAAGTTTAATAAATAATTTTGCAAATTTGGTGACACGTAAATTCTATCTAGTCTGCTGCGGGAGTGGCTGGTTATATACGTGAACCCGACTGACGTCGGGTGCTGAAGTTCCCACACATCCTTAAGGCGAAGATCACTTACTAACTTTTTTAACTGTGGCGAGTAGTTGAAGTTGGGTTGTTGATCTTTCTGGTTTAAAACACAGTTAAAATCTCCACCTAGTATAAGAGAACGCGGATTTTTCCTCAATAAATAAATCAGTTCATCTTGAAAAAACTTCGCACGATCCAATTTGTGGGAAGTTCCTGATGGGGCGTAAAGGTTAATCACTGTCACATCGAAAATTTTTATGCCTATGGCTCTTCCGGATTCTAGTCGTTCTATTTCAGTCACCGGAATGCCTTCCCTTATAAGAATGGCTGTACCGATATTGGCTTCCGTAGAAACATTAACAATTTCAAAAAAGCCTGGGATCCGAAATTCCGCTATCGCAACGTCTTGTAGCAACGCGATATCTGTTCCGGACTGGTACAAGAATTCTTTTAGTGCTGCCAATTTCAAGGGTGACTGTATTTTATTAATGTTAATAGTAGTAATGCTATAAACTTGCAGCACAGACATACCGGAAGAAGCTATTTGGGATGAGGTTCGGTATGATTATAGCAGCAAACGTGCTTCCCTACAAGGCACGATCTTTACAAGCTGTGTGCCCATTACATGTACTAACTGCCTAGAAAAATTTGCACTGCTTTTAAACAAATAGCTTGAGAAGAAAAGTATCCTGAAATCCTGACAATGCATTGCTATAAGTCACTGTGGCCATTCTCTTTCTCCTCGTCAGTGTTGGCCCTGATGACTTCATATTTAATATTCTTTTTCTTGATGTCTTTCTTCTCTGGTGTGACTTTCGCTTGATGACGCTTGACAGCAAGACCCGGTGTCTGTCGCAGCCGCCGGCGGTGGCTGAATGGGGCAACGGCCGTGGCTTGCGAGTCGTCAATGTTTGGTTCCGGCGTGGTGTCTGTTGTGTTGTTTTGCTGGCGAGGCGGTGATGCTTGTGTATTTCCTCCTTCGGCGCGGCGTTGCGCTTCGGAGTCAGCAGGTTCATTACCTGGTACTTCCTCGTACTGTTCGCACTGTATGGGTTGTGCACTTGATGCGGTTATTTCAGCCGTGACCTCAGGCTCAGGGTCACATTTCCGTGAAAAATCACTACCCGCTGCGTCACTATCTGTTCGTGGCGGTGTAAGTCCTTGTGCGGAAGTGGGAGCCACATCGACCTTCATTCCATCTCCTTTTTCCACTTCCAACAGATCTTCAGGACTGGGCTTCGGCCTCCTGGCAACGGGTGTTTCACAGGAAGAGTCCTCATCAACAGTTCTTTCAGTGTCCTCTAGAGGACGCTTTTTTGTGGGAATCTCGCTGTCACGGGACGGAATTTCAGCAGTTAATGCAGGTTTTAAAGACGGAAAGTCATTAACATTAAGTGCTACATTTTCAGAGGTAGTAACAGGATCCACGACCGCCGCCGGCTCTGTTGTATTACTGGCTGGCAACAAATAGTTGAGTGTCAATTTCCGGCGTTGCGTAAGGTTATTTGTTAGCACAAATACACGGCGAGGGCAGTCCTGACGGAGGTGAGCAGACTCGTTACATACATGACATGTAGGGGTTTGCCCTGAGTACATAACATGCGCCTTGTGCCCGTCAACAAAGATGTGGGAGGGAATGTTTGCTTTCACTTCCATCTCCACGGAGCGAATGCCGTTAAAGCACTGCAGCTTGAAATGCGAAGCCCACCTTTCGTTGACTATTTGCCTGACAACCCCATACTTTGAAAGGACATCTTTAATTTTCGAATTGTCTACTTCTATGGGAATATTCAAAACCCTAACATTCCTAATTGCAGACTCGGAATTCCGGAGTTTGACAGTACTTTTAGTACCATCACGGTGTATAAATTCCGTTTCATAACCAAATTTTGCCAGAAAGCGGTCTACACTCGCGGAATCGTTAAACTTTACAAAAATGCAGTATTCATCAGAGTCCAGCTGCATGGTATGAACAGATTCAGAATGAAGGCCAATTACCTCGGTAATCCAGTCGTGTATTTCAAGTGCAGAGGGCTGTACTCGACGGGTGTACTTGTCGAAGGTGAAAATCACGGTGTTTTTCTCACGGAGTGTGCCATGGTGTTCTGCAGCGAAGAAATCTCGGACAACGCCAAAATCCCAACGGCACTTCGTAGAAAGATGACACGAAAGAAGACCAAATGCTCAATTGATAACGTTTAATTCACGTGCAAAACGTCAATAAACGAGCACAAAACACGAAAACACTGGCGAAAACACTGAACGTTCACGGAGCAGACTTGAGGAGCGTGCGACCGCTGCGGCAGCTAATGCCAGACTTGCTCAGCCATCGCGGGCACGGAGGATAGTGCATCTGCAGGGACTTATCCCTTGCACGTTCCCCGTGAGATCCACATTCCCAACATGTCCACACCACTACATTCGTAGTGCGCCTAATAGATGAAGTACATCAACGCCTGTTTGCAGCTAGGGTGTCCATTTAATTATCATTTCATTTCTGTCAAAGCTGCATGGTCATCCACGGTAACTGTTCTTTCGGGAACAGATACTACCGTCATATATAGATAGTAGATATACTGATAATTGTTTCTACGTCGACCGCCAACACATAGCGTAATGGCATAGCTACTAGAGTGCCACATGTGTCTACTCTTTAATAGTGAATACTCACAGCTGTAAGGCACATGTGGTGCATACTAGTGAGAAAATCAGGCAACAATGCCACGGAGAGGCATTCGTGCTTCCTACAGCCGAGTGAGTTTTGGAAGGCGTCAATTTGTGGCCTTACGAATGGCGCGCCGATCCTTTCGCAGATTTGCCACACAAGTTGCACGTGCTGCGCCAGTTGTGCAACGATGCCGGTGTCAGTGAACATTCTCGCACCTGCAGACGAATTTCTGGACGTCCTCGGACCACAGTCACCCTCGAGGATCGTCGTGTAGAAAGGGCAGCAATGGCATATAGCACAGCTGCCACAGCTCAAATAAGAGGACTTGTGAGCCCAGGCGTGTGAACACGGACTGCTATGAACGGTTGTTAGCAGTGTGATACGGACATGCACATCCATAGCCCGCCTTCCACTCACGCCACACCATCAACGTGCACGGCTCGAATGTGCCGTCAGACAACCACTTGGAAAATGGAAATGCGCGTCTTGGTCTTCAGCAGTGGAAGCAGATCCTGCCTGCAGGCAAATGGTTTTCGTTTACGCGTAAGACGCAGACCTGGTGAGCACTGTCTCATAGGATGGATTCGTTCACGACAACTGACCCTACCTTCGCGATGTGAGGTGTGATAAGCTACAGCTCTTTCACCTTTGGTGTTCAGGAGGAGCGCTAACCCTACGTGCAGAACGTTGTTACACCCGTTCGTTTCGCGTTCTTACAACAGAAATATGATACGGTTTTCCAACAGGATAATACTCACCGACACAGTGCCCGTGAAACTGACATGCTGTGCAAGACGTGCAGCAACTTCCCCAGTAAGCGCCATACCATGTTGAATACACTGGTTCTCGTCCCATCACCGAAGTTAAGCAACATCGGACCCGGTTAGTACTTGGATGGGTGACCGTCTGGGAACACCGGGTGCTGTTGGCTCTGTTCGATACAGTTCCCCACAGTCGTTTAATGAACAAACTAGAAGCATATGAACTATCAGACTAATTGTGTGATTGGATTGAAGAGTTCCTTGACAACAGAACGCAGCATGTCATTCTCAATAGAGAGAAGTCTTCCGAAGTACGAGTGATTTCAGGTGTGCCGCAGGGAGTGTCGTAGGACCGTTGCTATTCACAATATACATAAATGACCTTGTGGATAACATCGAAAGTTCACTGAGGCTTTTTGCAGATGATGCTGTGGTATATCGAGAGGTTGTAACAATGGAAAATTGTACTGACATGCAGGAGGATCTGCAGCGAATTCACGCATGGTGCAGGGAATGGCAATTGAATCTCAATGTAGACAAGTGTAATGTGCTTCGAATACATAGAAAGAAAGATCCCTTAACATTTAGCTACAAAATAGCAGGTCAGCAACTGGAAGCAGTTAATTCCATAAATTATCTCGGAGTAGGCATTAGGAGTGATTTAAAATTGAATGACCATATCAAATTAATTGTCGGTAAAGCAGATGCCAGACTGAGATTTATTGGAAGAATCCTAAGGAAAGGCAATCCGAAAACAAAGGAAGTCGGTTACAGTACTCTTGTTCGCCCACCGCTTGAATACTACAAACCGGTGTGGGATCCGTACCAGATAGGGTTGATAGAAGAGATAGAGAAGATCCAACGGAGAGCAGCGCGCTTCGTACAGGATCATTTAGTAATCGCGAAAGCGTTACGGAGATGACAGGTAAACTCCAGTGGAAGATTCTGCAAGAGAGATGCTCAGTAGCTCGGTACGGTCTTTTGTTGAAGTTTCGAGAACATACCTTCACCGAGGAGTCAAGCAGTATACTGCTCCCACCTACGTATATCTCGCGAAGAGACCATGGGGATAAAATCAGAGAGATTAGAGCCCACACAGAGGTGTACCGACAATCTTTATTTCCACGAACAATACGAGACTGTAATAGAAGGGAGAATACATGCGATTACATAGAAAGAAGGATCCTTTATTGTATGATTATATGATAGCAGAACAAACACTGGTAGCAGTTACTTCTGTAAAATATCTGGGAGTATGCGTGCGGAACGATTTGAAGTGGAATGATCATATAAAATTAATTGTTGGTAAGGCGGGAATCAGGTTGAGATTCATTGGGAGAGTCCTTAGAAAATGTAGTCCATCAACAAAGGAGGTGGCTTACAAAACACTCGTTCGACCTATACTTGAGTATTGCGCATCAGTGTGAGATCCGTACAAGATCGGGTTGGCGGAGGAGATAGAGAAGATCCAAAGAAGAGCGGCGCGTTTCGTCACAGGGTTATTTAGTAAGCGTTACGGAGATGTTTAACAAACTCAAGTGGCAGACTCTGCAAGAGAGGCGCTCTGTATCGCGGTGTAGGTTGCTCGCCAGGTTTCGAGAGGGTGCGTTTCTGGAGGGTGGGTTTCTGGATGAGGTATCGAATATATTGCTTCTCCCTACTTATACCTCCCGAGGAGATCACGAGTGTAAAATTAGAGAGATTAGAGCGCGCACGGAGGCTTTCAGACAGTCGTTCTTCCCGCGAACCATACGCGACTGGAACAGGAAAGGGAGGTAATGACAGTGGCACGTAAAGTGCCCTCCGCCACACACCGTTGGGTGGCTTGCGGAGTATAAATGTAGATGTAGATGTAGAACAGATAGAGGTACTCAAAGTACCCTCCGCCACGCACCGCACCGTCAGGAGGCTTGCGGAGTATGGATGTAGATGTAGGTCTCCGGACGTGTCTCCAGTCGGGCAGCTATGGGACGTTATGGGATGAGAAGTGGCTCCCGTGGCTCGTCAGTCAGCTGCTCGTACAGAACTACGTGGACAGGTACGTGGCATAACATATCCCAGGAGAGTATTTGCTTTCTGCATGATCAGCCTGATGCCAGGGTCAGCGCCAGCATTGCCACCCGTGGGGGCTACATCATGTACTAAATATGGATGTTTCACCAGGTGCTTCTGATGTGTAAGCGTAATCATTTTATGTGATGCATATGCACTGTTGCAAGAATAAATCTTGAGTACTTTTTTCCCGGTACTGAGTGTCGTAATAATCTAGGATGTTTCCCCTAGTTGAGGAGTGTCAAGTGTATGAAAGACTTTTAGTAACTGCCGTACTCCACAGAGGCGAAACGTCGCCTCGCGCAGCTCCTCGGCGCCCCTCACCTGTGCAGAGTGCGACGAGCAGCGCGGCGTTGGCGGCGACGCCGACGGCGGCCACGAGCCCGGCGCCGGCCAGCAGCAGGCTCTCGTGCCACGCGACGGCGCCCTCCGCCGCCTGGCCGCCGCCCCCGCCGGGGCCCGCCTGGCGCGCCATCAGCCCGCGCACCACCTGCTGGCGCGCCGCTCCGCGCCTAGCCGCATCTGCACACCACAGCACTACCTGCCACCAATGCACAGAATTTGTGCACATTACAAGTTCATCACGTGTTGATGTAAGCGTACAGGGCGATTCATTTGCCTTTAACTATGGGTTGTATGCAACCCGCAACATATCTTCTGGTAAACCTTCCGGGATGTAAGGTCGTGGTCCATGAAACTCTTCAGCTCCTAACGTATCGTGCAGAGCTGCGCTGGACATCTTCAGAGGGGTGTTTCTCCTCCGGTGAGTCTTGCCGACTGACGGGTCAGACGTCTGAGAGCGTCTTATATATCGCAGAAAGTGGGCGTGACCAGAGTTACACATGATATGCAGAGATAATCTTTGTCAAAGATAAAACTTAACTATCGATCGTAATCTCGTCACGGATAAAACTGTCTAGCAATTCTGTAGTGCTACTGTCCAAATATCACTAAGTTTCATGGTCTCTTCTTTCCGATTAAAATTATCCCTATGTTTATATATTTCAATTGCTTCTCTACAAAGCCGTGGGTAATAGTTCGTCGTCGTAGATAAAATTTTTGTTTCGGAAAACATAGGGATAATTTTAATCGGAAAGAAGAGACCATGAAACTTAGTGATATTTGGACAGTAGCACTACAGAATTGCTAGACAGTTTTATCCGTGACGAGATTACGATCGATAGTTAAGTTTTATCTTTGACAAAGATTATCTCTGCATATCATGTGTAACTCTGGTCACACCCACTTTCTACGATATATAAGACGCTCTCAGACGTCCGACCCGTCAGTCGGCAAGACTCACCGGAGGAGAAACACCCCTCTGAAGATGTCCAGCGCAGCTCTGGACGGAACGTTAGGAGCTGAAGAGTTTCATGGACCACGACCTTACATCCCGGAAGGCTTACCAGAAGATATGTCATCCGGTCGTGAAAGCCTTCATACTGCAACCCGCAACACCTTCAAATACCATCTGCTAGATTTTCATATACTCTAGGTCGCTAAGCGCAAACTATTAGTCCTACAGAGAAGAAAAGGATACGATTTTTTTTGTAGGAAATTAATATAGCTAAATTTTGTACTGGGCCAATTTCCGAATTATTCAAGAAAAAATTACAAAAGTGACCTACAAACGAGATTTTTCTTGAATGACTGCAAAACTGTCGTCTACAGCAAAAATGTATGTAGGTACAATATTTAACCACATTATATTTCCTACGAAAATGTCCTCTGGCCGTGCACGGCTCGCGTTTATCCCATTTATTGTTTGTCATCTTCTATTGCTGTACTGCCGCCTCGTTTTCTTATTCCGTTTACTGGCGTCTCTAACTTCCTGCCCTGATTGTTGCCAGCATCATAATGGCTTAAATGGCTACACAGGATAATTAAAATGGCCTGGGAGTCGGGACAGGTTCCATCAGACTGGACAAACGCAGTAATCACACCAATCTTTAAACATGGAAACAGAAAAGATTGTAACAACTACAGAGGTATCTCTTTAATCAGCGTTGTGGGTAAAATCTTCTCAGGTATTGTTGAAAGGAAAGTGCGAGTATTAGTTGAGGACCAATTGGATGAAAATCAGTGCGGGTTTAGGCCTCTTAGAGGTTGTCAGGACCAGATCTTCAGCTTACGGCAAATAATGGACAAGTGTTATGAGTGGAACAGGGAATTGTATCTATGCTTTATAGATCTAGAAAAGGCATATGACCGGGTTCCTAGGAGGACGTTATTGTCTGTTCTACAAGATTATGGAATACGAGGCAAACTTTTGCAAGCAATTAAATGTCTTTACATGGATAGTCAGGCAGCAGTTAGAGTTGACGGCAAATTGAGTTCATGGTTCAGAGTAGTTTCGGGGGTAAGACAAGGCTGCAACCTGTCTCCACTGTTGTTCATATTATTCATGGATCATATGTTGAAAACAATAGACTGGCTGGGTGAGATTATGATATGTGAACACAAAATAAGCAGTCTTGCATATGCGGATGACTTAGTTGTAATGGCAGATTCGATTGAAAGTTTGCAAAGTAATATTTCAGAGCTAGATCAGAAATGTAAGGACTATGGTATGAAGATTAGCATCTCCAAAACGAAAGTAATGTCAGTGGGAAAGAAATATAAACGGATTGAGTGCCAAATAGGAGGAACAAAGTTAGAACAGGTGGACGTTTTCAAGTACTTAAGATGCATATTCTCACAGGATGGCAACATAGTGAAAGAACTGGAAGCGAGGTGTAGCAAAGCTAATGTAGTGAGCGCTCAGTTACGATCTACTCTCTTCTGCAAGAAGGAAGTCAGTACCAAGACTAAGTTATCTGTGCACCGTTCAATCTTTCGACCAACTTTGTTGTATGGGAGCGAAAACTGGGTGGATTCAGGTTACCTTATCAACAAGATTGAGCTTGCGGATATGAAAGTAGCTAGGATGATTGCAGGTACTAGTAGATGAGAACAATGGCAGGAGGGTGTCCACAATGAGGAAATCAAAGAAAAACTGGGGATGAACTCTACAGATGTAGCAGTCCGGGCGAACAGGCTTAGATGGTGGGGTCATGTTAAACGCATGGGAGAAGCAAGGATACCCAAGAGACTCATGGATTCAGCAGTAGAGGGTAGGAGGAGTCGGGGCAGACCGAGGAGAAGGTACCTGGATTCGGTTAAGAATGATTTTGAAGTAATAGGTTTAACATCAGAAGAGGCATCAATGGTAGCACTGAATAGGGGACCATGGAGGAACTGTATAAGGGGGGCTATGCTCCAGACTGAACGCTGAAAGGCATAATCAGTCTTAAATGATGATGATGATGATCTAACTTCCTGCCTTACTTGCTCGTGAGCGGCAGCAGCAGCGCACTGTCGCACCAACTCTGAAGCGACAGATAGTATTTACGGGCCGTCGTGTGTCCGGCAGTGAGTTCGGGACGGACCAGCAATGCAGTCGGGACGCAGCAGCAGTGAAGTCGGGGGACGGAGCGCCGGTGTCGCGCCGACAGCCAGTGCTAGCCGAACGCAGGCGACACACATGAACTGTCCGACTGAGGGCGATTGGAGCGGAACGAGCGTTAGTTGGTCGTTCAGCTGGTCGTCTCATCGGCAAACGTATATTTGGTGCTTTCACCGTTTCCGCGCCTGGGCAGTTGATCGGTTCCCGTGGAGCAGCGAGGATATCCCCGCGGCTCGTATTTTGGCCGATGCCGCTGGTAGCGTCCACGCGCGGTCGGAGTGCGTGCTGCTGTTCCCATTGCTACGGGGTCCGAGGCTCACCGATCCTGGACACGAAGTCACCACTGTTCACATTGTGTCATTTGGGTTTCGTTGTCGGCTCTTGGGACCTTTCCGCGAGCAACAACGAGTGTTTTCAAGTCGGCAAAAGCCACCCTCCGGTGGAGTTTAGCTGTACTTGGTTATTTTGAATCGAAGTGCACCAGCGAAATCTTCTGCATTGTGGCCGTTAACGTTCCGGTTACCTGCCCTGGCCGTTAACGTAAATTCAGGCAATGTGTTTTCCTGATCGTGTTGTCGCTGTCCAGCACGGTGCGTAGTTTGACATCTCAAAGTATAATTGTTTGTGGGAGCCAGTACCTTCTACGTTGTTCCATTGAACTCCCTGTTGTTTGCTGGTCGGGTGGAGTGGAAGTTATCTTGTTGGTGGGTCCGTTCACTGTCTGTCGGTTGGGTTGTCGTCGGATCGAGAGTGGTTGGGACGACTGCCTCTCTCACCGAAGCGAGCGTTAGGGTTGAAATTCCAGACCGACCCTCGGAAACTTCTGGGCGCCGTTGGGTGTACTGCCTGTTCTTATTTGTTCTTGTTGTTCGTATTTGTATGGCTTCTAGCCGATTTTTAAATTAAGTTTGTTTTACCCTTAAGGCGTAAGACTGTTTGGGCCTTCAGCCTAATTTAAAGAACTGTTCTAAGGTAAGGCCTTTTGGTTTGAGTCTTGAGTGATGGGCCTTCAGCCGATTTTTAAATTAAAGTTATTTTGCTCTTAAGGTGAGAGATTGTTTGGGCCTTCAGCCTAACTGAAAGAACTGATTTAAGATAAGGCCTTCTGCCTTTTACATTTCTGATTTTGGTTTGCGTCTTAAGTTATTGGCTTTTAGCCCATTTTAAATTAAAATGATCTTGTCCTTAAGGCATGAGATTGTATGACGCAATCTGCCGGTAATTAACTTCCAAAAATTAATGCTGTTTTTTTTTAATTTCTTGGCTTTTGTATAGTTTGGTCAAATAAATAAAGTTGTATGTTCGAGTGCAACTGACAGCCGCTTATTTTGGCCCCTGAGCGTTTAACAGGGCGTCTCAGTCCTTTCATTTTATGAAAATCTCGCAACTGGTTTTTGAAGGCAATGTGGGCTGCACAAAGCCCAAAGGGAAGGACATCTGAATCACCCTGTATGTATATATTACTGTAAAACTAAGATAATTGGTAAATCCTGGAACTAACCGGTGAAACCTAAGATTTACCATTTCGGTGTGGTAAAAGTGCGAAATTTCTTATTATGTACATAGATTTCGAACTTTACCAAGAGACATTTGTAAATCTTAGGATTTAACAATGCAGACTGATAAAAGCTGGATCGAAGGCTCTCGCCTTCGTCGTGCAGGTTCAGACAAGTTTCATTGTTGCCAATTTTGTGTTCAGATAAGTTTCTCTGTTGCCAATTATGAGTTCTCAGTCCGGTCACCGCTGTGTAGTTTCAGTCAGTGTCGAGCATCGTGCGTACGGCCATCTTTGCGACTCGTTTTAGAGGTGTTTCTTCTGCAGCTTTGCAACAGAATGAGTGATGTTATGCGTAGCAGATTTTAAGTGACTCAGTGAATGAGAAGAAGATCAACAATTTTTATGTAACTGCTGAACAATATAAGTGAAGTGAAAAATGCAAAAATCGTTTCCAATAAGAATGTTATCTACAGGCGTTTGAAGCGATATGATGTTCTCAACATTGGAGGTGAAGAGAAACTCATAGCGCCGATCGGAAGGTGAAGAGAAACTCATAGCGCCGGTGTCTGCTGGAAAAGAAGAAATTAGCTATTACTGTCATTTTGATGAACTGTTTAACGTACTACATGAGACCCACGTTGCTATAGGCCATGGTAGTCGAATACGAATGATTGTGGAACTGAAATGAAAATGGAAGTGAGCGTTTGGCGTCATTGGCCGGAAGGCCCCTTACGTGGCAGGTCCGACCGCCTTGGTGCAGGTCTCATTACATTCGACGCCACATGGGGTGACCTGCGCGCCGGATGAGGATGAAATGTTAATGAAAGCAACACAACACCCAGTCCCTGAGCGGAGAAAATCCGCGCCCCAGCCGGGAATCGAACCCGGGCCCCTCAGCTATCGTGGCGGACATTGTGGAACTGCATCGTAAGTACAAGAATGCGGGCTGCTCAAGCAATCGTTACTTATTTGAGATTATGTGAACCATGTGAGAAAAAGCAAAAAACATTGAAAAGGGGTGTTATACTGAAACCTGTCATACGCAGTGAAATGAATACACGATACCAAATTGACTTAGTACAGATGTAGGCAAACCCAGACAATAAGTCGAAGTTCTTCCTTGTACACCGAGATCGTTTGTCAAAATTTGTTATCCTCCGCGCACTAACTTCGAAAAGGGCTTATGAAGTAGCATATCATCTTTTGGACATTTTTGCCACCTTTGGATCCCCTGGTATCCTTCATTCTGATCATGGTAGAGAGTTTAGTAACCAAGTCATTCAAAGTTTATGTGGGTTGTGGAGTGATATAAGGATAGCTCACGGAAGGCACAGTCAGTCTCAACGATCAGTCGAAAGAGCAAATCGAGATATCGAACATATGTTATCAGCTTGGATAGAAGCAAAAGCTTCAGAATGGTCTGAAGGGCTGAGGTTTGTGCAAGCAATGAAAAATAGGGCTTGTCATGAAGGGATCAGATGTTCTCCATGTGAAGCCATGTTTGGGTTCCAAGGAAAATGGGATGTTCCACGTAATTTAATAAAAAATATAAGCACTGAAGCGGACTTTGAAAAATGCTAAACACCGCCTCCACTGACTCACAGGAAATTGAAAATGACGGCAAAGGGATTGATGACAGTGAATAAAGTAATGGAACAAAAAGAAATGAGGTAGAAAGTGAGGCTGCAGCAGGTGAGGCAACACCAGAGACACAGGATTCGAGGACAGTTAACGAGACACCGGCACCAGCTGATGGTTGTTATGAGACGCTGGCAACTTCCAACAGTGTTAATAAAGTGAAACCGATTCGAGAAGCTGCAAAGGTCTTCAATTTCTTGCAAAGAAAATGAAAGCATCCTCATGTAACAAAATTTCAAAACCTTCAGTTGGACAGAATGTGAGAATTAAAGCAAAATCTATAACAGCAGTAGTGATGAATTTTGTCAACTTGGTACCAAAGCTGGTAAACTGTACTTATTGTACGCTAGGAACGAATTTACACTGTGCAAGGAAAATTTTTCAACGTCGAAGAAGTAGCAAAAGAAGAAATTTATGGGAAGTGGTTGTCAAACCACTTCCCATAAAAGTTCAATTGCTTAAAAAGGTGTTCAACTAAAAACTGATTGTGTAAATCGTCTTCCATATTATGTAGTTCGAAATGTTTCAATAGTCAGCCTTGTAATAAAAATTAACGTTCACAAGGTAACACTTTTTACAACATTTTTCACTAATATGGAATATTTCTCATTGTAATAACATTGGAATGCAAGAATGTTTAAAATACGAGTACATAAATTTACAATAAATACAATCTAATTAAATAAATACGGTTTTACCAGTTGGTATGGGTACATCCTAAGATTCACCAACGTTTCTTGGTAAAAGTTCGAAATCTATGCATATAACAAGAAATTTCGGACTTTTACCATACCGTGATGGTAAGTCTTAGGTTTCACCAGTTAATTCTAGTATTTATCAATCATCTTACTTTTACAGTAATATTTGTAGAGGGTGGTCTGAAGAGTTTGTGTATTGAAGGGTAGGCTGTGTTGGATAATAACTGTTAAAAAAAATGCGATACATTCTGCCGTTTTCGAGTTAATTAGCGCTGAAATGTGGTAGCGCATGCAAATTCAAGCTGCCCGCCAGAGACCGTGTTTGCTGAACATATTCTTTGTTCGGTTTCCTAAAACCTAACAAGATAATGATACAAAAATTGGACGAGAGACGGCAGTAAGGATCGAACCTGAGCCAAACACTGAGCAGTATCGTGAGCTGTCGTCTCTGAATGAGAACAACTGATGCCAGTGGTATCTGGCTGATCACTTGAATTTTCACGCACAACAGCCTCATTGGCTAACTTCAGTGCTATTTAACTCTGAAACGGCGCAAAGTATCGAATTTTTTCTTGACAATTATTTCTCAGCACCATCTACCCTTACAACTTTTTTGTTTCTGACCACCCTATACAGCTGCGTCTGCTAACCAGGAGGGCTGCACACAAAATATCCCGGTAACTTCTTAGAGTAGTTTTCAACAAGAATGAGTGTTCCTAAGTGAAGAAAGAAACTTTAGACGCGAATCAGGTGCTTCAATTTTCCTTTCATGCAACACCTGGCTGGACTAGAGGCAAGATACAAGATATGCATATGGAACAGGGTGCCTGCACCCTGCTCCATTTTGCCTCGAACAAAAGTTTTCGCAATTACGTGAGTTATCACTCCCAGACATTTCATCCTATATAAAGGGTGTAATATATACTCACTTCACTGTGTTAGCTATTTTTTTCTCTTTGTCTAATAATCTTCTCACAATCACATCACATAATTTACTACCTGATTTTTCTGCTTGGTCGTAAATCCACCGCGAAGTGGACTACACCTCTTACTGTAGGCTGTCTGTTTTGCGCCCACACATCCGCACAAATGCCTGGTCTACTGCCCAGGGAAAAATAAATATTAAGGGCTTGCTCTGTACTAACCAACCTAAAACTGTGCTACTCATAATAGCTACAATTATTAATCTTCAAATGAAGTAATACCGATATAACATTATCCAGTACAGTGATCAGTTACCAATAGAAATACCTCGTATATATATAGCGTGATTCACCTGCCCCTACCGATGTCGTCTTAGGCAACCCTCATACTTAGCATCCAATAACTACGTGCGAGATTTGCATATTCTCTCGCTAGCTACTGGCATACTAATAATCCTACAGAAAATAAACAGAACTTTTCTGTAGGAAACGTTTCCGCTGGAAGTCGTTGACTGCCAGTTGGGATGACTGATACAGCGCACACTCAGCCCTGTGAGGGCAACTGGGGAGCATCTCGACCGATTCGTAGCGGTTTCAAGGTCAAGAAACTCGAGAACGTTCGGGAAAGCGGTGTGATGGCCACATGTCCCTCTATACACCTGATGACGCCATTGGCAGAGGATGACACTGCAGTCGATCGGGCCTGATTGGCTCGCCATGTCCAGAGCCCTGAACTATACGTTTGACTTACCTTTAGGTAGCCTCAGTGGATGACTTTTTAAGACGTTAATTCAGGAGAACTTGAGGACCAAAATCTTTAGAGACGATTCGATCAAGAACAACTCCCTTAGGAAATGAGTAGCTCTATTAGATGTTTGACAAATGCGCCGTCCAGAATCAACCAACAATACCGTTTATCTGTCTCAAGAAGCGAAATAAACTATGTAATGATGTCTTGGTACAGAACACTGTCCACTGTAGTTTCCAAGGAAATGGGGCCCAAAAGTCAATGACGCGATACGATACAACACACCACACAGCAATTATCTGAGAGTGAATGGTGTGTGGGTTTTACCAGATTCTTGTGTTTTTACCATTCAAGTACCCGCTATGGTGAAACTATGTCTCATCAGTGAAGAAAACACAAGCCAGTACTTCACTGTCTCGGACGTGAACAAATGACAGAAACCATGTACAGTACGCTAGGCACTAATTTTTATCTGACACCATCATTCCCTGCCCACTATAAAAGATGTGCATGAAACATTAACTTCTGTGACGCTTCTGAGCACTACCATACGAAACATGAGACTGGACTGAAAGTCTGCTCAAACGTATTGCTGGCTGACGCAGCTAACATTCCTCACTTCAGGTATTTTAGCATCCGTCGGAATGGCCGACCCTCCTATTCTCTTTTTGTCCTCAAAATGATCCACATTCCTGGAATCGGTCAATTAAATTCGTTACAATTGAACTGTTCGGCAAAGCAGGATCTGACTATTTCCCACTAATCGCAACATGAGCGTAGGAACGATAGGTAAAATAAAGTTCAACAATAAAAACTAGCTGCTCTTGGAAAAACGAAATGTTTAACAAATAGTGAACTGCGCAATACTACAGACGTTACGTTATCTGTCCCCATTGTACTAGTAGCTAAGTCTGTAATAGCAGTGATGCTGGCTTGTCTCATCGAATGAATCCAATGAAATTCCTATTTACAGACGCATTTACTTTCATGTGTGTGACGCATTGTACACTGTGAGCAAACCGGGTAAAAAATTTGTCACGCTAATAGATTTAAAGGAAGATTTTTTCGAAACCCCGTAATTTTCCACCCATTCCGATGCCTAAGTTTAAAATTTGGCTCGAAGGTTCGCATAATTTTCCTCTGTAATGTTGCAAACGCGTGGCGTTCCGCGACGTCAGCTTCGGCCTCGACGACGTTTGAGACACATGCGAAGAAAAAAAACATGTTGGGTTAATGATGTCACATTGGGGCCAAACGTCACCGCATTTCTGCCCATCGACACCTTGGATGTGTCACAGACCACCTGTTACCCACATTTCACTTCTTGTTTTGACGCCTCTACAAATGACGTTAGGATGGCTACGCACAGCGTTAAAATTACGCGATATCTTACGATTGACAGAGGAAAAAATTCCAAACACATCACCGGTCAGAAATGGTATGAAAAGGCCTGAATTAAACCACCCCTTTCCCTAGGGTGTTGATTCCCTCATATTTCGAGACCGAGAAAGGAAATTCGTAGTGTTAATGACCAATAAGAAGACTTTTTCACAGCCTTTGAAACGTCTACCTCGGGCGTTTGTACCCTTTCATAAAGGCATTAAGGGGCTGCATCCTCATTAAATGTGAGCTGGCCCCTCTGGAGAGCAGTGCAACTGCAGTTATTATTTTCGTGGAAAAGTTGGATCCACTATGGATTGTTCAACACCACTCGATGAAATGTGAAAGTGATCCGAAACAGCAAAGGGTGCTTGGGCTTTTCCAACCCTCCTATTTCGCTTTCTTCTGTGGGATAATTAAGCGCTGGGGGGCGGGGTGGGGGGCGGGGGGAGGAGTGGACCGGATTTGCGATATTTTCACTTGCGCGAACAAAACGACAAAGGGTCCTTCCAGGACCCCCTCAGTTCGGCAAAACCCTCTGTGCCATTCACCTGCTTATGTTGAGCGCTTTAAAAATGTACCAGTTCGCCGGCCGGTGTGACCGAGCGGTTCTAGGTGCTTCCGTCTGGAACCCGCGCGACTGCTGCTCTTGCACCTGATAGCACGCCATCCACAGTCGCAGAGCCTCGAAGGAATACTGTTCTCAAACGCCTAGGACTTCGTCACGGGTCCTGTATATAAAGGTACATTTTTAACATTCTCAGTAAAGGTGCGCTTTGCCCAACTTGGGGTGGTCTTCGAGGGACCACTTGCCGATTTACTCACACATTTGTCAGTGTCGCAGTCCTCTGTGATCACGCACCAGAGGATACGAAATAGGAGAACTGAAAAAGCGTAAGCATTCTAGATGCTCCGGATCACGTTCAGGTCTCGTCGAATGGTTTTGAACGATACCTAGTGTGCCAAGCTGTACACGAGAGCAATAATTGAGGTCGCGCTGCGCTCCAAATAAGTGTGATCACATTTTATGGGAATGCAGCCCTACAGCCTCCTAAGAGAGAGAGGTTGAAATGACCGAGGGTGTCAGAAACGTTGCGAAGAACGTCCTTCTCTTCCTCATTACTCATCTCCATTCGTAATGTCGTTTTCGACCGCGAAATGGGAATCAACGCCCAATGGAAAGGGATGGTTTCACTGCCATACTTTACGCTGCCCCTTGCGGCATTTTCGTATCCATTCGGAGCGACGACGTGTCTGGAACGTTTTACTCGGCCACTCATAAGAAAACTGCGTGATTCCAACGCTGAACGTCGCGGTTCTGGCCTCTGTCACAGAAGCGTCAGAAGAAGGGGTTCAATGTGGGTAAGAGGGGATGTGACGACCATCCGATTGTGCGACACGTCCATGATGGCATTGGGCAAAATTTTTGTCAAATCTGATGCCCATTTGATATCATTAACCCACATTACACATCACATGACTGTCTGAGCCGTGGCCTTTTTGTCGCAGTTGTTGACACGTTGCTGTTTGAAGCGACGTTGAGTCCGAGGGAGATGGTGCAGGCCGGCACGCTTTTATACCGTTACAGAGGAAGGTTGCAGGCGCCTTTGAACCAAATTTGAAAATTTAGCATCGGAGCAGGTGGGCATTCCGGGGTTTAGTACCTACGACCTCTAATCGTTATTGATAATTGGATCCCAAAGAGCCACCTAATTCCGGTGATGTATCGCTATGATTCACTTGATATTCCAACTAGTCCCGTACACTTTCTTTGGCGTGACAATAAGGTGATTCGGTGGACCGGCAGAGGTCTGTTATAGTGCCTGGTGTTCGTCTTTGATTTCCGTATCACACCATCAAATTTATTTGGCATAAATGTTTGAGAAATCAACTCAGACAAACAAATATGACAGCGTAATATCGGCCTTAAAAGAAATTCGCAGGGAACATATGTATGAGCGTTGTAAGCTCGGCTGTTGTAATCTTGGAAGGCGGGAAAGTCTACGCTGAACTCATTATGAAGATACAGCAAAAAGGGTGACACTTGATCAATGACAAAAATATCCTGCTTTATATTAACGGTAACCTTAGCAGTGGACCCGCGCTATTGTATGAAAAACTGCCCAAAAAAAAAACGCAGACCCTCCTCTGCCTGAACAATAGCCTCCTTATATTGCCTCACTGGACTGTCTGTGCACTCAACTCCTTGCTTCATCTGAAAACTGAGACGGGTCCCATACAAGCCTACTGTCTGCTACTGCCCAGTTTTCGAGCTTGTTTTTTTTCTTCTTTTTTAGACCCTTTCATGACGTAGAGGTTTAATTGCTGCTGTGAGGAATGACGTTTAGCCAGGTACAGAACTGCAAAAGTCCACTGCAGTTTGCTTGTAAAGGTTATCCTTCAATCTCCAACTGTCTAGAATAGCTCTAAACTACCTTCCACAAAGATGATTACATTTTTTAACGTCTTATCAACAATTACTCTCCGAAAACGGCATTACCTTCTCTTTCCGTCCTCGCTTAGTCGACTACATACTGTAAGTCGATTCTCTCTGGTCACTTTCCTCAACATTGCGGAGATAATTAATTGTGAAAGTCATTTACAGTAACACTTTCTGCTTCCCGCGCATCATGCCAACAACAAGTCCAGTTAACGCCATTACTCGACTTTTAAGATTCACTGCTCTCCTTCAACTGACTTCATTTGCAGATTTCTATTATTTTTCCATATTTGACGTTGATATTAATTTCTCTACGTATAGTGTATAAATGACAAAATTTTTGTTAATGGTTCAAAATGGTTCAAATGAATCTGAGCACTATGTGACTTAACTTCTGAGGTCATCAATCCCTTAGTACTTAGAACTACTTAAACCTAACTAACCTAAGGACATCACACACACCCATGCCCGAGGCAGGATTCGAGCCTGCGACCGTAGCGGCCGCGCGGGTCCAGACTGTAGCGCCAAGAACCGCACGGCCACCCCGGCTGGCCAATTTATTTTAATGTAAACAATATTAATTGAATAAAAAAGAAACAAAGTAGAAAACACGCGATGGAAAACCCGTCTAGGACTACGATCACAATTTGTGCCGTAATGACTACAATTTTTTCGAATTTTGGTATTTTCGTTGACGTTTCCAAAGGCAAAAAATAGCTTCAACTGTAAACTTATCAATGTCAGGCTTCTAACACAAGACCTCCAGATGTCCAAATGCCGGGAAACTGTAACGGTCAGATAATGGAGGAGTCAGAAATCAACAATAAACTACCAGCTAAGGAGGTTTGAACGTTTAATAAGCTGTGTGACACCGTAAGTGATGTTGTAGTGTTGTTAGGCGAATGCAGGTCATCATTAGAACTGTCGTACAATAACTGCTCACACGCACAAGCTACAAGCCTCTTACGGAAAAAAAAGAAACTGTTGTCTAGTTTCACTCCCGAAGCCACAGAATAAACCAAGCAAAAGCAAAAACTGCGAAGTGCGTGGAGTGGATTGCTGTCTTAGTGTGCGGCCGAGATGCAGTGACGCCACTGATGATGTACTGTCATTGCCCGTGGGCGGCATACAGTGCCCTTCGCAGTGTTCACTTGTAAACTACTTGGAATCGACATGTAGCATTATATGTTGGGTTTGAAAGCGACTGCCATTGACTACGCGTAACACTCGTCTCGGTGTCTGTCGCTTACGCTCTGTTGGCCATCATTCCTTCCGCCATGGTACATGGCTGAGACTAGTAACCATTGCTTGTACACAAGATGATCATTCCGCTTTGATGCATCAACAAATTGTCAAACCCGTTCGTGGTGTTACCATGTGCTAGTTAAAATCAACAACTTCTCTCTGACGTTTTGTCGCGTCTACGCGTTGAGGTATGTCACTCGACAGCTTCAGTTTAACCGAATGACACACGCTGCCATGACGTAGTCAACGGTTGGGTCACCTATCGGTTGCCACGTGTATAGCATCTACAGTGCACCGAAGCGAAGTGCATACACATTTTAATCTAAAATTTTGACTCGGTGATCTTATATTGTGTCTGGATTCACAATTTGCTATTGGCAACACCAGTAACAGCTAAAGCAGCATGCAAAGCGGACAACAACTAAGCATTTCAGGATTTTTTCGTGTCAAATTTGAGGCGAAGATCGTTCAGATACGAACGTAGGAACTAAACAGCTCGTAGTCCAAAATTGTCATTTCTCTGTAGGAAAACAGTACCTCTGTTGATTGCAGGCTAATTGTAATACTAATTCGACATACCTCTTCAGGATCTGGCCCCAACGAAGTGGATCCCTTCCAGTGGCAATAAAACTGTCGAATAGTACCCAAATTGAACGAGGCTGATGGGGAGATGCTAGAGAAAATTTGTCGAGTTTTCGAAGGTAAATGAGCGTTGAGGTTACCAAAATTGATGGATAATCGATAACTGAATATGTTAGGGAGAGTGAATGTTACAATTTCAAGAACCAAAATCAGATCCGATAACTAAATCCAAAATTCTCTTACATAAGAACGCATTATGAAACAGAGTTCCAAACTGGAAAGTGAGGTAATAATTGTATCTGAAAGTCTGCATGCCGAAGGCTTCAGTGTCGAGATACGGACTGCCGATCCACCCGCTCGACCGGGTATTTATTTCCTATAGTGTACTGTGACTGCCAAACGTGGGACTACGGGCCATACAAATAATATCGCCGCAAGACTTCGAGTCTCCACAATGTTATAGTGCCGAGGTATCAGAACCACTGCATCAGAGCCACTGTAATACACAAATGGCAGTATGTCTACTGAAAAATGTTATTCATTAATGGTACGACGATGACTGTATTAAATCTGTTGTGACTGTGTAAATATAGTAAATGCTCTGTGCGACTTAATCTTCGTATCCCTCAAGGGTAAGCCCAAGGTCACCAACGTACACTGGCAGTACATATCAGTGGCGTCACCCTATCACTTCACAACTGCCGTTTTGGGTGGAAGAGGTATAGGCTGTTTCGGTACTCCTCCATTCGTTGTTCTGAAGAACCCGTCAGCGCTCTAGTCGCGCTCAATCAAAATGCAGTTTGGTTCGTACACTCCACTTGGAGTACGGCAGCGGATAAAACAAACTTAAAACTACAATGTGTTAACACATTCTTCTGTCGAAAGACAACAGAAACGAACACAAGGAAAATAACTTTTCATTTGTGGCCTAAAAATTCAGCAGAGCGTGTAGGAGACAAAGGATTTTTCTATACATTCACTTTTAGTATGTTATTTACCACGAAACCGTTGAAAACGAAAATGAAGAAGGTTGTGTTACGATCTAAAAATTGAAACGAGCGTATCATGCACTAGAAATTAATGCGTACTTTTACAGAGATGCGTTTAATATTAAAATTAAACAGTCGTTTTACGATCTAATAACTTGAATGTGTAGCAGATAAAAGAAAACACGTTCGGTATTAATACTTGAATCCATAGGAAAGCGTAAAAAATGAAAATGAAATAGAGATTTCGGTGGAAGAGCTAATAGCTAAATGCAGACGAACAAACACAGAACTGGATTTGTTATTACATAATTTAACAGCCTAGTGTGGAAAAATCAAATTTGATTTAAAATCTAATTGTTAACGTGTAAAGCATTAGGTTCAAATGGTTCAAATGGCTCTGAGTACTATGCGACTTAACTTCTGAGGTCATCAGGCGCCTAGAACTTGGAACTAATTAAACCTAACTAAACTAAGGACATCACGCACATCCATGCCCGAGGCAAGATTCGAACCTGCGACCGTAGCGGTCGCTCGGTTCGAAAAGTATTAGGGTCTGTGTAACTAGATGCTGCATAATAAGTGTACACATCACCTTTAATCCATGTAAGGGCTGAACAGTTTTGTACTGCCGCTGCTGCTCTCACCATAGCTCTTTCTAAAGGTATTAGCAAAGCTTTTCGTATTTTTCGACAGAACTGAACTACGCTATTTATTAACACTGCTTCATCTGAGCGTACTCTCCGATAACGTGTATTTGCGCGATAACTATACATTTCAGCAGACGCCAGGAATACGCATCAGTTGTAATATACCACAGTATCAGTATGACTTGACTGTTCAGCGCCGAGCGGCCTGGGTCATTCGGGTGTTGCTTAGCATTGTCGGGCGCCTTCGGTTACGTCTGCATATAAATGAGGTTTAGGTCCGTGTTCTGCCATCGGCAATTGTAAAATAAACAGGTAATACGTAGTTTGTAAATCCAATGAATGTGCTCTAAGTTATAATACAAATCACATTATAATCTTACATTTTAAAAACTAATATGCATAAATAAACAAACTAACCAGTCAGCAAAGTTTGCGTCTGGTTTTGACGGCAGAAAACTCGGTGATCATATCATTATAATTCAGACGGTTATCAGTCAGGAGGTCGGCTTCGATGAGAACAACGGAAAAGGCGTTCAATCTCTCCTCAGACAACGTAGAACATAGGTACGATCTCAGTCTTTTAAGAGCCGAAAACGAGCGTTCTGCTGAACACTTTGTACGTGCTGTACTATGTCAACATTCGGAAACACGGACTGTAACCTCTCTTTTCGTAAAAATTTGCTCATTTCGAGTGGTATATCACTAATCTCAGAAGATTTCAGAAGTTCCACGAAATGTACATATTCACTAAGGAAGGAGGGCTCTAAACCTGTGTCATATGACGCTTGGAGTTTTGCTGCACGTTCAGCAGTACCGTCAGGTGAACTGTTCTTAAGGTTACTGACAACAGTGAGGGAGTCCTACCGTGTTTTATAGCTTTCCTTTCTCCTTACTAATTCGGCGTACAAGTTGTCGAGTTCTAGGTGAAACGTATCGACTCTACATTTGTTCCTTCCAGTCAGAAAAACTTCTTCAGAGTCCGCTTCTTCGTTATCACGAAGGTTGCGGTTTCGTGATCTTTTATAGGTGCATTCATAGTCCATATGTCACAATCTCCGTGGCTTTATTTTCGTAATAGTCGAACATACCACGAATAGATGCAATAAATCCTACAAATGATTTATATAATTCATGCACTATTTTAGTATCAATATTTACACTTTGCAATTTCAGATTTACACTACTAAATCTATGGAGTATGTCTTTCCAAACTGTCATCATGAATACTGTTTCTAGTCTGCTGAGTTGATTCAATAAAGCTGAAGCCTAATTTCACACAACTGATATTTCAAACGTGTAATTGCCAATATGTGTGAGGGCATTGACAGCGTCCTCCCAGTATTCATATGGACTTACACACGTTTCCTCTCTTGCTGACCAACGTGTTTTTGAAAAATGTTTTACCGTTTTGCTTCCTGGTTTCATTAAAGAAAGAAGTTTATCGCAGCGCTGTGTAGAAGCAGAGAAAAAATTATAAATATTTTGCACTATATTGAGAAATGAACTTGCTTCCTGACAACAGCTAGCAACACTAGGGCCGACTAAATTCAAAGAATTTGCTGCGCAAGGCACATAATGCGCTTTCGGATTTCGTTCTTTAATGAGTGCCTGCTAACCAGTGTAGGTTCCTGACATATTGCCTGCGTTGTCATATGACTGACCTCTACAGTCATTAATATCAATGGAATTTGTAGCTTCAGCTAAGTTTTCGGACTTGTCTCCCGCGTTTGGTAAAAACAGAAGGAAACATTCAACAGGTTCACCATTCTCGTTCACATATCTTAATATGAAAGATAATTCATCAATATGTGAAACGTCTGCAGTAGAATCTAATATTATAGAGAAATATTTGGCCTGTTTTATTTAATTATTATTCATTCAGAAAGAAGCTTCATCTTAAATTGCTGAAGAAAGATAACTTGTATGTCCCTGCCCTGGATTTCCATGTCGTTCAATGTGCTCTGCGAGAAAAGGATCAAACGCGGCTATGAGTTCAAGAGACATTATAAACTGACCATTATGTAATGAATGGAATCTTTCAACGCGTCGACGTAGGAAAGTCCACGACTTGTTAGCTTTTTCACTACCGCAAACACCCTTTTCAACACACTGCGGCAGTACATTTTTTCTGTCTCAACATATGGCTCGAAATGGTTATCTATTTTTCCAAGTGACTTTTTTCTTGTTAAGAGTGATAACTCAGAATTTTTGTGTTCAAGTGATTTCTCATGACGAGATAAAATATTAGAAATATTTTTCCAATCTGGAATACCATTAGAAACAATCTGCGGCCTTACCTCCGAACAATTTACATGGTGCACAGAAAACAGCACCGATGCTACAGGAGTATACTAGAAATTCACGCAAGGTTGATTCACCATTTAAAAGTTTACGGTAAAATACATTTTTACTCAAATATCTGGTTCTGTCGCCTATTGATCTCCTTGAATTAGAAAAATCACCGTTATAATTTTGATTAATGGAACGTTGTAAGAGAATGTCGAGTGTTGATTCATTGACACACCATTCTGCAGGATCATCACTAACGAGGTTATTTCTTTTTGCAATGTCTGACCTGATACAAGTGAACTCGAAATCAGGAGCAATTTGCTTTTCTCCAATTTTAACTTCTGAGTAGTCTGTATTTACCTCTTTTACAACATTTGCAGTGCCAGAAATGTCATCCGTACTACTTGAATTCGAACCAGCAACATTTTTTGTAAAAAATTTATATACTCTACCAAGAGTTTTTACAACATTGGTTTCTCGTCCTCGCCTTTCCTTCGATAATTTACGAAATGCCGCCCCACTTAATTTTGCACATTTGCTTTTTTCGCTGTTACTCGTGTTAAGGCACTTACAAAATTGTCAGGCAACAGTCAAAACAAAAGAAAGAAATTTTAAAAGGAAAGAAAGAAAGACCGTATCCAGTTCCAGTCGTACTACACCGCACATGAGCACAAAGCTTTTTACTTGGCACACGAGCATGAAGATTTTTCCTTTAAACACGGGGCGATGAACTGACCAACTCGGATTACTGGACGTAACTGTACTATGAAAGAACGACAACGGAGAATAATTTAATGTCATTGTCGCCTGTTTCTCTGGTGTCAGTGAACAGTAGAAGCACACCAGCCGGCTGGAATTCGTCTCGTAAAGAAAATGGAACAGTCCCTTTTTTGGCTTCTGTTTCCCGCGTCGCCGGACTTTTAGCTGGGACGCAAATATGTTCTGAATATTCTTGACACTGTCTTTCTAATTTCAAAAGCATATAATTTTTGCAGTTTATTTCAGTCAGGTGTGCTGGGACGACTCTTATCCCATTTATTCTTATACCATTTTAGCGGTTTCTGTGAGCAGAGAAGAAAGACTACAAAGATTAAGTAGTCTTGTTGGCAGTTGGTATGGTGTGTTGTCATTTGTGTGAACACTTTTGTTATATCTATTCGCAAATGCACCTTTTGTTCCAACATAAAATAAAAATATCCTTTCCTCGAAGAAAAGAAACTTAGTTAAGAAGTTTAACATCAAATATCGATTGCACAGTGTGGGAACTTTGATATCGTGCAGACTGCAGCACAATAAATGAGACCAACAAAAGTTGGTTTCTTCTTTATTTGCCAAAAAAAGTAACTAACTAAATAAATAACTAAAACTTCTAAACTGTCGTGAAGTGTATTTCACACATTATTAGATATTCTGCTTATGTTCTTTTTGTATAAACATGTGTTTAAAAATGTAAAACATTCCCAGTATCAACATGTTTTGTTAAACGGGCGTCGTTAAATCAAAGCTCAAATATTGAAGACCACAGAGCTTTCACATTCATTACAGTAATGGAGGGTAGACTTGATACTTCCCTGAAATTTCTACAAGAAATTAAGCAGAGTCGGGATTTACATAGTGAGGCCCACACATGATACAGTATTTAATAAACTGCTGATTAGTTAACCACAGCTTTTCAGAGATCCCGGTATTTTCACGGGGAAAATATGGTAGGGTTAAGTAGAACCCGACAACATTCTTGGAATATTAACTTTTCAAATATTGTATTGTAAACTGCAGTCCTGACAGCTTACTTGAAAACATTTTGAAAAATCATGAAGATGATACAAGATAGAAACCCATTGTTAAATTTCCATTCAGTCGCCAAGTAAACTATGTATATTTCCAAGCATGTATCGTCGAATTTCGTTCCTAAGGCTTATTTAAACTACCAAGTTGTTTAACAATATTAAAAATTTTTGTCGTTTGTAAGCGGAATTATTTTAAAACGCAAAACGTTAAAATGAGTGCATAGTAAAAAATGTCGCCCCCCTTAAGGTGGCGTTCATAGGCCCGTGTCTAGTTGGCCTATATGTAAATCCGTCACTGGTCATAGCTGCTCGCCCGCACACCAAGACTACAATCCACTCCGAACATTTAATTTTTTAATTTTTTTTGCTTTGTTTTGTGACTTTGAAAGCGAAATTAGATGACAGTTTCTTTGCCTAAATGGTTTGCAGCTCGTCAACGTGAGTAATTACTGCATGACCTGCATTCGCCTAACAGTACTAGGACATCACTTACGTTGTCATACGGCTTATCAGATGTTCCTGCCTCCTCAGCGGATAATTTATTGTTAATTTCGTACTGCTACATTGTCTGACAGTCACACTTGTTTTGAGTCGATGCATCTGGGAGTCATCAGTTCGAGAGCTGGCTTTGGTACTTTTTCAGTAGAAGCTATTTTTCGCCTTTCGAAGCGCCCAAGAAAACATCAAAATTTGACAAAAAATTGTAACCATCAGGACACAATGTGTGACCATAGACGTAAATGGAATTTTTATTGTCTTTATTGCGTGTTCTTTATTTTGTTTCTTTTTTGTTTCAGTTAATATTGATTACATAGTGACAAATACACAAATTTTACGTGTTAGTAGGCTAAATATTGTAATTTAAGATCAGTGTCTAGAAATATTCAAATCACTGTAGAGTATGGTAAAATAAGGGAAGCTAGAGATGAAGATGAAGGAGAGTAATGAATCGGTGAAGTCGAATAGTGGCCCCTTTGGGATTGGTTGTTGGTACGATGCACGGGAAGCAGAAAACGTTACAGTAAAGGACATTGAAAATTAATCATCTGTGCGGTGTAGTATAAAGTGAGTGTAGAGAGTTGACATATAGTGTGTAGTCGAGCGAAGCCAGGAGAGAGAGAGAGAGAGACAGAGAGAGAGAGAGAGAGAGAGGAAGAGAGAGTGAAATACAGTTTTGGAGGGTTTTTGGTGATAAGCTGCGGGAGAGTGGTATGTTAAGCTAAGATACAAGACAATAAAATGCAATCATCTTTGTGGAAGGTTGTTTAGAGTGAGCCTAGAAGGTCACAGGTTGAAGGATAACCTTTACAAGCAACTGCTCAAGAGTTTATGTATCAGGTTTGCTACACATAAACAATAAAGGACATTATTTGAAAGTTCATTTATACAAATAGTATTGTGGAAGAAAGAACGTATGCAAATGAGCAAACTGAGAGGACTTAGTACACTGAAATTAGTATGACTCCAATCGATAAACGATCACCCATTTTAACTTCATAGAGAACTATCTGCGCGATCTATACTGATTCAGTCAGTGCTTATACGAATGTTATACCCAGCCTCATTGAAAATGCTACTATTAACCGAACTACAAGGAACAGATTATCATAAAGTGACATACTATGTTGCCTCATCAATTATTAACTATCATAAATAATTTTAAAGGCGAATGTCGTTATATTTAAGGAATAAGAGTCGATCTCGTGAACTTTGGTTCCCGCGGAAGGAGTACAATAAACACAAGGGTTAAGACTAATTTGTTATCCCGCACAGTCATTTTCTTTTATGGCTGGTTGAAGCTGGCATCAGCCATTTTCTTATAATCTGAGGAAAACTGGTCATTTTGTAGAAATAAATGTGATTGAGCAGGATAATAAATTAATTTCAAACAAGCGCCCACTGCGACTTTTAAATTTACAGAAACGTAATCCTGTACAAAACACTAGTGTGACGTCAACAAACTATTGCCTGTACCAGTTTGGAGTAGAACCAGCAGTTCAATTAAACTTTCAAATGAGAAGTAAACTACAGTGACTGCTTTCTTTCATTTGACACTTTAACACTGTGAAATTTCTCGCAGGTCAAACTGCACAATCATTTATTATATTGATAGACCACGTTCTCTGCAGTTGTGTTATTGAATACGATATATGTGCCTGACATTACGAAACTGACGGTTCGTTATGTAGGTACGTGGTGTGTGATAGATGGACCCTATTGAATTCTGCAGTCAGTAGTCAGGTAGTTGTACACCTTACATGGACATTACTTGTGTCCAAGCTGTGTTTGGATTGATATTGTTTGTTTGTTGTGCATTCAGTTTCGGTGCTTAGTACAGATGCACAGCGAGCGGGACAATTTTATCAAAAGCATGGAAGAGAGACACATTTATAAGCTGTAACGTAATACGAACAGGTTATGGATTACTTCGATGTTTATACAAGTTGAAGATAAAAACATTAAATTGCTAAAAATAGCGAGAACTAAAAAAGGATACTAGTGTCAGTACCATAAATTCAAGATCTCACAGGTATAGAATACTAAATGAGCCTTGGTCTGGATCTGAAAACAGATTTCTTATTACTCATGAGACATCAAGAGTGAATACAGGTCATAGTACCGTCAGGTGAACGTAGGGCATCGTAGAACCTTCATACAAAACTTGCTCATATGTTTATTTCTGTGTTTCAAAATCAAAATGTGCAAACGTTGTAAGTAGGCTGTTTAGGTTTTCTTATTGGTAACGCCACGTAGCGCTCTGTATTAAAATAACTGGCTGTGCTGTGTGCAGTCTGTGGCTAGTTTGCATTGTTGTCTGGCATTGTAGTGCTGGGAAGCTGGATGTGAACAGCACGTAGCGTTGCGCAGTTGGAGGTGAGCCGCCAGCAGCGGTGGATGTGGGGAGAGAGACTGCGGTATTTTGAGGGCGGACGATCTGGACGTGTGTCCATCAGAAAGAGTAAATTTGTAATATTGGATATCATGGACTGATATATATATATATATATATATATATATATATAATCACTTTTGAACACTATTAAGGTAAATACATTGTTTGTTCTCTATCAAAATCTTTCATTTGCTAACTATGCCTATCAGTAGTTAGTGCCTTCAGTAGTTTGAATCTTTTGTTTAGCTGGCAGTAGTGGCGCTCACTGTATTACAATAGTTCGAGTAATGAAGATTTTTGTGAGGTAAGTGATTTGCGAAACGTATGGGTTAATATTAGTCAGGGCCATTCTTTTGTAGGGATTTTTGAAAGTCAGATTGCGTTGCGCTAAAAATATTGTGTGTCAGTTTAAGCACAGTCATGTATAATTTTTCCAAGGGGACGTTTCATATGGCGAACCTGCCAGGATACCTCACTGCAATCTTCTGCTTTTTTCTTGTAGTTTGTGTAGTTAGTGTAGCTATTGTTTGTTGCTAGCGTGTAATTATAGAGAGAATTTCCTTTGTAGTTGTAGTTTTTCATTGTTGTACAATAAAACAGTTGTGGCATGCATGTAGACTTGCACCAGTTATTTTGCTGCTGCGCTTGCAATTAACTAGATATTATTTTCAATGCTATATTAATGTGTTTTCTAATTTTTCTCTTCAAATTGTGCTTTTCTGTGTTATCGTGTGAAATATTGTGACAATAATGGCGTGTAAAAAACGTAATACTAGGCTCCAAAGAAAACTGCGAAATGACAGTGAAGACGAAAGCAGTGCGTCAGCACCACTGTGTAATGAATTACCTAATGTTCAAAGTAGTAACTTGGCAATTGTGCATAGGGAAATGGAGCGGGCTGCAAATAATGGTGTAGACAGTGAAACAATTAGTGAACAGGGAAGCATTATCAATCGATCGGTCGGCAACAGCTCGCCTCAGGAATCCGAAATGACAGGACACAATCTCGCAAATACTGTTGATTCAGGTTTTGGGTCCTCACCGTTTTCTCAAATAAGTCAAGACACATTTTCTGCTTTTCAGAATGCGAATATTGCCGGTTCAAATGCACTGCCGAATAGCACTGAGGAACATGTTTCAGACACCAGTACATTGTTATTACAGTTAATGCAACAAATGGGACAAAGGCTACAAAAGTTAGACACAACGCTTGAACAAAATCAGAAACAAATGGGACAAAATCTTCAAAAGTTAGACACAATGGAACAAAATCAGAGACAAACACAGCAAAAGCTTCAAAAGTTAGACACAATGGAACAAAATCAGAGACAAACACAGCAAAAGCTTCAAAAGTTAGGCACTATGGAACAAAATCTTCGGAAGTTAGACACCACGCTTCAACAAACACGTGAAGATTTTACAACTGAGTTACATAAAATTGAATAGAAATGTCAAAAAGTCTGTAATGACGTAAAAACACAAATTTGTGAGCATTTTCAACCTATTTTTTCACGGTATTAAAATGCATTACAGAATCACTAAGCAGCCATAAAAGAACTGCAAGCTATGGTTCATGAAAATCATGAGACCTTGCAATTTAAAATTGACTCAGTTGCATCTAACGATTCGGTTACGCAACTTGCAAAAACTCAGGACACAGTAAATACTCTGAAAATTGGTTCAGAAAGACACATGGAGGAAATTAGTTCAGTATCAGAGAAAGTAGTTGAACAATCGGATCAGCTAAATAATTTATCTACGAAGATAGATGATAATCAGAATGACACAAAACCAGTAGTCTTAAATGACGCAGAAGAGTGTGAACAAATTATGAAATTCAAACAAAATCAGAGTTAAAATAATACACAACACCAAAGAGAAATCCGGGAAGTACAAGATGACCTGACACAGGTAATACAAGAATTGCGTATTTCAGAGGACACTAGCGCTCCAATACGGGAAGAGGGACACAGAAATAAGGAACAGCCACAAAATAATAACACGGGGTACTTCGGAAATTATGAAATAAATTGGCAAGGTACGCCGAATTTTGAGATGGAACCGCCGAAACGAAGTAACAATGACCAATATGCGACCCGCCGACATGATGATTTTGACTATAAGCTGTTTATTACTACACTAAATGCAAAACATTTAAGAATTCCGGCAACGACATTTATCCACAAGCGTGGCTTCATCAATTCTCTCATTGTTTTCCTCCAAACTGGTCATTAGAGCACACATTAGAATTTATGTGTGGCTACTTAGAGAATGAACCAGCTGTAAGAATGCAATCGGTCATTCACGATTGCCACAGTGAAGGAGAATTTTATCAGGCCTTCCTCTCAGCATATTGCTCTCAAGCTACACAAGACCGAGTAAAACATAGCATCATAATGATGAAACATTTCGAACAATCTGAATTTTCCAGTCTTGTGAAATATTTTGGAGACATGTTGCACAAGAATCAGTACCTGTCAAACCCATACAGCCCCTCAGAACTCATCCGCATTTGCTTAATCAAATTACCTGAACATTTACGACATATTACTTTGGCAGGACGTTGCAAAGACGACATTTTCAGGGACTGTTACAAGAATTGGAAATTGACACTGACAATCGCAGGACGTGAAAACAGGAACACAAAAATTACAGGTCACGACCGTCACAATTCCGCGATGAAAGAAATAATAACTGGACACGACAAGGCTATTCTCACAACACACATCGTGACCAAAACAGACACCACCCGTATGACAACCGTTGGCAGAATAATAGTTACAGAGAAAGATCGCATTTCCGTAGTAATGAATATGACAGAGATAACCATAGAAACAGACAATATGGGAACCAAAACAATTATTATCAAGGGAGACAGAATAGCATCAGACGCAACAGTTCAGCACGCAGTTACGATTCAGGGAGAAATTCTCCACCACGTGACCGATAAGAAAGAAATTATGGGATCTACCGACTTGACGACAGACGATTTAATTTTAATGACAGACCTGAATTGCATCAGAACAGGGCCCTATCGACAATGTAGAAGTTAGGTCTCCTAATCCCAAAAACGATGCACGCCAACAAAGAGATAGCAGACAATGACTCGCTCCGCAGGCAGCCACGTGAACCGGCTGGCTCAGAGAAAAATAACATAGACGCTAACCTAGAGAAAAATTTGAGCATTCTTAACCGATGTACCATATACCACACGATGATTCCGTTGAAGCTGGAGCTCTGCATAGTAGTAAGAGTAAAGGCTTGTACCACATTTCACATGTAAAACCGATTATTGTAAGATAATCTGCTTTTTAACTTTGTATTTGCCATAAAACTTTTCACTTCATATTTCTAGTATGCTTTGCCAGACTTAGAATCTGTTAACATGCACCAATCTTTGAAGTTAAATATCCAGTCAAGAACCAAGAGAACTTATTTAAACAGTAATTACAAATGCATTGTTATAGTGAACAGACAACACAGTGTTGTTATTTGTACATTCTTGCTTGTTAGTTGCATGATTACGTAACGACTATCAGGCTTATATACTTAGAACATACAACAGAACTGCTAATGAGATTTTACTGCAACATTTTCGTTTACTTGAAAATACATTATAGATTTAAGGTGCTTTCTGAGAGATACCAGAACAGTGGTTAGTTTATTTGATAACTATACAACTATATCACGACGCTACTAATGTGTGACACAATTTACACAGTTGCTTTTGCGGTGTATTTGTTTTATATCTGCACAGTTTTTCTGTACTATTCTGGAAAGTAAAAGATGTTTTAGTAGTAACTTTTGTAGTATAGCTACAATGAGACAGCTTTTTCCCTAGCACAACAATACGTTACATTATAGTACTTTATGATCATGGTAAGGTACGTAATAACTACGATATCTATACGCAAAGAATTTCACTTTTGTTTATGATGAGGTAAGTACATTGGCTTCAGCAGAACTTTGCTTTCAGAGGACGATAACTACGACACTTCCACAGAACTATCTTACAGCAATACACACATTTAGCGCTACAGGACATGCATTTGAGTGATTCATTTTGAACTTAAACCATTTATTTTTAAAGGTTTTTGAATTACAAAGAAAGTTTACCATGATACATGTCATTCCATTGCTGTAATTTGTAACGCCTGACGGTATAATTACATTAATCTTCAGGGGGGTACACGCTTACTTTGTGTTCCATGTGTTTGGCAAGCAGAAGGAGCCCTAGCTAACATGGTATTTGCTTATACAACTTTACACATCTGCATCATATTTCTCTAACACATAAATTACACAGCTATCTGATTATTTAACAGAGAAACAAACATTTTTTTTCTATGTCAGGGACACATGTTTATGCAATTACACAGTTGGATAATTTTACACTTATGAAATTGTATTTTGTCTGTACTTTGTGAACTGTTCATATTTTTTTCAGAACCATTGTGATATTATGACAGCTTTGAATGATGTATTTGGTATCGGATCACGATTTTTAAAGTACAATTGAGGTAGATGACACTGTTTAAATGAGCAGAGAATTTTTTTTAGGTTTTGAAATTATTGCAGAAAGCTACGACGTTTTTGAGATTTGGCTGAGTTCTTATGATGTTATTATCACGATGACAATGTGTATTATGCTATTGAGGTATGTTTATGATCGATACGCTGATGCTATATGAGGAATTTGATTATGTTACGTATTTATTATCATGAAATATTGAAGAAGTGTCGACGAATATGTGTATGTGTAATAAGTAAGGAATAATGAGTAGTGGTTAGGGACTCTGACTTGTGAAAAAGGATGTTGGAAACCAAGAATCGTACTTTAAGAGTTATGAAATGTGTGTGAATGCTTTCTTGGACACTGTTATAGGATATTGTTTCTACAGATTTGTAACGTAAATATTTCAACCTGTAAAATTTTATTTGTATCAAACTGTCACTGTAGCGGAAACTGATGTCATAAATATTTCGGTAAGGAAGGTAGGTCACTGTAAGCACCCAGCTGCGTGACAGTCGCTTGGAAAAAAGCCATTAGTGTGTGCCTTTCAGAGGCACAGGTGGAGAAGAAAAGAGGCCATTATCCTCGCTATTGACATTTCTTTGTAGAAAGCATCGCAAATACAGCACGCCCAAACTTGAAAACATATGATTACATTGTGGAGCTCTTAAATTATGATATTTACTAAATTATCTAATAAAACGATGAGAAAAATTTTTACATCTATTGTCTTTCCAGTTGAGAGATTTTTTACTGCCTTTGGAGACGCCATTTGCCTAGTGAATGACGTTTCACACATTGCTTTGTATATATTTGTTCATTTCGTTTAATATCTAGTTTCTAGCTGCACTGCAGCATTGTTAAAATAAAATTTAATAGATGTACTAATATAGATATTTTATGCCTACAGATCCAGTAAATAATAATTTTATGATCTACTTCCAAAAAAACGAGGGAGCACAAAAAGACATTTCCACTTCACAGGAATTTCATACATAATTTTTGTCAGTAACTTTTTATCTTGTCTGCTAGAGTAAGTTACAGTGATGCATCACCTAGTGTTAAGATGTGACATAGGTATTAGACATGGCCATGTTTAGTGAAATATTTTTTGCGCTTGAGCTTTGTCATAGTTAGATACAAGTTATTGCATTTGCTGCTGCTGTTTGCCAGGCATAGTGCTACTAAATTTCACTTTGGATTACTCTGTTAAGCCAGTTTTACTACTGATTTATTGTTCTTGTTGCTGCACATTGCCTTATATTAGTTGTAACATTGCATTTGTTTTGCTAATTTAGATATACTGCTGCTTGCTTTGCCAATTTGCATTTTTTGTCATTGCTGTTTGTGTTAGTATATTATGTTTTGCTGCATTGCCTCATCCCTTGGTTTATGCGTCTGAGCTCAGTAGACTTAAATTAGCTTAAGAGGGGGTAGACTATATAAGAGAATGAGTTGCGATGAATTGGAAGAAATGCATTGAGAAGTTATATAAAAAAAGTACAGAAAGCAGATATAGATAGGACTTTTTGAGAATAATGCTGAACGAAGGGAGATCTCCAAGAAAAAAAGTTTTTTTTGCAAAATACTGCAGTACCAAATGTTACACTGAAAACGAACCCTGTCCTTTCCTTTTGTGTTATCCCCCTATGTGTTTGTGTACCCTTGTGTATTTGTGTCTTACCTGTCTTTATGTGTTTAGCTAATAAGAGTTATGTTGTAGAATTTTTCTAATAATATGTTATTTACTTTGTAGAGATGTTTAGACATTATTTATTGTGTTCTGTTTCAATGCTCATATGTGAAATTAATGTTTCGAAAACTATTCTCATTATTTTGTATATTTACGTATGTCATAATTCCTGTAACACTGACGTATATGTTTATTTCTATTCTTTGGTAAAGCCTGTATTACTACAAATGTTATCTGTATTGTTATGTTTTTAATGATGTTTTTTGTATCTTTGTAAATGTATTCTCATGTTATAAAATTGTAATGGACACTAGTTCACCAAATTAAGTAACTTGTAAGCATTCATTTCAGTGCACACATTTCTATTGGTCATAGTATATGCACAGTATGTGAGAAGTTGGGACTGTTAGTATTTGCACATGTGTTGCTAATTCAGCAAGGGACTGGTTAACAGCCTTGCTGGTTCTAAGGACAATTCCAAAAACTTTGTGAGTGCACAAGTGGTGGTTTATGGACTTGCTATATAGTACAAGACTCTTTGATGGTGATTGTGCACCTGCACAGTCGCAACAGATAGCTGCTGGCCGCCTCTACAAGGACTGAAGTGGGTCTGCACCTTAGATAGCCCACCAATACCATTATTTCTACAAGGACTGCAGTGGGTCTGCACCTCTGGTGGCCGACCATAATCTCTACCAGGACTACAGTGGGTCTGCTCTGTGATGACCTAGCTACCAATATTTTTCAAAACTTCGACCGACTCTGCTGTGTGTTTGCTCTGTTGTGGTCCATCACCTGTCTGCGTGTCAAGAGTCAGCACTGTCTTTCCGTTTGAAGGACAACACTACTTCTTCAAGACTGCATGGAAATCCACTACGTCTGTGTGCAATTTCTTTTACTAATGAGACTTCGCGAAAAAAAAACTGTAATTACTATTATGATGAATTATCAGGACTGTCTTTATGGACTGTGAGAAAGTTTTAGCTTTTGACCAACATTGTATCAATAAGTGTGTGCATTTGATTTCTTTGTTATTGTAATTATGATTATGAAAAATTTTTTCAAATCTGTATTGGCCACTGCCCAAAACAATTTGTAATTTTTTTTTGTGGGTAGCATGTAGGCTATGTAAGTAGGCTGTTTAGGTTCTCTTATTGGTAACGCCACATAGCGCTCTGTATGAAAATCACTGGCTGTGCTGTGTGCAGTCTGTGGCTGAAACGTGTAGGTTAATGTTAGTCAGAGCCATTCTTTTGTTGGGATTTTTGAAAGTCAGATTGCGTTGCGCTAAAGATATGGTGTGTCAGTCTAAGCACAGTCATCTATAATTTTTCAAAAGGGACGTTTCAACGTTCATAGTGATTTCCTGCCATAAAAGTATTTATAACTAGTGACCTATGAAACCGGCTGGAGCGGCCGTGCGGTTCTAGGCGCTACAGTCTGGAACCGAGCGACCGCTACGGTCGCAGGCTCGAATCCTGCTTCGGGCATGGATGTGTGTGATGTTCTTAGGTTAGTCAGGTTTAATTAGTTCTAAGTTCTAGGCTACTGATGACCTTAGAAGTTAAGTCGCATAGTGCTCAGAGCCATTTTTGACCTATGAATTACTTTTGTAATATAAAATGTTTAACAACAGTTGCTATTAACATGTTACGAGTATTGATTCACCTTTGCTAGTTACTGAATCCAGCTCACGTTAATTGGCGCCATATTCATACAAAACATCACAGATTTATGTACTGTGGCCGCTCTCTGCATATCGACCCTTGCCCTTCGTTTTTTATTCTTGGTCCTCGAGCGCGAGGTGGCGTGCTTTCGCGGAGAGAAAACGGGTCGCTGGAGAAAGGTGAGGGCAATACGAGCCTAGCAAGTGTCTCGCGAAGTGGTCATCGATTCGGTCGGCATTGGCAGTACTTGCCGTGTGTTGAGGACCAGCTGGGGAGCCAAGGCGCTTGCGGGCAGTTAAAGGCTGTTGTTATGTGGACTTGGTCCACATACCTGCGAACTGGAGAATCAATGGAGTCAGACGTAGACTCCTGAGAAGCTTTCAAAGTGGTATTCCTATGCTACTGTCGTTTTATTTTAACATGTTTTCTGGTCTCTGTATACGCAGGTGTGTTTACCCTAAAGTTGTTTTAAGTGCAGTTTTCTGTTTACTACCGAACTCTGAATTCATGTTCAGTGTTACGCTCTGTTAGGTTCTGAATGGTGCTGAATAGTAATTCAAGTTATCCGCAACAGGTTTTCAATCGTTTCACTGTCATTGTTACATCGAACATCTGTGATCATTGTGGGTATTTGTTGTTTCACCCTCTCTCAGTAGTAGCAATTAGTCTTTTCCAGGCACCACATTGTATTGCCGAACAGAAGTCGTATTCTACAGCCTTGTTATTCTGCCAGATATTTGCTAGGGAGTTTTGTATGTTTCCTCTAAACTGGATAACAGATGACTGTGGAAGCCGTCACCAGCTTCAATCATAAATATATGTCTGAGGGATGCAAAATGTTACTATCTTTACATAAAGAAAATTATTATCTCCTCAAAACCTTCAAATCATGAGCTACACCCTTAGTTTTTGTATATGAAATTAGTGAATTTACTTCTGGCACTTCTGTTGTGTATACCTGCGGTCACTTTCAGAACTCAGTTTAATAATAAAATTAATTAATATAATAAGATTGAACCTTACATTGCTGGTGTACCCCTGCACCACCACAACAAAATGAAAACAATGAACTGTTGAGGGAGTATAAACAGGAACGCTGCCGTATTTACGTTTACCAAATAATGACGATTTTAATAATCCTTTTGTTAATGCAACTACCGAGCGAGGTGGCGGAGTGGTTAGCACACTGGACTCGCATTCGGGAGGACGACGGTTTGATCCCGTCTCCGGCCATCCTGATTTAGGTTTTCCGTGATTTCCCTAAATCGCTTCAGGCAAATGCCGGGATGGTTCCTTTGAAAGGGCACGGCCGATTTCCTTCCCCATCCTTCCCTCACCCCGAGCTTGCGCTCCGTCTCTAATGACCTCGTTGTCGACGGGACGTTAAACACTAATCTCCTCCCCCTCCTAATGCAACTAGCTAATAATCTTACACAAAAGTAGCAAACAAAAATCAGAAAAGGAAGGAGTTTGATTTTCAAAGCATATGTTGGAGTGGAAGCTATACAAATTCTCCCTGAAATAATCCCTTTTACAACGCAATCTGACATTTTTTACATGATTCCGCTGTGAGGACCAACTCTATGCCAATGGAATCATTTACAACCAAGTATACCTCACACTAGGTTCACCTGAGAACGGCGAGCTGTGAATATCATTTCACAACCCTAAGCCGGTGCAGCAGTACTTCACCCTTTCACCTTGATTCAGGCGGCAGCAAAAAACGGCGCACTATAGGCGATGAGCGACGCGCTGCAGCAACTGTAATGTTCTGACGCGTCCACGAAAATTTGCAAAGTAGGCAGTCAGGCGTTCTGATCGTCAGAATGCGGGAACTTCGCTATCACAGGCCTGAAATCCCGGCAGAGTTCAGTGTGAGATGCACCTGTTTGCTGATCTGGCCAAATCAATTTGACTCACAGCCATGAAAGTGCGTGCTGGAATGGTCAAACGTCAGACGGCCGACTCAGGACCAATAAGTTCACCCTCGTGACACACGAAATGTCGGAGATGATATGCAGTTCCACTGCTGGTATAGTTGGGAACTGCCACTGGCTCTTAGTGCACCACAAGATACAGACCGCAAGTGTCACCCACTTGGAAGAGACCTAAGTTCGCCTCCAGCAGAGGATCAGAAGACGAAGAAATAAAGAATTACCATCACTTTCCATCAGCTCTCCATACAGGAGCCGAATTAGCAAGAACGAAACCACTTACATTGCACAAACCGTTCCAACTATCCCCTACTCATTGAATATCTACTCTTGATTGTTCTGTTAGCCTGGTAGCCTATCCAGACATAGCACCAGGGTTCCCACACTGGACGAGCAAGGTTTCACTTTGCATACCATGAGAGAAGCCAACCAGCGGCTCCAAATTTCGCTTGTCTGAAAAAGGAAGATTCTAGACTAGGGAGGCGTCGCTCTCATGGTAAGTATGGCCATGTTTTCGGCAAAAACATCTACCTAGAAAAGACCATAGTCTCTCCTTTATGGGGAGATATAATCTTTCCGGTCTGTCAATGTCCAATTTCTGAAAGAATGCTGTTAAGCTTGCCAGACAGTCAAGCCCCTGAAATATGTTTTTACTGCTCGCTAAAAGAACCTGGCGATTTCCTGGCATCAGGGGTGTTACAGACTTGCCACCACTAAACAGGTACTTCAGCTGCTCTGTCCTTATCGTCCCAACGTCTAACATGAGAATGCATGGAATTTTATGATCTTCCCACCATTTGCAAGAAGTCTCAGTTTACAGCAGTTTATCTTAAATGGCTTCCTCCACCACTTTCTCCCTACTGCCTGCCTTTGTGATGGTTTACCACCTGGGCCAGATAAAATGTTTTGTGAACTGGTGCCCATTTGTACAACAGTAAGCGGAAGGAGAAGAGTGATATGGCCAGAAGTCCATCTGCAGGTACAATCCACTGAGTGTGGTTTTCCAGAGCCACTCACACAGCGCCGGCCGGTGTAGCCGAGCGGTTCTAGGCGCATCAGTCCGGAACCGCGCGACCGCAACGGTCGCAGGTTCGAATCCTGCCTCGGGCATGGATGTGTGTGATGTCCTTAGGTTAGTTAGGTTTAAGTAGTTCTAAGTTCTAGGGGACTGATGACCTCAGATGTCAAGTCCCATACTACTCAGAGCCATTTGATTCACTCACACAGCCTGGCCATTGCTCTCAGAATTTATAGTCCTCAATCCATCTCGCTCCCTGTGCCCCGTCGCCTCCACTAGGACCCCTCAGGTACAAGTTCTCTACATGTTACACATAGAATTATAAGTACATTTTGCCTATAATTTCTTCATGTAAAAATGTCGTAAATCACACATAACAAATGTAGTACTCGGGAACTCCAAGATCATGACCTAAAATATGAATATTAATCTGTCTGACAATGTTATTAATGTGAGAAACTGGCATCCCACGTCTCAACTGTAAGGCAGATTTATAACTGGGTATTTTCTGAACTAGATTTATAGCAATTTTGATGTGGCTTTGACCTGAGCATTTTTAGGTTTAAATTTCTTGCTCACCTGATTTGAATGTAGCCCCCTATGTGTTCATAATTTATATTTCCTGTGTCATGGCATTGGCTTTCCTTGGGGTCTTCTGGGTTTAGTTGCGTTAATTCGCTACAAACATTTTTACAGGGTGTTTCAAAAATGACCGGTATATTTGAAACGGCAATACAAACTAAACAAGCAGCGATAGAAATACACCGTTTGTTGCAATATGCTTGGGACAACAGTACATTTTCAGGCAGACAAACTTTCGAAATTACAGTAGGTACAATTTTCAACAACAGATGGCGTTGCGGTCTGGGAAACTCTATAGTACGATATTTTCCACATATCCACCATGCGTAGCAATAATATGGCGTAGTCTCTGAATGAAATTACCCGAAACCTTTGACAACGTGTCTGGCGGAATGGCTTCACATGCAGATGAGATGTACTGCTTCAGCTGTTCAATTGTTTCTGGATCCTTGCGGTACACCTGGTCTTTCAAGTGTCCCCACAGAAAGAAGTCACAGGGGTTCATGTCTGGCGAATAGGGAGACCACTCCACGCCGCCTCCTGTATGTTTCGGATAGCCCAAAGCAATCACACGATCATCGAAATATTCATTCAGGAAATTAAAGACGTCGGCCATGCGATGTGGCCGGGCACCATCTTGCATAAACCACGAGGTGTTCGCAGTGTCGTCTAAGGCAGTTTTTACCGCCACAAATTCACTAAGAATGTCCAGATAGCGTGATGCAGTAATCGTTTCGGATCTGAAAAATGGGCCAATGATTCCTTTGGAAGAAATGGCGGCCCAGACCAGTACTTTTTGAGGATGCAGGGACGATGGGAGTGCAACATGGGGCATTTCGGTTCCCCATATGCGCCAGTTCTGTTTATTGACGAAGCCGTCCAGGTAAAAATAAGCTTCGTCAGTAAACCAAATGCTGCCCACATGCATATCGCCGTCATCAATCCTGTGCACTATATCGTTAGCGAATGTCTCTCGTGCAGCAATGGTAGCGGCGCTGAGGGGTTGCCGCGTTTGAATTTTGTATGGATAGAGGTGTAAACTCTGGCGCATGAGACGATACGTGGACGTTGGCGTCATTTGGACCGCAGCTGCAACATGGCGAACGGAAACCCGAGGCCGCTGTTGGATCACCTGCTGCACTAGCTGCGCGTTGCCCTCTGTGGTTGCCGTACGCGGTCGCCCTACCTTTCCAGCACGTTCATCCGTCACATTCCCAGTCCGTTGAAATTTTTCAAACAGATCCTTTATTGTATCGCTTTTCGGTTCTTTGGTTACATTAAACCTCCGTTGAAAACTTCGTCTTGTTGCAACAACACCGTGTTCTAGGCGGTGGAATTCCAACACCAGAAAAATCCTCTGTTCTAAGGAATAAACCATGTTGTCTACAGCACACTTGCACGTTGTGAACAGCACACGCTTACAGCGAAAGACGACGTACAGAATGGCGTACCCACAGACTGCGTTGTCTTCTATATCTTTCACATCACTTGCAGCGCCATCTGTTGTTGAAAATTGTAACTACTGTAATTTCGAAAGTTTGTCCGCCTGAAAATGTACTGTTGTCCCAAGCATATTGCAACAAACGGTGTATTTCTATCGCTGCTCGTTTAGTTTTTACTGCCGTTTCAAATACACCGGTCATTTTTGAAACACCCTGTATATTCCAGGTAACCAAAACTGTTCAAAAGCGTGATGTCAGGAAGAATTCCGCTCACAGCTGGTTAAACTGTTGTCTATTAAAACACGACTTTAAGCCGCGTAAACGGTCGTGTTTTAATAAACAATAATTTTACCAGCAGTGAGCGGAATTTTTCCTGACATGTGGAATTCGTCTTGACGTCATGTGTTACTGCGATTTGGTGTGGATGTAGTTGGTGTCTCTGTAATTTAATATATACTAATACATGCTCGGTATTCCAAGTGTCTGTGCTAAACTTGACTGTCTGTGGGCCTTTTACTGTTGTGCACAGTCGTGAGTTTTCGAGCCAGGCTGGGGGTAATGATCCCTGTTTTGCACGTCTTTAGTTTATCGGTACACTGTTTGTCCCTCCGGTGACTGTTGAGCGCTCGTGCTAGCAGGACATTGACTATAGCCATTGCTATGTGCAACTGTGTTATTGGAACCCACTCCGTACATGGAATTCAAAATAAGTTGTATTCGTTTTGTACTACCCCTCCATGTGGCCTGTAAGTGAAAATGTGTTATTATGATCTCTCCATTGGCAAAAGATTCCCGGAATAGTCCTTCATTCGGATCTCTGGGAGATGACTCACAAGGAGGGAATGATCATGAGATAAAGATTCAATGCAAAGCCTAAAGCTAGATATTTTAGGGGTCAGTGAAGTGAAATGGAAAAAAGACAACAACTTCTGAGTCAGACGAGTATAGGGTGATATCAACAGCAGGAGGAAATGGTATAATGGGAGTAGGATTCGTTACGACCAGGAAGGTAGGGCAGAGAGTACGTTACTGTGAACAGTATGTAACGCCAGAAATGCACATCCTCCTATTTCCATCTATTGTATTATAAATTTTCTCCTTATTTTGTTACCTGAAGATATGAAATTTCGGTGTCTTTATATATTGCAACTGTTTTACAATTCGTGTATATATATTTATGCATTTATGTCGATGTTTAATTGGTTTGTTTTGTAAATATTATTTGTAGTTTTACGCTGGGTCTTGCCTAGGGAAAACTATGCTATCGAACTATTACATCGATAGGTCGTGTGGAGTACCAAAGTGTTTAGGATCTTTGGTAGTGTTAACTCTGCCGCGTGGAGCGCGGGCAGAGCAGAGCCTTGCTGGAGTAAGGCGGTGGAGCAGGTGTGTTCTGTGACGCTCCTGCGAGTTGCCGCGCTTTCGGGGTTTGGCAGCGTGTAATTGCGCTCGACTTGCTATGATAGTTTCTGACACGCTGTCGCGGACGGGAAGCATTAGCTGGCGCACATCAAGAGCCCGTTTCGCCTGGAGACCGTGTCGAGAACAAGGCGCTGCAACATCCAGCTTCTGCAACAGCGACGGCCGATAATAAGTGATTGTCGCCACCTCCTCGATCGACGACTTCAATCAACCAACAAGGAAGACTGAAAGCACGTCAAGATTTGAACTGTATGGCAGACCTCAGCTTTTCAAACTGTTCCATTTGCATCACAAAAATATAGCAACCTAGCATAAAAATTTGTTGCTCATTGTCCCTATTGCATTACCAAACAGGATCCCTTCCTTTTCCGAGATGAACCCGTGTGTCGTTGATATTCAAACGCCAACATTAAAGTAATATCATTCGATTTCACTGCTTTAATTTCAAAGTTCAGTTAAAGTATTCATAGCTGTCTACAATTTTTAGATTACACAAGCACAAATTAAGAGTGCGAGTTTTGTTACCATATTCTAGCTTACCTGTGACTGCAGCTGAGCTTGGTACGTACTAAATTTTAGTATTGTTAATTGTTCAACATCATTTAATTCAAGTTCAAAGTTAAATCTCTTATTTCTAAATTGTGTAGATTCAAGTAGCTTTTGAGATGATTGTTGAGGTAGCCCAAGGCTAACCTTATTTAATTTAATTTCGTAGTGCTTCAGAAACAAAGTTCACTATTAAATTCAGTCACTAAATTAACTTTCAATTTTCCAGTCTTAATTCTTTTGCTAAATTAAGTCAAAGTGTAGCGAAATTTATTACTTCTAAGAAACATTCAGTTTTCATGCAACTCGTGTGAGCCTTCAGTTGCCACGCTTTTAGTGGATTAACCTTTCTTTTAAAGTTATTATAGTAGTTGTCCATGGGACTGGCGACCATAATTTTCCCCAAATCTCAAATATCTAATTAACGCCAGTTAATTGTTAACGTAACGACCGCACATTCACTTTCTTCATTAACTTTACCCTTTTTCAAAATTAATTTCCCCAGTTTCATTTGCATATTTCCTTTCATTTAGACGTAACCCTTCCTCCCTCTTTACCGACAGATTAACTTCGGTGACGATTGCTTTTCCCAAATTTCCATTAGGTACACGCGGTTTAAGTTTTCACTGCCATTAAGGTCGATACGTGAGGGGGAGGTTACATGTACAGTGATAGGGTCGTTCTTATCAGAATCGAAAGCAGACAAACACCGACCACGATAGTTCAGGTATACATGTCGACCTCGCAAGCTGAAACTGAGAAGATAGAAACAGGATATTACAGTACGTAAATGGAGACTGTAATACACATGGGGGAGCGTTGGGCTGATTTGGAGGAGGAGACCAAACTGCGAGGTCATCGGGCTCATCGGATGAGGGAAGGAAGTCAGCCGTGCCCTTTCAAAGGAACCATTCCGGCATTTGCTTGAAGCGATTTAGGGAAATCACGGAAAACCTAAATCACGACGCCCGAACGCGGGATTCAACCGTCGTGCTCCCGAATGCGAGTCCAGTGTGCTAACCACTGCTCAGTAGACATGGGGGACTGGAATGCAGTGGTAGAGGAAGGAGTAGAGCAAACGGTTACAGGAGAATATGGACTTTGGACAAAGAATGAGAGAGGAGAAAGAATAATTGAGTTACGTAATAAAGTTCAGGTAGTAATAGCGAATCCTCTGTTCAATTATCACAGGAGAAGGAGGTATATTTGGTAAAGACCTTGTGATACGGGAAGATTTCAGTTAGGTTACATCATGGTCAGACAGAGATTGCGATATCAAACACGGCAACCGCGTAACAGCCTGTTAATTAAGAAACGGATCGTGTCATTTCGATAAAGGGGTTTGATTTTACTCTGTGTCATGACCTTAACATTATTTATTTTTCTAAAAAGTCTTAATATTTGATCTACGGGAAAAACATTCATTTTTCTTAATTGTTTCGTTTATTAACAGCCTGAGTTGGCCTATTAACCGAATTTATTATATGTGTGTTAAGATACATTGTGTATGTGGTCTAGAAGTGCCAGATGCTTGCATTACCCTACCAATGTTTGCTGTGACGTGTCCAGACTAGTGGACAACGCCGGTGTTTGTTTCCTGCCACCCGATGTGTCATTTCGTATCGGACCTATTGGTTTGCAGGGGGACCTCTTCTTTGTAATTGCATTGTTTTTCTATTTACTGCACCACTTCTGCATCCACATCATACTCCACAAGTTGCCCATTGGTGTATAGTGGAAGGCATATTTTGTACCACTAACTGTTCAAATCGCGGATAGCGCGTGGAAAGAATGATTGTCGGTAAGTCTCTGTATTGGCTCGAATTTTCGCCTCACAGTCATTATGCGAGATGTATGTGAGCAGAAGCAACATGTAATCCGACTCTTCCCGGAGATCGTTCTCTCGAAATTTCAGTAGTAAATCTCTCCGTGGTGCACAACGCCTGTCTTGCAACATCTGCTGCTGGAGTTAGTTGAGCTTCTACGTAACGCTCTAGTGCCGACTAAACGATTCCGTGACGAAATTGTCGCTCTCCTTGGAATCTTCTCTATCTCTTCTGTGAGTCCTATCTGGTATGGGTACCAGATAGATGAACAATAGTGAAGAATCGGTCGGACAAGCGCCTTATAAGCCACTTCCTTCGTTGGTGACTTACATTTCCTAAAGATTCTTCCTATGTATCTGAGTATGGCATCTGCTTTTCACGCTATTTGTTTTATGCAGTCATACCACTTAAGGTCTCTCCAGATAGTTACTCCTAGATATTTTACGGCAGATACTGTTTCTAGCGGTTTGTCATCAACAGTGTAGCTATACACTAGTGGACTTCCTTTGCTATGTATGCGCAGTATGGGAAAGTGGGAGGTGAAATAAATGCTTTTATTGCTAAGAAAGATGTTCAATTTTCCACTTCCCAAGCAACAACTGACGGTTGGCCACATACCACTTCTGTTAAAAAATGTAGTACCTACAGTCCTCCTTAAGAGGTTAGTTATTGTGCAGCTACCAGTTTCGGCTCTTCAGTGCACCATTTTCAGACCTTAGCTGATGCTGGAGGGGTTACCAAGATCTACACTTACGATGCATCAGTGGCCAACATAACCGGTTTACGCGTACTACCTGTAACTGTGATGTCGTCCCTCCAGCCATCAATTGCTGACAGCTTCGACGGGCTAAAAAGACGGTACAATATTTATCTCCCTGTGCTGGAATCATGAATGTGCGAGCATAAGGGTTGCGAATACGTGACATGTGGAAGTTTGGATCGGTCGTGGAGCCGTGTTCGGCTCGACGAAATGGTTTAGATGACCACTTGCAACAAGGCGGGAAATCCGGGTTCAGCTCTCAGTCCGTCGCAAATTTTCGAATGTTGCAAACAGCTGACGTCAATGGGTACTCGCAGAATGGGAGTCTATTTCTTAGCCGGCCGCCGTGATCGAGCGGATCAGGGCGCTGCTGATACGGTCGCTGGTTCGAGTCCTGCCTCGGGCATGGATGTGTGTGATGTCCTTAGGTCAGTTAGGTTTAAATAGTTCTAAGTCTAGTGGACTGATGATGTTAGGTCCCATAGTGCTTAGAGCTGTTTGAGTCTATTTCCTAATGTATAGTGACCTTAGGCTGTTTGCCGATGATGCTGTAGTCTACAGGAAAGCAATATCACACGAAAGTTGTGAACAAATCAATGAGGATTTGCAGAAAATGTATGCGTGGTGTAATGACTGGCAGTTATCTCTCAATATTAGTAAGTGTAACCTGCTGCGTATAACAAGGCGAAAATTCGCATTAATGTATGAGTACAAAATAAATGATCAGTCTTTGAAAGCAGTAACATCAGTCAAGTATCTAGGTGTGACTATTCGAAATGATCTCAAATGGAATGATCAGATTACACAATAAGGCGAACTCTAGATTGGTACAATCCTGAAGCGATACAGTCCTTCAACAAAGGAAATAACTTACAATACGTTAGTTCGTCCAGTCTTAGAGTATTCTTCGTCTGTATGGGACCGTTCCCAGTTGGGTCTGATTCAAGAGATTGAGAAGGTCCAAAGAAAACGGCACGATTCGTGACTGGTACATTTAGCCATCGCGAGAGCGTTACAAATCTCACAGAAAGTTTGAAGTGGGACACACTTGCAGATAGACGACGCGCTAAACAGAAGGGGCTGCTCACTAAATTCCGAAATACAATCTTCACCGAGGATGTAGAGAATATACTATTACCATCAACTTTCAAATCGCGTAATAATCATCATTCAAAGATAAGGGAAATTACAGCTCATACTGAGGCGTTCAGACAGTCGTTCTTCACTCGCGCGATCCGCGAGTGGAACAGTGAGGAGGGGAATATGACTGTGGCGCAAATTGTGCCCTCCGCCACACACAGCATTTTGACTAGCAGAGTATATATGTAGATGTAGATGTAGATATCGAAACTGGTGGGTAGTGGTGTAAACATCACGTATCACTTGTCTTGGCAGCGGTGTTTTCCATGCACAGTAACGTAAACTTATCAGCGGCACGCCATTCAAACTGCCGCAACAACAGCACAAGTATCCCCCATACGTATTTTTAATCTGTAGTTTCTCCTTACACCAAATAACAGCAAATTTGTTTCACATCGGCCTGCTAAAGCGCTGCTAGAAGTACCATGTGATTATTGAAGTTTCGATAACACTTTTCTTTTTTTCGTGAGACCCTAGTTACAGCTTGTGTACTTGAAAAGTTAGTACGAATATCTCAACGAGCCAAAAGCAATTTGAGATGATAAAGTTGGGCACCTTTCCTGTACATTAAAATACAAGCATTTATATTTCCCTCACACATGCGTCCGTGAGCCTCATAAACAAGCTACTCACAAATGATATTAAAAGCACGACTGTGCCACATAGTACTAAACAATTAGAGCTTAAACGCCCCATGAGCCAACCAATACAAAGTAAACAACGAAAACATTCCGGTATCCAGTTATTAATCGATAAACTAAGAATGTAACTAGACAAATAAAACATTTCCCCTGTTCTGGTACGTATTTAGGGCTTCTCACAAAAATCTAATGTAAGACAAAAGGGAAACAAATAACAGATCAACTGAAGCTGATGCCGAAAGTTATTGATGGAGTAACGTAATTAGCGATGCAGAGACAGAAGGCAAGAACGAAGTTCTGCAGCAAGGGACACACAAGTGCTGAACGTTAACTTCGAAACCACAGATTATAATTTTAGAAGTTTATAATACCTGCAACATTAATTTTTGCAAAAGAAGTCAGTGCCGAAGAAATATTTGCCTCGCGCACTACTGTAACCTTGTTACTTCAAAAATTACCGAGCAAACTCTAAAAGCTCTTCTCCGCAGCTCGGGACGCCGAAAGATCGATAAGGGGTTCAACAACAGAAAGCGAGCGGGTGGAGGTTTACGGCTTTCTCCGTGGGGAGGTGTCGGAGGCAAGCTGAGGTGAGGTGAGGTGAGGTGAGGTGCCGACGCTAATGAGGGCGTGCATTGAGGACTCTCGTGCGGCCTCTAGGGCCCGCTAGCGCGCGCTATGCCCGGCGCTCTGATACGAAAGAACACGGGGCGGTGTGGACTGCCTCACGAGGCAAAAGGGAAGAGCGCTCTGGTCTGAGGGCTACGCAGATGAAACTAGAAAGTCAGCACGGTGGCCGTTTGGTCTCGTAGCCACACCTAGCAGGTGCTACGGTTTGTTTCCGAACGTCTGTCTGGTTGAGGACCGTCCGATCTTCCGCTGAAACCGTATGCAAATCGCTCTCTTTTATTTCTCACTAATTTGTTATTGCCCTCCATCCTCTTATAAGTGGCTCTGACAGAAATAATTGCTAATGTTGAACGGTTTTATGTGCCGCACACAACAGGTTGGCTCTTGGACAATAACACCTTGCGCAAGTCTTCCAGGCACCTGGAGGAAGTTAACTTGACACCCTTGGAGCTCACAGCTGATCACGAGGACGCGGTCTGGTACGATTTTCGATGTGAGACGGGTCGACTACGGACACAAGTCGATTATTTTAATGTAATACGACGACCCGAAGTCAGATGTCTTTTTCATTCCGTGTCATTTTATGAACGCCGAAAATTTCTTGGCCGACTTCGTAGTGTCATGACAACCTGATTATGAGGGCAGTGTCTCTCGAAACGCGTTGTCGACTTGTGTATAAGACATAAAATGGCTGAATGCTGTTAAACTATAACAGCAGCTGATAAAATGTTCTCGGATGATCAGCCAGTAGTGGCGTCCTCTTGCCGTAACGTTTCAGTGAGTTTATTATCCATCATCTTCAGCTGCTGATGTTGGGTACGAAACTCAGTGAAACCTTACGACGAGGTGATACCTCTAAACATGATCACCCGACAAGATTTTATAAATGTAATACGCTAAGAAAGTGTGAAATCACATGCATAATTACCACTACCTCCTACCCGTAAAATGGGTGATATTAAATGGCACTTACCTTTTCTTCCCTGCAGATTCACTACAACTAACATACTTGATACGCATTTTTTTTTAAAATTCTCTGTAACCAACTAAGCGGTGCGTTAGAGCTCACTTCGCAGAATTTTTCTTCTTTCCCTCCCAGTATTTGTCCATAGATTCACCACGTTTCTATTTATCTTATTTTATCCATTATAAATTTGGTCGTGTAGGCTTATCAAATGTGTGTTTATTAACTAAGGTCCTAAATTTAGTTCTATCTCGAATGACCTATTCTTGAATTTCAATATCTTTTAGGGCCTCATTAATTTCTGCTACCTGTTACGATTTGTCATTGACAGCATTTTGTTTGGAATGATGTTTGTGAGTCAGTTGCTGCCCGTTCTACATAAATGCCTGTCGCAATCACTTTGTCTCCGACGGATTCCTGTTGCCCTTGACAGCACATCGAATCTGCACCGCCCACATGAGAGAGCCGATCATCTTCCAGACAAATCAGAAGAACGCCTCCTCCACCATCTACTGTACAGGTCACCATAGTGCAGAATTCTACACCTAGACACATCAGTTTGTCTTCTTGGAAGATTTTGCATAAACTGGTGGTTAGAGCTTGGTTGTTGAATACTGATCTGGTCCTTTCCAAAGAGCACCTGCGCATATTGGTTAGGAATCGAATAATATACTTTTCGAATTATAAACCACCCCTTATCGTTTAATTACGATACAACAGTGCCTTGACATAACTATACGAATTTATATTCCGATCACAAACTGTATTCTTAGAGAAACTGTTCTATATGATGCATAAAGTATACCAGTTACCTTTCTTCATTTTGTCTTATCCTGCAACTAAATTTACCTCAGCTCAGTACAGCCGATAGATACACATAAAACAGAATCGAAAATTATATTCCTAGCTTTCGGAACAGATGTTCCTTCATCAGGGAGGAGAGAGGGGAAAGAAAGGGAAGAAGGGAAAGGAGATTCAGTTACTCACAACCCAGGCTATGAAGCAACAGGGAAAGGAAAATAGGGATGGTAGCAAGGATGGAGGAATGGTTGTCCAACGCCATTCGAACTCAAACAACTGTTGATAATGGCGCCTTCGTCGTTTTAAGGGGCTCCGGAAAGGCTCAAAATCATGAAAAGTTCAATTTTTACTTTTTTACGTTTTCTGAATCTGCAGACTATTACCTTTTAATAGATATATAATTTATTCAATTTCGAAGGCTACAACTATTTTTAAATTTCTTTTGAAATGTGTTCTACATGGGCGTGACCCACTGTGGCGCTGTTAAACTGCTGTCAAATGGTGTTATTATTAACGTCCGTGTTCATCAGGTACATTTTAGTGATGTGAGATAAAGTATGTGTTGTGGCTAACCTGTGATGGTTCAATATATATCGCTGGTGTGATTGTCGATTGTTTCATGTTTATTTACTCTGTCGTTATCTCGAAAATATTCGTAATTAATTCTGTTTCTTGAGTCTCTGTTTTGTTGAAGTATAATAATGAGTAAAAGTAAAGTTGCTGTTGCGACTTTCAATGATGGCAACATTGTAAGGTGCAAGGTATTTAGAAATATGGGAATGAAGATAGGTTCTAACATGGTACGAGCGATGCTTGCTTTAGACAAGGAACGCCTTCGGGCTGCAGACAGGGCTGTAAAGAGTCTAGAAATACAAGCAAGAGTAAACAGGAGGAGGAACAAGAGGAAGCTGGAGGAGGAGTTTGCAGAGGATGAAGATAATCCATCCTATGGACCTGGAATGCACTAAAAAGTTAATCCAATCTTTGTCGCTCGATTCCCAAAACTTTTATTTTCTCATACTAATTACATGTTTTCTAAGGATCTTCCAAACATATTTGCTTCAAACTTTCAGTAAATGTTACACAGTACCTTCTGCATAATTTAACACAGCCTTTTTCCAAAAAACTGTATATTTTTGAATATATAAATAAAAAATTGCAAAAAAATGTTGTGAATTTTCATTACAATTGAAAAAAAAATCATCTTTAATAACTGAACTAAAATTTTGTAAAATCCCTGTGTTAAGTTGTAGCCCATATTCCAATACATAATCTGTAAAAAGTTCAACTTCCTACCTCAAATACTTTGTGAGGAAAGATGTAATTTATAAGCGTTATTTTAACATTGCAAGTATAGGGCGTTCCGGAGCCCCTTAAAGGCCAACTTGACTAACATAAAGTCACTGCGTCTAGTCTGAACGCTAACTGACGCTCACAACCGTTACCCGCGATTATAAAGCTAACCAGATTTGCATCATCACAGGGGCGCTACTTAGTGCCAGTCTTATGTGACTGCCGCGAAATTTGTATAGACGTCATGTTTTAGATGTAGAAATATGCCTACTAATTTTGTTTGCGTCGCACAACTCCTTTTTGGTGATGATATTTTTTTCGTCTGTGTGTAACACCCAAACTATATGTGAAATACCTTCTGTAGCATCCAAATTCTTCGCTGTTTAATATCTGCTGACAAATTGTAATACACTGCCATAGCCGAAACTGTAAGCTTTATTACAGAAACTGTATTTAATACGTAATGGATGGAATAGTGTATTTATTTTTGAAAGGACATAACTGATTTTAAATATAATGTAAATATTGTAAATTTCTGGGTAATCGTCAAGGGAACTCTGTTTAAATGTATCGATAGCAACGACGAAATGGCAGTAGCTGCACTGTCGTGCTGTGAGCAGAGAGGAGACACAGAAGCTTGAGCCTTGAAAGAGTGCGGAAGCGTTTCTGGCGCACTCCCGCAGACGCGGTGTGCAGTTGTGATGATGATGATGATGATGATGTTTGGTTTGTGGGGCGCTCAACTGCGTGGTTATCAGCGCCCGTACAATTACCCAATCTTTGCTCAGTCCAATTTCGCCACTTTCCTGGATGATGATGAAATGATGAGGACAACACAAACACCCAGTCATCTCGAGGCAGCTGAAAATCCCTGACCCCGCCGGGAATCGAACCCGGGACCCCGTGCTCGGGAAGCGAGAACGCTACCGCGAGACCACGAGCGGCGGACTCGGTGTGCAGTTCGCGAGACACTGTAGGCACACCTACTTTATTACCTAGCTAATATTGAGAGCACGGTCAGAGTAGACAGCCGGAGGAAGATGCAATTCTAACTATTGGCTGTCGAATAATATCCATGGCTCTGGGGACGACTTGTGTTTCTCAACCACCACCACCACCAGCAGCAGCAGCATTGTCGTCGGCTATATTATTCGTCGTCCGAACAGCTACAACATCGTATAACTGTTAACTGACAGAGTATAATTAATATTGCACAGGCATTACCCAGTAGCATTTCTTTAATGAACAATAGTTAAGATTTGTAGGGCACCGGTGTAGTCATTGTCCTCAGACATTATTACCAAGCAGGGTACCTTTCCTTTCCATGTAGTCACCGAGTGTCGTAAACTGATTAACTATTTATTGCCAGTTTATTTGTTTGCTAATGACCAGTTTCAGTCTAAATTTTGCTACCTCAGTAACTCTGGCATCTTGCCACGTTCGAGTCCTCCTCCTGCCATGGCTGTGTGTGTGTGTGTGTGTGTGTGTTGTCCTCAGCGTAAGATAGTTTAAATTAGATTAAGTAGTGTCTAAGCCTATGGACTGATGACCTTAGAAGTTTGTTCTTATAGGAACTTACCACAAATTTCAAAATTTCATAACAGAGGCTTAAATGGTTTGTAGTTTTGAGTATTAACTTCACTCACTTAAAGTGACGTAAAATTTCACTGGCAGGACTATTAACTAAAGATGCAGCACAAATTAAGAGAGCGCAATTTCATTCACTCTGTACTTGGCTGGGCGAGTGACTTCTGCTGGCTTGGTACGTATTTTATTGTGTTTAGGCTAAAAGTAAATCGGTTGCTCATTAGCTTAAAGTAAATTCAATTCTACCTTTCAATAATTAAAGTGAAGTAGCTTATCATTTCCAGCATTTTGCGTTACGTTACGCTGAGATTGTTGAAAGTCATTTCTTATGTAACAAAGTTTCAGTTACAGTCAGTCATTTATTTAGCCAGAGCTTCATTTAACTTTGGTTTTAAAATTTAGTGTTTAAGAGTAAGTAACTGCAAACTAAGTGCTTTCTGATTCTTTTATCTCCTCGTGAACTGTTGTGTTATGGGAAAGCGAGACAGCCTTTCGTTTCCACGCCAGTGATTATGGGCTTAATTTCCCTTGCCATTAGGATTTTGGATATCCATTGCCCTAGTGGGTTTGCGTCCATTTAATTACTCTTGTTTGGCTAATCATTATATTTTTTATTAAATATTACGATGTACCTTATCCCCCTGCATCATTCATGAGCGACTGTACTAAATTCCACTATTTTCAAAATTATTATCAGTATTTAGATTAGGCTTAGAATAGATTCTTCCTTGAGAAGGGCCTGTTGCACACATTCCGTCCACTAACCGGAATACCTTTCATTCGGTAACGATAGCTTTACTCACTGTAAAATTTCATTAGGCATACGCGATTACGATCATTTATAGTCCGATTAGGAAGGGGGCGGTGACAAGTGTACATAGACGTATATATAACGGGTGCATTTATGGAATTTTATCCATGTCATTCTTTTTTTCCTGAATTTTCGGTTTACCTGCGTTTTCGAAAATCCGCCCGAGCTGTGGTCCCATCGTTCAACAGAGAAAAGGCCACTGGAGCTGACAGAAACCAATACGATCCTACACAGCGTATTCTTCTAGCAGCAGCATACCGTCTATCTCCGGAGGAGTCAAGTACTCCTGATGACTGGAAAAAGCACAAGTCATTCATGTTTACAAGCAGGGTTGTCCAACAGATGCACAAAACTATAGACCTATATCTCTGACGTCGGTCTCTTGCAGAATTTTGAAAAGCGTTTTGCGGTCCCGTATTATGACAGTTCTGGATACCGAGAAACTCCGCTGTAGGAATCAACATCGGTTCCGGAAAAAACGGTCGTGTGAAACCTAGTTCGCTCTGTTCATCTACGAGACCTACCTTAACTTCCGGAGCCGCGCGGGATTAGCCGAGCGGTCTCAGGTGCTGCTGTCATAGACTGTGCGGCTGGTCCCGGCGGAGGTTCGAGTCCTCCCTCCGACATGGGTGTGTGTGTTTGTCCTTAGCATAATTTAGGTTAAGTAGTGTGTACGCTTGGGGACTGAAGACCTCAGCAGTTAAGTCCCATAAGATTTCATACACATTTGAACATTTTGACATCCGGAAGGCCTTCGAACCGGTTTCGCACTGTCACGTAGCGAACAAAATACGAGCGTACGAAGCATCAGCATGTGTGACTGGACCGAAAAGTTTCTAGAAAACGTGACACAGCATGTCACTCTCAACGTAAGAAAGTCTTCAGAAGTAAAAGTAATTTCGGGCGTATCAGGGAAAGTTTCATGGTGCTGTTGTATACAGAAAAGTCGCAACTGTAGAATATTGTGACGAAGTGCAGAAAGATCTGCAGGTGGTAGACGCTCGGTGTAAGGGGAGAACATTGCCCTCAACATAAATGTAACGTATTTCATGTACATTAATAGGAAGTCCGATTATTTAGGATCAGGTGATTACAGAACAATGACTGGAAACAATCACTTCCATAAAATAACTAGAAGTAAGCGTATGGAGCGATTTAAAGCGCATGACCACCAAAAACTCATCGCAGGAAAAGCAAATTCCTGACTGAACTTGTAAGTAGGCTGTTTAGGTTTTCTTATTGGTAACGCCACGTAGTGCTCTGTATGAAAATCACTAGCTGTGCTGTGTGCAGTCTGTGGCTAGTTTGCATTGTTGTCTGCCATTGTAGTGTTGGGCAGCTGGATGTTAACAGCGCGTAGCGTTGCGCAGTTAGAGGTGAGTCGCCAGCAGTGGTGGATGTGGGGAAGTGAGATGGCGGATTTTTGAGAGCGTATGATCTGGTCGTGTGTCCATCAGAAACAGTACATTTGTAAGAATGGATGTCATGAACTGCTATATATATTATGACTTTTGAACACTATTAAGGAAAATACATTGTTTGTTCTCTATCAAAATCTTTCATTTGCTAACTATGCCTATCAGTAGTTAGTGCCTTCAGTAGTTTGAATCTTTTATTTAGCTGGCAGTAGTGGCGCTCGCTGTATTGCAGTAGTTCGAGTAACGAAGATTTTTGTGAAGTAAGTGATTTGTGAAAGGTACAGGTTAATGTTAGTCAGGGCCATTCTTTTGTAGGGATTATTGAAAGTCAGATTGCGTTGCGCTAAAACATTTTGTGTCAGTTCAGTGTTGATCAGAATAGGTACAGAGCGAAATGTCTGAGAACGTTCAGTTTTGCTCAGCTGTTTGAAAATCAAATATTGTAAGAGATTTATCAGCACAGTAATTCAATAATTTTTCTAAGGGGACGTTTCATATGTCGACCCTTAACCGAGGATACCTCAATGGAATCTTCTGATTTCTTGTAGTTTGTGTAATTAGTGTAGCTTTTGTTTATTGCTAGCCCGTAATTGTAGAGAGAATCTCCTTTGTAGTTGCAGTCTTTCACTGTTGTACAGTAAAACAGTTGTGGCTTGCATGTAGATTTGCACCAAGTATTTCGCAGCTGCGCTTGCAATTAACTATATGTTATTATCAGTGCTATGTTAATGTGTTCTCTTGCTTTTGCTCTTCAAATTGTGCTTTTCTGTGTTATCGTGTGAAATATTGTGACAATAATGGCGTGTGGAAAAGGTAACACTAGGCTCCAAAGTAAACTGAGAAATAATAGTGACGACGAGCGTAGCTTATCAGCACCACTGCTGGCACCTCACCTCCAACTGCGCATCGCTACGCGCTGTTCACATCCAGCTGCCCAACACTACAATGGCAGACAACAATGCAAACTAGCCACAGACTGCACACAGCACTGATTTTCATACAGAGCGCTACGTGGCGTTACCAATAAGAAAACCTAAACAGCCTACTTACAAACTCCATTGGAAAAATCATCAGGAAATATAATCTGTCAACAAGAAATTTAGGTTACGATAGCCTCGTTTGACTAACACTTGAATATTGCTCGTCGATACGGCATCCGTACCAGTTAGAACTGATGGAGGAAACAGAGAAGATTCAAAGAAGAGCAGCACATTTCGTTATAGGTTCATTTAATAAGCGTGAAATTGTCACGGAGATGATGAACCCAGCTCCAGTGGCAAGCACTGCATGATAGGCGCTCTGCATCACATCAGGGTTTACTGTTAAAATTCCGAGAAAGTAAGTTCCTGGAAGAGATAAAAATATGTTGCTTCCTTGTAATTATATCTCTTTAAAAGCACTATTAAGATAGAGATATTCGAGCCCATATGTATGGTTACAGGCAGTCGTTCTTCCTGCGAGCCATTAGCAACTGGAACAGAGAGTAACTGAAGTTGGTACATAAAGTACTCTCCCCAATATATTGCAAGGTGAATTCTGGAGTAGAGATGTAAATGTAGATATAGTCCGAGTACTCGAGGTCCCACTGCATTATAATTATCATCATTATTATTGAACGTTATGGCTGAAGCTGACAAATAACTTCCCAAATATTTTTTCTTTATTTGTCAAGTTAACTACTGGAACTGGAGAAAAGTATTACAGTAATCGCCCTGACAGTCACTATTCTTTAGAGCCTATGTTCCTCGACACTCCTGTTTGCACGCGAGTTTAGGTACAATAAATGGTGAGGTGTGAGAGTCTCCTACTGTTGCATTACAGTAAAAATATTTTAAGTTGTAAATTTAAGGTAGCCTTGCAAACCACAGACAACAGCATCTGGCTGAGCAACAGTGTAAGCCACAGACAGCACCTGGAACCTGTTTGTCAGACTAACTGGGCAGGCCTTACGTGTGGCTCCCTGGGAAGTCTTTCACCACCTGCTACGCCCCGGGCGACCTCCCACTTGACCATGGTTGAGGAGTCAACCTCAGTGTGAGCGGTAAGTGGCCTAGCCACCGGTGAGGACCGATCGGAGGTCTTTGATGTGCTGGATGTCCATGGGATTTCCACAGCTCTCCCACAACAGGGGTGCCCATCCACTGCAGCTTTAAGCTGTGCAACTGAAGCCATCACAACCTGGATCTGAGAGCGAAGTGTCACCAAGTGGGCTCGCATCCACATACAACAATCACAGTCCCTATACATACTAAAGACCGTGGAAAACTAAACTACCCAGATAACGGACTATCGACAGTGCTATGGAACTCTACTGTAGATGCTGACAAAAATGCAGGAATTGTGTCTAATAAATTAGATTAGTACACAGCTGAACAAACACAGGTAGCAGTTAGTTCTGTAAAATATCTGGGAGTATGCGTGCGGAACGATTTGAAGTGGAATGATCATATAAAATTAATTGTTGGTAAGGCGGGTACCAGGTTGAGATTCATTGGGAGAGTCCTTAGAAAATGTAGTCCATCAACAAAGGAGGTTGCTTACAAAACACTCGTTCGACCTATACTTGAGTATTGTTCATCAGTGTGGGATCCGTACCAGATCGGCTTGACGGAGGGGAGAGAGAAGATCCAAAGAAGAGCGGCGCGTTTCGTCACAGGGTTATTTGGTAACCGTGATAGCGTTACGGAGATGTTTAACAAACTCAAGTGGCAGACGCTGCAAGAGAGGCGCTCTGCATCGCGGTGTAGCTTGCTCGCCAGGTTTCGAGAGGGTGCGTTTCTGGATAAGGTATCGAATATATTGCTTCCCCCTACTTATACCTCCCGAGGAGATCACGAATGTAAAATTAGAGAGATTAGAGCACGCACGGAGGCTTTCAGACAGTCGTTTTTCCCGCGAACCATACGCGACTGGAACAGGAAAGGGAGGTAATGACAGTGGCACGTAAAGTGCCCTCCGCCACACACCGTTGGGTGGCTTGCGGAGTATAAATGTAAATGTAAAATGTAAAATAGTTATGAAATACGATTATTATTCCTTCTTTCCTTTCTGACAGTTCTTTGAATGTATGCACCCTATCAACTTGCACTGCTAAACGGTAAAGAATAATTTAAAACGTACCTGGCAATTCCATCTATGTAAATCAGTTTAGCAACTTCGAGGATAGTTAATTGGTACATTTTCTTATAAAAATACGTATTTCTATGTTTGCACAATAAATTGATTCATGTCTAAGTCATCTCAGTTTTTAGATCAAGAAAAGTACATTTTAATTTTCGCCATTTGAGTGCAGATAAGATTATTGAAAGTGGCACTGGGAGGAAACGTTTCCAACTAACACTGAGTTACACTGCGATGAAAATTTTTGCGGGAGGCATACGTAGTGAGATAATACTTGCAGTTTTCAGATGAAGCGTTAAATGTTCCAAACCCCGTCATCTGCAATGAACTCAAACCTCTCACATACTGCATCGACGAAAAGTTACTACCAGGATCGAACTCATGACGGAATTTATCAGAGTGAGGGAAGGTACGAAAATATTATACTTTCGAATTCTACGCAGTACGATATTGCAGTCTAAATTATGTACACTACAGGCCTCACCTCATTTTACGACGAACTACTCTACAGATGTCTGTGTTTTGGAGGTTGAGAAGTGACGCTCAAAACATTCATTATTAATTGTCGCGACTGGAAGAGTATCAGTTTCTGTACGGATTGCTAAACTCAGAAGCCGGCCGATGTGGCCGAGCGGTTCTAAGCGCTTCAGTCCGGAACTGCGCTGCTGCTACGGTCGCAGGTTCGGTTCAAATGGCTCTGAGCACTATGGGACTTAACATCTATGGTCATCAGTCCCCTAGAACTTAGAACTACTTAAACCTAACTAACCTAAGGACATCACACACATCCATGCCCGAGGCAGGATTCGAACCTGCGATCGTAGCAGTCGCGCGGCTCCGGACTGAGCCCCTAGAACCGCTAGACCACCGCGGCCGGCTCGCAGGTTCGAATCCTGTCTCGGGTATGATGTGTGTGATGTCCTTAGGTTAGTCAGGTTTAAGTAGTTCGAGGTCTAGGGGACTGATGACCTCAGATGTTAAGTCCCATAGTGCTCAGAGCCATTTGAACCATTTAAACTCCAACTAGACATTAGTTATCAAATATACGCTACCGCTTTCTCAGACAGCAAACAGCATTTTTTTTAAAGTCATCAGTACGAATTCGAGCCAAATTCTTCATCTCACAGAGTACTACCTGCTTATAACGTCATCACTTACCTACTGGACACATTTCAGTCTCTGTCTTCACCTACAGTTTTTTTCCCTCTAAAGTCCCAGGGAATCTATTACTTGATAACACACGGTAATATTTTCCATATGTTTCTCTCCGCGATTCTGTGGAGAATCCCATCAGTTCTTATTTCATCAGTCATCCAAACGTTCATTTTTCTTCTCTTGTACCACGTCTCAGACACTTCGATTCTTTTCTTTTCCTGTTTCCTCTCAGTCCATGATCCATTACCATACAATGCTGTACAGTCCCAGACATTGTTTCCGCATCCATCAACGCTCTAAAATCACATGTAGATACTAAATCGTGAAGTAAGAATTAAGGTTTAACGTGCCGCCCACTACGTTGTCAGATACAAAGCTGAAGCAGGTTTGGGTAAGGATGGACAAGATATTGGCCATGTTCCTTTAAGGATATTGCCCTGTCATTTTTCTTAGGCGAATTATGGATAAGATATAAAATCTAAATCTTGACAAAGTTTTATGAATTTATTTGTAAAAGTATAGACAGTTGAAATTAAAATGTCCTGTGGTGCCTCTCTTGCTCCGAGTTGGCCCGTTTGACGTCCTACCCTCCTTAATATGGCTCCAGCTTGGCACAGCGTCTTTACATAATCTGAAAATATAATAGAGTATGCCCTGGTACTCGTGGCTCTTAATTTACCAATCATTTTCATGAACAAGTGACTGTTGAGAGAGAAGAACTATTAAGAAATATATCTCTGAAAACGTAAACTAATTACAAACAGAGCATAAATGGATACGTTGCTGTTAATAACTGGATATCTACAAGTGCGCACCAAATTTGACGCTAACGTTGGAAGCGGCTTCAAAAATAATGGCAATCTTTTAAATTACTGACAAACTAATGAAACGAATATTTTAAAATGATTTGTGATATTTATTCTCCGTCGAACGGCATCTGAATTACTTTAAGTGTGATAGCGAACTTACGAAGCATTCGCTGCTTTGTTAAGCCCTTATGCCGAGGACATTGGGCACCCGTACTGAGTTGATGTTCATTCTAACTGTGTCAGCCGGATGTTGCATCGTCACCTAATTCTAGGTTTTTCATTCCTTCTCGTTTCAACTATTGCTCTAGGGAATGTCACTGTAGGTAGTCTATTCTCCGACATTGTTGAAAAGCTACCGGCCAAAAGTAAACAATTTCTTCCTCAGCACATAGACGACTTCACAACTCCACTGCACAACATTTTAATCGATTACAGTTCCAGAAAATGTTCTTAGTATTTACCTTTCGAATACTTATAGTTTTGATCCATTATTCCTTCTGTACATTAAAGATTCGAGTCAGTACAACACAATGACGGAAAAAAAAGTGAGTACACCCTTTTAGACATTTCCAGTTCACTCAAAATTTATTGTTGTAACAGTCTATGTGAAATACATGAGATGATAACATTTACAGGTCAATAGCACAAGCGGTTCTGAGGTAGCAGGTATCGACCTACGCTGAAATACCCATATTAGAACGTGGCGTACCATCCATGGGTGGCAATGCAGGCGCTGACCGTGGCATCCAGTCGATCGTACAGTCGGCGAATACATACCTTATGTCACGCTTGCTCGACTTGTTCACGTACTTCTGTAAGGGGTATTGGGTGACAAGTCGCAAGAGTCAGTTCTCGTCTCATCATATCCCTCGCGTGCTCGGTTGGAGACACGTCTGAAGGTCGTGTTGGCCAGAGAAGTTGCTGCACATCTTGCAGGGCACGTTCAATTTCATGAGTAGTGTGTCGGCGAGCGATATCCTGTTGGAACAACACATCAACTTCCTGTTGTAAGAACGGCAAAAGAACGTGTCTAACCACATTCTGCACGTAGGGAACGCTGGGTATCGTCCTCTCCAGAAACACCAAGGGTTACGAGAGTTGCAGCTTATGACACCCCAGAATATAGGGGCTGGGATGAAACAAGTTTGTCTTGGACGAATGTTCTTTACGAGACAGTGCTAACCAGGTGTACGTCCTATAGGCAAACGACAATCATTTGCGTGCAGGCAGAATTTGCTTTCAACGTTGAAGACCACTGCGCGCAAGTCCATCTTCTAAGTGGTCCTCTGACGGCATCAGTCTAGCCGCGCACGTCGATGCTGTGGTGAGAGTGGAAGACGGGCTAGAGGTGTGCTGCTAAAAGCCGGTTCGCAACAGATCGTGTTGACTCGTGTGGGCTCACAAGCCCTCTCACCTGTGCTGTGGTAGCTGTACTATCTGCCACTGTTGCCCTTACAATACGACGATCCTGACGGCCTCTGTTCCGCGTGGATATCCAGAACCTCATCTGCGGGTGTTAAAATGTTCACATCGTTGGAACACTGAGGGAGCACGTCCAGCTTCGGACTCAATTTTCCTAAAGGACAATCGCGCCACTCATAAGGCCAGAATTTAACCCCTTTAAAACTTACTCAATTGGCTGTAGGACGTACGACTGTGTCACTTTGGCATGTGCCACCACATTCAGCTTTCAGGGTGAAAGCATTCCCTAGTAAAGGGTGCTTACAGATGGCTCTGTGGTAATTGTGCGACTACGCTAAGTACTGGCGGACAACGTTGCAGCCAATATCACTACATCTACTACACTACTGGCCATTAAAATTGCTATACCAAGAAGAAATGCCGTTCATAAACGGGTATTCATTGGACAAATATATTATACTAGAACTGTCATGTGATTACATTTTCACGCAATTTCGGTGCATAGAACCTGAGAAATCGGTACCCGCAACAACCACCTCTAGCCCTAATAACGGCCTTGATACGCCTGGGCATTGAGTCAAACAGAGCTTGGAAGGCGTGTACAGGTACACCTGCCCATGCAGCTTCAACACGATACCACAGTTCATCAAGGGTAGTGACTGGCGTATTGTGACAAGCCAGTTTCTCGGCCACCATTGACCAGACGTTTTCAATTGGTGAGAGATCTGGAGAATGTGCTGGCCAGGGCAGCAGTCGAACATTTTCTGTATCCAGAAAGGCCCGTAAAGGACCTGCAACATGCGGTCGTGCATTATCCTGCTGAAATGTAGGGTTTCTCAGGGATAGAATGAAGAGTAGAGCCACGGGTAATAACACATCTGAAATGTTACGTCCACTGTTCAAAGTGCCGTCAATGCGAACAATAAGTGACCGAAACGTGTAACCAATGGTACCCCACACCATCACGCCGGGTGATACGCAAGTATTGCGATGACGAATACTCGCTTCCAATGTGCGTTCACAGCGATGCCGTCAAACACGGATGCGACCATCATGATGCTGTAAACAGAACCTGGATTCATCAGAAAAAATGACATTTAGCCATTCGTGCAGCCAGGTTCGTCGAAGAATACACCATAGCAGGCGCTCCTGTCTGTGATGCAGCGTCACGGGTAACCGCAGCCATGGTCTCCGAGGTGATAGTCCATGCTGTTGCAAACGTCGTCGAACTGTTCGTGCAGATGGCTGCTGTCTTGTACACGTCCCCATCTGTTGACTCAGGGATCGAGACGTGGCTGCACGATCCGTTACAGCCATGCGGATAAGATGCCTGTCATCTCGACTGCTGTTGATACGAGGCCGTTGGGATCCAGTACGGCGTTCCGTATTACCCTCCTGAACCCACCGATTCCATATTCTGCTAACAGTCATTAGATCTCGACCAACGCGAGCTGCAATGTTGCGATACTATAAATCGCAATCGCGATAGGCTGCAATCCGACCTTTATCAAAGTCCGAAACGTGATGGTACGCATTTCTCTTCCTTACACGAGGCATTACAACAACGTTTAACCATGCAACGCCGGTCAACAGCTGTTTGTGTATGAGACATCAGTTGGAAACTTTCCTCATGACAGCACGTTGTAGGTGCCGCTACCGGCGCCAACCCTGTGTGAATGCTTTGAAAAGTTAGTTGTTTGCATATCACAGCATCTTCTTCCTGTCGGTTAAATTTCGCGTCTGAAGCACGTCATCTTCGTGGTGTAGCAGTGTCAATGGTCAGTAGTGTATCTCCCGGGTCGCATATGTCGTCGTCGAATCAAAATCAATTTCGTCTTTCCAGGTATACAATTTTTTTCCGGCAGCATAATATTAGTAAAGTAGTTTACTGGTAGTATTTTATTCATTCTCAGCAACTATAGTCTTATGTAACGAAATAATAAGTAACCAACTGCATAAAAGGAATTTATTTTCTTTACCGGTTTCAGACACTTAGTGCCTTTCTTCAGAAGGCCGTACAGTAAAATACAGACAAATTAGTAGATGTCAGATAGGAATATTAAAATTAGGGACTAAAAGCTCGAAAATTTTAAAAATTTTAAGATGAGAAATGACACGTGTTTGTACCTATGACATTGTTTGCGACATTCGCCAATAATGCGGCAAGTATGAATATGTACTATTTTTTATCTTTAACTGCATTCAAATCACTTCGAACATGTTTATTTTCTGCCATTAAGCCTCCTAAAGAATCTCATCACTGTTGCTTGTATTTCATTTTTGTCTTCTTTTTTATTTATCCATCTTCAGCTTCCTCTCAACAGTAATGATGATAACGCTATGGTTCCACAATGATAACGCTATGGTTTCACAAATTTTATTAATTTCATTTTTGTTGGTCTTGTAATTGAGATTTCTGTTTATTGCTCTACAATTTGCTTGACATTTCTGCATATTCCGTTTATTGCTCCACAAATTGCTTGAAGTTTGTGCAGTTTTTTATTTATATCACTATCGTTACAGTAACTTGTGTTGTAGCCCAGAAGTTTTCAATGGGCCTCATGTTTAATTATTTTGTTACTAATTATCGTTTTCAAGCTTGTTGGCTATGTTTCGTAAAAGGCCATAACTTCCATCTCACGTAATGAAATTTCTATGCAAGATTCGATCAAAGACTTAGAAGTAAATATCCTCGGTGTAGCGGAGCATCTTAAACCCCTTAACAAAGTCAAGGCCTCCTGTGCAGATTTAATACAAGTCTCAGTATACTGACACAATAGCTCCGTAATTAGCAATCATATACAACCGCTCCCTCGTCGAAAGATTCGTACCTAACTGGAATGTTGCACAAGTCACACCAACGTCCGAGAAAGGAAATGAGAGTAATCAACTGAAATTCAGACCCATATGACTGAGGTCGACTTGCAGTAGGATTTTGGAACATATAGTGTGTTCGAACATTATGAATTGCCTCGAAGAAAACGATTTATTAACAAAAAGCGAACACCGATTCAGAAAATCTCGTTCACTATTCTCACGAGGAAAAGTGTGCTATGGACAGGGCATGTAAAATTGATTCCATATTATTACATTTTCAGAAGGGTTTGGACACCGTTCCTCACTAACGATTCCCAATCAAACTGCAGGCCTCAGCTGCGCAACTGGTTTTGTGAACTTCTGTCAGAAATGTCACTGTTCGTAGTAAATGACGGAAAATCATCGAGTAAAACAGAAGTAATATCTGGTGTCCCCCAAAAGTGTTGCAGGCCCTCTGCTGTTCGTAGTCTACATAAGAGATTTAAGTGTCAATCTGGCAAGGCTTCTTTGTTGGCAGATAGACAATTTTATTTACCGTCATCTAAAGTCATCAGATGGTCAAAAACGAATTGAAAAATTATTTAAACAAGATATCTACATGTTGCGAAAAGTGGCAATTGATTCCAAATAACTAAAAGCGTGAAGTCATCGACATGAGTACTAAAAGGAGTCTGCTTGATTTCGGTTACACTATAAATTACACAGTGATAAAGGCTACAAATTCAACTAAATACTGAGGGGTAACAATCACGAATTACTTAAGTTGGAACGGTAACATAAATTAATGTCATTGGAAAAGCAAGCGAACGGCTGTGTTTTATTGGCAGAGCACTTAGAAGATGTTGTAAGTAGGCTGTTTAGGTTTTTATGTTGGTAACGCCACGTAGCGCTCTGTATAGAAATCTCTGACTGTGTTGTGTGCAGTCTGTGGCTGGTTGGCATTGTTGGAATATTCGCTACTGTAGTGTTGGGCAGCTGGATGTGAACAGCACGTAGCGTTGCGCAGTTGGGGGTGAGCCGCCAGCAGTGGTGGATGTGGGTAGACAGATGGCAGAATTTTGAGAGCGGACGACCTGGACGTGTGTCCATCAGAAAAAGTAAATTCGTAATACTGGATTTCATGAACTGACACATATATGAAGACTTTTGAACATTATTAAGGTAAATACATTGTTTGTTCTCTATTAAAATCTTTCATTTGCTAACTATGACGATCAATAGTTAGTTCCTTCAGTAGTTAGAATCTTTTATTCACCTGGCAGTATTGGCGCTCGCTGTATTGCAGTAGTTCGAGTAACGAAGATTTTTGTGAGGTAAGTGATTCATGAAAGGTATAGGTTATTGTTAGTCAGGGTCATTCTTTTGCAGGGATTATTGAAAGTCAGATTCCGTTGCGCTAAAAATATTGTCTGTCAGTTTAGTGTTGATCAGAATTAGTAAAGAGAGAAATGTCTGAGTACATTCAGTTCTGCTCAGCTGTATGAAAACCAAATAACGTAAGAGGTTTACCAGCACTGTCATTCATAATTTTTCTAAGGGGAGGTTTCAATGTAACAGGTCTACTAAGGGGACTGCTAACACTGTGCATGTCCGCCGTCTTTTGGAGAGTTGCTGTGTGGTATGAGATTCTCATCATTGAGGATTGACGGAGAGCATCGAGAAAGTTCAAAGAGGCCCAGCTCGTTTTGTATGATAACGAAAGGGGGGACAGAGTTCCACGGATGTAATAAGCGAATTGGGCAGTTTTCATTGCGGCAGGACCTTCTTATGAAATTTAAATCACCAACTCTCTCCTGAAATAGCGAAAATGGTTCGCTGGCGCTAACTTGTATAAGGAGAAATGACTATCACAATGTAATAAGATGAATTAGAGCTCTGACTGAAAGATTTAAGTCTTCGTCTTTCTCAAGAGCTGTCGAGAGTGGAATAGTAGAGAAACACAGTAGCTTGAAGGAGGTTCGATGAATCCCCTACCAGGCACTTAATCGTGGGCACACACCTGTCTCTCTCCACGATGGAATGGTATTCGACAAAAGAGGGAAGCGTGTTGTTTATTCAAACGCCTTTGCAAAATAATCTAAAATTTCTTGTGTAGAAACTTCTCAGGAATGGTAACTGCTTACCGCGTAAAAGCGATCTCGGGTGGTGCTCAGGTGCTCACAGTATTGGAAACTCCATAGCTGATCGCAACAAGATCCCCGATCCATCTTCTCACTGGCGAGGAGCACCTCGTGTGAAGGGCAGACGGTGACGTGCTGCATCTGCGGCCGTCACGGATACCAGCCTGAGATCTGACACGTGTCAGCTGGCAGGTGGAAGATGCAGGCTGTGTGCGGGGACGCTGGAGCCGTCACCACCACCTAACGACGAGGTAGGAGCGCCATTACTCTGCTGCTAAGGAGTCGTGTCTGTGCAGTTTCCTTCCTCTCTCTCTACTGTGATGCGTATGTACGAAGTTGGCTGATGGAGAGGTGTGTTAGCAAGATGAAAATAATGTATCACGTGTATCACCAGAGTATAACGTCATTATGCTGTTTCGTTGAAGCTCGTGGTCTAGTGGCTAGCGTTGGTGCCTCTGGATCACGGGTTCGATTCCCGCCCTAGTTGGCCTCATCATTTCCTCATCATAATTTGAGACAAAGTCTAGATTGGACTGTGTAAAAATTGGGACTTTGTACGGGAGCCGATGACCGCGCAGTTGAGCACCCCACAGACCAAATGACATTCTGCAGTTTCTGCCTGTAGCGTGTAGTTCTGAGTTGTCGCATAACATGCCATTAGAAAGAAGTGTGCCACTGATATCTGAGGCTGCAATTGGAAGAAAGCTGCTCAGTCAGTATCTCTATGAATTAATGAATGTGTAAGTATCAATGCTAGTAGTCAAATGAGTAATCTTCCTCCGTGGTTAGGTTAAAAATTTCATGACGTGTCACACAGTGAAAACGGTGCCTATGTCCAATGGAGTGTCTCAATAATGAATCCGAGCCGGAGTGTTCTGGTAATTGCCTAAAGCATCGGATTCTTTGCCTAATGCAGGTTTCATTGACCTTAGCCTCACGTTTGATCACAGTGAAAGTGACCAGGCATGATAAAGCTTAAAGACACGAGGGGAAAGGACAATTCTACTTCAACAAGAGTCGACCACGGAACATATTAAACAGAGTGTTTCACCGGGACAAGTAAACACATTTGCAAGAAGGCACACACAGTCAATAAATCAGAACGCACTAAAAACAATGGCAAGAGTGCTATTACTACAGTCACTGGATAAGGTTCAAATGGTTCAAATGGCTCTGAGCACTATGGGACTCAAAATCTTAGGTCATAAGTCCCCTAGAACTTAGAACTACTTAAACCTAACTTAACCTAAGGACATCACACACACCCATGCCCGAGGCAGGATTCGAACCTGCGACCGTAGCAGTCCCGCGGTTCCGGACTGCAGCGCCAGAACCGCTAGACCACCGCGGCCGGCACACTGGATAAGGGAGCAGCAGACAACATTCGGTCAATAAGGAAACCCACACGCAAGAAATCATGGAACATGCACGAATATAGAAATGAAACATGAAAAACAGAGGGTGAGGGAGATGGATTCTGTGAATTACTGGTACAAGGCAGTACGTTGCGTACTACCATAGTGGCGGCACACAGGCTGTAACTGCCGTCTGCTGTGCAGCGAGCTACGTTAATTTAAGTATTAACTGTATTTTTCTTACTTGTCACTTCTTCTTCCGTGTGTTTTTGCTTTTAGGAAGCTTAATTGTCGAGTGCTAGTTCCATAGTCGAGTTATAGTGTTCCATAGATTTCGTGTTTGTTTTGAATACAGTCAGAGAGAGTCCCTTTAGTCAGCCACACTGCCAGTAGTGCTAGTGTTTGTTTTGAATACAGTCCAGAGACAGGTAGTGCTATTTTCATTGTTTTCTACAAAAAGTGTCTAGTAACCACAGTTTAGTCAACTACCAGCCGCCTTTAGTGAATTAGCAGTCTAGTTAAAAGTTGATTAACTCTCTACAGTAAATTGATTTCTTAGGATGGGTAGGATGTGTGAGTGCAGTGTACGGACGCAGGAGGAGCTGGCCACTGTTCGCGAATAGCTGAACGTGTTGATGGCCGCGGTCAGCCGTCTTCAGGCTGCTGCCTCGGAGTGTAGCCGCAGTGGGGAGTCTGGTGCGTCGCAATGTACACCCCAGGTGTTACATGCTTCACCCACGGTCCCTGCTGTCGAGACATCTTCGCGGTTACCGGGCGCGGTTGGGCCACCCTCTCCCCAAGGGGAGTGCCGGGTTCAGCGGCGTTCGCGGCGCACAGGGCGAAGGGTCAATGTGGAGGCTGGCCGTGTGGCATCGCCCGCTCTGCCTGTGAGTGGACATGTGGCTGCTCCTTCAGCAAGGTCCGAGCAGGCACACGGGAGGAGGGGTTTATTAGTTATTGGGAGCTCCAACGTTAGGCGGGTGATGGAGCCCCTTAGGGAAATAGCGGAAAGGTCGGAGAAGAAGGCCAGTGTTCACTCTGTCTGCTTGCTGGGGGGTCTCATCCGAGATATGGAGGAGGCCCTGCCGGCGGCGATAGAGAGCACTGGGTGCACCCGACTGCAAATTGTTGCTCATGTCGGCACCAATGACTACTGCCGTCTGGGTTCACAGGTCATCCTCAGTTCATACAGGTGGTTGGCGGAGTTGGTGAAGGCGGAAAGCCTCGCTCGCGGGGTGGAATCTGAGCTAATCATTTGCAGTATCGTTCCCAGAACCGATCACGGTACTCTGGTTTGGAGCCGAGTGGAAGGCTTAAACCAGAGGCTCAGTCTATTCTGCGGAGATCTGGGGTGCAAATTTCTCTATCTCCGGTGGAGGGTGAAGAAATGTAGGGTCCCCCTGAATAGGTCAGGCGCGCACTACACGCAGGAAGTGGCTACAAGGGTAGCGGAGAACGCGTGGAGTGCACATGTGGGTTTTTTAGGTTAGAGAATTCCCTCCCTAGGCCCGACAAGACGCCTCCTGAGACGCGGCAAGGTAGGAGTAGGCAAAATGCAACAGGGAATACAATATTAATCTGCTAATAGTAAATTGCAGGAGCATCTATAGAAAGGTCCCAGAACTGCTCTCATTAATAAACGGTCACAATGCCCACATAGTTGCAGCGCGCTTCGTTACAGGATCATTTAGCAATCGCGAAAGCGTTACGGAGATGATAGCAAACTCCAGTGGAAGACTGTGGAGGAGAGACGCTCAGTAGCTAGGTACGGGCTTTTGTTGAGTTTCGAGAACATATCTTCACCGAGGAGTCAAGCAGTATATTGCTCCATGAGGATAAAATCAGAGAGATTAGAGCCCACACAGAGGCATACCGACAGTCCTTCTTTCTACGAACAATACGAGACTGGAATAGAAGGGAGAACCGATAGAGGTATTCAAGGTACCCTCCGCTACACACCGTCAGGTGGCTTGCGGAGTATGGATGTAGATGTAGATGTAGAACGGAGGATGTTGAGATAATACTGCTTGTTTGTGTAATACTCCTGTTGCTAATATTACTTTGTTGCGATATCTGTTCAATAGTACTGCATATGCTGTATGCAAACAAGTTCAACAGATTCTTACTCATGTCGTATTTCGTTAAGTTCTATTATTGGCAGTATAATTTACATTTTGCAGATGACGCCAGCGTAAATGACACGGAAATATTTCATTTGAAGAAGTATTTACGATTTATTATGGAGTTACCTATAAACTATGTGCTCATCGCCGTGTGCTCATCATCCTGCTAGAAATTATTTAAGATTGGTATTGCGTATTAGAAAATCACCCAATTTCATTTTTCAAGCAGTCGTTTTCCTTTTTCTGCGAAAACTTAACATTTAAAAAGCTATTCGTGTGAAAAATTACGGATTCCAAAATGCACCATTTTACAAACAATGTTCACAGAAAAATTCATTGCCATAAATTTGGAGCTCCAATTCCTCTGTCAGCAAAATTTATAAGTGTTACTTAAATAACTTGCTCATTTAATAATTACTCCAATAAAAAATTTCAATATCTAGAAAATGCTTGGCAAATTTAGGGAATCGCCGTGCACATTAAGACTATAGATCTATGAAATACTACCTATTATTTTGCAATTTCTAGTTTTCACAACTTCCCCACATGAACCATGGACCTTACCGCTGGTGGGGAGGCTTGCATGGCTCAGCGATACAGATGGCCGTACCGTAGGTGCAACCACAACGGAGGGGTATCTGCTGAAAGGCCAGGCAAACGTGTGGTTCCTGAAGATGGGCAGCAGCCTTTTCAATAGTTGCAGGGGCAACAGTCGGGATGATTGACCGATCTGGCCTTGTAACAATAACCAAAACGGCCTTGCTGAGCTGGTACTGCGAACGGCTGAAAGCAAGGGGAAACTACAGCCGTAATTTTTCCCGAGGGCACGCAGCTTTACTGTATGGTTAAATGATGATGGCGTCCTCTTGGGTAAAATATTCCGGAGGTAAAATAGTCCCCCACTCGGATCTCCGGGCGGGGACTACTCAAGAGGACGTTGTTATCAGGAGAAAGAAAACTGGCGTTCTACGGATCGGAGCGTGGAATGTCAGATCCCTTAATCGAGCAGGTAGGTTAGAAAATTTAAAAAGGGAAATGGATAGGTTGAAGTTAGATATAGTGGGAATTAGTGAAGTTCGGTGGCAGGAGGAACAAGACTTTTGGTCAGGTGAATACAGGGTTATAAATACAAAATCAAATAGGGGTAATGCAGGAGTAGGTTTAATAATGAATAAAAAAATGGGAGCGCGGATAAACTACTACAAACAGCATAATGAACGCATTATTGTGGCCAAGACAGACACGAAGCCCACGCCTACTACAGTAGTACAAGTTTATATGCCAACTACCTCTGCAGATGATGAAGAAATTGATGAAATGTATGATGAGATAGAAGAAATTATTCAGATAGTGAAGGGAGACGAAAATTTAATAGTCATGGGTGACTGGAATTGGAGTGTAGGAAAAGGGAGAGAAGGAAACATAGTAGGTGAATATGGATTGGGGGTAAGAAATGAAAGAGGATGCCGTCTGTTAGAATTTTGCACAGAGCATAACTTAATCATAGCTAACACTTGGTTCAAGAATCATAAAAGAAGGTTGTGTACATGGAAAAATCCCGGAGATACTAAAAGGTATCAGATAGATTATATAATGGTAAGACAGAGATTTAGGAACCAGGTTTTAAATTGTAAGACATTTCCAGGGGCAGATGTGAACTCTGACCACAATCTATTGATTATGACCTGCAGATTAAAATTGAAGAAACTGCAAGAAGGCGAGAATTTAAGGAGATGGGACCTCGATAAACTGACTAAACCAGAGGTTGTGCAGAGTTTCAGGGAGAGCATAAGGGAACAATTGACAGCAGTGGGGGAAAGCAGAATAGTAGAAGAAGAATGGGTAACTCTCGGGGATGAAGTAGTGAAAGCAGCAGAGGATCAAGTAGGTAAAAATACAAGGGCTAATAGAAATCCTCGGGTAACAGAAGAAATATTGAACTTAATTGATGAAAGGAGGAAACATAAAAACGCAGTAAATGAAGCACGCAAAAAGGAATACAAACGTCTCAAAAATGAGATCGACAGGAAGTGCAAAATGGCTAAGCCGGAATGGTAGAGGACAAATGTAAGGATGTAGGAGCTTATCTCACTAGGGGTAACAGAGATACTGCCTACAGGAAAATTAAAGAGACCTTTGGAGAAAAGAGAACTGCTTGTATGAATATCAAGAGCTCAGATGGAAACCCAGTCCTAACCAAAGAAGGGAAAGCAGAAAGGTGGAAGGAGTATATAGAGGGTCTATACAAGGGCGATGTACATGAGGACAATATTATAGAAACGGAAGAGAATGTAGATGAAGATGAAATGGGAGATACGATACTGCGTGAAGAGTTTGACAGAGCACTGAAAGACCTGAGACGAAACAAGGCCCCGGGAGTAGACAACTTTCCATTGGATCTACTGACGGCCTTGGGAGAGCCAGTCCTGACAAAACTCTACCATCTGGTGAGCAAGATGTATGAGACAGGCGAAGTACCATCAGACTTCAAGAAGAATATAATAATTCCAATCCCAAAGAAAGCAGGTGTTGAGAGATGTGAAAATTACCGAACTATCAGTTTAATAAGTCACAGCTGAATAATACTATTGAGAATTCTTTACAGACGAATGGAAAAACTGGTAGAAGCCGACCTCGGGGAGGATCAGTTTGGATTCCGTAGAAATATGGGAACACATGAGGCAATACTGACCTTACGACTTATCTTAGATGAAAAATTAAGGAAAGGCAAACCTACGTTTCTAGCATTTGTAGACTTAGAGAATCTGTTGACATTGTTGACTGGAATACTCTGTTTCAAATTCTGAAGGAGGCAGGGGTAAAATACAGGGAGCGAAAGGCTATCTACAATTTGTACAGAAACCAGATGGCAGTTATAAGAGTCGAGGGGCATGAAAGGGAAGCAGTAGTTGGGAAGGGAGCGAGACAGGGTTGTAGCCTCTCCGCAATGTTATTCAATCTGTATATTGAGCAAGCAGTAAAGGAAACAAAACAAAAATTCGGAGTAGGTATTAAAATCTTTGGAGGAGAAATAAAAACATTGAGGTTCGCCGATGACATTGTAATTCTGTCTGAGACAGCAAAGGACTTGGAAGAGCAATTGAACGAAATGGACAGTGACTTGAAAGGAGGATATAAGATGAACATCAACAAAAGCAAAACGTGGATAATGGAATGTAGTCGAATTAAGTCGGGTGATGTTGAGGGAATTAGATTAGGAAATGAGACACTCAAAGTAGTAAAGGAGTTTTGCTATTTGGGGAGCAAAATTACTGATGATGGTCGAAGTAGAGAAGATATAAAATGTAGAATGGCGATGGCAAGGAAAGCGTTTCTGAAGAAGAGAAATTTGTTAACATCGAGTATAGATTTAAGTGTCAGGAAGTCGTTTCTGAAAGTATTTGTATGGAGTGTAGCCATGTATGTAAGTGGACAATAAATAGTTTGGACAGGAAGAGAGAAGAAGCTTTCGAAATGTGGTGCTACAGAAGAATGCTGGAGATTAGATGGGTAGATCACGTAACTAATGAGGAGGTACTGAATAGAGGAGTTTGTGGCACAACTTGACGAGAAGAAGGGACCGGTTGGTAGGACATGTTATGAGGCATCAAGGGATCACAAATTTAGTATTGGAGGGCAGCGTGGAGGGTAAAAATCGTAGAGGGAGACCAAAAGATGAATACACTAAGCAGATTCAGAAGGATGTAGATTGCAGTAGGTACTGGGAGATGAAGAAACTTGCACAGGATAGAGTAGCATGTAGAGCTACATCAAACCAGTCTCAGAGCTGAAGACCACAACAACAACAGTTTTCACAACTTTTATATAAAAAACTACCTTTATTGCCTAATGTGTCTTTGTATCTTTCACTTTTTTCACCTGTTATTTTAATATCCAGATCGTGATCGTCATATATTTTATCTTCTTGTAATATCTGTAATGCCTGCATCTTTATATAGGTGTAGCGAGTGAGTCATGCAGGATCCAGCAGAGAACTGACAAACGGTCTGGGTTTTATTATGCAATTTTCCTTCGGTCATGCTGTAGCTTTTAATTGGCCTGAAGATATAAAGTTCTTTTGTTGATCGCAGCTACTTGTGACCTATTGGAACTTTTTCTAATTAGTATAGTTTACCGATCTGTATTAAGATATTGGCAATCATAAACTCTAAAATGTCGATCATCGTAATTAAACCTAATGCTAATAAATCGAAGAGAATGAAAATCAAATTCTGCTGTGTTGTGCACTTCACTTAATAATATTACATCGCTTACAATCATTGCTTAGAAGCAAGGTCTATAAGAAATTCGTCGCAACAGAGGCATGCGAAACAGGTCAGGCATCTGTGGTCCGAATGCAGTAGTAGTTGCGAAGAAATTACGATGAATCTCATTGACGCGACCAGCGAGAAACAGGACTGTAAACGGATTTACTCGACAAAACAGTGAGTCTTTCCGAACTTCTGAAGCCTAAGGTACACAGACAAGCTACAGCAACACAGGAAGTTCTATGTGTCCAGAAGACTGACAGTATAACTGCTGAAGATATATATTGCCTGTAGGAAACCGAAGCAGCAAAATAGGAGCGACCGCTAGTTTTTTGTGCTGTTGAAAACTTCAACACTCGAAACAGTCGAATTTCCAGCGAGGTGCTACGTTTTGCAGCCAACCTAACTGTGTTCATTTTCACAGCTTTGTGGAGGCTGCTCCGATACATTACGTTGCCAGACATTGATATCTAGTCACGTCCGAAACCGCGTCTCTACGAGATTCACGCATGAAGTACCGTTCATGAGCCTACAAGGATTTACATTTAATGGTAAACGTCACCTTGGTGAAAATTACTAAAATCTTAATGAAACTGTCTAAAACTTTGCAAAAGATATGGAAAAATACAATGTAGCATCGCTAGCTATATGGCATTTCTCGTTTGCTCTTGCATCTCACATAAAGTCAGTTATAGAATTTTAGGACTTTACTAGGTCCCCGGTCTTCTGACTGGTCTGTTGTGGCCTGCCACGGACTTCTCTACTGTGCTGAACTCTTCATCTCACAGTAGTATCTGCGCCCTGCATCGTCTTTTATTTATTCGATGTACGGTATTCCAATCTCTGTCCCCCCCTCCCCCCTACAGTTTTTACCCACTACAGCTCTCTCTAGCATCATGGTTGTTATTCCTTGATGTCTTAATACATGTCCTTTCGCTCTGTCCCTTGTTGCTGTCAATATTTTCCACCTGTCCCTTTCTTCGTAAATTCTATGCAGAACCTTATTTCTTATCTTATCAGTTCACCTACTTTTTAACATTCTTCTATAACATTAGAACTCAAACTTCTGATTATGTTCTCTCCCAGGAAAGCACTCATCAACAAATTGTAATTCTTGAATTGATTACATTCCTCCACCTGTAGAGGTTACGGCACTGTAACATCTTAAAATACAACAATTACTCATTAACCTTATAAATAAACTATGAAACTAGTAATTTATGGAAATAATCCACAGAAGCGCGTTTGTATGTTATTCTTCTAAAAGACCGAACACAATTCAAAGTTGTGAGAGCAGTTCAATCTGCTATCGGTAGCGTCGCAGATGGCTACGCTTGGCAAACTTGAAAACACTTACTTATCACTGATCTTTTAATAACCAAAAATTGGAAATATCGTACATGAAAGAGAAATGATACTTGCTGATAACGTACAATTTTATTCTTCTGTTCCCACGATTCCCGCCAAGGTTCAAATGGTTTAACTGGCTCTAAGCACTATGGGACTAAACATCAGAGGTCATCAGTGCCCTAGAACTTATTACTACTGAAACCTAACTAACCCAAGGACGTAACACACATCCATGCCCGAGGCAGGATTCGAACCTGCGACGAGAACAGCCACGAGGTTCCGGACTGAATCGCCTAGAACCGCCCGGCCATCGCGCAAAGGTAAACAAATTCAAGTCGAGACCTATTTTCCGAGCAGGAGAAGGATTCTTAACCAGATGTCATCGTTCACTTACAGTAGGCTACCAGTTGCGTGCCTGATGAAATGGCTCAAAATTTTATACTGTCAGTCGGAGGTTGTAGAATATGGAAGAACAAAACGAAGAATTTTAGGTTTTCACTGTGTCCAACTGTCACAGTTAGATTGCATAACCGTTTGTAAATTACTTTCGAAAGCCAAGGAAATGGGTTCGTGTTTCAATTGTAACGTTACAACTATGTGTCACCTATATCCTACATTGTTGTCATCTTCACACTGAAGCATGGTCGGCTACAGCTCTCGACGCTAGACTCTCCCGTGCAAACAAATTCATATCTGCATAGTCGCTTCCATTTACATCTATCTGAACCTGCTTACTGCAGTCAAGCCTTTCCACTCTACAATCATACGTTCCCAGACATCCCTTGCCGGCCGTTGTGGCCGAGCGGTTCGAGGCGCTTCATTCTGGAACCGAGCGACCGCTGTGGTCGCAGTTTCGAATCCTGCCTCGGGCATGGATGTGTGTGATGTCCTTAGGTTAGTTAGATTTAAGTAGTTCTAAGTTCTTCTGACCTCAGAAGATAAGTCCCATAGTGCTCAGAGCCATTTTTGAAGACAGCCCTCTCTGTTCTCCCCAGTTTGATTCAATATCTTGTCCATTACCTTTAGGTGGTGTCTTCATTGCAGTTGACAAAAATATTGTGTCTACTGAGGTCGAAGTAGATTGTGAAGTTATCTGGACACGTTTAACAGGGCTAGGGGAAATAAAGTTAATTGTGGGGTATTATTACCGGCCACCAGGTTCCACCGTGACAGTTCTAGAATCATTCAAAGGGAGTCTACACTCTGTATCGCATAAGCACCCGGATCATGCTGTATTAGTCGGAGGCGACTTTAACCTACCTAGTATAGACTGGTATGTCTATGGATTCATTACGGGTGGTACAGACAAGCCTTCGTGTAAATTATTTTTGAACACATTATCTATCTTGAGCAGCTAAATCAACAGCCAACGCGTAATGGAAAAATTTTAGATCTGGTAGCCACGAGCAGACCAAAACTCATCGACGGTGTCAGTGTTGAGACAGGGATTAATGATCATGATGTTGTCATTACGACTATGGTTACGAAAGTTAAAAAGTCAGTCAAGAAGGCTAGGAGGGTATTCTTACTAGAAAGAGCTGATAAGCAGTTGTTAGCATCCTACTTAGTAAATGAATCGACTTCATTTACTTCCGGTACGATGGACGTGGAAGAATTATGGGCAAATTTTAAACACATTGTAAATCACTTCGGAGAATGCTCAGGAAGCAGAGGCAGTTGCACCCGCGGCGCAAGAAAGATCGGGAGAACGAGGACAGGCAAAAGTTAGTAAAGATTCGTGCTGCTGTAAAAAGAGCGATGCGCGAAGCATTCAACCACTACCACCGTCATACCTTAGCAAAAGATCTTGCTGGAAACCCAAGGAAATTCTGGTCTTACGTAAAATCGGTAAGCGGGTCGAAGGCTTCCATCCAGTCACTCACTGATCAATCTGGCCTGGCAACGGAAGACAGCAAAACGAAAGCTGAAATTTTAAATTTAGCTTTTGAGAAATCTTTCACGCAGGAGGATCGTACAAACATACCGCCGTTTGAGTCTCGTACAGAATCCCGTATGGAGGACATAGTGATAGACATCCCTAGGGTTGTGAAGCAGTTGAATGGGTTGAAAATAAATAGATCGCCAGGTCCTGATGGGATTCCAATTCGGGTTTACAGAGAGTACTCTACTGCATTGGCTCCTTACTTAGCTTGCATTTATCGCGAATCTCTTGCCCAACGTAAAGTACCGAGCGACTGGAAAAAAGCGCAGGTGACGCCTGTATATAAGAAGGGTAGAAGGACGGATCCTCAAAATTACAGACCAATATCCTTAACATCGGTCTGCAGCAGGATTCTCGAACATATTCTCAGTTAGAATATAATGAATTTCCTTGAGACAGAGAAGTTGCTGTCCATGCATCAGCACGGCTTTAGAAAGCATCGCTCCTGCGAAACGCAACTCGCCCTTTTTTCACATGATATCTTGCGAACCATGGATGAAGGCTATCAGACGGATGCCATATTCCTTGACTTCCGGAAAGCGTTTGAATCGGTGCCCCACTGCAGACTCCTAACTAAGGTACGAGCATGTGGTATTGGTTCCCAAGTATGTGAGTGGCTTGAAGACTTCTTAAGTAATAGAACCCAGTACGTTGTCCTCGATGGTGAGTGTTCATGGGAGGTGAGGGTATCATCTGGAGTGCCCCAGGGAAGTGTGGTAGGTCCGCTGTTGTTTTCTATCTACATAAATGATCTTTTGGATAGGGTGGATAGCAATGTGCTGCTGTTTGCTGATGATGCGGTGGTGTACGGGAAGCTGTCGTCGTTGAGTGACTGTAGGAGGATACAAGATGACTTGAACAGGATTTGTGATTGGTGTAAAGAATGGCAGCTAACTCTAAATATAGATAAATGTAAATTAATGCAGATGAATAGGAAAAAGAATCCCGTAATATTTGAATACTCCATTCGTAGTGTAGCGCTTGACACAGGCACGTCGATTAAATATTTGGGCGTAACATTGCAGAGCGATATGAAGTGGGACAAGTATGTAATGGCAGTTGTGGGGAAGGCGGATAGTCGTCTTCGGTTCATTGGTAGAATTTTGGGAAGATGTGGTTCATCAGTAAAGGAGACCGCTTATAAAGCATTAATACAACGTATACTTGAGAACTGGTCGAGCGTTTTGGATCCCTATCAGGTCGGATTGAGGGAGTACATAGAAGCAATTCAGAGGCGGGATGCTAGATTTGTTACTGGTATGTTTGATCATCACGCGAGTGTTACGGAAATGCTTCAAGAACTCGGGTGGGAGTCTCTAGAGGAATGGAGGCGTTCTTTTCGTGAATCGTTACTGAGGAAATTTAGAGAACCAGCATTTGAGGCTGACTGCAGTACAATTTTACTGCTGCCAACTTACATTTCGCGGAAAGACCACAAAGATAAGATAAGAGAGATTAAGGCTCGTACAGAGGCATATAGGCAGTCACTTTTCCCTCGTTCTGTTTGGGAGTGGAACAGGGAGAGAAGATGCTAGTTGTGGTACGAGGTACCCTCCGCCACGCACCGTATGGTGGATTGCGGAGTATGTATGTAGATATAGATGTAGATGTTTTTGGTACGTTAGCAGGATTTCGTAGCGTCGGTCGTTGAGGGTAAAAATCTTCTTAGTTATCATAATGAAGTTTTGAACATGGTTCCCGCACATTCAGAAAAATAATAACGAGTTAAAGATGGGTCGGCCTTTTCAAAGTACGCAAAATATTGTTACGTTTCATCACCCCAACATGTTTCACAACAGCTGTGATAACCTCAGTGGGCTTTTATTATTTTCCTGAAACACATACATACAGGTAATTTTTAGGCTCTGAGCGCTATGGGACTTAACTTCTAAGGTCATCAGTCCCTTAGAACTTATTACTACTTAAACCTAACCTAAGGACATCACACACATCCATGCCCGAGGCAGGATTCGAACCTGCGATCGTAGCAGTCGCGCGGTTCCGGACTAAAGCGCCTAGAACCGCTCGACCACCGCGGCCGGCTGCAGTATCATTAGAAAACTTTAAAATTATTTTGCTATTGACATACACAGTATTATAACGTAATTATATGCGAAATCTCAGTTTTCTGTGTGTAGCCTATGATCGTCCTATTTTACTTCACCTGGGAGAGACTTCATATTTGTACCCTGTTTGTCAACATTTATGTCATGTATATGAAAAAGGTCTGTCAATGTGCTAAGCGTCAACCTAAAGTAATTTTCCGATAGTATTCATGACACTGAACTCCATTTTCAGTAAAGTCCAGGGATGTAATATATTTTTCGAGTTAATAATTTTTAGTACTAGTCAGCATTTTTACTTATTTTTTACTAGAACAGAGCTCTTCCAAAACCTTTGGGACATATTCTGTGACTGTTTTAGTATTAGCATTATGTATGTGCTGTTGGTCAATATTAACTTGTGTGTGTGTGTGTGTGTGTGTGTGTGTGTGTGTGTGTGCCTTGGTGTACGCACCTACATAGTATAGTGTCAATGTTGTGAATTTTTTGTAGCAAACACATATTCAGAGTATTGTTTGGGAAGACACAGCTCTTCAGTATCAGTTAAGAATTATTGGCTAGAAAAATTTCGGTGAAAGAGGACACTGTTCTTTTTAACTAGTCCCGTTGATACGAGTCATTAGAAAAGAGCCACTCAGTAAAACCTTAAATTTATACAACTTGAACACCATTAAGTAATCAACCAGTGATTATTAATGTATTTACAAACAGGACTAGCGGCTGTCAAAATGATTTCTATAAGTTGCGAAGTAGAGCATTCTAATCTCGGACGATTCAAATTGCACTTCGTGGTGTACGTACAGTATTTCACCATCAATTTCATTCCTTAGAAGGACATGTGAAGAGGTCATATGGTGATGAAATTAAAAACAATGATTCTCGGTTACTCGTTAAAAAAGAAAGAAAAAAAATCATGATCCTGGCACGGCATATTTCATGAAACTATGCTGAGATCAGAAAAGTAATAACATAACCGGTATTGTGATAGGTGAGTTACAGTACGCCTCTACCATTCAAACAAAGGTGAGAATCCTGCTTGGCCTTGCACACGATTTTAATCATCATCATCATCATCATCATCATTTAAGACTGATTATGCCTTTCAGCGTTCAGTCTGGAGCATAGCCCCCCTTATACAGTTCCTCCATGATCCCCTATTCAGTGCTAACATTGGTGCCTCTTCTGATGTTAAACCTATTACTTCAAAATCATTCTTAACCGAATCCAGGTACCTTCTCCTCTGTCTGCCCCGACTCCTCCTACCCTCTACTGCTGAATCCATGAGTCTCTTGGGTAACCTTGCTTCTCTCATGCGTGTAACATGACCCCACCATCTAAGCCTGTTCGCCCTGACTGCTACATCTATAGAGTTCATTCCCAGTTTTTCTTTGATTTCCTCATTGTGGACACCCTCCCGCCATTGTTCCCATCTACTAGTACCTGCAATCATCCTAGCTACTTTCATATCTGTAACCTCAACCTTGTTGATAAGGTAACCTGAATCCACCCAGCTTTCGCTCCCATACAACAAAGTTGGTCAAAAGATTGAACGGTGCACAGATAACTTAGTCTTGGTACTGACTTCCTTCTTGCAGAAGAGAGTAGATCGTAGCTGAGCGCTCACTGCATTAGCTTTGCTACACCTCGCTTCCAGTTCTTTCACTATGTTGCCATCCTGTGAGAATATGCATCCTAAGTACTTGAAACCGTCCACCTGTTCTAACTTTGTTCCTCCTATTTGGCACTCAATCCGTTTATATTTCTTTCCCACTGACATTACTTTCGTTTTGGAGATGCTAGTCTTCATACCATAGTCCTTACATTTCTGATCTAGCTCTGAAATATTACTTTGCAAACTTTCAATCGAATCTGCCATCACAACTAAGTCATCCGCATATGCAAGACAGCTTATTCTGCGTTCACATATCTTAATCTCCCCCAGCCAGTCTATTGTTTTCAACATATGATCCATAAATAATATGAACAACAGTGAAGACAGGTTGCAGCCTTGTCTTACCCCTGAAACTACACTGAACCATGAACTCAATTTACCGTCAACTCTAACTGCTGCCTGACTATCCATGTAAAGACCTTTAATTGCTTGCAAAAGTTTGCCTCCTATTCCATAATCTTGTAGAACAGACAATAACTTCCTCCTAAGAACCCGGTCATATGCCTTTTCTAGATCTATAAAGCATAGATACAATTCCCTGTTCCACTCATAACACTTCTCCATTATTTGCCGTAAGCTAAAGATCTGGTCCTGAGAGGCCTAAACCCAGACTGATTTTCATCCAATTGGTCCTCAACTAATACTCGCACTTTCCTTTCAACAATACCTGCGAATGTTTTACCCACAACGCTGATTAAAGAGATACCTCTGTAGTTGTTACAATCTTTTCTGTTTCCATGTTTAAAGATTGGTGTGATTACTGCTTTTGTCCAGTGTGATGGAACCTGTCCCGACTCCCAGGCCATTTCAATTATCCTGTGTAGCCATTTAAGACCTGACATTCCACTGTATTTGATGAGTTCCGACTTAATTTCATCCACCCCAGCCGCTTTATTGCACTGCAATCTATTGACCATTTTTTCCACTTCCTCAAATGTGATCCTATTTCCATCATCATTCCTATCCCATTCTACCTCGAAATCTGAAACATTACTGATCGCATTTTCACCTACATTGAGCAACTCTTCAAAATATTCCCTCCATCTGCCCAAGGCATCCACAGGATTCACCAGCAGTTTTCCTGACCTGTCCAAAATACTTGTCATTTCCTTCTTACCTCCCTTTCGAAGACTACTAATTACACTCCAGAATGGTTTTCCAGCAGCTTGACCCATAGTCTCCAACCTGTTTCCAAAGTCTTCCCACGATTTCTTCTTCGATGCTGCAATTATCTGTTTGGCTTTGTTTCTTTCTTCAACATAACTTTCTCTATCTACCTGGGTTCTGGTATGTAGCCATTTTTGATACGCCTTCTTCTTCCTTTTACGGGCTGCCTTGACTGTATCATTCCACCAAGCTGTTTGCTTCATCCTACTTTTACACACTACTGTTCCAAGACATTCTTTAGCCACTTCTAGTACTGTGTCCCTGTACCTTGTCCATTCCTTTTCCAATGACTGTAATTGACTACATTCAACTAACTGGTACCTTTCTGAGATCGCTGTTTTGTACTTGTGCCTGATTTCCTTATCCTGAAGTTTCTCCACTCTTATCCTCCTACATATGGACCTGACCTCCTGCACTTTCGGCCTCACAATCCCAATTTCACTGCAGATTAAATAATGATCAGTGTCATCAAAGAAGCCCCTGAGTACACGTGTGTCCCTCACAGCCTTCCTGAATTCCTGATCTGTTATTATATAGTCAATGACAGATCTGGTTCCCCTGCCTTCCCAAGTATACCGGTGAATGTTCTTATGTTTAAAAAAGGAGTTTGTGATTACTAAGCCCATACTGGCACAGAAATCCAAGAGTTGTTTCCCGTTCCTGTTGGCCTCCATATCCTCTCCAAATTTACCCATAACCTTTTCATACCCTTCTGTTCGATTTCCAATCCTGGCGTTAAAATCACCCATGAGCAGAACACTGTCCTTGTCCTTTACTCTAACAACTACATCACTGAGTGCCTCATAAAAACTATGCATCTTATCTTGATCTGTCACTTCACAATGCGAATATACTGACACAATCCTAATTTTCTTGCTAGACACTGTCAAATCTATCCACATCAGTCGTTCGTTTACATACCTTATTGCAACTACGCTGGGTTCCATTTCTTTCCTGATGTAAAGCCCTACACCCCATTGTGCTATTCCTGCTTTGACTCCTGACAGGTAGACCTTGTATTCTCCCACTTCCTCTACTTTCTCACCCCTTACCCGAATGTCACTAACAGCCAAAACGTCCAGCCCCATCTTACTTGCAGCCTCTGCCAGCTCTACCTTCTTCCCAGAGTAGCCCCCATTGATATTAATAGTTCCCCATCTTATTACCATTTGTTTGCCAAGTCGTATCTTAGGAGTCCCTGGTTTGTCAGGTAGAGGTGGGACTCCGTCACCTCCAAATGTCCGAGGCATTTTGCTCTGATTGCTGCCAGCATCATATTTAAAGTACCACGGAAGCAGGTTGCTAGCCTTACTTGCCCCGAGTCCCATTGGGTTTTACCCCTAACGGCTGAGGGACTAACCGGTGGATTTGGTAGTCTTTGCCATATGAGCACAAAGGTGACCACGACTCAGAATATGTCCGAGATGCCCAGCCTTATTCCAAAGTAACTGGTATCCCGACTGTCGGGGCCACTTACTTGGCCACTCATACGTTGCCCGTGGTTCATGAACTAGGACATGACTACAGGAACCCATACCATGAACCACACACGATTTTAAATTATCGAAAATTTGAACTTAATCGCTTATAACACTTGAAAAGACAGCGACATGAGTGTATACACTACTGGCCATTGAAATTGCTACACCACGAAGATGACGTGCTACAGACGCGAAATTTAACCGACAAGAAGAAGATGTTGTGATATGCAAAAGATTAGCTTTTCAGAGCATTCACACAAGGTTGGCGCCAGTGCCGACACCTACAACGCGCTGACACGAGGAAAGTTTCGAACCGATTTCTCATACACAAACAGCAGTTGACCGGCGTTTGCCTGGTGAAACGTTGTTGTGATGCCTCGTGTAAGGAGGAGCAATGCGTACCATCACGTTTCCGACTTTGATAAAGGTAGGATTGTAGCCTTTCGCGATTGCGGCTTATCGTATCGCGTTGGTCGAGATCCAATGACTGTTAGCAGAATATAGAATCGGTGGGTTCAGGAGGGTAATACGGAACGCTGTGCTGGATCCCAACGGCTTCGGATCACTAGCAGTCGAGATGACAGGCATCTTATCCACATGGATGTACCGGATCGTGCAGCCACGTCTCGATCCCAGTGTCAAGAAATGGGGACATTTGCAAGACAACAACCATCTGCACGAACAGTTCGACGACGTTTGCAGCAGCATGGACTATCAGCTCGGAGACCATGGCTGCGGTTACCCTTGACGCTTTATCACAGACAGGAGCGCCTGCAATGGTGTCCTGAACGACGAACCTGGGTGCACGAATGGCAAAAAGTCATTTTTTCTGATTAATCCAAGTGATGGTCGAATCTGTGTTTGGCGACATCGCGGTAAACGCACATTGGAAGCGTGTATTCGTCATCGCCATACTGGCGTATCACCTGGCGTGATGGTTTGGGGTGCCATTAGTTACACGTCTCGGTCACCTCTTGTTCGCATTGACGGCACTTTGAACAGTGGACGTTATATTTCAGATGTATTACGACCCGTGGCTCTACCCTTCATTCGATCCCTTCGAAACCCTAGATTTCAGCAGGATAATGCACGACCGCATATTGCAGGTCCTGTACGGGCCTTTCTGGATACAGAAAATGTTCGACTGCTGCCCTGGCCAGCATATTCTCTAGATCTCTCACCAATTGAAAACGTCTAGTCAACTGTGGCGGAGCAACTGACTCGTCACAATACGCCAGTCACTACTCTTGATGAACTGTGGTATCTTGCTAAGCTGTACACGCCATCCAAGCTCTGTCTGACTCAATGCCCAAGAGTATCAAGGCCGTTATGACGGCCAGAGGTGGTAGTTCTCGGTACTGATTTCTCAGGATCTATGCACCCAAATTGCGTGAAAATGTAATCACATATCAGTTCTAGTATAATATATTTGTCCAATGAATACCCGTTAATCATCTGCATTTCTTCTTGGTGTAGCAATTTTAATGGCCAGTAGTATATACATCCTTATTGTTCACACAATTTTGATGGAACGAGTGGGAGAATGCATGCTAAGAGAAATAATTATTTCTTGCTACACCTTTTTAAGTCACTTGGTTACTCTGGTGGCTTTCCGAATATCCCTTGTCTCTTGGAGCTGGCGGCTTCACCTCAGGCACCTAACTGCAGTTGTAGCACCAGGTTGCTTCATCCATCGCCCTTACTGCAGACCACTAGATTACTTCAGTGTGGCTACTCGTTCCAGGACGTTACCAATCTTTCTAACGAATCCTATGTATGCCTTCCTTTGTGAAGCATTTCCAGAGCTCTTTTGACTATTCTGAGCTACAAGTCGGGCCAGTCACTCAGCGTCCAACACCCAGAGCTAAAGATCAGAACTGGTAGAGTGCAGTCTCCATAACAGATGATGGCCAACAAATGCAACTTAATAACAGGGCAGATGTTATGTATTACATATCCACCCATATTTTATAGCTATCCAAGATATACAGGGTGTTACAAAAAGGTACGGCCAAACTTTCAGGAAAAATTCCACACACACAAAGAAAGAAAATATGTTATATGGACATGTGTCCGGAAACGCTTACTTTCCATGTTAGAGCTCATTTTATTACTTCTCTTCAAATCACATTAATCATGGAATGGAAACACACAGCAACAGAACGTACCAGCGTGACATCAAACACTTTGTTACAGGAAATGTTCAAAATGTCCTCCGTCGCATGGAATCCCTGATGCGCTGATGCAGCCCTGGAGAATGGAGTATTGCATCACAGCCGTACACAATACAAGCACGAAGAGTCTCTACATTTGGTACCGGGGTTGCGTAGACAAGAGCTTTCAAATGCTCCCATAAATGAAAGTCAAGAGAGTTGAGGTCAGCGGAGCGTGGAGGCCATGGAATTGGTCCGCCTCTACCAATCCATCGGTCACCGAATCTGTTGTTGAGAAGCGTACGAACACTTCGACTGAAATGTGCAGGAGCTCCATCGTGTATGAACCACATGTTATGTCGTACTTGTAAAGGCACATGTTCTAGCAGCACAGATAGAGTATCCCGTATGAAATCATGATAACGTGCTCCATTGAGCGTAGGTGGACGAAACTAAAATGAGCTCTAACATGGAAATTAAGCGTTTCCGGACACAAGTCCACATAACATATTTTCTTTATTTGTGTGTGAGGAATGTTTCCTGAAAGTTTGGCCGTACCTCTTTGTAACACCCTGTATATAGGGCCTACTCGCTCCAACACCAACAGAGTACATGGTGGCTTTATATGACAGTATAAATGAGTGACAACTTTTTTTTAGTGTTCATTTCTTTGTCTATATAGTTAAGCTATAATAGTTGATTCAGCGCAGAAGATGTTGGGCAGCACAATAGATTAATTATTTTATGATCTCTGAGTGGCTGATTGACGAGTATCAAGTTTCCATTCAAATGTTAAAGAGCGCTTACAGCTAAGAAATTCGATACGTCATTCTGATCCGCACACCGCAGAAATTTATTTCCTGAAATAATGCAAATTTTTGTTCTCGGACGATGAATTTGAGAGATGTAAAAAAAGGTAAAAGGAAACTTAGAATCTGCGTTCTCGTAATAGTGTAAGGAATAAACCAGATACAATTTTTCAGCTAGAAGAACGTTACACTTAAGTCCGCTACAGCTGCTGCAGAAAATGAAAGTTCTTCAGACGGAAAAGAAACTTCACCGAGAGCTCTGACTCGGTAATAAGCAATGTCTATATCGTGGCTAATTTGGCTTCCTTACGTCGGAGAAATGTGAGTTAAGAACCACTTTTATTCAGTTTGTTCGTTCGAGAATTAATGTTCCAGGCAAACTTCTTACGAATATTTTTGCAAGTCCCCGAAAAAAGCCAAGACTTTGTTAAAAGAGTAGTACAAACACACCCGACAGTAAGCTAGTACCCAAGATGCAAGACGTGGAGATATGAAATTTTTTGGCGCAGTCGAGAATCAACCGTGCTTTTTATGCGACACTTTAATAATCGACTTTTTTCAAACAATACCTTTAAGCTGTGTAAGAATTATTTATTGTTCGACAGCTTTTAGAACTTGCCCATCATCAAGAACCTTACACTGGCACGAATCACATCCAGGTTGGCATCATGTACACCACACTCAGCTTTTGTCAGTGTTAATTTTGTCACGGGGAAAAACTGAAAAATATGAACGTGTAAACACGTAGTAATATCAAACGACGAAGTGGAAAGCTCATACCTTTACACAATTGTCATCGGGTCAGCCGATACCAACAGTGCTATGAGATCGTATACGGAGAGGGATATCCGTAAGATAATGGTTCTCACAGTAGAGAAAAAATCTAAGTAAAATTACACTGAATAATGAACAGAAACTGAAGAGCTTCATGAAGTCGAAGTGTTAATTTGCACTGCGAAGTTTAATCTCTGCACCATCGAACTGAATATCTGTGGTATAAGAAACACACAGCGGAGTGTAATGTACTGCTGTCCGACGCCATATACTAACATTACATACTTACTGAGCGCATCAGGGGCTGCTAACGCTGCAAGATGTTTGATCCCTATCGTATGGGATAAACAGACTAATAAATAAATAAACCGCTCTGATACTCTACATTCTTCTTATGGTGTTTGGCGGGGAGTACTTTGTGCACCACTGTCGCTTACCCACTTCGCACGTTCCAGTCGCGATTTGTACGCAGGATGAATGACTGCAGGTAAATTTCAGCGTGAGTTCGAAATTCTATAATTTTGCGTTCAAGATCTATCTATGAAATTAAAGAACTTATTGGTAGACTGTTCTAGGAACCCAGGCACTCTTAATAGATTAATAGTAAACCATACCGCAGTGCCGCATAGCGGCTGCCACTGGAGTTGGCTGATCACGTCCGTGACGCTTTCGTGCTTACTGAAAGAACCTGTAGCAAAACGCGCTGCTCTTTTTTGGATCATCTCTATTTCGACTATCAATCCCACATGGTATGGATATACGCTGAAGCGCCAAAGAAACTGGTGTAGGCACGCATATTCAGATATAGAGATACACTCCTGGAAATTGAAATAAGAACACCGTGAATTCATTGTCCCAGGAAGGGGAAACTTTATTAACACATTCCTGGGGTCAGATACATCACATGATCTCACTGACGGAACCACAGGCACATTGACACAGGCAACAGAGCATGCACAATGTCGGCACTAGTACAGTGTATATCCACCTTCCGCAGCAATGCAGGCTGCTATTCTCCCATGGAGACGATCGTAGAGATGCTGGATGTAGTCCTGTGGAACGGCTTGCCATGCCATTTCCACCTGGCGCCTCAGTTGGACCAAGGTTCGTGCTGGACGTGCAGACCGCGTGAGACGACGCTTCATCCAGTCCCAAACATGCTCACTGGGGGACAGATCCGGAGATCTTGCTGGCCAGAGTAGTTGACTTACACCTTCTAGAGCACGTTGGTTTGGCACGGGATACATGCGGACGTGCATTGTCCTGTTGGAACAGCAAGTTCCCTTGCCGGTCTAGGAATGGTAGAACGATGGGTTCGATGACGGTTTGGATGTACCGTGCACTATTCAGTGTCCCCTCGACGATCACCAGTGGTGTACGGCCAGTGTAGGAGATCGCTCCCCACACCATGATGCCGGGTGTTGGCCCTGTGTGCCTCGGTCGTATGCAGTCCTGATTGTGGCGCTCACCTGCACGGCGCCAAACACGCATACGACCATCATTGGCACCAAGGCAGAAGCGACTTTCATGGCTGAAGACGACACGTCTCCATTCGTCCCTCCATTCACGCCTGTCGCGACACCACTGGAGGCGGGCTGCACGAAGTTGGGGCCTGAGCGGAAGACGGCCTAACGGTGTGCGGGACCGTAGCCCAGCTTCATGGAGACGGTTGCGAATGGTCCTCGCCGATACCCCAGGAGCAACAGTGTCCCTAATTTGCTGGGAAGTGGCGCTGCGGTCCCCTACGGCACTGCGTAGGATCCCACGGTCTTGGCGTGCATCCGTGCGTCGCTGCTGTCCGGTCCCAGGTCGACGAGCACGTGCACCTTCCGCCGACCACTGGCGACAACATCGATGTACTGTGGAGACCTCACGCCCCACGTGTTGAGCAATTCGGCGGTACGTCCACCCGGCCTCCCGCATGCGCACTATACGCCCTCGCTCAAAGTCCGTCAACTGCACATACGGTTCACGTCCACGCTGTCGCGGCATGCTACCAGTGTTAAAGACTGCGATGGAGCTCCATATGCCGCGGCAAACTGGCTGACACTGACGGAGGCGGTGCACAAATGCTGCGCAGCTAGCGCCATTCGACGGCCAACACCGCGGTTCCTGGTGTGTCCGTTGTGCCGTGCGTGTGATCATTGCTTGTACAGCCCTCTCGCAGTGTCCGGAGCAAGTATGGTGGGTCTGACACACCGGTGTCAATGTGTTCTTTTTTCCATTTCCAGGAGTGTATGTAAACAGGCAGAATACGGTGCTGCGGTCGGCAACGACTATTAAGACAACAAGTGCTTGGCGCAATTGGTAGTTCCGTTACTGCTGAAATGACAGGTTATCAAGATTTAAGTGAGTTTCAACGTGATGTTATTTTCGGCGGACGAGCGGTGGGACACAGCATCTTCGCGGTAGCGATGAAGTGGGGTTTTTCTCGTATGACCATTTCACGAGTGTACCGTGAATATCAGGAATACGGTAAAAACATCAAATCTCCGACACCGCTGCGGCCAGAGAAAGGTCTGGCTAGGACGGGACCAACGACGAGTGAAGAGAATCATTCAACGTGACTGAAGTGCAACTCCTACACAAATCGCTACAGATTTCAGTGCTGGGCGATCAAAAAGTTTCAGCGTGCCACTCGTGTACCCTTGATGACGGTGCGACACAAAGCTTTACACCTCGTCTGTTTCCATCAACACCAGCAATGGACTGTTGATGACTGGAAACATGTTGACAGGTCGGACGAGTCTCGTTTCAGATTGTTGCCTGGTCGGATAAGTCTCGTTTTTGTCCGCAGCTCGTGGTCGTGCGGTAGCGTTCTCGCTTCCCACGCCCGGGTTCCCGGGTTCGATTCCCGGCGGGGTCAGGGATTTTCTCTGCCTCCTGATGACTGGGTGTTGTGTGATGTCCTTAGGTTAGTTAGGTTTAAGTAGTTCTAAGTTCTAGGGGACTGATGACCATTGATGTTAATCCCATAGTGCTCAGAGCCATTTGAAACATTTGAACCAAGTCTCGTTTCAAATTGTATCTATTGGATGAACGTGTACGGGTACGGACACAACCTCATGAATCCATGGACCCTGCATGTCAGCAGGGAATGTTCAAGCCGGCGGAAGGTCTGTGATGGTGTGGGGCATGTGCAGTTGAAGTGATATGGGATCCCTGATACGTCTAGAGATGACTGTGACAGGTGACACGTACGTAAGCATCCAGTCTGATCACCTGCGTCCATTCATGTCCATTGTGCAATCCGACGGACTTTTGCAATTCCAGCAGGACAGTGCGACACCTCATATATCCAGAATTGCTACAAAGTAGCTCCAGGAACACTCTTCAGAATCTAAACACTTCCGCTGCCCACGAAACTCCCCAGGCATAATGAATATTGAGCCTATGTTGGATGGCTTCCAATGTGCTGTTCAGAGGAAATCTCAAACCCCTCTTACTCTAACGGAATTATGGACAGCCCTGCAGGGTTCATGCTGTCATTTCCCTCCTCCACTACTTCAGACATTAGTCCATGCCACGTCGTGTTGCTTCACTTATGAGTACTCACGGGGGCCCTACAGAATATTAAGCGGGCTTACCAGTATATTTGGCTCTTCACTGTAATGTTGAGCTATTTGTCGCAGATGGATAAGCTGGATGGTGCACACTTCGTGAAGTTTCTCCTAATGAACACCGAGTAGTCTGTAACTTACTTGGTGTGCCGGCTACTCTACCTGAGGACTCTAACAGTGAATCTGAGTCTGTTATCTACCGTACCTATGACTAGTTTTATTCGATAGTTCCACTGTAAATCGCTCCGTACCTATGCCGTTAGACATTTAATGGCTGCTTTTGATTACAATGATAGTTCAGCAATCGTGTTATCATACGATAATCGGACTTTGTGCATATTTATTCGCAATGCATTAAATTTGTTTATGTTGGAGATCAATCGACAGTCCCTGCATCAAGCATCGATAATCTGCAGATATTCCTGCATTTCGCTACAGTTTTCTTGCGTTGCGAATTCCCTGTATGCCATAGAATCATTCTCCAAAAGCCCCGTGGAGCTTCCGGAGGTACCCGTCATGTCAGTTACAGACTATATATTGTGAACAGTAGTGGTAGTATGACACTCCATTGAGGTATGCCCGAAGTTACTATTTCGTCCAAGATTTCCTCGTGGTCAGGATGAAAAGCTGTTCTCTGTGTGCTACAAACAATCACACGGTTGGTCTGATGTTCGGTACGCTCTTATTTTATTCATTAAGCGGCAGTGTAGACTTTATCGAACCCCTTCTGAAAGTTGAGTAACTCGTGATCAAACCAGGCGCGGGTATTTACTGTTTTCTGTGTCTCGTGGACGAACAGTGATAGGACTTTCGCACGATCGTTGTTTTCTGAACCATATTTAATTCCCATAGAGGGATATTTGGTCTACAAAAAAAAAAAAAAATGGTTCAAATGGCTCTGAGCACTATGGGACTTAACATCTGTGGTAATCAGTCCTCTAGAACTTAGAACTACTTAAACCTAACTAACCTAAGGACATCACACACATCCATGCCCGAGGCAGGATTCGAACCTGCGACCGTAGCGGTCACGCGGTTCCAAACTGAAGCGCCTAGAACCGCACGGCCACACCGGCCGGCTATATTTGGTCTACAGAAATTTCATAATACGAGAGGATAAAACGCGAGGAGGATGACACTATGTAGGCTTACAGATTTTTGCGTTTGGTCTACCAATCGTTTTGAAAAAGCGCTTTTTGTGCCAGTCATCAGGACACTACGCTCCTCTAGGTACCTACGGTGAAAAAAAAAATGGTTCAAATAGCTCTGAGCACTATGGGACTTAACATCTGTGGTCATGAGTCCTCTAGAACTTAGAACTACTTAATCCTAACTAACCTAAGGACATCACACACATCCATGCCCGAGGCAGGATTCGAACCTGCGACCGTAGCGGTCACGCGGTTCCAGACAGAAGCGCCTAGAACCGCACGGCCACACCGGCCGGCTATATTTGGTCTACAGAAATGCCATAAAACGAGAGGATAAAACGCGAGGAGGATTACACTATGTAGGCTTACAGATTTTTGCGTTTGGTCTACCACCCGTTTTGAAAAAAGCGCTTTTTGTGCCAGTCATCAGGACACTACGCTCCTCTAGGGACCTACGGTGCATCGCTGCTAGAAGAGGGGAAAGCTCCTTCGCACACCGTATGTACAATTGCTTTGGTATCCAAAGTCAGGTTCAGTGGGACTCCCCTCTTTTGAACGATAGCTATCGCGTTGTTACGTACTTATACACCTGTCATTCTGACTAAATGCAGAGAGCAGCACGTGGTGGTGTAAAATGCACCAACATTCATATGTATCATTAATTTCCCTGAAGAGAGCAAAATCTATAGCTACTTGAACATATTTACACTATCTTATTTAACACATTACAACGTTCTACATAACTACGCTTTAGTAAAGAAGAAAACGCAATTCATAAATTTCTTTGCACAATGTAACGTATTTACATGTTAGTAACAGGAAGTGTTGTAGTAACTTATACTCTCCACTTTTAGTCAACTTATTTGCCTATGAGCCCAAGTTTTTATGCATGCTAAGAAGATACTTTATCACTTTCTTTTCGTCCTAACTTCTTTTATTCTACAGAATAAGTGGTTTTCAGACAGTCTTTAATTTAATTTTGTATTTTGACCAATGTAACAAGCTGTTAAGTTCTTTGATGTACATTGGTAAGTCTGCACTCGTAAAATGTAAACCTTGCACCAAGAGGTTTCACGTCGCTCTTGACGACTTTAAGTTGCATAGATATTATTCTGTTTCCTTCAGTCCCTTTGTAAGCTAATCGTAAATCGTTTTTGTCATTATATGAGGAGTGTCTAGAAACTAAGTTAAGTTTGGTAATAAAAACAAAAGAGTACAAATACAGAAAAACTGCTGGTTGGGAAAACTAAGTCTGAAACTGTTTTTCATCATAGCTCCCACCATTTTGTAGGCACAAGGTTTTTTGTGTTTTCCTCAAAGAACTTTCCCACCTGTGTTGTCGGCTATGTGGTAAAAAGCGTCTCAAGTAAACATTTGCACTTTTTTTTTTACCTCGCAATAAAAAATTTAACGTCAGAAAACCGTTCTTTCCCCAAATACGGTGCAAATTCCAGATGTAAAACTTTGCTTAGCTATACTAGTGATGCATCGTACCTCCGTTCTATGCATTACCGTTTCAACTGAGAAGTTTCGTAAGCAACTCAAGTCTCATCTCTAGAAAATCATCATGATGTTCGTTGTAACGTATCCAAAAGTAAAGTACGCTGCCCAGACGCTACTTTCTTTCCCTTTGTAGAGATTGAAACTTCAGCTTTTCAGAAACAATTTCAAGAAGAAGTGATCTTGAATCTGTTGAAATGCTGTTCTCCTTTACGAGTTCTTCAACTGCACGAACCAGTTCTTCATTAATCATTCCGTTCGCCTCTTTAATTGAACCATAGAACCCATGTCCTTACCTTGAATCACTCACCACTGTTTGTCCGTAAACACAGCAAATCTGTTGATGAATGTCGACTGTTTCAATGATATTTGCTTTTAGAAAACAAATTAATATCTAATATCAGAAGCGGTGGGATTTTCAGTGTTTTAGAGAAGAACTATACAACATAAACAACTGAGAGCTAACTAAATATATTTTAGTCTCCTTCACCTTGACTCAAAGGAAATACATCTCCGCCAACCGGAGTGGCCGAGCGGCTCTAGGCGCTACAGTCTGGAACCGCGCGACCGCTACGGTCGCAGGTTCGAATCCTGACTCGGGCATGGATGTGTGTGATGTCCTTAGGTTAGTTAGGTTTAAGTAGTTCTAAGTTCTAGGGGACTGATGACCTCAGAAGTTAAGTCCCATAGTGCTCAGAGCCATTTGAACCAAATACATCTCATACGTCGAACTGCGTTTGTAGAGCTGCCGTGGAAAGTGATACCAAGGGAACTTACTTTCCTGAAGTACACACAGTAGTACTGCCTGAGGAAGGAAGATTAGAGTTTGAAGTCCCCTCGATGATTGGGTCATTGGAGCAAAATCTTTTATTGGGGAAAGATGGGGACTAAAAAAGGGCTGAGGCCTTTCAAAGGCAGCAGTAGCCGACCGAGGCAGACGCAGCAACAGGGAAGTAACCGCTTTTGTGGCATTTACGATTTCCTAATCAGGTGCTAATTTTATTATATCATCTGTGTGCTTTAATAGTTTAGTTTCTCGACTTTCGGCATGTAAATTTAATATCTAATATGCACAGTTCTCGCGTTTCGTTTGCGTTGGAAAGTAAACAGATTTTGTGACATATTACAATTTACAAATCAGGGGCCAATTATTTAGTTTCACGTGAGTGCTTCGGTAGTTAGGTGTTTGAATATCTGCTTATTATGAGACACAGTTCCTGCGTTATCGTCAGGCTCAACAGTATAGCTGCGCAGCACGTGCCGATAGTCCGTTTATCTGCATACTTTAATTTTCCACGGTCTTCAGTATGGACAGGAACTGCGATTGTTGTGGGCGGATGCGAGCCGAGTTGGTGACACTTCGCTCTCAGCTTCAGGCTGTGATGGCTTCGATTACACAGCTTGAGGCTGCAGTGGATGAGCACCACTGCTGTGGGCCGGCCGTGGGGATCCAACGGACGTGCATCACGTCCGAGTCCTCCGATCAGTCCTTAACGGTGGCCAGCCCAGTTACTGCTCGCACTGAGGTTGACCCCCTCACCTGTGGCCGAGTGGGAGGTCACCCCGGGGCGAAGCAGGCGACGAAACACTTCCCAGACAGCTGCACGTAAGGCCTCCCCGGTTTGTCTGACAAACAGGTTCCAGGCGCTGTCTTTGTCTGACAGATGCTGTCTCCTGTCCTGTTTCAGAGGAAACAGCCTGCAAGATCCGGGCAATCACAGAGGGTGGGATTATTGGTAGTTGGGAGTTCCAACGTTAGGCGCTTTATGGGGCCCCTTAGGGACTTGGCTGACAAGAAGGGAAAGAAAACCGATGTGCACTCCGTGTGCATACCGGGTGGAGTCATTCCAGATGTGGAAAGGATCCTCCCGGATGCCATGAAGAGCACAGGGTGCAGCCAACTGCAGGTGGTTGCTCATGTCGGTACCAACGATGTGTGGCACTCTGGATCAGAAGATATTCCCTCTCGTTTCGAGCTGCCAACAGAAGTGTTGAAGGCTGCCAGTCTTGCTTGCAAGTTGAAAGCAGAGCTGAGCATTTGCAGCATAGTCGACAGGACCGATTGCGGACCTCGGGTGCAGAGCCGAGTGGAGAGTCTGAATAAGAGGCTCAGACAGTTCTGCGACCGTGTAGGCTGCAAAATTCAAATGGCTCTGAGCACTATGGGACTTAACAACTGAGTTCATCAGCCCCCTAGAACTTAAACTACTTAAACCTAACTGACCTAAGGACATCACACACATCCATGAAAGAGGCACGATTCGAACCTGCGACCGTAGCAGTCGCGCGGTTCCGGACCGAAGCGCCTAGAACCGCTCGGCCACACCGGCCGGCTGTAGGCTGCAGATTCCTCGGCTTAACTCCAAAGGGTGGGTGGGTTTCGGGTTCTGCTGAATAGGCCAGGTGCGCACTATACGCAGGAGGCGGCTACACGGGTAGCGGAGGCTGTGTGGCGTGGACTGGGCGGTTTTTTAGATTAGAGGGTCTCGGGAAAACACAAGAAGGGCTTCAGTCAAAGGGCGCAGGCCGAACACAGGAAGAACGTAGATACAGGAACCATTGGTATAACAGTTGCAAATTGTCGTACCTGTGTTTGGAAAGTACCAGAGATCCAAGTGCTATTAGAAATCACTGATGTTCAAATCGTTATAGGCACTGAAAGCTGGCTAAAACTGGATATAAGCTCAACCGAAATGTTTGCGAAGAACCAAACGGTGTTCCGAAGGGATAGGCTAAACGCTGTTGGCGGTGGCGTGATTGTTGCCGTTAGAAGTAGTTTAACTTGTCGCGAAATTGAAGTAGATACTTCCTGTGAGTTAGTATGGGCAGAGGTCATTGTTCGCAACAGGAACAAAATAATAATAGGATTCTTGTACCGACCTTCCAATTCAGGTGATAAACTGCTGAAAGTTTCAAAGAAACCTTGAGTTTGATTTCAAACACGTACCCTACTCATGCGATTATAGTTGGTGGTGACTTTAATTTACCCTCGATATGTTGGCGAAAATATATGTTTAATTCCGGAGGTACGCATTAAATATCACCCGAATTTGTGCTAAACGCATTATCTGAAGTTTATATCGGGCAGTTAGTTCATGAGCTCACGTGAATAGTAAACGGTTGTGAAAACACATTTGACTTCTTAGCAACAAATAATCCTGCGTCAATAACGAGCATAAAAAAAAATTAAGGGATTAATGAACACAGGGCTGTAGTAGCGAGATGAAATATTGTAATCCCCAAATTATCGAAAAATAAGCGAAAAATATACCTATACAAAAAAGGAGATAAAAATTCAAAAATGGCTCTAAGCACTGTGGGACTTAACATCTGTGGTCATCAGTCCCCTAGAACTTTGAACTACTTAAACCTAACTAACCTAAGGAAATCACACACATTCATGCCCGAGGCAGGATTCGAACGTGCGACCGTAGTTGTCACGCGGTTCCAGACTGAAGCGCCTAGAACCGCACGGCCACACCGGCCGGCAGAAATTCACTTGACACCTTCCTGAGAGACAATCTCCACTCATTCCAAATTAATAAGTGTAGACCAGATGTGGCTTGAATTCAGAGAAATAGTATCGGCAGCAATTGAGAGATTTATACCAAATAAATCAACAAAGGACGGAGATGATACTCCTTGGTACATAAAATAGGTTAGAACACTGTTGCAGGAACAACGAAACAAACATGCCAAATTTAAACAGAAGCAAAATCCCCAAGATGGCGATCTTTTACAGAAGCTTGAAATTTCGCGTGGACTTCAGTCCGAGATGCTTATAACAGTTTCCACAACAAAACTTTGTCTCGAAACCTGGCAGAAATCCAAAGAGATTCTGGTGGTATGTGAAATATGTTAGCGGCAAGAAATAATCAATCTCTTCTCTGAGCGATAGCAATGGAGATACTATCGAAGGCAGTGCTGCCAAAGCAGAGTTACTACTGTGCCTTCCGAAATGCCTTCACAAAAGAAGACGAAGTGGATATTCCAGAATTCGAATCGAGAACAGCTGCCAACATGAGTAACCTAGAAGTAAACATCCTCGAAGTAGTGAAACACTTAAATCACTTAATAAAAGCAAGTCTTTTGGTCCAGACTGTATACCAATTAGGTTCCTCTCCGAGTGTGCTGATGCATTAGCTCCATACTTAACAATCATATACAACCGTTCGCTCGACGAAAGATCCGTACCCAAAGACTGGAAAGCTGCAAGAGGTCACACCAAAATTCAAGAAAGGTGGTAGGAGTAATACACTAAATTACAGGCCCATATCGTTAACGTCGATATGCGGCAGGATTCTGGAACATATATTGTGTTCAAATATTATGAATTATCTGGAGAAAACTGTCTATTGACACACAGTCAACATGGGTTTAGAAAACATCGTTCCTGTAAAAGACAACTTTATTCACATGAAGTGTTGAGTGCTATTGACAAGGGATTTCACATCGATTCCGTATTTCTGGATTTCCGGAAGGCTTTTGACAGTGGACCACACAAGCGGATTGTAGTGAAATTGCGTGCTTATGGAATATCTTCCCAGTTATGTGACTGGATTCGTGATTTCCTGTCAGAGAGGTCACAGTTCTTAGTAATTGACTTAAAGTCATCGAGTAAAACAGAAGTGATTTCAGACGTTCCCTAAGGTAGTGTTATAGGTCCTTTGATGTTCTTTATCTATATAAACGATTTGGGAGACAAATCAATTTGAGCAGCCGTCTTAGGTTGTTTGCAGATGACGCTGTCGTTTATCGACTAATAAAGTCATTAGAAGATCGAAACAAATTGCAAAACTATTTAGAAAAGATGGCTGGAAGGTGTCAAAATTTGCAGTTGACGCTAAATAATGAAAAGTGTGAGGTCATCCACACGAGTGCTAAAAGGAATTCGTTAAACTTCAGTTACATGATATATCAGTCTAATCTAAAAGCCGTAATTTAAACTAAATTCCTAGGTATTACAATTACGAACAATTTAAATTGGAAGGAACACTTAGAACATGTTGTGGGGAAGCCTAACCAAGGGCTGTGTTTCATTGGCAGGACGCTTAGAAAATGTAACAGACCTACTAAGGACACTGCCTACACTACGCTTGTCCGTCTCTTTTAGAATACTGTTGCGCCGTGTGGGATCCTTACCCGACAGGACTGACGGAGTACATCGAAAAAGTTGAGAGTAAGGCAGAACGTTTTGTATTACCGCGAAATATGGGAAAGAGTGTCACAAAAATGATACAGGATTTGGGCTGGACATCATTAAAATAAAGGCGTTTTTCATTGCGACGGAATTTTCTCACGAAATTCAAATCACCATCTCCCTCCACCGAATGCGAAAATATTTTGTTGACACCTATCTACTTAGGGAGAAACGTTCACCATGATAAAATAAGGGAAATCAGAGCCCGTACGGAAACATATAGGTGTTCGTTCTTTACACGCGCTGCACGAGATTGGAATAATAGAGCCGGCCGGGGTAGCCGAGCGTTTCTAGGCGCGTCAGTCTAGAACCGCGAGACCGCTACGGTCTCAGGTTCGAATCCTGCCTCGGGAATGGATGTGTGTGATGTCCTTAGGTTAGTTAGGTTTAAGTAGTTCTAAGTTATAGGGTACTGATGACCTCAGATGTTAAGTCCGATAGTGCTCAGAGCCACTTGAACCATTTATTTTGGAATAATAGAGAATTGTGAAGGTGGTTCGATGAACCCTCTGCCAGGCACTTAAATGTGATTTGCAGAGTATCCATGTAGATGTAGATGAACGTGGTGGTTTAGGAAACAACATCAAACTGCAGAACTGGAGAGGAGTTTGAACAGCCATCCTCCAGAAGTACGAGCTCAGTGACTCACAACTGGACCACTTCGCATACAAAACGTCCGTAGTGTGAGTAGATTTGGTAATCTAAGATGCCAATCCATATTACAATCTATAGTCCGTACGTTACGTGACAAGTCACCCTTGAGCAACTCCGCTACAGAATTGCGCGCACTCGAGGTATGATTATAAATAATTAATATTTTGGCCCTAAAATGGAGATGAAGTGGAAGTAATTGCATAGATTCTCCACTACTTCAACTGTCTCCCACATAAATTACCATAGGAAGGATTGTAGGTTCCGCATTCTACTGAAATGAAGCGAATTGTGTGTGATTATGCAAATTTGTTATCAGATTACAGTCAGGAAGATACAAGACTACAAGACGATGAGCCAACGTAAGAAAGTATAATTAGAAAGAATATGAATATGAATGCAGCGCAGTCGTGAATGTCTGGAATGGATGAAGTCCTATACCGTGGTTCCCGCTTAGAATGTAGCTAATGCAATCTGACTATATTTCACTGGACTGAAAGAGATTATGAACCGCAAACTACACGCTATAGTGCCATATATATGTTGAGCTACGACCGCTGGTGTTTGCGGTCTCCTTCCCTTCACGCGATCAGTTCATCTCCTATATTCCTATGAAGCCGGATCAATGTGGCGAGTGGCGATGACCCGACCAATGTACCACAGCCTACCCTGCTCGAAAATGGTTCAAATGGCTCTGAGGACTAAACATCTGAGGTCATTTATCCCATAGAACTTAGAACTACGTACCTAACTAAGCTAAGGTCGTCACACACATCCATGCCCGAGGCAGGATTCGAACCTACGACCGTAGCAGTAGCGCGGTTCCGGACTGAAGCGTCGTTCCACTCAGCCACCGCGGCCAGCCCTGCCCTGCTCGATGCCTGACCCGTAACTGCATCTGAGCTATGCTTTCCTTCCTCAAGTTTGCATCTTGTGGATTCGTGTCGTGGCTTTCTTGTAGTGTTCCCCGAATTTTCCTGTTGTTGTTAATGACAATTTGTTTAACGGCAAGCTACAAGAAGAGCCTTTGGACAGAGCGCCGTTGAGTGTTCAATCAACGTACAGTTGATAATACTGTTATTACCAAATGTCTTACAGCTACTAGCAGTTGTACTCTGGGCTTGTGACTTCTTGATATACAGGGTGAGTCACCTAACGTTACCGCTGGATATATTTCGTAAACCACATCAAATACTGACGAACCGATTCCACAGACCGAACGTGAGGAGAGGGGCTAGTGTAATTGTTTCATACAAACCATACAAAAATGCACGGAAGTATGTTTTTTAACACAAACCTACGTTTTTTTTAAATGGAACCCCGTTAGTTTTGTTAGCACATCTGAACATATAAACAAATACGTAATCAGTGCCGTTTGTTGCAGCGCCAACTTTAGGTTACAATATATCCATATGTAATTAACATTTTACAATGCAAAAACGGCACTGATTACGTATTTGTTTATATGTTCAGATGTGCTAACAAAACTAACGGGGTTCCATTTAAAAAAACGTAGGTTTGTGTTAAAAAACATACTTCCGTGCATTTTTGTATGGTTTGTATTAAACAATTACACTAGCCTCCCTCCTCACGTTCGGTCTGTGGAATCGGTTCGTCAGTATTTGATGTGGTTTGCGAAATATATCCAGCGGTAACGTTAGGTGACTCACCCTATATATATATATATATATATATATATACCAAGTGATCAAAATGTCAGTATACATTTGAAAACTTAATAATCCACGGAATAATGTAGGTAGAGAGGTAAAAATTAAAATTGACACACATGCTTGGAATGACATGAGGTTTTATTAGAACACCCCATATTGCTAGACGCGTGAAAGATCTCTTGCGCGCGTTGTTTGGTGATGATCATGTGCTCAGCCGCCACTTTCGTCATGCTTGGGCTTCCAGGTCCCGAGACCTCAGTCCGTGCGATTATTGGCTTTGGGGTTACCTGAAGTCGCAAGTGTATCGTGATCGACCGACATCTCTAGGGATGCTGAAAGACAACATCCGACGCCAATGCCTCACCGTAACCCTGGACATGCTTTACAGTGCTGTTCACAACATCATTCCTCGACTACACCTATTGTTGATGGTGGACATATTGAGCATTTCCTGTAAAGAACATCATCTTTGCTTTGTCTTACTTTGTTATGCTAATTATTGCTATTCTGATCAGATGAAGCGCCATCTGTCGGACATTTCTTGAACGTTTGTATTTTTTTGGTTCTAATAAAACCCCATGCCATTCCAATCATGTGTGTCAATTTGTACCCCTCTAAAGTAATATATATATATATATATATATATATATATATATATATATTGCTGTTTAAGCCCCTTTTATGTGTGTGTATGTTGGGTCGCAGCAGGTCTGGCGACTGATTATTAGCGTTGTCAGCAAGATACCATAGTTCTAGTTTTATGTACTGTACACTGCTGTTTAAACTTCCTTATTTTTAATGGATGTATATGCTGGGTCACAGCAAGTCTGGCCACTAAGTATTACTGTTGTCGGGTAACACCTGCTACTTGTTGCTTCAAATATTATCTTGTTGTAGTCTTTTATCTATGTCTGTTAATATTTAAAAGGTAAAATAATTCTGGGCATTTAATAGCCTTACCCGCATCAGATTTAGCTGGTAGCTTACGGCCATGTATGTATGTACGTATGTACATAAAACTAGAAAAATGTAACCAACCAAGAAACAAGCCCAGAATACTACAGCTGATGGCCGTTGCAGGGCCGACATTGGTTTCCGATGTTCCACACCCAACCGTGATCCTGTACCCTGTACCTTGGGCGTGTATTTGGGTCGATAGAGTTGCCTATTCTGAGGCGCACCACTCGCTATTTCTGTCGCAGCCTGTATTACTCGATTTACTGAAACTTGCCCTAGCCCTCCAACTCCTACTTAACGATCAATCCAGACCTGAGTAGGACCTTATCAACGTCTTAAAACCCAACACGCAGTTGTGATGCTTCAAAAACCAAAGTTCTCGATCAGAAATTTCTCTGAGTTGGGCTGGCCGTGGTGGCCGAGCGGTTCTAGGCGCTACAGTCTGGAAATGCGCGACCGCTCCGGTCGCAGGTTCGAATCCTGCCTCCAGCATGGATGTGTGTGATGTCCTTAGGTTAGTTAGGTTTAAGTAGTTCTAAATCTAGGGGACTGATGACCTCAGAAGTTAAGTCCCGTAGTGCTCAAAGCCATTTGAACCATTTCTTCTCTGAGTTGCAACAAACGAGAAATGCATCTGAGATGCCTTGAGCATGACCCCTAGTGGGTGGTAGGCTTTACTGCTGCCACACAACACTTACAATTCCTGACAGTCTGCTTACGACCCTTCTCCGATTAATCACAACCCTCATCTTCTCCTCACAATATTCCGAAAACGAATCTCATCCTTTCCTCACAACATTCAGAATGCAAATCATCCGTCTGCAGTTGCTAGTCCCTTTCAAAACTATAAGTTCCACGTAGAGTTGCGTTAAAAAACACAATACACCAACAGCGGGAAGGGAACGGTCTTTTCCGACGATAGCGTGTGTTTTAATTCACGGTACATCCTCCGACCAACAAACGTGCAGATCTATCTCTATCGATTCATCGAACTCGAGCCCTCTGGCAGTATCACCTTGATGATGTCACAGTAAAAGAAAAAAAAGCAGGAATTTCAAAACGGCGTTCACCGGAAAACTCACAGAAAAAGCACTGTCCGGCCTATCTGTGTAAGCTGAGGCGCGTTCTCCCCTCTGCAAGGAAGAATAACTAACAGCCGGCCGCTGTGGCCTAGCGGTTCTAGGCACTTCGGTCCGGAACCGCACTGCTGCTACGGTCGCAGGTTCAATCCTGCCTCCAGCATGGATGTGTGTGATGTCCTTAGGTTAGTTAGGTTTAAGTAGTTCTAAATCTAGGCGACTGATGACCTCAGATGTTAAGTCCCATAGTGCTTAGAGCCATTTGAACCATTTGAATCACTAGCGCCCCGTGCCAATGTGGTTCTGCGTCTTTGGTCTCTGCATCGAACTTCCCTGTATCCTACGAAGTGCATGCCGCGTGGAACACCGGTATACCACCCGCTGCTGGAACGTGTCACCGTTCCACCTGCGCGGGGGAAGTAATGACGGAGACTCCTGGCCTGTCATCTCGCATTTTCTAAATCACTTCCCGCAAATTGGTTGTTTTGCTATCTACGCCAGTGGCGACCACCGCGCCCAACAGCAGCCTTAGCTGGCATGTAGAAACCGGTTTTCCTACATCAGTACAAGGCCTTCACCTTGAAATAGAGCACGCAGAACTGTTATAACTAACACCGAGCCTATTCACTGAGAGTTATCCACAGTGGTGGTCACGTCGGTCACTGTATCTCCTTAATGTCACATGTGTCCTACAATTTGCATATGGGTCATAAGTGATGAAGTAGGTGAAAGAAAGGTGAGCCCAAAGGACAGCCACCTTTCACGCTAGCTATACAGGTATAGGTCGTTTCCTACAGATGCACTGTTTCAAAATGAATACGAACTAGCACAATCAGAAATGTGGCATTGATATCGGAAGGGAACACATATTTCGGAAGTTATTCTCAATGTGGGGGATGACCGATATTCCGCTGATGAATCACTGCAGCCGGCCGTGGTGACCGAACGGTTCAAGGAGCTTCAGCCTGGAACCGCGCGACGGTTACGGTTCGAATCCTGCCTCGGGCATGGATGTGTGTGATGTCCTTAGGTTAGTTAGGTTTAAGCAGTTCTAAGTTCTACGGGACTGATGACCTCAGATGTCAAGTCCAATAGTGCTCAGAGCGATTTGAACCAATTTTTGAATCACTGCATTCTGCTTCCGAAAATTGGAAATTTGTGGTAAGGACTATGGGACCAAACTGCTGATGTCATCGGTCCCTTGGCTTACACACTAATTAATCTAACTTAACCTAACTTACGCTAATGACAACACACACACCATTGCCCGAGGGAACCGTGCGAACCGTGACAAGACTCCCTACCCCACGCGGCTACTTCGCGCGGCTTCTGCTTCCGAGACAATGAGTAGCCGATTTTCCTACTGCCACTGCGACTAGAATAGTGAACATTTTTATTTTCTAGTTTCCATTTTAGGATTAATAGTCTTTAATTTTATCGGGCTCGGAATAGGGTTTATAAGTTAATCCCACTAATTATTATTGAGTCCGAAGACTGGTTCGATGGAGCTCTCCCCGCTAGTCTATCCTGTGGAACCCCTTTCGTACCTCCGTGTGAAGTTCTTACTGAGCTCAAGCCTTTTCTTTCCCCTACAGTTATTACCCACAGCACCACATACTCTTACTTCCATTACCAAATTCATGCTTCGTTGATGCCTCTCAGATCAGCCCTTCTTTTAGTCAAGTTGTGCGGAAAATTTCCTTTTTCGTCATTTAGAGTCAGGACCCCCTCATTAGCTATTCGAACTATACATCAAATTTCCAACATTTTTCTCCAGCGCCACTTTTCAGAAGTTTCTATTCATTTCTTAACTGAACAGCTTATCACCCACATTTCCCTTCTGTGCCGATTAATCGGTCCGCTGCGGTGATTTGAACTCACGTTGTGTCGGCTCTTAGCGCGTTGTGCTTGGGGCGCCACACTACGTTGAAGCTGACGAGCTGCGGCACGCGGGCCGAGGCGGTGGGGGGAGAGTGTTTGGCCTGCTTGCTGTGAGGGCAGTTCTGGCTCCTGGACAGCCACACGGACAATGTTGATACACGGTGGTAGCGTGTGCTTTGTGGACTTTGACATCGCAGTCCCACGGAGACCTGTTGCTGTGACTCGGACAGTTCACGAGCGTTGCGTAGTTTTGATAGCTCATTGCGGAACTGTCTCCATAGTGAATGTTCTGTTACTAGTAGTTGCGATCAGCCAAGGTAGTTTTGATCACATTTCCTTTACGTTACGTCTATGGTCAAAAACATTTTGTGCCGGCCAGTGTGGCCACGCGGTTCTATGCGCGTCAGTCTGGAACCGCGCGACCGCTACGGTCGCAGGTTCAAATCCTTCCTCGGGTATGGATATGTGTGAAGTTCTTAGGTTAGTTAGGTTTAAGTAGTTCTACGTTCTAGGGGACTGATGACCTCAGAAGTTAAGTCCCATAGTGCTCAGAGCCGTTTGAACCATTTTTTGAAAAACTTTTTGTCAACAGATTACGGTTTCGGTCTATAATGACCATCTTCAGATCTGTTTCATAAAAACAAAAATTGTTTTATAAAAATAATGTAGAATACAGATATGAAAATGGTCTTTATAGACCGAAATCGGTAATCTGTTCACATAATGTTTTTGACCATAGACGTAAAGTAAAGGAGATTTATTCTACATTCGGTTCACTGTTTTATTGACGACAACATCGCAGATTGTGAAAGTAGTTTTGGTCGCTTGTTGGAGCATTTGTGCCTGCACTATTGTGGTCGTTCCGTTGTTATGTGATTGCCGAACTTCTGTGGTTGCTGGTAGCTCGTTATTACGGGTTCTGGTCAGTCAACGTGGTTTTGTACTTCTGGTTTGTGGCTAAGAGCTGTGCTGAGCTTAGTGCAAGCTCTGACCACTGATATTAGGATGACGTTTGTTCTTGAGTGGCGCACAAAGCACCAAACAGCGTTGTATCTTGACGTCGATGGGACGGCCTTTCGATCGCGCCGTTGATTTTATAGGTGGACGAGCTTAGTTTGTTGGCTACATCTACATCTACATCCATACTCCACAAGCCACCTGACGGTGTGTGGCGGAGGGTACCTTGAGTACCTCTATCGGTTCTCCCTTCTATTCCAGTCTCGTATTGTTCGTGGAAATAAGGATTGTCGGTATGCCTCTGTGTGGGCTCTAATCTCTCTGATTTTATCCTCATGGTCTCTTCGCGAGATATACGTAGGAGGGAGCAATATACTGCTTGACTCTTCGGTGAAGGTATGTTCTCGAAACTTTGACAAAAGCCCGTACCGAGCTACTGAGCGTCTCTCCTGCAGAGTCTTCCGCTGGAGTTTATCTATCATCTCCGTAACGCTTTCGCGAATACTAAATGATCCTGTAACGAAGCGCGCTGCTCTCCGTTGGATCTTCTCTATATCTTCTATCAACCCTATCTGGTACGGATCCCACACTGCTGAGCAGTATTCAAGCAGTGAGCGAACAAGCGTACTGTAACCTACTTCCTTTGTTTTCGGATTGCATTTCCTTAGGGTTCTTCCAATGAACCTCAGTCTTGTCTCTGCTTTACCGACGATCAACATTATATGATCATTCCATTTTAAATCATTCCTAATGCGTACTCCCAGATAATTTATGGCATTAACTGCTTGCAGTTGCTGACCTGCTATTTTGTAGCTAAATGATAAAGGATCTATCTTTCTGTGTATTCGCAGCACATTACACTTGTCTACATTGAGATTCAATTGCCATTCCCTGCACCATGCGTCAATTCGCTACAGATCCTCCTGCATTTCAGTACAATTTTCCATTGTTACAACCTCTCGATACACCACAGCATCATCTGCAAAAAGCCTCAGTGAACTTCCGATGTCGTCCACCAGGACATTTATTTATATTGTGAATAGCAATGGTCCTATGACACTCCCCTGCGGCACACCTGAAATCACTGTTACTTCGGAGGACTTCTCTCCATTGAGAATGACATGCTGCGTCCTGTCATCTAGGAACTCCTCAATCCAATCACACAATTGGTCTGATAGTCCATATGCTCTTACTTTGTTCATTAATGGACTGTGGGGAACTGTATCGAACGCCTTGCGGAAGTCAAGAAACACGGCATCTACCTGTGAACCCGTGTCTATGGCCCTCTGAGTCTCGTGGACGAATAGCGCGAGCTGGGTTTCACATGACCGTCTTTTCGAAACCCATGCTGATTCCTACAGAGTAGATTTCTAGTCTCCAGAAAAGTCATTATACTCGAACACAATACGTGTTCCAAAATTCTACAACTGATCGACGTTAGAGATATAGGTCTATAGTTCTGCACATCTGTTCGACGTCCCTTCTTGAAAACGGGGATGACCTGTGCCCTTTTCCAATCCTTTGGAATGCTACGCTCTTCTAGAGACCTACGGTACACCGCTGCAAGAAGGGAGGCAAGTTCCTTCGCGTACTCTGTGTAAAATTGAATTGGTATCCCATCAGGTCCAGAGGCCTTTCCTCTTTTGAGCGATTTTAATTGTTTCTCTATCCCTCTGTCGTCTATTTCGATATCTACCATTTTGTCATCTGTGCGACAATCTAGAGAAGGAACTACAGTGCAATCTTCCTCTGTGAAACAACTTTGGAAAAAGACATTTAGTATTGGTATTTGGTGGCTTGGTGGCTTGTTTCAAACTTAATATTGCTTCGTATGAGAGCTACCGAACACCTGATGACGCGGATGGCAAATTCTGCTCCTCTGTGAATTTTTTATCGTTAACGCGTTGTTGCTAGTTGGGAGGCTCTTGTCTGCTGTGTGTATGAAACTACGGGGCAATCCGCGTGTTAAGATCGTTGGTTTAACCTTGTTCTGTTAGCCTTACTTTTGAGTATGATGTCGTTGAATTACGAGTATATCGAGAAAGAGGTTGATGATATTGTTAGGTCAGTTTGTGCTGCGGTGGTTTTGCGTTTCCATGTGAATGGCTGAGGAACAGAAGGCTAAGTTACATCAGTTGGTTTTAGGGCATAGAAGAATTTTTGTACTCAACGATAACTGGTTAGTGGACCGTTGCAGCTGAGTACTGCTGTTGATATTCCGGTAAACTGTGAAAACAGGTTTCACCGCCTCACCCAGCTTGTGTCTTACTGACGAGGGGCTATACCCTGCCAAATATTAAGATCTAAATTAAGCTACGGCTAGTGCTGGTAGGGACAAAATAATTAGTTGCGCTAGTTGTAAATTATAAGAACTAAGTGAACTTAATGTCTTGTTTTAAGTGAAATAGAGATAAGGCAGTTGTAGGAAAGCTGTAGTTGCGCTGTGGTTCGAGTTTAGTGAAATCAGTGGCCACTAGACTGGCACTCTTAGAAGTTACTGTCGCTAACCTGAGGTTCGGTGTGAAATTTGGTGTTCTTATACAGTAACGTCTGATATTTTGGTGTTCAGTTATTGAAGAATGTATTTGAACGTGGCGCCGCATGACAGTGAAGTTTAAACGGGTTTTATAAACATTTTAAAGAAACCTGATTATAACTCTTAAAATCACTTATTTCTGGCTTTTACCAGAGATTTACCCTGTCAGAGTTTATTCGAGTCATTGTTTAATCATTCTGATTTTAAGGACGCTTATTATATGTTTTTACGGTTGTATTGCTTTAAGGGGTAGATATGATGGCTAGAGACACTAATTGATTGTTTCTGATTAGCTATTCAGGTTTCTATTACAATGCGACATTCTGCCCCTAGGTTTTTTCCCAATAGCAACCCTCACAAACGCACTGTCCCTGCTCGTCACGTAACGTAGCTGTTTGGAGCTACGGTTTCTAACGTTTTGTGTCCATCAGTACCTCGCAGGACTTGTAATTCCTGTGAAAATGGAATTTCCAAACTTTTAATTTGAGGAAGCAAGAGCAACAAACGAAATGGGAAACTGCACGACCTACCCTCTATTAAAATCTCAGGGTTCTACTCCACAAATTTCGTTGATACTAAGGCTACACCCTATATCCATTCCTTCAGAAAACATTAACACTTACGTTTATTTCTAACGATTATAAATTTATATTTCCAAAAGCAGAAAATGTTTTTTGATTCATTTTGGTGAATAGAGTATATCACTATTTTACACAGTACTGTAATAAGCACATAATCTATTCAAATGGAGATATAGCTGCTTAGTTGAGTCTAACACTCAAGACCTGTTGAACAGGAGACCCCTCCCATGACAAACGTTAAAACGGTGGCGACATGTCTTGTAATCGATTCACAAGGCACCAAAACGAATGGTGATCCATTTGCAGCAGTGACTGCCCAAATATCACACACAACTAACTGTGATTGCTTGGAGGAGGAGCTAGGTTGTGCATATCTTATTCGTGGGTTTCCGTATCTATTCAGTATGGATGACTTCAGGTCACAGGCACCCTCATGTAAATGAAACTTTCTAGCACAATTCAGAAACTTAAACTACACTGCCAGAACAAAAATTTGTACATCCTCTTAGAGGTTTCTGATTCACTCTAGATTTATTGCTGCAAAATGGCATATGGAGTACATGAAACAATCACATTTGCAGGTCAATAATACAAGTAGTTCTGAGGTACCAGGTGTCAATCCAAGAAGAAATGCTGTAAGTAGGGGTGGCCAAGCTGGTACCAGTGCATTTGTTAGTGCTGGTTGCACACATTCAAGGGCAAACTTGATTGATTTACGGCCTTCCCCCCTCCCTTAACTTATAGTTATGTTAATTGTTTTAAGACCCCCTCGGGGTTGATTTCTGACTTCATGGGAATAATCTGTCCTTCTGAGAAACTCGGTCACCACTCCTCCTCCCATTCCTTCTATCCCACCCCTGTGCGAAATCCCCTTGCTGACACAAGAACACTTTTGATAACAGATTATCTGATTAATTAATTAAATCGATGAATTAATTAATCCCTCCCTCTCTGGAAAATCCCCTACCTTCCACCCCACACACCCCACCTGTAAATTGATGGCAATAGGACTCTTTCTGAACTAATGAGGAAGGATCTCATGACAGGAAATTCAAATCATTCTCAATTACATACCAAAGGATGTACAGTTTCAATTTGCAGCTTTGGAACTCTTTCATTTGGTGGGAGAAGCTCATCATTCTCTGCTGTTTTAGAAGGTGCAGGTCTTGTAATATACAATGAAAAGCACTGCTGAAAATCTTGCGGCCCTGTCACTGCACCGACCACAGGGCTGATGCGTCAGGAGCCACGCCACCCAGGTCATTGCACACCCATGCAACAGCTGCCATGTTTATTACAATTCAACAGTTTCTGAGTGGCCACACTATGCAATTTTCGGCCCACAGATTCTGTCAACCCCTGCAAGGCTAACCACCTCGCGGAATTCAAATGGTTCAAATGGCTCTGAGCACTATGGGACTCAACATCTTAGGTCATAAGTCCCCTAGAACTTAGAACTACTTAAACCTAACTAACCCAAGTACGTCACACACACCCATGCCCGAGGCAGGATTCGAACCTGCGACCGTAGCAGTCCCGCGGTTCCGGACTGGAGCACCAGAACCGCTAGACCACCGCGGCCGGCCCTCGCGGAATTAGCACACCCAATGTGACTACTTCGTGTTGTATGCGACTGCTTAGGAGAATTCCGACCAACCAACAGACCCCAGTGTCTCTGGATATTGCGCTTCTCTTTTCTTGTGATCGTCTGGCAGCCACGTCAACCCCACAACTGCGGTCCCCTTTGTTCATTGTGACGTCCTTTGCCACCTCAAGTGACTACTTCTGATCCCAAACACACACCTTCCATACCAGATCAATGGAAGCAGCTGCTCTGTATGCTCGTCCTGCTGCGCAAATAGTGACTGAGTTAGTTCACAATACCAACAACAGAGGACGATTGGAGAAGCTACTCTCCCCATGCCTCCTCTCTCCAATTCACTCCTCTTCTCCACCTCATCCCCAATGAACGCTAAGAAGTCGGAGAGAGACTGTCACCAAGCATTCAACCAATTAATTTACATGGAGGGAATGGACGTCCAGTACAAACACTCATCATATTGGGTCTCCTCATGTCGCCAGTCTACCAGCATACTGGCCAGTTGACTCTTCAGTTACCCAGAGTGCACTACGAAGGCCGCTGACAGGACTTGTCCTTGTGACTATGTGCAACAGGCGACTAGCGGGCCAACTGGAACTTTTCTTTCTGCCTGCCACTCGCAACAGACTTAAGGCAGAAATTTCAACTCCTCTCCGCCACTGGATACCTCTGCCACGTGCCTCACATGCCAAACGGTGCCATCCTAGGAAACCAGCCACATATTTATCACTGTAATTGCAATTAAATATTACGATTAAAACCCTAATCTGGTTACATTCGACAATGAGCGAAACATTGGACATACCTCCTTCTGAAGACTGTGGCTCTGGAAATATCAATATCTATATCCCTCTTATGACTGGACATATCTTTCCATGCAAAATCTTTCATCACCCTTACAACTATGCATGCACTGGAGTCGCAGTTTTCCACGTGAAATCCATTCCTCCCTTACATCGGTCATAGTCATTGCACATGTTGGAACACTGACCAGAGTAACTTAACACCCCAACATATAGGTCATATGCCTTATGATCACAGAAAATGTATCACACATCCCCTACTAAGTATAATACTTCGCCAAAGCTGAATGCTGGTGGCACCAAACAAAACTGAGCGAAAATTCCAGACTGGATGGAATGCTCCATTCGGTTTTTCTTGCGAGTGGTACCAATGTGTCTTAGGAAGATAGACGTAATCGTCTTATAAGCGAAAAACTATTAAAAACACGACCACAATGAATAAAACGTTCTCGGTTTTCAAGCCTCGTCAATTCTAATAAAATCCTCGAGCTTTTGATGACCGTCTCCGCCATGGTCATCAGGAGTTCACTGACGGCCAAGGCTGCTACGGTTTCTCGCTTATATAGGCATGCTGACATCATCAGCAGCCAATTAGATAAACCCCATGTGTCGTGCTGGCGTAATTCGACCAGGGCAGCTAGACGAGTTACTGCCCGTGGCAGCACCGGTGCCTCCCCTAGAAAACGGACATAAAATAGGCGTATAGTTTGGCTCATGCATCTACATATTGCGACTCCGATATAATGGAAGCGGCCGAGATTCGTTTAAACAACATCAATTTCAACAGAGACCAGGGGTACATACTCAGCAGGGCATGGGGGCGGGCGTCGGACAACGAAAGAAAGCAAAGACAGATGCACGACGCGTGAGTGACAGTTTCAAACGTTGCGCTTGTCCCTGGCGCCACCTGACGTCACCGATGCTGCCACGGGCAATAGCTCCGCTAGCTGCCCGGCTCGACTTAGCTCGCGCCTCACATTGGGTCTATCTCATTGGCTGCTGACGAGGTCATCATGCCTATATAAGCGAGAAACAGTAGCAGCCCCGGCAGTCAGTGAACTCCTAACGACGATGGCGGAGATGGCCTTCGAAAGCTCGACGATTTTATTCGAATTGACGCGACTTCAAAACCGAGAACGTTTTATTGATGTGTGCCGTCGCGAAAGTCTCCGAAGACACATGACCACAATGACTACGCATAATATGCGGTACTGGTCCTACAGACACACACAAGTACATCTAATGACATCCATGTTGAAAACTAGACATGTTTTGTATATTGAAGTACGGTATTGCTGCCGAATGAAGTATTTTTCCACAAAAATACCGCGACATTGAATATAGATGGTGATCGCAGGGTTGTGTAGTAACAGACCGAAATTGTGGGTGCATGTAGCCAGTGGTGTAATCTCATAATAAATTCATCCTTCTCGTCGAGTTTAGAAAGTGATTCGGATAAGGAACGTGATAATAAGCCGATATTTGCTGCTCCCTCATGCCACACCTAGATATTTCACAGGCTAACAAACAATATTTGTAATGAAACTTCCTGGCAGATTAAAACTGTGTGCCGGACTGAGACTTGAACTCGGGACCTTTGCCTTTCGCGGGCAAGTGCTCGTGGTAGAGCACTTGCCCGTGAAAGGCAAAGGTCCCGAGTTCGAGTCTCGGCCCAGCACACAATTTTAATCTGCCTGGAAGTTTCATATCAGCGCACACTCCGCTGCAGAGTGAAAATCTCATTCTGGAATATTTGTAATGTATTCTACTTCGATATCATGTACACAGTGCAAAAGATGTTCTGTGATAGTAGTAGCGCAATGTATGTTCTACCTCACATTGAGGGTTGCCTACTCCAGGGAAAGCAAACAGTCAGGGGCAAACCTATTATTCTGTTCTGTATCAGCTCTTAACCTATTGTTCTCTTTTGATTGACAGGGTTTTAATCCAGTGTTCTGCTGTGGTTTATGACCCCTGGAGGTTGCTTCATGTATCCCTGGGGATAATCCGACTATTTGAGAAACCCCTCCCCCTTCTGCTCTGGCCACCCTCTGGGAAATATCCAACCCTCCACCCCCTCCTCCTCGCCAATACACATACACATTTGATATCACATTAATCGACCAATTAATTAAGGTGTTCAGTTAATTACCCTGTCCCTCTCCTAGGAAATCCCTCAGCCATCGCCTCCCCTCTGCCATCTGAAAATTGGACAGGAAGACTCAGTCTGTGCTGGAGAGAAAGGGGCTCACTGATACGAAATTGGAAACAGTGTCAATTACATAGCAGAGGATGTATTGTTTATTTATAAAATTTAATTTACAGGGGTTGGATGTCACTTTTAGTAGGTGGGAAAAGCTCACATCCAGCAACTACATGTTCTGATAACATAATTATAATGCAATAGATCCACCTATGAGCTGTATCCTGATCCTGCTTGTGCCATGTTAAACAGTTTCTGTTAGACAAGGCAATGTGTGGAATATTGGTTATCTAAACAGTTTATGGGATACAATGCAGTGTATGGAAAAAAGATTATTTCTATTTAATTAAAGAATTTGGCGGAAAATCGATGCAGTGTAGGGAATATTGTTTAAACAATTTCTGGTAGACAAGGCAGTGTGTTGAATATACAGGGTGATTCAAAAAGAATACCACAACTTTAAAAATGTGTATTTAATGAAAGAAACATAATATAACCTTCTGTTATACATCATTACAAAGAGTATTTAAAAAGGTTTTTTTCACTCAAAAACAAGTTCAGAGATGTTCAATACGGCCCCCTCCAGACACTCGAGCAATATCAACCCGATACTCCAACTCGTTGCACACTCTCTGTAGCATATCAGGCGTAACAGTTTGGATAGCTGCTGTTATTTCTCGTTTCAAATCATCAATGGTGGCTGGGAGAGGTGGCCGAAACACCATGTCCTTAACATACCTCCATAAGAAAAAATCGCAGGGTGTAAGATCAGGGCTTCTTGGAGGCCAGTGATGAAGTGCTCTGTTACGGGCTGCCTGGTGGCCGATCCATCGCCTCGGGTAGTTGACGTTCAGGTAGTTACGGACAGATAAGTGCCAATGTGGTGGCACTCCATCCTTCTGAAATATGAATTGTTGTGCTTCTTGTTCGAACGTAATGAATTACAAATACTTGCTGGATGCGTGCTACATTTTCATCACTCGTTCTCGGCCGTCCAGAACTTTTCCCTTTGCACAAACACCCATTCTCTGTAAACTGTTTATACCAACGTTTAATACACCACCTATCAGGAGGTTTAACACCATACTTCGTTCGAAATGCACGCTGAACAACTATCGTCGATTCACTTCTGCCGTACTCAATAATACAAAATGCTTTCTGTTGAGCGGTCGCCATCTTAGCATCAACTGACGCTGACGCCTAGTCAACAGCACCTTAAGCGAACAAATGTACAACTACATGAAACTTTATAGCTCCCTTAATTCGCCGACAGATAGTGCTTAGCTCTGCCTTTTGTCGTTGCAGAGTTTTAAATTCCTAAAGTTGTGGTATTCTTTTTCAATCACCCTGTAGTTTCAATAAACAATATAAGGAAAGAATTTGTTGCAAAACTGTTTGAAGTGTATGGAATATTGTTTATTTAAGCAGTCTGTGGGATACGAAGTGATGTGTGAGATTTTTAAACAATTTTCACTGTTTCTTTTGATCACACAAGAAATACCATCAACATAAAACACTCACCACATGTAATAACAGTTCGGTCACTTCCTTTTGCAAAACAAAAAATAAAATAAAAACACTTTCACGGAATCTGTGGTGCAAGACTAGAAGCGCCATGCGTCCCTTGTAGTAATGGTGTCGCCAGTGGGACCGTGACGTGTGCACGAGTGTTGAAATCGCAGTCCAGGCCTCGCCACCAGACACGTGCACTGTGTTCTGTCACCCCATTAGCTGCCAAACCGCGCCAATCCTCCCAAACAAAGTATTAGGTTGTGGCAACCCTTTGATATCTGATACCCGAGAAATTCCTGTTGAAACACCTGTGCTCTCTCTCTCTCTATCTCTGTCTCTCTCCTCCCTTCCATTCCCCTCTCCTGTCCGCACTCGCCACTCATGCAGATCTGGTGTTGGTATTCAGTACATCCCTTGTTCTCACACTTCCACTGTTACAGAAACCTGTAGCACATGGAACAAAGATAATCAGATAGAAGTAGATAGTGCCACACTAAACCCATGTTTGTTCTGAAAAAAGTAGATGTCTTGGAAATATTTTCTCACTCTGTCAGATTGGTTGACTAATTAATTAAATCGATATCCTTTGTGTACAGCCAGTTTGTTCCTTGTATCCTATTGTTGGATACTAGTATTGGTATATTTGTTGTGATCCACTCCAGTAAATGACCCATTTCCAAGCCCTTCCAGATTTTCTTCCCCTCTTGCCTCTCACTGGTGGGTACTGGCACAGTTAGATAATTTATAGGAAGTCCATTACGTTAGAGGTAGCAGAAATTTTCAAATTTCAGCTCATTTGCATGCTATGTCCGTAAACAATTAGTAGGAGGTGCTGGACAGATGTGTGCTCACAATACTACTGTTGGATGCAATAAATTGGTCAGTCAGGAATTTGATGGTGTGACTGGGTTTTTAAAACACTACAGAATTTCTAATTTATTTCTCTCCACTACTTTCGGAAGGAGGGAGTAGGGCCTATTGCATGATATGATACAGACGACAACAACAACACCCCTGCAAGACAGAGATGACTGCGATTCATTGAGAAGCACTAAACACAACACATACAAACCATGACTCAGTCGGTAGCAGTAGATTTAGAGAGTGTAACAGAGATTCTGCAATACGTCTTTGGGATATAAGCAAGGAGGGATCATGATTGACTGGGAATGGTTTTGTGGTGTGCTATGTGAGGAATCTCTTAAAAATGCAATGGTAAATTCAGGCCATAAGAAATGTACAAAATCCTGTGACCAATACATTTGCTTTTCAGATCTATAGTCTTACGCTTTCTGGTAGAAATGCTGTCAGCGATTTGGAATCAAATCTCTCTATTCAACCACACACTTGAGTTGGATCCTATGGCAATGTCTATCTTTTAATGATTACAGGCACTGGTGAACCATACTCGTGGTACTCTCATATCTCGAAACGAGTCACCTTTTTCGAACCTGTCTCCTAAGTACCACATACAGAAAAACTCCAGCATGGTATTAGCAATCCCTATGATTTTTGTAACCATTCCTCGGTCTCTGCCTTGCCCTCTCTGCAGCTTTATTCATGTGATCTTTTCAATTTAAGTCAGAACTGAGCAGAAATGGGAGAGTACTATAGCTACTGTAAGTAGGCTGTTTAGGTTCTTATATTGGTAACGCCGCCGCCACGTAGCGCTCTCTGTATGAAAATCACTGGCTGTGCTGTGTGCAGTCTGTGGCTAGTTTGCATTGTTGTCTGCCATTGTAGTGTTGGGCAGCTGGACGTGAACAGCGCGTAGCGTTGCGCAGTTGGAGGTGAGCCGCCAGCAGTGGTGGATGTGGGGAGAGAGATGGCGGAGTTTTGAAATTTGTAAGACTGGATGTCATGAACTGCTATGTATATTATGATTTTTCAACAGTATTAAGGTAAATACATTGTTTGTTCTCTATTAAAATCTTTCATTTGCTAACTATGCCTATCAGTAGTTAGTGCCTTCTGTAGTTTGAATCTTTTATTTAGCTGGCAGTAGTGGCGCTCGCTGTATTGCAGTAGTTCGAGTAACGAAGATTTTTGGTGAGGTAAGTGATTTGTGAAAGGTATAGGTTAATGTTAGTCAGGGCCATTCTTTAGTAGGGATTACTGAAAGTCAGATTGCGTTGCGCTAAAAATATTATGTGTCAGTTTAAGCACAGTCATGTATAATTTTTCTAAGGGGACGTTACACTACCACCATCTGCATCTCGTGGAGAAACAGGGCGAACAGAATTAATGTGACTGGACCAGTTGGTGGAAATGGAAGCATGTGTACTATGTGTAACATGAATCCAGTCTTTAGTCTCATAACTGCAGTGATTCAAAGTTAGTGAAAAGTGTTTATGAGTTACTGAAAACCCCATGTATACATTAGCTTGACACTTGTCCTGTTCACACTGTTAGTGCAGCATGGCACGTAATTTCACATGTCAAACACAGCTGTTATGGATTTGTCTGTTTCCTCGTAAGAGGCATTTTCTGTTGGTTACGATTATTTTATAGGACTGATGTGAGCATAATATAATTTCTGAACCATAACTGGATGTGAACAGGGGGTGCTATACATCTCCAGAGGGCTATATTGTGTATTTATTGCAAGGACTCTATGTGTTTCTTTGGTGTAGAAAGAAATAGTTTAATATTCTTAAAGTTCATTACCATAGTGAGTGGGATAGAACACTTGCAGAGTGGGTGTGTGCCAGATGTTGGACATGTATGTCCTGCATTAGAGTATTAAGAGCGTTGCACTCCACGTGACTAATATTTCAGAAAGGTCGTAGCTTTATCATTACAGCATATTAAAGTGCTGAACCATGTAGCCTTAAGAGTGTATGTGTTTATGTTCTATGATTATTTCTCTCTTGCCGATATCTTCTTGTTACTGACCCAGACACTTGAACAATACTTCAGAATTGATAGCACAGCTGATTTACGTAAAATTCTTCAAACTGTGTCTGTCTGGAGGTCCATCATGCATAAAACACCTGTTTCTTATTCATAACCATCTGTTATACCATCAGAACACTCTCATATCTACTATACACCGATAAGCATTGCTAACCTCCTTGACAAGTTCGCACCTGGAGAATCTTGTGCACTTTGATGGTACAGAACAGTCTTCGCTGAACAGTAGTTACAGACTCAGCTCGTGTGTCCCTTCACAAGACGCGGAATGTTGTGGGTACAGTACCTTCCTACTTCTGGTCAGTTGCAAATTAAATCGGCAACAGTGTCACTGGAAGGGGTGGTCAAAGACACCGCTGGGAGATCTTTCAATCTCCAACTTTATCCGAAAGATACGAGAATACTCTGTGACTCCCATCTTCACAGGCAAAGATAGACAATTGTAACTGTAAATACCGCTCTATGATCGAAGTGCTACAAATATGTAGTTAACCTAACTGTCTGGTATACTTTGGTGTATATGTTTGAGAATTAACCACGAATGGACGTACTGCACAGTCATCTATGTACGTACGCATTCTAGTATATGGTACACGCAAATTAGTGGAGGGGTGGTTCAGCGATGGTACAGAAATTGGAAAACATGCTGCCATGTCATTGGACAGTGTTGAAATTACAAAAAAACTGCTAAAATTGCTGGCAGTGTCAACTGTGAAGTTATTACACTTAATTCTCCCATATCCAGAGTGTCTTTTCTATCCTATTCACCTGATGAAACGCTGTTGACTACCACATAATGATTGACTGGGAAAGAGTCTTGGCAGGAGCCACGCCTTCTGGGGGGATCGCTAGCACCGCAACAGTGATCATGAGCATGGCTGAAATATAAGGAATCAGTACTCTTGGTCTCTTTGAGACACAACACCTGGTACCCATTCACTGTGAAAAATGAGATTAAATGTGGAGATCATCATCTTTGGACAGCTATTTGGAAATGTTCCACAATGCCGCAAACTCCTCCAGATTCCATATGTTGTAATTTTTGCAAATAAGACACACCATCTCTGTCTTTTATTTCAATCATTCTGTGTGTTGTGGGAGCAGCATAGTTTACACTATGCGATGACTTGCTTTCTGTGAGAGCCGGCGGATCGAAACATGTTAATGTTGGTTTAGCATCTGACACAGACATCGAAGTCATGGTGGAGAAACAAAATGTATCGCAGTGTACAAAGCTATAGTCATACACTGCACTGCTTGGGTATGTTGCAGTGTATTAAACTGCTTATGAAAAAACAACAGAGGACCTTCTCTTGTTACTGAGAGTCCGTGGGATATCGTCCTCCTACAGTATGAGGGATGAAACTTTACACAGTCCGTGAAAGCGACTTCGATCACTGGCCTCTTGCGCCAATTAACTTGTACAATTAACATAATAGCCACAAATCTTCGATGTCAGCTTGCAGACGGTATTTGTTTTCGATACATCGGAAGAGAGGGATGTGATACATCTTACCGAGTTCTCTACCGGGAGACGTTAGCAAAGATTTTATCTTTGTTGGATGGTACAAAATAATGTGGATTGAGAGAATGTTTGGGTGACAGACATGAATGCACAGTGAGAGATGCAATTCTTCAGACTACAGTACCTATATCGGGTTTGGAAACGCACCACGGTACAATGGCAAAATCCTTGTTCTTCTTCCAGTTCCAATATGATGTGAAGTCCTCCTAATTTTCCCAATAAGAAACACCACTGTAACGGCTCGTACTGTCTTTTCTACTGCCTCGTGTTGCAGGAGAAAACTTCGTTTTGCACTCGCCCTATGTATTGCACACAGTTGGTAGAGCTATGGCAACATGTTCCTATTCCACCGAGTGGTCAGAACATGATCCTGTCTCAGTAACTCAGATCACTCTGTTTACCCATGGGACACTGAAGATAGTAGATGCAGAGCTCTCTGACTTCCACTCAGTTCCCACTTAAATTGAAAGGATCACACGGACAAAGCTACAGAGAGTTTGGGGGCAAAGACTGAGGAACAATTAGAAGATGCAGAGACACTAAAATCAAGCTGGAGCTTTGCTGTATGGGGTCCTCAGCAGAGAGGTTCGAAAAGGACTCGTTGCAAGATATGAGAGTGCGATGAACATGATTCACCATTGGCTGTGATCATTGAAAGACATCTCCATAGGATCCATCACAAGCGTGTGGCTGAATGGAGAGACTTGATTCCAAATCACAGACTGAATTTCTGCCAGAGAGTGTAACACTAAAGATCTGAAAAAAACTGGTGTATTGTTCATAGGATTTTGTACATTTTTTATGACTTCAGTCTTGCGTTGCATTTCTTTAAGTGAGTCCTCACATAGCACGCCATCTACTGTTTGTTATCATTTTCATCAACCAATACTCTCCCTCGCCCATAACCCTGCGGATATATCGCAGAACTTCTGTTGCACTGTCTACTTGGTATCGAGATAGAATACGTTTGTTTGTGTGGGAAATATCTAGCAGCAGCTTGAGCGAGTTGGATATATTGGTTTAACACAACATTTCTTACCAGAATCACTTTATAAATTCGATGAGAAGGGTGGTTTTATTACGAGCTTACACTGCTGGCGACGAGTACCTGCACTTTTGGTCCATTAATACACACCCTCACAATCGTCACCTGTATTCAATGTTACAGTATTTGTGTGGAAGACCACTTCATTCGGAAGCAATACCATACCTCGATATATAAAGCAAGTCTAATTTTCAACATGGATGTTGTTAGCAATACTTGTGTGCGCCTGTAGAGAAAGACTGCTTTTTTATGCAAGTTGACGGTAATACAGTTGTTGCAATCGTGTTTTTAATAGGTGGTCACTTATAAAACGGTTACACCTCTCTATATTCTGACATGATTGTCATAAAGTGTGTGACTTAAATATAATTTAAACGTTTATTTGACACTACAATAGTGAAGCTTTAGTGACAATATATAAAATTTTTTCGTTAAAAAAAAGGGTTGCATTGCCGGTTTCAACGAACTACGTAGTCATTTTCAAATGTAAAAACATCAGTTGAAGAATATATAAGGGGAATTATGACCATATGTCTGACAAAAATTAGGAGAAATAATGGCACCAGACAACTGAAGCAATGGTGGCACAACCAAGTCACACGTTTTGGCAAGCATAGGCGAAACTTGTAGTGACTTCATTGTGCCACCTTTGCCTCAGTTGCCTGGTGTCATTATTTCTACTAATTTTTGTCAGACATATGGTCATAATTCCCCTTATATATTCTTCAACTGATGTTTTTACATTTGAAAATGACGACGTAGCTCGCTGAAACCTTTAATGGAACCCTTTCTTTTTAAAGAAAATTTTTTTATATACTGCGACTATGGCTTCACTATTGTAGTCTCAAATAAACTTTTAGGTTACTTCTCTCTTGCTAAGACACGAGTGCCATTCGCAAGAGTCTGCCTGCTTACCTGAGTGATAACTTTTCTGCCTACGATGCAGCAGGCCTGGGTTCGAATCCTTTCCTGGTTGGAGATATTTCTCTGCTCATGGACAGGGTGTTGTGTTGTCATCAGCCCATCATTATCACCGACGTGCAAGTCCCCCAATGTAGCGTCATGTGAGATAAGACTTGTAACCCAGCGTCCGAATATTCCTAAAAATGGCTCTGAGCAGTATGGGACTCAACATCTGAGGTCATCAGTCCCCTAGAACTTAGAAATACTTAAACCTAACTAACCCAAGGACATCAAAAACACCCATGGCCGAGGCAGGATTCGAACCTGCGACCGCAGCGGTCGCGCGGTTCCAGACTGTAGCGCCTAAAACCGCTCGGTCACCCCGGCCGGCGAACTTTCCTAGATGGGGCCTCTCGGCCGTCAATGCCACATACCATTCGCAAGAAAAACAAATGCAGCATCTCATCTATTCCGGAATTTTCGCTTAGTATTGTCTAGCGTCGTAGGCATCCAGTTATTGGCAAAGTATTATACTTAATAGGGTGATGTGTGATGGATTCGATACGATCAGCAGTCTTATAAAGTTTATGTTGGGATGTAAAGTTACTGTTGTCATTTTTCTGATTTGTGCAAAGAAAATGACAATGTCCGCTAGTAATGGAGGTATGGATCTGATGTAGAAAACTGCGACTTCAGCACAGAGACAGCTGTAGCGGTGGAGAAAGATTTTATGTGGAAAATTATGTCCAGCCATAAAAAGGATATAGATATTGATATTTCCAAGCTACAGCCATCAGGAAAAGCTATTTCCAATAGTATGCTCTTTTTCGAATGTCATCAGATTGGTGTTGCTGTCGTAATATTTAACTGCGATTATAGTGATAAATATGTGGTTGATTTCCTAGGACGACACCTGTGGTGTCACCGCCAGACACCACACTTGCTAGGTGGTAGCTTTAAATCGGCCGCGGTCCATTAGTACATGTCGGACCCGCGTGTCGCCACTGTCAGTAAGTGCAGACCGAGCGCCACCACACGGCAGGTCTAGAGACACTTACTAGCACTCGCCCCAGTTGTACGGACGACTTTGCTAGCGACTACACTGACGAAGCCTTTCTCTCATTTGCCGAGAGATAGTTAGAATAGCCTTCAGCTAAGTCCATGGCTACGACCTAGCAAGGCGCCATTAACCATTTCTAGAGAGAGTCTCAATTGTATCATCAAGAATGCTGTATACAAATGATGGATTAAAGTTAAGTATTCCAGCAGCTACGTACTTTTCTTTATAGCATTCATTACGTATCCTGTTTCAGACCTAGCGCCACCTGCGTGAGTTGACGCGTGCATTTCGGCCTCCTCTCTGAATTAGTGTACGTTGTGTTGGCTAATCTGCCGACACAACAACACCGTTTTGCGTGGGGGCATGTGGTGGTGGTAGCCAGTGGCCAGAACAAATTGACATTTCTGGCCTAAGGTTGTCGCGTGTGCCAGACAAAAAGAAAAGTTCCAGCTAGCTAGCTAGTTGGCTCTAGCACGTAATCACAGAGTTAAGTCCTGGTGGCAGCCTTCACGATGTCCTTTCGATAACTAAATAGTGAACCAGCCAGTATGCTGATAGATTGACGATAGAAATGGATGTGTGTGTTGAATGAGAAACGATTATACCATCCATGTAAACTGATTAGTCGATTGCTTGGTGATAGTCTCTCTCCACCCTCTGAACATTCTGTACTGCCGTTGTGTGGATGTCGGGGGATGGGCGTGCAGCTGCCGGCATGAACGGTGCAGGTGCGGATCTCTCCTGGCTTGATAGGGTGTGGCTATCCGTCAGTCAGGAGATGGCGTGCAGTTCCATCTCTAGTGTGTGTGTTTGATAGGAAGGAATCAACTAATGGGGCGCTGCTTGGGCATCAGGACTATCCTGTCATATGCTAGATCCTTTACTCCTCCTTCTTCGTCCTGGTATAGTGGTGAGAACCAACATAGGTATTATATTGTGCTTTAAAAATCCAATCACAAAACCAACTTCTTATTGTTTAAGACAGCGGTACCATGAGATCACACATCAGTCCAACCCCTTTACAAACTGGTTAAGGACATAGCATACAACTGTGCCGAAATTTCAAAATCTCCGGTTCCTACGAAATGACCTAACTATGGCAGAAGGGAAACATTCGTGAAGGTTTGGAAACTGGGCAGTTGTAAGATCGAATCCTGTCAAGTACACTAGTCTTAGTATCCACCAAAACGATGCAAGGAAAATCCTCCCATACACCAAGCATATCGATTTAATTAATAAATTGATTAATTAGTCAATCAAACTGATAGTGTGAGGGAATATTTCCAAGACATCCACTGCTGAGGATTTACCTGCTTCCACTATTTTTATCCAGTACAAAGGGTTGGTTAGTGTGCCGCATGACAGATGCTGACAGGAAGTAGAAGTGACCACCTGAGAGAGAGAGTGAGAGAGAGAGAGAGAGAGAGAGAGAGAGAGAGAGAAAGAGAGTGTTTGTACATGTTTCGAGAAGAATTTCCGAGAAATCACTACAAAGACTTATGACTACCTGTATCAGAGAGATGCCACCACGTGATGCTTTGTCCAACTGTGTGTAACTAGAGTGGTGAAGGTGAGAAGAGGAGGGAACTGGAGGGAGGAGACGTGAGGGGAGGGGTTAACTTCTCCCAGCTTCCTCTGTTAGTGCTGTTGTGAATTTATTGACTCAGACAGTATCTGCACCTCATGTCTAGCAAACAGAGCAGCTGTTTCCAGTGACCTTCTTATGGAAGGTGTGTGTTTGCAAGCAGATTATGCAGGTGCTGCAAACAGAAGTAGTCACTTGAAGTGGAAAATGACGCCAACATGAGCAAAGGTTACCCTGGGTTTGGGGGTAACCTGACAGCTGGACAGTCACAAAAGTATGTGAAGACAGAGGGATCTGCTGGTTTGGACAAGTTGGTTGGAATTCTCCCAATCAGTAGTACAGAACAGGAAGAAGCCATTAGGGGTGTGCTAATACCACGAGACAGCAGGTGGTGCAGTGGGCGAGAGTTGTCATGGGCCCAAGTGGGGATAGTGCAGCCTCTCGGACACCAGTGCGTGTTATACATGAGGTAGCTGGTGTACCAGTGGTGCAGCACAGCTCCCAGCATCTCTGCCCATGGTCGGTGTGATGACACAATTGAAAGGACTATTACAATGTAATTATGTGTGGCAAGTTGTGTTGACATCGATTTCATGGTGGTATTCCTTGCTCCCAGTGATTATTTAATTACTTTTTCAATTTGTTTTACAGGACCTAACATTTCCGAAACAGCAGAGAATGATGAGCCTCTTCCACCAAATAAAAGAGAGATCCAGTACATACACAGCATATCCTTTGCTATGTAATTGACATTTATTTGACTTACCTGAGATCCATCTTCTTCATCACAGATTGAGCCCTTTTCCCATCCATTTCGAGGTGGGAGTGGTGAGGAGGGATAGTGGGGGATGGGACGGGAGGTCTGGGAGCTATCCTAGAAGAGGATGGGTCAATTAATTTATCAATTTAATAGATTAGTCAATTAAATTGTTATCAAAGGTGTGCTTTTTTTGGCAAGCGGATTTTCCAGAGAGGTGGAGGCAGAGGAAGGTGTGGCAGGGAGAGTGGTAGGGTGGTTTCTCAGAAGGACAGATTACTCCTAGTTGCCCTAAATAAATCACCAATTGGTCATAAAACAACTAACAGAACAATAGGTGTAGGGGAGGGGTCATAAATCAGTTAAGTTTGCCCCTCCATGTATGGAAACTGCACTAACAAAATGCACTGGTACGTTAGCCCCCCCCCCCCCCCCCGCCCTATCCTCCAAGGGTGCGAATGCAGGCGTTGACTCTGTCATACAGTCGATTGTACAGATGGCGAACACTGCCCTGGGTCACGTGGTGTTAGACCTCTTCATTTAGTTCTGTAGCAGTTGTTGGTTGACAAGTTGCAAAAGTCACTTCTTGTCCCATCATGCTCGACTGGAGACAAATCTGGAGACTGTTCTCGCTAGGGAGGTTGCTTCACGTCTTGCAGAGCACTTTGCGTTTCACATGCAGTGTGTGGGTGAGCATTATCCTGTTGGAACACCGTATCACCTCTTATTCCAAGAATGGCAAAAGAAAATGCGTAACAACATTCTGCAATTACTGAACTCTGGTTAGCGTTGCCTCCAGAAACACAAAAGGTGAACGAGAGTTGTAGCTTATCGTACTGCGTACTGTAAGGCCAGTGGTGGAGCCACTGTATTTTGAATGAATACACTATGTGAGACAGCACTCAACATGTCTACATCATACACACAGATGACCATCACTTGCCTGCAGGCAAAACCTGTTTTAATTGCTGAAGACCACCTCGCGATTGCAAGTGGTCCTCTGATGGTAGCAGTCAGGCCGAGCATGTCGATGCTGAGGTGTGAGCAGAAGACGGTCGAGACTTTGGGTGAGTGCCTTTAGTGCCACTGTCAGTAACCAGTCGGCATCAGTTAGTGTTGACAATTCTGGTCTCACAAACCCTCTTACCTGTGCTGTGCTAACGGTACGCTCTGAGTAACAATATGACGATTCTAGCGGGCTTCTGTGCTGCATGGATGTCCAGAACCGCGTCTACAGGTGTGACAATGTCCATGTAACCATTGTACCAGTTTCATTGCACAGCTGACGCAGCACATCCAACTTGTGTGGCCATCCCGCCAAGGTCACAATGTGACTCCTTTCAAACTGGCACAGATGGCTGTAGGAACCATAGGAGCTTCTCTGTGGCCTTTTTCTAGTCAAGTTGTGCCACAAATTTATCTTCTCTCCAATTCTGTTCAATACCTCCTCATTAGTTATGTGCTCTACCCATCTGATCTTCAACATTCTTCTGTAGTACCACATTTCGAAACCTTTTATTCTCTTCCTGTCATAACTATTTTTCGTCCACGTTTCACTTCCATACATGGCTACACTCCATACAAATACTTTCTGAAAGAGAATTCCTGACACTTAAATCTATACTCGATGTTAACAAATTTCTCTTCATCAGAAACGCTTTCCTTGCCATTGCCAGTCTACATTGTATATCCTCTCTACTTCGACCATCATCGGTTATTTTGCTCCCCAAATAGCAAAACTCCTTTACTACTATAAGCGTCTCATTTCCTAATCTACACTCCTGGAAATGGAAAAAAGAACACATTGACACCGGTGTGTCAGACCCACCATACTTGCTCCGGACACTGCGAGAGGGCTGTACAAGCAATGATCGCACGCACGGCACAGCAGACACAACGGGAACCGCGGTGTTGGCCGTCGAATGGCGCTAGCTGCGCTGCATTTGTGCACCGCCGCTGTCAGTGTCAGCCAGTTTGCCGTGGCATACGGAGCTCCATCGCAGTCTTTAACACTGGTAGCATGCCGCGACAGCGTGGACGTGAACCGTATGTGCAGTTGACGGACTCTGAGCGAGGGCGTATAGTGGACATGCGGGAGGCCGGGTGGACGTACCGCCGAATTGCTCAACACGTGGGGCGTGGGGTCTCCACAGTACATCGATGTCGTCGCCAGTGGTCGGCGGAAGGTGCACGTGCCCGTCGACCTGGGACCGGACCGCAGCGACGCACGGATGCACGCCAAGACCGTAGGATCCTACGCAGTGCCGTAGGGGACCGCACCGCCACTTCCCAGCAAATTAGGGACACTGTTGCTCCTGGGGTATCGGCGAGGACCATTCGCAACCGTCTCCATGAAGCTGGGCTACGGTCCCGCACACCGTTAGGCCGTCTTCCGCTCACGCCCCAACATCGTGCAGCCCGCCTCCAGTGGTGTCGCGACAGGCGTGAATGCAGGGACGAATGGAGACGTGTCGTCTTCAGCGATGAGAGTCGCTTCTGCCTTGGTGCCAATGATGGTCGTATGCGTGTTTGGCGCCGTGCAGGTGAGCGCCACAATCAGGACTGCATACGACCGTGGCACACAGGGCCAACACCCGGCATCATGGTGTAGGGAGCGATCTCCTACACTAGCCGTACACCACTGGTGATCGTCGAGGGGACCCTGAATAGTGCACGGTACATCCAAACCGTCATCGAACCCATCGTTCTACCATTCCTAGACCGGCAAGGGAACTTGCTGTTCCAACAGGACAATGCACGTCCGCATGTATCCCGTGCCACCCAACGTGCTCTAGAAGGTGTAAGTCAACTACCCTGGCCAGCAAGATCTCCGGATCTGTCCCCCATTGAGCATGTTTGGGACTGGATGAAGCGTCGTCTCACGCGGTCTGCACGTCCAGCACGAACGCTGGTCCAACTGAGGCGCCAGGTGGAAATGGCATGGCAAGCCGTTCCACAGGACTACATCCAGCATCTCTACGATCGTCTCCATGGGAGAATAGCAGCCTGCATTGCTGCGAAAGGTGGATATACACTGTACTAGTGCCGACATTGTGCATGCTGTGTTGCCTGTGTCTATGTGCCTGTGGTTCTGTCAGTGTGATCATGTGATGTATCTGACCCCAGGAATGTGTCAATAAAGTTTCCCCTTCCTGGGACAATGAATTCACGGTGTTCTTATTTCAATTTCCAGGAGTGTAATTCCCGCATCATCACCCGATTTAATTCGACTGCATTCCATTATCCTCGTTTTGCTTTTGTTGATGTTCATCTTATATCCTCCTTTCAAGACACTGTCCATTCCATGAGAATTCCGTGTTAAAGGGTAGACACATGTGGAGCTCTGGTAGCTATTCCACCACGCTACCTGATGGCGGACGACGCTGAAACCATTATCAGTACATCTATTATCGCCCAGGTGGCAGAGGCAACCATTGGATTAAAATCGACATTGTCTTCCCAGGAATACTAATTCTTTTCTCCGTCAGTGTATATTTCTGTCGACCTGAAGGAAGTGTTTGATGCGTGTGTAAATAGATAGTCCCTGTGTCCAGAATTTACAAATAGACATAATTCTATTACAAGTTTAAAAAAATGTTTTACTTGTATCAGAGATTAACTTTTAAGTAATGTTCGTCTAACAGTTTAATAAGCTCTAAATATAATATGATTCTAAACTGAAAAATGGAGACGCAATACAATGACACGTTATAATTGAGATGGGGAAAACATGATGAGTTACTGACCAAAAGGAAAAATATTTTTTCGACTATGGTAATTGGCGTATTTCATAACAGTCAGTTTTAGACCCAATATAAAACTTTCACCTCTTGAACTAACGAGAAGAATGTCGAGTAAATTTTATTTTTTCTAACGAATGCTTAGGACTTGCATTAAGTAACGTAAATATTCTTAGACTGACATTGCGTGTCCTGCAGCTTTGTAAATAAATTATTTGAACATTAGAGACGGGCAATAAGGGCTTACTTGTTGGCAAATATGAAAGAAAGTTTTGAAAGAACTGTAAATGAATTTCGATGATTGCATATATGTGTGTGTTACTTGAAATCACAAAGGTAATTTTGATTGTTCATCAGACTATTTCAGTATTACGTATTTGTATGAGAAGTGATTTTCATAGAGAAGAAAGCGGCAAGGTCCTTCAACTGAAAGATATTGTGTGTAAATCCAAAATAATCTTCAGTCCGTTGCATGCAATAATGACGAACGTGAAAACATTAGGTTTACAGAAAATACAGTTAGAATGATAATAATATCTAATAATTGTTGTAGTATTGAAATGTACACACGTCTGCCACATTTTTACATGCTGTGCTATGTTTATTATGTCTTTCATAAAACTGTTCAATTTATGCTTCTTTGCTTTGTCTGTTTCAGTACAATCGCATACTCAGCTACTTGCCCAAGAATTAAGAGCCTATAAACTTTCACGTGTAATTTGGTTTAACTAGAATTTTGCCTTCGTATATTGTTGTTGTTACAGTCTTTAGTCCTAAGACTGCTTTGATGCAACTTTCCAGGCTAATTTATACTGTGCAAGCCTCTTCGCCTCTGAATAACTACTCCAACCTACATCCTTCTGAATCTGCTTACTGTATTCATTTCTTGGTCTCCCTCTACAACATTTACCCTTCACACTTTCCTCCAGTACTAAATTGGTGATCTCTTGATGTCTCAAAATGTATCATTTCAACCGATCCCCTTTACTACTCAGGATGTGCCACAAATTTCTTGTCTCCCCAATTCTGTCTAGTACCTCCTCGTTAGTTACGTGATCTACCCGTCTAACCTTCCACATTCTTTTGTAGCACCACATTTGGGAAGCTTCTATTCTCTTCTTGCCTAAACTGATGTCGTCCTCCTTTCACTTCCACCATTGAATGCATGGCTGTAAAAACGATGGAAAGAGTGGAACGTCAGTAACATCAAGTAACAAAGTCAATGAAATTGTAGAAGGCGAGTTCAGATAAAATGTCGTTAAACGTGAAATGTAATTCTCGAAATTAATATAAATTGTACCTGCAACATAACCTACATGCTGAATAAGGGTAAAGATATCTTAAAGTACTGTAATCTTGTTTTTATGAAAATGTGCACATTTCCATTCAAGCTACTAAGCCCTCAGTGTAAAGGGAAAGAGTGTGAATTTAAGAATATTCTTGTTAGAGAACACACGTTATCAACGCATTCTAAAAATCTTTACGTGACGTATTGGTATGATAGTGGCTCGCACTATTTAAGCCGACGTGCGTTAATCCCTATGAGGGATTCTTTCGGTAGAGGTGAAAATGGCTTGAGCAAAGTGCACGGCACACATTCCGAGTATCATCCACTATACTGCCCTATTACCCTCAGTGGGTTTCCTACATTTTCGTGCTGATACATGGACCTGTAATAAAAACAGTGTCTTCAATATGTTAATGACTTATGTAAGGTAATTTGGAGCTATTTATAGGAGGTATTTCCATGTAAAACGGTGTCGGAAAACCCTTTACGCGATTACGAAGAAAGGTCAAAAGAAGTGACGCAAAAAATGAATAGGAGTTGGGGAATCTACACAGACGGCGTTAGCAATAATCACCCTGTCGTGGTACTGTGACAGTAGCTCGAGAATGAGAAAGACCTATTTGCATGCCAAACCGATCAGAAAATTGCAAGAATGTACATCGGAGAACAATAGGAAATTGCTAAGAGTCGTTTGACAGTGGAGCTGTTAATTTGATTAATTCTATTGGCTTATAAAGCTCTCCACCTCAGATAAATTACGTCAGAGGTATCCACCGTGATTGCTACCCAGGCTGCTTGGTGCGTCTGACAGTGACAGCTGACGAGCTACAGTTCACACTTGTGATCGACCGTGTCACGTCTGGAGAGGTAGCGTCCCACACCGTAGCAGCAGTTGCACTGCGAATATCGCACACTTCCGCTATGAACTGCTGTACAGTCACTCTACGGTTTCTATCCCACGCACTTCCTTCCATTATCAAATTGACAATTTTTAACGCCTCAGGGAGTTTACTGTCAACCGGTCCCTTCTATTAATCAAGGTGTGTTACAAATTTCCTTTTTCGTAATTCGATTCAGTAGCTCCTCTGTTACTCGATCAACCTATCTTTTCCTTAGTGTTTCTCATGCTTCAGCATTCTTCACATATTAAAACCCTTTATTCTCTTCTTGCTCTAACCGCTTGTCGTCAGCACTTCAGGTTCGTACAAGACTATAATACAGGCGAAGATACCTCCATAAAAGACTTCCAAACACGTAAACTATTATTCGATTAACAAACTTCTCTATTTCAGGAACGCTTTCCTTGCTATTCCCGGTCTCAATTTCGGCCATCATCAGTTATTTTACTGCCCACATAGCAAAACTCATCTACTACTTTTAGTCTCTCACTTCGTAATCCCCGCAGTATCATCTGTAATTCGATCACACCCGATTATTCATGCTTTACTTTAGTTGATTTCATCTTATAAACTCCTTCAAGACACTGTTCATTCCGTTCAGCTGTTTTTTTCAAATCCTTTGCCATATTTAACAATATTACACTGTCGGCGGCAGCCGTTAAAGGGAGAAAGCGAAGCGATTACGAGGAATACTGCTATGTTTGTTACCTGTCAGTTCGGTCAGTAGAAGAGTGTTACGGAAATTCTCCTTCTAGTATGACAGAAATCTTTGGAGACAGGAACACGTTCTTTTTTGAGAAATGCTGTGGGTCAGGCTCTTTAGCTCAGTGGTCAGTGTGTCTGGCGAGTATGCGTACGCACTGGGTTCGAGTCCCAGTACTGCAGGGATTTTTGCCCTGGAAGGTAGATCGGGACTCGTGAGACCAGTTGAGGAGCCATCTACTTAGAAGTAGGGCATCAAGGTCAAGAAACTCGACAACGGCCGGAAGAGCGGTGTGCTGACCCAATTGCGCCCATTATCGTATCCGAATGACGTCGTTGGCAGGTGACGACATGGCGGTCGGTCAGTCCCGAATGGCCCACCTGGGCCTGAGATCTGAGGTTTGCTTTGCTTGCTCCCTATTGAGAAAAATTAGGGAAACAGTATTTGCAATGGTCTGCAGAACGTTGGTACCTCCTCCTATGTTCATTTCATTTAAGGACACTGAGGACAGAGTACGGGAAATCAAGGCTCGCACAGAAGCAAAAATGCCACTCACGTGACTTCCTAACATGGTGTCGCCGCCCCTTTGGCGAGTGAAACGGCAAACGGAATTACTAGCAACGATGCAAAGTACGCCCCCACCCCCCCTTCCGTCGCCGGCACCGCGCTTTGATTTCGGAGAACGTGTGGAGATGTATGTGCCTGTCTCTGGCGCGTTCCTTTTTATGTCCGACTTCCGTACTGTCGTCTGGAGAGGGAAGCCACTCGCACCGAGGAACAAATAATGTAGCGTGGTTCAGCTAAGCTGTTCACTTCAGTTGCGTCCTGAACCACTTATGGTATTGGGGCTCTTTTCACCTTAAAACTTCACCTTAAAAATTCCACATCATATGAGGAGTAGTCAATTTTAATAGTTATGTTTATTTCTGAGATAGCACTAGCAACTTCGCTTTTCAAAGTGGAAGTACAATAATTTCTGCTGCTACTATCGTAGGGCTGAAAGAGACGAATACATTAGCGTTTCCTCTCTTCAAAATGCGATTGTTAGTTTCGCAGAAGCTACAATATTCAGAACTCAAGATTTATCGGTTTTGAACCTGATGCTGATTGCTGTCTTACATCGAATCTCGTGTTATACGGAACTGGGATGTCAGGCCGAAGGACGTTCCAGCTTGACACAGGTAGGAGAGGTTACTTACAAAAGCGGACTAGTGCAGCGAAATTTAAGTGGCTCCATGTGACTGGGCCTATACACGAACTGGAAGGCAAAGGACGTCGCATTTAAGGAAGTAACACCAGCTAACTATGGTAGTATTTCTACCCTTGTTTCCATGAATGCCTTGAATAAATACAGGCGCACCTCAAAAATTGAACAGAGAATCGGCAGATACAGCAAGAAAGTTCAATATTCATGGATATGACGGGAATGATCATTCGAAGGAAAAGTGTATAGTAAACATGGACTCTAAAACGCGTACCATAAGAGCTGTGAGAACTTCTTCATCTATGATATTGTGGAACAAATCTTGTCTAATGCGAGCTTTTTCCATTCCATTTTGATAGGACGTATATGGACCAAAACAAGAAAAAAGTCAAGTAAACATGGGTGCTAAAGAGCATGTCTTAAGAGTTTTGAGCACTTGCTCATCTTCGCTGCTGTGAAATATATCGCTTCTACTGCACGGTGTTTTAAGCACTTGTTCATCTTCGCTACTGTGAAATACGTATCTGCTGCTAACACGTGGCCCGCATCTCGTGGTCGTGCGGTAGCGTTCTCGCTTCCCACGCCCGGGTTCCCGGGTTCGATTCCCGGCGGGGTCAGGGATTTTCTCTGCCTCGTGATGGCTGGGTGTTGTGTGCTGTCCTTAGGTTAGTTAGGTTTAAGTAGTTCTAAGTTCTAGGGGACTTATGACCACAGCAGTTGAGTCCCATAGTGCTCAGAGCCATTTGAACCACCATTTGCTAACACGTGTTCATAGCCGTTAAGGTATGCTTTCTAGAACCCATGTTTTCTAGATATATTTGTTTCGAATGGGTGTTCCTGTCATATCTCTAAACACTGACCATTTCTCCTGAATACTATTTAGAGTGCGTTAAATAATCACTTTGTGTCATGCGTTTAACGTCGAGATACACACTGATAACGCGAAATTACAGCAGCTACAGCAAGAACGATGAAATCACAAACGAATACGTTCATAAACATTCAGTTAAAATTTGAATTGCACTCCGTCTACTGCAGTAAATGTTTGTGCAAGAACTTCTGGCCAGATGCTGTACCTAACATTGTGATGTTTTAAGTACTTAGAGTCGCAGGAACTTGTGTAACAAATGTCATCTTTGAATATACCTCAGGGAAAAAACTGGAAGGCATTAAACCAGTCGAACGTGCAGGCCAACAGATATCGCCTTCGTGCTCTATGCAGCTACTAGGAAAGGGTTGGGTGAGAGCTTTCCTAGCCCCAAGTTATGAGGCCGGACAGTCATCATGCAGGTACCACATATATCTACGTTTCAGAACTGGAGCTTCCTCTCGGAGAGCCAATAACCCTTCGGCAGGAAATTGTGCGTAGTCCTAACATTTATCTGTTAAGGTTCCTTTAATGAAATTATGACCAATCATGCTGTCCCCAAAAATCCCACACCAAGCGTTCACACGGAATTTTATCTGAACAACCAGTCTCATCCAGTGCGAATCCTCAGCGACTCAGTAATGGATAAACACCACATTCACCTTTCCGTGATTTGTTCAGGTGGGTTCATTGGTAAAGAGAATTTTCTCGAAACAGGACATACTGTTCTTATGTCGCATCAGAAAGGAGCTAGGGATTTTCTGCAATTCCTCTGGTTCCCTGGTTAATCTGCTACTGAAGTGTCACATGATACCGATGGAATCTGTTCGAAAAATGCCAACAAGGCTGCACTAACGTATTCCAGAAGCACTCGCAGTTTCTCTGGGGCTAACTTGCGGATTACGAGCAACAGCTGACAGGGCACCTATTTCATTCGTTCTGCTCGCTACATTTATGCTCCTTGTTTTGTATATAGTGTTCCTATTTCCCTTCAATAAAAAATTTTGCACATTGATTGAGCAGTTGTTCTTGTTGAACACCGCCTTTCGGGATACCTTTGTACGTACAACTCAACTGTTCTTTTTATGTTCCTTCCGCACTCTCCGTAAAGCAGCACATCGAGTTCCTCTTGGTTTGCTTTTTTTTTTTTTTCAAAGAAACGTGAATGAGACACCTACATTGAAAACTAAATTTCCTTCTGGCCTTTTATATCCATTATCATGCCGCACTGTGGCCCACTCGCTTGAAAACCTAAACATAATAGAAAAATAGACATAAAATCTTACAAAGCCGTGTTCTTTTTAAATTTTTTGTGCCACTGATCACGAATCGGAAGTCAGAATTACAAAATTAGAAATGGCGATCTTGTTTGGTGGATGGTTAATTATAAATTTAGCGGATTCGAGTAAAACTTAGGATATCGCGTTTTCTAATCGAAATCATAATCACATCCGTCACTTGTGTCATTATCGCTTGAGGAAGGTCGCTGTCTGGTTGTCGACGGGGTTCAAAAAGTAGATCTCTTACATCAGGTGGCAACTATTCATCTTCTGCAACCGTCGTTGTCCCGAATCTCGAGATCACTGGATCGAAAGATGGCAGAAACTAATGGAGTACGTCATACATTATTTTATCACCGGATAATATCTTCTCAGTAAGGCCGGATATTCTTATTTCGAGTTTCCTGCACATCTTCATATGCGACCAATGCTGACGAATAGACAACGAAGAACATAAATTGTCCGTGCATCAAAACTACAACATTTGTCTATCTTGTGGCAGTGCCACTCGGTAGAGAAATGACCGTCCACTAAAAATGTGCAAATATGCGCTGACAAACATATTTGAATTCGTTAACTATACTATGAAGATAGGAGGAGAGCCATTTCAAAACGTGGAGCCATGCAGAGAAAATTTAGTACCCAACGAGTTCAGATAGTATCGGTAGTAGTTCCGTTATATGTTGATATATATCATTACATCAATTAAAATTGGCATAAACATACTTTTAAACACCAAGATGGAAAAGTTTTACTTCCCATTTCCTATATTGTATTTCCTGTTTCGTCACAATGTGCCAGTCATACCCCCGCTATCTGGTATGATAGCTATTCTGTAACCATGGCTATCAGACGCTGAAGTCCAGGACTGGAGCTGCCAGTGATGGGTAGCCCATAGGACCATCAAACACCTTTTCAGTTCAAGGCACAAGCTGCTCTGATACTTCGACTTCGACTTATTCCGAAATCCGATCTTCACCGAGGATGTAGAGCATATATTATTACCACCAACTTTCAAATCTCGCCGGCCGGTGTGGCCGAGCCGTTCTAGGCGCTTCAGTCTGCAACCGCGCGACCACTACGGTCGCAGGTTCGAATCCTGCATCGGTCATGGATGTGTGTGATGCCCTTAGGTTAGTTAGGTTTAAGTAGTTCTAAGTTCTAGGGGACTGATGAGCTCAGATGTCCCATAGTGCTCAGAGCCATTTTTTTTTAAATCTCGCAATGATCACCATTCAAAGATAAGGGAAATTAGAGCTCGTACTGAGGCGTTGAGACAGTAGTTTTTCTCTCGCGCGATCTGCGAGTGGAACACAGGGGGTGAAATATGACTTTGGCTCGTATTGTGCCGTCCGCCACACGCCGCTTGGTGGCTAGCGGAGTATATACACTCCTGGAAATTGAAATAAGAACACCGTGAATTCATTGTCCCAGGAAGGGGAAACTTCATTGACACATTCCTGGGGTCAGATACATCACATGATCACACTGACAGAACCACAGGCACATAGACACAGGCAACACAGCATGCACAATGTCGGCACTAGTACAGTGTATATCCACCTTTCGCAGCAATGCAGGCTGCTATTCTCCCATGGAGACGATCGTACAGATGCTGGATGTAGTCCTGTGGAACGGCTTGCCATGCCATTTCCACCTGGCGCCTCAGTTGGACCAGCGTTCGTGCTGGACGTGCAGACCGCGTGAGACGACGCTTCATCCAGTCCCAAACATGCTCAATGGGGGACAGATCCGGAGATCTTGCTGGCCAGGGTAGTTGACTTACACCTTCTAGAGCACGTTGGGTGGCACGGGATACATGCGGACGTGCATTGTCCTGTTGGAACAGCAAGTTCCCTTGCCGGTCTAGGAATGGTAGAACGATGGGTTCGATGACGGTTTGGATGTACCGTGCACTATTCAGTGTCCCCTCGACGATCACCAGTGGTGTACGGCCAGTGTAGGAGATCGCTCCCCACACCATGATGCCGGGTGTTGGCCCTGTGTGCCTCCGTCGTATGCAGTCCTGATTGTGGCGCTCACCTGCACGACGCCAAACACGCATACGACCATCATTGGCACCAAGGCAGAAGCGACTCTCATCGCTGAAGACGACACGTCTCCATTCGTCCCTCGATTCACGCCTGTCGCGACACCACTGGAAGCGGGCTGCACGATGTTGGGGCGTGAGCGATAGACGGCCTAACGGTGTGCGGGACCGTAGCCCAGCTTCATGGAGACGGTTGCGAATGGTCCTCGCCGATACCCCAGGAGCAACAGTGTCCCTAATTTGCTGGGAAGTGGCGGTGCGGTCCCCTACGGTACTGCGTACGATCCTACGGTCTTGGCGTGCATCCGTGCGTCGCTGCGGTCCGGTCCCAGGTCGACGGGCACGTGCACCTTCCGCCGACCACTGGCGACAACATCGATGTACTGTGGAGACCTCACGCCCCACGTGTTGAGCAATTCGGCGGTACGTCCACCCGGCCTCCCGCATGCCCACTATACGCCCTCGCTCAAAGTCCGTCAACTGCACATACGGTTCACGTCCACGCTGTCGCGGCATGCTACCAGTGTTAAAGACTGCGATGGAGCTCCGTATGCCACGGCAAACTGGCTGACACTGACGGCGGCGGTGCACAAATGCTGCGCAGCTAGCGCCATTCGACGGCCAACACCGCGGTTCCCGTTGTGTCCGCTGTGCCGTGCGTGTGATCATTGCTTGTACAGCCCTCTCGCAGTGTCCGGAGCAAGTATGGTGGGTCTGACACACCGGTGTCACTGTGTTCTTTTTTCCATTTCCAGGAGTGTATTTACGTATTTGGGTGTAAAATGACAAACGCTATTGTAAGACAGCAATAGACTCCATGCTCAAAACTGATAAAATCTATGTTCTAAATTTACAAATTTATGCGAAACTAGTAATAAGATTTTGAAGAAACGCCACTAAATGTGCGTCTTTTAGAGCTACAGATGGTTCAAATGGCTCTGATCACTATGGGACTTAACATCTGAGGTCATGGAAATGGAAATGAGCGTTTGGCGTCATTGGCCGGGAGGCCCCTCGCGGGGCAGGTCCGGCCGCCTTGGCGCAGGTCTTATTACATTCGGCGCCACATTGGGCGACCTGCACGCCGGATGGGGATGAAATGACGATGAACACAACACAACACCCAGTCCCTGAGCGGAGAAAATCTCCGACCCAGCCGGGAATCGAAACCGGGCCCGGAGGACGGCAATCCGTCACGCTGACCACTCAGCTACTGGGGCGGACATCTGAGGTCATGAGTCCCCTAGACTTAGAACTACGTAAACCTAACTAACCTAAGGACTTCACACACATCCATGCCCGAGGCACGATTCGAACCTGCGACCGTAGCAGCAGCGCGGTTCCAGACTGAAGCGCCTAGAACCGCTCGGCCACAACGGTCGGCTTTAGAGCTATAGCACAAGCAGCAGCAATTAGTGTATTTCTACATGAAGATGCAAAGTTGATACCGCTGTTACGTTGGGTAGCGATACGAAATGGAACAAGTATGTGAGGATTGTGGTAGCGAAGACCGGTCGACTTCGATTTATTGGGAGAATTTTAGGAAAGTGTGGTTCATCTGTAAAGGAGGTCGCATAAAGGACGCTAGTACGATAGTAGGACCTATACTTGAGTACTGCTCGAGTATTTGGGATGCGCACCATGTAGGATTGAAAGAAGACATCAAAGAAATTCTGAGGCAACCCGCCAGATTTGTTAGTGGTAAGTTCGATCAGCAGTTGCTAATCAACGGGGTGGTTCTGCGATTTTGGTGTAGTATGCACGATGAAATACAAACAGTACGGAAAGAGTATTGTTTTAACTGAATGACTGGGGTATTTTCTAAAATTAAATCATATGATAGATTCACAGCAATAATCTTAAATTATCTGAAGCCAACTGTAAGCAAACTGTGTGTGTAACATGATTTACCTCTGCTGAACAAGAAAAGACATTACAGCGAGCAGTAAGTTGTGGATTAAAGTGTACCAGCGCGGTGCGATAGCAGCGCGACGCGGTCGTAACTGTCAGAACTCGTTACCTGGCTATAGTGGCAGCACCGTACAATTTACGGCGGAGTAGCAGGTTGGAAAAGCATTAATAGCGTACGCTCCTGTATCCTTGCAAGTGAAGCACTGCCGCGCACTACACGTCTGTACGACAATTACTTGGAAGTGTTTTTTTTTTTCCGTCAGTCTACTGACAGGTTTGATGCGGCCGGCCACGAATTCCTTTCCTGTGTCCACCTACTTTTCAACATTCCTCTATAGCAGCACATCACAAATGCTTCGATTCTCTTCTGTTCCGGTTTTCCCACAGTCCATGTTTCACTACCATACAATGCTGTACTCCAGACGTACATCCTCAGAAATTTCTTCCTCAAATTAAGGCCGGTATTTGATATTAGTAGACTTCTCTTGGCCAGAAATGCCTTTTTTGCCATAGCGAGTCTGCTTTTGATGTCCTCCTTGCACCGTCCGTCATTGGTTATTTTACTGCCTAGGTAGCAGAATTCCTTGACTTCATTGACTTCGTGACCATCAATCGTGATGTTAAGTTTCTCGCTGTTCTCATTTCTACTACTTCTCATTACTTTCGTCTTTTTCCGATTTACTCTCAAACCATACTGTGTACTCATTAGACTGTTCATTCCGTTCAGCAGATCATTTAATTCTTCTTCACTTTCACTCAGGATAGCAATGTCATCAGCGAATCGTATCATTGATATCCTTTCACCTTGTATTTTAATTCCACTCCTGAAGCTTTCTTTTATTTCCATCATTGCTTCCTCGATGTACAGATTGAAGAGTAGGGGCGAAAGGCTACAGCCTTGTCTTACACCCTTCTTAATACGAGCACTTCGTTCTTGAAGTTATATTCAAAAATTTATTAAGAAACAGTTGATTTCTCGTCAAGCCATTCATTCCAGCCCTAATTAAGAAAATAGTGATTATGCCACCTTTGCGCGGTCACAATACCGAGCTCGTTAAAATTTTTCCTCAGTGAGCTGATCAGACAAAATATTATCAACAGGACACAACCAACAAACGTAGACGATTTCTTTTGTATGAAAGTACTTGTCGGATGCTGTCACTTTGCCAATATTTGGTTACAGAATATATGTAGGAACCCACTTTTCTTCTAAATAAACGAACTGTTACTTTTTCTTTAAGCCTCGTATTTATGTAAAAATCTTATGTAGTTTATTTTGTCGGCGCGTTTGTACATGGTACTCATTTAGTCAGACACAATTTAAAAACAAATGTTATAGAAACAACAATTTTTCTCATAAGAGGAGGACACAGGTCAGGATGGGGATAGAAAAACGAGTTGAGTGGTGATGTATCATAGTGCACCAGCTATCCCAGTTAGCTAATCACATTTTACATTGACCATCTGACCGTTTTTTTTTTAATCCAGATGATGTGGAAAGAGTAACATTGCAATACATGTATTGCCCAGAAGAATGATTTACGTTAGCTTTTCAACTTGCTTTGCTACCCGTCAGACGTATTATTACTTTGAGAGAATGATCAAAAATACTTGTAGCTGCATACTGAACTCCTTTTGTAGCCACTGACAGCTTTAATACTGGTCAATAACGATATTTTTTTCCTCTAGAGCAGTAGGTATCGACATCACTATCATCTCAAATTGTGATGGATTATTTGTGACGAAGTTCATTACGGGTGAACACCACATAAAATTCTTACAGCTCGCTTTTATGCAATCAATAATTTCTTTCTAAGTGATGAGTTATTCTACAAGACATAACTGAGTGGAAATACGGAAAAATGTCAGGAGATTCATTCGTTTGTCTCGAAGAGTAGCAGTTACATGAAGAGCAAAAGTAGCTGAACGTAATTGTTTAAAAACCTCAAAAATAAGCTTCACCCTAGTTCAAGTTTTCATTAGTAAGTAGACCCGAAAATTTGGAATGTTCTACCTTATTTACTGACTTTTGCTGGTGTACTACATCAGTTGCTGGTATTAATCTATTTGTTGTACAGAACGGAAGTATAGTCCATTTTAAAGAAGCACTTCATAATTGTTCATCTGACATAATTAACGATCTCTTCTGTGGCCTTCTCCCTAATAGGATTTGTTATAACAGTAGTACAGTCTGCAAAAAATACCTATTCTGTTTGTTGAACCTTAGATGGAAAGTCATTCACGTATATCAAGAATAGGAGTGGACTGAAATTGTAATTGTGAGATTCCCTTTGTGAGTTCCGCTCAGGTTCAAAGTAAAGCCATTCACACTGGAAGGCTTTCAATAAGGCCTTTATCCTCAGTAACCAGACGAAATCTGTATACCCTTTTCTTACGTCTTCAATCTTCTGCACGCTTTGATGCAGCCCACGAAGAATTTCTCTCCTGTGCCAAACTTTTCATCTCAGAGTAGCACTTGCAACATACGTCTTTAGTTATTTTCTGGATGTATCACAATGTCTGTCTTCCTCTAGAGCTTTTACCTTCTACTGGTCCCTCTAGTCCATCAGAGTTGTAGTGTTCTGGTCGCCACTGTTATATCCTCTTTCTACAACACAACTGCACACTTGTATTAACAGGGCTCTTTACTTACATCGACATGAAGCCACCTATCTTTAAGAGAGTCCATGTGTTGTGGTACAAGCTTCTCCGTAATAGTCCACTTTAGTCTCATTGGTGGTGAAGTACAAGGCCCACTATAAACACTACTCAGGTCGCTATACACTCTCGTTGCTGGCAATGTGAGCTGACAGACGCCAATGCACTAGTGACTGAGACTGAGGTAGTGACTGAGCGAGTGCGCTACAGACTGAGACAGTGAGCCAGTAACTGAGATACAGCCTCAGCCTTCTGGTCCATGGTAGCGATATAAATGCTTGTGGTCGAGAGGACGTTGGCGGAATGTTGCTTGCCAGTCTGTCTTTGGCCCCTCTCCTAGCAGGCGCGCTTGGTACAGCGCCTACTATCGATCTTTTTTTTTACATCTTTTCTGACCGGTGTGCTGCTGTCAGCTTACACCAGCACAGGAGTAATTCCCTGATGTCTCAATAAATGTCCTGTCATCCAGTCCCTTCTACTTGTCAGTGGTTTCCATGTATTCGTTTCCTCGCCGATTCTACAGAGAACCTCCTAATTCCTTACCTCGCGAGGACATCCAATTTTTATTGCTCTTATGCTGCACCATATCTCAAATGGTTTCTGTTCTTTCTGTTTTGGTTTTCTCACAGTTCGTATTTCACTGCCATACAATGCAGCAAATGTACATTCTTAGAAATTTATTGCTCCAATTAAGACCTACACAGATCAGCCAGATCATTACGATCACCGATCTACTATCGGTAGAAACCCATCTAGGCGAAGAATTACTGCTAGCCGGCTACACGCACTGTGCATGCAGTAGGAGTAAGAGCGCTGTTCGTGTGTAGAATGGGGAAGGCACTCAATTTATATGAGTTTGACTGAGGGCAGGTTGTGATGGCCCAGAGGCTCGGCACGAGCTTTTCGGAAACTGCACGACTTGTGGAGGACTCGAGGAGTGTGGTGCTGAGTGTCTTCAGCACGTGGCGAAACAAATGTGAAACCAGGTCCAGATGTCGTGGTGGGGATGGGCGGCCACCCCACATTACAGGTATCGGACGTTGTAGGCTTAGCACACTGATTAAACAAGACAGGTGACGAACCGGGGCGAAACTAATATGAGATTTTAATACTGGGCAGAGTATAACTGTGTCTGGACACAAAGTGCACCGAACACTCCTAGCGATGGGCCTCCACAGCCAGCGACCCGTGCATATGCCAATGTTAACACTTAGAGATGGGCAAAACTGTTCTTTTCAGAGATTGGATCAGAACTGTTCACTCCCTGAAATGAATTAGCTCTTTTTCATGACTCACCACTCATTTACAACAGAAAATAAATGGAAGGCACATTGCCCTGTAAACTTGGTTTATTCCAGTACTATACCTGTATTTCGATCTTATTTGATCCTATTTTGAAGTAACACAGATAATGAGTAAGAATTTTGTATTGTTTATTGAAATTTCCACGATATGACAAAGTTTTTGATTATTGATTTATTTTGCACTATCGTGGTTTTCTGGGTGATCGGAAAATGTTGTAACTTGAGATTTACATTAACAATATATTTGGCTATAATGTATTAAAATTTCATTAACCTCATACAAATACATCGCAAGCCATATATTTTTAAAGTGAACGTTTCCTTCCGAAGACGCCTAAAATCGCAAAATCCGTACCAGAATAAGAAAAAAAAATATAAATTTGACTGTAAAACGAAAGTGCTGCATATAGCCTTACGCAGAATAAAACAAGGAAAATATTGGTGTATCACATTTTGCGATACGTTTATCGGTTCGCTCGTAATTAAAGCGTAAATTCGAGTGTCCATAATAAAAATCCTATAGTAAGAGGAGTCATCAGGAACCTAATCTAATCAGTTTAAACAAATAAAAATGAAATAAAAACAATTGATGTATACATAACATAATAATGTAATATACATAGCGGTATTACTACCAAGAACAATATCCAGTAGGGACGAACTCTGATGCAGAGGCGCTGAGTCGAGCAGGTCGAGCCGCGAGCTGTATTACTGCATGAGCTGAGACCACAGAGACCAGAGTGACACCTGAGTCCCTTTGCTCAATGCTCTGGCTAGAGTCGAGACGGTGGGGTGAGCGTTGAGCGGGCGAGTTCCGAGGGTGGGGGAAGCGGTGAACTCACCCACTCCGAGACAAATCATCCGTTCCCTTGCGAGCAGGTTGTTGCAAGTAGTTCCTATGTTATCCGCTAGGTGGCTCTCTGTCCTGTTGCTCGCATCAACTGCCCAGAGGGCAGGACGTGCGACTGAAATGATCGCCGACAGAGTGCGATGCGAAGTTAAGCTGCGCCAGACACTGCAAGCGGCAGACGACGCACAGAGACGGCACAGCATATGTGAAACACAAAATCCAATGAGGCACTGCACAATGCAGGCAGCCAAGGTAGAAGCAGGGCAGAGGCCGGCGCTGGCTGTGTTGTGTGGTGTGCACTGTGCTCTGAACAGCAGAGGCGCTGCTGATATGCTCCGTCTCTCTCTCTCTCTCTCTCTCTCTCTCTCTCTCTCTGCCGTGGGAAACGTTTGGAGCTACCGTTCTTTTTTTCTGAATCACTGATTGTTCACTCCTTTGAAAGATTCAACTCTATGAATTAGTTCAAGAGCGGATCCCCCATCTCTATTAACACTACGACATCGACAACTACGACTGAAATGAGCAAGTGTCGATTGGCACTGGACACTGTGCAGGGGTAGAGCGTTGCGTGGTCTGATGAATTTCAATACCGTCTTCATCATGCCGATGGGAAGGCAAGAATCAGTCGTCTTCCGAGGAAGCAGCTCATTGACATTTGTACAGCAGGACGGAGACGAGCTGGCGGTGAGTCCGATGCGCTCTGGGAAACATTCACATGGGCATCCATGGATCCAGCGGAGCTCGTGCAAGGCACCATGACGGCCAAGGAGTATCGTAAGCCGATTGCAACCTACGTACATCCCTTCATGACGATCGTGTTTCCCGACGGCATTGGCGTTTTTCAGCGAGATAATACGCCATGTCACGAGGGCAGTAGTGTGATACAGTAGTCCGAGGAACACAGTAGCGATTTGCAATTGGTGTGTTGGCTCTCATCTCATTCAATCTGAACCCGATCGAAGTGACTAAAAGTGGCGTCAGAAAAAAATGGTTCAAATGGTTCTGAGCACTATAGGACTTAACTTCTGAGGTCATCAGTCCCCTAGAACTTAGAACTACTTAAACCTAACTAACCTAAGGACATCATCCACATCCATGCCCGAGGCAGGATTCGAACCTGCGACCGTAGAAGTCGCGCGGTTCCAGACTGTAGGGCCTAGAACCGCTCGGCCATTTCGGCCGGCTGTGGCGCCAGAGCTTGTCACCTAACTACCCGAATTTTACTGGAATTAGGTGAGGTGTGTACAGATGTGGTGCCAACTCCCTCTAGCGACCTCCCAAGGACTCATTGCTTCCACGCCACTACGCTTCGCCACTGTTATCCATGCCAAAGATGGAGATGCCGACTATTAGGTAAGTGATCGTAATGTTATGGCTGATCTGTGTGAAGGTGATAAATCAATGTTACAAGTAAGTTTTCTCTTAATTTACTGAAACGTCGGTGCCGTTGTGCCACGATGCATTCGTAAAATGTTCATGGCACAAGAACGATTTATCTTATGTTTCTACGACGACCATCACTAAAAAAAAAAAGCTACAAACCGTTACGCAGTAAATAAATTTGTATACATCTGCTGCATATTTAATAAGAAGTCAATTGCATTTTATTTCTTTGTCACCCACTTTGTAACCAACGCAGTTATGAACGCCATTAAGAGTAAAAATATGTAAGTAGATGAATAAATAAGAAAAAGAAAGAAAAATTTTTGTAGTGCAGCCGAATACACTAACTCCAACGTACTAGGCTGAGATGTTCGACACTACTTTATTGCACTATTTCGCAGAGAGCCACCATTTCAGTGGAGCTATAAAGGTCATCTCGTTAACATTTCTTGAACGAAAGCTCACTTGGGTGATTGGTTTTAGGGTGAGATACCGGACACTTCAAACCACAACACCTTTCAGTCCGTTCTCTAATCTCCATTCCTGACCCCCACTCGCTCCCCTTCTCACACGTTTATTTGCTAGCTTTGAACATCAGTTCTGTGCGACGGAAGCTGTGGAGCTCTAGAAATATTGGTGTTACATTGTACTGTACACAATATTGCACTTTAACGATTTATTCTTTCTGAGCTCATCATCTGACTCGGTATTTGAGGCAAGCAAATGGCAAATTGACGTACGTAACGTGTAAATCAAGTTAGCTTGTCAGATTCATATCTTTGCTTCCTCGTGTTGATAGTCCACCGTTAGCGTCGCATTTGCTTATTTGACGTGGATTTGGCGCATAAACTCAGAAAATGTTATCCCTCTATGTAAAGATACGGAGAAGATTAGATGGCTGTTGCAAGCACGAGCCGACATGTGAGATCAAAATGTTACAAAAGAGGCAAAATTGTTTGGTGATGCGTACGCATATGTGCCCTGTGACAGTCCTAACTGTACATTTTAGTGCGCCATTTAAAACAATTCCCGTGTTTTGTAACTTCTGTTCAGACCTATCATACTCACCGTGTTGATTGAACCAAATGACAGAAAAGTGAACTGTATTATAAGGATGAACTATGAAAATACCGTGGCGTATGCTACACCCTGGCCGAGAATCAGTGAGTTTCTGGTAATCCATCGAACAGAACATCCGAGGAGAACATCCGAGTATGAAGTGCTTGAACAGTGATAATCCAAAAAATCCTGCCAGTTTTGACGCCAAAAAGCATCATCTTCAGGCCGCAAGCGGAATCTGGCATCAACGTACAAATTGCAATGAGACAGACCAACGCAGTCTTCAAATGGAAACAGTACACCTCATTAAACATGTATCCGAGCATCTGAAACCAACGAAATCGTATGGGGCCAGAATGCTGTATGGTACGAGTTCCAAGTAGACGTCGATACTAGGTATTGCGCTATCTGCCACTAATCAGTTTCCTTTATTTCGCTGAGCATAAAATTATGGTTAGGTGTAACACTTTTCTAGAGATACCATGAAACTGAAAATTTTTTGTTCATGTGTACTATGAGTTTGTTCTCTGTAAGGAACCTGCATGTTGACTCTAGGATACAACCAACATGTACACATATTGAGAGGTACTGAGTGGTTTTACATTAATCATAGTCACGGCTCGTATTACAAAAACTGGTTTATTAACAGCCCTTTCCCTCGAGGTCGGCGGGCGATTCTAGTGATCATGAAAATGTCATGTGTTTCATAAAGTGCTGATGACCCGTTTAATTTATTTTACTTTATGCTACATACCTGTATATCAGTGCATGAAACATTATGTGGGTGTGGCTGCCATTAGTAAGACATAAATTCATAAAACTATGCCGATTCTTGGAGGTATGTACCGTCTGTGCAACTAAATGAAGGCAGTATGTTTATTGTCATACGCGTTTGGCTTCTTTTATTTGGGAAGCATCGTCAGTGGCCTGAAATGCTTCTTTATTTTTATACATACAATAAACTATTATTTGAGAGATATAATATGCTATCGTATTTTATCGTGTTTTTCTCTTGCATTTTTAGGTTAGAAGCAACTTTTGTAGCACAAGTTCCTATTGTGAATGTATCGTCGGTCAGCCCACAAACTTATGTAAAAAGCTCATTTGGCCCCTGCATAGGAACCATTGCAATTGTAGCCTGGCAAGTGTCTACTGAGCCACCTCTTATGGACGAAGAAAGTCCTCCTTTTCTATTCCTGACATTATGCCAGCTTGGGAGCGATATGCAATTGTTGGTCTCTGAAGAAGCTTTGGAACATCAAGATCACTAGTAAAACATTTATTAGGTTTATACGAGGGGTTTCGACAAGGATATGTTGCCTTCTTTGCACCTCATGCTTTATAAGGAAAGGATGATACAATGTTATAAAAGCATAACGTTCGAAGATAATAATATAGCCTTGCTGAAACTGGTCTCTGTACAGTACTGTGATTGCCATCACAAGGTACGCTATGTGATCAAAAGTATCCGGACACCCGCTGGAAATGACTTATAAGTTCGTGGCGCCTTCCATCAGTAATGCTGGAATTCAGTATGATGTTGGCTCACCCTTAGCCTTGATGACAGCTTCCACTCTCGCAGACATACGTTCATTCAGGTGCTGGAAGGTTTCTTGGGGTGTGGCAGCCCATTATTCACGGAGTGCTGCACTGGAGAGAAGTATCGATGTCGGTCGGTGAGGCCTGGCACGAAGCCGGCGTCCCAAAACACCCCAAAGGTGTTCTATAGGATACAGGTCAGGATTCTGTGCAGCCCAGTCCATTACAGGGATGTTATTGTCGTGTAACCACTCCGTCACGATGAACAGGTGTTCGATCGTGTTGAAAGATGCAATGGGCATCCCCGAATTGCTGTTCACCAGTGGGAAGCAAAAAGGTGCTTAAAACATCAATATAGGCCTGTGCTATGATAGTGCCACGCAAGACAACAAGGGGTTCAAGACCCCACTACGAAAAACATGACAACACCATAACAACACCGCCTTCGAATTTTACCGTTGGCACTACACACGATGGCAGATGACGTTCACCGGACATTCGCCACACCCACACCCTGCCATCGGATCGCCACAATGTGTACCGTGATTCGTCACTCCACACAACGTTTTTCCACTGTTCGATCGTCCAACGTTTACGCTCCTTACACCAAACGAAGCGTCGTGTGGCATTTACTGGCGTGATGTGTGGCTTATGAGCAGCCGCTCGACCATGAAATCCAATTTTTCTCAAATGGTTCAAGTGGCTGTGAGCACTATGGGACTTAACTTCTGAGGTCATCAGTCCCCTAGAACTTAGAACTACTTAAACGTAACTAACCTAAGGACATCACACACATCCATGCCAGAGGCAGGATTCGAACTTGCGACCGTAGCGGTCGCGCTGTTCCAGACTGAAGCGCTTAGAGCCGCTCGGCAATTTTTCTCCCCTCCCACCGACCTGTCATAGTATTTTCGGTGGATCCTGATGCAGTTTGGAATTCCTGTGTGATGGTCCAGATAGATGTCTGCCTATTAACATTACGAACCTCATCACCTGTCTGCAGTCTCTGTCAGTCAACAGACGAGGTCGGCTTGTACGCTTTAGTGCTGTACGTCTCCCTTCACGTTTCCACTTCAATATCACACGGCAAACAGTGGACCTAGGGATGTTTAGGGGTGTGTAAATCTCGCTTAGAGACGTATGACACAAGTGACATTCAATCACCTGACCACATTCGAAGTCCGCGGAGCGCCCCATTCTGCTCTCTCACGATGTCTAATGACTACTGAGGTAGCTGATATGGAGTACTTGGTAGTAGGTGGCAGCACGATGCACCTAATATGAAAAACGTATGTTTTTGGGGGTGTCCGGATACTTTTGATCACATAGTGTATGTGCGGAATAACTGCGTGGCGAGTGTGGATGCGCAACACTCTTATCAGGAGCCAGTTCGAAACTCCAACAGTGGTGGTTCTACGATACGAACACGGAATGAAACTGCCATCGGGACTCGTAATGAAACAGCTATCGGCCGCCGCCACGCGCTAAGCCAGGCATGACGTCAGTTTTACCGGCACTGCGCGCTGCGATTACACGTGTGACAGTCCACAGGGAGCCTGGGCTGTCACTGCGGAGAGGCCAGAAATTGCAGCTACCAAACACAGCCAGAAGGTCGTGACATTCAGCTCTTATCTAAACTGAATGGTTGATAGTTGTACGAGGGTGAGTCAAATGAAAACTTTAAATATTCTTTTAAATATTATTTATTGTGCAGAAGTGGTACAAAGCTGTATCACTTTTCAACATAATCTCCCCCACGCTCAATGGAAGTCCTCCAGCGCTTACAAAGTGCATAAATTCCTTTAGAAAAAAATTCTTTTGGTAGTCCGCGCAAACACTCATGCACTGCATGGCGTACCTCTTCATCAGAACGGAACTTCTTTCCTCCAATTGCTTCTTTGAGTGGTCCAAACATACGGAAATCAGTTGGGGCAAGGTCTGGTGAGTATGGTGGATGAGGAAGACACTCAGAATGCAGGTCTGTGACTGTTGCAACTGTTGTACGGGCAGTGTGGGGCCTTGCATTGTCATACTGCAAGAGGACACCTGCTGACAGCAATCCACGTCGCTTTGATTTGATTGCAGGCCGCACATGATATTTTTGCAGATCTGTGTATGATGAACTGGTGACAGTGGACCCTCTAGGCATGTAATGCTCCAAAATGACGCCTTTTTGGTCCCAAAAGAGAGTCAGCATAACCTTCCCATCTGATGGTTCTGATGGAAACTTCTTTGGTTTTGGTGATGATGAATGGCGCCATTCCTTGCTCGCTCTCTTCGTTTCCGGTTGGTGGAAGTGAACCCAGGTTTCGTCCCCAGTAACGATTCTTGCAAGGTGTCCATAACCTTCTCGTTCAAAGCGCCAAAGAAGTTCTTCACTAACATCAACACGTCGTTCTCTCATTTCAGGAGTCAGCTGCCGTGGCACCCATCTTGCAAACACTTTGTGAAACTGCACAACGTGGTGTGCTGACCCATGACTAATCTGTAAACATGCTGCAATGTCTTTCAGTGTCACTCGGCAGTTTTCCTTCACTATGGCTTCAACTGCTGCAATGTTCTGTGGAGTCAGACCTCGTTGTGCCTGACCTGAACGAGGAGCATCTTCCACTGAAGTCACACCATTTGCGAACTTCCTACTCCATTCGCAGACTTGCTACAGTGACAGACATGCATCACTGTACTGAACCTTCATTCGTCGATGAATTTCAATAGGTTTCACACCTTCACTACGCAAAAACCGAACAACAGAACGCCGTACTTCCCTGGTGCAAGTCGCAAATGCGGCGGACATCTTTATACTGATACTGCGACAGTATGTGTGCATCTGCACTATGGTGCCACATACAGGCTATTCTGCACGCTGTTTGTAGCACGCTTACCAACTTACAGGATTGTTGGTGTTGTGGTCTTCAGTCCTGAGACTGGTATGATGCAGCTCTCCATGCTACTCTATCCTGTGCAAGCTTCTTCATCACCCAGTACGTACTGCAGCCTACATCCTTCTGAATCTGCTTAGTGTATTCATCTCTTGGTCTCCCTCTACGATTTTTACCCTCCACGCTGCCCTCCAATACTAAATTGGTGATCCCTTGATGCCTCAGAACATGTCCTGCCAACCGACACCTTCTTCTAGTCAAGTTGTGCCACAAACTCCTCTTCTCCCCAATCCTTTTCAATACCTCCTCATTAGTTATGTGATATACCCATCTAATCTTCAGCATTCTTCTGTAGCACCACATTTCGAAAGCTTCTATACTATTCTTGTCCAAACTATTTATCGTCCATGTTTCACTTCCATACATGACTACACTCCATAGAAATACTTTCTGAAACGACTTCCTGACACTTAAATCTATACTCGATGTTAACAAATTTCTCTTCTTCAGAAACGCTTTCCTTGCCATTGCCAGTCTACATTTTATATCCTCTCTACTTCGACCATCATCAGTTATTTTGCTCCCCAAATAGCAAAACCCCTTTACTACTTTAAATGTCTCGTTTCCTGATCTAATTCTCTCAGCATCACCCGATTTAATTCGACTACATTCCATTATCCTCGTTTTGCTTCTGTTAATGTTCATCTTATACTCTCCTTTCAAGACACTGTCCATTCCGTTCAACTGCTCTTCCAAGTCCTTTGCTGTCTCTGACAGATTTACAATGTCATCGGCGAACCTCAAAGTTTTTATTTCTTCTCCATGGATTTCAATACCTACTCCGAATTTTTCTTTTGTTTCCTTTACTGCTTGCTCAATATACAGATTGAATAACATCGGGGAGAGGCTACAACCCTGTCTCACTCCCTTCCCAACCACTGCTTCCCTTTCATGTCCCTCGACTCTTATAGCTGCCATCTGGTTACTGTACAAATTGTAGAAGCCTTTCGCTACCTGTATTTTACCCCTGCCACCTTCAGAATTTGAAAGAGAGTATTCCAGCCAACATTGTCCTAGTCTAGAAATACTAGAAACGTAGGTTTGCCGTTTGTTAATCTACCTTCTAAAATAAGTCGTAGGGTCAGTATTGCCTCACGTGTTCCCATATTTCTACGGAATCCAGAGTGATCTTCCCCGAGGTCGGCTTCTACCAGTTCTTCCACTCGTCTGCAAAGAATTATTGTTAGTATTTTGCAGCCGTGACTTATTAAACTGATAGTTCGGTAATTTGACATGTCAGGATAAAGGCGCGAAATTTCGATTTGTTATTACATGTTTAAGGTTTTCATTTGACTCACGCTCGTATATCGAAACTCAGAGGTAGAACTACTAGGGTCGCCATGCGCGTCTTCTCTGGTGTTTCGGCAGATATTTGCAATTTCGTTTTTGCACGGTGTAAATGGGATCAGCCCAGATTATTACTGCACAACAAGACGTTCAACGGACGTCCAGCCTCGACGGAAAGCATGGGTTTGTTTCTGGTTACGAATGAAGTGATTTATAAAGTATATTTTTACGTGTCCATTCGACAGAGCGGTCCCATATTAGTGTAGTGCGATATTCGTTTTATCGATGTGTCTTAACAGGGACAGCGAACCACGAAGAGTAACGTGTACTCGAGTGGCGACACTGCCGTCCTGGCCAACGGTTTCTTCTACCACCATGAAGAAACGCTGCTCAGTAGCTGCTGGAGTACTGGTTATTCGGCGTGTTTTGCTGTTCCAGTTAATACCTATCAAGAAATAGAATAACGCACTAGACGAACTTGGGATCGCTGTATCAAATAGCCACGTAAAAATACCATAGAAAAACCCTTTTTTTTTGTAATGGTGAAACCTTCCCGTCTTCTCTATACCTCTTTTGTTACGCAACCTTCCGTGCTACAATAACCTATGAAGCCTTCCCTTAGGATTTCTATCTCTTGCTTAATAATAACAAATGAAATCTTCCCTTTGAAATTAATTCTCTTTCTCAATCTTAGTGTACAAATTTAAATGCTGCTTATTAAAAGTGATTTTCTGACTATTTCGAAGAAACATAGAATGTGTCGTCGTCGTGGCCCCTCAGTCGTTACCTGCAATAACCCAAAACTGTTCTTTACCTTTTTTACTGTTACTGGATCGCCATCTGACTTCTACATATAACTGCGACATGAATATACTTATTTACTATACTCTATTAGCTGCTGGTAGGCTGTCATAATAAGTGGCTGTATTTATTACCAAAACTGACGTTATTCCTTGATAGCAAAGCTGACGTTATTCTTTAATTACTTTGACTGAAACTACGTAATTCATAGTTAAACTTTTTCTTGACAAGAATAAAATTTTGCAAAGTTTTACGTTGATGGTTTTTGGGATGGATTATAATCAGTAATGCAACATTGCTAGCAAAAATTAATTATATTCTGAAAACGTTTCTTCAAATATTTACTGCCGGTAATTAAATGATTGTACAAACGTTCAAATGGGACTTACTTTTTACAATAATCTTACAACTAGCATCGCGCAAACATACCTTCAGTAGTCTTGAGTTTCTCAAAAAAAAATAATAATTCAATAATATTAGTTCCTCTTATGGTAATAGTTAGCTGATGTCTCTGTACATCTGTTTATAATCTCTTGTAAATCATAGCTGGTGTCTGGCAGGCACACCGCTCCTCTCAACCTCTAGCTTCAGACCTGCTACCGACTCGATTCACTTCTCGCTTACTACTGACTTCCTACGAACGCTGAAGTGCGGTCTCTCCCGCCAACAATGCTTTCTGGTGCAGACAGTCCCTGCTACCATTACAAAAGGTATCAATGCGCGGTATTTCCCGTTCTTTTCTTAAAATGTATCCATACGCGGTCTCTTCAGCCCTATTTAAAATTATATCAATGTGCGGTCTCTCCTGCCAACAATACTTTGGTGCAGACATTCCCTGCTACCACAATTATTTCCAACATCACAAATATGAATTATTCCTGCTTAATCCCATTAGTAAAATGTAAACATCTTTCATATATTGTGGTTTGACAATAGACAATAGAAATATACACGTCTTACAATGGGGAAAAAAACCGACGTTTTCCATACTCGAGACGTGGTGCGCAGGATTTGTCTGGGGCGACTCCAGATACACGTTGCAAAGATTAAATTGCAAATATTTCCGAAATATCAGATAAAATGCCACTGATGACTCACAGGAGAGACACCCAATGTAGGTGGTGCCTGTTTTGTCCAATGTTTTGTATGTGGTGTCATCACTCTTTTGATTGGCTTTATGTATACCCCCACGGCATCCTTTCGTGTGTCAGTCTCTTCATTTCCTAGAGTGTCACTTTCACACTGTGTCATTAATTATGTTATGGCTATTTTCTAGTTTATGACTTCTCTACACTTTTTACCCCCCTTCCCCCCAAACGTTTTCTTCAGGTACTACAGAAGTTACCCCCTGGTGTCCAAACACATGTCCTGTCATACGATCTCTTCTTCTTGGCAGTGTCTTCCACATATTCGTTTCCTCGTCGATTACATGAAGAACTTCCTGATTTCTCATTTTTATCGACCCACCTAATTATCAACCTCATCTGCCACTGTTATTTTCTTTTCTTTTTCCGTTTTATCCTCCGTACATAGGCTCATTCACTTCTGTGCAACCCTATGCTACAAACGAAAATTCTCATCAATTCTTCTTCAAATGAACATCTTTTACACTTCGGGAAAGGAATGTTCTATTATCCTGCAGTACTCTGTTTCTTATGTACTACTTGCTTCGCTCGTTATTGTGACATAATACCTTTCCTCTTTATACTTCGTAGTCTCCAAGTTTGATTAGCGATACTCCCATTTTCTCACTGGTCATCATTTTCTTGCTTCTTCGCTTTATTTGCAATCCACATTCTACGATTAAACTGTTCAGTCCATTCAAAAGATCCTATAACACGTCCTCACTTTCACTGAGAATAACAATGCCATTAACGAATCTTATCATTGAGGATGTCAAACTAAACACCTTTCAGTCATCAGTTTTCAACCTTACTTTATTGAGCAACAGTTTCAGCGTTTTACTACGCCATCTTCAGGCCCCTGACAGACGTGTAGGAATAATCTACCTCGCTTGTGATCAAAACAGAGGTCAGCAGTACTGGTCTTAGTAGATATTTGTTACAGTGACCACTTCAACCAGGTCGCCAGGTGATGGCGACCTATTCTAGTACTTGAGTGTTTGGGACCTGTACCAGGTTGGATTGAAGGCAGACATCGAAGAAATACAGAGGCGCAGCTAGATTTGTTATCGGTAGGTTGGAACGACACGTAAATGTTACAGAGATACTTCAGGAAGTCAAATGGGAATCCGTGGGCGAAGGGGAAGTTCTTTTCGAGGAATGCCATTAAGAAAATTTAGGGAACCGGCATTTGAAGCTGACTGCTGAACGATTCTGTCGCCTCCAACACACATGGCGCTTAAGGACCGCGAAAATAAGATACGAGAAATTAGAGCTCATGCGGATGCATTAGACAGTCTTTTCCCCTCGCTCGATTTGCGAGTAGAACAGGAAAGAAAATGACGAGTATTGGTACAGGTTACCCTCCGCCACGCACCTTTCGGTGGCTTGTGGAGCATCTGTGTAGATGTAGATGTAGACGAAGGATTTGACAATGGAATTCAAGATCAAATAGATGTAGGATGGCGTAGTTATGCGTACATGAAGTGACTTCAAACTGTCTGGCAGATTAAAACTGTGTGCCGCACCGACACTCGAACTCGGGACCTTTGCCTTTCGCGGGAAAGTGCTCTACTCAAGTGAGTGAAAATTTCACTCTGGAAACATCTTCCAGGTAGTGGTTAAGCCATGTCCCCGCAAAATCCTTTCTTCCAGGAATGCTAGTTCTGCAAGGCTTGCAGGAGAGCTTCAATGAGATTTGGAAAGTAGGAGACGAGGAAATGGCGGAAGTGAAGTTGTGAGGACGGGTCGTGAGTCGTGCTTGGGTAGCTCACTTGGAAATTTGTGGTGAGGTCTTATGGGACCAAACTGCTGAGGTCATCGGTCCCTAAGCTTATACACTAGTCAATCTAACTTAAACTAACTTACGCTGTGGAAAACCCACACACCTACGCCCGAGGCAGAACCGAACATCCGAGGAGGGGAGCCGCACGGACCGTGACGAGGCGCTTTAGACCGCGTCGTTATTCAGCCCGGCTAGCTCAGTTGGTAGAGCACTTACCCTCGAAAGACAAAGATCCCGATTTCGAGTGTCAGTGCGGCACATAGTTTTAATCTATCTGGAATTTTCATATCGGCGCACGCTCCGCTGCAAAATGACAATTTTATTCATGGAGTGGCTTGCATGGGATCATCAAACCAGTCTTACGACTGTGGATCACAACAACATAAAAAAAAATAGTGCGCTTGATAATACACCGGTGCGCAAAACTTAAAGATGAAAGTAACTGATGTGCCACGGCCAAGTGGCATAGCTCTATGAAACTTAGGTAATACATACGAAGAAAGTACTGCTACAGTACAATACAGAAGGTAAAAAAATCCGCAGTGAGACGAAGAGGAAAGACAGTTTCAATCAAAGATAATAATTAGACACCAACCACCGCGATTCATGAATGTACCCTGGACATTGAAAAAGGTGGGACATGGTTGTTAATAGTGTACGTGATCACCACCGACGGCAATGTATGCCGAATGCATCCCCGAAATGACGGGCATGAAGGAGTACAGTGTGGCAATACCGTAGACCGGTGAACGTACCTTGTCAAAACATCTGGAGGTCAGTACCGCGACGCAACTTTATGCCTCCCGAAACCGTAACACCTGGATCACCAAACCGCTTATGTTAGACAAAGGTGGTCGCAACCTGGTATGGCGAGAAGTGGTAACACATAAGGCACTCAGGAACATCGTGAACATGACACACCCTATTAAGAGGCATGTTCTGCCTCTTGTAGAACCTACGGGGACTTCACTGTACTTACTATCTTTGAATGAAAGCGACATTTCCTGTTCGTCTCAGTATGCATTTCTTTCAGTTAGTTTCTATACTATACTGTAACTGTTCTTCCTATGTATGGTCCAAATGTCAGCGAGATATGTCATTTGGTAGTGACACGTCATGCCAAACTTTCTTTCAGCCTTGAGTGTTGCATACGAGCGTATTGTGTGTTTTCAGTGCAGTGGTTCCCATTGCCTTCTGCGTCGTCATGCTATTGATCCTTGATAATTCTTCTGCCTTAGGGGACAGTTCCCTACTCAGAGAGCAAGGGGGTGGCCTGTACCTCTGTTTGCTCCTCCGGACTGTTTGACAAGACTTTCAGCGGAGTGCCGGCCGCGGTGGTCTAGTGGTTCTAGGCGCGCAGTCCGGAACCGCGGGACTGCTACGGTCGCAGGTTCGAACCCTGCCTCGGGCATGGATGTGTGTGATGTTCTTAGGTTAGTTAGGTTTAAGTAGTTCTAAGTTCTAGGGGCTGATGACCACAGCAGTTGAGTCCCATAGTGCTCAGAGCGATTTGAACCATTTTTTTTTTCAGCGGAGTGACAGTGACTCCTTAAAAAGGAAGTATGCCGCCAGCATCGACTTTATTGAAAATTTAGGCAGTGGAAGGACTGAACCTGGAATGGAGGATATTTTAATTAGCAATGAAAACGCTAGTCCTACACCAGTTTTCTTGTGTGTTTGTTTTAGGGTGCAAAAACAACTAGGATCATATACGCCCATGTCAAAATTGTAAAACATGAGGACAAGGAGAGGAGCTAAATACGAAGAGGAGTTAAAAGTGACTGCACGTCAATCCCATCGATGGAAGGTAAGTCAACTAAAAATACGGACTTTGAGAAAGGTCTGTAAAATACGCAGTAGAGAAACGGAAGTCTAGAACTAAAAATTAAATGGCCTTCGCCATATTGCTACGACGGATAAAAAGTACGAGGTGCATTCAAGTTCTAAGGCTTCCGATTTTTTTTCTCTGGACTGGAAAGAGATAGAAACATGCGCATTGTTTTAAAATGAGGCCGCATTCATTGTCAATACGTCCCAGTGATGGCAGCACCGTACGGCAGATGGAATTTTGCCGCCAGCGGCGAGAATGAGAACTGATTTAAATACTTAAAATGGCGACGTTTTCCTTACTTGAACAGCGTGCAATCATTCGTTTTCTGAATTTGCGTGGTGTGAAACCAATTGAAATTCATCCACAGTTGAAGGAGACATGTGGTGATGGAGTTATGGATGTGTCGAAAGTGCGTCCGTGGGTGCGACAGTTTAATGAAGGCAGAACATCGTGTGACAACAAACCGAAACAACCTCGGGCTCGCACAAGACGGTCTGACGACATGATCGAGAAAGTGGAGTGAATTGTTTTGGGGGATCGCCGAATGACTGTTGAACAGATCGCCTCCAGAGTTGGCATTTCTGTAGGTTCTGTGCACACAATCCTGCATGACGACCTGAAAATGCGAAAAATGTCATCCAGGTGGGTGCCACGAATGCTGACGGACGACCACAGGGCTGCCCGTGTGGCATGTTGCCAAGCAATGTTGACGCGCAACGACAGCACGAATGGGACTTTCTTTTCATCGGTTGTGACAATGGATGAGACGTGGATGCCATTTTTCAATCCAGAAACAAAGCGCCAGTCAGCTCAATGGAAGCACACAGATTCACCGCCACCAAAAAAATTTCGGGAAACCGCTAGTGCTGAAAAAATGATGGTGTCCATGTTCTGGGACAGCGAGGGCGTAATCCTTACCCATTGCGTTCCAAAGGGCACTACGGTAACAGGTGCATCCTACGAAAATGTTTTGAAGAACAAATTCCTTCCTGCACTGCAACAAAAACGTCCGGGAAGGGTTGCGCGTGTGCTGTTTCGCCAAGACAACGCACCCGCACATCGAGCTAACGTCACGCAACAGTTTCTTCGTGATAACAACTTTGAAGTTGTTATCACCTGACGTTGCTCCTAGTGACTTTTGGCTTTTTCCAACAATGAAAGACACTCTCCGTGGGCGCACATTCACCAGCCGTGCTGCTATTGCCTCAGCGATTTTCCAGTGGTCAAAACAGACTCCTAAAGAAGCCTTCGCCGCTGCCATGCAATCATGGCGTCAGCGTTGTGAAGAATGTGTATGTCTGCAGGACGATTACGTCGAGAAGTAACGCCAGTTTCATCGATTTCGGGTGAGTAGTTAAGTAGAAAAAAATCGGAGGCCTTAGAACTTGAATGCACCTCGTAAAACGCGGTTGACAGCAGCGCGTCTTTCGCTAAAACGATTGATAAGTCAGACGGCAAGCACTAACGGGAACGTAAACGGTTAAAAAAAGTGTATTCCGTCAGGAAATGGCAGAAAATGGAAATTTTGGCGCAATGTCCACAGTGATGGGGGGGCACCATTAAAAAAATGGCGATTGCTATAAAGGCGGTGCGCAATATGCAACCTCGCTAAAATGATCTCCTCGCTGCGGGAGGACCGAGAGGAGGTCGTTCAGGTCACTGGGAGACGCTTAATAATCCGGAGCTTGTTCCTGTAAAGGGAGGGCCGGTGGTGATGGCAAAGTTACTCAGCCTGCTTTCACATGGTAACACAGTGATCACCGGAGGGAATGTAAGAACCAGCGGGGTGAGGTCCGAGGACTACAGCCTTGGCAGCGGCGTCAGCAGTCCCTTTCCTGTCAGACCGACGTGACGAGGAACCCACGTAAACATCACAGTGGCTCCATCAAGAGTGAGCACGTGACAGCTTTTCTGGACCCGTCGCACTAAGGGGTGGAGCTCAGTGACCGACCGAGTATTAATAACAATTTATCGAGTGGCTGAAAGAAAAGATCCGCCCACGATAAGGTGGGAATATCATACAGGAATGGAGAGCGGGAACATTGAGAAACATTTGCAAGGAATGAAATAGCTTTTGCGAACAGTGGTCAAACAAAGGGACTGCTGCAAACATAAACTCTGCTCTGCCATATATAAGGGGGCGATCAGCTAGGAAAGGTTCATAGTACCATTTGTCGAGAATTCCCTGGCTGCTTACAAAGGGCGTGCAAATGAAGCATTTTTCGCTATGCACTTTGGCAGATATGTGGATAGAATCAGACTGGGGGCCGTGATTGTGGGGTGGACAAACTCGGTCCCTTTCACGCGATCGTGGTGTTTTTAAGCTGCTGTTCTGCTTTCTGCTTCCACTCTTTCGAATTATCACTCACCCAACACTGTGAACATAATAAACGTTTCCCTTACGTTTTGTTTCTAATGTTGTTGCCAGTTCTTCCAAGGTGACAGCAACATTAGAAAAAAGACAGAAAGGAATGTCTATTTTCTCATTGCTGCGTGAGTGTTAATATGTAATCTAGAAGCAGAATGCGTGCTTAAAAACTAGAAAAGTAAGCACTCATGTCGAGCAACAGCTACAAACATTGAGGCTGGTGATGCCTTTAAAAAAGGTGAAACACTTATGATATCATAAAATTTGCTTTTATTTCGGAGCACTTAGATGATTGTAATCTGACAAATACCATGAGTATCAGTATAAAAGCAGCAGTAACATGTGGAAGTGTCCGACTAATAACCATTCGCGAAAGCGCCTTAGGGGTCCATTCTCCTCAGGCAGCTTATAAAATAAGTGATTGTTACGATTTTTGTTTGGAAAAAATATCGAAGCATTCAACGTAAACCTTTCTGCATATTATTTTCACTATTGTTTCTTGGACAACATTTTCTGATATTTTTTAGAAACACGCTCATCATGAAGCCCCCCATCCGGTGAGTTAAAATTGCTCTGTCCAAAATGAGGGGTGTCCATGCAGTCCTGCAGTCAGAAAATCGTATCCGAAATAAAAAACTGAACGAGTTTTCTTAATGTACAGGATACTGCACATGGCGTAATAGCACAGTTTCCTGACATTGGAAAAGATAATAAAACAGTGGAAGCTTGAAACAAGGTTGTAGTTTTGTCATGTGTCTTTGGTCACGTGTTTTCCAATAGCTAAAGCATAAAATACGATAAGAAATATCTTATTACTCTTTGCGTACATGCTGGACAAGTAATTCAGTCAACTTTCAGGAAGATGACGGAATGGTCTGCAGGCTCACTAACAAAGATATCTTTCTAAAAATTGGCTAATTTAATCCCTGGGCGTGTCCACAATGAGTAATGGCTGTTTTTCAAATTTTAATATATTCATTAGCTATTACAAAAAACCGACTATAGCACGTAGAAAAGATGCATTTTTGTTTCAAATGTTGGCCATTTTATTGTCCTCTCAAATTTCAGAAATCTGTGCTGTTACTCCATACGCAATATCCTATAGATTAAGGAAAATCTTTGTTTCTTGTATTAATATAAGATGTCCAAGAGCCAATAAGTAACATGAAAAACATTCATGTTGATTGTTTCCTTAGTTTTTCCAAACAAACGTCGTAAAATTGCTTATTCGAAGGCTGACTGAGGAGAATGGACTTTTAATACAGGTCCGTTTTCACTGTTGGCACTTATTACAACAGATTCCGTTTAAATCCTGGAACACAGCACTTAGTGATATCGTTAATTCATTTCACAATCTAGGAAATGTTTCCGGAGATATTTCATGTAACTACGACAAATTTATTATTAACACGTTTGAAACGCTGAAGACTGAGATTTCAGCTATTTCATACGCAATTACAACTGTTACACGTGGCAGTAGTAGGTCATTCCATTGTGCACGCTGATCGCAATTCTACTTAATAAGCTAATGAATTAGAATAATGGAGGAGACAATATTTATGTCGGATCACACGTCGATGTTTGTGGAATTGGGACAGCGTAAGTTTAGTGAAAACAGTATCGTGGTCCGTGTGGTAGCTGGCGGGATATTTCAATTTCAATTTAGCACTGCAATTAGAATTCATAGGATGGCGAGAAGGCAGAAAGCTACCAACTTCGCGCCGGTGGGTGGCAGCGCTTCCAAGGACTCCACGTCATTGTGGCGGGCTTCAGATGGCGGTCACGGAAAGTTTGGGAAAGCTGGCGTAAGGATACGGAAAGACGAAAAAGAAAAGTAAGACGCAATTTCCGAGTGCAGACACGACTCGGATACGATCAGATGGAGATATTCAAGGAAGGGAAGACCAAGGAAAGAAAAATAGTCTATCTGAAAAACACATTGTATGAGAATAAGAATGAAGTGAGTGTTTCTAAAGAGTTACTATGGAAGGAACCGATGTAAAACACTACAGTCTTAATAGAAAATTGATTAAGTGACTTCTCTGATGTCACAACATACTCAGAAGGAATAAATAGGACTGACCGACCATTCTATGTAGGAAAACGCATCGAGGCATGACTGAGGTTGGACCTATGTCAGGTTGCAGTCCACCTTGGTTACATCCTAAGCTTTATACTCATTTGTTTCATGTTAAATAAGACTGAATAGGTGCAGCTGCATGGGTGGTGCTTTTAACTGGTGTTCTTAAGTATTTTTTGCTAGTGACAATATCTACAATTTAGACGGGGATAGTTTAACTGAACAAAGCTTATGGAATATCATACATAATCACTCAACCAAGTGTCAGTAAGTAGGATGAGACTAATTATTCAGTTGTTTACTGTCTCAGTGTTTCTCTAGATTTTATACAATGGACGTGTGGGCGAGAATTGTGGATGTTAACATAGGTTGTGACCTGAAGAAATCGTGTGTCTTACTGCCGGGAGATTCCGAAACTATGTTTCCAGTTTTCGTGCAAGTCCCACATTCTAAGGCGCAAATTGATGGTAATGTTATGTACAAATAGCTAAATTCGATTGGGGGGAAGTATTTTGTCAAGTAGAACTAGCTTCAGTCTCACCAGATCCATGAATTCTGATGAAAACTGTTGTCAACATTTCATAAATGTTGTAAATTCTGTACACTAACTTAATTGGAGAACAAAGAACATCGATAATGTCATAGCTTTTAGCAGATGTTCAGCCTCTGATGTTGTACTGACCCATGTCTAAGTATTATTGCAGTCACGCAAGGTTCAATGAGGTCTTCAGATGGGAGCGCAGCCCAACCACAACTGCGTCATAGGATATGACAGATATGTTTGACAGGTAGTTATCCTGCAGATGACCGTGGACGCAGTCAGTGAAGGTAGGTTTCCGTTGGAATTAAGTTCTGTTAAATCGCCGCCTACTGTCACATGGGGGCTGATCAATATTACCTTTCAGTACTGAGTATTGGGCTGGCTCGTCCTTTTCGTGTAAACTGATGTGCTTCTTTTTATTAACCTCAGATTAATAGCCCATGTTCATTAAACTTTGTTTCAACTGTTTTGGTTGTAACATTGGAAATGTCGAAATACTAGCTGGCACGACGATTTCCTCCTATTAACCACTTCTCCTGTTAGAAATAAAGAACTCAGTCTTTGTGATGGGCCACAATGAGTAAAATGCGACAGGTAAGAAGGGTGTCGCACCGCCATGTGAGAAGATAAATGTTAGGCAAAATGGTAAAGAAAATTTTGGTCGTGTAATTATTTTTATATCTGAAAATTTCACAGGGATGTTTTAAGACTTAACACGAGAGGGAGGAGATGCTGGCTTGTCAAAAATGAGGAATAATGCAATACATCTGGAATACGAGCACGGATGCTAATAGGGACCTAAAAGAGGTCAACGTAATCAGCAATGTAATAGTTTGCGCGCCGAAGCGCGATAGTACCTTTCTGCCATTCTCTCACGTCTTCAAGTTGTCCTGTCTTACTGCAATCATTCAATACAACTGGCTGATACTTTAATATATCGATCAGTGCTGTTATGGAGGCTGGAGAAATATTTAATAGCCACTAGATGTAAGACAACCGTTTCATTTACGCGTTTCGAGTACACTCATCTTCAGAATATCTGAAAAAGGTTACAAAAAGCAAGAGTAGCACAGTGATGGTAGCTGTAAGACAAACTAGAAAATACAATAAAGAGCGCATGAAAAGTACATACCAGTCAGGGAGAAGAAATTAATGGGATCATGAACATAACACATTCCAAAACGTAACTGAATGCATGAAGTACGATTTAACGCCTAAGAAAGTGACCAATAGTTGACGCTAGTGGTATGAAGCCGTACAGTTGAATGCATGAGGATGATATAATGTAGAATACAGAGAAGACGTAAGACAATGGTTGTACATCCGATAAACCTCAGCAACACAAATAAGATGTGAAGAATGTACCAAAATGGACACTGTTCGTAACCTTAACAACAGCAAAAGCTAAAAGAGTATCTATATTTGCACAAGTATCAGTAATGGTGACGTTGTAGCGTAAAGTGCATGATGAGTCGGGCAAACATATTATAAATTATGATAACACAGGGACAAATGAAGTCGCATAACAGATTGTAAGAATCACACATTATGCACAATCAATAAATACCAAATTTAAGCAAAGATTGAGGAACATCAATATAATACCTCTAAAACATATGCACTGATCGCTTGGGCTGTTCTCAAAGATATTCCGATCTTATTAGGTGACTAGCTCCTATAGTTTGTCAATTTCCCCATATTTTTTGTACAATATTGTATGCAAGCGTTGTCTATGCACTTCTTTGGACGTCGGATTAGATGAATAATGGATTATTTGAGCCCTTACTCCTTCATATTGTACTTGTGCTACAGTAAAAAATTTAAAAAACGTGTTTGTTGTCATACAGTGCTTCCTTCATTTCTGGTACAAGTTGTTGTTAAATGTCTCCCTTATAGGACCGGTATTGTGCTTATAGGGAAGACCAGACAGAGTTATTGGTGTGTTATAGATTCATAGTCTGTGCAGAAGTGACTATTTGTCATTGTGTAGTTGTTAAGTAGTTTTGCAATACTTTACCTCTAATTCTGAGAACTTGTACTGTAATCATTTAGCCGCCCGGAGTATCAGCGCGGCCTCCCCCGTCGGAGGTTTGAGTCCTCCTTCGGGCATGGGTGTGTGTGTCGTCCTTATCGTAAGTTAGTTTAGGTTGGATTAAGTAGTGTGTAAGCTTAGGGACCGATACCTCAGTAGTTTGGTAATCATTTCCGCCTGTTATGCAGCAGTAGTCAGTGAACCACCGAAATGTGTCATTGTAGCTTTTTCCACGTGACGTAAGCACGTCCAACTTGACTTCGAGCCTTTGAGGATTTCTACCATCGTCTTCGTCAGAAGCAAATGACTGTCAAAACTGCTACTGTGATGTCCTTATACAGCCCAAAGACGGCTTTTGGTTGGTCGATAGTTACGTAATACTGTCGCAGATGGGGTCACCGTCTGCGCTGCGCCAATTGTGCCGTAGCTCGAGCCATGGCATAAACATTGCGATGAATGCCTTTGCCTCTTCTCTCCATCGATGCAGATGGTCTTCCCCTCAAGTATAATACCAGTTGTATAAGGAAGAAAATTAACAACTAGTTACATCAGAAATAAAGGAAGCACTGTGTGACAACACACTGGCACAGTTAAAGACGCTACACCAGTTAGTGCTTTCCAGGAACCTCCAGGAACAGACTGCTCCACAGTAAGAGCATCGGTTATGCTGTACTTCCATTTTTCAGATAGCACACTATTATTATTGGCTGCCAAAGAGACCACAGCTATCCAGGCTTCCGACCAAATCGTTCCCTTTTGACTGCCCAGAAGTACTCTAGGTTTCCATCTCATGTTACTCGCTCGGTCGTACTCCTCGTTCTGCCCGATGTCTCCAACTGCCCTCACATACCGCAAACTACTGCGGCTGAGTGTGAGTGACGTCTCGCGATGGCACACAGATGAAGCAGCATAATTCCATCAGTACTCTGCTTGACAAAATAAGGGAACTACCCAAAAAGGGGGACGGTATATGATATTTTTATTTCAGTGATAAAAAAATCGAGTCCAATTTACAAAGAACTTGGCAGGATGCGTTCATTTACCAGTTCTATGGCGCACCTCCTCTGGTCTGGACCCTTAGTTCGGTTGGGAAGGATGTCATATAGCTGCTGTACATCCCTGAGGGAAGCAGGCACACAACTGTTGTAAATGGTCCTTCATATCCTGAATATTGGCACTGGGACGTAGTTGAGATCCTAGGTGGTCACACACATGCTACACTGGGGATCTTGCTAGCCACGGAAATACCTCAACTTCAAGTGTACTTTCATAGAAACACATTGTCTTGTTGGAAAATGGCCCCATGACATTGTCGCATGAGAGGTAACATACGACGTTACAGGGTGGCCCTGAGATATTGTTGTTTTGTCAGTTTCCTCAACCACCACCAGCTGTGACCTGAAGTCATAAATAGTTGCTCCCCACACTTTGACGCCAGGGGTAACGCCAGGTCGGCACCACGTGCAGTGACGACAGTCATACGGGATATGGAAGATCTGCGATTCATCATCGAACACAACAAGACGCCATTCATCAGCTTCCCAGTCACGTGCCGTCGTATGTGTTACGGGAAGGTTATTCCCTAGCCCAGCTGCTGCTAGTCTACGACCAGTGGTGCGGGATGGCAAAGACTGTTGCTGGAAGTCAATTACTTACTGCCCGATGTCAGGTGCGGATACGAACTGGTCAGCACGTGCTTGACACACAATACGGAGATCCACTCTTGCCGTGATCAGACGTTATCCAACAAAACCCAAATCACGAGTACGCCTGTGCACACGTTTCCATGCAATCTACACTGAGTCACTGTCATATCTGAATGACCCCCTAATCTGGATACTGCATTATTTGAACAGCCGGGCAAATGGTGATCGACAATGAGGCCCCTTCCAAACGCTATTAGGTCCCAACTATGCTGTCTCATACTGTGGCATGTTATTCGCAGTGGTCACTCAATATCTGACGCTGTTCAAGCAGCTTATACACACTAGCAGGCCTGGTAACAACACTAAACAAATGGTTCAAATGGCTCTAAGCACTATGAGACTTAACATCTGAGGTCATCAGTCCCCTAGACTTAGAACTACTTAAACCTAACTAAACTAACGACAGCACACACATCCATGCCCGAGGCAGGATTCAAACATGCGACCGTAGCAGCAGCGCGGTTACGGACTGAAGCGCCTAGAACAGCTCAGCCACAGCGGCCGGCTACAACAATAAAGACGAACAGTACTAACGCAATGTTACAATTAAATGTGTAGAGCCGCTACAAGTCGCATGTACTCCATTCTACATTCTGAATGTCCCACTCGTCCAACGCGAACATTAGATTAGGAAGCCAAGGTCCACACGTTAAAAATGTCAGGCTGTGTATAGCGCGACCATTGTGTACGACAGACCCACAGTTGTATCGTGTGGTCCTCAGCAACATAATTTCTGAAGATGCACGCGTTGATCGAGTGAAACACGTAAATGATGGCCGATCTACTTAAAACAGAGAATTTTAACTCTAAATCACTTACATACCAGCAGATAGTGTAGGCCTATGTTACAACGTCAACAGACCACGTTTTGTGGGTGGTTTACTTTCTTGTACTTAGTAAAAATCGTTATAGGTGTGTGCCTTACAATGTTTGCACCCATTTGATTTTCTAAAATTTGGGTACCTGGTAACACTACCAAGGATGACGTCCCTTCATTTCGGTTGTTTTCCATCGTGATATTGACACCTTGGAGTTCCCATTTCAACAAATGGTCTCTTACAAGGGAACCTCCCCATCGCACCCCCATCAGATTTATGTATAAGTTGGCACAGTGGATAGGCCTTTAAAAACTGAACACAGATCAATCGACAAAACAGGAAGAAGTTGTGTGGAACTATGAAAAAAATAAGCAAAATAAACAAACTGAGTAGTCCATGCGCTACATAGGCAACATCAAGGATAGTATACACTCAGGAGCGCTTTGGTCCCGTGGTTAGCGTGAGCTACTGAGGAACGAGAAGTCCTCGGTTCAAGTCTTCCTTCGAGTGAAAAGTTTAATTTTTTATTTTCAGACAATTTGGAAATATTTGGTTGATATTGTTATTGCCGGTCGGTGTGGCCGTGCGGTTAAAGGCGCTTCAGTCTGGAACCGCGTGACCGCTACTGTCGCAGGTTCGAATCCTGCCTCGGGCATGGATGTGTGTGATGTCCTTAGGTTAGTTAGGTTTAAGTAGTTCTAAGTTCTAGGGGACTTATGACCACAGATGTTGAGTCCCATAGTGCTCAGAGCCATTTGAACCATTTTTTTAATATTGTTATTTATAATTACGATATTAATGAAAATAGCCGTACAATACTCTTAACGGCTAAGCTGACCGTGGTTAAATATATTATGTCGTATTATCGGAGAAAACACCGTTTGCTTTGTAGGGCAATAAGTTGCCTGGTCACAGGATATAATCTTAGTGCTTGTTACTACACAGTTAACTCACATTAACATGACCACATTTATAAGAAGCCCCAAATATGAGGGCATATTTTTGTTGAACAATTGTACCGTTCAGAATGATCCAGGGAATACCACGGAAATATTCACGAGACCACAACGCTTCCTCATAAAGCCTGGAACCTTCCGATGATGTGTTCGCCTTCAGACGTTTCACTCTGTACACGCCAACGGCCATCTGTCCGACAGATCAGAAACGTGATTCATCTGAAAAGGCCACCTATCTGATACACAGTGGAAGTCCAGTTGAGGTACTGGCGTGCAGATTATAGTCTTAGTCGCTGAAGAACAGCAGTCAGTATGGATTCATGGACCGGGGGCCTGCTACTGACGCCCAACGTTCGCTGAACGGTCATTGAGGGGACACTATTGACAGCCCTTTGGTCATAGACGGTCAGTTTCTCAAGAGTTGCACGTATATTCGGCCATACACATCTCCGCACCGTCTTTTATCCCCTTTATTTATGGCCCATGGTGCACCAGTAGCCTCAGCCCCGGCTTTGGGCAGCACCAATTTTCTATGCAGAATATACTCTAACCGTGGCGGCATGAGAACTGTTTAGAAACAGCGATTTCGGAAAAGGTCCCAACTTTGGCCCGAAAGCCAATTATCATGCCCTTGTGGACGTCAGACAAATCGCTCTGTCCACGCACTACGACAACGACTGCACTGTGCACACTGTTTGGCACCCCCCTCCGCTGACAAGAATTATTAGCTCGGTGCATTATTTCGGAGAATTTTTGTTATGCATTGTGACACGACAGCCATTTGTTGTGAATTTTGATCGCGTGTCGTGCTGAAAGGACACGCGCACGGCGGGGGAAGACGGCGGCGAGTGACTGGACAGCAGTAGATCACTCCACACGGACCTGCCAGTTTCAAACGGCTGGCGGTTACGTGATGTCACGAGGGTTTATCCTGTTCCAGCACACTGCTCTAAGACAAATGCAAATTAGTATGTCAAAGTACGATACAGCAAATGAAAGAGGAGTTAAGACGAATCAGCCGAGACGCTGATATGATTTATACGAAATTACATACACTCCTGGAAATGGAAAATAGAACACATTGACACCGGTGTGTCAGACCCACCATACTTGCTCCGGACACTGCGAGAGGGCTGTACAAGCAATGATCACACGCACGGCACAGCGGACACACCAGGAACCGCGGTGTTGGCCGTCGAATGGCGCTAGCTGCGCAGCATTTGTGCACCGCCGCCGTCAGTGTCAGCCAGTTTGCCGTGGCATACGGAGCTCCATCGCAGTCTTTAACACTGGTAGCATGCCGCGACAGCGTGGACGTGAACCGTATGGCAGTTGACAGACTTTGAGCGAGGGCGTATAGTGGGCATGCGGGAGGCCGGGTGGACGTACCGCCGAATTGCTCAACACGTGGGGCGTGAGGTCTCCACAGTACATCGATGTTGTCGCCAGTGGTCGGCGGAAGGTGCACGTGCCCGTCGACCTGGGACCGGACCGCAGCGACGCACGGATGCACGCCAAGACCGTAGGATCCTACGCAGTGCCGTAGGGGACCGCACCGCCACTTCCCAGCAAATTAGGGACACTGTTGCTCCTGGGGTATCGGCGAGGACCTTTCGCAACCGTCTCCATGAAGCTGGGCTACGGTCCCGCACACCGTTAGGCCGTCTTCCGCTCACGCCCCAACATCGTGAAGCCCGCCTCCAGTGGTGTCGCGACAGGCGTGAATGGAGGGACGAATGGAGACGTGTCGTCTTCAGCGATGAGAGTCGCTTCTGCCTTGGTGCCAATGATGGTCGTATGCGTGTTTGGCGCCGTGCAGGTGAGCGCCACAATCAGGACTGCATACGACCGCGGCACACAGGGCCAACACCCGGCATCATGGTGTGGGGAGCGATCTCCTACACTGGCCGTACACCACTGGTGATCGTCGAGGGGACACTGAATAGTGCACGGTACATCCAAACCGTCATCGAACCCATCGTTCTACCATTCCTAGACCGGCAAGGGAACTTGCTGTTCCAACAGTACAATGCACGTCCGCATGTATCCCGTGCCACCCAACGTGCTCTAGAAGGTGTAAGTCAACTACCCTGGCCAGCAAGATCTCCGCATCTGTCCCCCATTGAGCATGTTTGGGACTGGATGAAGCGTCGTCTCACGCGGTCTGCACGTCCAGCACGAACGCTGGTCCAACTGAGGCGCCAGGTGGAAATGGCATGGCAAGCCGTTCCACAGGACTACATCCAGCATCTCTACGATCGTCTCCATGGGAGGATAGCAGCCTGCATTGCTGCGAAAGGTGGATATACACTGTACTAGTGCCGACATTGTGCATGCTCTGTTGCGTGTGTCTATGTGCCTGTGGTTCTGTCAGTGTGATCATGTGATGTATCTGACCCCAGGAATGTGTCAATAAAGTTTCCCCTTCCTGGGACAATGAATTCACGGTGTTCTTATTTCAATTTCCAGGAGTGTAAAATGGTGTATATCATTTGCTACGGGTTTATTTATCAATTGTCATTTTTTATTTCTAGTTTACATATTGTCATTTTGTCATTTGGAGATAGTGAATGTAGGTGTGGACGCCAGAGAATTGAGTATCAAACGGAGAAACCGAACATTTCCGACATATTCTTCTGCCTGAATTCAACAGAGGGGCGACAGCATCGCAGGCAGTCAGAAACATTTGCGCCGTGTATGGGGATCATGTTACTGGGCAGAGCACGGCAAGACGTTAGTGACGCTCCACGTTCAAGAAGACCTTAGGAATTCGTTGAAGATCGTTAAGCGTGATAATCCAAGGTAGCGTATTTGAGAACTACCGAATGTGATGAACTGTGATGATTGCAACATCGTTCGACATTTGAACGCAATGGAAAATGGAAATGAGCGTTTGGCGTCATTTGCCAGGAGGCCCCTTGCGGGGGACATTTGAACGCAATGGGAATGGTTAAAAAATCGAGTGTGTGGGCACGCGATGCTCTAAGACAAAATCGCAAAAATCAGCAGGTGCCCATATAGGCATCTCTCCTTGCTCCTCATTGACTGGTTCGTCAACAGTACCGACCAGTCATATTCTATATCGTTACTGGTGACGAGAAATTGTGTTTTTATGATAACATAAGGAAAATAAAGGACTGGTTGAGATCAAACGAAGCAGCAATTCCCCATACAAATAACTACGTGCATCCGCAAAAGATAATGGCATGGATTCGTGGAACAGCAACGGTGCGGTGTATTATGAATTCTGTCCCCAAGGTGTAACAATCACTGCTGACGCAGTCCAAGAACAACCACCAGGAAGACGCGATGCTACTCGATGATAACGCCTGCACGTATTCTTCTTCTAGACTGACTGGAAGTCATCCCGCACCCATTTTATTCACCTGATCTTGCGCCCACTCTCTGTGGAACAGCTTTCAAGGAACTTGTTTTGCGAATGAAGATGCACTCCGAACATGGCTCGACGAGTTATTCGCTCCAAAACTACGTGTTTCCAACAGTCGCGGAATCGAGAAGTTACCCCAGCGTCGTCAGATGCTTCCACCAGCTTGAACAGTCACCTGATAACATGCAGGGTTCATGAATTCAAGAGGCTGTCTCCTTACCCGTATTCGTCCATCCACTCGATACAATTTGAAACGAGACTCGTCCGACCATGTTTCCAGTCATCAAGAGTCCAATGTCGGTGTTGATGGCCCAGGCGAGGCGTAAAGCTTCGTGTCGTGCAGTCATCAAGGGTACAAGTGTGAGACTAGGGCTTCGAAAGCCCATACCAGTGATGTTGCGTTGAATGGTTCTCGCACTGACATTTGTTGATAGCCCAGCATTACAATCTGCAGAAATTTGTGGGAGAGTTGCACTTCTGTTCTGTTGAACAATTCTCTTCTTCCGCCGTTGGTCCCGGTCTTGCAGGATCTTTTTCCGGCAGCAGCGATGTCGAAGATTTGATGTTTTCCCGTATTCCTCATATTCACGGCACACTCGTGAAATGGTCGTTCGGGAAAATCCCCACTTCATCGCTACCTCGGAGATGCTGTGTCCCATCGCTCGTGCACTGACTATAACACCACGTTCAAAGTCCTTAAATCTTGAAAACCTGCCATGGTATCCGAAGTAACGATCTAACAACTGCGAGCCGGGCGGCGTGGCCGAGCGGTTCTAGGCGCTTCAGTCTGGAACCGCGCGACCGCTATGGTCCCAGGTTCGAATCCTGCCCCGGGCATGGATGTGTGTGATGTCCTTGGGTTGGTTAGGTTTAAGTAGTTCTAAGTTCTAGGGGACTGATGACCTCAGATGTTAGGTCCCATAGTGCTCAGAGCAATTTTTTTAACAATTGCGCCAGACACTTGTTGCCTTATATAGGCGCTGCCGACCGCAGTGTAGTATTCCCCTGTTTGCATACTGTATCTCTGTATTTGAGTACACACTGCTATACCAGTTTCCTCCGGCAGCGCGCCCCTCCTTCCTCAGCGGACGGCCGAGTCCGTCACGTAACCTGCGGCGCGGCCCTCATTAGGCGGCAGGTGTGTGCCGGGACGTGCCCCGCCTCTCGCAGCCCCCGCCCCCTGCTTCCCGCCTGTGCGGCGTCGTTTTACGGCCGGCCCGCATCCAGACGGCGCCGCCGCCGCGACGGTCGTAAATGCGCGCCCGCCAGACGCGGCTGGCGCGGAGCGTGATCCAGGCACGCCGACCTAACAGGTCCCCCCTCCAAGGTTCACCCCTCAGCAGCAGGCCGGCCGCCGCCGCTCTAGAGCGCCCACAGCAAAGCCCGTCACCAATTATTTTCAGCAGAACTGGCATCGCCCCACTGTACATCTACTCCTTCTTTTCTTCTCAGGACCACTTTAACTGGGACGTACAGCTTAGCAGATAATCTCGGTGTAGGGAAACAACTAAAATCACTTAATGAAAGCAAGTCTCTCGGTCCAGACAGTACACCAATAAGATTTCTTTCACAGTATGCTGATACAACAGCTCCACACCTCTCGCTCGACGAAAGATCCGTACCTGAAGACAGGAAAGTTGCACATATCACATCAATACTCAAGAAAGGAAATCGGAGTAACCCGCTGAATCGCAGAATCGTACGACTAACGTCAATTTGCAGCGGGAGTTTTGGACATACACTGTGTTCCATCATTATTAACTACGTCGAAGAAAACGATCTATTGACCCACGGTCAGCACGAATTCAGAAAATATCGTTCTTGTGTAATACAACCATCTCTTCATTCACAGCCGGCCGCGGTGGCCGATCGGTTCTAGGTGCTTCAGTCCGGAACAGCGCGACTGCTACGGTCACAGGTTCGACTCCTGCCTCAGGCATGGATGTGTGAGATGTCCTTAAGTTAGTTAGGTTTAAGTAGTACTGAGTTCTAAAGGACTGATGACCTCAGTTGTTAAGTCCCATAGTGCTCAGAGCCTTTTGGACCATTTTCTTCATTCACACGAAGTAATTTGTGCTATTGACAGGGAATTTCAGATTCATTCATGTCTATGCATTTCCAGAAGGGTTTTGATACGGTTCCTCACAAGCTGGTTCTAATCAAATTTCTGTACGTATTCAGTATTGTTTCAGTTGACCGGATGGTGCGAGATAACATTCCAAAGACGTTCGGGCTCACATGCGGTTCCTCTTCGCCAAAATGTATTGGCTCAAACTCGTCTAGGGATTGAACCGTAAGTGTCCCATTACACGCCATAAATGAAGCACTTGTGACCCTTTGGCTAAATTGTCTGGCTGATGGAAAATTTGCGAAATTGTATGAAACATATAATAACAGTGACAATAATATCGGCAACTAAATTAACGACCCATAAATGATGTAGGCCACACTGTTGCGATTTGGTTAGAATTGTGTTTATACAGAAAGAAAACTAATAGTGACAGTAGTCGTATGTAGAATCACTGTTACACTTGAGCGCATATCCATTCGACACAGATCGATCATTCATAGTCTCATCCCCAATTTCAAGTCCAATACTCCACCTCGTTTACTACGCGAAAAGTTAGAGTTCACACCAGGCCCACGGCTGCTCACCGCCCACAGACCAAGTCCCGCGATACCACACAACGCGAAATTTTATACGTCGTTTCACTTCCTAGGTACCTAAAGACAGAGAGTCCACTTTTGCATCTCCACCCGTACTGTCCACGTTGGTGTCTCCTCCAGCACTGTCCCTCTGCCTGTCTCCGGCCGCGTCCCCGCGCGCCGGATATCCTCGCGCAGCTGACTGGGGCAGATCCCTTTCCTGAAGCCGTCCATCTGTTTGGCTACAGCTTATTCTACATTATTTTACATTTTAACATATTTAAATAAGCAGTGCTACTCCACTTTCATATTCTAAATAAACTAACAATAATATCCATTACATAACAAATGCTAAATTATTTTAGATAAAACCAATACAATTTCCTTCTTAACTTTGAATGTCACAGCCAGTAGCCCTGCACCAATGTGCTCTCTGTTAAATAAATAAAGAATAAAAGTAACTATTATGCACTAAAGTTTACAACAAATATTCTGTTACCTAATGATTCAATAAGGTGCAGAACTGTCATCGTTTAACGTGTTTTCTGTAGACGAAATGATGATCTGATGCTTAATGAAAATATTAATAATTTAAATTCACTATGTCTATAAACAAATGAAGGTACAGAGTTGATATTTAAAACACATGTCATTTTACTGATGAGCTTCTGTATGAAATTTCGGTAGTTAAGATCGACCAAAGTGATCAGATTTTAGCATTCAGGTTTTTTACAAAATTTGTGAACAAAATTTGTTAATTTCACTTTAACAGTAAATCTTAAACTATTATACATATGATGAATATTCAAGTTTTATTGGGATCAACATAAAATTTATGAAGGGTGGTAGATTAAAATTACTGTGGCTTCATTCCCTGTATTACTAGAGAATTAAATGGTTTTCATAAATGTTTCGCTTTATGGCCGATCTTAGGTCCACCACATTTAACACTGCTACGTCTGCTTGGCCAAAAACGGCTTCTACGGGGTTTTCCTATGACGAAGGTTCTCGTCTGTCTCACTCGCGCACTACAGTGCCTAGGCCCCATTCAGCTCAATAGACGCCTGTGAATTCCCCCATCTCGTGGCGAATCTGCACTCTTTGTGGCACTCAGTCCTGGACGATAGGGTTCGTTTCACAATTACTGAAGGCTGACTCTTTCGGGAATATATTTAAATGAGAACGAAATGCTTGTTAACTCACAATGGGTTAGTGATCTCCTGTCAGAAATGTCTCAGTATGCGAAAATAAAAAAGAAATGGTTCAAATGGCTCTGAGCACTATGTGACTTAGCTTCTAAGGTCATCAGTCGCCTAGAACTTAGAACTAATTAAACCTAACTAACCTAAGGACATCACACACATCCATGCCCAAGGCAGGATTCGAACCTGCGACCGTAGCGGTCACGCGGTTCCAGACTGAAGCGCCTTTAACCGCACGGCCACACCGGCCGGCCATGCGAAAATCGACAGAACGATGTCGGGTAAAACAGAAGTGATATGTGCCATTCCCCAAGGAAATGTTGAAGACGCTCTGCGGTTCGTAATCTATACAGTACAGTTAGGAAGCAGCCTGAGAAACCCTCTAAGATTTTTTGCGATGATGCTGTCATTTATCGTCTTCTAAAGTTATCAGACGATCAAAACCAACTGCCAAAATATTTAGACAAAATGTCTGCACGGTCAGAAAGTGGTAATTGACTCTAAGTAATTAAAAGTGTGAAGTCATCCTCATTTGCTCTGAAAGGAATCTACTAAATTTCTGAATCTAAAGACTGTCATTTGAAGAAAGTACCTAGGGTTAACAATTACTAACATCTTAAACTGGTGCGATCACAGACAAAATGTTCTGGGGATGGCGAACCGAAGATTCCGTTTTATTGTAGGACACCAAGACAATGGGTCTTTTAAAGACATTGCCGACCCCAAAACTTGTGCGTCCATTGCTAGCCTACAGCTCCGCGGTGAAGGATTGTTACCAGATGGGATTCACGTAGGACATCGTAAAAGTTGAAAGATGGGAAGCACATGTGTACTATCCTGAAATAGGTCAGAGAGTGTTATGGATGTGATACTCGAGGAAGGGAGACAATCATTACAACAAAGGCCTTCTTCGATGCTGCGATATTATTTCACGAAATTTCAGTCATCAATCTGCTCTTCCAAATGCGCAAATATTTTGCTGATTCCCAATTACATAGGGAGAAATGATCGTAATAATATACGGCAAATCAGAGCTCGCACTATGAGATTTAAGTGTTCCTCTTTCCCGTGGGCTGTTCGAGAGTTGAGCGGTATAACAACAGAATGAAAGTGGTTTGACAAACCCTTTACCGGGCACTTATGTGCGAATTGCACTCCAGTAATGTAGATCCAGTTTCCCACCATACTTTTTTCAACCTTATTCGCGTTTCTGTGTGTGATGTCCTGGGTTTTATACAGTCCTGCAGACCTAAGACAGCTTCAACTCTTGGAGCTCTTCCTGTTGCTGATCTCTGTGTTTTCAGAATTGTTAGTATGGACTAATACAAGGAAAAAACGGCCAGGGCACAGGGATGTCTGAAACGTCTACCTTAAGAGCTATGAGAACTTTTTCATCTTGGCTACTGTCAAGTCCATTTCTTCTACCGCAAACTCTCTGATATTACGAACGAGCGACAGACTGTAGCAAACACATGACTAAACAAATGACAACACACTATTCTGTTACTATGCAACAGCAAAGCTTCCAGTGTAATCTCTCGCAGGTTCGAATCCTGCCTCGGGCATGGATAAGTATTTTGTCCTTAGGTTAGTTAGGTTTAAGTAGTTCTAAGTTCCAAGGGACTGATGACCTCAGAAGTTGAGTCCCATAGTGTTCACAGCCATTTGAACCATTTGAATCTAGTGTAATCTGCTTGCTACTGTATATGACCAGCACTACCTTCCATTTCCAAGACCATAACAGAACATCATGTCTGCCATTTCCTGTTTGTAATAACAGGCTAAAAAATGGTTCAAATGGCTCTGAGCACTATGGGACTTTATGTCTTAGGTCATCAGTCCCCTACAACTTAGAAATACTTAAACCTAACTAACCTAAGAACATCACACACATCCATGCCCGAGGCAGGATTCGAACCTGCGACCGCAGCGGTCGCGCGGTTCCAGACTGTAGCGCCTAGAACCGCTCGGCCACTCCGGCCGGCTAATAACAGGCGTCCATGAAGCTGATAAGTGCGGTGATAAAACTACAATGTAAAAGCAACACAAAAACTCAACAAAACGCAATCTGATCCATAAGAAGCAATGTGTCTGCTGCAGTATGACGCAGCTATACCGGTGTGCCCGTGGTCTAAAGGTAGCGTCTTTGACTAATGACGGAAACATCCTCGGTCATGAGTTCGAGCCTCCCCACTGCTTAAATGTTGACTAAAAATTATCAGCAATTGCAGCCGATGACTTCCTGCATATGAAGTCTGCATTATTGTGCCAACAGCCTTGTCAAAGACGTAAAGGAATAAACAGAGGTTCAGGGCACTCTCTTGCCCTTGGCGTGGTAAATTCCTCATAAAAGGTGGAAGAATCAGCAATTATCAACGGCATGAGAATTCAGAGGGCAATGGAAACCACTGCACTAAGGGCACTCAATGTGTATCCAGAGGACATGTGACGTGTAACTGACAAATTTTCATAATGATTTCTCCATTGGCAAAAGATTCCGGAATAGTCCACCATTCGGATCTCCAGGTGCGGGGAACTGACAAATGCGAGGCCAACATGAGAAAAAAATTGAATAAACAACACAAGGATGACGTTGTATGGGTCAGGGTGTGGAATGTCAGAAGTCTGAATGTGGTAGACAAGCAAGAAAGTCTGCAACGGGAAAGAAGACAAGGATTTCTGGTCAGACGAGGATAGCATAATATCAACAGCAGCAAAAAATCGAATGACTGGAGCAGAATTCGTTAGGAAGGTACCGCAGAGAGTGAGTTACTGTGAACAGTTAAGTGTCAGTGTTGTTCTCAAGAGAATCGACAACAAATCAACACGGACAAAAGTAGATCTAGTAGACAAGCCGACGTCGCTAGCAGAGGAGGGAGACATAGACGACGTATATGAGGATATTGAAAGGGTAATTCATTATGTCAAGGGAAATGAAAATTAATAGACGTGGGGGAATGGGCTGCAGTTGCAGGGAAAGAATAAAAGGTTGAAGGAGAATATGGTCTTGAGACAAGGAATAAGAGAGGAGAACGCTAATTGAGCTTTGGAATAAATTTCAGCTAATAATGCAGAACACTCTGTTAAGAATGAAAAAAGGAGCAGGTACACTTGGAAAAGGCCAGGAGATGCGGCAAGATTTCAGTTAGATTACTTCATGGTCAGACAGATTCCGAAGTAAGATATAGGATTATAGAGCTTACCCAGGGGCACATGCAGACTCAGATCACAACTTCGTAGTGATGAACAGTAGGGTGAAATTTAAGAGACTACTCAGGAAGAATCAATGCGCACAGAGGTCGGATTCGCAAGTACAAAGGAATGAAGAGATACGCTTGAAGTTCTCTAAAGCTATAGATAACGCGATGAGGAATAGCTCAGTGGGTAGTTCCTCTAAAGAGGAATGGGCATCTTAAAAAGGGCAATCGCAGATGCTGGAGAGAGAAACATAGGTACAAAGATAGTAACTGTGAAGAAACCACGGGTAGCAGAAGAAATACTCTAGTTGATCTATGAACGAAAAAAGTCCAAAAATGTTCATGGAAATTCAGGATTACAAAAACACACATCGGTTAGGAATGAAAAATATTGGAAGTATAAAGAAGTAAGGTGAAATGACTGCTTGAAAAATGTGAGGAAACTGGAAAAGAAATGATCGTCGGAAGGACAGGCCCGGCATATAGAAAAGTGAAAACAGCCTTCGGAGAAATTAAAAGCAAGGTCGGCAACATTAAGAGGGTAATGGTGTGCCATTGGCAAATACAGAAGAGGAAGTGGATACGTGTACATTGAAGGCCTCTACAAGTGGGAAAAATTGTCTGATTACTTGACAGAAGAAGAACTAGCAGTCGACAGAGGAGAGATTGGGGAACCAGTATTAGAATCAGAATTTAAAAGAGCTTTGGAAAACTTAAGATCGAATGAAGCAGAAAGGATAGATAACATTCTCCAAGAATTTCTAAAATCATTGAGGGATGTGGCAAAAAACGACTATTCACGTTGGTGTGCAGAATGTATGAGTCTGGTGACGTACCATCTGACTTTTGGAAATAAATCATCCACACAATTCCGAAGACTGCAAGAGCTGACAAGTGCGAGAATTATCGCACAATCAGCTTAACAGCTCATGAATCCAAGTTGCTGACAAGAATAATATACAGAAGAATGCAAAAGAAAACTGAGGTTCTGTCACATGAGGACCGGTTTGGTTCTAGGGAAGAGAAAGGGACCAGAAAGGCAGTTTTCACGTTGCGGTTGATAATGGAAGCAAGATGGCGGTTGATAATGGGAGCAAGACTGAAGAAAAGGTGAGACACGTATATTGGATTTGTCAATCTGAGAGAGCGTTCGACAATGTAAATTTGTGAAATATGTTCGAAATTCTTAGAAAAATAGGGGTGAACTACAGATATAGACGGCTAATATAAATATGTACAAAAACCTAGAAGGAACTATAGGACTGGATGACCAAGAACGAGAAGCACCGATTAGAAAGGATGTAAGACAGGGATGTAGTCTTTCGCCCCCGCTGTTCAATCTACATGTCGAAGAAGGAATGACGTAAATAAAAGAAAGGTTCAAGAGTATAAGTGAAATTCAAGGTGAAAGGATATCAATGTTAAGATTTGCCGATGACGGTGCCATCCTCAGTAAAATAAAGAAGAATTACCAGATACGTTGAGTAGAATGAACAGTGAGTATAGGATATGGATTGATAGTAAATCGAGGGGAGACGAAAGTAATGAGAAGTAGCTGAAGTAAGAACAGTGAGAAAACTAACAGCAGAATTGGGGATCATGAAATAGATGAAGTTAAGCTCTGCCACCTAGGCAGCAAAATAACCAACGTTGTACGTAGCAACTAAAACTCAAAAGCTGTCTTACACTGGCAAAAAGGGCATTCCTGTCCAAGAGAAGTCTGCTCGTATAAAAAATAGGCCTTCGTTTGAGGAATTTTTGCTGGCAAAATAGTTTGAGCCTCTCAACGTTTCGCTTCCGTAAGTTAGTATCTTACATTTTGGAATTAAAACCTAAACATAGCAACAAGTTTTCCAAATGTACTCCTATCCAATTTTACACTGCTGTTTATCACTTTATGAGCACACATCCATCTGTTTACAATTGCCCTAAATTTACAACTTAGTCAAGGATTTCTATAGATTCGTCATTAATCTATTCTACTCTCGTATCGGCATACTGCCTGTGCATTAGTATACTATTACCATCATTAATCTTCACAGTTACTATTAGCCTCTGTTCAATTCCTTCAACTTATGTAGACGTTCTTCTAGATCCGAAGAAACAACACAATATCATCCGCAAAATTGCAGGTGGTTCAGATGAGACCCATTTATGAATACGAAGTGAATAATTTGAAGACATCTTTCAACGAAATGATCTCTGCTTCTCTCGCTACTTTCTCATTTATGTTTTGACTATGGCGATGTAACCGAGTAGAAGCTACAGACTTATTGTGTATGTTTTGAAGAAACTGATGCTGGCAGATTCTGTTGCTTGGTTCTCAGAATTAACAGTACAAATGTTATTGCGTTAAAATGCTATCTCATGGTTTTATTACGTGTGTTGTGCTCAAATATTATTTTATTCTGGATTGTGGATGCTGAACTAATAACCAATTTTTTCTGCTTGGCAAGAACGTATATGTTAAAGCGACATTTTATGAATAACTTTACGTTCTTGCGTCGTATTTCATTGAAATAAAACAGACGTTTACCGTTCTCTTACGTACGGAGATATAACCAAATTGTCAGTTTCTATTATAACATGACAGTAGCCATAGCTGTGCACTGGTTTGCTGCGATTTGAGAAAATAATGAGAAAATTGTAACTAAAATATGTATCGCTTTGACGAGAACGACATATCACGTATAACATTCGTATATATTGTTCACTCTGTAGAGTTTTTAGAGACGAACTATGTCCTGGACTGCTGCCACGCCTTTGTTAACACTACCTCCAAACATGTCATATCATTTAACAAAGTTATTTCAGTCGCCTTCCTCTCCCACTACACGAACACATCCCTTGAATCTACCCTTCCTGCCAACAATTGCCTACTTTAACCAGTCCATCCCAAACGAAGGCTAAAGTCGACCATTTCTTTGAGCAGCTGGCAACTAATACCTGTTTCTTTGCATGTAAACATACCAAACATATTTCCACACAACCCACTCAATACATTCCACATAGCAGTCGCTACCCGTCGTTACCTGGAGGTCCCATCACATCACCTTCATAATGAAAATAATTTATTTAAATGTGATCAGTTATTTTAGCTCCATTAATTATCTAATCAAGTGACTGAAGAGTGTAATTAGAGCCATGCCAACCCTTCCCAATATGAGGAATGTACATAACTCTGAAATAAAATAAAGCTGTCCAGAAAGTACTTATTTATGGGCACTTGTAAATATATCGACGTGTTTTCTGGCATGAAATATATGTTACTTGTACTGTACATGTTCCACTATGACTTCCTTATCATGTTGTTTAAGATGTAAGTTTTAAAATACATATATAAACCCCAGTAATCAGTTCCTATTCGAAAATGTGCGTTCAGTCCAAACAGCAATACCGGAGTTTGGAAATAAAGCAGAAAAATACATGAACATTGTGCAAAAAAGTTTATATTATTTGCAGCTCCATTCTAGGTCACTGACCCTATCTTACAGTACAAAACGTTTGTCATCTTTCTCTGGTAAGGCTTTCTCTGGCCATGAATTAATATCGCCCAATAAAATCAACGAAATACATACAAAATGGGCGAATAACTTTGCAAAACACAGATGGTCGCTACTACTGATCTAACTTACAGCTTAAATTGCACTTGTCGACTGTGAACCTCAGTCAAAACAAAGTAAAGATACAGATGACAACTTTTAAAGCAAAGTTGGTCCATAAGAGTCAACAGTGTCAGAAGAAAACTGACGTTCGAAATCCTGAGAGACATGTAAGAACCTCAGCTGCAGGTAACTCCAGAAAAACTGAACATCAAGAAAGACAAGTTCGAGTAAAATACAGTGTAAGACGGTATACCCCCACTCTTATTTAGCTTGTGTCCGAAAAGCAATGACGGAAAGGAAAGGATATTTCAAACGGAGGAATGAAGTACAAGTGGAATGATAGATACAATGTTGACTCGCGATGTTGCCGAAGTGCAATAGTGCTGGGAGAGCACACACTGCGCACCATAAGAGTTATGGGTAAATATAGGTAAGACTGACGTTGTCGGTAATTGTAGAAAGAAGAGAATTAACATCGAAGTTGGAAGAATTCTAACACGCAGGAAAGAACAGCGCCATCGAGAAAAGAAAAGTTAACGCACAGACTGCAGGTAAGAAAGTATCAGAAACGGATTGGCTTCGACAGAGAAAACTTTCGTCAACAAGAGAATGCTACTAATGTGAATCGTGTGGAATTGAGAAACATATTCCTGAAAGTCTATATCGATAGCACGGAATTGTGCATATACAACTTAGACAAGAGGAACTGTGGAGCCTTTAAAAGTTGTAAACTTTTGAAACGTGATATAATAAAACAACGTCATAAACTGGACAAATAAGTAAGCAGTGAAGAGAAACTAGATATAATAAGCAAGGGTATAAAGCATTACTAGTGTGAAGGCCGATGTATATACTCGTATTACGCCAAACCAGCTGAACGAAGCATAGAGCGGAACATTTTAGGTGTAGAAAAGGACTCCTCCTTTCTGTAATGTTTCTACTTATGCAGGTTGTTCCTTCATCCCACAGTTCACCATTCAGCATTTCGTGCCACTGCCATCCTCTTCGGTTCACATCATCCTCCGCTTGGGTCTCGCCATCAATTGGTCTAGTTCCACATTCTGTCCATTACAGAGCTCTTCTTGGAAGTATTTCTCGTCTTATTCTTTGAGGCTATTTCTCTCCGTAGTCTTTCTTTGAGGGACTGATCTAAAAGGTGTTTTGTATTGTTTCATTCCTTATCGTGTACTCTTCTCGTCCTACTCAGGATACCTCAAGAAAACGCATCTCTGTCACTTATGTTCTGTTCAGATCTTCCTTTGTCCAGAGCCAACATTTTGATCGATAGATTATAATTGGCAGATTATATTACTTGCCTATTATGAATTTGGATTTGGCAGATATTTTCCGACTTCTAATTATATCCGGCACACAATAACAAAATTCTGAAAAAATTTTTATCCTCTCCGAAATTCCATTCTTAATGTTTTTCTGATTTAGCTTTCTTCCTAGGTATTTGAAATCGTTTACCTCTTCAATAATTTTTCTATTACTTCCCACACGGACTAGGATGTGCAAAGCAAATAATGGAAGATCCTTGGTGTAGGAGGCGGGAAGATATGGAGAATGGTACTAGAAGAAGTTAAAGCTGATCAGTCTGAATACAGTTTCTATACTAGATGTGATTCTGTTGGAGACAGTAAGCCTTTGCTTACCTTCAACCTGGGAACATGTCACTTATGGCGGAAACTACGATTTGCCGTGGTTTGTGACCGACGCAACTAGTAGATAAATCATTTTCAAGAGACAATGACGAATAGATTTTAAGTATATGTAGAAAGTAATTTTCAACATGCGGCTGTAGAAATGATTTTTCTTAACAGCTGGTCTTGATCTGCACTGATCTTCTTTGTGGTATTTAAAAGATCACATCTTAGTCGTCGTACGGCGTACAGACCATTCACTTTTAGTTTTCAAAAAAATGGTTCAAATGGCTCCGAGCACTTGGGACTTAACATCTGTGGTCATCAGTCCCCTAGAACGTAGAACTACTTAAACCTAACTAACCTAAAGACATCACACACATCCATGCCCGAGGCAGGATTCGAACCTGCGACCGTAGCGGTCACGCGGTTCCAGACTGAAGCGCCTAGAACCGCACGGCCACACCGGCCGGCTTTTAGTTTTCAGAATACACTGTAGATTGTTCTATGGATTTTGAATGATACGATGAAATTTACCAACGTTGAAGAGGCACTGACAGTACAGCGCCTTACACATAGGAACATACTAAATCATTAGTACGATCCGCATGCAATCACACAGGTTCACTATATGCAGCTGATATGTCATCTTCTAAATATAATGTACATCATTCAAATAGACATAAACAAGTTTTTATAAAAGATAATCCATAAAGCGCGTGTTGAAACTGAATTTCTAGAAACATAACTGAAATGTTCCAAAAATAAACGCGGTCCTGCCGGGTCTTGCAATGGATCCTGAAAAATAAAACAGCAGAACTGTTTTTCCATGTAAATTAATTTAATGAAACGAAACATGTGTATTGCAAAGAAGACGTCTATAGGAATGAAGCAGCAGAAATGGCGAAATAAATGAAATATGGCAGCACGTTTGATACACCCAGCAATGAGGTATTAGTACACAAGTGAAAATAAAATCAACATTGAAACTCATTAGTAAATAGAAGCGATTTGAGTCGGTGATATCTCCGGTACTGTTAAATCCATATTATACTGATGACGAAATACGGTGAAAATTCAAATTTTGTATCAAGCGAAATATCCTGAGAGTGGTAAAAGATAGTACGCCGAACCTTAGAAGTTGTAATTGCATACTGGCCTACAGTAATCTCCCCCCTCCTTCCTAACTCCATCTATTGTCCACATTACAGTCTTTTATGAAGATTTGAGAGGAGCGATGATTACAATAAACTTTCTAATTTACTTGGCTCGTCATGTAGAGTTCGGTCCAGTTCTTTTTTTCTGGGGTTCTGATTCTTGAAGCTGAAAATGTCACAGTTTAGGTCATCGCTAATGAATTGATCTAAAACAAATTTGAAGATTGTTGTTGCAATATTTTTGTTTTTACGTAAATATATTTTATCACATCATAGTATATCATACGGTCACATTAACAAACCCGAAATTACGTCGTTCGCACAAAATACAAAAATGTCCGATCACATCAAAGACATCCTTACGACTCTCACATTCTGCGGAAATAACCACATTCCAGAGGGCTTACAATTTTTCTTAACAAATGAGTTTCTACTAGCTTCTGTTACATCATTACTTTCGATTATTATTTCATAAAAGAATCCAGAAATAAACGTAGTAACCAGTCCAGTACTGCTTAATTAACAACAGAAATTTTAAATGTGCCAGTACTTCGTAATTTCAAACGTTTCTAAGAAAAATTATTTTTATGCTGAGTGCTCTTGTTACATATAGGCTTTGTCCTCATGTTTGTGTAGAGACTTTCTCAGCGGAGAACCTACTCTGATCCGCCGGTAACGAAGTCGGTTTCAGGTCTCTCAACGTCAATATATTCCTCTGCTGCTGACCTCTTCACCTTTGGTTGCACTCTTCGCAGCTTCCAAGTCCTGAAGGCTATGACATGTTAATGGAAGCGCCCGTATATCAAAGATATTAATTAAAGGCATGGCGTAATTAAAATAAGCTGCCAAACTTTCACGGAAAATATTTACATAATTTAATAAATTTCGTCGTGGCCTCCAGTATGTTCAGTTTTTCTATCTCGAAAGAGCAACGCGTAAATTTTGAGGACGTTAGAATTAGTGCGTTTTAACCTACAGAAAATGTAAATCGTAATTTAATGAAGCACTTAATATTCTTGTAGCAAACTTGAATTCTTCTACTGGTTTCGGAAATAGTGTTCGTGTTGTCTGGGATAATTTCAAATAATGTATTCAGATGCAGCCCATAGTATAAGTATATATTTCACACGGCAAGTAGCAGTAAATTCATTTGGTACTGAATCATATTTTAATATCTTTATCGGATTTGAACTGAAGAATAACCGCTGTAGTTGTTAACCGTACATTATTTTATTGAATGACTGTTTTAGGCTTCTATATTGAAGCCATTGTCTACTGGAATCTGGAACAGACATTTTAAATACAACCAAGCGGTGTGAGTTATGATATTAATGAATATTTAAATCAGTTACATGACAGGACATGAAAATACTTTAAGTCTGCAAATTACCCTTATATGTATAGAAAAAAGAAAAATATAGCTTACATTGTGCGCTCGTGAAGCAAATGAAATGATCACAAAAGTAAAAGTAGCTTAAATTTAAAAATGTAGGGAAAATCAGAGGTTAATTATTACAAAGACAGAACATTTTCAAATATTAACGGTTCTGGCATGATGCTGCGTAGAAAGGAATTATAAAAGTTGAATAAATAAAAAAATAAGGATAATAGTAGTAGTATGGTATTCTGCCTGACGGCAGGTCTTGTCATGGATTAAGCCTCTTCAACGTTTGTCTGTCCATAGCCAGTCTTTTCATTTCTGAATATTTGCCTCCTTTGATATTGTTCAGCATTTGATATCTTCTTTTTCCTCTTCTCCTTTTTTCCCCCACCATTCCTTGTATGCCTTACTTCAATAAACAGTCCCTCCAGTTCCGTTTTCTCTTTCTGATGACTTTCAGCATGTTTCTTTCTTCTCCAACCCTTCTTAATACTTCTTACATTCCATTTCACTTTTTCCATTCTTCTCCATATCCACATCTCTAGTGCCTCCAATCTTCTTTCATCTTCCTTCCTCAATGTCCAGGTCTCCACACCCATATAGTGCAACGCTCCAGATGTAACATTTGGTAAGTCTTTTCCTCAGATCTTTGTTTAGTGGTCCAGAACGTAATATCGTTTCCTCTTGAATCCTTCTGTTGCCATTGCAATTCTTTTCCTATTTGTGTTGAGCAATACATATCATCCATTATTACACTTCCCAAGTAATTGAAGTTATTCACTTGTTCTATTTCCTCTCCCCCTATTTTCATACGGCATTTTCTCCCCTTTCCTCCAATTACCAAGCTTTTAGTTTTGTTCTTGTTAATCTTCATTCCATATTCTTCAAATTTTGTGTTTAGATCTCTAACATTCAATCTCTCTTGCTCTCTTTGCCACGTTAAAAAAAACGCACCTCGAAGGAATTATCCGAATGGGACAGATATCTGTAGATGTTGCGCACATATACAGACAAGCAAATTATTACAATTTCAGAAAAAATTGAATGATTCATTCAAGAGAAAGATCTTCACAGACTGAGCAAGTGTGGCTCGTATAGAAACAGTTATCAGACTTGGATTGATTGACAGAGTTACTGGATGTCCTCCTGAGGGATATAGTGACAAATACTTTACGATCGGTGCGTTAGGTCGTCGAAATTCCGAGATGGTTGGAGGAACCTGCCCATGATGCTCCAAACCTTCTCAACTGGGGTGAGATCTGGCTGTTGTGTCGGGTACTATGGGAGTCGTCACCGACAATAACACGGAAGGAGATAAGTAGCGATGGCCGGTAGCAGGAATCTAAAATGATCTGTACATACACTTCCTAATTAATAGAACTCCTTATTCCTAAAAAGAAAAGAAACAAAGCTTAACTTGCCTCCTATGTGCAATTGCATTTATCCACTATTAGTACTCCCAAAACGCAGGCTAAGTATCATCTTTCTGTTACTCAGTACTGATGCTCTCGAAGTCTGCTGGTTCAGTCAGCGTTGACAGGGGGCGCTCAGCTCTGTTTTCCTGGATGTGTGGCGCTGCCCGCTGTTTCCACTGACGCGCATGTCAGCCCCTTCTTTATACCGTTTCGCGATGATGCGTTTATTGGTGTGCAGTTCTAAGGCTGGCTAAGGTAGGGTGCCGGGTGCAGGTGGGCATTCTCTATTTGAAATGCAAGGCTTGTATGGTTTACCGTGATGGACAATGAAATGGGGTGTTGGACATCATCGAGGTACCGCGACGCTGTAAGGGTGACGCCGATGTCAACCAAAGGGGTCCTGCTAAGAAAGGAAATGGCATCCCAGGCCATCACTCCCACTTGTCGGGTCGCAGAGTGGGTGACTGTCAGGCCTCTACCCGCCATTGTCCAGGTAGGCTCCAGACACCTGTTCGCTGGTCACAGGGGCTCAATTCGAAGCGGGAGTCATCGCTGAAGACAGTTCTAGTCCAGTCAAAGAGGTTCCATCCCGAAGACGTCTCCAGAGACGTCTAGGACATCGATGGGATACCAGTGTGAGTGTATCCCACCATACGGCCCGACATCCCAGAGTGATGGTTTAGGGTCCCAGTTCTTTTCATAGCAGGACTCCTTCGGTTGTCATCCTCTGCACCCTTACAGCACAGAGGTACGTCGACGATAAGCAACACCCCGTTTTGCTACCCTTCATGGCTTAATTTTTGAAAGATGATGCCCGGCCAACATGGCGAGAGTTTCTACGTCTTGTATTCGTGTTTGTCAAAACTTACTTGGCCGGCAATGTCGCCAGACCTCTCTTCAAATTAGAACGTTTGGAGCGTTATTATTATTATTATCGGAGCGCTAACCAGATCGGGATTTTGACGATCTAATGCACCACAGAATTGGCTACGACATCACTCAGGAGTACATCAGTCAATGCCAAGCCAAATATCTGACTGTAGAAGGGCTAGAGGTTGACGAGCGTGTTACTGACTTCATTTTGTAAAGCAATGAAGCTATTTCTCTCGAAAAAAAAATCCAATTTTTCTGAAACTGTAATCACTTGTTTGCCTGTATATGGACATCACATGTACCGGTATCTGTCCCATTCGGATAATTCTTTGGTGTTGCGTCGTCTTTTCTTATTTATTTATTTCTTCTTCATGTTACAGATTTTAAACTTCACCCATTATCAATTAAACGCAGAAAGTCGACGCAATAGATGGTTCATAACGTTTCATCCTCCAGTTCGAGCGTGCAAACACTACAAAACAGAAGACTGCAGAGACCACTAGCGTTTCATGGACGCAACATGCCCTGATTACGCATCAGAACATGTTTAAGAACGTCTCAGCACAGCTACAAAACAGCGGAGTGCTTTTAAAGTTAGTTATCAATTCCGTGGTGTTACAAATTTCTTAGTGGGCCCTGCTCGTTTACTATCTGTTTCCAGGATATTCTCAGGTGGCCATTAAATTCTATCTCTTCATGGCCAAAACCTATCTGTTCTTCATTCTATGGAGATTGTGGGGGTTTCTTCCGATACTGTGGTGCGTGTGATTATCTCATATGAGATGAGCTGCGAAAACAAATTTACTTCTTATGTTTTTTTTCTTTTTAATTTCGTTTCTTCCTTGTGTGTTTTTTAAAGTTCTTTCCTGTCTGTCAGCCTTGCAGACTGAGCAGTAGACTTTGCGTATGCTACCATAATGAAGAAATTAACAGTACTGTTGTGGCATCAGATGCCAAATGTGGCATATTGAAACTCGGCGAGAACTTTCCAAATGATTTATTTGTTTCCACTACAGCACTCTGTGCACCTCGGTCTGCATCACAGGGCCTCACAATACTGCGGAAGCACCCCAGAGGCCTGTACAACGCATCGCTGTGTTGTGCTGGCTTTGTACGTCAGCTGTAGAGTTATGATTACATCAGGATGGCTGCGCCATCAGCCGACTCAGCAGCCACCATACCAGGTGACGCCACACTGCTCTGCTGGGAGCTGTAGGCTGGCCCCGCTGCTGCTTCTTCCTCGCTGGTGTAGCTGAGAACGCAGCGGCAACGACCGCCCGCGATCGGCGTCCGAATCTGCGGCCCTCGCCTCGGAAGTCTCCGGCATGTGTGAAGTGCTGAGATGACTGCCCGCGGTAGCGAGCCGAAGAATGGTCCGCCGCTGGCTGGCTGTGGACCCCGTGGTTGCCTCAGAGGGTCGAACCAATGACCCACTGTGGACTGGGATGCTGTCGTCCCATCTGTTGCTGTGTGTAGCCCGGTGGTGTGACACACCCCGCCATCCAGGAGAGCTGCCACACTTGAATGAATCTCGTTAGAAAACGGCACCTATTTATACTCGGCCGTGCGCCTCTTTCTTGCCAAGCCTGTCGCTTTGCATCACGTATGCATAACACTTAGGTTGGCCATCGGCCCTCTTCTGCCTGTGACTAGCGCCATGGAAACTGCTGTGTGCTCCCTCTCTGGCAGTTCTAAGCCCCTGTGGTTGGATTTGCCTTCGCAACTGCTGGTATGCATAACTTACTGCAAACTGGCCCACACTTGGCTGTAAATCGTGCTCTGAATATCACAAAAAACTAATTTTCCCTATCCTAAATGGTGGAGTCGCTACAGTACTATCAGATTTGGCGTGACGATTTTAAGCAACACGCTGTTACGTAGATTGCGGACTAATGTAAGCACTATTCTGCGCTGTCCAGTCACCTTAATGCGACCACCTGGCAGAAGCCTCAATGACCATCTTTTTGCAGAGTCAATGAGGTTCTGAAAGGTACCGACAGGGATGTGGAGCCATGCCGAATCCAGTACCGTGCCCAGCTGTGTTAGATTTCTCGGCTGAGGATCGATAACACGAACTACCCCATCGAGATGGTCCCACAGATCCTTGATTGGAGCTAAACTCGGGGAGTTTGGGGACCAGGAGAGTATAGAAAACTCATCCTCGTGCCCTTCCGACCACTCATGTGCACTTCAAGCTATGTAACACGTATTTTTCCTGCTGATAGATGCCATCGTGATGAGGAAAAGCGAACTGCATGTAGGGGCGGACATGGTCCCCAAGGATAGATGCATACTGGCCTTAATCCATTAGGCTTTCTTTAATGATGAAATCACGCAGGGAATCACAGAATAAGAGTACCCAGGCCATAACGTTCCGTCTTCAGGCCTGGACCTTTCCCCACTTGTTGTAGGGTCTTTGCTTATAGACATTTCACGTCGTACGCGACAACGGCCATCTGTCCGATTGAGCAAAAACGTGATTCATCTGAAAAGGCTACCTGTCGGCACACACAGAACGTCCGGTTGAGGTACCGGCGGGAAAATTCTAGCCTTCGTCACCAATGGACAACTGTCAGCATTGAGGCACAAAACAGGTGGCGTCTGTGGAGGCGCATACCCTGCAACGTTCGCTGAATGATTGTTGATGAGACTGTGATGGTATCCCCTTGGTTCATCTGGGCGGTCAGTTGCTCAACAGTTGCATAATACTCGTACACACACATCACCGCACCCTCTGTTCACACTGTAATACATCACAGTGGCCTCGGGACCGATTTTGGATAGCGTCGTTTCCCATGAATGGTGGTATACTTTAACCACGGTGGCACGCGAACAGTTTACATATTAGCCGTTTCCGAAATGCTTCCACCCTTGGGCTAAAAGCCAATGATCACGCCCTTTTGGACGTTAGTTAATTCGCTCCGTTTCTGTGTTATGACATAGTCTGTACTGTTATCCGCCTTTCCCCGACAATGTTTGTACATCTTCCACTGATAATGCAGCCATCTGGCATCTGCGAATGGTTATTACATGTTGACGTTGAACGTAGGTCATCGTCACATTACCGAGCGAGGTGGTGCAGTGGTTAGCACAATCGACTCGCATTCGGAAGGACGACGGTTCAATCCCACGTCCGGTCATCCTGATTTAGGTTTTCTGTGATTTCTCTAAATCGCTCCAGGCGAGTGCCGGGATGGTTCCTTTGAAAGGGCACGGCCGACTTCCTTCCCCGTCCTTCCCTAATCCGATGAGACCGATGACCTCGCTGTTTGGTCTCTTCCCCCAAACAACCCAACCCAACACATCGTCACATTATTGTGACAGGACGATGTACGACAGTGTACTTTGGAAGATGTGTAACTCAGAATGAAGCCAATCGTCGTCATCAGAGGCTCATCTTATTGCTAAAAATTTTTGGTATAACGTGTAACACAGGGAAGACACCTGATGGGGGGTAGAATGCTACTGAAACGCGTTGTACCAAGCTAAACACTGATGGAACTTAGGATTAAAAGTGTCTTGTTTATAAAATGCTTAAGCAGTCACAGACCCCGTACAGTACTACACAACTGGAACACATTCAACTACTAATTTTAAAAAATTATTATTTCACATCATTTTGTTATATTGGAGACTAAAATGGAACATTAAAATGTAAATTTACGGTTTTCGGAAAAAGCATCATTTAATTTTAAATTGGCTATGCGAAAAATGTGCAAGCTACTTCCTTCCATCAATCAACTCTCCATAGACCCGTATCAACATCAGACACTCAGTAAGTGCAGCTAAAAAGCAGACTGAGAAACTTCGAGTGAGCCGTGTGCCTCGCCATCGATGTGTCTATCTAGTAACTGAACTTGATTTCAAATTTCCAGCCAGTTAAATTTACAATTCAGTGTCATTACGAGTAACGACGCTTTTGACACAAGAACCATTCTGGATCTGAAATTTATTGGAGTAATCTAATTAACGGCCTGGTTTAAATTCTGAGCCTGTGTGGGTGTGCAACTATCCGTTTGTGCTCAGTGTCGTCATTCTGGGCGAACAGGACTGACCTATGAAATTGTCTATTGTTTGTGTTACAGCTCAGTAATCAGCTGATATTTGAGTACTTGTATTACGGTGGAAACACTATTTAGTTTCGACAATGAAGGACTGTCCGTGATTATGAATGTTGCTTCTCTTACATGTTTAACTCGCACAACCCTCCACTCACAGCCAAGTGTGCTGTTCCTTGCGTCCGCTCTTTTTATTGCCTGATTTAAACTGACGCACATCAGTGAAGTGATAATGAATTTTGTCTTAATCTGAACTGATCCTTATCTAAGGGTAACGGCACCAGAGAGCCACGTCAACGTTTTGATTGGTAATGACAGAAAATTTTGAAAAAAATAGAGACACATTTATACGTTTTGTCAAACTAGAAAATATTGTACAATAGAAAGTGGTACAAGAAATTCGATATCTCTAGGAAAACAGTTATACGCTATAGGACTAGTCAGGTAATTGGGAACAGTAAGAATCGAAGAGAGAGACGTAGGAGTTCTTGCATTAAGAAGAATGTAAGGGAACAATGTAGCATTTCTCCTCTACTGTTCAACGAGTGCAGCGAAGAAGCAGTAAAGGAAATAAAATGGAAGGTTCGTGAATGAGATCATAATTCAAGGTGAAAAGTTGTTAATGATAAGATACACAGACGACATTGCAATCCTCTGAGAAAAATGAGGAACATTACATGACCTGTTTCAAGGAATAAACAGTCTGCTGATCACAGAATACGTACTGAGAGTACATAGAAAGATGAAGGCACCAGACTGAGATAAGCGACATGGCTAGCACTAGAATTTTGGGCCACGTAATAAACGAAGTGAAGTAATTCTGCTGCTATGGAGTCGAAGTGACGCGTAACTTACGAAGCAATGACGACATAAAACTGAGACCGACATGGGCAAAGAGAGCCTACCTCCCCAAAAGAAGTCTACTAACATCAAATGCAAGCCTTCATTTGAGATAGAAATTTCTGGAAATGTGTGCTTGGATCACAGCACGTACTGAAGTGACTTCTGGACTACGAAAAAAGCAGGAGAGGAGAAAATTGAAGCGTTTGAGACGTGCTGTTACAGAAAGATGCTTAAAATTACGTCGATTGATAAGACAGAAAGGGAGTTGTTTCGCAGACTAGAAGAGGTACGTAATATGCAGAGAACACTTAGCAGAAGGGAGATGCTGAAAGACCATAAGTTTAGATATTGGGGAGCACCTTACATTTTGCTAGATGGGGATGTACGGAGCAAGAGAGGGGAATGTGTTCGTAACAAATAATTCAGGACTTTGGGTGTTGCTCCGAGAAGAAACGGATGGCACAGGTTAGGTAGTCGTGTTGGGCCACATCATACCAGCCATAATACGAGAAAGACCGTCCGTAACCATCATGTTCACTGCCACTGTTCAGTACACTTAGGTAATGGAATAAGGCAATGTGTGCACACTAACGTAAAAAATTTCAGGATGTTTCCTCATCTGAATGTTGGTAGGCTTGCAGAATAGTGTAGGTGGGCGTAAAGCCTCACGTGAGGTATAAAACTGCATCGAGTTTTTAATTGACTACCATCGATTCAGCAATTGCTCACGAGGTGACCACGTTTGTCCTATTGTAAAATTGTTCCATGAAAGTTCGTCCCGCAGGTCTCTCGTGAGGTGAGAAAGTGAGGCTAACTTGTATTTTACTACTAACATGTAACTTTTCTGATGTTTTACTTAAACATTGTATAATGTACGGTTTGAATGAAGAATCAACAAATTACTCGTTTACGCTATTGTATTTAAACTCCTCTTTCGCATGGAAATAATGTTGCAACTGATCTCCAAATTAAAAAACGTATTATTTTTCAGAAAATGGTGAAATGGACCAATTGCACGGGGTGTTGTGTGGTAAATCACCGCAGCTCCAATATTGTGACTACAATTACTCAATGATAACCCCCGCAAAAGTTGACACTGAACACACACTGCGAGAAAATGTCTCACATGAAGATACGAGATGTGGCTATAAAACAACTTGACTCATGATGACACAGACTACATACGCATGTGCCAGAGAAGAACAAACGATATCTGTAAAGCGTGAAACCTGAAGTGTGAAGGATTCTCAGTTGAGTGCGGCATCTCTGGTGTCTGTAGACAAATCTGTGAGGCCGTGACCTTTGGTGAAAGAAGTGTGTGGCAAATGCTGTTTAGCACGTCCGTGAGTTTTTCAGTCGTTCAAGCGTTTCCAGAATATCAGAGAAGACGATGAAGATGTCTCACGCCGACGCAATTCGACATCAAGAGAAACGATATAATCTGATTCGATATGATCGTCGGTTAAGTATGCGACCTATTGCTGCAACTGTAGAAATTGGAAACCACTGCGTAAGTCAAATTTTACATTATCAATTTAACATGAGAAAAGTGTGTTCGAAACTGGTGCCGAAAATTATCAAGATCGAACTAAATGAACCTTGTGCAAATGTTTCTATTGACAGTTTGAAACCACTGAAAAGGAACCTAATTTCTTGGAAAGAGTAATAACGTGTCACGATTCTTGTTTTTTTAGTCATTGTTCGCCTGACACCGGTTAGACGGAGCCAATATTTTCATTTCAGAGTAGAGCTTGCAACATGCGTCCTCAGTTCTTCGCTGGATGTGCTCCAATTCTTTCTTCCCGTACAGTTTTCACCCTCTACTCATCCCTCTAGTACAATAGAAGTTGTTCTCTCACGTCTTAACAGGTGTCCCTTCTTCTTGGCAGTGTTATAAGAATATTTCTTTCCTCGCCGATTCTGTGGAGAACCTCCTCATTCCTCACCACATCTGTCCACCTAGTTTTCAGCATTCTTCTGTAGCAACACTTCTAAAATGCTTCCATTCTCTTTTGTTCCGGTTTTCCGTCTGTCCATGTTTCACTTCCGTCCAGTGCTGTGCTCCAAAAGAACACATTCAGAAATTCCTTCCTCAAGTTATGGCCTATGTTTGATACTAGAAAACTTCTCTTTACCACGAATTCCCATTTTCACAAGTACTACTCTGAGTTTTACATCCCTTTGTTCGTCCGTCATGGATTATTTTACTGTCTAGATAGCAGCATTCCTCGACCCCGTCTATTTCGTCATCCTCAATTCTGATGTTAAGTTTCTCCCTGTCCTCATTTCTGCTACTTCTCATTACTTTCGTCTTTCTTCGATTTAGTCTCAGCCCATATCCTTTACTCATTAGACTGTCCATCCCATTCAACATGTTCTGTAATTCTCCTTCACTTTCACTTAGGATAGCAGTGCCATTGATATAATTTCACACTGAATTTTAGTCCCGCATTTGAATCTTTTATTTCCAGAATTGATTCTTCGATGTACAGATTGAATAGAAGCCGAAAGACTACATCCTTGTCTTACACTCTTTATAGTTCGATTACTTCCTTCTTAGTCTCCCACTCTTATTGTTCCCTCTTGGTTCTTCTACGTATTATATATTATCTGTCTTTCCCTCCAGCTTTTCGTCAGAGTTTCAAAACTCTTGTACCATTCTACATTGTCGAACGCTTTTTCCAGGTCGACATACGCAATGAACGTCAAAATTGCCCCTCTGCTGTCTTTACATTTCCTAAAGCCAAACTGATCGTCATCTAACAGATCATCAATTTTCTTTTCCATTCTTCTATCTATTATTCTGGTCACCAACATGGCTGATTGACCCATTAAGCTGATTGTGCGACAAATCTTGCATTTTTCGGCTCCTGCTACCTTCTGAATTGTGTGGATGATGTTTTTTTCCCAAAACCTAGTGATATATCGCCAGTCTCATACACTCTATATGCCAAAGTGAAGAGTCGTTTCGTTGCCACTCTCTCCAGTGATTTCAGAAATTCCAAAGGAACGTTATCTATGTCTTCTGTCTTACTTGATATTAAGTCCACCAAAGCTGTTTCAAATTCTGATTTAAATACTGGCTTTCTTATCTCTTCTATTTCCACTCCTTTTTCTCCAGTTGTCCTTACCTTCATAGAGCCAGTCAATGTACTCTTCTCATCTATCCGCTCTCTCCTCTGCATTTAACAGTGGTATTCCCACTGCACTCTTAATGTTAGCACAACTTCTTCTAATTTCAATGAAGGCTGTTTTGGATTTCCGACGTTCCTTACATTTTTCATGCAGCCATTTTACCTTTGGTTGCCAGCACTTCCTATTTATTGCGTTTCTAAGTGACTTGTATTTTTGCATATTCCTGAATTTTTTGACCATTTTTGTACTTCCTTCTTGCTTCGATCAGCTGTAGTATATCTTCTGTTAGCTATGGTTCCCTCTCAGCCACCTTTCTGGTACGTATATTTCTCATTCGAATTTCTGTGGTTGCTCCTCTTAGATGTGTGCATTCTTCTTCACCTAAACTGCCTTCTGAGCTATTCATTGTCGCAGTATCTACGGTTTCAGAGAACTTAAAGCCTATCTCATCATTTCTTAGTACTTCTGTAGACCGGTATCCTCGTATAACTTCTCTAACTCTTCATCTTCTGCTTGCAACGTTGTCGTATATATATCTGAACTATTGTTGTCGGTGATGGTTGGCTTTCGATTGTGATGAGAACAACCTTGTCTGAACTGTTCACAGGGACTCACTCTCAGTCCTGCCTTCCTATTCACAACGACCCGATACCCATCTGACCAGAAATCTCTGTCTTCTTTCTATTACACTTCAATAATCTCCACTATAAATAGGTTGAGTCTCTGCACAACCATTTTCAGATATTCTACCTTCCGTACAATGTTCAAACATCTGACATTCCACGCCCCGAATCGTAGAATGCTACACTTTCGTTGGTTATTAGACCTTTTTTCTATGGTCACCTCCCGCTTGGCAGTCTCCTCCTGGAGATCCGAATGGGGGGCTGTTCCGGAATTTTCTGACCAGCTGAAAGGTCATCATGACACTTTTTCAATTTAAGACCGCATGTCGTGTGAATATGCATTACGTGTCTTTAATGCAGTGGTTTCCATTGTCTTCTGCATCATCATGCCGTTGATCATTTCCGATTGTTCCACCTTTTAGGGGCACTTTCCCGCCCCAAGGACATGAGAATGCACCGTGCACTGAACCTCTGTCCGCTCCGACCACTCTGACAAGGCCATTGGGTGACTTCTTAAGCCTCAAGTCTTCGGCTGGCATTGCTGATAAGTTTTATTCACAATTTAAGCAGTGGGAAGGTCGTTTTGATTACCAGTCAGACTACGGGTATTCATTTTTTCTCGTAGAACACAGAAACTAATTGACAATCCTTCCTTTGGGCGGGCCGAACTTCACCGAGAAGGAAACAATTCCAATGAACAAGATTAAAAGCGATGGTGATTTTTTTTCGATATTCGAGGAATTGTATAGCTTCACTGGGTTCCTGAAGGTCGAACTATTAATCAACATTACTACCATGAGGTTCTTGCTCAACTCTATGAGAAAATAAGAAAAAACTACCGGAATTGTGGAAAAACAAGTCGTGGGTTTTGCATCCACACAATGCACCAGCTCATACTGTATTGTCTGTTAAGAGCTTTCCAGTGACGTACAGCATCCCGACCTTTTTGCCTGACTTAGCACTTCGTGACTTCTAGCTATTCCGCAAGATCGAATCTGCAATGAAACGAACAAGATTTCAGTCTGCTGAAACAGCAAAAGAAAAAGTGGCACGCATCATCAAGAAGCTCGCAGAGAAATACTTTCAGCACGGTTTCCATCAATGGAAAATTTGCATGGATCGTTTAGGGATAGAGGAGGAGAGTATACTGAGGGTGACAATAGCTAAATATGTTCATTATTTCGTTATTTTGTAGCCACACCCCGTATAATTACGCTGTCTAAAATAAAAATTCAGGTGAAACTTTCTGGCACAGCATTGAAATCCGAGCTTCCATCGTTGGCACCGAAAAAGAGTTCGAAGGGAAGAAGAATGCACAGGAAAAGAAAAATGTGCTACTGAGAAGGAAAGACGTGCCAAAGAAAGAAACCACCTGCTATAGAAACAAAGCGATGGAAACTAGATTTTTTTTACAACAATGCAAAAAAAGGAAGAAAACAGATTAGCCAGCCGATTAAGCTTCTGAGTCAGATTCAGACTTCTCGCATCATGACAGTAGCTCACATACAGAAATGGACTTACTATTGGGCAATGAACTATCTGATGAAGATCAAGAGTCTGGGACTTCAAGGAAAAATCAGAGGATCTAACAAAGCACTCTATTTACAAAGTACGTAGGTAGTTTATTCTCAGTAGTAAAACTCTATTTTACCGTTCCTTTCGTGAGGAAGAAAGTCTTATTTTTGTAAAGCATTACGTTGATCTGCTAAAGAGGCTGACTACATTACGCTTGTCCGTCCTCTTTTGCAGTACTGCTGTGCGGTGTGGGATCCTTATGTAGGATCAACGGAGTACTTTCAGAAAGTTCAAAGAAGAGCATCACGTTTTATAGTATCGAAAAATTGGGCAGAGAGTGCCACTGACATGATACAGGATTTACGGTAGACATATTTAAAACAAAGACTTTTTCGTTGCGATGGAATCTTATCACGAAATTTCAATAACCAACTTTCTTCTACGAATGAGAAAAGATTTTGTAGACGCCGATCTACATAGGAAGAAACAATCATCATAATAATAAAATAAGGGAAAACAGAGCTCGCACGAAAAGGCGCAGGTGTTCGCTTTTATCACGTGCTGTTAAGAGACGGGAGTAATAGAGAATTATTGTAAAGGTGCCCGCCCCCGATAGCTGAGTGGTCAGCGCGACAGAATGTCGATTCCCGACTGGGTCGGAGATTTTCTCCGCTCAGGGTCTTGGTGTTGCTTTGTACCAATCATCATAATTTCATCCCCATCGACGTGCAAGTCGTCGAAGTGGCGTCAGATCGAATGACTTGCATCCGTCGAACGGTCTACCCGACGGAAGGCCCTAGTCACACGACATTTACACATAAATTTATTGTGAAGGTGGTTCGGTGAACCCTCTGCCAGGTACTTAAGTATGATTTGCAGTGTATCGCTGTAGATGTAGACTTTCAAATTTACGAGGTATTTCAGTTCGTTATTGTGTTTGGTAACTCGGCTACAACACAATAATGTTACATTTTTGTCCTTGTTTATCTCAAATCCAGCAAAGACCCTCACTTGGGCAAAACCCAGCAGTTTTTGTTTTTGCTAAATTACAGATTTCTCTGATCTGAAATTTTGAAGAGTTATAGGTAAGACTTCAATGACTTTAATTTTTAATCGGTGGAAAATCTACCCCTCATTGAGCACAATATTAGAAGACCTGAAAATTTGAGGTCTTTACCCCCACCTACCACAAGTAAAAATAATCATGAAACATATGGCACATTAAAGTCCAATTACTTGTAAATGTGTACGTCATGTGTTCATTAGTGGGTGGCACACTAATAAATTCACCTTAAGAGAATAGTTCGTGGCATATGTACCAGCACAAGAGGTAATTATGTTCGAGTCCCTTACCGAGAGAAAGCATGAACGAATGTTCGTCTGGCAGATGAACAGAAGTGACATTCTTCAATTAAGATCGTGGTTAATTTCTCATTTTATTCTGCTGCAGGCACAATTAGAAGAACGTAATGTAACTAGTTTCAGCCATACTGGTCATTTTTAGACGGGAACTTTACATGCCGCATGCAGTGTCCCCAAAATGCTACAGTTTGACAAAGCACTGTGTGCACTTGGTATCAGTTTCTTACTGAGACTGCTCTAAGAGGAAACGATAACATTAGGGAATGTGTCAGGCAAAATAAAATTTCTAATAAAGAATCTAATGAGACGAAGAGATTGAATGGTTGGGAACGTGACTTCTCAAAAACTGAAATTGAGCCATTGACTTTTCCTAGCGAGCATAGCGGCCTCCATAAATTTAAGGAACCGCGCAAGTTCACACTGCACGAGCGACTTGTTCATGAAGTTAATGTGCATCAAGGGTTGATAGGCTAGCGGAAGAGATCTTTCTCCTCCATGACAAGAGGACCGTACGAACTTCCCGATCTGATTCGCACTGACAGCGATTGCAGGGCACGACTGGTACATCAGCATGTGTAAAAGGAAGACACAACAGTCAACTGTTTTCGAGAAAATCGAGTTAAAAATTTGTAGGTGCCGATATATACTTTAAATCTTCGGTATTATGTAAGGAGTCTACAGTCGAGCGAAGAAGTGCTTAGTTTCATAAGCTCGAGGTCTCTGGATCGAATCTCACAGTACGCAGTCTTTTTTTTTGTGTGTTATCTGCACCAATATTAGTTGCTATGCTTCGACTTGCGTGGTAAGTCACGAAATTCTGTGACAGCTGAGAAACATTTATGAATGTAAACCAAGTTTGTTTTACAACAGACACGTTGATAAAATCTTGGACTGAAAAAACCATGGACATGAAAAAATTTGGCGTTCATTAGATGTACAAAAGAGAAAAAAAAACACTTGCTACTTTTTAAAGACTAGAAAATTAGTAAATGAATGATTAAATACTGATGCTTTGCACATTCATAAAAATATATTGTTAGAAATACATAGGAATGAAAAAGCTACCGGCAGCGAGGTTGGAGCCAGAGATTATGAAAGTAAGCGCTGCAGAGCCCATGAAGATTAGCCGTCCTACAAAGCATAAGCAAAAGCACGCCAATAATTGTCGTACTCGATTTTTCTCAAACCAGTTGAGTGTTGCGTCTTTCTGTTTACATCTGTTAAAGTACTAGTCTTGCCTTACTCAACTTTTCAAAACGAATGAAGAGGAAGTTGGCATGGTCTCCGTGTGAGCTCTGATATTTGGACCATCGCAAGCCAATGAGAGGGCAAGCCGCCAAATTTTGCTTTTCCCGCGTTTTCGGAACAAAGAAGACACACTTCTTCTTGTGCTCTTTTCGCTGGCGGGTCCTGATCCATTTGTGGATTTTCAGCTTTCTGTTTGGGGAATACTGATGCTTTTTACATGTGGCAATCGCGTGTTTCATTCTGAGTTCGTTTATGGTTCTCATATTTCAAGCATTTAATTCGAATAATGTTCAAAGCTACTTCGGGAACCGCGTGTCTGACAACTCACCACTGGACTTCATGATTTCTTTCATAATATTAGAATCTGGGTCGTACATATTGCATGACCATGAAACTTGACCATGTGGGTCTGCATATTTTGCATCATTTATCCTCACACGTTATAGTATTCATTTTCTCAGACTTTTTTTGCATATGTTTATTGAAGTGAAGAGGTTTTTTGTGCCGTCCCGTATGGTCGCATGTGCTTATTCTTTCATACTGAAATGAGATGGCTTCATGAAACCTAACTACTTTTTTTTGGGAACTATGTTTAAGAACAAGAGTATTTAAACAGTTCGTAAGGCGAACGCTTGCTGTCTTTCGTAAGATTTATCAGTAATCAGGTAAGGATTTCCTGATGCATGGGGTTGGGTTGGGTTGTTTGGGGAAGGAGACCAGACAGCGAGGGCATCGGTCTCATCGGATTAGGGAAGGACGGGGAAGGACGTCGGCCGTGCCCTTTAAAAGGAACCATCCCAGCATTTGCCTGGAGCGATTTAGGGAAATCACGGAAAACCTAAATCAGGATGGCCTTTTTAGGTTCACTACAGCTTATTGCTTAGTAATTTTGAACTGAGTTTTGCTATAAAATGCATGCACATTTGCCCCTCACCGACTGAAGCCTATAAGGCAAGATTCGGCAAACTTATGATCATTGTTCTGGCACAAAGTAGGCATAATATTCAAAATGCGCTAGATCAAAATGCTTTCCACAAAACAAATCCGTCACACTTAGAAAAGATCTATCACTTATGAAGTATTCGTTACTCGGAATACTTCCACAAGATCACAGAAATGTGTATTTAAACTCTGTTTATTTGAGCAATAAAAAATCGAACAGAAACAGTCTGTTGTTTCTGATGCAGTACAATAAAAGAAAATAAACCTTTTCCAGAAAATCTGCTCAGTAACGTAAAGAAAAAGTTCGTCACAAGCAACTGTTCTTCGACGAAAGGAAAACAGATTCTTTCTCTAGATCAGTGAAAGTCTGCCTTCAAATCAAAACACACGCATTCAAAGTTATATTTCACAAACGGCCCGAGGTACCCATTGCGCAGAACATCAAGGTTCGGGGGCAGCGCAGACGTTCTGGAGGCGAAGAGGATGTTCGACCCGAGGCGGTATGCGAACGGTGATGGCACGTTAGTTGCTGGCGCTAGCCGGCCCCGCGCAGGTCGAAATACTCGCACAGCGGAAGGTTTCAGTTCTGGTATTGGCTGTCGAAGTTGCGGCTGATACAGCAAGAGGTATGTCTCTGGAGCGATCCCTGTTGCTATCTTATTCACCCTCTGGTTGGTTACCGGAAGGCCCCCCCGGAGGATGAGCCGGATATCGCGGAAACCGGCCTGAAAGCAGGGGTCGAGCTGGCGATAGCCCGCTACGTATAGATGCGTTGCGGGTTAGTGACGCCTAAGGCGAAACCCAGAGAGACACCATCTTCTCTACACACGTTGTACGAGTCACGTCCGCATTATCTACGGTTACATGTTCGAAAATCTGAACACTCAGGATGAAACGTATTCTAAATTTATTTGAACTTGCAATTACGATTTTTAGAAAGGCGTGGTAGACCCTTAACTGGATTAATCGCTACTTTCGAGTTAAGGCAAGGCACTCAATCCCGTGTGCACAAATGGCTGTGGACACACCATCACCGTATATATAACAGGAGTCAAATACCATATATAAAAATGGTGGGACTTCAAGGGAAACAACTTTGGAACTACTGATGAGAGGATACTAGATGGAAAGAGTTTCTGAGAAAGGCCTAGACAGGAATACACAAGGCAGATCGTCCATGATGTGGGTCGCTGTAGCGATGCTGAAACGGATAAGTGAAAAGTGACAAAAATGGTGAGCCCCACCACATCAACTTTATGATTTGTGACAAAAATAACAACAGAGTTAATTTCAGCAAAGTGGTTCAAATGGCTGTGAGTACTATGGGATTTAACATCTGTGGTTATCAGTCCCCTAGAACTTAGAACTAAATAAACGTAACATACCTAAGGACATCACGCACATCCATGCCCGAGGCAGGATTCGAACCTGCGACTGTAACGGTCACGCGGTTCCAGACTGAAGCGCCTAGAACCGCACGACGACACCGGCCTTAATTTTAGCCTTTATTTTCTTCTTCGAACTTTATACCTTTGAAGTATAATATCTTTATAATCGCATATCATTTTTAACTACGATCAAGACTTCATTCTTGACAGGCACGTCTTTCGATGTAGACGTGCCCAATTAATTTCACTGACGTCGGGAAGAATACAAATAAATACTTTCGAAATGCAGCATATGGTGTAAAGTAAGATGTCCTTTGCTGAATGCCGTAGGGTTATCAGGAATGTTGACTGCTACGTTTCACAAATGCTCCAAATACTCCCAGAAATATAATGTGTGTGTGTGTGTGTGTGTGTGTGTGTGTGTGTGTGTGTGTGTTGTCGGGGGGGGGGGGGGAGGAGGGGGTTGATGGGGGGTTGTGTTCTGATTATCGGATTATACAGCAGGGGTCGGAGTGTTTGCTAAAACGCGAACTTATGCGCGCAGTATAGTTAACACAATCGTTCTCATTTTACAAGATGAGCTCCACAGTTGTGTGATCGCCTTTTTGCTGCCGCCTACATGGTTATGAGGTTAAAGTCGAGGTATCACACCCAGAAAACAGCCTGATGGGCCGTCATTTACGTGTAAACGCCAAGAAAAAATTAGTCTGGTACCCTGGAAAAATGGAAATGAAGTCCCATGTTACTTGGCAGAGCGTAGGGGAACGATGTGGGAGACCCACATCGTAATAAGCAAGGTCCTAGTGGAGGTGGTTTGCCATTGCCTTCCTCCGACAGCAATGGGGTTGAATAATGATGATTAAGACACAACAACACCCAGTCATCTTGGGGCGGGTGAAAATGTCTGACCCCACGGGGAATCGAACCCGGGACCCCGTGCTCAGGAAGCGAGAACGCTACCGCGAAAACCATGAGCTGTGGACTGTCTGGTATTCTAGAGTATGATAATTAACAGCACACTTCCAACCGCTGTCTTACTGTAATGGGTATCGTAATAGACTGACAAACCAAAGATGGTGAGTTCTAACACTATAACACTCTTTAGAACATTAAAAAAATTATAAAAATGACTTCCATCATTACTTTTCTTCGTTATTTCATTCAAATGTAATGTTTTTTTAAATTTTCTAATCCTTTGCTATATCATTTCAGCCGTCATATTAACGTTTTTATTTCTTCTCGTATTGTGTTCCTGTCGTTCTTTATTCACTTGAAATATTTTTCATACGGTTCCAATTATTTTTTATTTGTGTACTGTAATATTTAATTGTTTAATAATACCTATCAAGCGACCAAAAAATCGAAACAGTTATCAGTATTCATTTTGACTCTGCAACAGTCACAAAACTTTATTTTTCGTTACGTGATGTACAAATTTTTCGGGTGGTAATCGTCATATAAACATTTAAAACACCAATTGTTCTCGCGAAATGGACAAAATATGAAAGCTATCTTTTACATTCATACTGTTTATTCGTCAAGTTAATAAGAAGCACATTTAAGGGGGGATGTAGTGGATTTTGCTCCACAAAATCGATTTTCCTAAAATATTATTTTCTTGATGTACAGAGTTTAATCTATGTTGTGTGTGAATTTTATCTTGATAGCAGCTTTATAAATGCCTTTAAATTGTTAAAATGATTAACTCTGCACTGGCGGCCACTCCCATCTTTTCCGACATTTGGAAAACTGTTTGCTTCAGCAGAATTTTTGTGAGTGTGAATGCTATTTCCGTTAGACATCTTTTGCTGTCATCTATATCTCTTGTTGACATCTATATCTATGCCAGAAAACTTTCTTGCATGTAATTTATTTACGTTTTGACAGTACTAACACATACTAGTAGGTGGAAGGTTGAATTCGCAAATCTTTACGTTGAACTCATGATTTATGCATAACGGGTGGTGGAAAAATTGCGTTTAGGAAACGGAAGTTTCATGGAAATCGGTTTACCAACAAAAAAAGAGGAAGCAGCTCGAAATGAGGAACATAAGCTCTCACCTTTAGCATCGAAACTTGGGACAGGAAAATTGTACAGGTGGTTCAATGATGTTTATATGGATTCCACTGGATTCAGATTTATTGATTTAGAGATTTCTACAGGTTATAAAGTTTTCATGTTCATGTGTTAGCTGTAAATTACGGAATGCATGATTGTTGTTGAAGAAAGAAGAGTGGGAATAACTTGTGAATTTAAATTAATTTGTAATTCGTGTGGTTACGAAATTTTATTTTCCTCCTACGAAAAATACTGACACTGGTACCTATGAAAGCAATTTTGGGTTGGCATATGCTCTGAGATGCCCTGGACGGGGCAGGGAAGCAGCTAATTTATTATGTGGTTTTCCGAAAATTCCTCCACCTCGTGCAAAGTTTTAAAAAGTAAATAAAGAAATGTCTGACACTGTACGCGATACTGCCGAAGTTTCTATGAATAAAGCAGTGGAGGAATTGGTGGAAATAAAACAAAAAGAAATATATCCTGGGGCAGATATCCATGACAGTGAATCTCCTACAAATGTTACTGACCTGTGTGTGTCTCTTGATGAGACCTGTATGAGAAAGGGTCACACATCTCTGTCTGGAGTTGCATCTGTTATTGCTATTGACTCAGGTAAAGTTATAGGTGTAGAAATTACGTCTAAATACAGCTACCAGTGTGCAACAAGGAAAATGTCCAGCAATGAAGACAGTGAGAAATTGTGGCAAGGAAAGCATGCAGTAGTGCTCTAAAAATTACAGTGGCTCAAGTGGGGGCGTGGAGACTGCTGCAGTTGCGAGGATGTTCTCCAGATCTGAGGACCAATGTTTTTATTAGATAGACTAAATACCTTGGTGATGGGGACGCCTCTTCGTTCAAAGCTGTAACAGATAAAAATCCGTACAATACAGTAATAGAAAAGTTGGAATGTGTTGGTCACATCAAAAAGAGACTTGGTGGTAGGCTTCATCGCTTGCTGAAAGAGAAAAAAGGTTAAGTAGCTGAGGATGGAAAACCACTAGGAGGAAAAGGCAGGCTTACTCTAAAAGATTTGATTCTCTTCAGTTATTTTATTCGACAGCTATCAGGAAAAATACACATAATTTAGAGGCAAGGAGACGTGCTGTTGGGCAATGTTTCTCCACCAACTATCCACTGACCAAACACCAACGCACAATCTGTGTCTGAAAGACACAACAACAGAAATGAGACGTACTCACATAAACACTAATTATCAGAACCTGTTACGAATGAAATTAAGCCCGCATTCAGGTTTCTTGCAAAACCGTGATTTATTGAGGAAGTGTCCTCACAGAAAGACACACAATGCAAATGAAAGCCTCAATAATTTAATTTGGATTAGAATCTGAAAAAGGACATTCTGTGGAATTGAAGTACTCAAAATAGGTGTCCATGATGCAGTTTTATGTTAAAAAAACGGAAATAATGACAGAATTGTAGTTCTGAGGAGAGTTGGTATAGATCCTGGTGTGTCTGCACCAAAAGTATTTTACAGAATCGACGAAAGCAGGGTCAATAAGGCTAACAAATCAGTGTCTTACCTCCAAATACAGGCCAGGTTGATTCAAAGAGGAGAGAAGAGAAACCAGGAAGCTGAGGAGTATCAGTATGGAGGATTATAAAATTGAAGTAAGCTTATTACATGTAGAAGTAAGAGAAGAAAATCTCTGAACCTCATTCTCTCTGTTTTACATTTCTAACGCTATTAGAGCCCTTTTCTCAAAAAGCTTGTGCGCTAATGCTTTGACATTTTCAGGAATTGCTCGCAACGTGTTGCTGTCCCCCTGGAACTAAAAACTATGAGTCCTGCAATTACATTCTCATTTTTAGGTAACTGTATGTAGAAAAAAATTTAATTTTGGATGTGCAAAATTAAAAACTGTTAATGATACTATTTTTACCGAAAATTAATAACTGTAGTCCAATGGTCTGATAACGTTCTCAGGACACCACAATAAAATTTTCGGATTAATTGCATGATTAGAATTTGAGTTATGGCTTTTTATGAAAAAGACCACAAAAATATTAAAAATTCAAATTTCTGGCAAAATATTAATCCTGCATATATTATTTTATTTTTCCTTTAAAACACATATCATTTGCTTTACACGTGCAAAATTTTAGAGTTGAACATTAATAAATATGGCTTTAATGAATTCTGAAATAAATGTTTACATCTTCCGTTACATCCGCCATTAACTGACGTTAAGAAATATTGTCTTTTAATTACCTAACTTCGATCCGTACCAGGCATACCTTATCGTGTTTCTAAAGGCTGGTGCACACAGAATCCAATGAACAGTTGAACGTATTTTGATTGCGTCTTCACGTTTAGCGATTTCACGTTTATCTTGAAGTCATTCAGGTGCACACTGAAGTTTTTTATAATATATTTTATCTGACGTTAAAAATATACGTCACATGGTTGACACAGAGGAGTACACTTAGGAGCGATTATTTTCACACTGCAGGTAGCTTTTCCAGCACTGTTCACAAATATTTCGTCGAATAATGTGTTGCCAATCTGACCATTCCATTAATCAACAAGTAACAAAAAATCATTTTTCTTTGACGTATGGTTTCATTACTTATTGAAAATGTTGCCTGTACAGTTCTTTCGTTAGTTTTCCTGATTCTGAGCACTTGAAGACCAGATTTCCGTATTCAAACTCCAAACCTTCAATTTCTTTAGCAACCCTAGGTCCGACTTCATTTCCGATTTCCTTCATAAGTAAGAACGCGTGTGGCAGAATGTCAAAGAATATTGCGCTGTATACGAATGTGTATTTCACCAAATTTCTGTTTTGCACCAAAACTGCTTTTGATCCCCGGAATACCAGTGATCGATGATATGCACTAAAGAATTTAGTCACAGTTCTCTTTGCCCACTTCCCACTTTCAAAAAATGAAACGTTTTCCGATAAATATGGAACGGCGATAGCCATTGCAAATTGTTGCAGTGTACACATTGTCATTTGTTCGTTGTAGATCGGAACATACTTAAATTTTTCAGATCTCTCGGCATCGGTTACACACAGTTTATCAAATTCAGTTCCTCCTGATTTAACATCTTGTTCCTATTTCCTCAAGTATTCTTTGCTGCGTAGACGAAAGAAACCGCTTTGATACTTTTTCAGTGAGTAAGTGGGATGGGATTCAGCGAAAGCAGCTGCATTTGCTTTTTATTTTATTGGAACAAATGCTATGAACATGCTTAAAAACTGGACGGGTTAAAACATTCATCCATGTCTTCATCATTGAGAGTACACTGCAAAGAACAATTTTTTTATGTTAATAGTGGACGAGAAAATCCAGAAATTGACAGGTAGTAGGATGGAATGGCTTACCTCTTCATCAGTCTCCCCGTTTAAAACGAGGTCTTCCTCCTCAACAATAACAGTCTCTGTCATGGGTCGAATCGTTTCCTCTGCGATTCGTTCGCCCATATTTACTGCTTTTCCACTTATGAAATCAGGAGGGTTAACACAAAGGAGAAATCTATCCTCATAAACAAAAAATGCGTAGAGTAAGGCAATTGTTACAGTCCTTTTCATTTCTTCACCAAATTTCTCCGTTATTTCGTCATGACATTTGCTGGTTGACGAATTTGCATTATCGCACATTTTAAATGCCTCACACACATAGCATAAGGGCAAGAGGGCAACACAGAACAATAAAAAATAACTGGTTTGTGATTGGTAATTGCAAATCAACCAACGATTTTGAGCCCATTGGAGAAGCGAGAACGAATAAAAAAGTTAATACGATGGTTTAAATGACGTGTCAAAGGACTAAAAATTGTAAAATAATTACATTTTAACCGAATAACTGAAGAAAAATAATGATGGAAGTTAATTCAATAAAAAATAAAAATTTGAAGAACGCGACAGGACCCGAACCCATCATCTTCAAGTTCCGAGTCTCGTACACTACCCACTACACTACAACATCAAATGGAAGAATATTATTAAGTACAAGGCTCTGGAGGACCAGGCTAAATTTTTTTCGGCGTTTACTCCCAAAAGGCCGAATGGCTTCATGGTGTGATATCTGGGTTCTTAACCTACACCACCACATAGGTAGTTGCAAAAAGCCGATCCTACCACTGTATGACGGATGTGTCCACATCATCGTCACCATGAGGCTGTAGAAGGTAGAGAAGATCTTAGTTACAAGCACTGCAGATTAAACGCATCATTGGGCTGTCTGTGAGTTCAACATCTCGAATCATTTGAAAAGTGGAATCCCGAATCCATGGACCGCGCCTCAATCAGTCAGTGTCCATTTCCTTTGATCTTTGGTTGTTTGAAGTGCAGCTTTATGAACCGCTGTGAACAGTCTTCTTACGAAGTAGCAAGTCCTAATGATAACTGCATGTAGTTCCCTTCGTAGTCGGTACTCAGAATGTTTTGCACCAGCTGGTAAACGTATGATATTCTTACCACATGCGTCGGGTCTACTTTACCCGATTATCAAGTGCTATAAAACAAGAAAAATCAATACATCACAATGGAACACATATTAATAACCGCAAAATGTTTATATTGCCCTGTAGTGTAACATACATTGAAATTTATATGCGATCTGGCATCGTCAGTAGCAAAAACCCGATAAGAAAACACGTATTGTCAAATATAAAACTCTTCCTAGAGTACTTCATGTCGGTGTGTTTTATTATCAAGACTCAGTCGTAAACGAAAGGCAGCCGCTTTCACCTACCAATGACAGTACTTCCCTGCAACACATATGTCGCAGCCTACAATGATGCTACTGTCTGTCATAAAACCTATGAGCATTATATGTCAAGCACCAGTAATTTCTGAGAATCATTCAAACACGTTTGCTGCGATTTGCGCGTCGTCAAAGAACCCAACGTTTGTAGAATAAGTAGGTTGCTTGCTTCCCAAAGAAGACATTGCTGAGTTAGGACGAGAAATTACCTTCTTATTTAACAGCAAAGGGGTGAAAATACCATTCAGGATGGGCATACAGCTGGAGCGAATGCTGGTGCATAAGACTAGCACAGTGGGAACTGTATGGGGAAAGCGGGTGTACTTTTTGCTGATGGGTTTTTACGTTTGACGGTACCTAGTGGAATAGAAGTTTTAAGGTATGTTGTACAGACTGGCGCACATAAAACCGGCCCCTACTGGAATGCGAACGCGCGTGAGTAGCATTACTAGCTTGTCAGTTTCTTTGCCGTCTTCCAGCAGCAGTAGCGTGTGAGTAGTTCATACGGGAAGTAGTCGTTATAAACCGTGTACTTCATTGTCATGCCTTATTCCACTGAAGAACGTGTGTTCAGTGTTGAAGAATATGTGCGGTCTGAATCCATTCAAATTGTTCGTGACACTTTTCATTAAAAGTTTCCTGAAAGTAATATTCCTGCAAACTCAACGATTCAGGATCTAGTGAGAAAGTGGCGTTCGACAGGCAGTGTTGTTAACTCAAAGAGAAATAAGGCACCGGCTGTACGTAGACCTGAAGTTGTGGCAAACGTGACGGCACACATAGAAAGAAGTCCCTACAAATCAACACGACGATTATCACAGCAATGTGGAATATCTCGCAGGTCATGTCAACGCATCCTTCATGGCTTAAAAATGAAACCTTATCGTATGAGTGTTGTTTAGCAAATAAAAGAAGCGGTCATGGATAAGCGTACACATTACTGTAATTGGTTGATGTGAAATGTCGCTGGGGAACATCTTGATACGTTCCTCCTCTTTTCGACGGATTAAGCTGGGTTTCATCTGTCGGGTTACGTTAACTCACAAAACGCAAGACACTGGGATACAGAGAAACCCCATGGCATACAGCAAAAACCGTTACACGATTTAAAAATTTGTGTATGGCAGGCTGTATCTGGTAATTGAATTATCGGGCCATTGTTCTTGAACTAAACTGTCAACACACATGTTTTTTTGCAACTCTACCATGAATTTTCGGCTGTGTTAACTTAAAATGAAAAATGTTGTGCATATTTCGAACAAGATGGGGCAACTTTTCATACGTCGCATTTGTCCTTAGCTCGTATACATACTGATTTTACAGAAGAGAGGACCGTTAGTAAGGGGGATCAGAACACTTGACACATTAAAAAACAACATACGTGAAGAACTTTGACTATTACTCAAAGAGTACTTAAAAGTGTTTTCCTTCACATGCTTCGACGTGAAAAACTTTGCTTGGAAGTTGGCGGAGAACATATTCAACACAGACTTTAAATTCCTTTCTAAAATATGATTATTAAACTAATAAAAGTAAATCTGTTATTTAAACTGTTAATTACATAATTAATATTGAAGCTGTACAATAAAAATGTAAGAAAGCGATGATGTACGCTGATTTTCCTTCATCCATATTACTTTCAGTGCAGGGGCCGGTTTTTTATGCGCCACTCTGTATTACAGGACGATATAAATATTTTATAGCTGTCAGTATACATAGTACTGTGATGTATTGGTTTGTTTCCTTGTTATATAGCACTTTATAACGGGATAATGTAGTCCTGAAACATGTGGTAAAAATAACACACGTTTGACTATTGGTGCGTAACATTGTCAGTAGGGCCGGCCGAAGTGGCCGAGCGGTTCTAGGCGCTACAGTCTGGAACCGCGCGACCGCTACGGTCGCAGATTCGAATCCTGCCTGGGGCTTGGATCTGTGTGATGTCCTTAGGTTAGTTAGGTTGAAGTAGTTCTAAGTTCTAGGGGACTGATGACCTCAGAAGTTAAGTCCCATAGTACTCAGAACCATTTGAACCATTTGAACCATTGTCAGTAGCGATTCATTTGACACACAGGCTGAGCCGTGCCCGCAGCTCGTGGTCGTGTGGTAGTGTTCTCGCTTCCCACGCCCGGGTTCCCGGGTTCGATTCCCGGCGGGGTCAGGGATTTTCTCTGCCTCGTGATGGCTGGGTGTTGTGTGATGTCTTTAGGTTAATTAGGTTTAAGTAGTTCTAAGTTCTAGGGGACTGATGACCACAGATGTTAAGTCCCATAGTGCTCAGAGCCATTTGAACCATTTTTTTTTGCTGAGCCGTGCGTGGCTCATGTTCCCGCCATCATGTATTTTACACCCTGTTTTTAACGTACTTCCACCTCACTACGTTAATTTAAATTACTGGTGTTACTGCTGCTGGCCTGATCGTGACTGGTGCTAGCACCGCGTATCGATATATCGTCTCTCTTACTATCTTTGCTCGACTGCTGTTACTTCCCGTTCGTTGTCTGTCGTTAGGAGTTTGGGTTGCGAGGTCGGGTCTGGCACTGAGTTGGTACGTGTCTGGAGCGCAGTCTGGACCTCCCAGTCGGGGAGTTGCAATGCGGCACTAGTGCAGTCGGGTTGGAGCAGCAGTGAGGTCTGCGTCGACATGGCTCGCCCGACCATTGCCGCCACGCATCACTTGAGCCGGGCCACGGTCTTGGTGGATCGTCGGTCGTTCGTCCTACCGGACCACGCGTTTTGGCTCGACGATTTTTCATGAGACGGCTGTGTGTGTGTGTGTGTGTGTGTGTGTGTGTGTGTGTGTGTGTTGTGTGTGTGTGTGTGTGTGTGTGAGTGAGTGTGTGCGCGCGCATCGACTCCCGATTTATCTTCTTGTGTGCTTAGTTACTGTTGGGTACCGTTCAGGTATTTGTGCAAGTGTTTGTCAGGTTGTCTGTAGTTGGCGTTACTTTCACTGACGACTATTTAAGATGTTGCCGGCATTCTGAGAGGAGTCGGTCGGTGGTTGCGAACGAGGGATCTCCACGCTGTGATGTCGGCTGAGTCCGCTGCCGGTGGAGCTGTCCGATCGCTCCGAGTTTCGTGATTTACCGACCCAGAACGTCAAAGTTGAGTAGTCGTTTCAACTACCCAAGCCACGTCCATTCATGTTGTGGTGGTTCGTTTCGATGGTTTGCTGTTGGGGAGGATTTCCTGTGAGCAACTAGTAGTGTTTCTACTGCTGAAATTTAGCCGCCTTGCGATGCAACTAACTATTTTGGTTGACTACAACTCAAGTGCACCTGTGGAATTTTCTGCCTTGTGACCGTTGGTGATTTGGTTACCTGCCCTGGGCACTGACGTAGATTCAGGCAGTGTTCTTTTGGGTGAAGTTAACTATACTACCGTATTTCAAATTGTACCTGCGGAATTTTTTGCCTATTGGCCGTTTGTGTTCCGGTTACCTGCCCTGGCCACTAACGTAATTTCAGGCAGCGACCTTTCCTCATCTGTTGTCGCTGTCCAACATGGCGTGTAATTTTGACAGCTAATACATACCCCATTGTGGATTATCACGTTTGTAACCTTATCTGTTTGAGTTCTCATGTACTGATTGACGGGAAGCAAGTCGTTGTGTCGGTCGGTCCGTGGCTGTCCCCTGGTTGGGTTCCAAGGGATCGAGTGTAGTTGGGCTCATCACCTGTGTAGCCTAAGTGAACGAGGACAGACCGACCTCCCTGGAGGCTTCTGAGTGCCACCGGTGTTTAATTATCTGTTTTCAGCTACTTAAAATTTAATGCTTATGCTTATTTTTTCTTCATTTCTTAAATTTTTTTGCAAAATTAATTCTTAAATTTATCTTTTAAGCTTAAATATTGCGGCCTTCTGCATTTAAAAGATTATGGTAATATATATTAAAATTTTGTAATTTATTTGTGTCCTTGAGCCACTTCTATTGCACCTTGCGTATGTTTGTTCTATCTACTTTGCTGTGTTTTTTTAATAATTATTTTATTGCTGTCTTAAGTGGATTTTTATCTTCTAGATTTGTTAAGATTTCTTGTTTGGAAGCCTTCAGTCGTGAAAGAGTTGTTTTCGGTAAAGGTCCGGCTATGTACCGCTTTGGTTGTAAAAGAGTTTTAAATTACAATAAACTATAATTAGAAGGTGAAACTGACACCAACCTTATTTGGTCCTTTCCACAACCCTAATTACCTGTTCTGCCCAGCGTGTTCAGCGGGCGTACCACAGATATCTCTCCATAATGTTTGCTGGGGAAGAGGCGAGGAGAGATCTGCATTCAGTGACAGCAGCAATTTTTCTCGGTGTTTAAACCGATTATCATTAATAAGGCGTGGCAGTCGTTTCCCGTACTTGCCGGTTTTATCTTCTTCTGATCAATGCTCTTAAGTTGTCTTATATCACTTCCAATGGTACACTGTTCATTGTGGTCACGTTGCACCATCCGCGTAGGTACACCAACAAATCGAAGAGCTTCGTTCACAGTATTGTCATGAGAACGTCCAGACACAACGTCTCCACGTCGACCTGGCTTATTGCGTATATTCCACGCAGTTGGCTGCGTCATCCACACCATGTCACAATCATGACATACATCAGAAGTCACGTGACAGTCTGATACCAGAACTACAACGTATACAGCTCTCTCTTTGAAAAGGGTAAAAGTTTGTCAAGTGAGCATACAATATACATAGTGGCTATAGTTACATTCTCGCTACTTGAGAGGAACCTCATGAAAAACGTGCAACCAGGGAACAATGGAACATTTTGAAGCACAAGCGGAAGAGAAATAAGGAATAAGCTATTGAAATAAGCACATTTTAATGTCCATATGGGAGTGTAACATTTGTTAATTGCTTACCATGTTTACCGTTCCAGGTTAACAACGTTGCTCAACGTGACGACTACCTACATCCGCGACAGCCTGGAGGTTTGTACGGCTACCATTTCACAGCTCTTCGCAGCACGTTTTGGACGATGGACCATGTAATGTCCAGCAGTCATAACATAGCTCATGCACTGCTGGCGATCGCACATTGCGCCCAGCATTCTCATCCATGGCAACATTAACTTCTTCAACAGGTTGTGGCGCAATTGTCCGACGCCTCTCCTAGTAGCAGTCCCCAAATCGCCAGTTATGTCGAACTTCTGAATCACGTTGTTCTACTTATAACTGCCCACGTTGTGTTGTGCCGACTCCACTGTAGCTTGAATGGATTTTTAAGTTTGTTTTATATGCCCGACTTCTAATTTCACCACACAAGTCTCCAGGGTTGAGCCGTTATTGCCCGATGACGACACGCAATACAGTTTGTTAACGCGGAGTTCGCCGTTATTAATTATGTTTTTAGATTTAATTTTATCACTCGTACAGAGACTCAACGTTCCTTTCTTTAACGGCGCGTCGTCAAAATAAGTATGAAATACTAACGTGTTTGCAATACATAATGTCGACTATTGAGTTAAAGTTCGTACCTATTTTGCCATTTTAGAGAATAGAAACCTTAAGCGCTTCTGCTTCTATAGTCTCAGTATCAAATGTTCACTAATTTCAATTTACTTCCTATCTCAAGTTCAGTATTTAACACAAATTATATATCAATGTCATTTCAGAGATATTACGTCGGTTCCACACTAACGGAATAACACGTAGTTGTCATTTAACATCACTTTTATTAATAATCCTTTTTCTTATAACGTAAATGATAATGAGTGATCACTATCTAGGAGGAAAGAGGGATTGATCCTAATCATGAGATAATAGCTTTTAATGAGCCCGCAATCGTTAATTAAATAAAAAGTCACGTTTAAGGATGAGACGCGAACAACTTTCGTTACGTCCGTTTTGACGTATCTGTCAAAACTAATCCTGTCGCTCACAATTCATATTAACACTGACGTTAACCCCTTTTGTCGGAACATCGAATCGTAACTATTATGTGAAAGTTTATTCTAGTCGCCGAATTAATTCCTTTCAGATACGCGCACGACCGAACAGCAGAACGGAACACAAACGACTTGTTTTAACAACCGAACAACGCAATGACGTTACATTACGACGATGTCCGCCCAGTGAACCTCTCCTTGCCTTTATCTTTTCCACTCTGCTTAATTAAATTATTCCTAATTACAAATTATTCAGCTATTTAACGAAAACATCTAACAAAAAATAAAATAAATTTGTCCCAACGTAAAAGATCCGTTATATACCCTGGTTGCAGAAAGAGTGCATCTCCGTATTTCTGTAATGCGTCCATAAACGCAAAGGGCAGCAGCTCTATCGCCGATGTTTTGATAAAACAGCTTTACAAGTAGGGCTCCGCTCGCCTTGTCAAGACCGATGTTGGCCGTCTACTACACTAACGGACACTGACGCTTGTGTTTCAACCATGGAGGTAAGAATAGAGGGAGACGCCGTGACGTCACAGCTGTGAAGCTATGTGAAGCCGAGGGTAGCCATCTCAATCCGACCAAAACATTGCTGTGTAAGCTAGTGTGCATAGGCTTGTCGCTCGCTTTTGGAAGGATTTTGCGCTATTATGGTGACTTGTGTGGTATTCGGATGTACGAATCGTTCCGATTGTGATGCGAAATCGAAGGGAATAACATTTCATGTGTAAGTTGTCTCGTTAAGTGTGATTTTACAGCTTCATTTTGAATGAACGTGTGCTACATCGGTACTTGTACTATAGCGTGTTTTTCTCCTGTATGATTTTAGATTTCCTAAATATGAAAGTCGGAAAGCTCCGTGGGAGAATGCCGTGAGGGAGAAGAATTGGCGTGCGTCTAAATAGAGCACTATATGTTCTCAGCATTTTCGAGAAGAGGACGTAGACCGAACTTCCCTTTGAACAGTAAGGCTCCGAGAAAATGTTGTACCATCAGTTTTCCCTACACACCGAAAACATTTGCAAAAGGTATGTTAATTCAGAGAATTAAATTCTTAGTTTTCAAGTTCACGTTTCAGTATAATACGTACGTATCGTCGATAATCGAAGAGTTGAGTAACTCACTTTGTCTTCATCATGTACCAAATTAAAAGCTAACACTACATTAACTGGCGTAAAGTATAGGCCTAAACAGGACACTGTGTAGATTTGCCATTCTATGTACCGTATTTCAGTAAATATTGGTGGTAATGAACAGAGTTTCCCAGTAGTGTAACGTAACTGAAATGTCCCAGTACATATTACAAACAAGATGTATTTATGGGGCTTTGGCGGGAGGATATATCTAACTTAGTTTTCAGTTTCTATTATTTAGTTTGTGATACACGTTTATTACTGAATTAACAAAATTGTATCGTTTACATTGAAGGCTAGCTATTCGTAATATTACATTAAAAAGTATTTTTAATCAGTAAAACGCGGAATTTCGCCTTTACGAGATTTTATTTTAAACAAAAACTTTGAAACAACCAATCTGATGACGTTACATGCGTATATGGTGCAATTAGCGACTGTAATACACGCAGCGCTATAGCACACTGGCAATGTTTTGGTCAGAGTGTCATGGCAGCGAACCACGCCCCCATGGCTTCAACACGTAGTACGGCTGGGATACGTAGCGCCATCTCACCTTATTCTTACCTCCATGGTTTCAACCCTACGTCGCCGCACCAGTACTGGCGCCTAACGGCAAGTCTTGATACTAATATTACTAGCAATGCAAATTCTGCAGCCCACAGTCTGAACTTCATTCCTATTAAATTGGGTACCCGTGCGGTAAATAGTTTTCCCTCTACACTGTGTCAAGTAGCGAAAGTTTAATTATAGCCACCCTGTACACGCACTGCCTGAGAGTATCTCCCTCGCACCGACTCTATGAGCTGTGTCTTAAGTTAGGACAGCGCTGCAGCCCGGACAGCTTTGAAGAGTCGCTCCAGCAGCGAGGTGAGCTTCTGGAAGGAGCAGCCTCCCCCCTCCCACCCCCCGCCCACCCCAGAAGGGCCACGGCGGTCGGCAGATCAAAGGCGTCCCTGGCCTGCGGCACTCCCGGCCAGAGAAACGCTGCTAAGTACGTCTTCCCCAGGGCGTTCTGCCGGCTACCGGCAGGCTAATAGCGCGAACACGCAGAGAACTGACTGTTTACAGCGGAACAAACCACATAAACAAAGCGGCTGTCTCTATGTCAAATGCTACGTATGTTCAACTAGTTGCTTAGCTGTACAGAAGAGTTGGATAGGATAACATGAAACGGCTGACAGAGGCACATTTTCAGAATCCGTTTACTGGTTGTAATAAACCTCGAAATTTTCACCCCTTTCCAGGGATACTGCGACAACTATTTCAAAATATACAATGAAGGCGAGCAGCGATTTTCATCGGAGCTGACAGTATAATTATAGGACAAGCGTATAGGGTACCTAAATAAGCTAAAGTACGTGGTCTAGAGGTAACCTGTTTGACTGGTAATCGAAATGCCGTATTCCAGGTTCGATCCCACGACGCATTTTGAATACAAATCGTCATCACTGGTGACCAACGACTTATTGTCTAAGGAGTCGCCTTCGTTCTGCCAACGCCTGTGCTAAAGAAGGTAGAGAAGCACAAACTTGCACTTAATAAGTATTCTTAGAACATGTGGCCTGCAATTGGAAAAGCGTCATGATGATCTCTGCATGGACAATGGATTCCGAATTACTCTTCCACTGAGATATGCGTGAGAGTGCCGCCAATGCGGATGTGACCAAGAGAAGAAGATCGAATAACCAACGGAAAGGTAAATTTCTATGAGTCGGAGCGTAGCTTGTACACGGTAGACAAAGCTAGAAAACTGAAAAGAGAAATGGAAAGAGCTCAATCCAGACGTAACAGAAGTGAGGAAAGTGAAATGGAATGAAGATAAGGATTTCTGGTCGGACGAACATGAAGTATTATCAAAAGCAGCAAAAAATGGAGTAGCAGGAGCGGGATTCGTTATGAATGGAAGGTCGGACAGAGTGCGTTACTGTGAGCAGTTCATGACAAGATTATGATCATCAGCACTGTAAGGCAGCCAAGGATGATAGAAATACAGTGGTGTCCCAAATTAAAACAACGTATCACTATTTCCAGATCTTGTGTCTAATTCACCGTATAATCGTAAAAACTGTTCAAATGGCTCAAATTGCTCTAAGCACTATGGGACTTAACACTTGAGGTCATCAGTCCCCTACACTTAGAAGTACATAAACCTAAATAACTTAAGGATACCACACACACCCATGGCCGGCCGTGTTGGTCGAGCGGTTCTAGGCGATTCAGTCCGGAACCGCGTGACCGCTACGTTCGCAGGTTCGAATCCTGCCTAGGGCATGGATGTATGTGATGTCCTTAGGTTAGTTAGGTTTAAGTAGTTCTAAGTTCTAGGGTACTGATGACCTCAGATGTTAAATCCCATAGTGCTCAGAACCATTTGAACGATTTGAAGCACACCCATGCCCGATGCAGGATTAGAACCTGCGATCGTAGCAGCAGCGCAGCTTCCGGACTGAAGCGCCTAGATCCGGTCGCCATCAACGCCCGGCGTGCAGACTGTCAACAAACGTCCGTGCAGTCATGATCTGCACGGAAAGTGGCATTCCGGTCAACGGACAACCACGTCAACGGTGACGTCAGGACACTCATCAAACTGGTTGGTGTTTGCCGGGTAGCCCCACATCCACAATTGCTGTTGAACAGTCACCGACGGCTCAGTATGGCACAAAGAAGGCGCCTACCAGAGTCTCTGTTATGAAGGGCCATCAGAAGAATGGACCCAAGACGGCAGCTAACTGATGCGTGTTTCAGAACCTTGACGATAAAGGATGACAGCCAAAAACAGTTGCAGGATAAAATATTTTACTAAAATTCTTGACCAAGGTTTCGGTACATATAAATATACCTTCATCAGAAGTAAAAAATCTAAAATTACATCATGCAATGGAGATTAATAAAACAATTGTGCCAAAGGCGTCGTCAATAATTAAGACATCTTCTCCATTTGTACAACATGACTATAGGCACAGGGTCAAAGCGAACAGTTCAGCACCATTACTTCGCCTATGAACTCTCTACACGACAGAAGACCATTTTGTAAAATTGTCTAAGCCGTTGTAATTTTTTTTTACACTTGAAAGCTCATGACCAGTACTACATAACAAATTCCCTTCGGTTTCGCTGTAAAACACTTCTTTGTTTACGTAAATGTAAGTAACTGGGTCCTCCTTTATAAAGTGACATTTAGAGTCACATTTGGGCTTCCTCGGTACTATGATGGTGGTAACGGTCCTTTTTGCGTATCCGCATTCGCACAGGTGTCTTTAATTAAGCAATCTAGCAGTTAACTGGTCGATGAAAGTCTTCAGTGGGGCCGAATATCTCTCGAGGTATAACATATCTGTCCTTGGCTTCCAGCTGATACAGGAAGGGGCGGGCCACGAAATAACACGTATTCAAAACCAAGCAGCCGTACTGCCCTATACCGGTTGTTTGTTATAGGTACGAACGAAAGCTGCGAAACAATCCCATGGTTTCCCCGATGCGAAGTATTACGAGTGAGTACGTGAACACGTTGTAACGCCGGACATGCGGGTGAAGAGAGACGCTTGACAAATGTTCTGCTACGGCCACATAGACAGGCGTCCGCAAGGTAGCCCATCGATACCCGTACATACATTGGTGGGTCTTTCTCTTACCAATACTTCCTCCTAAACGTTTGTTTTTATGTGCCACATAGTGTAAAACCTGTATTTCTGGCGTCACCGAAGTGTCCCTAACGCATTGTCGACTAGCCACAATGCGTTCCTGAATTCATCGACACTATCAACTGTGCGTTTTTGTGTTGTCCCATCCTTCCTCCCTCCCTCCCTCCCACTCACTATCCACCCCCTCATCCACCGCAAAAAAAAAAAACACCAACGGGTTCGGCCCGGAGACACTGGGAGGCCAGGGCATAGACGAGAAACGAGCACGAGTATACTCGTTGCCGAAACGCTGTTTACCCGTACTTAAGTATCCAGAACGATTATGAAAAGCAAACGAATGTGTAACTTAATCAATCTTTAATTAGCATCTCAGTTGCGTTGTTTCGAAATAAACGAAGCCTTAGATATTAACCGTGTTGTAACATCGTATCGGGGAAAGCTATTGATTTCCGGACTTATGTTTATTAAGATTTACTCTGATCTTTCGGCAGATATTTACGATATAGTTTCTTTCTATGTGTACCTGAAATCAGGACAAACGAACATAGCTCTTGATATTTTTCATGCGATGCCCCAGTGTCGAAGAGACGCGTACGTTAGTATCCAGTTACAAACAAAATAGTTTTTAAAGCGAAATTACACGTGCCGGTTTGACACAGCCATTTTAGTCTCTTGTCTTCCTGAAACACCAGAGAAAATACGCCTGATGGCTCTTAGGAGGGACACGACGTATATATGGGTAAGGCGCGTAGTTTTTTACCCCAATTTGCTTTTGACCACTAAAAAACATTTGTAATTTGTTTCAGCTAGACGAACAGAGGCCAGGGGCACACGAAACAAACAACGAGGCGCTCTCGCAACCTTATTCATAATCCAAATATAGGCTTCGACGTTATATAAAGTGGAGCAATGCGATTTTCCTACCAGTTCAGCAGATCTATGTAAAATAAATTTAGTGACATAACTTCACAGATCTAACAATAAATCACAGAATAAAAATACATTGTATATAGGGATTTTTGTGCTGTTGTTGTGGCGTTGAGTGGCACACCACCTGTAAGTTTACGCCCCACCCTAATGAAACTTTCGTCACCGAGTTAAGATGCACTGCTTGCGTGCTCGATGTTAAACTATTTCTTCCATAATGTGGAATAACTCGGGATGGGAGATACAGTAAAATGTTTCAGACAAAAGTTGTGGGTGGCATAGACCTTCATGCATTGTTACTAATGACAGCTTGAACGTGATTTGCAAGACGATCTGGAAGTTAAAGTAACCTTTTGTTTAATAGGAACCGCAATATTTGATTCAAGATTTTAAAAGATCGACAAATTGGACGTATAAAATGATACACTGTTCTAGGTCATGACTAGTTCAATGAGGGCTAAATAAACAAATACGTTTTTATTTATAGTAGGGATTAACTAAGAATAGGGGAAGGATACAGCAAAATACATGTAAGATACAAATTGGAAGAGCCATCCCGAGGAATGAGGGATGAGGGGACTCATTCAACGAATTGAAAATCAATGATCTACGGTTTATTTATGTTTGTTCTGTCTTGCAAATGCTACTCGTACAATAACGTTTATACGCTGTCACGTATTTATTTTTAACGATGAATACGTTAGTTAAAATTTCTCGTTTAATCTACGTTAGCTCTTTCCAAATCCAACGTCGGAAATAGGGGTTTTCATGAAACAAACCTCAAGCAGCGAATGACCTTCGATAATTATCTTTAAATGTATGGTTATTGGTGATGATGATGAGCGTTTGGCGTCATTGGCCGGGAGGCCCCTCGCGGGGCAGGTCCGGCCGCCTTGGCGCAGGTCTTATTACAGTCGGCGCCACATTGGGCGACCTGCACGCCGGATGGGGATGAAATGATGATGAACACAACACAACACCCAGTCCCTGAGCGGAGAAAAATGGTTATTGGTAACGATACGTGAGTCCATATGCCCCTTACAATTTGCATCTAACATTCTGTTTTGATGTATCCCTCGTCTATTCCGAGTTAATACATACAGGAACTGAAACATATTTGCTCATTTAATCATGATTGAATATTGCCAAGATCTATACTTAAAATCTGCAGCTCGATTCAAATCTGAAATAAAATATTAGAGTTCCTATTTACAAAAAAAGAGAACCGAAATAAAGTCAAGTGCCTTGCTTTCGCTGACGATATTGCAGTCGTAACCAATAACAGAACAGAAGCGACTCATGCAGTGGAAAAACTACATGGAATTTCACTAAAAACCTGACTACAGATATCTTATGAAAAAAATACACACATCAAAAAAAGTTTTGCATCACCCCGGTTCCCAGAACTCCTGAAGTTAGACGTTGACTCTGGATACTGTATCACAGACACAGCAGACACAGTCCCTTTGACTGTTTAGAGATGTCACTAAACCCGCCCAAAGATGTAACCAACCATGCACAAGCAGCGCCTGTTACACGGAAGGGGTCCGACAGCCGATCAGTTACAGTCATTCCACCAGGAAGGAGGTACACGGCTCCTGTTGTCTGTAGTTCAACCATGCCTAGACGTTCAATACCGCGGTTCGATCGCGTCCGCATTGTTACTTTGTGCCAGGAATGGCTCTCAATACAGGAAGTGTCCAGGCGTCTCGGAGTGAACCGAAACGATCTTGTTTGGAGATGGAGGAGATACAGAGAGACAGAAACTGTCAATGACATGCCTCGCGCAGGCCGTTCAAGGGTTACTACTGCAGTGTGGATTTAAGCCGAATCGCCGTTGAGGAGTGGGACAATGTGGACCAAGAGTGCCTTGATGAACTTGTGGATAGTATTCCACGACTAATACAGGAATGCATCAATGCAAGTGGACTTGCTACTGGGTATAAAGGTACTGGCGTGTACAGCAATCTGGACCACCACCTCGTTGTTTGGTGATGCAACATGCAATGTGTGGTTTTCATGTGCAATAAAAAGGGCGGAAATGATGTTTATTCCAATTTTCTGTACAGGTTCCGGAACTCACGGAACCGAGGTGATGCAAAACGTTTTTGATGTGTGTATATGTAAAGACAGCCAGAAAGTAAATCCCCTTTAATCACAAAACATGGTAAAATTGCACCAGTCTGCCATTTTAAATACCTCGGAGAAACTATACAGCCCTCAGGTTTAAATCGAATCGCCAGTGAACAAAGAATCACCAAGCTCCAGAAGGCCTTCACTCTAACATGAACGCATCACAAGATGTGCATTTCGACAGATGCAAAATTAAGGCACTATAGAACAGTGATTCTTCTGGAAACAATCTACGCAGCTGCAGCAATGGTGATTGATGGTCGTTCAAAAATTAGGGAAATAGAAAAGCAGGTAAGAAAAATTCTCAGGACGATTTACGGGGCAATCAACAAAAACGGCATTTGGATGAAGAGACCACAAAATGAGCTCTGTATAAATATCAATACAGTAAGAGACGAAATCAGAAAACGCAGAGCTAAATTTTATACACATATCTACAGGATGGAAAACTTCAATACAGCAAGGAAACTTTTCAATATTATAACAAAGACTAAATGCGGCACAAAATGGCTGAAAGAAGTCCAGAGGGATCTGCAGCAGATCAACATAAAAAATCTCGAAGACCGCGCTGAGTGCCGGAATAAAATTACAAGTGTGAAGTTCGAGGAAAGAACTTCGCGCCAGCCAGGTAAAAAATGGACAGAGGAACGGAAGGAGCATTCTGAAAGGATTAAGAGATTTTGGGAAGTAAATAAGAAAAACTTCCGGAGATGAAATTATGAATTCAAGTTCAATCGCTCTCCTAAAGAAGAACAGTCGAAATAGCTACAAAAATTATTAATGTAGACCAAATTTCGGGAACACATTTCTCTACGTAACACATGTAAGTGATAAATGTGGTAAGACTGCAGTTGAATGTAAGCGCGAGATAAGCCATTCTAAATGTGAAATGTTGGTACGTTAATAAGCAGTTTAGTCGCCAGAACGTTGAATTAAAGCGTACAAGCGTGCATGCGTTGATTTGGAGAGGTGCTGGATGTCGGCTTGTGGGAGTTCCATGCCCGTTGCACTTGGTCGGTCAATTCGGGGACGGTTAATATTGATTGTGGAAGACTGGAGACAGATCTACTGATCGAGCAGGCCAAGGCACACGCCGACACTTTGTAGAGCATGTTGGGTTAAAACAGCGGTTTGTCGGTGAGTGTTACCTTGCTGGATAACATCTGCTGGAATGCTATTAATGAATGACAGCACAACAGGTCGAATCACCAGACTGATGTACAAATTTCCAGTCAGGATGCGTGGGATATCCACGGTAGTGCTCTTGTTCTGACCATAACTCCAGACGCAGGTGCTGTGTGTGTAGAAGGCGGACAGGTTGATGGCAGGCCATCAACTGGTCGCTCTCTAACCAACACAGGGCTATCATTGGCACCGAGGTAGAACCAGCGTTCATCAGAAAACAAAACAAACCTCCAGCCTGCCTTTCAATGAACTCTCACTTGACACTACTGAAGTCGCCAATGGTGGTGGTTTGGGGTCAGTGGAATGCACACTGCAGGGCGTCTGGCTTGGAGCTGTCCTTGAAGCAATCGATTTGCAACAGTTTATTGTGTCAATGTGGCGTTATTACGGAAACGTAACCATCTGATTTGTGCTCTTGGCAGATAAACCTGAAGATGTGTCTGTGCTGACGTGAAACCTCTAGTTGCGAATAAAGCACCTTCATGTAACTACGCGGCTTTCAGAAATGTATCGTCATTCTTGAATTTTTAATTATCATAATTTTTATGAAAGTTTGGTTACTGCGTGTTGAGTGTTGTTATTGTTATTCAAAATGGTTCAAATGGCTCTGAGCACTAGGGGTCTTAACATCCGAGGTCATCAGTCCCATAGAACTTAGACCTAATTAAACCTAACTAACCTAAGGACACCACACACATCCATGCCCGAGGCAGGATTCGAACCTGCGACCGTAGCAGTCACGGGGTTCCAGACTGAAGCGCCTAGAAGCGCGCCGCCACTGCGGCCTGCTATTGTTATTCTCACAACATTGTTTGTTATTTCGTGGATGGAGATTTCGGACACTGAATTCCAACTGCGGTTTATTTTTCTCCTGTGTAACGAAAAACACTGGAGATTTTAGAGGGTTTCGTGAGAAAAATAAACCCTTGTCCGAAGCCAACATCTATGGAAGCAACAGAGAATCGCATTCATAGGAGATAAGTCCTGTCTACGAGGCAGCCAGCTCCAACGTCTCCATTGGTAATTGTGAGAATCAGTTGCGATCACGAACCGCCTCGACAGCTGAGTGATTAGCGCCCGGACGACCGCCTGGAACAAATTCAACGAACAATATAGAACAAAAAAGGGATGAAAACGTGGTTAGTGCGATCAAATGCCCTGCTAAGGGACCAGGGTTCGATTCCTTGTTGGGGTCAGAGATTTTGTCCGATCAGAAACTCGGTGTTGTGTTGTTTTCATCATCATCATGTCATCCCCATCGACGTGCAAGTCGCCGAAGTGGCGTCAACCCAAACGACTTGCATTAGGCGACCGGTCTACTTGACGGGAGGCCCTAGTTACATGACATTTCATTTCATTTCGCCGAGTAACAAACAACATTGTGAGATTTTCCGCCTACGGTCCGTCAATGTACAAAGTTACATTTATTGCCGAATGGGTGGCCAAGTGCAAGGTCACGGTGCCTATAACTTCGACGGTATGTAGCACCGTTGGATGTCGTTTCCGGACACGGGTTCCTGACCTAGATTTGTTCCTAAAGCCTCCCTCTACAATGGCGGTCTTCAATCTCGTTCCTATCGCCCACTACTGTCCGCTTCAGATTTTACGGTGGGCGGTAGGCAGTGCGGGTTTTAAAAACTTTTCATTGGGTTTTATAAAATTTGGACATAATTAGTATTACATGTTTTAACTTGCTAAAACTCTACGTCACAAATTTTATTATGTGAAGTTACTCTCTCACTTTATAAATCACCATTACCGACAAAATTTTCGGTTAGAAAATTTTACTGCTAATAGAGGAATGAAAGAGGTCGATAGGTAAAGAAGTTGACTATCTCCGCTGTACATCCTCTCGAAGTTTTAGCTGTGGTGTCACCGCCAGACACCACACTTGCTAGGTGGTAGCTTTAAATCGCCCGCGGTCCATTAGTACATGTCGGACCCGCGTGTCGCCACTGTCAGTAATTGCCGACCTAGCGCCACCACATGGCAGGTCTAGAAAGACGTACTAGCACTCGCCCCAGTTGTACGACGACTTTGCTAGCGACTACACTGACGAAGCCTTTCTCTCATTTCCCGAGAGACAGTTAGAATAGCCTTCAGCTAAGTCCATGGCTACGACCTAGCAAGGCGCCATTAACCATATCTCGAGATAATCGCACTTGTATCGTCAATAGCGATGTACTACAATGATGGAAATAAAAGTTAAGTATCACATCAGCTACGTACTTTTCTTATAGCATTAATTACGTTTCCTGTTCCAGAATTCACGCCAGTCGGCGTGTGTGTACGCGTGCCTTTCGGTTACCTGTAATTGTGGACTGGCTGTCTTGTCAGTCCACTACATTGGCGATGAGTCTACAAAGGATCTTGTGCTTTATACTTGCTTTGATCTGATTTATTTGTGTCATGGCTTCGCCACAATCTCCAGATGTACTGTCCGAATTTTATCGCTTGCAGAATCAGCAGACGCAGGCGTTATTGGATGCCCTTGGACAGCTCGTCCAGGGTCAACATGCGCTGCAAAACGATGCGGCCGCTGCCGCTTCATCGCTCCCGCAGCCACAACACGCAGTTGCACCCCCGTTCCGCAATTTTCGTCCCGACGACGAAAGGTGGACGGAGTGGTCACGCCAATTTGGATTCCATCTCGCCGCCTACAGAATTCAAGGTAATGAGCGGCAGCCGTTTTTGCTTTCGTGTGTAGGTGTCCACCTACCGTGCGATAGTGAAATTGTTTCCCCGACGCGACGTAGCAACTCTGTCCTACAAAGAAATTTTGTCTGCTTTAGATGCCTATTTCAAGGAAACTGTCAATGTCGTTGCAAAAAGGTATACGTTCTTTCGTACAAAGCGTACGGCCGGTCAAACTAATCAGGAGTGGGTTGCAACATTGCAAGGCCTTACTAGGGATTGTGCTTTTCAATGTGACTGTGGACTCCCTTATTCAGATACTATGGTGTGTGATGCAATTGCACAGAACGTTTCTGATGTTCGCATAAGGGAACAGATTTTGAAACTAGTCAATCCCTCCCTTCAACAAGTGATAGACATATTGGATAGGCAAGACACACTTGACTTTGCTCAGGAATCATTTGGAACTTCGCCAGCTGTGTGTCGCATTAACCGGCCCGCCGGGCGCGCTGCACAGAACTGTAAACAGCCTTCGCGCACGTCCGCACAACGACGTGTCCCGCGAAAGCAAGCAAATGCAGTGCTGAAATCATGCCTGCGGTGTGCAACTAGACATTCGCGTGAGAATTGCCCGTCACGCCAAGCTATTTGCTTTTTCTGTAATAAGAAAGGACATGTTCAAAGTGTTTGCCAGAAAAAGCTTCGATCAGACACTACCAACCATTCCAGGCCCTTTGCTTCGCGCCGGAATCGAACCAAGGACACTCAGGCTCGGGAACCTTCGCCCATGGACATTCATGTCGTTAATGCCACTCCGCCCAGTGTTCCTCTCTCTAACAGTGACTGTGTTCGTCCCATAAAAAGTGTGCGTCGACGTCGACGGAAATCCCGTCACGTCGCAAGTGATTCTGTACCAGTGTCTGTTCAAGTTGCACAAAACAGTCTCTCTTGTCATCAGCAGGACAATTAACTTTTTGTAGATTTGGACTTTGCCGGACAAGTGATACCATTCCAGCTCGATACCGGAGCTGCAGTTTCATTGCTCAATCAAGCAATGTACAAACAACTGGGCGCACCTCCTTTGCGTGCCGCAAATGTTCAATTACGTAGTTATTCAGGACAGCTTATCCCTGTGTTAGGACAGTGCAGCCCTCTTGCAACATACAAGGGACAAACAAAACTTGTGTCTTTTTACGTTCTTCGTTCTTCTTCTGCTGTGAACTTGTTTGGTTTAGATTTATTTCAATTGTTTAACTTGTCAATAGTCAATCAGGTGCTATCAGTGAACCAGACTGTGCCTTCCGCCAGTGTTTCTCGTCTATGTGAGGAATTTGCTGACAGTTTTGCACCGGGCCTTGGTTGCGCTAAGAACTATGAAGCACATTTGGAACTAAAAGTCATTGCATTGCATGACGAGGTCGCAAGAACTTTACACGATTTAGAATCACAAGGTGTAATTGAACGTGTGCAGGCTTCTCTCTGGGCCTCAACCTTAGTAATTTTGCAAAAACCTTCCGGAAAATTGAGACTTTACGTGGACTTCAAGGCAACAGTGAATCCACAACTAGTGACTGCTACTTTTCCTTTGCCCTACCCGGAAGACCTTTTTGACAAACTGTGCCCGGGAAAATATTTTTCGAAGTTGGACCTAGCAGATGCGTACTTGCAAATACCGGCGGACGAAGAATCCCAGCGCGTATTGGTGGTTAACACGCATCTTGGTTTGTACAGATTCAAAAGACTGCCCTTTGGGTGTGCATCCGCCCCTGCATTGTTTCAGCAATATTTACAAACTATTTGTGCATCGGTCCCTACTGCAGCAAACTATCTGGACGATATTGTGATCTCCGGAAAGACGGAAGAAGAACATCTTGCAAACCTACGAACATTATTTCAGGTCTTGCAACACAATGGTCTTCGCTTGAGGAAGGACAAATGTGTGTTATTTGCTCGTGACTTGCCATATCTGGGACGTGTCCTTAATGCCCAAAGCATACATCAGAGTCCGGAGCACCTCCATGCCATACAGGAGTTGCCTTCGCCGCAGACTTTGAAGCAGCTACAAAGTGTGTTGGGAAAAATTAACTATTATAATAGGAATATTCCGCGTGCCTCTTCCATTTCAGCTCCGCTTCATCGCTTACGCCATAAAGGTGTTCCGTTCGTCTGGTCGACGGAATGCGAACGCGCCTTTCGCCAGTTGAAATCGGCGTTGCTTTCAATTACTTGCCTTACGCCATTCGATCCCCAGAAACCCCTTTTTTGATGGTAGATGCATCGGATTTCGGGATCGGTGCTGTGCTTGCGCACAAAGATGGTTCGCATGATCGCCCTATTGCCTTTGCGTCCAAATTGCTCTCGTCAGCGCAAAGAAATTATTCCCAGATAGAGAAAGAAGCTTTGGCTCTCGTGTTTCGTGTTACTAAGTTCCATGATTTCTTGTATGGTCGTCACTTTACCATCATCACGGACCACAAACCTTTGACATCGCTTTTTCATCCGACCAAGCCTGTACCTCCATGTACAGCGCAGAAATTCATTCGCTGGTCTATTTTCCTCTCGCAGTACCGCTACGATATCTTGTATCGGTCCACTGCTAAGCACGGAAACGCCGATGCGTTGTCCCGTTTGCCTGTTGCTGAGGATAAAACATTCGATTCTTCCGAACTTGCTTGCATGTTCATTGATGCGGAAACTGATGACGTGGTCGAATCGTTACCGGTTGATTTTCGTCGTGTAGCTACAGCCACAGCAGCTGACCCTGTCCTTGCTACCGTTTTGCGTTTTGTTGCTACGCAATGGCCCTTGTCGAAGTCACGGATCGGGGATCCGTTGGTTCGCCGATTTTTTGCTCACAAGGAGACTTTTTGTACGACGTGGTGTTTTGTTGTTGCGTTCTGATAATGATCATTCTAGGGTCGTGGTCCCACTTTCGTTAAAGTCCTCTGTCTTAAAGCTTCTCCACCAAGGACATTGGGGTATAGTGCGTACGAAAAAACTTGCTCATCAGCACTGTACTTGGTTCGGAATCGATGCTGCGATTACGCATATGTGCTCTTCTTGCATGGTGTGTGCCGAACAACACTCCGCGCCGCCGCGGAAGTTCTTTGCATGGCCGAAAGCCACTTCCCCTTGGCAACGCTTACACATATTTTGCTGGTCCATTCTGGAATGCTCGATGGTTGGTTGTTGTAGATTCCTTCAGTAATTTTCTTTTTGTTGTCCAGATGTCTTCCACGACGTCATCTGCCACCATCCAAGCGTTGTCTGCTATCTTTTGCATTGAAGGTCTTCCACGGACTATTGTTTCCGACAATGGCCCACAATTCATGTCCGCAGAATTTCAGTCATTCTGCAAGGCCAATGGTATTCAACATCTGACATCCGCGCCGTTTTCGCCTCAGTCAAACGGTGCCGCTGAACGATTGGTCCGGACTTTCAAGTCACAGATGCTGAAGTTGAAAGAGTCGCATTCTCGGGAGGACCCGCTGTTGCTCTTTTTGTCTTCGTATCGCTCTCAGCCCCGCGATGGTCGCTCGCCGGCTGAGTTGCTTCATGGTCGTCCTCATCGAACCTTGATGTCTTTGCTGCATCCGCCGCATCAGGTTCCTGTGCAGCGGCAGACTCCTGCTTTCGCTCCAGGCGACGTTGTATTCTATCGCAACTATCGCGGTTCACGGCGTTGGCTCGCAGGGCGCATTCTTCGCTGCCTCGGCCGCGCGATGTATTTCGTTTTGGGGGCCTCTGGTGAGGTGCGTCAGCATCTCAATCAGCTGCGCCTCTATCGTCGCCTGGGTTCTGCCGCTCCCCGTCTGCTTTCAGCGACGGTGCCGTCCGGTCAGCGCCCTGGGGACCCATCTACTGGCTCGCCTGATCCCCAGGTGTTACCAACGATGCCTTCCATTTTGCCTCATGGCGTCGCGCCGCCGCCGCAGCCGCCGCCGGCGCAGCCCGCAGTGGACGACTCGCTGCAGCCGCCAACCGCCTCCCTGGGTCACGCGCCGCCGATCGCTTCCCGTGACCAGCTGTCCTCCGCCATGGAACTCTTTCCCGCTCCGGACCACATGGCGTCATCGCGCGTCGGATACCCCGACGCAATGGAGGTCGACCCTTCGGCCCCTCCTGTCTCTTTACGGGCGCGTACACCTCATGTTGACGTGCACCCTGGAGTAGGTTTCCAGGCGTTTCCTAGCTCCCCTCGGACCGAATGGCCGGGTGCGGGTGGCACAGCCTCGCCTGTTATAAGGCTCCCCACCTCATCGCATACGTCAACATGGGGCCCTCCCCCCGGCGGGCGGAAGCCTTATAACACGACCGTTCGCCGATTTGCGGGGGAGGAATATGGTGTCACCGCCAGACACCACACTTGCTAGGTGGTAGCTTTAAATCGCCCGCGGTCCATTAGTACATGTCGGACCCGCGTGTCGCCACTGTCAGTAATTGCCGACCTAGCGCCACCACATGGCACGTCTAGAAAGACGTACTAGCACTCGCCCCAGTTGTACGACGACTTTGCTAGCGACTACACTGACGAAGCCTTTCTCTCATTTGCCGAGAGACAGTTAGAATAGCCTTCAGCTAAGTCCATGGCTACGACCTAGCAAGGCGCCATTAACCATATCTGGAGATAGTCTCACTTGTATCGTCAATAGCGATGTACCACAATGATGGAAATAAAAGTTAAGTATCACATCAGCTACGTACTTTTCTTATAGCATTAATTACGTTTTCTGTCCCAGAATTCACGCCAGTCGGCGTGTGTGTACGCGTGCCTTTCGGTTACCCGTAATTGTGGACTGGCTGTCTTGTCAGTCCACTACATTAGCAACATTTCTGGGACACCCTGTATGCAGCGTGAGAGAGCTAAGACTGACTCCCCCCTCCCCCCCCCCCAATACGTTCAGAATTTATAAAAATATGAACGCGTAGTTTTATCGAAGTTATTGCGGTCAATGTGATCAGTTCCCTGATGTTCGCAAGTAACTTTTATCGATTATAGACGCCGAACTACGAAACAGAACCTGTTTCTTTTCTAACGAAATTATATAATTTTTTCTGTGGTATGTGAAAGGGGCTTCTAAAAGAAAGTCAACGAGAGAAAATATTTGGTAGTTGATCGAAGCGTAGCAAGAAAACGGGGCCCTTAAACACTTTCGCTCCGTCAGGAGCAGAGGTTCCACAAACGCCTGCCCTATTAAGAAGCAGTGCTGAAAAATAATGCCTTCAAAATGTTTATGTGGAAACTCTTACAAAAATGTTGCTAACATTCTACATCTTTACTCTTCATGTCGACGTATTTGCAGCTCTCTGCCGCTAGAGGGCTCCTAACTGTAGCGTGTAACATGGCGGTATGCAACGAACTATGGCGGTGCGTGAGGAACGTGGTACGCTCTTCGAGTTTAGAATTTGATGAATTGGGCCAAGCATGGAACAAATTGTCCTGTAGCATGACAATGCTGTGACATCTGCAACGATCCAACGTATTGGGGTCACTGTCATCAGTCTTCCTCCTCATAGTGCCGACTTCACCCCACCCCATTTTCATTTGTTTTCGAAAATTAAGAGGTCCATCTAGGACTCCACTGTGACAGTAATGATGTGGCGCAAGGAGAGGCAAAGTTGCGGTTCCGTTAGCGAAGTCTAACATTCTACAGTGACGATATCAACAAAGTGATCTCTCGTGGGGGGAAATGTATTCGACGACAGGGTGACTATGTTGAGAAACGTATTTGTGGACATAAAGATAAAGATATAGAATGTTGATGACGTTTGTTTTATTTAAAAATGTTTTAGAGTCTTCACACAAAAAATTCGGAGGAATAAATTTTCAGCGTGCTATCGGACACCAAACATATGGAAACACGTAACTCAGGTATGAATTTAGTGTTTACCTGTGCACTTAAAATGTATCAGTTCGTGTTCGTCAGCTGCAGAAATCAGACAAATTGCTCGTAAAACTACTGAGACATTCAGAATGTGTACGACGGCAGAAAAATGAATTTCGTTTATGGCGAATGTCGCCAATCTATTAGAACAGCGTGGCAGTTGTATGCTGAAGAGTGTCCAGATCGCACGAAGCACTAACGACCTGTCTTTACAAACATTACACAGCAACCAGAATGAGATTTTCACTCTGCAGCGGAGTGTGCGCTGATATGAAACTTCCTGGCAGATTAAAACTGTGTGCCCGACCGAGACTCGAACTCAAGACCTTTGCCTTTCGCGGGCAAGTCTCTACCATCTGAGCTACCGAAGCACGACTCACGCCCGGTACTCACAGCTTTACTTCTGCCAGTATCTCGTCTCCTACCTTCCCAATTTTACAGAAGCTCTCCTGCGAACCTTGCAGAACTAGCACTCCTGAAAGAAAGGATATAGCCGAGACATGGCTTAGCCACAGCCCGGGGGATGTTTCCAGAATGAGATTTTCACTCTGCAGCGGAGTGTGCGCTGATATGAAACTTCCTGACAGATTAAAACTGTGTGCCCGACCGAGATTCGAACTCGGGACCTTTGCCTTTCGCGGCTAATCCATGTCTCCGCTATATACTTTCTTTCAGGAGTGTTAGTTCTGCAAGGTTTGCAGGAGAGCTTCAGTAAAGTTTGGGAGATAGGAGACGAGATACTGGCAGAAGTAAAGCTGTGAGTACCGGGCGTGAGTCGTGCTTCGGTAGCTCAGATGGTAGAGCACTTGCCCGCGAAAGGCAAAGGTCCCGAGTTCGAGTCTCGGTCGGGCACACAGTTTTAATCTGCCAGGAAGTTCCATTACACAGAAACGTCTAGAAGCTCGAAGTGTGGAGAAAAATACGACAAGGAAAAAACAGTTGATGAAAGGAATGGAACTAACCTTTTTTCAGCATTAACACACAATGCAAATGTCACAGAGATATCTAGGAATTACGAGAGAGATGAAATAACGAGTGTGCTGCGAACGCTATACTGTATCACATTTCATCCTATTCACATTTCGCTGGGTCTACAATTTCATGGAAATGAATTCCAAAATTGGTTACAGTTCTCATAACATTATCTACGAAAAGTGCAAAGTGGTGCGCTGTACCTATGCAAAATTTTGTTTCAGGAAGAAGCATCATTTGCAAATCACGGGCAAGTTAATCTTCGCAATATGCACTAATTGTCAGCTGAAAATCCACGCTGTCATGTAGAAGTGAATCAAAATAGCTCTATTGGTCTATCACAGTCTCATGGGAACGAACACACTGTATCTCGATTTCCTAAGCTATGTTGTTCCCGCTGTTACTGGGATAAATCCCACTACATAAGGCAACCAGTGTGGTCCGTACATGGCTGATGATCTTCCTATTGCGGACGTGAAATGATAGACCCTCTTGAGTACTGGAGCGGTGATTCAGAAAAGGCAAAATGATCTGCACACTCAACGAACTCGGGAGTTCTATACTTTTATCTGTGACGAAAGTTAAAAGAAGAGGTCTATCAGGAAACGCCGACGACTCCCGAAGGCACAGCTTCTGCTGCCGTTAACTACAGATTCAACGTGGCGTTATGCTTCTCCAGAATCATACGATAGTGTGCAGCAATGCTCAAATTCAACATCTTGAGCACTTTGGAAGTCCACCGTGATAATAAACACAAACACTGTACCAGAGTTATTTGTTTCCTTATATATGGTACACCAGGGCAGCCATTTATGGAGCCTGTTTTCCTGGCGGTGGGACTGTGGTTTGTGGCGCTGTAACCTTAAAACTATTTGGTGAATCACATAAATGCTACGTCGTTGAAGTTCTCTTAGAAGCTTCTTTCAAATGCCACGGGAGTGAGTGCACAGTTCCATCAGAATGAAAAAAAGTTGCAGTCGTTATTCGGTGACTCTAAATGATAAAAGTTAGTTACGAACGCCAAGAAATTGGTCATACTGTCCGCTTGGCGAATATCGCACCTCAACATATTCATTCATTCTGAATATATCTGGGACGGCCTGTCTTAGTTTTCCACCTTGCGTATATGCTGATAAGAATGGTAGACCTAGAACGAAGCGCTCAGATTAAAAAGGGTGTAAGGCATGAATGCAGTCTTTGGCCTCTACTGTTCAACCTATACATCGAAGAGTCATTGACGGTAATAAAAGACAGGTTCAAGTGTGGGGTTAAAATGCAAGGTGAAATGATGGCTCTGAGCACTATGCGACTTAACTTCTAAGGTTATCAGTCGCCTAGAACTCAGAACTAATTAAACCTAACTAACCTAAGGACATCACACACATCCATGCCCGAGGCAGGATTCGAACCTGCGACCGTAGTGGTCGCTCGGTTCCAGACTGTAGCGCCTCGAACCGTACGGCCACTCCGGCCGGCTGTTGAAATGATACCAGTGATAAGATTCCCTCATGGCATTGCTATCCTCAGTGGAAGTGAAGAAGAATTACAGGATCTGCTAAATAGATTTAACAGCCTAATGAACACAGAATATGATTGCAGCGTAAATCGAAGAAAGGTGGAAGTAATGATAAGCAGCTGATGTGAAAACAGCGAGAAACTCAACACCAGAAGTGGGGATCACGAAGTAGACAAAGGTAAGGAATTCTGCTTTCTAGGCTGTAAAAAGCCCTTGTTGGACTGAGCAAGGAGAACAAAAAACAGCAGACTAGCACAGGAAAAAAGGGCATTCCTGTCCAAGAAAAGTCTACTGACATCGAACATAGGCTTTAATTTGAGGAAGACATTTCCGAGAATGTTCGTTTGGAGTACAGTGTTAAATGGTGGTGAAACGTGGACTGTGGGAAAACCGAACCGGAACGGAAGAGAATCTAAGATTATGTGGTTTAGTGGTACAGAAGAATGTTGAAAATTGGGTGGACTGATAAGGTAAAGAATGAGGACGATCTCCGCGGGATCTGCGTGCAAAGGAATAAATGGGAAACACTGGCAAGAAGAAGGTAAAAATTGAAAAAGAAGACAGAGATTGGTATTCACCCAGCAAATAACTGAATTCGGAGGTTGCCAGTACTACTCTGAGACTCTGAGACGAAAATTGTGGCACAGGTGAGGAATTCGTCATGGGCAGCATCAAACCAGTTAGAAGACTGACGACTCAACAAAACAAAAACAAAAAATAAATATAAAATAACATAAAAATAAAATAAAAAGAAACAGAAACCAGAAATAAAAAAAAAAACGTATCGCTCATAGTTTCCTTTACAGTATTATTGCTCTGTTATCAGACGATTCGATTCTCTGTAGTTAAAGAAAGTTGAAGAAGTTTTCATCTTCCGCGTCGTTAGTATGCGGTTGATTGCCTCTTACCACGCTCCGAACATACAGAATAAATAATTTGAAACATTTGCTGCTGAGGTTTCTGAGAGCAAACCACCCAGCGGTTTTCCTGTGTGACGTAACAGACCTTGTTACTGCGGCCTACTTTCTGTCGTGCCACAGGTAATGAGTCGTGTCCGTTACGCAACCTCCAATCTGTCCAGTTCTTAACTGGGCCATTGCGTCGAATTCCTGCTCTTTTGGGGGCTTTTGGAACGTAAATTATCTTACATATGACAGAAAGTTTGTATTCGGGTCTCTACATCGATTAAATTGTAATAATGTTTGTTCACAGTTAAAAGCGTAAAATAGATATTGATTTGCATAACTATAACCGATTAGTCTGTAGTGTTGCTATACCATTTGTGCCAAAAATATAAGTTGTATGTACTCAAATTAGAACTTAAATTCCCTCTGATTTTGCGCTTTCTTACCTTCTAATATGTTTCATAGTTATGTTTTGGCTGGGTAGGTTCTTATTAGTTTTCATGCTTCCAAACTGAAACTGGAGACAAATTACGTAGCACGCAACAAAGAGTTTGTTTACTTTTGTTTTACCCTAAATTGTTTCACCACTTTCTATGGTATCCTCATTGGGGTTTTGTGAATTGTACATCATGTAAGGCTGTTATTTCTTATTGACAGTGTAACATATACCATATTTTATACAACTTGTCATTGTCTCTGATACCGTTATCTTGTTTCCCATTGATTCAGACATGTTAAAACATTCATTTTCTTTGTAATCGCGGCATTCTGCTTATGTTATTACAACATTGTAAGGTTACTGTTATTTTGCTGATAGTTTTTGTTTTCTAGCAGCTGTAGAATATATTTCAAAATAATGTTTCAATCATCAATTGCATAGGTATTTTTATTTCGCTTTACCGGCTTCAACAAATTAATTTAGTACCTCGCAAGCCTGCAAAATTAGAGATATTATAATTATACCTTCGCCATAGTTTTGTGAAAACTACAGAAGCTTACTTAGTATCGGTTTAGCAGATATCAATGTCTTCTCCACAGAAGCATAAAGCCATGACATGTCCAAAAATGCACTTATTCTATGTGATTATTGTAGACATAGATTGATAGATCGATAATTCAAGTAACTGACTGTCATCTACATACATGTCGAGCTGTTACGCCAGCGGAAAGGTACAGATATGAAAGCATATAAAAAGTACAAGTAAGGTTTATAAGGAATTTATACATAACATATCTTAAAAACAGGGCACATGCACATAGTTCTAATGTATAAAAGGGATGTGCTGATTTTCATATTTTATGAGATGCAATACAATCAGAGCAGTGTCTCCTTTTCAATGCAAGCATGTCATTCAACGATCTTTTCAATTTAGGCAGCAACGTTTGTATATTTCAACTACTTTGAAAACGTTAATTTTGTAGCCCTTGTCAATTATAATCAGGATTTCCATGCCAAGCAAGGATGGAGGAGGAACATATTAGTCAATTATAATCAGGATTTCCATGCCAAGCAAGGATGGAGGAGGAACATATTAAAACTATGAGCCATGTGTTTCATCTGTATTATATATAACTGCGTTATATATCTTATTTATACTTTTTATTTGATTGTGTACGTGTTTGTACTGCTGGTCGCAAAACAGCTTGACATATAATGACATTATGTTTCTGTGGAAAAGATACTGACATTTCCTAATCCAGTACTAATTAGCCTAAGTTTCTGTAATATTATTCTTTTCAGAGTAAAATATACTTCTATCCTAGCACAAAAATGATTAATATGTCTTGAGCAGAGTGATGGATGTAAAAGAATTAGTTTTTTTACTTACCTGGCAGCTTCAAAGGGATTTAAATCTAAACATCTTGACATACTCGCGCCTTTTACTTGATAGTATCAACATCCATGTCATGTAATATAATGCGTCGTGTCAAGTAATGTAACATGAGTCATGAATACATGCCGCATAACGTGACATATGCCGTATATGGCCGTTTGTCATTTCGTATAATAAGACACAACGTATCATTAATCCCTACTCTGGGATATTTCCTATAATAGATGCACCGGCACTCTCAGATGCTTCCTATCGTAGCTGTATCCCGCTCTCTAGAAACATATAAGATTGTGTCTGTTTGTTCTTACGCACCTTACCATAGATGTAACAGGGTGAGGGTTTAGGCGAGAAATGGTCCACTCGGGGAAAAAAATCAGTTCTTCCCCGGACCAGAAATCAAAAAATTGTTTTAGCGCCCCCTCAGGAACAAATCCGCTCCTAGAAATTTTATCCTCCCTAACAACTTTTTTTGCTACATCTGTTTTCTTCAGCTGTAAGGTATGGTATATTGTTTACTGCGGCTGATTGAATCTTCTGGACTTTGCGCACAGCATCTTGGGCTCTAGCCTATAAACTGCAAGATGCAGTTGTGTCAACACTGTATAGCTAAGAGAGCTCACTGCATTGGGGAAGTGGGGTTAATTCGTAAAAAAGGAGTGACCATGCCAAGATGTTTTGATTTTATTGTCTTTGAAGCTGCCAGATAAGTCGAAAAGCTACTTCCATTCTTGAATATCCCTAAGTATGCCCAGGACACATTCATCCTCTTTTGTGCTTCGGTATGAGCGTTTTTCTTTCTGGTTCCCAACTTTTACTGTACCATGGCGTGCCAATCTATGGAAACTTTTGTTGAGTCGGGCGAAGATCGATTCGTATAGGTTTTTGGATTGTCTTTCGACAATGTTGCCGGCCGGGGTGGCCGAGCGGTTCTAGGCGCTACAGTCTGGAACCGCGCGACCGCTACGGTCGCAGGTTCGAATCCTGCCTGTGATGTCTTTAGGTTAGTTAGGTTTAACTAGTTCTAAGTTCTTGAGGACTGATGATCTTAGAAGTTAAGTCCCATAGTGCTCCGAGCCATTTTTTTCGACAATGTTGTTTATGTCGTAGCAAAGGGCAAAGCTTTTAGAAAACAACAGGACGGCTCAAAAATGGTTCAAATGGCTCTGAGCACTATGGGACTTAACTTCTAAGGTGATCAGTCCCCTAGAACATAGAACTACTTAAACCTAACTAATCTAAGGACATCACACACATCCATGCCTGAGGCAGGATTCGAACCTGCGACCGCCGCGGTCGCGCGGTTCCAGACTGTAGCGCCTAGAACCGCTCGGTTACCACGGCCGGCTTACAGGACGGCCTTTAATTACGCATTTGTGTTACTTTCTTACAAAATCTGAACCCGTTCGCACAAGTCTGAGATACAGAAATGGCGCGAATATAAAACCTCAAAACTGTTTTTTCTCCATGTAAAAGCTGAATTCTAATATATTTTTGATAGCGAATTTTGCAGTTTTATAGGATGAACGCCTTTTTTTATTTGATTCACTTCAAACCGCTTTCGTGCTTTCATTTCACGTAAGAACGAATTTTACGTGCTACATTTAGCTCGACTAGCATCGTACCTTAACAACGGATAAAAATTATTGTATAAAATATTTCGTTTTTACTAAGTATTCATCTGCCTTCGCGCAAAGTTTTAAGCTATTCGAACAAGTTTATACTACAGAAGTGGTGCGCTTCATAAAACTCTCAGAAAAAGGTGTTTTTGCAAGTCATTGCACCTAAATCCGAATGATGCACTTAAGTCGAGCATTAATTTCAGCCCAGTTAAGATCTTTTGCAAAAGGAAGTAATCGATTTGCACAATTTGCTTGCTTTCCGGTTCGTCCTTCAAAGGTTGCTCAGTATATTGTAACATAGGTGCAGTGAGACAAATATTAAAGTGGCGATGCAAACGGCCACTGGTCCGGACTAAACTTGTGCTTGGCCTTTTGAGATACATTTATGTTAGCATTTCCACGAGTCACGACACTTTACACAAATGTGTGACGTGACCAAGGTCTAATGATTTATAATATTCCTGATTTTTTAGGCTACTGAAAATGGCAAATTAATTGGGTGAAACCGGTGAAGCGAAATAAATATACGTGTGCAATTGATCACTGAATGTTTGTCGCATCGATAGTTACCACGCCACAACGTAGGTGCACGCTCTCGTAAGTTGGCACTACTAGAGAAGACGAACCACGTCGACCACATCCCACTCTGGTCGACGCTGTGGAGCTCAGGGAGTGCCGTATTGATTTCGGCCCATTTCATCAAGAGCAAACGGCCTGGAAATATCGCTTCTATTACCGAGTGGGCTAGCTTGCTATTGAGACTTTGTATTAGTTACGTTCAGTTAAAGTTTAGACAGCAACGAGTATTTGTTAGTTTTGTTATTATACAGAACAGTCATTCTATCTTCACAGGATTACACATGGACTACGTCTTCACACCTAAGTGCTCATCCTAGCCAAAGTTATGTATGCATTTGATATTTACTTGCTTTTATGACTCTATTAAAAGTGTTAAAGTTATATGCAGTACCGAAGTGCTTCACCTCTCCTGTTCCTACTCGCTTCCTCGGCCTGTATTGCAGAAGCAGTTCACAGGAGCAAACCGCCTGTCCAGGCGGGATACAAATAACGTTACTGTTATTGTAGCAACACGATGCTTATGGCTCACGATTTTGTGATTGTACCATACATACCTTCGTTCACTGGATATGGTGGAGAATGGATGGGAATCTGTTTTTTGCGTGTAGATGATGACTTTTGATTTCTTTCCTTCTTATTTAAGAGGGAGATTTGTACTTAGCCATGTACAACAGCAGACTGCTTTGGTACCATTTTTCTTAGGTCTTGTAGTTTTTCATCATGGACCGAAATTACACTGCCTATAGGATGTCATGGTGACCTTGTACACGTACACACCATCGGCAGATATGTAATTAATTAGAGCTGCAGTACACAGGTAAATGGTAACGAGAGTGCATTGGTGTTGTTTGTGTTCAATGTTGTTACTAGGCCTAGGGGAGTACATAAGAGACGTGAACAACGCCAGATTTTCAGTCTTCACTGTGAAGGTCGCAGACATGCCGCATACTCATGTGAGAGAGGGTTATCAGCAACTTGTCGGTCTCCATTTGGCCGGCTGGTCGAATCGTGCAATATCTGGATTTGTGAGGCAATCGGATATGACAGTGGTTCGATGTCGTACTGAATTGCAGATATACCCATCGTTAAGGTTCCAGATGACTGCGACTGACCAGCACAAAGGCGACCTCCATACTTGGTACCAAATACGTAATAACTATTTTACATTTGTGCCTGCCATCCAACTTCCTGCAACACTGTCGGTAATTCCCCAGCGTTGGTTGGAGGCTGGACTAGGGAATTACCGCACCATGCGTTGTCTGCCGTTAACACCGCAACACAAACAACCGTGTTTTCTATGGTACCGTGAATGGGAAGCATCGACTGCTGGTGTATGGTGTCGCACAGCGTTCAGCAATAAATCGCGATTCTTCACAACCATCGTTGGCCCGTATGACGGGGACGTGGGGAGATGTCTCATTCTTCCAATGTTTTGAAGAGGTACAGCGGTGTTACTACTAGTCTCATTATGTGGAAAGCGATTGGGCGCGACTTCAGGTCAAGGCTGCGGTAGTACTCGAGGGAACTCTGAAGGCTCAACGGAACGTTGTCAATATCCTGCGTCGTCATGCTTTAAGGCAACATTGTGGTGCCACTTTCCAACAAGACAATGCTCATCCACAATCGGCATGTCTCTCTGTGAAATGCCTGCGTGATGTTGAAGTACTCTTGTACTTTTGTGGCCTTCAACAATAACAAATCTCAATCCAGCAGAACATATCTGGGACTGGCTTCGACGCCAACTCCGTCCCAGTGCAATTATCCAGGATATTATTGACCAATTACAAAAATAGTCAGCTAGGCCTGCGCCATGACGGGATAGAACGGCTTCATAACAGCAGTCGCAACCGAATCAGTGCAAGCATCCAGGGCAGGCTGCACTGTCTTACTGCAAATTTCTTTGTAAATTGGGCTCGATTTTGTCACATGCCCTATGAACCCTTTAAGTTTCACAACGTCTCCTCGTCCGATTCTGAGTGCTTCACTTCATTTTCAGGCAGTGTTTGAGTCGCAGTAAATTTTACCACGGTGATATTGCAGCTGCCGCGCGGAGTGGTCGCACGGTTTGATGCGCCATGTCACGGATTGCGCGGCCCCTCCCGCAGGAGGTTCGAGTCTTCCCTCGGGCATGGGTGTATGTGCTGTTCTTAGCATAAGTTTGTTTAAGTAGTGTGTAAGTCCTTTAGGAATTCACGCACATTGGAAAATTTGATATCACAACTGGTGACGATTTGTTAGGACACGCCCATACACATAAGAACTCGATTACAGAGTCTCTGATCCGGTTCTACAAAGCGTGTTGTGTGACAAACCTCTATGCGCAACACTGTCAAGGCTGGGTCTGGGATGGTCCAAATGGCTCTAAGCACTATTGGACTTAACATCTGAGGTCATCAGTCCCGTAGACTTGTTGTTGTTGTCTTCAGTCCTGAGACTGATTTGATGCAGCTCCCCATGCTACTCTATCCTGTGCAAGCTTCTTCATCTCCCAGTACTTACTACAACCTACATCCTTCTTAATCTGCTTAGTGTATTCATCTCTTGGTCTCCCTCTACGATTTTTACCCTCCACGCTTCCCTCCAATGCTAAATTTGTGATCCCTTGATGCCTCAGAACATATCCTATCAACCGGTCCCTTCTTCTTGTGCCACAAACTCCCCTTCTCCCCAATTCTGTTCAGTACCTCCTCATTAGTTATGTAATCTACCCATCTAATCTTCAGCATTCTTCTGTAGCACCACATTTCGAAAGCTTCTATTCTCTTCTTGTCTAAGCTATTTATCGTCCATGTTTCACTACCATACATTGCTACACTCCATACAAATACTTTCAGAAACGACTTCCTGACACTTAAGTCTATACTCGATGTTAACAAATTTCTCTTCTTCAGAAACGCTTTCCTTGCCATTGCCAGTCTACATTTAATGTCCTCTCTACTTCGTCCATCATCAGTTATTTTGCTCCCCAAGTAGCAAGACTCCTTTACTACTTTCAGTGTCTCATTTCCTAATCTAATTCTCTCAGCATCACCCGACTTAATTCGACTACATTCCATGATCTTCGTTTAGCTTTTGTTGATGTTCATCTTATATCCTCATTTCAAGACACTGTCCATTCCGTTCAACTGCTCTTCCAAGTCCTTTGCTGTCTCTGACAGAATTACATTGTCATCGGCGAACCTCAAAGTTTTAATTTCTTCTCGATGGACTTTAATACCTACTCCGAATTTTTCTTTTGTTTCCTGTACTGCTCGCTCAATATACAGATTGAATAACATCAAGGAGAGGCTACAACCCTGTCTCACTCCGTTCCCATCCGCTGCTTCCCTTTCATGCCCCTGGACTCTTATAACTGCCATCTGGTTTCTGTACAAATTGTAAATAGCCTTTCGCTCCCTGTATTTTACCCCTGCCACCTTTAGAATTGGAAAGAGTATTCCAGTCAACATTGTCAAAAGCTTTCTCTAAGTCTACAAATGCTAGAAATGTAGGTTTGTCTGTCCTTAATCTATTTTCTAAGATGAGTCGTAGGGTCAGTATTGCCTCACGTGTTCCAACATTTCTGCGGAATCCAAACTGATCTTCCCCGAGGTCGGCTTCTACCTGTTTTTCCATTCGTCTGTCAAGAATTCGCGTTAGTATTTTGCAGCTGTGACTTATTAAACTGATAGTTCGGTAATTTTCACATCTGTCAACACCTGATTTCTTTGGGATTGGAATTATTATATTCTTCTTGAAGTTTGAGGGTATTTTGCCTGTCTCATATATCTTGCTCACCAGATGACACAGGTTTGTCAGGACTGGCTCTCCCAAGGCCGTCAGTTCCAATGAAATGTTGTCTACTCCCGGGGCCTTGTTTCGACTCAGGTCTTTCAGTGCTCTATCAAACTCTTCACGCAGTATCGTATCCCCCATTTCATCTTCATCTACATCCTCTTCCATTTCCATAATATTGTCCTCCAGTACATCACCCTTGTATATATACTCCTTCCACCTTTCTGCTTTCCCTTTTTTTCTTAGAACTGGGTTTCCATCTGAGCTCTTGATATTCATAAAAGTGGTTCTCTTTTCTCCAAAGGTCACTTTAATTTTCCTGTAGGAAGTATCTATCATACCCCTCGTGAAATATGCCTCTACATCCTCACATTTGTCCTCTAGCCATCCCTGCTTAGCCGTTTTGCACTTGCTGTCGATCTCATTTTTGAGACGTTTGTAATCCTTTTCACCTGCTTCATTTACTGCGTTTTTATATTTTCTCCTTTCATCAATGAAATTCAATATTTCATCTGTTACCCAAGGATTTCTACTAGCCCTCGTCTTTTTACCTACTTGATCCTCAGCTGCCTTCACTATTTCATCTCTCAGAGCTACCCATTCTTCTTCTACAGTATTTCTTTCCTCCATTCCTGTCAATTGCTCCCTTATGCTCTCCCTGAAACTCTGTACAACCTCTCGTTTAGCCAGTTTAGCCAGGTCCCATCTCCTTAAATTCCCACCTTTTTGCAGTTTCTTCAGTTTTAATTTGCAGTTCATAACCAATAGATTTTGGTCAGAGTCGACATCTGCCGCTGGAAATGTCTTACAATTTAAAACCTGGTTCCTAAATCTCTGTCTTACCATTATATAATCTAACTGATACCTTCTAGTGTCTCCAGGATTCTTCCATATATACAGCCTACTTTTATGATTTTTGAACCAAGTGTTAGCTGTGATTATGTTATGCTCTGTGCAAAATTCTACCAGACGGCTTCCTCTTTCATTTCTCTCCCCCAGTCCATATTCACCCACTATGTTTCCTTCTCTCCCTTTTCCTGCTCTCGAATTCCAGTCACCCATGACTATTAAATTTTCGTCTCCCTTCACTACCTGAATAATTTCTTTTATCTCATCATACATTTCATCAATTTCTTCATCATCTGCAGAGCTAGTTGGCATATAAACTTGTACTACTGTAGTAGGCGTAGGCTTCGTGTCTATCTTGGCCACAATAATGCGTTCACTATGCTGTTTGTTGTAGCTTACACGCACTCCTATTTTTTTATTCATTACTAAACCTACTCCGTAGACTTAGAACTACTTAAACCTAACTAACTTCTGAAAATCACACACATCGACGCCCGACGCAGTATTCGAATCTGCGACCGTAGCAGCAACGCGGTTCCTGACTGAGGCGCCTACAACCGCTCGGCCACAGCGGCCGGCTGGGTCTGGTATGTGTTTGACGACTGACTGTGAGGTCCGCCCCCGGGACAGCCGCCGTCCCCGCGCCCGCGGCAGACGGGGGTGGCCCCGTTCTCTCGGCCGCTCTCACTCCATCGACCGCGCGCGGCCCTCGGTGTGGACGGAGACAAAGGGAATTCCCCTCGCCTCCTCTGCGCTCGGCGAATAAGCCCGACTCATTTCTTGAAGAATGCGTTGAATAAGGCCCAACCCAGCTTTACTGCGTCTGTGGGCGAGATTGGCAGAACCGGATACCTCAATGAAGGGAGTACATATACTTCATTTTCTCTTCGCGACATCGCGAAGACCTAATTCAAAGAGAGAGAAGCGAAAACAGCTGACACCCTAGCATCATGTCGGTATCCTTATGTGTATTTAAATCAGTTACTCTGACGTTTCGAAGTAGCCGTCTGGTAGCGGACCTTTGGAATGTTGTGAGTTTTAGTATCAAATTCTGATTTTAAATTGGCTGCGGAAAGGATGTAGCTTAATGGTGGGGGGAGTGGGGGGGGGGGAGGGAAGGGGGGAGGTGCTCCCCTTCCAATCACACGACCTAGTTGTCGAGTTCTGAAATTCAAAGGGATATACGCTGTCGATGGTCAACAAGGCCAAGTCAAAAACGCCACCGATAGATTTAAACTGTCGATGGCACCATCGGCTGCCCATCCCTAAACCGCGTGACCGCTACGGTCGCAGGTTCGAATCCTGCCTCGGGCATGGATGTGTGTGATATCCTTAGGCTAGTTAGGTTTAAGTAGTTCTACGTTCTAGAGCACTGATGACCTGAGATGTTAAGTCCCATAGTGCTCAGATCCATTACATTTTTTTTTTTTGCCCATCCCTACTTTAGCCAAGACCAATTACTGCACATTGATTGCGTTACTTGAACGCAGTTGTTGTTATGTTAATCGGCGTAGTTTTTACTTGCCCTTCAGTTTAATTTAAGTGCTGCAGTTTGCCGGTTTTGTGCTGCTTGCTGTTGCGACAGTTTCTAGTAATTATGCATACGTCTGTAGCAAGAAAGAGAAGGAAAACCGATTTTGATTCGTTCACTAGCGTTATGGTAGCTTAAAGCACGTACTGACTACAAAAATAGCCTAATTACCTACCTATTGCAGTTTAATATTAACACTGAATTCGTTATTTGGAGACCGGTAGAACATTGGGATAGAGATATCGCCCTATGATGATGGTTGAATTTCTTTAGAAAAGTTCCTCAAACTTAATTGAGGAACTTGGGATGCCTCGAGATCTGAGGAAATTCTGATCTGGTTTCAGACAAGCCGTAAATTTAAATACAAGAGTGTAGCAGGAGGAAGACAGTTAATGTCAAAAGAGGTTAGAATCCGTTTAACTTTATAATAAATCCAGCACAACTTTAAAGTTTCTCTGCTCCATGATAGTGAACATTATTTTAGGAGACAGAGCTACTTTTTGTTAGCAAACAAGTGTTGTTGTTGTGGTCTTCAGTCCTGAGACTGGTTTGATGCAGCTCTCCATGCTACTCTATCTTGTGCAAGCTTCTTCATCTCCCAGTACCTACTGCAACCTACATCCTTCTGAATTTGCTTAGTGTATTCATCTCTTGGTCTCCCCCTACGAGTTTTACCCTCCACGCTGCCCTCAAATACTAAATTGGTGATCCCTTGATGCCTCAGAACATGTCCTACCAACCGATTCCTTCTTCTGGTCAAGTTGTGCCACAAACTCCTCTTCTCCCCAATCCTATTCAGTACCTCCTCATTTGTTATGTGATCTTCCCATCTAATCTTCAGCATTCTTCTGTAGCACCACATTTCGAAAGCTTCTATTCTCTTCTCGTCCAAACTAATTACCGTCCATGTTTCACTTCCATACATGGCTACACTCCATACAAATACTTTCAGAAATGACTTCCTGACGCTTAAATCTATACTCCATGTTAACAAATTTCTAGTCTTCAGAAAGGCTTTCCTTGCCATTGCCAGTCTACATTTTATATCCTCTCTCCTTCGACCATCATCAGTTATTTTGCTCCCCAAATAGCAAAACTCCTTTACTACTTTAAGTGTCTCATTTCCTAATGTTATACCCTCAACATCACCCAACTTAATTCGACTACATTCCATTATCCTCGTTTTGCTTTTGTTGATGTTCATCTTATATCCTCCCTTCAAGACACTGTCCATTCCGTTCAACTGCTCTTCCAAGTCCTTTGCTGTCTCTGACAGAATTACAATGTCATCGGCGAACCTCAACGTTTTTATTTCTTCTCCATGGATTTTAATACCTACTCCGAATTTTTCTTTGTTTCCTTTACTGCTTGCTCAATATACAGATTGAGTAACATCGGGAAGAGGCTACAACCCTGTCTTACTCCCTTCCCAACTACTGCTTCCCTTTCATGTCCCTCGACTCTTATAACTGCCATCTGGTTTCTGTACAAATTGTAAATAGCCTTTCGCTCCCTGTATTTTACCCCTGCCACCTTTAGAATTTGAAAGAGAGTATTCCAGTCAACATTGTCAAAAGCTTTCTCTAAGTCTACAAATGCTAGAAACGTAGGTTTGCCTTTCCTTAATCTTTCTTCTAAGATAAGTCGTAAGGTCAGTATTGCCTCACATTTTCCAGTATTTCTACGGAATCCAAACTGATCTTCCCCGAGGTCGGCTTCTACTAGTTTTTCCATTCGTCTGTAAAGAATTCGTGTTAGTATTTTGCAGCTGTGGCTTATTAAACTGATTGTTCGGTAATACAAACAGGTAATACATTATAATAGGATTTTAATTCATTTGGCAACAGACTGAAGTTATGATATTTTCAAAAACAAAAACAAAAAAGGAAATATTTAATCTGCAGTTGGGTTTTCTCATATAGCCGGCCGGGGTGGACGAGCGGTTCTAGGCGCTACAGTCTTGAAGCGCGCATCCGCTTTGGTCGCAGGTTCGAATCCTGCCCCCGGCATGGATGTGTGTAATGTCTTTAGGTTAGTTGGGCTTAAGTAGTTCTAAGTTCTAGAGGACTGATGACCTCAGAAGTTAAGTCCCATAGTGCTCAGAGCCATTTGAACCATTCTCTCATATATATGTAAACTATAGAGAACATATGTGACACTTTTTAAGAGAAGTTTTTCTTGCTTAATTTTGTAGATCAAATAGCATTTGTATAAAGGCTCCCAACAGAAAATTATGTACCCAAAATTTAGAAATAAATAAATAAATATGTTTTCAGAATAAATGAAGAACATGGGCCTTTTTAAAGTTCTCTTTAACAGATAGGACCTCAACCCCCTCCCACCCTCCTTCGGTATAATTCTTTCTGTCCTCTTTGTCTCCATCCTTGTGAAGCAGAGCAATTATAGCCACGTTTCTGTTTTACCGAATGGTCTCCTCCTGCAGATATTTTGTAAATGATTCTGTAAATTTCCTTTTGTTGTAATAAAGGCTGTTAAATCATAAATTAAAAAGAACTACGGTGTTCGCATCCTATCCTGGCAAAAATTTGTAAGTAGCTCTTGAGACAGAATCTTGGAATCCTGGACGTTGACTTGCTTCAATGGAATAGGAACGAAAAGCCCTTCTGAAACAAAGATTTCATTGAGTCCATGTCCGTAGGGTGAAACTTGTATATGGATGAGTTCTACAACATACATTAAATTTCATATGAATATTGGGAAATTAATAATTGAAAGAGGACTCAGACAATGGGGTCCCTTGACTCAGGGCACCTACTTACACTGTTCCCTACCGCGCTTCCCTGAAGGGAATTTCAAAACCCGAAAAATTCTGGTCAACAGTTGAATACTCTCTCGAATTTCTCCTGACATCCTTGCAGATTGGACCTGGCGCACGATTTCCAAAATTCATGGAATAATGCATCGTGTTGTAATTTCCCTCACAATGTGAAGCTCATGTACTAGGACCCAGAACAAATTCCAGGCCCAACACCTCTAGCCTTGCCCTTGGTCGATGGGCGAACTGGTCTGCAGACTGTGTCAGGCCTCTGGCGACCGTCTGGCGGACGCTACCTGTCGCGCACACAGTCGCGGGGTAGCCTGGTGAAAGGGTGCATGTTTATAGAGAGAGGTCAGGGTATGCAGTATACCAGTAGTACAGTAGTACATACAGACCCACACAGCAGACCGAAACAGGAACAGCGTAGTGATAACCAGAAGCACCGTAGCAGCCGTATACCGATCTCATCTACTGACTGTTTTGGATAATAATAAGTTTCTTGCCGATTGGACAAATATAGAGTAAAATTGCGTAGCAATGCAAAGGGCGTGGTCACCATTCTGGAAAAGCCGGAAGCTGTTGATAGCCTTCAGGATGCTGCCTTGGGCTACGGTGGAACTGAAGCAGCTGAGATGACTGCTTTGGCACCTTTGGTACTTTGTAGCCTCCTAGGTTTTCATCGTTTTGCACCGCCTTCCAGTGTCCTCGACATGGCCGGTCTACATTCACGTGAGTGTGAATGACGGGAACGGGGATGTGGCTACATGGGAGAGGGGAGTGTAAGGTGAAGGTTTAGCAATGGCTGGACGCCAGTCGCATTACAAATGCAAATAGTTTAGTGATATTTCCCACTGCTGAAAGTACACCTGAACCAGCACTGGACACCTCGTGAGTTGGGGCTGAGACAGTGCAGAGTTCAGGATTGCTTTTCATTGAGAGCACAATCGTTAGGGTGATAATGGACAGTTTATCAAAGAAGGCCACTGTCCATTCTGTTTGCTTGCTGAGTGTGTCATGTCAGCGGTGTGGAGGAGGGTGTACAGATCGTGAATGAGCATACTGTGCGCATTCTGTAGCAAATAGTGGCTCAAATGGTTCAAATGGCTCTGAGCACTATGGGACTTAACTTCTGAGGTCATCAGTCCCCTAGAACTTAGAACCACTAAAACCTAGTAAACCTAAGGAGACCACACACATCCATTCCCGAGGCAGGATTCGAACCTGCGACCGTAGCGGTCGCGCGGTTCTAGACTGAAGCGCCGAGAAGCGCTCGGCCACAACGGCCGGAAATAGTGGCTCATTTCGGCATGAATGACGTGTGGGTCTTGGGTTAAGAGATTTTTTTTTCCAACTGGCTACTGGCTCCTTCAGTGTCTTCACCAGACTGATGCCTGCCTAGTCTACACACTAAGGAGGTAGCTTACAAAAACCTTGAATAATTTTCGTCAGTCTTGGACCCTAAACAGATTTTATTGATGTATTAGAGATAATCCAAAGAAGAGCAAAGCGTATGTCACAGGTTCGTCTAGTAAGCGCAAAAAGGCACAGACATGCTCGTGCAAGAACATTGGCAGACGCTACATGGGAGCCGTTATGCACCACCGTCCTTAGAGGAGTCAGCCAATGCACTGCTTCCTCCTATGTATATCTTCACAAAGATATTTAGAGATTCGAGATCACGCAGAGCCATAAAATTATTCTTGCCATGGATTATTCACGACTGGAACAGGAAATTGGGAAGTGACATCGGTACACAAGTACCCACCACCACATGTCATACTGTGACCTGCGAAGTATACATATAAATGTACCCCAGTCGCCAGGTTTAAATACGTTACTCTCCAGTTGACACATCAAGGAAACTGTGTATGAATAGTGCGCTGCAACGATAGACGCAGTTATGATCGTGTTCTGTAAACATGTTCTTCCCTTTCAGTTACACACCAATGCTTTGGGTACCAACAGCACGCGTGGGTTGAACACTACACAAAGCGTCTAGTTGTTTCAGAAAGCCTCACCATTATACACTAAAAAAGACAAATACTTTAAATAACAATCATGTTCTGAATCTATACTGACATAATCAGGAAATGTCCCATTACTTAGTGTTGTATCTGTGATATAATGTTTTCCCCTTATGAAACATAAAGAGAGACATTAGCCCTCAAAATCCTTTTCTTTAACTCTTCAACTGCACAGCGCAACACAATTAAAGGGTCACTTTTTCGAAATCCCGTTATCTCTGTCTTCGCTGCGGAGAAGCCTACAGTTTGGTTCAAATGTGACTGTACCCCTCCACTCTGATGGTGCGAAAGCGTGGAGTCCTGCGACGTCTCCGTCAACCTCGTAACTTTTCCTCATTATGACGTAGAAGTGTGACATTTTGCTCAAAGCTGCCTAAAAACAACCTTTGTTATGGGGGTACAAAGTGATCCCCTGTGATATCATCTTCGGACTCCAAGACCCTTCGAACACCAAGGTGTCGTCACATGCGAAAGAAAACTCCAGTTCTTGTGAGGAGGAAATCACAACAGCACTAAATTACACAACAATTCTGCGCAACGTATCCTTGGACATGTCAAACGATGGGAAGGTAATTATACCACCTCTGATTTTGACGCCTGTGTGAGGGAAGTCAGAATCGCTATACCCGATGATGATATCATGGAGTTTCCTTCTCTGTTGCCGACAAAAACATTGCAGACAAAATGGCTCCAAGCACGACGGGATTTAACATCTAAGGTCATCAGTCCCCTAGACTTAGAACTACTTAAACCTAACTAACCTAAGGACATCACATACATCCATGCCCGAAGTAGGATTCGAACCTGCGACCGTAGCAGAAGCGCGGTTCCGGACTGAAGCGGCTAATACCGCTCGGACACAGCGGCCGGCCATTGCAGACACCGCTGGGCAGTATCGCCGAGAAGAGATCTCAGGGGATGGCAGCAAGGGCATCAATGAAACCACCCCTTCACACGGGGCGTTGATACTCATACATTTCGAAGTCGAAAACAAGAAATCACTGTTGATAACCTTTGACACTGCCGACTTACCTCCTCCCACCGGCGATCAACGGACGATTAAACACTTCTCTAAGGACATCGTGGATCAGCAACCACGCTGAACGTGACGGTACATCCTTCTACTACAGGGAGACCACAACTGTTGCCCTAGTATGCAGGGTGGAACCACCACGGATCGTTAAAAACCATTCGATGAAATTTTAACGTGATACGAAGCAGACAAGTGTGTTTCGGTTTTTTCAGTCCTATTTTGTGGCCTCTTGTGGCGTGATCACAGACACGTGTGTGATCAAAGCAAAGGGTCCCTCTGGGGCACCATAGTTTAGGAATACGTTCGGCGCTGCGCGTTCACCTTCGTTGAGGGCTTTCGAAAATGTACCTATACAGAGAAGCCAGTCACTGATTACTAAACGCAAGCACTGCAGGGTTCCCTTTCAACAAACTTTAGGTTTTGCAAACTGCCAGCAGGAACTAGTTCAGTGACATACCCTGTGTGATCAAAAGTACCCGGAGACCACCAAAAACCATACGTTTTTCGTATTAGGTGCATTGTGCTGCCACCTACTGCCAGGTACTCCATATCAGTGACCTCAGTAGTCATTAGACGTCGTGAGAGAGAAGAATATGGCTCTCTGCGGAACTCACGGACTTGGAATATGGTAATGTGATTGGATGTCACTTGTGTCATACGTCTGTAATCGTAAACATACCTACGTCCAGTGTTTCCGATGTTATTGTGAAGTGGCAACGTGAAGGGACACGTACAGCACAAAACCGTAAAGGCCGACGTCATCTGTTGACTTACAGAGACCGCCAAGTTTGAAGATGGTCGTAATGTGTGATAGGCAGACATCTGTCCAGGCTATCACACAGGAATCAGGATTCACTGCAAGTACTATGATAGTTAGGCGGGATGTGAAGAAACTTGGATTTAATGGTCGAGCGGCTGCTCATAAGCCACACATCACGCTGGTAAATGCCAAACGACGCTTCGCTTGCGTAACATTGGACGATTGAACAGTGAAAATGTCGAATGACGAATGACGGTACACAATGTGACGATCCTCTGGCAGGGTGTGGGTATGGCGAATGTCCGGTGAACGTCATCTGCCAGCGTGTGTAGTGCCAACAGTAAAATTCGGGGCGGTGGTATTATGGTATGGATGTGTTTTTCATAGAGGGGTCTTGCACCCCTTGTTGCTTTGCTTGGCACTATCACAGCACAGGCCTACATTTATGTTTTAAGTACCATTTTGCTTCCCACTGTTGAAGAGCAATTCGGGCATGCCAATTGCATCTTTCAACACGATCGAGCACCTGTTCATCGTGATGGAGTGTTTATATGACAATAGCATCCCTGTAATGGACTGGGCTGTACAGGATCCTGACCTGAATCCTATAGAACATCTTTGGGATGTTTTTGAACGCCGACTTCGTGCCGGGCCTCACCGACCGACGTCGATACCTCTCCTCAGCGCAGCACTCCGTGAAGAATGGACTGTCATTCCACAAGAAACTTTCCAGCACCTGATTGAACGTATGCATGCGAGAGTGGAAGCTATTATCAAAGTTAAGGGTGGGCCAACACATTGTTGAATTCCAGCATTACCGATGGAGTGCCCCACGAACTTGCCAGGTGTCCGGAATCCTTTTGCTAACATAGCGTAGCGGCACTCTGGCGCCTTGGAGTCACTGACTGGCTATCTCTGAACAGGTACATATTTCAAATGCTCGACGAAAGAGTACCTACGATTTCTGCCAAACTGGGGGGGTCTCAGATAGACCGTTTGCCGTTTTACATGGCTGTATCAATGTCACCCCCCCCCCCTTCTCCCCTCCATCCGCCATCCTTGTGATCATGTCACAAAAGGCCAAGAAATAGAAGGGCTGGAAAAGTAGACAGACCCTCGGCTGCTTGAGATCACGTCCGAATTTCGTCCAATAGTTTTGCGTGGTACGTACTGGTTCCATCCAGTATCCCGGAACACAAATACCTGTTGTCAAGCCGGCCGGTGTGGCCGAGGGGTTCTAGGCACTTCAGTCTGGAACCGCGCGACCGCTACGGTCGCAGGTCCGAATCCTGCCTCGGGCATGGATATGTGTGATGTCCTTAGGTTAATTAGGTTTAAGTAGTTCTAAGTTCTAGGGAACTGATGACCTCAGATGTTAAGTCCCATAGTGCTCAGAGCCATTTGAACCACCTGTTGACAAGAACGTCGCATTGTTGCTCATCGCAACGGTAAATGCAGTTTTCTTCCGCAAAATTTGAGAAATCTAAGCGTCAAGGGAAATGATGTTTTGTTTGAAGCCCTTGGTGCCAACCCCTGAGGCGTTTCCGTGTGGATACTGAGCGACGATGTGTCCGACATCTTTACTTTGGCCGATCAAAAGAAAACCGAGATCTTCCCACCGTATGACACATCCGCGGTGGCACTGGGCAGAAGTTTGGTCAAATTTGGTGACAACGTGACATCATTAACCTGCTGTAACGCTCACTTGACCTGAGCTGTGGCCTTCTTTCTGCCTGTGTACCCGTGGTCTAGGGGTAGCGTTTTTGATTCATAATCAAAACGTCTTCGGTCCCGGGTTCGATCCCCGCCACTGCTTAAATTTTGATAAATAATCAGCATTGGCGGCCGAAGACTTCCGGCGTAAGAAGTCCGCCTCATTCTGCCATCGGCCTTGTCAAAGACGGCGGAGAAGCGGATAGAGGTTCAGGGCACTCTTGTCCTAGGGGTGGGAAATTGCCCCTAAAGGCGGAAGAATCAGCAATGATCAACGACATGGGGATGCAGAAGGCAATGGAAACCACTGCATTAAAGACACCTAACGTGTATCCACAGGACATGTGGCCTGTAATTGAAGTGTCATGATGATCTCTCCATTCGCAAAAGATTCCGGAATAGTCCCCCATTCGGGTCTCCGGGAGGGGACTGCCAAGGGGGAGGTTACCACGAGAAAAAGATTGAATAATCTACTAAAGGATAACGTTCTACGAGTAGAGGTGTGGAATGCCAGAAGCTTGAACGTGGTAGGGAAACTAGAAAATCTGAAAAGGGAAATGCAAAGGCTCAATCTATATATAGTAAGGGGTCAGTGAAGTAAAGTGGAAGTAAGACAAGGATTTCTGGTCAGATGAGTATCGGGTAATATCAACAGCAGCAGAAAATTTTATAACAGGTGTAGGATTCGTTATGAATAGGAAGGTAGGGCAGAGGGTGTGTTACTGTGAACAGTTCAGTGACCGGGTTGTTCTAATCAGAATCGACAACGATAGTTCAGGTATACATGCCGACGTCACAAGCTGAAGATGAACAGATAGAGAAAGTGTATGAGGATATTGAAAGGGTAATGCAGTATGTAAAGGGGGACGAAAATCTAATAGTCATGGGCGACTGGAATGCAGTTGTAGGGGAAGGAGTAGAAGAAAGGGTTACAGGAGAATATGGGCTTAAGACTAGGAGTGAAAGAGAAGAAAGACTAATTGAGTTCTGTAACAAGTTTCAGCTAGTAATAGCGAATACCCTGTTCAAGAATCACAAGAGGAGGAGGTATACTTGGAAAAGGCCGGGAGATACGGGAAGATTTCAATTAGATTACATCATAATCAGACAGAGATTCCGAAATCAGATACTGGATTGTAAGGCGTACGCAGGAGCAGATATAGACTCAGATCACAATATAGTAGTGACGAAGAGTAGGCTGAAGTTCAAGACATTAATCAGGAAGAATCAATAAGCAAAGAACTGGAATTCGGAAGTACTAAGGAATGACGAGATACGTTTGAAGTTCTCTAACGCTATAGATACAGCAATAAGGAATAGCGCAGTAGGCAGTACAGTTGAAGAGGAATGGACATCTCTAAAAAGGGCCATCACAGAAGTTGGGAAGGAAAACATAGGTACAAAGAAGGTAGCTGCGAAGAAACCATGGGTAACAGAAGAAATACTTCAGTTGATTGATGAAAGGAGGAAGTACAAACATGTTCCGGGAAAATCAGGAATACAGAAATACAAGTCGCTGAGGAATGAAATAAATAGGAAGTCCAGGGAAGCTAAGACGAAATGGCTGCAGGAAAAATGTGAAGACATTGAATAAGATAGGGTTGTCGGAATGACAGACTCAGCATACAGGAAAGTCAAAACAACCTATGGTGACATTAAAAGCAATGGTGGTAACATTAAGAGTGCAACGGGAATTCCACTGTTAAATGCAGAGGAGAGAGCAGATAGGTGGAAAGAATACATTGAAAGCCTCTATGAGGGTGAAGATTTGTCTGATGTGATAGAAGAAGAAACAGGAGTCGATTTAGAAGAGATAGGAGATCCAATATTAGGATCGGCATTTAAAAGAGCTTTGGAGGACTTACGGTCAAATAAGGCAGAGGGGATAGATAACATTCCATCAGAATTTCTAAAATCATTGGGGGAAGTGGCAACAAAACGACTACTCACGTTGGTGTCTAGAATATATGAGTCTGGCTATATACCATCTGACTTTCGGAAAAGCATCATCCACACAATTCCGAAGACGGCAAGAGCTGACAAGTGCGAGAATTATCGCACAGTCAGCTTAACAGCTCATGCATCGAAGCTGCTTACAAGAATAATATACAGAAGAATGGAAAAGAAAATTGAGAATGCGCTAGGTGACGATCAGTTTGGCTTTAGGAAAAGTAAAGGGACGAGAGAGGCAATTCTGACGTTACGGCTAATAATGGAAGCAAGGCTAAAGAAAAATCAAGACACTTTCATAGGATTTGTCGACCTGGAAAAAGCGTTCGACAATATAAAATAGTGCAAGCTGTTCGAGATTCTGAAAAAAAGTAGGGGTAAGTTATACGGAGAGACGGGTCATATACAATACGTACAACAACCAAGAGGGAATAATAAGAATGGACGATTAAGAACGAAGTGCTCGTATTAAGAAGGGTGTAAGACAAGGCTGTAGCCTTTCGCCCCTACTCTTCAATCTGTACATCGAGGAAGCAATGATGGAAATAAAAGAAAGGTTCAGGAGTTGAATTAAAATACAAGGTGAAAGGATATCAATGATACGATTCGCTGATGACATTGCTATCCTGAGTGAAAGTGAAGAAGAATTAAATGATCTGCTGAAAGGAATGAACAGTCTAATGAGTACACAGTATGATTTGAGAGTAAATCGGAGAAAGACGAAGGTAATGAGAAGTAGTAGAAATGAGAACAGCGAGAAACTTATCAGGATTGATGTTCACGAAGTCAATGAAGTTAAGGAATTCTGCTACCTAGGCAGTAAAACAACCAATGACGGACGGAGCAAGGAGGACATCAAAAGCAGACTCGCTATGGCAAAAAAGGCATTTCTGGCCAAGAGAAGTCTACTAATATCAAATACCGGCCTTAATTTTAGGAAGAAATTTCTTAGGATGTACGTCTGGAGTACAGCATTGTATGGTAGTGAAACATGGACTGTGGGAAAACCGGAACAGAAGAGAATCGAAGCATTTGAGATGTGGTGCTACAGACGAATGTTGAAAATTAGGTGGAGTGATAAGGTAAGGAATGAGGAGGTTCTTCGCAGAATCGGAGAGGAAAGGAATATGTGGAAAACACTAGTAAGGAGACGGGACAGGATGACAGGACATCTGTTAAGACATGAGGGAATGACTTCCATGGTACTAGAGGGAGCGGTAGAGGGCAAAAACTGTAGAGGAAGACAGAGATTGGAATACGTCAAGCAAATAATTGAGGACGTAGGTTGCAAGTGCTACTCTGAGATGAAGAGGTTAGCACAGGAAAGGAATTCGTGGCGGGCCGCAACAAACCAGTCAGTAAACTGATGACAAAAAAAAAAAGACTTCTCGCTGTTCGAAGCCTTGCCATGCCCGAGGACGACGTCGCAGGGCACCACTCTTCTGCACCATTCCGGAGGAATGCTGTAGGCACCTTTGAGCCAAATTTAAACTTTTATGTCCTTTTTCGGTTCCGAAAAATAGACCCATTAATTGTATTGCACAGTGCAAGTTAATAACAGGAATTTAACGTTATTATTGAACCCACGCAATATACCAAGAAACAAAACGTATCATTGGTACAAACCTGTTGATTCCGACGTCCCTTGTCAATTTCATTACAATACATACCCACGAGTGTATTGTCGTGCCACAGTAACGAGTATAAAAAAATACAATACCATCTTATTTGCAAATGTTTCTGGCCTCAGGTTCACTGGGAGTAACGAGTAAAGGAAAAACTTCATTTAACTGAAAGAATAACTTCAAAATAGAAAGAAAACAATACCCAACACATAGGCCGACTGCTTAAAAGAGCACATCTGTGGAACATGTTTCTGCATAACATTCATTGTAGTGTTACTCCAGCCCGCGTACTGTATCATACTTGAGTCCACCCTGGATGTTATGCAAAAGGTGGCGAAGACGCTGCTGCTGAAACCTTTCCTCCTCTTCAACGTCAGCCCTTCTGAGACCAACAGCAACGCGGAGATGGCTCTCGAAACTATTCCCTGCGGTTTCAAAGTGTCCCAAGGCTACTTAATCGGATTCGTGTGCGTGAACTCCGCGGTCTATTTTACTCGATTGATTCAGAGCTTCTGTAAATCGTGTCTTCAAAGAGAAAACCGTCATCTAAAAGTTGACTGTAGCACAGCGATGTGGGCTGGCGGGCTTAATCTGGATACTGCTAACATTAACTTATCTCCATTACAAGCACGAGGACTCCGATATTGGTATATAGCACCGAGAAAAGAAAAGTGATACACCACTCCGTTGAACTCGTTCGATGCTTTGCTGCAGCGTATACGCAACGTTGCGCGACTCCGATGCGGGTATATAAGCACCGACAAGTAGGCAAGGGATTAGTGTGACGTTCGTGTCTTTCCGAAGAGCGTATGGTAAATAGGGAAACGTGAACTTGTTATTACCAAATGCCTCCAGGCAGGACCAACATGTTATTCTTTCTTGGCTGCCGAAAAAGGACAAACACCGGTAGACATCCACAGGAGAATGAGGAATGTCTATGGCAGCATCTCTGTTGAAAACCACCTTTGTGAAATGGCGCGCCAAGGGGTGCTGTTGCTTAATAATGACACACGTCATTTCAAGTGGGGTCTAGTCGAGCACCTGCCCAATAGTCCTGATCTCTAGCCAGGTGATTATCACGCCCTTTGTCTCTTGAAGAAGGCCTTGAAGTATCGACTATTACAGTCGGACGACCATCTGCAGCAGGCAGACACGAACTTCTTCACGCAGCAGGAAAAGGGTATCTTCAACCTGTTGCGGTGGGATGATTCCTTCAACGCTCACGCTGACTTTGCGCAATTGGTATACCGATTCTGAGCTGTACGGATCTCTAAAGGAAATATCTCGATAGCCCCTACATAATATAGACAGCAGTAATGATAAAAATAGTCTGGGAAAAAGTAGTCTGTAATACACATTACAAATACTTGGAACAGTTCGGTACAAGTGCTGATCTAAGACGAGAAAATGAGAGGAAATGTCGGCGAGCAACATCAGATCATTCCTATACCTAGAAAAATAAGTAGACTTAGCTGCCCTAGTAGTGTCATAAAACCACTTCCCCAAACATTCCACGTTTCTCTTGGCTCAAAATACTACTGTCTTTGGAACAGAGGTTGGAGGCACGTGGAATACTATTCATGGATTTTAAAAACCTGCTGTTAAATGGGAGTCGACTGCGACTCGGTGACGACCATCGAGGGCAATCGCTGAGTACGACGCCAACCGCTTTGCAGTGTCCAGGAAGGTCTCTGCCCAGCGACCACTCACTGTTCGTCGAATCGGCGTCTTCGAAAGCACGTCGGAAGCCCGCAGACGACTTATCCATTCTTGTTGGTAGACAACTTCAATAACTCCATCTCACCCCTTATTTTACAGTGGCGCTTCCATAGGTGCCTCTAAACGACTAATAATGTGAAAGATTCCGATACTGCAGTCGTACAGGGAATAAATTAAGTACAGTGCTACCTACGTAGGGGAAACTGGAAGGCATATTAGCCTCCTCGTAGCCAAGTAGATCATGCTAAGGTTTATATCTGACGTCAGATGTTATCGAATGGGGCAGCTTAATAATTCGGCGATAGAGGAACACAACGGTGAACGAAGGGAGCCTGAGAAGTTCTGGGGTTCTGCTAGTAAAATGATTTGCGAGGCAGCTTCTCAACGAACACGTCATGTAACGCTTTGCGTCAACAACCCGCGGGTAGTTAATTAGGATACCTGGAGGAAGCGTAATCGTTTTCATTTTGTCATGCCGACGTTAGGAAAGGGAAAGAAAAAAATTAGTGACGTTGGAACCTAGTACATATTACAATTCGCTAATGTAACGGGATAAACACGAAACTGGACGTCCAAGTGTCATTTTTAGTGATGGGCACATCGGCCATCCTTAAAGCATGGGGTAATGGAAATTCACCTTTTGTATTGATGGGACATGAAGTTTCCACGTTTTCGCCACATTTTTTCACGATGACGTCATCTGTGCACTAAATACAGTTTATCTGGAAACAAACGAAAAGTTCTGCATTTCGAAATTGGGCTCTCTCTTAATCCAACAGTCATCTTTTCCTATATTATGTACAACTAACTTTATCGATAACTTTCGTGAGATATATCGCGATCTACGACCTATGAGTTAACATTGTGAAGATTAATACGTAATTTGGGTGACATGTTGCACGAAATTAAAAGAGCAGTCGTAAATACACCTTTTCAAATGGCGTAATAGGTACTAATTCATGCAACATCGGGAAAACGAAAAAAGAATGATACGGATAATATATTTTTTTCTTTTGTGTTGTGTAATGGCGTAATGTCGACTGCGGTTGTGAATAGCTTTTCACCTGTAATTCCACTGCTGTCAGAACATTTTGTTGTCATGTACGCTGTTGACACCTGTCGAGAAGTATCAGAGGTCCCACTGTAACGTATGCTGGATGACAGATAAAAAAGGTTATTTGTCGAGAGGAAGTGTAAAACATATGTGTATACCGTCAGGCTTCACACAAGGCTTTTTGCATTTCATTGCACGTTGCTTTTGCTACGTTCGTGTTGCTTAACCTGATATAAAAGGTATTCAGATTGTTACATTGAGCATACATTCAGAAACAAGTGGAGTGATGACAGTGTGAGAAAGCAATGACGCAAGTTAGCTGAAACAAGGCTGCGTGTCTCTAATAATACATTTGGAATTAGTAAAATCAGAAAAAAAATTTACAAGCTGGAATACTATGTAATTTTGATTACTTAGTTTACGGAACGTTCTGTCACATATCCCAACTACATTTCCCTCGTGTTAGCGCGTGAAAGCCGGCTCTAACAACCTCTTTGTCGACGGGATGTTAAGCTCTTATCTTCTTTCTTTTTTTCGAAGGAACTAACAAACGATACTTTTCTTGAGATCTGTAGTAAAATCAGACCAATACCGCACGGTGATGTACTAGAATGGTGTACGAAATAGAGAAAGAAGCCAATGAGTTACTTGACGACGATGATTCTGGGTTCAGGACACACATAAGATACTCGAAATTCTAGTAAGACTTTAAAATTAATAATGGAAGGTCGCGTTTAAGATGTTTACAAAGCGAGAGAGGCTATGAGATGTAAAATTGGAGGTGCATGAAATGGTTGGAGTTTACTTTGCTTGACCATTCCTCAACAGACACTTGAGGAATGAAAGAAAATTCCAGAGTGGGAGTAAATCTGATCATTATGAGACACTAATTTTAATATTCAATGACGACATTAAATGTTTGGGATGAACTGGGAACAAAATTTGGCACCTATGAAGTGGTTTTCAGCGGAAACAACTTCTAAAAATGCACCGAAAAGACTTGAGCATCTAGTTATAATTATAAAAATATAGTTTGAGTAGTAGCGCTTGCTGAAAAACTACAGAACGTTGAAAGTACTGTTTTCAAGGAATCAACGTTGCTGTGCAGTTCCTACAGTCAAAATGCAGAACACACAAATCAGAAAACAGCACATGAATGCTCTTCTGCCCGTCACGAGGTAATAGTGTTCATTTGAATGTACGTCCAGTCAGTATTGTCTCTTGTTGTTCGTCAAGGTTTATGATCTTGTTTACCAAAGACGGTCTTTCACCGATCTCAGAACAATGCTTTGAGCCTACCTCGAAGAATTCGTATTTGTTCAATCGAATGTAAGCAGAAGTAGCCAACTACACGAAGTTGATGTGTTTATTGGCAACGAATCTGGATGGTGAATACCTGAAAAAGCAGCTATAATCTAGTTCCCAGTATTTCGTATTATCAGATATACATTAAAACTTAAAACTTTTAAAGACTCTTGGATGATGACGGATTAGTTAAAGTATTTTCAGGAAAATGAAGGTCTCTAGCAGCTTTTCCCTTGGTACGCATATAAATGCCTTTTGTCTGTGCTGTGGAGCACAACATAAAAAAGTTTTAATGCGTAGAAAGTTTGTCGATTTGATGTTCACGAACACATCTACGGAAATAATTCTTTAGGAAAAATTCACGGGTGTCTCAGAGCGGTTATTAGCTCTTCGAATGTTAACCATAACCAGAAATCTAATTTAATACATGAAATGCAAGGAGTAAACACGACCCTGCCAGATTCAATGTTTCTGACTTGTCAAATGTTAACTGAAGAAAATCATCGCGGTGGACCACTGGAGAAACTGCAGCTTCACAGTCTACCACAACGCTAGGCACAAACATGTGTATTTTTCTTTTTTTTTCTTTTTGTGGGTGTCGCATCATCTAGGGACAAAAGACGACGTGTTATCCATTGCTTCAAGTAAGATTCGATGCGTATTAAAGAGTCGGTACAGCACTGTATTTCCTCAAACCTGACCAAGTAAACACAGCAGGTTGTTTGAGGTCCCGACGCACTGTGGAGCCTCGGTTGTTTCAGCCGGATTCAGGGGAGGTATGACTGGAGCATGCCGTTCCTAATTGGGACAGTTTTAGAAAGTGACTTACAGCCAAGCTTGGTTCAACGATTCTGTTTTGAGAGGTGGGTGAGAGTTTCTCCTGGGCCCTCACTTACCCCAACCTCCACCCCAGATTTAACTTGTGGTCACCCGCACGTTTAGAGAGCCACACGTCTGTACGATTATACAGATAACAACAGTAAAATATATAAAATGTATTAATGTAATAGTAAGAATTTTATGACGTTTTTCTAGCACCAGTGGCTGACATGGCCGAAGGCTTAACCCCATCCCCCCCCCCCCCACCTGATTCTGATGGTGGAATACAATGGAAAGTGAACCGTTGACAATGTCAACTCATGTTGGCGAAACGGATCATTAAGTAAACGGCGACCGAAGATGCTGAGACAAAAACCAATAGGAAATACGTCGACGATTGGCCACGAACATCTCAACAGTTTTTCATAATAATAACTCGTTCATATCAGTACGTAGTGCGTCACCTAAGCGTAGTTTCTAAGAAATTGAGTTCGGAGGAAACAGGGTTTGTACAACATTCGTCGGAAAATATGACAAATACGTACATGTGTAGTGAAAGATGTAAAGAGCAGTCAACGAGACAGACAACAAAAAGTAAGTAAATTGTTTGTTATTTCAAAAGTAACCGCCATAATTATTAATAAAGTTATTCAACTATGAGAGAAAACAGTCATCGATTTCATGGAAAAATATTTTCGTTTGCCTACTGAAATAAAATTGTACTTCTTCGTCCGAAGCAAATTGAGCGCAACGAATGTCTTTTTTCAGGACTCCAGAAACATGGAAATCTCGTGGGGAGAGATGGAGATAGCATTGAAGATGTGTAAGGGCTTTCCAGCGAAACTTCTGCAGCGTACTCAAAACCATGACGTGGACGAACATGATGCCGTTTTAACAATGCTACTAAAATTTTTCTGGTATGCTCTCACACATTCTCCTTACAGTCCCAATCTCTCCCCATTCTGTTTCCACATTTTTGGAGCCCTGAAGGAAGAATTCGTGGCCGTTGATTTGTTTTGGGCGAAGAGGTGCACAATATTGTTTGCCTACGAAACCGGAAACATTTTCCTGTGAATGGTATGACCGTCTTGTGTCACAGTGAGATAAGTCTTTTAACAGTTGTCGCGATTACTTTAGAAATAATTAACAGTTTACTTACATTTTTCATATGTCTCGTTTCCTTTTGACCGGCCCTAATAGTTAAGAGCTATAAGAGCACCAAACACAAGTTTGAGAAAAATATTTACGCGATATGAAGTCGAATTATACATTCATCATTATCACCATATCTCTTATAACTACAGATGTGAACGCGAGTCTGAAACTATGGCTATAAAGGGTGATTCAGGGGCCCCCACCTATGGGTTCTGTGCAACGTGCAACGCCTTCAAAAACCATGTGTGAGGTTTTAATATTGTCTCACTTGCTACTTGCAAACTATAAGTCGTACAAAAAAGAAATGAAGAGTATCTTTCCACAGGAAATTTAATCTAATTAAACTCGGTACTGGATTACGTTTTCGCTGGAGACCACGATTTTCGGGTTATTGAGAAAACTCGTTTGAAGGTCACTTTTGTACGCTTTTCTTGATAAATTCGAAAACCGCGGCCTTTAACGAAAACGTATCCCACTACAAAATTTAATACATTAAATTTACTACAAAGAGGTCCTGTTCATTTTTTCTACTGGGCTAACAGTTTAGCATAGCTAGCAAGAGAATGCGAAGATCATATACATGGTATTTGAAGGTATTGCATGTTGCATAAAACCCATAGGTAGGGGCAGCTTAATCTCGCTGTATAATCAAGCTCCTTCCTTTGTCTCTTGGCTTGAATTACTTCCTATGGTTTGCAAATGTTACCGATGGACCCACGAACAGTGTCGGGTTTGTTAAATGCAGCAAGTGCAGTCAGCTTCTGAAATTGCGCCATCTCCTGATTGGAATGTTTATCCGAATCGGTCGGGACGCAAGCCAATAAACGTGGGGGAGACGCTGAAACGTATCTGGTGCTAAAAACTGGTTGTAATTTTCTAGAATTCTTTCGCATTTTCGGCACTCTCAGTCCCCCATCGACAGTTATCTGGGAAACACTGAACACGACTCACAAACCGTCTCAGAACTTCAATTCCGCCAGTACCTCGTCTCCTACCTCCCTACGATAGGCAGAGGCATATAAAATTAATTGTTGGTAAGGCGGGTACCAGGTTGAGATTCATTGGGAGAGTCCTTAGAAAATGTAGTCCATCAACAAAGGAGGTGGCTTACAAAACACTCGTTCGACCTATACTTGAGTATTGCGCATCAGTGTGGGATCCGTACCAGATCGGGTTGACGGAGGAGATAGAGAAGATCCAAAGAAGAGCGGCGCGTTTCGTCACAGGGTTATTTGGTAACCGTGATATCGTTACGGAGATGTTTAACAAACTCAAGTGGCAGACTCTGCAAGAGAGGCGCTCTGCATCGCGGTGTAGCTTGCTCGCCAGGTTTCGAGAGGGTGCGTTTCTGAATGAGGTATCGAATATATTGCTTCCCCCTACTTATACCTCCCGAGGAGATCACGAATGTAAAATTAGAGAGATTAGAGCGCGTACGGAGGCTTTCAGACAGTCGTTCTTCCCACGAACCATACGCGACTGGAACAGGAAAAGGAGGTAATGACAGTGGCACGTAAAGTGCCCTCCGCCACACACCGTTGGGTGGCTTGCGGAGTGTAAATGTAGATGTAGATGTAGATGTAGAGGTTCTCGTAGCCAGCGATTCAAAATGAAGTCAGGGATGAATATCACAGGGCGCCAGTCTGGGCTGTGTTGTGGGTGATCCCATAGAAAACGCTGCAGGAGTGATATCATTGCACCTGAAGTGTGCGGTCCAGATGTGCCCTGAAGAAGGAAACACATGACAATTATGTTGTGTGGGCTGCACGAAATTAGGGGAAAAGGATCAGCAGCACTTCTCACTTGGCGGGAGACACATCTAAATGTCTGTATGTGCACACTGCGAGCTAAAGACTTTGAAATGCTTTCTGACACGATAGATTGCCATACCAGAAGCCCTGCGTAACATATCTACGAAAATCTTCATGGGATTCTCGCTGTGTTTTCTAATTTCGTGAGCGATCAGAACTTAAAAAAAAAAGCAAAACGTAGCCCACGTACAGACGTGTCCTATGCATGATAAATTAAGGGACCAGTTATCCTGCTGATATATGCCCTTTGGTACCTACTCCTGAATGGTATGACAACAGTTTTACCACTCTTGCCACATACTGGCGACCATTCAATCTGCGTTCGGATATCAGCAAATCAGGCTTGTTGTCATGCCCATTATTCCAGAACTTGGAGAAGTGTGCCTGTATAGAGTCGTTCCTTTCTGTGACCTTTCACAATGTTATATGCACATATGTTGGCATCGATCTGATTTCTATAAACAGATGAGAGACTCGCGGAATCCCGCCCAGAGTCCCAGTCGACCGCGGTTCTACGTCATACAACTGGCCTTGGCATGACGTCAGCGGTAAACTGTGCAGCAACTCGGCAATTCAGGAAGTTTCCAGTTATGTGTTCGCGATGGAACGTGGTAATATTCTGCCAGCAATATCTCTCCGGCTTTAGTTGTTGTCTTTTCGTCGCAGCCAGTCGACAAATACTACGACCAAATGGCGTCCTCCTCCTTCTGAAAAGGGTTGTGCCTATTTTTGCCTCTCTGTTGTCCGTGAACCCTCTCGTCACCACACGTTCTGTAGACTTCCAATTGTAATCAACTGTACGGTCCCAAGTTTCTCATTCCTATGAATCGAACTTTCTCAAGCTCAAAAAGAAAGCGGTAAGAAGTACGTGCGCGTTCCCTAGACATTCTGTGTTGCAATCTCCGCTTGAAAGTTTCCACTAACATTAGACACACTCGAAAGCCATCTTCTGCACACACCAGTCATATGTAGAAATGCTTTTTCTGTACTGAAAAGAAGTTCACAAAAGGACAAAATTTTGCCAACACATCGTGCAGCCATAGAAATACTGGAGCATCAGTTTGGCAGCATTCGTCAAGGTGTTCCAGGTGTATCACTTTCTGTTCTCGTCAGTGTATTTATTGTTGTTGTAGTCTTCAGTCCTGAGACTGGTTTGATGCAGCTCTCCATGCTAATCTATCCTGTGCAAGCTCCTTCATCTCCCAGTACCTACTGCAACCTACATCCATCGGAATCTGCTTAGTGTATTCATCTCTTGGTCTCCCTCTACGACTTTTACCCTCCAAGCTGCCCTACAATGCTAAATTTGTGATCCCTTGATGCCTCAGGACATGTCCTACCAACCGATCCCTTCTTCTAGTCACGTTGTGCCACAAACTTCTCTTCTCCCCAATCCTATTCAATACCTCCTCATTAGTTACGTGATCTATCCACCCAATCTTCAACATTCTTCTGTAGCACCACATTTCAAAAGCTTCTATTCTCTTCTGGTCCAAACTATTTATTGTCCATGTTTCACTTCCATACATGGCTACACTCCATACGACTACTTTCACAAACGACTTCCTGACACTTAAATCTATACTCGATGTTAACAAATTTCTCTTCTTCAGAAACGTTTTCCTTGCCATTGCCAGTCTACATTTTATATCCTCTCTACTTCGACCATCATCAGTTATTTTGCTCCCAAAATAGCAAAACTCCTTTATTACTTTAAGTGTCTCATTTCCTAATCTAATTCCCTCAGCATCACCCGACTTAATTCGACTACATTCCATTATCCTCGTTTTGCTTTTGTTGATGTTCATCTGATATCCTCCTTTCAAGACACTGTCCATTCCGATCAACTGCTCTACAAAGTACTTTGCTGTCTCCGACAGAATTACAATGTTATCGGCGAACCTCAACGTTTTTATTTCTTCTCCCTGGATTTTAATACCTACTCCAAATTTTTCTTTTGTTTCCTTTACTGCTTGCTCAATATACAGATTGAATAACATCGGGGACAAGCTACAGCACTGTCTCACTCCCTTCCCAACCAAAGCTTCCCTTTCATGCCCCTCGACTCTTATAACTGCCATCTGGTTTCTGTACAAATTGTAAATAACCTTTCGCTCCCTGTATTTTACCCCTGCCACCTTTAGAATTGGAAAGAGAGTCTTCCAGTCAACATTGTCGAAAGCTTTCTCTAAGTCTACAAATGCTAGAAATGTAGGTTTGCCTTAATCTTCCTTCCAAGATAAGTCGTAAGGTCAGTATTACCTCACGTGTTCCAACATTTCTACGGAATCCAAACTGATCTTCCCTGAGGTCGGCTTCTACCAGTTTTTCCATTCGTCTGTAAAAAATTCGCGTTAGTATTTTGCAGCTGTGACTTATTAAACTGATAGTTCGGTAATTTACACATCTGTCAACACCTGCTTTCTTTGGGATTGGAATTATTATATTCTTCTTGAAGACTGAGGGTATTTCGCCTGTCTCATACATCTTGCTCACCAGATGGTAGAGTTTTGTCAGGACTGGCTCTCCCAAGGCCGTAAGTAGTTCTAATGGAATGTTGTCTACTCCCAGGGCCTTGTTTCGAATTAGGTCTTTCAGTGCTCTGTCAAACTCTTCACGCAGTATGATATCTCCCATTTCATCTTCATCTATATCCTCTTCCATTTCCATAATATTGTCCTCAAGTACATCGCCCTTGTATAGACCCTCTATATACTCCTTCCACCTTTCTGCTTTCCCCTCTTTGCTTAGAACTGGGTTTCCATCTGAACTCTTGATATTCATACAAGTGGCTCTCTTTTCTCCAAAGGTCTTTTTAATTTACCTGTAGGCTGTATCTATCTTACCCCTAGTGAGATAAGCCTCTACATCCTTACATTTGTCCTCTAGCCATTTTGCACTTCCTGTCGATCTCATTTTTGAGACGTTTGTATTCCTTTTTGCCTGCTTCATTTACTGCATTTTTATATTTTCTCTATTCAACAATTAAATTGAATATTTCTTCTGTTACCGAAGGATTTCTACTAGCCCTCGTCTTTTTACTTTTTACCTACTTGATCCTCTGCTGCCTTCACTACTTCATCCTTCAAAGCTACCCATTCTTCTTCTACTGTATTTCTTTCCCCCATTCCTGTCAATTGTTCCCTTACGCTCTCCTTGAAACTCTTTACAACCTCAGGTTCTTTCAGTTTATCCAGGTCCCATCTCCTTTAAATCCCACCTTTTTGCAGTTTCTTCAGTTTTAATCTACAGTTCATAACCAATAGAGTGTGGTCAGAGTCCACATCTGCTCCCGGAAATGTCCTGCAATTTAAAACCTGGTTCCTAAATCTCTGTAATACCATTATATAATCTATCTGATACCTTCTAGTATCTCCAGGATTCTTCCACGTATACAACCTTCTTTTATGATTCTTGTATTTATTATGTACAAAAATTCTGCATGATCATTCTAATTTTTCTTTTTTTTTTGTCTGGAACCTCATACACGATTTTTACCGTCGGAGCCCAATAACACGTCTGCATTGGGCTGCAAATGCATTGTCACTGAATAGATAGATATTGATGAAACTGCTAACAACATAAGATGACAGCCGAAGATTGAAAGCCGATCATTTACTTACGTATATCTGTGGACAAGACGTTCATTAATGCAACCAGACTCGAACATTTCTTGCCAGCCCCCACGTTGAAGGGATCCGAAATTGTTAGCTCACGTCGTTTATTTTGAGTGAGCATCGAACAAGAATCTGCATCTTAGGTAATGATTTGTCAGATATTTATAGGACCGTTGAACCTGTGACATTCGCCTAAATGGTTACAGGCTATTTTCTTAGAAAAACATTTCGTGGTTAACACAAACACTAATGCAAATTGATAACATTAGGCAAAATATCTCAATGCGTGAATCTGAAAGAAGCATCCAGTAAGATATTTACATGTAGCTTGAAATTTGAAGAAGTTAATCTACCTGTCCAATCGTTCCTACCTTAAAATTCTGGCAGTCAGTGAAGCCTATCTCCGAAGCTGAGACATTCACCGCTCAGCATGCACACATTGCCGCCTGGTTGCCTCAGCAGATGTCACTGCTGAAAAATGAGAAATATAATTAATCCTATAGACATAAGACAAAATACGGGAAGGATATCACAGACAATAAAACTGCTGCTACTGTTCTACAGAGTTAGTTTTATTTTTATGTTAACACTAATTCTGAACATGCGGTAACTCTCAAGTGACAGACGAATTCTAATCCTGGAAGATCTTCTTCCTTATTAGTAGTACTTCTAACGCTATTAGACTAGGCCATTTTTTTATGCCAAAACGTACGGTTGAAATATGTATAAGGGACGATCAAAAAGTTACCGTTTAAGGACGTCGCTGCAACTTATATACAACGTTGGGCGACTCCGATCTACGTATGTAAGTACCGATATGTAGACAAGGGACCAGTGTGGCATTCGTATCTTCCCGACGTGCGTGTGGTAAATGCATTACCAAACACGTCCAAACAGGAACAATGTGCTGTTATTGTCTTCTTGGCTGCCGAAGGACAAATACCGGTACACATACATCGGAATGTGAAGAATGTGTATGGGGCAGGGTGTGTGTCGAAAACCACCGTTGTATAGTGGTGCGACAAGGATTGCTGCTGCTTCATGATTATGAACGTCCCTATATCACGAATGTTATAACCCGCAAGTTACGCTTACTCAAATAGGAGACATCGGGCGCCCGCCGCATTGTCGATCTCTCCCCATGTCCCTGAAAAAAGGCCTCGAAGGGTCAAAGATTTCTGTCGGACAAAGACGTGCAGCATGCAGTTAGGACTTTCTCACGCAGCAGGACACGCTTTTACCAAACGGGTGCCTTCAACTCGGCTTGCCGGTAGGACGTTTGCTTCAGTACTCACAGCGTTTTTGCCTGATTGGCCTACTAATTCTGGACTGTACTGATTTAGAGTAGGAACTTTTTGATCGCCCTAATACTTACAGATACGTAAAGAAGGGATCTTAAAAGCGGAGGCTTTAATCGGATATCTTAAAAAATACGAAGACTCTAGGTTGCCACCGAAGCTTTCTATTCACTCACGCTATACCAACCCGCAGACACTGTTGCAGAAGCAACGAAAAAGCATGCCAAATTCAGAAGAACGCAAAATCACCAAAACTGGCTAGGTTTCACGGAAGCTCAAAATTTAGTGCTGATGTCAATGCGAGATGCTTTCAATAGTTTCCACGATGCAACATTGTCTCAAAATATGATCGTGTGTAAAGTACACCAGCGGCAAAAAAAAAATTATATATATATATAGTCAATACCGTCTCTGCGCGATAGCGAAGGGAATGTTACCGATAATGGTGACACTAAAGGAGAGTTACTAAATACAGTTTTCCGTAATTCCTTCACGAAAGCCGGCTGCGGTGGCCGAGCGGTTCTAGGCGCTTCTGTCCGGAACCGCACGACCGCTACGGTCGCAGGTTCGAATACTGCCTCGGACACGGATGTGTGTGATGTCCTTAGGTTAGTTAGGTTTAAGTAGTTCTAAGTTCTAGGGAACTGATGACCTCCGATGTTAAGTCCCATAGTGCTCAGAGCCATTTTGAACCTTCACGAAAGAAGACGAAGTAAATATTCTAGAATTCTAAATCAGAACGCTTCTTAGCATGAGTGACATAGAAGTAGATATGTTAGGTGTTGCGAAACAACTAAAATCACTTAAGAAAGGCAAGTCTTCCGGTCCAGTTGGTATACCAATCAGGTCCCTTTCAGAGCATTCACACACAATAGCGCCTTTCTTAGCAATCATATACAACCGCTCACTTGACGAAAGGTCTGTTCCTAAAGACAGGAAAGTAGCACAGGTCACACCAATATTCAAGAAAGGAAATAGGATTAACCCATTGAATTACAGACCCATATCACTGACCTCAATTTGCAGTGGGGGTTGGAGCATATACTGTACTTGAACATTATGAATCACCTTGAAGAAAATGACATATTGATACATAACCAACACGGATTCAGAAAATATCGTTCTTGTGCAACACAGCTAGCTCTTTATTCAAATGAAGTAATGAGTGCTGTCGGCAAGGGATCTCAGATCGATTCCATTTTCCTAGATTTCCAGAAGACTCTTGATACCGTTCGTCACAAGCGACTATTAATCAAATTGCGTGCATATGAAGTATCGTCTCAGTTGTGTGACTGGATTCGTGATTTCCTCTCAGAGAGGTCACAGTTCGTAGTGGTGGACGGCAAATCATGGAGTAGAACAGAAGTGATATCTGGCGTTCCGCAAGGTAGTGTCATAGGCCCTCTGCTGTTCCTGATTCACATAAGTGATCTAGGTGATAATCTGAGCAGCCCCCTTAGATTATTTGCAGATGACGCTGCGTCTAGTAAAATCGTCAGCCGATCAATTCCTATTACAAAATGATCTTGAGAGAATTTCTGTATGGTGCGAAAAGTGGCAATTGGCACTAAACAAAGAAAAGTGCGAGGTCATCCACATCGGTACTAAAAGAAATCCGATAAATCGCACAAATCTAAGGGCTGTCAATTCGACTAAATACCTAGGAACTACAATTACGAGCAACTTAAACTGGAAAGACCATATAGATAAAATTATGGGGAAGGCGAAAATAGACTGCGCTTTGTTGGCAGAACACTTAGAAGATGTGACAAACCCACTAAAGAGACAACCTACATTACACTTTCCCGTCCTCTGCTGGAATATTGCTGCGTGGTGTGGAATCCTTACCAGGTAGGATTGACGCAGGACATCTAAAAAGTGCAAAGAAGGGCAGCTCGTTTCGTGTTATCTCGTAATAGGGGTGAGAGTGGCACTGATATGATACGCGAGTTGGGGTGGCAGTCACTAAAAAAAGGCGGTTTTCTTTGCGGCGAGTTCTATTTGCGAAATTTCAATCACCATCTTTCTCTTCCAAATGCGAAAATATTTTGTCGAAACCCACCTTCGTAGGGAGAAATGATCACCATAATAAAATAAGAATAATCAGAGCTCGAACGGAAACATTTATGAGTTCCTTTTCCCCACGCGCGATTCGAGAGTGGAATGGTAGGGAAGTAGCATGACAATGGTTGATGAAGCCTCTGCCAAGCACTTAAGTATGAATTGCAGAGTAACCATGTAGATGTAGATGCCAATAGTCATAAATTTGGGCGAAACTCATACTAAAACCGCTTATATGTACTCTCTTGAAGAAAATTCAATTTTTTGCATAAGAAAGAATGTCGTTTTACCAGGAACATGTCGGACAGTATCTGAAAATGGTAAGCACATACGTCTCACCTCCCTCTTGTACACGTTACGAAAAAGGAAACGTGTGTGCAACATCACTGGTTTATACAACGTTATCGCCGACATGTAACAGCTAATTACCAGGATAATGAATAGATATAAGACGTTCCATTGTGCGTTCTACATGCTTTTCACATTTAAACCCTTGATGTACTTCTAATGGGAAGCTTAATGAATATAAAACGAGGTACACTTGAAGATATACAGGAAGAAAGTGAAGTGAGCAGAAAGCGATGAACATTTCTTCAGGCATCACTTTCCCGTAATCAGAAAAGTCCGGGAGCCTGTTGTAGGGGACATTAATGACATTGGTTTGAGTGCTGCGAATTAGCTTTCGTCTTACATCGTAACAATGAAGTATTCTAGTACACTGAAGAGTCAAAGAAACTGGTACACCTGCCTAATATCGTGTAGGGCCCCCACGAGCACGCAGAAGGGTCGTAACACGACATGGCATCGTCTCGACTAATGTCTGAATTAGTGCCGGAGGGAATTGGTACCATGAATCCTGCAGGGCTGTCCATAAATCCGTAAGAGTACGAGGGGTCGGAGATCTCTTCTGAACAGCAAGCTGCAAGGCATCCCAGATACGCTCAATAATGTTTATGTCTGGGGAGTTTGGTAGCCATCGGAAATGTTTAAACTCAGAAAAGTGTTCTTGGAGCAACTCCGTAGCAATTCTGGACGTGCGAGGTCTCTCATTGTTCTTCTGGAAATGCCCAAGTCCGTCGGAATGCACAATGGACATGAACGGACAGGGTCGTGTGTCACCTGTCAGACGTATCTATACGTATCAGGGGTCCCATACCACTCCAACTGCACATGCTTCACACCATTACAGAGCATCCACCTGCTTGAACAGTCCCCTGCTGACATGCAGGGTCCATGGTTTCATAAGGTTGTCTCCATACCAGTACACGTTCACGACTCCGAAATACAATATCGATGATGTTTCGTTAAATGGTTTGCACACGAACACTTGTTGACACAGCATTGGAATCTGCAGCAATCTGCGGAAAGGCTGCAATTCTGTCACTTTGAATGGTTCTCTTCAGTCGTCTTTTGTCCCGTTCCTGCAGGATTCCTGATAATCGGGGTACACTCGTGAAATGGTCGTACAGGAAAATCCCCTCTTCGCCGCTACTTCGTTGAAGCTGTGTCCCATTGCTCGTGCACCTACTGTAACACTACATTCAAACTCACTTAAATCTTGATAACAGGTCACTGTAGCAGCAGTAACGGATATGACAACTACGCCAGACACTTGTTGTCCTATATTGGCGTTGCCGACCGCAGCGCCGCATTATGCTTGTTTACATATCTCTATATTTGAATGCCCATTCCTATACCAGCTTCCTTGGCGCTTCAGTGTATTTAAACAACGTATTCTACTCTTGAATTTTGTATACAGCAAAAATAGATTTAAGACCTCTGTATATTAACAGTTCTCACTCGTTATCTAATGCTTTCGTTTTGCGGAATTACTTTTATAAATTATCTTAACTTACAAGTCATAAATGCCTTGAGCACGAGTACCTTATACTTATTTGCCTTTATTCAGAAGTACCCCGGCTACCGTGTTCCTTGTCAAATTAATTACCACCTAATTGAGCCGGCCGGTGTGGCCGTGCGGTTCTAGGCGCTTTAGTCTGGAACCGCGTGACCGCTACGGTCGCAGTTTCGAATCTTGCCTCGGGCATGGATGTGTGTGATGTCCTTAGGTTAGTTAGGTTTAAGTAGTTGTTCTAGGGGACTGATGACCACAGATGTTAATTCCCATAGTGCTCAGAGCCATTTGAACCACCTAATTGAAAGTACAAATAAACTTGTTTTTTATCGGTTTCGACTCCATGTGGAACGGAGGTGCTTAGCGACCGTGTTTATTTAAAACTGAAAACTGAGGCATTGTACAGTCGTCAGTCGGTAATAATCTGTTTATTGCAGATCTTGACTTCAACTACTTTGTGGGTATTATCAGTGCAGTAAAATGTAAGCAGTAATTATGATACGACTTGCATCTTACAACACTGGTGATAGCCACACGGTGTTTTAAATCTCCATCTGCAATAAACACATTATTAGCGAATGATTGCTGCACATTTTCTGAACTTGTTGCTTTAATTTTGGTGTGGTTTGAAGTGACATGAAAGTTGAATGTTGTCTTGATATAATATCGGTTTAGGGGCAAAGCTGCTATATTCGAGATTCACCAAATAATTTATGAGTTACAGAACTGAGTAGTTGGACTACCTGTGCCTAGACGTTATTTAATAACACAGAAACAGAATTCCTACACGTTACTGCTTTCTTGGAAGCAGAAATTACTGGCTTGTGATTTCATTCAACCGAAATCGGCTATCAGTTCTACGGCTCTGCGAGAAATCGAAGATGCCGTCTTTCAACTCCATCAGACCGTCACAAAAATTGGTTCAAATCTTTCTGAGCACTATGCGACTTAAAATCTGAGGTCATCAGTCGCCTAGAACTTAGAACTAATTAAACCTAACTAACCTAAGGACATCACACACATCCATGCCCGAGGCAGGATTCGAACCTGCGACCGTAGCGGTCACGCGGTTCCATACTGAAGCGTCTAAACGGCACGGCCACACCGGCCGGCTCCATCAGACCGTCACTAGAAGGCTTTCAATTAGTTATTACGTGGCGTTCTATTTATGGTACTGGCCGTGCTACCATTATTGTAGAGCTCCTACCCATTTCTCGTTTATTGCTCATTACCTGACAGGAATCGCATGAGAGAGCCGTTTAAAATATTCTCTCATGGTCAGTTTTTTAGAGACTAGGGTTACAGTTAATTATGGGTCCCTATTCACCGTTTTTCTGATGATGTTTCCCTTTTTGTTACAAACTATTTGTGATGCCTGAGTGCGATGCTTTTTGCTTCATTTTTTTGCTTGTAAAGCAGATTTGAAGTTCTTGATATTATAGCTTGTGTTCCTTTTATGTTTATTAATCGTACTTGGTGACTTTTTACCTTTTAACCAATAGATAACATTTCGAACAATTTCCAGCCTTTTTATCAATTAATTTTCACGGAATTCTTTTGCAAAGTTTTTCGTGGTCTCACCTAGTGAAACGCTGTTTTCCTTGCGCCTTAAAACACATTGCAATGATCTGTGTCAGTAAACCTGCGTAAAGCTAACTATTTGGATAATTACTAGAAACTTATGATCGTATGTCCGTTCTACTCAAGTGTCGGTATTTTAATTAGTGTGAATCAAGTAAGATATCATTAGTTTCTTACTATACTATACTTGGTAAGCACATATCAGTAGCCTCTCAAGTAGTTCCAAATCTCACGTAACTTTAATTACTTTTGTTTAGTACTTTAGCCAATCAGTATCTTGATGCATTCCAGTACAGTCATCGTTTGGTAGACAAAATGAGCAACTACTCGTACAACAATGAGGGATATCTCCCAACCCCCTCCCCTATCTTCTAGTTATTTTTATAAATCTTCATCTTGTAAATCGAATCTTTTAATATCTATTCTCTTGATAAATCTGTTGCTTCTCTGACGGAGCATATCGTGACATGTAATCAAAGACGTCACATGCCACGGGAGCAGAAATGGAGTAAGGTGCAGTTTACATTGGTAAGTTCAATATGCAAGTCGTGAAACCCACACGCTAACTTCATGGGTAGCGTATCAAGAAGACAACAAATTTCAATCGCTTCGATTCTCTTTCCAGGTTTTCCGATAATCCGTAATTTGCTTATACACGATACGTATTTATAATGATAAGTTGAACTCTGAGGTGTACCAAGGCATCACACACATCATTTTCACTAACACAGTGGCTGAGATAAATGCTGTTTAAATAAAGAGAGCTCGGAGTTCTACTATTACTACAGTGTCACATGTCGAAGAACAAAAAAATGGTTCAAATGGCTCTGAGCACCATGGGATTTAACATCTGAGGTCATCAGTACCCTAGAAATTAGAACTACTTAAACCTAACCAACCTAAGGACATCACACACATCCATGCCCGAGGCAGCACTCGAACCTGCGACCGCAGGGGTCGCGCGGTTCCAGACTGAAGCGCCTAGAATCGCTCGGCCAACCAGCGGCCGGCGTCGAACAACAGAAAAATCCATTATGATACCAATGTTAAACATTTTTCTAAGTATTTCTTTCGATAGAACACTGTGTACCTGACAGCAGTTGGGGGTTATTGATTTTATATTCTTTTCGTCACAGTGTTCATTACGTTGTGTAAACTTGTTAATCATTCGCAACATAATTCTGACAGTAACGTATATGTAAATCAAAAATTTAATTCATTGTACTGTTGTTTTATTACGATAGGTGCCGATACCGTGCAGAAATTAAGCCATACACGATTCGATTGGTTAAATACAGATATTACATGTTCGTATTTATGTTCGCTGTCCAACAGTGATGTACAATCTACAGCTTTCAGCGCAATTTTCACGAGTCGCTACGTGGTCGTTTATGAGACTACTCGAAAGAGCTCAAGGGGATGGTGCTCTCTGTTAGTCACATACTTCAGGTGAAATACAGCGCTCTCATCGAAAAACAACAAAACATGTTTTCACTTTATATCATACATCCTTTAAGGATTTATTGAAATACAATTTTCATTTTATTTTTGGAAAAAATTGGCCAGTTATATCCTAGGCTGTTGGTGATGAGTTTACGAGAAACACAACGAAAGCATACATGGGGCCATAGTAGGGAATGAACCTACTTATTTTTGTATACAAACTGTTAATAATTGGCAAACAATGCTATACAATCGCAATAAAGTCATGAGATGCTCAATTGACTCTTTTAATAGGTCATGTTATGGGTTTCAGGATTACACCATCTTCAAACATCACAAACTTCAACTCCTTCCTAACCAAACAAGCGTACAGCCTTGACAACTCAAAGAAAGTTTCCAATAACATAACTACGACACAAGCAGTCTTGAAGCAAATTATAGTCGTATGTTATTGGACGCCTGTTTGGTTAGGAAGGAGTTGAAGTTTGTGTTGTCTGAAGATGGGTGTAATCCCGAAACGCGTAACATGTTCTAATAAAAGAGTCAATTGAACATCTCATGACTTTATTGCGATTCTACAGCATTGGTTCGCAATTATTAACTTAAAAATGATTGCAGGCCTCAGATGGGATTTTATGTTCTGTAATGTCGTACAAAATGTTAGAGGTTCCTGCACTTTCCAGTTTTGGAACTTAGGTATCTGCATTCAAATGTGGATGGTAAGTAAACCTAACGGTATGTAGCAGAGGATATTTTATGTACGACAGACTAACGGTAAGTCTCCAACTGATCTCTAATTTCTCTTATTTCACTCTCATATTGCTAGATTTATCTGGGAAGAAGTAAAATGATGCCTCTTTTCTCTTCGAACGTTTCCATCTCGGTATATTAGCAGTAAACTTCTCTTTTTTCCTTTCGCACTTACCAAATGAGCCGTAACGACACGCGTAGCTCTTCTTCGCGTCTCCTCTCTGTTCTATCATTCCTGGTTAAGGTCTGAACCTTGGGAAATACTCATGATAAGGCGGCACAACGGTTTTGAAAACTTTCTCTTCTGGAGTATGAGATTCGTTAGGATCCTTCAGTGAATGTCAGCCTATCACTTTTCTTAATCGCGTTGGTGCCCACCGGATGCATGCCCATACACTGTCCAGTGACTATCAGTCAAAAACCTAAATAATCACCTTTTGGATCGCAGACGGGCAGGAACAGAGCCAATGTGGTCCTGGAAGGTACCGACAGGAATATGGAGCCATTCTGAGTCCAGTGCCGTGGTCAGCTGCACTAGATTTCTCGGTTAAGGATCCATGGCGCGAACACCCCGATCGAGGTGGTCCCACGGATTTTCGATTGGGTTGAAATCCGGTAAGTTTGTTGGCCAGGACAATATGGTAAACTCATCCTTCTGCTATTCGAACTACGCACGTACACTGCGAGCTGCATGACACGTTGCATTGCCTTGTTGGTAAACACCATCGTACCAAGGAAGAACCAAACTGCATGTAGATGTGAACATGGTCGCCCAGTATAGATACATATTTATGTTGATCCACTGTGCCTTCCAGAAGGAACAGATCATGCAGAGAATGCCACAAAAACATTCCCCAGACCATAACGCTCCCTCCTCCGGCCTAAACCCTTCCGACAATTGTTACAGAGCCGTACATGCCAACGGCCATCTGTCAGGTGGATCATAAAACATGATTCCTCTCAAAATAATACCCTTTGCCACTCATTAGACGTTCAGTTACGGAATTGGCGTGAAAATTCCAACCTTAGTTGCCAATCATCAGCAGTCTACGTGGGTGTACGCAACAGACCTCTACTGCAGATCCCGACACGAAGTAACATTGGCTGAACGATCGTTGAAGAGACACATTCGGCAGCCTCTTGTTTTATATGGGCGTGTCTATTGGTCCGTACACATCTCCGCAGCCATCGCTCTGTCCTGTCACCAATGGCGGTGGTGCAAGACAGTTGTCTCGGTGCCGGTATTGCCATGTACGCTATACTACGGCAACACGGGATCAGTTTCCATGCCTGCTCTGAAAGGCAATCATGCCATTTTCAGCGAGATATTGGTGGTTTAGTTTTGGCATTAGCCCTACGACAGCACCATTTTCCGCATCCCCTCGACAGGCTTCATATACCGTACACTGCTAGTGCTGCTACATGCCGTCTGTGAGAGGTAAATGCATGTTGACGTCGAACATTAGTCACATTAGAATTACTGGACAGTGTAAAAAGAAGAAACCATCGGCTGTCGCAGACCACGCACTGAGTGAAACTCACCACGTAATAAAATTCGCCGACACGGAAGTACTGGCGGTAGAGAAGCACTATCACACGCGCTTGTTCAGAGAAGCTGCAGATATACAAAAACACGCAAACAGCTTCAACAAGAAAGAAGAAAGAGGAAATCCTTAAGGTAAACTGATCCTGGCTTGCGGTACTGCAGCGAACGACCGTCACAGGTAGCAAGAGGGGAACTGCACCGGAAATGACCGCGGAGAAGCCCTTGGACGTTGGCGCTCCAGGTACATACAGTCTGCGGCTTTGAGCTCGGCTCCAGTTCACCATCGGCAATGGAGGGTGAAGCTTTGACAATGCCAGCCACTCGTGCTGGCAAAACGTCTGTAAAATCATTAGATGAACGTCTGCCGAAGAACCCCAGACAGAAGCCAATAGGCTGTTTGTTTTCCATTGGTTTTCTCAGCGCTATGTTTCTCACTCGATTTTTGGTAAAAAAATCTGTTACCCGGAGCATTGCTGGAAATTGTAAAGCAGATTGAAACACTCCTTTTAAGTGTTAAATGTTTATGAAAGCAATGGCTGGACCATTCTATATTAAGAAAAAATACAGTGAAGCATGAAAGTGGTTTCCTCTATGTGGAGGTGTGATTTTTAGCCATGTGTTAACACTCAATGAATGTACTGTCGAGTTGCTATGCCGTGCTCTAGTTCTTATGGTCAGGATACTACGAAAAAGATGTCATACAGTATAGGAAATAGGTTCATTTAAGTAGATGTGATGTCTTTTTTGGAAACGATAGATCTCTGAGGTGTGAAACGTGTGCGCATTTCAAGCTCAGTCGTCTGGACTTTGAATATTCTGTCAAAGATGAATGTTAGAATGAAATCTCAATTATTTGCTTCAGATTGCCACTTGCGTAGTAAAACAGCAAGTGGACACATATTTAGAATCAACAGTGGTAATATTGGCGGCATTGAAATTTAACAGATAATTTACAAGGTACAAACTTATCTAATTACAAGGTCCCTGTTACATTATAATACGTCGATCTGCCAGTCGATGTGGCCGAACGGTTCTAGGCGCTTCAGTCTGGAACCGCGCGACCGCTACGGTCGCAGGTTTGAATCCTGCCTCGGGCATGGATGTGTGTGATGTCTTTAGGTTACTTAGGTTTACGTAGATCTAAGTTCTAGGGGACTGATGACCTCAGATGTTAAGTCCCATAGTGCTCAGAGCCATTTGAACTATTTTGAACCATACGTAGATCTAACGTGTAAGTTACATTGCGCTGCACAACGCAGAGGCTAGATTCCATGCATTTTCAACAAGACGCCGGGCTAACTAAAGTTGAAAGTCTACCTCAACTGTAAGTGCAGCACAGTTTAACATTTCGGTTCTGGGGAGTATTTGAAACCAGAGCATACCCCAACCGTTTGTCAACATAGCTATTAAGTATCAGATTAGTGATTAAAATGTAGAATTAGTTTATCCTAAATTGCCATATTATTGTTTCCTTGGCAGTACTGTAGTGTTTAACTATAAAACAGAAACAAAATGAAGACAGATTAGTGTTTAACATTTCGTCAAAGCCGAGGTCATTACCGACTGTGCACAGACTTGGATTGAGGAAGGTTGCGGAAGGAAATCGGCTGTATCATTCCACAATTTGTCGTAAGTTGTGAATCGGTGTGGCTCACATGTTGCGGTCAGTTCTCATTCTGATATCTTTGGTGTTGTCCAATCTTCACAGTCTTGCCTCCTTGGCCGTTTTTGGTGTTGAAATCGACGAGGGGAGGATTGAGCAGTGAGCCCTTGGAGGCTGAGCAGTGACGGCGTTTGCAGCAGCGAGCTTGTAAAGAGACTGTAACGAGTTGGCGGGCGTTGAGGGGCGCAAATGGAGGCCTGCTGGCTTTCCGGACCGAGCTGCGGCTGTGTGGCGTTATTTGGGCCCCTTATGTTCGAGGAGGGGCAGTTCTGTGTTACTCAGCGGGGATTGCTAACGCAAACCGAAGTGAACTTCTGCTGTTATTAGCCGCTGACGTGAAGCTGTAACTCAGGATATTGACTATTTACCGCCACAACAGCTCACAGGTATTGTATTGCTGCTCGCTGACGTCTTTGTCAGTTCTGACGTTTGAATCCAATTAGCAACTAAGCTCGCTAGTTATCCGTTTTGCGCCAGGCTTGTCTCCTTAGTGATCTGGTACTGGCTAAATCTCTCAGTGTTAATGCTAAGTCTCTTGAGTTTCAAGTTGTAACCGGTTATCAAACCGTGATATACAGGGTGTTACAAAAAGGTACGGCCAAACTTTCAGGAAACATTCCTCACACACAAATAAAGAAAAAACGTTATGTGGACATCTACATCTACATCTACATTTATACTCCGCAAGCCACCCAACGGTGTGTGGCGGAGGGCACTTTACGTGCCACTGTCATTACCTCCCTTTCCTGTTCCAGTCGCGTATGGTTCGCGGGAAGAACGACTGTCTGAAAGCCTCCGTGCGCGTTCTAATCTCTCTAATTTTACATTCGCGATCTCCTCGGGAGGTATAAGTAGGGGGAATCAATATATTCGATACCTCATCGAGAAACGCACCCCCTCGAAACCTGGCGAGCAAGCTACACCGCGATGCAGAGCGCCTCTCTTGCAGAGTCTGCCACTTGAGTTTGTTAAACATCTCCGTAACGCTATCACGGTTACCAAATAACCCTGTGACAAAACGTGCCGCTCTTCTTTGGATCTTCTCTATCTCCTCCGTCAACTCGATCTGGTACGGATCCCACACTGATGAGCAATACTCAAGTATAGGTCGAACGAGTGTTTTGTAAGCCACCTCCTTTGTTGATGGATTACATTTTATAAGGACTCTCCCAATGAATCTCAACCTGGTACCCGCCTTACCAACAATTAATTTTATATGATCATTCCACTTCAAATAGTTCCTCACGCATACTCCCAGATATTTTACAGAAGTAACTGCTACCAGTGTTTGTTCCGCTATCATATAATCATATAATCATACAATAAAGGATCCTTCTTTCTATGTATTCGCAATACATTACATTTGTCTATGTTAAGGGTCAGTTGCCAATCCCTGCACCAAGTGCCTACAATTTTCTAATGCTGCAACTTCTCTGTATACTACAGCATCATCCGCGAAAAGCCGCATGGAACTTCCGACACTATCTACTAGGTCATTTATATATATTGTGAAAAGCAATGGTCCCATAACACTCCCCTGTGGCACGCCAGAGGTTACTTTAACGTCTGTAGACGTTGATAACAACATGCTGTGTTCTGTTTGCTAAAAACTCTTCATTCCAGCCACACAGCTGGTCTGATATTCCGTAGGCTCTTACTTTGTTTATCAGGCGACAGTGCGGAACTGTATCGAATGTCTTCCGGAAGTCAAGAAAAATAGCCTCTACCTGGGAGCCTGTATCTAATATTTTCTGGGTTTCATGAACAAATAAAGCGAGTTGGGTCTCACACAATCGCTGTTTCCGGAATCCATGTTGATTCCTAGAGAGTAGATTCTCGGTTTCCAAAAGCGACATGATACTCGAGCAAAAAACATGTTCTAAAATTCTACAACAGATCAACGTCAGAGATATAGGTCTATAGTTTTTCGCATCCGCTCGACGACCCTTCTTGAACACCGGGACTACCTGTGCTCTTTTCCAATCATTTGGAACCTTCCGTTCCTCTAGAGGCTTGCGGTACACGGCTGTTAGAAGGGGGGCAAATTATTTCGCGTACTCTGTGTAGAATCGAATTGGTATCCCGTCAGGTCCAGTGGACTTTCCTCTGTTGAGTGATTCCACTTGCTTTTCTATTCCTTGAACACTTTTTTCGATGTCAGCCATTTTTTCGTTTGTGCGAGGATTTAGAGAAGGAACTGCAGTGCGGTCTTCCTCTGTGAAACAGCTTTGGAAAAAGGTGTTTAGTATTTCAGCTTTACGCGTGTCGTCTTCTGTTTCAGTGCCATCATCGTCCCAGAGTGTCTGGATATGCTGTTTCGATCCACTTACTGATTTAAGGTAAGACCAGAACTTCCTAGGGTTTTCTGTCAAGTCGGTACATAGAATTTTACTTTCGAATTCACTGAACGATCCACGCATAGCCCTCCTTACGCTAACTTTGACATCGTTTAGCTTCTGTTTGTCTGAGAGGTTTTGGCTGCGTTTAAACTTGGAGTAAAGCTCTCATTGCTTTCGCAGTAGTTTCCTAACTTTGTTGTTGTACCACGATGGGTTTTTCCCGTCCCTCACAGTTTTACTCGGCACGTAGCTGTCTAAAACGCATTTTACGATTGCCTTGAACTTTTTGCATAAACACTCAACATTGTCAGTGTCGGAACAGAAATTTTCGTTTTGATCTGTTAGGTAAACTGAAATCTGCCTTCTATTACTCTTGCTAGATAAACCTTCCCCCCCTTTTTTTATATTCCTAGTAACTTCCATATTCAGGGATGCTGCAACGGCCTTATGATCACTGATTCCCTGTTCTGCACATACAGAGTCGAAAAGTTCGGGTCTGTTTGTTATCAGCAGGTCCAAGATGTTATCTCTGCGAGTCGGTTCTCTGTTTAATTGCTCGAGGTAATTTTTGGATAGTGCACTCAGTATAATGTCACTCGATGCTCTGTCCCTACCACCCGTCCTAAACATCTGAGTGTCCCAGTCTATATCTGGTAAATTGAAATCTCCACCTAAGACTATAACATGCTGAGAAAATTTATGTGAAATGTATTCCAAATTTTCTCTCAGTTGTTCTGCCACTAATGCTGCTGAGTCGGGAGGTCGGTAAAAGGAGCCAATTATTAACCTAGCTCGGTTGTTGAGTGGAACCTCCACCCATAATAATTCACAGGAACTATCCACTTCTACTTCACTACAGGATAAACTACTACTAACAGCGAAGAACACTCCACCACCGGTTGCATGCAATCTATCCTTTCTAAACACCGTCTGTACCTTTGTAAAAATTTCGGCAGAATTTATCTCTCGCTTCAGCCAGCTTTCTGTACCTATAACGATTTCAGCTTCGGTGCTTTCTATCAGCGCTTGAAGTTCCGGCACTTTACCAACGCAGCTTCGACAGTTTACAATTACAATAACGATTGCTGCTTGGTCCCCGCATGTCCTGACTTTGCCCCGCACCCGTTCAGGCTGTTGCCCTTTCTGTACTTGACCAAGGCCATCTAACCTGAAAAACCGCCCAGTCCACGCCACACAACCCCTGCTACCCGTGTAGCCGCTTGGTGCGTTTAGTGGACTCCTGACCTATCCAGCAGGACCCGAAACCCCACCACCCTATGGCTCAAGTCGAGGAATCTGCAGCCCACACGGTCGCAGAACCGTCTCAGCCTCTGATTCAAACCCTCCACTCGGCTCTGTACCAAAGGTCCGCAGTCAGTCCTGTCGACGATGCTGCAGATGGTGAGCTCTGCTTTCATCCCACTAGCGAGTCTGGCAGTCTCCACCAAATCAGATAGCCGCCGGAAGCCAGAGAGGATTTCCTCCGATCCATAGCGACACACATCATTGGTGCTGACATGAGCGACCACCTGCAGATGGTTGGACCCCGTACCCTTCATGGCATCCGGAAGGACCCTTTCCACATCTTGAATGACTCCCCCCCGGTATGCACACGGAGTGCACATTGGTTTTCTTCCCCTCTCTTGCTGCCATATCCCTAAGAGGCCCCATTACACGCCTGACGTTGGAGCTCCCAACTACCAGTCAGCCCACCCTGTGCGACCGCCCGGATCTTGCAGACTGAGGGGCAACCTCTGGAACAGGACAAGCAGCCATGTCAGGCCGAAGATCAGTATCAGCCTGAGACAGAGCCTGAAACCGGTTCGTCAGACAAACTGGAGAGGCCTTCCGTTCAGCCCTCCGGAATGCCTTTCGCCCCCTGCCACACCTTGAGACGATCTCCCACTCTACCACAGGTGAGGGATCAGCCTCAATGCGGGCAGTATCCCGGGCAACCACAGTCGTAGTCCGATTGGGGGATGCGTGGGACGAGCTGGCCGTTCCCGACAAACCCCCATCCGGACCCCCACAGTGATGTCCATTGGCAACAGCCTCAAGCTGTGTGACCGAAGCCAACACTGCCTGAAGCTGGGAGCGAAGGGATGCCAACTCAGCCTGCATCCGAACACAGCAGTTGCAGTCCCTATCCATGCTAAAAACTGTTGTGCAAAGAACGTCTGAACTAATCTACAGAGAGCGCAAACAAATCGACACAAAATTTAAACGGTTATTAATATACAAGATTGCCTAGTAAATGCAGTTATGCTGCTACTTGCGCACTGCTGACACACTGCTCGGCGGCGGAAGGAGACTACGAGATTTTACACTATTCAGGTACTAAAACGCGATGCTACAACCCTCAAATACTATAATACGCCCGAAATTTATGAATTAAACAATGCAAGTACCAAAAACACGCAAAGAAATTAAGAATTAAACTATGTAACAAATGAGTGAGCTAGGAGTATACGACTTGCTGCTGCAGCTGCTTATCCAACGGCGGCAGGGATCACACATGTGTCCGGAAACGCTTAATTTCCATGGTAGAGTTCATTTTAGTTTCGTCAGTATGTACTGTACTTCCTCGATTTACCGCCAGTTGGCCCAATTGAGGGAAGGTAATGGTGACTTCGGTGTTTGTGTTGACATACGACTCATTGCTTTACAGTACTAGCATCAAGCACATCAGTGCGTAGCATCAACAGGTTAGTGTTCATCACGAACGTGGTTTTGCAGTCAGTGCAATGTTTACAAATACGGAGTTGGCAGATGCCCATTTGAAGTATGGATTAGCACGGGGCAATAGCCGTGGCGCGGTACGTTTGTATCGAGACAGATTTTGGGAACGAAGGTGTCCCGACAGGAAGACGTTCGAAGCAATTGATCGGCAATGGACGAGGCAATTCTTCGTGCAGTTAACGATAACCCTAATGTCAGCGTCAGAGAAGTTGCTGCTGTACAAGGTAACGTTGACCACGTCACTGTATGGAGAGGGCTCCGGGAGAACCAGTTGTTTCCGTACCATGTACAGCGTGTGCAGGCACTATCAGCAACTGATTGGCCTCCACGGGTACACTTCTGCGAATGGTTCATCCAACAATGTGTCAATCTTCATTTCGGTGTAAATGTTCTCTTTACGGCTGAGGCTTCATTCAAACGTGATAAAATTGTAAATCTTCACAATCAACATGTGTGTGCTGACGAGAATCCACGCAATTGTGCAATCACGCCATCAACACAGATTTTCTGTGATTGTTTGGGCAGGCATTGTTGGTGATGTGTTGATTGGGCCCCATGTTCTTCCACCTACGCTCAATGGAGCACGTTATCATGATTTCATACGGGATACTCTACCTGTGCTGCTAGAAGATGTGCCTTTACAAGTACGACACAACATGTGGTTCATGCACGATGGAGCTCCTGCACATTTCAGTCGAAGTGTTTGTACGCTTCTCAACAACAGACTCGGTGACCGGTACCATATGTAGAGACTCTTCGTGCTCTTATTGTGGACGGCTGTGATACAATACGCCATTCCCCAGGGCTGCATCAGCGCATCAGGGATTCCATGCGACGGAGGGTGGATGCATGTATCCTCGCTAACGGAGGACATTTTGAATATTTCCTGTAACAAAGTGTTTGAAGTCACGCCGGTACGTTATGTTGCTGTGTGTCTCCATTCCATGACTAATGTGATTTGAAGAGAAGTAATAAAATAAGCTCTAACATGGAAAGTAATCGTTTCCAGACACATGTCCACATAACATATTTTCTTTATTTGTGTGTGAGGAATGTTTCCTGAAAGTTTGGCCGTACCTTTTTGTAACACCCTGTATACCCTGTTTTACACAATTGGAATATTTTATATTATATGCTGTTCTACTTTTAGTTGAGCTGAGCCATACGATTGTTTCCTCACTTGTTCCAAGGAGCTTTAAATTTTATCTACTTTCTAAAAGTTAGTTTTGCATTTTTCTTGTTATTCTCATTGATAGTTTTGAAGTAACTGAAAGCGAGTTTTCATTTTTTCTACAAGCACAACAGTTCAGAATAGTTTACTCCTTATTTTCAGAGATCTGTACGCATACATATATATTTGCAGGCTATTTTATTGCTAGTAAATTCTTATAGACTACAACTTATGTATATGCAGGTTGTGGTGTGTCACTTGGTTACGCGATCATCTGTGCGGTGAATCATCCTTTTGATCATCTGCGTAGAAACTAATTGGTGATGTGTGTACGTTATAGAGCTCAACTGTAATTTAGTTTGGGGCTGTTGTGGCTCAGCGTTTGTGTGCGGGTTCTAGCTTGTAATGCCGGAAATGCATATTCTCCTATTTCCATCTATTGTACTATAATTTTTTTTCCTTGCTTTATAACCTCAAGATATGACATTTCTGTCTCTTTATATATTGTAATTGTTTTACTGTTTGTATATACACTCCTGGAAATGGAAAAAAGAACACATTGACACCGGTGTGTCAGACCCACCATACTTGCTCCGGACACTGCGAGAGGGCTGTACAAGCAATGATCACACGCACGGCACAGCGGACACACCAGGAACCGCGGTGTTGGCCGTCGAATGGCGCTAGCTGCGCAGCATTTGTGCACCGCCGCCGTCAGTGTCAGCCAGTTTGCCGTGGCATACGGAGCTCCATCGCAGTCTTTAACACTGGTAGCATGCCGCGACAGCGTGGACGTGAACCGTATGTGCAGTTGACGGACTTTGAGCGAGGGCGTATAGTGGGCATGCGGGAGGCCGGGTGGACGTACCGCTGAATTGCTCAACACGTGGGGCGTGAGGTCTCCACAGTATATCGATGTTGTCGCCAGTGGTCGGCGGAAGGTGCACGTGCCCGTCGACCTGGGACCGGACCGCAGCGACGCACGGATGCACGCCAAGACCGTAGGATCCTACGCAGTGCCGTAGGGGACCGCACCGCCACTTCCCAGCAAATTAGGGACACTGTTGCTCCTGGGGTATCGGCGAGGACCATTCGCAACCGTCTCCATGAAGCTGGGCTACGGTCCAGCACACCGTTAGGCCGTCTTCCGCTCACGCCCCAACATCGTGCAGCCCGCCTCCAGTGGTGTCGCGACAGGCGTGAATGGAGGGACGAATGGAGACGTGTCGTCTTCAGCGATGAGAGTCGCTTCTGCCTTGGTGCCAATGATGGCCGTATGCGCGTTTGGCGCCGTGCAGGTGAGCGCCACAATCAGGATTGCATACGACCGAGGCACACAGGGCCAACACCCGGCATCATGGTGTGGGGAGCGATCTCCGACACTGGCCGTACACCACTGGTGATCGTCGAGGGGACACTGAATAGTGCACGGTACATCCAAACCGTCATCGAACCCATCGTTCTACCATTCCTAGACCGGCAAGGGAACTTGCTGTTCCAACAGGACAATGCACGTCCGCATGTATCCCGTGCCACCCAACGTGCTCTAGAAGGTGTAAGTCAACTACCCTGGCCAGCAAGATCTCCGGATCTGTCCCCCATTGAGCATGTTTGGGACTGGATGAAGCGTCGTCTCACGCGGTCTGCATGTCCAGCACGAACGCTGGTCCAACTGAGGCGCCAGGTGGAAATGGCATGGCAAGCCGTTCCACAGCATCTCTACGATCGTCTCCATGGGAGAATAGCAGCCTGCATTGCTGCGAAAGGTGGATATACACTGTACTAGTGCCGACATTGTGCATGCTCTGTTGCCTGTGTCTATGTGCCTGTGGTTCTGTCAGTGTGATCATGTGATGTATCTGACCCCAGGAATGTGTCAATAAAGTTTCCCCTTCCTGGGACAATGAATTCACGGTGTTCTTATTTCAATTTCCAGGAGTGTATATATTTATGCATTTATGTTTGTTTGTTTTGTGAATATTATTTGTATTTACACGCTGGGTCTGGCCTAGGCAAAACTATGCTATGGAACGGATACATCGATAGGTCGTGTGGAGAACTAAAGTGCTGAGGATCTTTGGTAATGTGAACTCTGCCGCGTGGAGCGCGGGCAGAGGGGGAGTCTGGCTGGAGTAGCGAGTGGAGCAGGTGTGTTGTGTGAAGCTCCCGCAAGTTGCCGCGCTTTCGGGGTTTGGCAGCATGTAATTGCGCTCGACTTGCGATGATAGTTTCTGACATGGTGTCGCGGACGGGAAGCATTAGCTGGCGCACATCAAGAGCCCGTTTCGTCTGGTGACCGTGTCGAGAAGAAGGCGCGCCAACATCCAGCTTCTGCAACAGCGACGGCCGACAATGAGTGACTGTCGCCACCTCCTCGATCGACGGCTTCAAACCTTCAATCAACCAACAAGGAAGACAGGAAACACGTAAAGTTTTAGAACTGTATGGCAGACCTCAGCTTTTCAAACTTTTAAAATTGTTGCATCACAAAATTACAGCTACTTAGCATGAACCTTTGTTGCTCATTGTCCCAATTGCATTACCAAACAGGGTCCCTTCCTTTTCCGGAATGAACCCGAGTGTCGTTGAAATTCAAACGCCAGCATTAAAGTAATATTATAGCATTTCACTGCTTTAATTTCAAAGTTCAGTTAAAGTATTCATAGCTGGCTACAATATTTAGATTACACAAGCACGAATTAAGAGTGCGAGTTTTGTTACCGTATTTTAGCTTACCTGTGACTGCAGCTCAGCTTGGTACGTACTAAATTTTACTATTGTTAATTGTTCAGAATCATTTAATTCAAGTTCAAAGTTAAATCTCTTATTTCTAAATTGCGTAGGTTCAAGTAGCTTTTGAAATGATTGTTGAGGTAGTCCAAGACTAACCGTATTTTACTGAATTTCGATGTGCTTCAGAAAGAAAGCTCACTATTAACTTCAGTCACTAAATTAACTCTCGATTTTCCGGTTTTATTAATTCTTTTGCTAAATTAAGTCAGAGTGTAGCGAAATTTATTACTTCTGACAAACTTTCAGTTTTCACACTACACTTGTCAACCTTCAGTTCCCACGCTTCTAGTGCTAATTATACGTGTAATAATCTTTCTTTTTCAGTTACTATAGTAATTGTCCTTAGGACTGGCGACCGTAATTTCCCCCAAATCTCAAATATCTAATTACCGCTAGTTGATTGTTAACGTAACGGCCGCACATTTACTTTCTTTATTAACTTTACCCCTATTTCAAAATTAATTTCCACCAGTTTCATTATCATTTTTCCTTTCATTTAGATGTAACCCTTTCCTCCCTCTTTACCGACAAATTAACCTCGGTGACGATTGCTTTTCCCAAATTTCCATTAGGTACACGCGGTTTAATTTTTCACTGTCATTAAGGTCGATAAGTGAGGTGGAGGTTACAAGTTGAGGTGTCCGTTGTCCCATCACGCCGGCAGGTCCTTTACGTGGGTGTGGCCTAGTGGCTGTAACGGACAGTGCGCCCCTGATCTAAGCGGATTTACGGTTGAATGAATGCTTTTGGACCCACCGTTAGGCGGAGCCTTATTATGTTTTTCTCTTGTATTAATTTTACTATTTTCTTACTGTAGTCATAATGTTTTGCTTGAGTACTAACTGCTGTAGCTACAGCAGTTTTGTTATTTTGATGTTCTGCTGGTGCCCGATTTTATGATTTCACTTCGTTCTACGGTCTTGTCCTGAAGGTAGAGATGGCTTCGATAAAGAGGAAACGTTTCTCTGGTTCCTGATCCATGTATGGATATTTTTACGTTTTTACTTTAAACTATCACCTGATTTTTATTTCTTCTCTTCAATACTTACCATTGTCAAAACAAGAATTATACTACACTTGAATGTTCAGTCAAGGTATATCAATTTACAACAATTGGATTAATAAAATTTCATGAAAAATGATGTTCAATTAAACCATCTTGTTCAGCCCTGCCATGATTCCTGCTTCTCAGGCACAACTATTGAAGGTTGTGTGTTATGGGCTGCATGTTTCTCTAAGAAAGCTGTTCCATAACTGAGCCGTGCTGCGGCTCGTGTTGGTGCCATTGGTAGGATGGCATCATTTAGTTGGTATAGCTACTGTTGTCGTCTTCTTCTTGTGTTCATTGACGCTACTCCGTTTGCAAGCGTTGTCTGACCGCTAGTGGCAGCAGCGGCGGTTACCGATATCCGACGTTGTGATGTTTCCATGTGGTATGAGTTGGCAGTTCGGTTGGGGACGGACGAGCAGCCAGGTCCGCGCAGCACGAGAACACGCCTGGACCACTGGCGGCATGCATGCACTGCCGGATGGAAGGGCTGTAGTCGCGATGGGTACAATCTCGTTGTCAACCGGACCCAGGGACTTTAAGTTGAGTGGACCTGAATTCAAGTAGTGAAACCTCCACCATTGTGAGATCTCTCCATTTGCTTGTGTGTTGCTGCTCGCAGTGCCGCCGCGACGAAGAGCAGCGAGTGGAGCGTTTGGCGAAGGCGAACCTAATTAGCCTTCCTCCACTTGTTATTATTAATTGTTGAATTCTATTTGTTATAATTTGTGAATTTCAGCCAGTGGTATTTTTCCTGCCTAGTGGCCGATAACGCCCCAGTAACCTGCCCTGGAGTTTAGTGTGTGTTACGGCAGTGTACTTTTCCTCGCCTTGTCGCTGCCGTCTGGTAAGGTGTGTAGTTCGACAGCTTCCTTGATTTGTAGGCCGGGTGGTGCTTTTTTTTTCCTACTCTGGTAGTAGTGGTTCCTTTCTGCTTCCAGATGCTCTAGACACTGGAGTCTGAAAACGTGGTGCTGAGCACCAGTTCCAGCTTGGGTATGTTAGTCCATCGTTGCATTAGTCATTGGACGTTAGACAGATTCGACAAATGAGTATTGGTCAAGCGTTTAAACTGCCACTAGTCTAAGTTACCATCTCGTGAAGTGAATGCAACTCTTGGCTGCCTGTCTCATCGCTTGCGAAGTTAGTTTTTTGAGGGACTACCGCAGGTCGATCCTTGGAGCAACGTCTGCGACCCTCCCCCTCCCCCCCCCCCCCCCCCCCCGCTCCATGGTTTGATCAGATTTGATGGTTGTTATTTTTTTAATATAAAATTAATAACTGTGATTTCAAGTTCGAGGAATGTTGTTTAACTGGTTCTTAAAAGACTGCTATTCAGGCTTTCAGCCGTGAAACAGTTTTAAAATTATTACTATTGGGGCCTTCAGCCGAGAAATAGTTGAATTTGTTGTCCTTAAGTCCTTCAGCTGTGGGTGCACTTCTTAATTTATTGACACCTTTTATTTGTTGTTGTTTCCAAACAAAGGGTACGTGATTAAAAAATAAACTAACCAACAGCACTTGATTACGGCCCCGTCCACAATCGTATCCCAATCCTGCCTCTCTTGGTAGCAAGTCTCAATAACGGTCCAAAGTGATTTAGGAAACCACGTAAATCCGAATTACAAGGCTAGAGACCGAACCGCCGTTCTCCAGAATGGAAGTAAACTGTCATATTACGGCACCACCTCTCTCGGTAACAAAACAGACTCCTGACTCCAATATATAATTTTCTATCCTACTCGAATAGATAGAATACACACCATCGAGTCACACTTCCTTAAACACCACCTATGTTTGACGTCAGTGTGCAATAACCACTCATAGACGGCAGTTGTCTGCACTATTGGTGGAGGACCCGGAAAACAGTACAGTCGTTGTCGTCATACGGAAACGGAGCTATTTATCTGACATCCAAGGGAGGAAGCATTTACGGAACGGCTAAGTCTGTAAACATCTCGCGTGCGCCGTTGTTAAAGGATGCATCCTAAAATGGCGCTATCCGAAACCAGCGCCGTGGTAGCCGTGGCATACCTTGAGCCATAGATGACAGGGTGAACAATAACTGCGGAGTGTGTACGGGCGAATAGCAATTGCTGAGTAATTGACCACCCAAACGAACCAAGCGGCTACCAAAAGTGTCGCCTCAACCACCGATCAGCGAAATGGGTGACCAATAAGGGATGACAGGATGACAGAAGGGCTTTTCAGATGAAACGTCCATCAAATGCATCGATCTGATGGACGTTAGCGTGTATGGCGTGAAACGTCTGAAAGCAAAGACCTGCGACGAGGAGGGGGCCTTATGGTCTGAGGAATGTTTTCATGGCTTTCCTTGGGTGATCGCTTCATTCAGGAAAGCACAAAGGATCAGCAGATGTATACATCTATCCTTAGGAATCACGTCCACCCTTACATGCAGTTTGCTTTTCCTTGGCAATATTGGGAAGAAATATCTGGGATGAGAATAGCGCAAAAAATTGGCTCTGAGCACTATGCGACTTAACTTCTGAGGTCATCAGTCGCCTAGAACTTACAACTAATTAAACCTAACTAACCTAAGGACATCACAGACATCCATGCCCGAGGCAGGATTCGAAACTGCGACCTTAGCGGTCGCTCGGTTCCAGACTGTAGCGCGTAGAACCGCCCGGCCACTCCGGCCGGCAGAATAGTGCAGGTACATTTCATATATAATGGTGAGAATAGCAATATTTAACTTGCACAAGTGTTCAAGGAATCGGCTTGAATTCCGAAAGCGTGTGTTGACAGATGTGAAAAATTATCGAGCTGTCACGGTTGTGAAATACTAACGCGAATTCGTTACAGCTGAATGGAAAAGCTGGTAGAAGTCGACCTCGGGGCAGATCCGAACACCAGAGGCAATACATACCATACGGCATCTATTAGATGAAAGATTAGGAAAAGTCAAACCTTCGTTTATGGCATTTGTGGACTTAAAGACAGCTTCAAAAAAAAAAATGTTTCAAATGGCTCTGAGCACTATGGGACTTAACATCTATGGTCATCAGTCCCCTAGAACTTAGAACTACTTAAACCTAACTAACCTAAGGACATCACACAACACCCAGTTATCACGAGGCAGAGAAAATCCCTGACCCCGCCGGGAATCGAACCCAGGAACCCGGGCGTGGGAAGCGTGAACGCTACCGCACGACCACGAGCTGCGGACAAAAGACAGCTTCTGACAATGATGAATGGAATACTCTCCTTGAAATCTGAAGGGGTCAGGGATAAAGTACAAGGAGCGAAAGGCTATTTACAAATTGTACAGAATCCAGACGGCAGTCATAAGAGACAGGAGGCATGAAAGGGAAGCAATGGTTGAGAATGAAGTGAGATGGGTTTGTAACGTATACCTCAATGTTATTCGGTCTGTGCACTGACCAAGCAGAAAAGGAAACAAAAGAAAAATTTGTAGTGGGAATTAAAGTTCAGAGCGAGGAAATAAAAATTTAGTGGTTTCCCGATAACACTGTAATTTGGCTGTAACACTGTAATTCTGTCAGAGACAGCAAAGGGCTTGGAACAGCAGTCGAACAGAATGGACAGTATGTTGAAAGGAGGATATATATTGAGGTGACAAAGATCATGAGATAAATCGTAAGTCCGCTGCGTTAATTTTGAGCCATGCTGCCCCTATAACCATCCATAGTTGCAAAAGTGTTGCCGATGCCTGATTTTGCGCAAGAATAGACCTCTCGATTATGATCCATAAATTTCGATGTGATTCATCTGGTTGTCGCGAACAATTCCGACCCGGCGACAAAGTGCATCGTTGTTTGGGAATATGTAGTCCCTGAATGGCTGCAGATGGTCTCCAGGTAGCCAAACATAACCATATACAGTCGATAATCAGTTCAGTTGGGCCAGAGAACCAAGTTCATTCCCTGTAAACACAGCCCACACCATTATGGAGAAACCACCAGCTTGCACTATGCCTTACTGGCAACTTAGGTCCAAGGCTTCATGGGGTCCGCGCCACACTCTAACACTATTATCAGCTCTTACCAACTGAAATCGGGTCTTATCTGACCAGGCGACGGTTTTCCAGTAGTCCAGGATCAAACCAATGTGGTCACGTGCCCAGGAGAGGCGATGTCGTGGTTTCAGCAAAAGCAATCACGGCGGTCTTCTGCTACCATAGCCCATCATCGCCAAATTTCACTGCAGTGTTCTAACGGATACGTTCCTCGTAAATTCCACATTGATTTCTGTGGTTATTTCAAGCAGTCTTGAATGTCTGTTAGCACTGAGAACTCTATGCAGACGACGCCGTTACAGGTCGTTAAGTGGAGGCTGTAGGCCATTGCTTTGGCCGTTGTGGGAGAAAATGTCTGAAATTTGCTATTCGCAGCACACTCATGACACTCTAGATCTCGTAATACTCAATTCCCTAACGATTTCCGAAATGGAATGTCCCATGCGTCTAGCTCCAACTACCTCTTGGCGTTCGGAGTCTGTCAGTTCCCTTCTGCAGTCATAATCATGTCGGAAACCTTTTCACATGGCTCACCTGGGTACAAATGACAGCTCCACCAATGCACTGCCCTTTTATACCTTGTGTAAATATCGCTGTCCCATGACTTTTGTGATCCGAGTGAAGATGAACAGGAACAAAAGCAAAATATAACGAACGGAAGGAAGTCGAATTATATCAGGTGATACTGAGGCCACCAGATGAGGAAGAAAGACACTAAACTTAATAGATGAGTTTTGCTATTTGGGCAGAAAAATAACTGATGGTGGTCGAAGTACAGAGCACATACTGTGTAGACTGGCAACAGCAACAAAAGTGTTTCTGAAGAAGATAAATTTGTTAGCAGTGAATATAAATTAAAGGTTTATTAATCCTGTTCTGGAGCTATTTCTCTGGATTGTAGCCTTGTATGGAAGTGAAATGTGGAAGATAAGCAGCAAATTCTGAAGGTGGCAGGGGTAAAATACAGGGAGCGAAAGGCTATTTACAATTTGTACAGAAACCAGACGGCAATTATAAGAGTCGAGGGACATGAAAAGGAAGCAATGGTTGGGAAGGAAGTGAGACAGGGTTGTAGCCTCTCCCCGATGTAATTCAATCTGTATATTGAGCAAGCAGTAAAGGAAACAAAAGAAAAATTCGGAGTAGGTATTAAAATCCATGTAGAAGAAATAAAACCTTTAAGGTACACCGATGACATTGTAATTCTGTCAGAGACAGCAAAGAACTTGGAAGAGTAGTTGAACGGAATGGACAGTGTGTTGAAAGGAGGATATAAGATGAATATCAACAAAAGCAAAACGAGGACAATGGAATGTAGTCGAGTTAACTCGGGTGATGCTGAGGGAATTAGATTAGGATGTGGTGTCACCGCCAGACACCACACTTGCTAGGTGATAGCTTAAATCGGCCGCGGTCCATTAGTACATGTCGGACCCGCGTGTCGCCACTGTCAGTACTTGCAGACCTAGCGCCACCACATGGCAGGTCTAGAAAGACGGACTAGCACTCGCCCAGTTGTACGACGACTTTGCTAGCGACTACACTGACGAAGCCTTGCTCTCATTTGCCGAGAGACAGTTAGAATAGCCTTCAGCTAAGTCCATGGCTACGACCTAGCAAGGCGCCATTAGCCTTACAGTGATTGTAATTAACCGTATCTGGAGATAGTCTCATTCGTATAGTCAAGAGCGATGTACCACAAGGATGAATTAAAGTTAAGTATTCAAGGAGCTGCATACTTTTCTTATAGCATTAATTAGGTATCCTGTTCCAGAACTCACGCCAGCCGGCGTGTGTGTACGCGTGCCTTTCGGCTACCTCCGAGTGGCGTGGCTGTCTTGCTACGCCACAACATAGGAAATGAGACACTTAAAGTAGTAGAGGAGTTTTGCTATTTGGGGAGCAATATAACTGATGATGGTCGAAGTAGAGAGGATATAAAATGTAAACTGGCAATGGCAAGGAAAGATTTTCTGAAGAAGAGAAATTTGTTAACATCAAATATAGATTTAAGTGTCAGGAAGTCGTTTCTGAAAGTATTTATATGGATTGTAGCCATGTATGGAAGTGAAACATGGACATTAAGTAGTTTGGACAAAAAGAGAATAGAAGCTTTCGAAATGTGGTGTTACAGAAGAATGCTGAAGATTAGATGGGTACATCACATAACTAATGAGGAGGTATTGAATAGGATTGGGGAGAAGAGAAGTTTGTGACACAACTTGACTAGAAGAACGGATCGGTTGGTAGGACATATTATGAGGCATCAAGGGATCACCAATTCAGTATTGGAGGGCAACGTGGAGGGTAAAAGTCGTAGAGGGAGACCAAGAGATGAATACACTAAGCAGATTCAGAAGAATGTAGGCTGCAGTACGTACTGGGAGATGAAGCAGCTTGCACAGGATAGAGTAGCATGGAGAGCTGCATCAAACCAGTCTCAAGACTGAAGACCACAACAACAATAACAAGCGGTTTGAACAAGATGCCAGTATAAGTTTTTGGAATGTGGTTCTCAAGATTAGGTGTTTATCTCATTTAACTAATAAGGTACTGAATAAATCTTTGGGTGAAAGAAATATATGGCTCAACTTGACTGAAAAATGAATCCATTGATAGAACTCGTTCTGAGACAAGAGGGGATTACGAATTCGTTATTGGACGGAAGTGTGAGGAAATAACAAGAAATGAGTACAGTATACATGTTTGAAAAGGATGTAGGCTACAGTAGTTATTCGGAGGTGGAGTTTGCACAGGACTGAGTTGCATGGGGAACTGCGTCAAACCAGTCTTTGGACCGAAGACCACAACAACAGCAACAACATTTGTGCAGTCTCGACAGGAATGATGCGAAAATGGTACTTTTACAGGCTATGCGAGAAGTTTTCCGATTCCTTATGGTGGCATGTTGTTCGTCATTTACAAATCACTTAGTAGTAGGGTGGCTTAAATAAAATGGTGTAAGTTTTAACACCAAGTGGGATGTTACTTTTAATGAAAAAAATGAGCACATTACACGGTCCCTACTAAACTTATGAGCGAAACACGAAATTGACAAGAAAGTAATTTTTTTTATTATATACATATTATATTGATGGTGTTTAATTGAATATTTATCCATGTAGTAGGAAAAGTAGTCCGGAGAAAATGATTTCTGAATATTTCAATTGGTTCTTTGATCACACATTTATTTAAGGCTGAAAAACAATAAAGCGGCGTTTTGTTCCAGCAGTGTCTGAGTTAATGCCTAACATAATCAGACAAATCATCAAAATGTCTTTGGCTGCAAATGAAACTGTTGGCTGAGTCACTGACAGTGATGAGAATGGGCGACAAAGGTCATTCATTTGTTCTACTGTTGTGCCTGTACATAATATTATTCTTCAGAATCTGTGACCAATTAAGACAGTTTTATAGGATGTTGTAAAACTGTACCGAAAAACTTCGATGGGTTAAAGAGGATGTTGTTAGGAGCAAAATGCTGATAAAAACCCATGTCTGGAAACGTCATCAAACGAGGCAAGAGAACGTTGTTCACAAAGAAGCAAACGCTTCAGCGGGTGACGTGATTTTGTACGCTAACGAACAGCAAACGTAATGTTTTGTAATGGACCTGGAAGGATTCAGGTCGTTAGATGGCTTTGAATGCGTCCAGGCTGTTTAAAGTAGCTTATCACATCATACAACTGAGGTGGCTGTTTGTACTGTTCACGGTATACAGCGTATATACGGAAACTGCGACTACGCCATAATTTTTGTGAAACAATGCACAGCGTTATTTGTAGAGAAATGCTAAAGAATGGATTTTTTGGTTATCAGAATGGAACGCTTGAAGGCTTCGATGATTGCCGCCGCTGAAACTTCTAGGAAGACCTCTCACATAACCCAAAGATATTAGCCGCGCGGGGTAGCCGCGCGATCTAGGCGTCTTATCACGGTCCGTACTGATCCCCCGTCGGAGGTTCGAGTCCTCCCTCGGGCTTGGGAGTGTGTGTGATCATTAGCGTAAGTTAGTTTACGTTGGATTCAGTAGTGTGTAGGCTTACGGACAGATAACCTCGGCAGTTTGGTCCCCCATAGGGTCTTAGCACAAATTGCCTAATTTCCCAAAGAAATTCCGGCAGTATGTAAAGTCTGCCAGTGGAACCGAAGTTAATCCTCGTACTCTCATGGATGACACAGTATCTGAAATTAATAGTGGAACTGAAAGTACAGAAAAGCTGTACTGCCTTTTCAAATGTTCCTTTACTAAGAAAATTCCAGGAGCGTTACCCCAGTTTAATTCTTGCTCTTGACGTTGATGGTGTCAACGACATTCAGTAAATCTCCATGCATGCACACTCGCAAAACAAAACAGAAGTTACTTTGGGCTATTTACATTGGCTTTCATATACTTTTAAAAGGGTAACATCATGGGAGCCTATGGCTGCCTTATGCTCTGTTCAGGTTCAAATGGTTCAAATGGCTCTGAGCACTATGGGACTCAACATCTTAGGTCATAAGTCCCCTAGAACTACTTAAACCTAACTAACCTAAGGACATCATACACACCCATGCACGAGGCAGGATTCGAACCTGCGACCGTAGCAGTCCCGCGGTTCCGGACTGCAGCGCCACAACCGCTAGACCACCGCGCCCGGCTGCTCTGTTCAGTCTTAAAATGTTTCCTACCAGTGTTATTCGTCTGATTCAACTTTACCGCTGGGACCTACAGAGCGGATTATTATTGACACAGTAATCAGTATGCTACCCAACCACGATATTATTGCACTTGACCTCCCCTGGCTGTTATTGGAAACAAGCGGGGACGGTACAGTAAACAAAACCAATATCCATTTTCCGGCTCTTGCATACACTGCGCAAATCTGAATAGCCTTGCGAAGAAATTTTATGTTCGTTAGAACAGCAGAGCACATTCTGACGGGTTTCAAACGTACAGGTAAACACACGAACCGACTGAAGCGTCCTCGCTGCCAGGTACAATAATATTGTGGTCGACTAATAATCAGATTCGAAGCAGTATTGACACTATGGAAATAAACAGCTGGCCATTGCAAGCTGCCCCTCCAGTAAGAATAGCGAATAATTAAAATTTAATTATTGTACATTTACAGTAGAATAGCAATAAAACAAGGTGTTTGAAAAAGAACTTCTTAGTTTTAAGTATAAATTTAACGGGTAAATTAATGAAAAATTACATCAATGAGTATGTATCATGAAAGAGAATTCCTTCAAGTTTTGTTTACATCTACATCTACATCTACATTTATACTCCGCAAGCCACCCAACGGTGTGTGGCGGAGGGCACTTTACGTGCCACTGTCATTATCTCCCTTCCCTGTTCCAGTCGCGTATGGTTCGCGGGAAGAACGACTGTCTGAAAGCCTCTGTGCGCGCTCTAATCTCTCTAATTTTACATTCGTGATCTCCTCGGGAGGTATAAGTAGGGGGAAGCAATATATTCGATACCTCATCCAGAAACGCACCCTCTCGAAACCTGGCGAGCAAGCTACACCGCGATGCAGAGCGCCTCTCTTGCAGGGTCTGCCACTTGAGTTTGTTAAACATCTCCGTAACGCTATCACGGTTACCAAATAAACCTGTGACGAAACGCGCCGCTCTTCTTTGGATCTTCTCTATCTCCTCCGTCAACCCGATCTGGTACGGATCCCACACTGATGAGCAATACTCAAGTATAGGTCGAACGAGTGTTTTGTAAGCCACCTCCTTTGTTGATGGACTACATTTTCTAAGGACTCTCCCAATGAATCTCAACCTGGTACCCGCCTTACCAACAATTAATTTTATATGATCATTCCACTTCAAATCGTTCCGCACGCATACTCCCAGATATTTTACAGAAGTAACTGCTACCAGTGTTTGTTCCGCTATCATATAATCATACAATAAAGGATCCTTCTTTCTATGTATTCGCAATACATTACATTTGTCTATGTTAAGGGTCAGTTGCCACTCCCTGCACCAAGTGCCTATCCGCTGCAGATCTTCCTGCATTTCGCTACAATTTTCTAATGCTGCAACTTCTCTGTATACTACAGCATCATCCGCGAAAAGCCGCATGGAACTTCCGACACTATCTACTAGGTCATTTATATATATTGTGAAAAGCAATGGTCCCATAACACTCCCCTGTGGCACGCCAGAGGTTACTTTAACGTCTGTAGATGTCTCTCCATTGAGAACAACATGCTGTGTTCTGTTTGCTAAAAACTCTTCAATCCAGCCACACAGCTGGTCTGATATTCCGTAGGCTCTTACTTTGTTTATCAGGCGACAGTGCGGAACTGTATCGAACGCCTTCCGGAAGTCAAGGAAAATGGCATCTACCTGGGAGCCTGTATCTAATATTTTCTGGGTCTCATGAACAAATAAAGCGAGTTGGGTTTCACACGATCGCTGTTTCCGGAATCCATGTTGATTCCTACATAGTAGATTCTGAGTTTCCAAAAACGACATGGTACTCGAGCAAAACACATGTTCTAAAATGTTAGTAGACTTCAACGTAGGATTTATTTATTGCCCTGCACATCTCGAGAGAATATTCCACTTCTCGCCACGTATTCACCAACATTTCAAGTGTAACTGTCGCAGCCGCCGCGACCGATTTTTTCTCATAAATGACTGATGTCTCTGATCTTTTCACAGTATAGAACGATTTTTATGTGGCCCCAAAAGAAAAAGTCCAGCGGGGTTAAGTCAGGGCTTCGTGGTGGCCAAGGTATTGGGCCATCCCTGCCTATCTAACAGTTGCAACTTACGTCTTTTACGCACAACGTCACACACTGTACCTTTAGGCTCCCATAATTGTTGACTACGTCTGGCCAATGACTTCTTTCGGCTCTGAAAACACGAAACACGGATCTGATCAACAACATGCTCAGAAGTTCTCGGTCTACCTGGTAATTTTGCTTTTAAAACACTACTGGCTTCCTTCAAAGACTTCAGCCAAGGACGGACAGATTTTTCTGTGCGTGGTTCATCACCATACTGACGTTTAAAATTACGTTGCTCTGTTATAACTGACTAATTTTTCGCAAGCCAAATAACACACTGCGCTTTCTGTTGCGGAGTGCACATTGTTGCTTGATTGCTCTGTACTGCACTGCACGCACGCCTGGACTGAACTGAGGTAACAGAGGGAAAAACCCAGCACTGGTGCCGTCTCAAGGTCAAGCTGACCTGCCAACTGTAGGGGAGCCAAACTTGGAGAGTTGATGAATCAAACACCACAGTGCATGTCACTTTGTACAGATTCTAGGACACATTAAAAATAGGTAGTTCTGTTTCAAACACCCTGTTCTTGATTAATTCTGTCACTAATTTGGGGAAATATAAGATGTGAAATTCGGAACACGGAGCTGACAGTACTGGCAGCAATAGCTGATGGGTATTGTGTGGAGCTGAGCTTGTTTGACAGATGTGGGTGGTGGCTTGTTAATAGCGACGCTCTAGTCCCTCGCCAACATGTGACCATATGTTTCCATTGCTTCAAAGATCTGGGAAACGTACAGCCAGGTTAACAGTTGAAGATTTGGGTCAAATGCGTTGCTGCGTTGTCTTGCTGAATAATGTCGTAGAGTACTTGAAGTTAGAGCAAGCCACCAGCCTAAGTAAGTCACATATGTTTAAATCCTGCTGTTGAAATTACTAGTCGTGCGAATCAGAGGTGATCCTTTTCAGTACCCTGTACCAACCAACATTATCACACCAGGTGCTGGGCTCATGTGACTAAAACGAATGCCACCTGGCAATTGTTTTTTAATCCTTGAAGGCTTCTCACATTGATACGTCAAACGTGGTGATCTCGCAGATCCGTAACTCGTTTGAAAAGACGACGTGCTGCTACGCCTTTTGTCCAGTGGTGTCGCAGGCCGAACCGCCGCACCACTCTCTATGCTTCCGCGGCCAGGGAAGTCCCGACTACAACACGCTGGCAGTTCTACAGCTCCAGAATTTGTCACACTGTCGAAAAGGATACTTGCCTTGCTTCAATACAAAGCCATTCCTAATTGAAGTTACGCGATGTGACTGTACAATCCTGCATGCGTGAGTGAACAGTATGCCTACTGCCTCAGGCGCTAGCCGTAAGAGGCCGCTTAACGTTGTTGTTAGTTCCTACACGCCCGAGCGAAAAATTTGTCTGCCGACTCAGGCGCTAGCCGCTTGCGGTCGATTCTCCTCAGTCAGCCTGTAATATAAGAAATTTAAAAATGTTTCTTTTTTGGAAAAACTAATGAAGCAATCAACGCAAGTCTTTTCATTCACTAATTATTGACTCTTGGACAGTATTTTCTGATTTTCTTAAGAAACACTATGTGATCAAAATTATCCGGATACCTGGCTGAAAATGACTTACAAGTACGTGGCGCCTTCCATCGGTAATGCTGGAACTGAATATGGTGTTGGCCCACCCTTAGCCTTGATGACAGCTTCCACTCTCGCAGGAATAAGTAAAATCAGGTGCTGGAAGGTTTCTTGGGAAACGGCAGCCCATACTTCACGGAGTGCTGCACTGAGGAGAGGTATCGATGTCGGACAGTGGACCTGGCACGAATTCGGCATCCCAAAGGTGTTCTATAGGATTCAGGTCAGGACAGTCCATTACAGGGATGTTGTTGTCGTGTAACCACTCCGTCACAGGCCGTGCATTATGAACAGGTGCTCGATCGTGTTGAAAGATGCAATCGCCATGCCCTAATTGCTCTTCAACAGTGGGAAGCAAGAAGGTGCTTAAAACATTAATGTAGGCTTGTGCTGTGATAGTTCTATGTAAAACAACAAGGGGTGCAAACTCCCTCCATGAAAAACACGATCACACCATAACACCACCACCTCCGAATTTTACTTTTGGCACTGCACACGCTGGCAGATGACGTACACCGGGCATTCGCTATACCCCCCTCCCCCCCCTCCCCCGCCATCTGATCGCCACATTTGTACCGTGATTCGTCACTCCGGGAAACGATTTTCCACTGTTCAGTCGTCCAATGTTTACGCTCCTTACACCAAGAGAGGCGTCGTTTAGCATTTACCGGCCTGATGTGTTGCTTATGAGCAGCCGCTCGACCATGAAATCCAAGTTTTTCTCACCGGCCGCCTAACTATCATAGTACTTGCAGTGGATCCTGATGAAAATCGGAATTCCTGTGTGACGGTCTGGATAGATGTTTGGCTGTTACACATTACAACCTCTTGAACTGTCGGCGGTCTCTGTCAGTCAACAGGCGAGGTCGGCTTTTGTGGTGTACGCGTCCCTTCATGTTTCCACTCCACTATCACATCTGAAACAGTGGCCCTAGGGATGTTTAGGAGTGTGAAAATCTCGCGTACAGACGTATGACACAAATCACACCCAATCACATGACCACGTTCGAAGTCCGTGAGTTCCGCGGGGCGCCCCATTCTGCTCTCTCAGACGTTTAATGACGACTGAGGCCGCTGATATGGACTACCTGGCAGCAAGTGATAGCAGACTGCACCTAATATGAAAAATGTATGTCGTTGGGGGTGTCCGGACACTTTTGATCACATAGTGTAATATCATTAAGCCCAATCTCTGTCCAAAATAAGATATTTCCATGACGAAAGTCTTGCAGTCTGCAAATCTTATCTGAAATCAAAAGCAAACAATTTTCGTAACCTATAGGATTTTGCGCTCGGAGTAATAGCACAAATGGCGGACGTTTGAAAAAAAAAAAAAAGGGTGTAGTTCACTCGTGTTTTCATGGTAACGTCTTTTGCAAAAAGTATTGAATAAATTAAAATAAAAAATTGCCTATTACTCTTTGCAGACATGTCCGAGGAGTAATTCAGCCAAATTTCAGAAAGATACGTCTTTATTACTGTGTCCGCAATCCAACCTGTCATCTTGAAATACGCTGTATCTCAAGCTGACGGAATTGACTTCGGACACACTAATAATCATATCTTTGTGAAATTTGGCTGAATTGCGTCTCGGGCAATATACTGTGAATCAAGTTGGTGGAATGTATTGTGATCACATTGATAAGGATATTTTTCTGAGATTGGCTGAACTCAATGGAGTGTTTCCCCAAAGAATAATAGGCTAGTTTTTAATGTTCATTGATTCACTAATTATTGCAAAAATTTGACCTTAAACAAGTGACAGAGCACATCTTTGTTTCAAACTTCCGCCATATTGTTATCTCCCAAAAACCTGCGCTATTATTCCGTGCGCAATTTCTTAAAGATTAATATTTTTTTAGATTTATTTTATTTTTTTGCTTCAGATAGGATTTGCAGACTGCAACACTGCCATCATGGACGCACTTCGTTTTGGACAGAGTTGCATTAACTCCTTGGATGAAGGGCTCAATGCCGACTTGCATTCTTCAAAAGCAAAAAAGTCCAAGAATCAGTAACTGAAGTTCAGAAAGTACTACGCTGGTTTCTCTATTAGTTTTACCAAAAAATGTAAAAAATTGCTTGTATTATATACTGACAGAGTGGATCCTTAAATTGTGCATGGTACTGAGTGCGGCATTCATGAAGCCACCTATTCCATATGCATATGACAGTCGTAACACCCCCACCAACAAGAGCAGTGACATGGCCGAACGACAAACTGCAGTCTCGATAGCCCACGCTCTTACCATTGTTGAATTGCGACACTTGCTGATGGACGTTTCTCCTCCTTACGAGGGATAACACGAACTTCTTACAAACAAACGAAATTGTAATAAGATTCTTAAATAGGAAATGCACTGTGTGATTTTTATTTATATTAAGAATTTTTGTTCTGTTACTCCTACAGTCTGTACGTGGTTACGCTGAAATGCTAACGAGTTTCATATACAGGCATGCAGTACACTTTCTAATACTACACTCCAAGCACGGTAAACTATATTAGAGATTGACACGCGTTCAACTTCAACACTGATATTATATTTCATGCGTGTAGCGAGAGCGAACCATATCAGCCAAATACACAGCAATGATATCTCAGTATAAAGGTACTGCTCACAACTTTGTCTGGTCGTAATAGAGGTTAATTCAGAAATTGGTAATTTTCGCCACAGTGACACTTGCCGTGTAAAGATTTTTCGCACATGAATACACCCGAGTAGCGTCACACGAACGGTTGTCGCCTATCTGAAATAGGCTACATGCTCAAAACTGAATAGAGCTAGGTTCGTGCCTTCTGTGAAGTCGGTCGTTTTCTTTGAAACTCGAGTTGTTACATAGCATCCACAGCAAGAGCTCTGCATCAATGGAACCAGATTTCTTCAGCCGTCGAGATGCTCTCCCGAGGCTGCTATAGTCGGTCTCGAGGCCACAGTGTAACCGAGTGCTACAGGCCCCATAAGCGCCGATAATACGAGTATATTGCTGGTTAGTCGGAGGAACAGTCAGTAATCTAGTTTCGCGCTAGGTTCAACAACCAGATCACCCGCGATTACGATGGAATATTGTAACTACGACTGTATTCCGACGACCGCTGCCTCCATATCGCCATTGAGGTAACGAGCCACGTTCTGTTGCCATGAGCCATCAGTAGTACCTCTCTCCCTTGCTCTCCGTTACGTGTTTTATATCATTTTGTGTCCTCTGATTAGTTATGTCTCTGGTTCTTCTGATTGACCGATGTTTGCCCAGTGGTCCACTAATTGCGTTCTTGTATGCAGGTACTTTTGCAACCTATTTCAGTGCCTTTTTTCCCTATTAGCCATGGCAGTTTGCCGTTGATATATTTGTGGACCACAATGAAAACATACATATTTAATTGAATCTGTGATCGATTCTTGAATAAGCTGTGCTACTCCTTCTATCCTTAGTCTATCCAGTGTAATTGTATTGACAAGGTCGTATCACACGTGTGGTAGAAGACGAAGTTGATTCTTTAGGAACCGTCAAGACAGGAAGTAAAGTAGTGGGTATTCAATTACAAGCCACGCAGCTGTCAACGTTGTCATGTTCACCACTTCTTATAATTTGTAGAATGCCATCTTCACGGTGCTGCAGGTTTAACCGCCAGAAACGCAATTTGCTTACATACCGCATGCTTATGATAAGAAACGTATTACCTACCAGTGTTTCTTATTGATTGCTGTACTCAGTCGCTTTACAGTAGTGAACCGTAATTGTTTAATTTGTTGTGTCATCAGGCGTTTGACTAGCTTTAGCAGTTGTGGCGGTAGATTGTCCTACTGTTGAATAGGATTGTCCATCATATCGTCATTTCCTTTGTTTTATTTTCAAGTCCAGCCTGTATTAAAACGTTTCCAGATTCTCAAAGTTTTAAAACTTACGACACAAATGGTCCTTCGAACATGTATTAAGCGTGGAAACGCATTCGCTCATTCAACTAAGTACCTAGGCACTACAATTAAGAACAACATAAGTTGGAAAGAATACGTAGAAAATGTTGTGGGAAAGACGAACCAAAGACTGCGTTTTATTGTTGGGTTGTTTTTGGAGGAGGCGACCAGACAGCGAGGTCATCGGTTTCATCGGATTAGGAAAGGAAGTCGGCCGTACCCTTTCGAAGGAACCATCCCGGCATTTGCCTGCGTTTTATTGGTAGAACACTTAGAAGATGCAAACAGATGTACTAATGTGACAGCTTACACTGCCCTTGTCCGTCGTCTTTTGGAGTGTGGGATCATGACCAGATAACATTAACAGAATACAATTAAAAGGTACAAAGGAGAACAGCCTGTTTTGTAATATCGAGTAAAAGGGGAGAGAGTGTCACTGACATGATACAGGGTTTGGGGTGAAAACTATAAAAACAAGGGCGTCTTCCGTTGCGGCGGAATCTTCTTACGAAATTTCTGTCACTAAGTTTCTCTTCGAATGCGAAAATATTTTGTTGACGGCGACCTGCATAGGGAGAAACGATCGACATAATAAAATAGGGGAAATCAGAAATCGCGCGGGAAGATATAGGTGTTCGTTTCTTCCCCGCTGTTCGGTAGTGAAATAAAAGAATTAGTATGAAGGTGGTGGGATGAATCCGCTGCCGTGCACTTAAGTGTGATTCGCTGAGTATCTATGCATATATAAATGTAGACATAGTTATAGATTCTACTGTTACTTTTTTGTACAGCTTTACGTTATTTCCTTTAAAAGTTTTAACGAAATGTTGTACGTACTTCTGGCTGGTACTTGCTTCGTTATGGTCCAAAACAGTGCAACTGATGGAAGTCCATTGTGATAGGGAAGTAATCATAGAATCAAAAGACGCTTTAGTCTAAAACCATGTTTATGGCGGACACAGATTTAGCCTTCATTTATTAGCATTAACCACCTGTAACAGTCCTTACTTTGTCTTGGCTGACGTTCTGAGAATTTTATCTGCTTCAGCTGAAACTGAACTCGAGGTCTAGTCTGAACAATCGTGGTTCTGATGGAGATGGTTTGTCCTTGCCTTTGTCCAACCTCGGAACTACCCATGAACTTACAGAGACACCTGTAGGTTAATATGGGCACTGAACCAATTAGCAGTTGCTGGTTTTTCACAAATATAAATCATTACAGATTAGTTTTTCGAAATAGCGTTAATGTTTCCAGAATGAGATTTTCACTCTGCAGCAGAGTGTGCGCTGATATGAATCTTCCTGTCAGATTAAAACTGTGTGCCGGACCGAGAAGCTTCCATTCTGCCAGTACCTCGCCTTCTACGTTCCAAACTTCACAGAAGGTCTTCTGATAACCTCAAGGTCCCGAGTTTGAGTCACGGTCCGGCACACAGTTTTAATCTACCATGAAGTTTCATATCAGCGTTAATTTTTTTCGATTCGAGAACTAAGATCGGAAGCTTTATTTTTTGGACGTTTTGATAATTCAGCATTGTCAAGTATATCAGTGCATCCATCAAAGCGATTTGAGACTTTATTACCTCACACCACTTCACCTCGTAAGGTACCAATGACGGAATGGTGAACTATTTCTGTTGGTTTTCTTTTCTGAACATGGAGAATTGAATGAGTTTCTTTTCTGAGCTTTTACTACTAGAGTCCGTTTCCTGGAAGCTGTCTCCATTCTAGGTATCTAACGAACAACTGTTGACATTCTACATTCCATGACAACAATCTCCGGGCTTCTCAAGAAGCACGCTACACGTACCGAGTGCAAGAAAGAGTTTACCGCCTCTAAAGATATTCTATCACACTAGATGGAGCGTTGGAGGACAATAATTTTATGGGAAGACACAGATTAGATTATGTCCCCTGAATAACTGTTGGCATCGAGAATAGGTACTGTTCTGGCACAGCAGAGGGAATAGCGGGAGTTCGTATCACGAAAGTCACAAGAAGGCTTAAAAAAAAAACGGTTCAGAGCGATAGTTTCTTTTCTGTTCGTACTGTGATCTTTCACTGCGGAAGTAAACTTGTGACCTGTCGAATAAAAGCAGTGGAGATAGATTGCCATCCGAGGTGGATTGACCTCATCTGCAGATATTAATGATTGTAGTGTGTTACGCACTTCCTTAAAGCATTTAGTAATGGTTCTGTCAATAGTTGCAGTGTTCATTAGGCGACTAGTTTCGAACCTTACACGGTTATTTTAAACCCTAGCCTACTGAGGCTGCGCTGACAGTGCCTAATGTTAGTAACAAACATTACGTGGCAAAACGTGCTCTGTAAATGTTTGCAGCACGAATACCACAATCCGCACGAGCCTGTTACCAAGTCAAAACCAAACAGTTCATTTTGACTTGATAACGAGCATGTGCTGATTGTGGCACTCATTCTGCAAGCATTTATAGAGTGTGTGTTGCTACGCAATGATTATCGTTAAGATTAGGCACTGTCATTGGAGCCTCAGTAGGCTAGGGTTTAAAATGACCGTGCAAGGTTCGAAACTAGTAGAGTAATGAACACTGGCACTGTTGACAGAATTATTAATAAAACCTTTAAGTAATGTAAATAAAGTTACTGCTCCAAAAATGGTTCAAATGGCTCTGAGCACTATGGGACTTAACATCTGAGGTCCTCAGTCCCTTAGAACGTACAACTACTTAAACCTAACCAACCTAAGGACATCACACATATCCACGCCCGAGGGAGCATTCGAACCGGCGACCGTAGCGGTCGCGCGGTTCCAGACTGAAGCGCCTAGTGCATTGACGCTCATTTTATTACCCAGTACGGTTGATTACTATAACACTCTTAAGAACATTTTTTAACAGGAAGTCTTACAGTAGTTGTGGTGATGAAAATTCTTCTGGGCGTGTACCGCGTCACTGTATGAAATATTTTAACTATAAACTTAAAAACCAAAGTTTCGGCCGTATTAAAATGATCTTCCTCAGAGCAAGTGTGGTTTTGGTGGAGAGAAGGTGGCTGTATTTTATGGCAGACGATCGGTCTCGATACGTCATATTTTTGGAAGTTTATTGGCTAATCTTGAGGAAAGGAGGAGAGTGGGAAAGAAGCTATTCGTGGGTTAGGTGGCTTGTCAGTGGTTGGCGACAGCACTCGGCTTCTGGTGGGAACGTTTTCCTCCTGGTGCGCTCGGAAACTCACTGCCAGTTCCCCTACAGCTGTTTGTTTAGGCTTTCGCGTCCGTGTTCTGTAGAGCTTAAGCTCGCAAACGACCGCGGCCAGTTGGATAGCTTGCGCCCAGGACGCCGGTAGTTTGTAGCCGTCCTCTATATTGATGTTGTCAGGCTGCTTAATAATTTGAATCGCCTCTCGAATTTTGTGCTGCTGCGTTCGCAACTCTTCCTCCAGCACACGGGCTTCCTCGAACAAGATGAACTGCCCACAGTTACGTTGGTGTTCCGCGATCGCCAGTTTATTACGCTGTGCTAATTGCAAAAAGAGATCACGTTCTGCATCTTGTGTGCTCACTAGTCTCGCTACCTACATTGGGGAAAAAGGGAGGCTCGTGAGGACACGAGTAGCAGTCCAGCACTCACAATGTTGGTCACAAATCGGCGATGACGCACAGTCTGTCTTGTTCCAGGAAAACCGTGTGCTGAAGAAGGATTCGTGGATGCGGCAACGCAAAATTCGAGAGGCGACTGAAATTATTAAGCAACCTGCCGACATCTACAGCTATCCTAGAACAGCGGGCCGTGAGGACCAGGAAGAAAACGTGCTCACTACAAGCTAAGCGCCGACTAGCAGACTGTCGCCGATCACTAACAATCCGGTTAGCCAACGAATATCTTCTTTCCTACACTCGTCTTTCCGTCATGACTAGCCTACTACATTCCATGGCCAATAAAGTTTCAAAAAGTTTCACACTGATCGTCTGCAGTTAATACAGCCACCTTTTCTCCACCAAAACTACACTTGCTTTAGGAAGATCATTGTAACACAGTCGAAAATTTGGTTCTGAAATTTATATACTACTGGCCATTAGAATTGCTACACCACGAAGATGACGTGCTACAGACACGAAATTTAACCGACAGGAAGAAGATGCTGTGATGTATAAATGATTTGCTTTTCAGAGCATTCACAGAAGGTTGTCGCCGGTGGCTACACATACAAAGTGTTGACATGAGGAAAGTTTCCAACCGATTTCTCATACACAAGCAGAAGTTGACCGGCGTTGCCTGGTGACACGCTGTTGTGATGCCTCATGTAAGGAGGAGAAACGCGTACCACCACGTTTCCGACTTTTGATAAAGGTCGGATTGTAGCCTATCGCGATAGCGATTTATCGTATTGCGACATTGCTGCTCGGGTTGGTCGAGATCCAATGACTGTAAGCAGAATATGAAACCGGTGAATACGGAACGCCGTGCTGGATCCCAACGGCCTCGTACCACTAGCAGTCGAGATGACAGGCATCTTATCCTCATGGCTGTAACGGATCGTGCAGCCACGTCTCGATTCCTTAGTCAACAGATGGGGACGTTTGCAAGACAACAACCATCTGCACGAACAGTTTGCAGCAGCATGGACTATCAGTTCAGAGACCACGGCTGCGATAACCCTTGACGCTGCATCACAGACAGGAGCGCCTGCGATGGGGTACTCAACGACGAACCTGGGTGCACGAATGGCAAAACGTGATTTTATCTGATGAATCTAGGTTCTGTTTACAGCGTCTTGGTGGTCACATCCGTGTTTGGCGACATCGCGGGGAACGCACATTGGAAGCGTGTATTCGTCATCGCCATACTGACGTATCACCCGGCATGATGGTATGGGGTGCCATTGGTTACACGTCTCGGTCACCTCTTGTTCGCATTGACGGCACATTCAACAGTGGACGTCAAAATTCAGAAGTGTTACGACCCGTGGCTCTACCATTCATTCGATCCCTGCGAAACCATACATTGCAGCAGGATAACGCACGACCACATGTTGCAGGACCTGTACAGGCTTTTCTGGATACAGAAAATGTTCGACTGCTGCCCTGGCCATTACATTCTTCAGATCTCTCACCAATTGAAAACGTCTGGTCAATGGTGGCCGAGCAACTGGCTCGTCACAATACGCCAGTCATTACTCTTGATGAACTGTGGTATCGTGTTGAAGCTGCATGGCAAGCTGTACCTCTACAAGCCATCCAAGCTCTGTTTGACTCAGTGCCCAGGCGTATGAAGGCCGTTATTACGGCCAGAGGTGGTTGTCCTAGGTACTGATTTCTGAGGATTTATGCACCCAAATTGCGTGAAAATGTAATGAGATGTCAGTTCTAGTATAATGTATTTGTCCAATGATTATTCGTTTATCATCTACATTTCTTCTTGATGTAGCAATTATAATGGCCAGTAGTAGTTAAAGTATGTTGTACAATGAAGCGGTACGATATCCAGAAGAATTTTAATCATCATGACACTGGCCGCGGTACCCTACGCAGTTGTGTTATACAGTGGATTCTACGTCGACCTAGAACAGTGGCATGTACAGTATGTTGCAGGCGACAGCTGCGAGAGGGAAGAGAGCTCGCTAACGAGCCGCGCTGGAGCTGGATATATGGTCCAGCGGCGTCCAGCCGCGGCGACACGGCTGTCGTTATGTCTCGCCGGTTAGCGATAACAAACCCTCATTAGCGTACAGCGATGAGGCCTCTGAGCGCGCCCGTTATGCGCAATTAATGGAGTACTTCGTGAAATTTTACTGTGGCAATTACCAGAAAAATTACCGTTGCTTTTGATCACAAAAATAGCGGCAGGCCCCAGTCGTGAGAGAGACGTGTGCCGCAGTATTTTACAGTGCAGTGCTGTTGTAGGAGAAGTCTGAAAGAATTTTATTCTGCTTCAGTAACGTACAGTGGAATATTGGATTCTGATATTACCGTAAAATCACGGGCCACATAGAAATTTCAGCCATCGGTGTTTATTAGCTAATGAACAGATTAGCTTTGACGTTACGCCTGCGGTTTCAATGCTCATTATGCGTAACAGCTGCAAGATCAAGGGTGCCAACCATGAGATGAAAATGAAACTTTACTACTGCATGACCTAATGAAGAGCGCTGCACTGATTAACTGATTTTATAAGTATCAAGCTATTCTCACACAGGAAATATCGTATTCCTTTCGTATATCAGTACACGTAACTAATTCTAAGGCAGTCGCTTCTGGATTTCCCCCTCCCACCTCCATCTTTTACGTGCCAAAGATATTACGTAATTTACTATTTTCTCTTCCACGCGGATATTATGTTTTAATCTTTCCGTGTCCTCTAGAAACGCCTTCTGTTTTAAGGTAATAAAAATCTTTAAATTTAAAAAAAATCTTTTATCATTTGTCAGAATACATGCGGCAGAAAGTTACAAGGGAATACTGTTACGGCGAAAAGTCAGCGCCGGCACGCCAGTCGGGAACGACAGAGAAGAGAAGGCTGTGAGTAGAGGTCAGCCAATCGCACGCTGATCATCCTCCCTCCAGGACGACAACGCGGCAGCAGCGACCCCTATGTGAAGAGGACATAAGCACCGCGCCCGACTGGTGACAGCCCTCTTCGATAGCAGCTTCAATGTTAGCAATTTGTTAGCCGACGCGTCATAGCCTCGTCATTACCAATCTCTACATAGCGCAGTTGGGGATCAGCAGTCGCTGCATTTCAGTTGACAGACTTTTGTTGGGAGCAATCGCTAGGTCCAGAAGTGTTAAGTGTGTTTTTCTATTCTGAAGAAGACTGATTATTTTCTAAGTCGCCCTCTGCTTGCAACACACCTGTGTAATAGCACTTGTGCGTGATCATGTATAAAGGAATGCAAGAATTCTCAGATCAAAGTTAAGTATTTGTACTTGTCTTGTTGTAATAAAACTCGTTAATTGTAATTGTTTGTTTGTGTAGCTAACCGAGTATGCAGGATTCCTACACACAGAAAATACCGTTAAGGAAATCGTTACAGAATGTTAGGACGTGATTCACTCAAGAATCCCGCGCAACACACAGTACTTCAGCGATGTGTAGGCTCGTTCTCCGTTCCTTCCTCGCGTGTTACTTATCCCCAGTAACGTCATTGATATCTCTTTCACTTATATTAATCTTCCTCTGTGTATAGAATTCTTTCCACGTTCTATTCAATCCAGAGCTAGGTTCACAGTTCATGCATGTCGTACTAACTGTTCCACTAACTATTCGTTCTTCCTGGCAGAGATTTCTATAAACAACTTACCGATGCAGTTAACCTCCCATCCAGTTATTATCTTATCTGTTCATTTAAATTTTAATAGTCTACAAACACTTTCTGAATACTTTAAGTTTCATCGTATTTAGACTTCCAAAGTTCCCGAAGCTCTGCTCGAAATGTGTAGTTACAAGTTCCTTGGGTTCAATGTTAGCTACCGATATAAGCAAAATTACGACTGGCATTGAGGCGAATTTTCCGAGGTATGCGAATAACACGTAACGTTTGTAGCTGCCGAATTTTAACAGCAGCATTTTTTTCTCACTTGAACTTTATCTCTTTATTTGTGATAAGGATGAGGAAGGAGCATACAGGTAGCTACGGTACGGTTTGTATGTTTACTGTTGCACCTGAACACCATCACTCTTTACTCCGTGATATAGCAATCAAACAACTTGCTCGTCAAGCTGTTCGCACTTTTACAATTTATACGACAGTCGAAAAAGGGTCTATAACATTTGCTTCTGGTGAATCATGCCCAGAAGTCACTGGAGTGGTGCTGTTATATCCTGACAGATATATCGATCATGCCAAACCCTCTCAATCTGCTTTGCCAACAATATAGACGTAAGTGAAACTAGTAGTGCGGTAACACACAATACATATGTTACTATGATTCCGCTTGAATGTGCAAGATGGATAGCCAAACGGGTGTTCTGCGAATACTACGTTCCAAAGAATTCAATTCGTTCCACATTTCACCCAGTCATCAGCTTTGTGCGAATTAGGTTCAGCATCTGTAACAAGTTGTACACAAAATGATATGGCGTCTCTAGGAAAGACTTTGTTTATACACACACATCAAAAAAAAAGTTTTGCATCACCTCGGTTCCGAGAGTTCCGGAACCTGTACAGAAAAGTGGAATAGAGATCAATACAAATATTTCCGCCCTTTTTACTGCTAATGAAAACCACACATTGAATGTTCTACCACCATACAGCGAGACCTTCAGAGGTGGATGTCCAGACTGCTGTACACACCGGTACCCCTAATACCCAGTAGCACGTCCTCCTGCATTGATGCATGCCTGTATTCGTCGTGGCATACGATCCACAAATTCGTCAAGACACTGTTGGTCGAGATTGTCCCATTCCTCAGCAGCGATTCGGCGTGGATCCCTCAGTGCGTCATGTCGTCCATAAACAGCCTTTCTCAACCTGTCCCAGGCATGTTCGCTAGGGTTCATGTCTGGAGAACATGCTGGCCACTCTAGTCCAGCGATGTCGTTATCCTGAAAGAAGTCACTCTCAAGATGTTCACGATGGGGGTACAAATTGTTGTCCAACAAGACGAATGCATCGCCAGTATACTGCCGATATGGTTGCACTATCGGTCGGAGGATGGCATTGCCTATCGTACAGCAGTTACGGCTCCTTCCGTGACCAACAGCCCCACGGCCCCACACAATGCCACCCCAAAACAGCAGGGAACCTCCACCCCGCTGCATTTGCTGGACAGTGTGCCTAAGGCGTTCAGCCGGACCGGATTGCCTCCAAACACGTCTCCGACGATTGTCTGGTTGAAGGCATATGCGACACTCGTCGGTGAAAAAGAACGTGTTGCCATTCCTGAGCGGTCCATTCGGCACGCTGTTGGGCCCAGCTGTACCGCGGTGCATGATGACGTGGTTGGAAAGATGGAGTTTGTCATGGACGTCGGGAGTGAAGTTGCGCGTCATGCGGCCAATTGCGCACAGTTTGAGTCCTAACACGACGTTCTGTGGCTGCACGGAAACCATTATTCATCATGGTGGCGTTGCTGTCAGGGTTCCTCAGAGCCATAATCCCTAGGTAGCGGTGATCCACTGCCCTTGGGCGGCCTGAGCGAGAAATGTTACGGACAGTTCCTGCCTCTCTGTATCTCCTCCATATTCGAACATCGCTTTGGTACACTCTGAGACGCCTGGATACTTCCCTAGTTGAGAGACCTAGCTGGCATAAAGTAACAATGCGGACGCGATCGAAGCCCGGTATTGACCGTGTAGGCATGGTTGAACAACAAACACGAGCCGTGGACCTCCTTCCAGGTGGAATGACTGGAACTGACCTGCTGTCGGACCCCCTCCGTCTATCAGGCGCTGCTCATGCATGGCTGTTTACATCTTTGGGCGGGTTTAGTGACTTCTCTGAACACTCAGAGGGACTATGTCTGTGATACCATATCCACCGTCAACAACTATCTTCAGAAGTTCTTGGAACCGGGGAGATGCATAACTTTTTTTGATGTGTGTATGAAGCATAGTTTACCAATGAAGGACAGTGTCCACGCGTAGGTGACAGAAGCGTATTAACAAAGATGCTACCCCGTCATTGTGTGACGTGGGTCTTTCAACACTCGCATCATTATTTGCCATTTTGTTGATAGAAATAAAGCACAAGTATCTACTATTCTCAACGTTACACTAGACGTACGACAGTTCCTGTTGTACCATCACGTTCCTCCCAACCACACAAAAGATTACTGAACTTAACAGAACATTTGGGGTAGCTGATCAATTCAGTATGCAGTATTGTCTGTCACACTCTGTGAAAATATTTTGTGCACTCAGTATGACAACCACAACAATAAATATATGAAATGTACCGAGATACGCATCAGAATTCAAGGCATTGGTTTGTGGCGCTGTTATCTTGTTTGTATTTGATCAAATCCAACTAACGTGATGTCGATGATGTGTTCTTAAGACGATCTCTCCAGTGACACAGAACAAATTAGAAAATGTCGTTGTCACAAGACAAGTAAAAGATTTAAAATAACCTGAGTAATTCAGAAAAATCGACACATTGTCCGCTAAGTTAGCTAAAACCTCAATCGATACATTTTCTAGTTCTAGATATGTTATAAGAGGTTTGTCTTAGCTATCCAACCTTGTATTCTCAAGGTATATCTCCGACTCCGTTTCATGCGACTGTGCCTCCTAAGTGAAATCTACAGAATCTAATTAAAGTAGGACGAAATGCAAGAACATTTAAGATTATTATAAAACTGTTAAGAAAGGAAACAATTGCAAAATCTTGTTACCGTAGACAAGGCAAGTTTTCCATGGGTATTTTCTGGATATTCGTAGAACGGTACTCAGCAAGAGGACAATAGGAGATGAAATGTTGTTCACCGCCATTGTGAAATGTTGTCAGCGCCATTGATCAAACACAATACAGTTTTGAGTTGAGGACCGCGCTGGATTGGCCTCTTTGTCTCAGAGAAGTTATGCAGTTGACAGCAGCGAAAAGAAATGCCACATTGGGCTACCCCTCCTCCCCGCCATTTTCCTCTTTCTCTCCCTCTCTCTCTCTCTCTCTCTGTCACACACACACACACACACACACACACTATCAGTGCCTGCAGAGATGGTGGCCATGATGACGAAACACATTTCGTATTCAGTTACAACTACGTTTTCTCCTACATGCTTCAATACCAGACTACAGCACGTACCATCGCCTGTGACACTGATTAATAAGAATTAGTTACACAGTTACTCTACATATCTCGCAATTATAAACATGGCTGAAGGCCGAAATCATACGTACACATACATGCAGCCAACTGGGTGCATAAAGTTTGTTGCAAAAAAGCCTCGACGAGGATTCATTACCATTAGGGGTATCTTCTTCAGAAAGAATAAAGTCGCATAACCTACTTTACGTTAAAATTATAAGCATTCATGATGCGCTACAATGATTAAGTCAAATAGCTGAACTCATATATTCTGTCCCGCATGAAAAACAGCAAGAATTACTCCACAGGTATAACTTATTATGAGAACAAACATTGAAGTAAAATGGGGAAAATACTTACGATGTCAAGTAAAAGTAGCCTAGTGATTTCTGCTATGTGACTCCAGCGTTTTGGCTCATAATATACACTTATAATTTTAACGCGAGTGAAGTTATCTGACTTTATTCCTCCTTAAGAAGATACTGCCGGCCATATTTAAACCAATTCAACGCTTATTACAATTAAATTTATGCAACCGATTGGCTGTATACATCATTTATTGAAAATACTCTAGACATCCCATTAGCAGGTTATGAGCAGAATAAACTGTGATATACCCTATAATGGAGAGCTACATGCAAACTAATTTTTCTGGTTTTCTCATGTGCAATATTTCCTTCTTTCTAGAAAATTTCTTGATTTCAATTGCAGTTTTTGTCGAGCATTTATTAATATTGTTCGACTGATTTGCTATTTCAGTCGTTACCTGACTTATAATATGATGTAGTTAGGCTTAATTTTTAATTGTTCATAAGTGATATTGTACACTTATAGAAAAACGTAAGTATTATTTCCTTTCTCGTTTGCGTTTTAAAGGGCAAAATCATCAGTTAACAATCGTCACTGTTGTTGTGGTCGTCGGTTCGAAAACTGATTGGAGGCAATCCTAAACACTAGTCTGTCATCTGTAAGCATCTTCCTATGTGTAACTAGAGTACACGTCAACCATATGAATATCTTCAGCTGTCTGACATTTTTCACTCCCCTCAATTTCCTCCGTTACCAAAGTGACGATTCTTGATGCTGAAATATACGCTGTATCAACCGAGTTGCACCTTAAAATATCTTTCCTCACTTATTCATCTCAGTACCACATTTCGAAAGATTTTATTCTCTTCTTGTCTGAGCTGTTTATTGTCCATGTTCCACTTGCTTATAAGGCTTATAAGGCTGTACTCCAGACAAAAAGCTTCATTGGAAATCTCGTAAGAGATTTACATCCAGTGTTACGAAACTACTTTTTTTGTAAGGCTATAAAAGCTAATAACAGATTTATTTACCCTATGCTTCGGTCACGGACAGTTATTATTATTCCTAAACAGGAAAATCCACGTAGTATTTTACTGTCTGATCTAACCACCTCAGCATCGTCTGTTAAATTTGACTACATTCTGTTACCCTTGTTTTGCTTATGTAGATGCTTGGTTTATAACCACTTTTCAGGACAACGTCCATTCATGTCAACTAATCTTCCAAGTCCTTTGATAGATTTATAGTACCATCCACTGACAAAAATCAAATAATAAGTTAGTACTTTGCATTCAAGAATTAGTAAAATGATAGTTTGGTAATATTCATAGCTATCAGCACCTGCCTTCTTTGTAATTGTGATTTTATATTATTTTTCAAAACTGAGGGTATTTTGTTTGTCTCATATATTCTGCATACCCAGTGGAATAGTTTTCCATGGTATGTTCTCCTGAGGATCTCAGTTGTTCAGTGGGGCTGTTGCCTACTGCAGGTGCCTTGTTCCGACTTACGCCTTGCAGAGTCCTGTCATCTTTTCCTCGTAGTAGCATATCTTTCACCACATCTTCAACTAGATTTTCTTCCTTTTCGATATGAGTGTCTTCAAGTGAATTCTGTTTCTATTGTTCTTCTATCTATCCCTTCCAATTCTTAGACTTTTCTTCTCTGTGCAGTTGTGGCTTGACGTCTAAGCTCGTAATAATCAACAGGCTATCTTTTCTCCAAAGCTTCGGTTTCCACACAGGCTTCATCTGGTTTCTCATACTCAAGCACACTCTTACAGCTTGCATTTCTTCCCTAGCCAGTCCTGATTCGTCTGTGCCCTTTTCTGTTATTTAAATTTCAGGATGTCTGTATTTATTTTTGCTCTTTTTATTTTTTCTGTTTTCAATTAAATCTTATATCTCACTTGTTATCCAAGGGTTTCTAATGAGATCAGTGTTTCTATCTAATTGATATTCTGCTCTCTTTAGCATTCTATTTTCAAAGCTACTTATGTTACTTCATTGTACAACTGTAAACTGTTACTGTCAGACGTTTCTTAATATTCCCACTAAACTCTTTACAACCTCTTGTTCTTTCACGTTATACTAGCCTGATTTCTTTAATATCTTACCGTCGGGTAATTTAATCAGTTTTAACCTGCATGTCTACAACGAATAAATTGTTGTCGGTGTTCACTTCCGCTCCTGGAAATATTTTGTAGTTTAAATTCCGGTTTATAAATCTCTATGTTACCACTGTATAATCTATGTGAATCCTTCTGGTGTCCTCAGGTCTTCTTCATGTACATAACCCTCTTTCATCACTTAAAACAAGTAGCATCAATGATTGTAATGTTCTCTGTGCAAGATTTTACCTGGCAACTTGCCCTTTCATTACTTTCCTGCAGTTCATATTCTCCACTAATTTTTATTCTGTTCCTCTCTCTGTTATCAAACTCCATTGCCCCATCGCAGTTAGATTTTCGTCCCCCTTAACAATTTAATTTATTTCATCAAAAATTCTTTCAGTGTACTCAAGTGTGGAGGTACTTGGCATATAAGCTTGTATTACTGTGCTGGGTGTTGACTTCGTGTCTATCTTGGCTATGACGTTGTGTTCACATCGTTGTTCATAGTAAACTCAACTGAATGCTTACTATCCTGTTCATTACATTAGCTCTGTTTGTTTGTTTTTTTTGTCGATAACTCTATACTTACATAAGTCTTGCTTTTCCAGCCTCAGCACTTCACTAAATGTCTCCATATCTAACTTAAACGTATCCATTTTTCTTTTCCAATTCTTCTAACCTACCTACCCAATAAAGCAATTTAGCATTCCTCGCTCTTATCCGTAGAATTCCAGTTCTGTTCTTCCTTATGAAAACGTCCTTCCGAGTAGTCCCCGCTCAGAGAATTGATTTGGAGACTGTTCACCTCCGAGATGCATTCAAGATGATTCTATCATCATTAATCCATACACTAGAGTTTTACTGTGCAGTCTCGTCAATGTGACCGCCTGTCAAAAGCCCGAATAACCACCTTCTGCAGCGCGGACATCTGGGAGACGTGCACGAAGAGAGTCAACGAGGTTCTGTAAGCGTACCAACATGGCTGAGGAGCCACGTCGACGCCCATGAAATGGCCAGCTCCGCTAGGTTTCTTGGTTGGGGACCCAGGGCACGAACAGCCCGTTCCAGATGGTCCCACACATTCTCGATTGCACTTAAATCTGGGGAAGTTTGGTGGCCAGTGGGGGACTCTAAACTTATTGTGATGCTCTTCGAAACACATACACTCACTGCGAACTGTGTAACACATTGCTTCGTCCTGCTGTTGGATACCATCGTGTCAGGGGAAACAAACTGAATTTAATGGTGCACGTGGTCCTCAAGGATAGATGCATACTTGTGGTGATCCATTGTGCCTTCCAGAATGATGCGATCACCCAGCAAAAGCTTTTCTGTCTGGACTCTTCCAACTTTTGTTGCAAGGTGTTTGCTTTTAGACGTTTCACGCAGTACGTGCCAACGGCGATCTGTCCAAAGGAGTATAAAACGTGATTCATCTGAAAAGGTCACCTGTCGCACTCAGTGGCTGTCCAGTTGCGGTGTTGACGTGCCAGATATAAACCTTCGTCGCCGATAAAGCGGTCAGGATGGGTGCATGAAACAGGCGCCTGCTCCGGAGGCCCTCACGTAGTAACATTCACTGAACACTCGTTGAGGAGATACTGTTAGTAGCTCATTGCTTCATCTGGGCGGTCAGTTGTTTAACAATTCCACGTCTATTCAATTGTACACATCTGTGTAGCCGTCGTCTATCCCTGTCATGTATGGGCCATGATGCAGCACAGATGCAGAGCGCTAGTTTTGAATAGCGCAATTTTGCTATTCACGGTATGCTTTAACCATAACAGCACATGAACGCTTTACAAACTCAGCTGTTTCGGAAATGTTTACCCCTTGGCCTGAAATGCAATCATCATGCCCTTTAGGATGCCAGACAAATCGATTCATTTCCACATTACAGCAACGACTGCACTCTTTTCCGTGTCCCCCTGACACGTCTTATACACCATCCACTGCTAGTGCTGCCACATGTCATCTGTGAGTTGTTATTGCACGTTGATGTCGAACATAGGCGGTGGTCCCAGTAATGTGGCTGGACTATATGTATGCCCTCGGAAAATACAGGATGCAAAGGGTATAAGTGCATATATTTCTATTGGTGACTGATGAATGTGTGCTGAGCAACAGTACATCTGTATTTACTTCGTTTTCAGACTCATAACTATAGCTACTAGGAGCATTATGTTTTTAGGTTGGTTAGTAACTCCAAGTTTATCTGGGAAGAGCGAGCCATTAATGCTTATTTCCCCAAGGGCATTAGCACAGGTGTTGAAGCGTGGATGAGTGAACGCAAAACGGTTATTCTATACTGAAAGTTGCAGTCCACCTAGTGGTTCAGTTAAGACCGCACAGAAAATATCATGTTCTAAAGTTTGTGAAATGTTTTTTTGGGAAAGTTGTTGGACAAAGAGAAAAAGAATGTCGCTTAAAGTTGCCATCAGTGGATAGGTTCCTTGGACGGACCATCGCTACATTTTTGTTTGATATATACTGAACCAACTTATCCGTTCAGAAGCATGCTACCATCTTAGACTGAAAATTGTAGGTTACAGTGAAGACCCAATGTAAATGCATGAAGAAAATTATGTTATTTGATGTATCGTCGGGTTCACATTGAATTGTGTATGGTGATGACCTCTATTATTCCAAGTCTATTGGTGTACACTTTTCATAGCTGTATTTAGATTTTTGTTATTTTCCAAAACTTCCTCTCTAATGGCATGCATAGCAGACATTACAATGTTGCCAACACTGAATCACTGCTAGCTACCATGAATGGACATGAGGTCCATTTATGGAAACAGGATTTATTTTACTGTAAATATTTAAGCAGTTACTACTTAGATGAAATGTGAAAATGGCTTCGAGCACATCCAGGACGTGTAGTTACCCGGTTCGAAGAAATGCATATGGGTGGTTAGCAACTGTAGACATATCAATTAATGGATTTGCTGATTATGAAGTCTGGTCAGTGGACAGAGCTGACTTTAAGGATTATCATTTTTCTGCCTTTAATGCAGTTCAGTCAATCTAACGAAGAGTTACCAGTATTGAGAGAGACTGCACCACCACCACCAACAGTGACCAAGGTCGTTAGTTTCAACATCCTGCTTAGAAACATCAGCAAGAACACCAGCAAAGGACATCGGAAAAAATACAGCTGGACCCAGTCGTTTGGCTGTTCCTTCAGCAGACACTTCTCCTATTCACAAAGCTGCCATATCGCCGAAGACCATGTCAAGAAAAGGCAAACAAAAATGTTTAATACTGATACTTTCTGAGTACACGAATGAATTAGGACGTAGTACTAAACCTCCTGCTAATCTAAAGAGAAAGCTGCCTACAATAATTCAAAAGAAACAAGTGAAAAGCACCGACACCAGTAAGTGCATCTGCGATTTCACGTGGCAAGTGAGGTGTGCGCCCATGCTGATAATAGATAGGAGTTTGGAAAAAGCTATTATGGACGCTATGACAATAGTAAAATAGCCACAGGAACTTTTGAGACCAATCTTATTTAGGATGCATTCTGAAAATATCATCATCAGATTCAATTAAGGGAACGGACATCATACAATGTAGTGAGTTATTTTACGTGTGCCAATCTGAATAGGAGACGTAGGTATTCAGACAGTTGTACTTTGCGTGTATGCAATAGATTTGACCAACTATCAGAGTTGAGTGGATAGGAGCCTCTTGTAGCTGTAGTGTAGGAAACATGCAGCAGTCCTCAGCAGTTACGAGGCCTACGTTAGTTGCAAAATCTGATAGAAAGAAGAGGATTCTACTGCTAGGTAGTTCACACAGTAGAGGTGTAGGCCAGCAGTTGCAGAAAGTGTTGAGGAGTGAGTACTAGGTCACCAGCATTGTGAATCCTAGTGCTGGGTTGGCTCAAGTGACTGACATCATAGGGGAGTTATGCAGTAATTTTACGAAGGAGGATCAGGTAGTGATAGTAGGTGTAACCGGGAATAGTCTTGATAGGGACGGGGAATACGTTGTAGGTGGTGACATGGCAAAGATACCTACTCAAACTGGTGGCACTAATGTGCATTCCGTGCAAATGTTTCAGCTTCATGATCGGCCTCATATTAAAGCGGCTTTTAGCTGCATTAACATGGGGCTGGAGAAGGCACTGATGGCAGTGGGCATGGGTCACATTGCGGTGGTGCGAGTTGGGTCTGTCAGTAGATAGGGTTTCACCAAGCATGGCCTGCACCTCGATAGCTATGGGAAGGGGAGGCTGGCAAAGCTTATAGGTGACAATGTAGTGGGTGGTGGTGGGATCACTCATGGAAAAATTCCTGTGGTAGCTGGTGTTAGAGCTGCACCTTTTTTAGACTAAAGTCAGCTGATACGTATACCTGCTTAAAAGAAGTCCGTCTAACTAAGGGCTCACTTTCAGATGACTTCATGTTTCCAAGCAGAGAAGGAATTAGCCTATTTCATCAAAATATGAGAGGTATTTGAGATAAAGTTAGTGAACTGCTTATAGAAGTTGACTCTGAAATTATTGGTATATTGGAGCACCACTTAAATAATTTGACAATTCAGAAGCTTCCTTTACCGAGATACGGATTAGCTGGCTGTTTTTCAAGGAATTCCTTGCGGAGTGGGGGAGTTGCCATGAATGAAAAAAAAAAAAAGAAAAAACAGTGTTCCGTTTGAGTCCATAGACGATTCACAGCACTTCACTGAACAGATGTTAGAATGTTGTGGAGGCGCAGTTGAATTTAGTGAAACTAAACTTATAATTGTTGCTGTTTATAGGTCCCCTAACTCTGACTTCAGAGCATTTGTGCTCAAGATGGAGAGGCTTCTTGATTCACTTCATAGGAATTATCAGCAATAAGTTATATGTGGTGACTTCAGTATTAACTTTTTATATGATTATGCAAGAAAAAGGATGTTGATAGACCTCCTAAATTCATATGAACTGATGCAGAGTGCGTTTTTTTTTTCAACTACGGTGCAGGGGAACTGTAGCACAGCAATAGACAATATTTTTAATCATTCTTCATTAGTAGATGGGCGTTAGTAAAAGGGTGAATGGCCTTTCAGAGCATGATGGACAAATTTTAACACTAAAAGGCTTTTGTACTAAAACATATGTCACATATAACTACGAACTATGTAGTAAAGCTTATCCGACGGCGATAGAGAATTTTTCAAACCTCGTCAAGGAACAAGAGTGGCAAGATGTTTATAGTGTCGATAACATAGATGAAAAAAATAATGGTTTCCTTAATACATTTCTCATGCTCTTTAAGAGTTGCTTTCCATTAGAACGTTGTAAATGGGGTACTAGCAGTAAAAGACTGACTGGGTGGTTGGTTAGTGGGAAAAGGGTATCATGTAGAACAAAGCGGGAATTATATCAAAATATTAGATTTAGTCACAATCAAGCTACAGTAGCCCATTACGAACACTTTTAAGGTGCTTAGAAATGTTCTTAGGAAGACAAAAAGTATGTGCTATGCAAATAGAATAGCTAATTCACAGGATAAAATTAAAACCATATGGTCAATTGTGAAGGAAGTGCCGGATAAGCAGCACACGGTCGACAATATAAAGACAGTTTGCAGCAAAAATATTTCAGTTGATGATAAACTAGATATATGTACAGTATTTAACACTCATTTTCTGAGCTTTGCTGGTGAATTAAATAAAAATCTATTTTCTGCAGGGAATCATATAGCTCTCTTGGCAAATTCCTTTCCTAGATTGATGCCTGAAATACTCCTTTGTGATACAGACAAAGGGGAGACCGAGTCAATAATTAAATAACTGAAGACTAAGAACTCTAATGTATATGATGGAGTGCCGGACAGAATATTAAAGTACTGTGCTACATATGTTAGCCTTGTACTTAGCCATATTTGTAATTTTTCCTCTAAGATTGGTCAGTATCCAAAACGATTAAAGTATTCAAATAGTAAAGCCGCTTTATAAAAAGAGAGGAAGGGATAATGCAGACAATTTTATACCTGTTTCTGTGCCATCAGTGTTTGCTGAAGTTATTGAAAAAGCTGTGTATGTAAGGATAATTGATCATTGTATATCACACCAATTGTTATCAAATGTACTTTAGAAGTCTTTTAACAACCGAAAACGCTATATTCTCTTTTCTATGTGGATTAGCAAAAGGTTTCGAATTCTAGGCATGTGTTTTGAATTACTAAGGCGTTTGATTGTGATGATCACAAAATATTGCTCCAAAAATGAGACTATTACGGAATACGGCGAGTAGCTCCCAACTGGTTCATCTCGTACTTTAACAACAGACAGCAAAAGGTCATTATTCACATTGTTGAGAATGGCTGTAATGTGGGGTCTGAGTTGGTTATGGTCAAATGGAGGATGCCCCAGGGATCAGTGTCGGGGGCAATCCTGTTCCTTATTTATATAAATGATATGCCCTCACGGGTTAGCAGAAGACACTAGCTTGGTCGTAAAGGATGTTGTGTGCAACGTTGGCTGGGTTTCAAATAATGTAGTTCATGACGTAAGTTCATGAATTGTAGAATTTAAACTAACTTTAAATCACAGTCTTAGGTTTTACAGTTCCTAATACACAATTCAACAAAACTCGACTTTAATTTCACAGAATGGCCATATGATTAGTGAAACTGAACAGTTAAAATTTCCAGGTGTTAGATAAACAGTAAATTGGTGTGGAAAGCCCACGTTTACGATCTTGTTCATAGACTTAAAGCTGCCATTTTTACTATGCGGACGGTATCTGAAGTAAGTGATCGTTCGACATGAAAATTAGTCTCCTTTGCTTATTTTCATTCGCTTATGTCGTATGGAATTATATTTTGAGGTAACTCTTCCCATTCTAAAGGGATATTTTTGGCTCAGAAACGGACGGTTCGGGCAATAAGTGGTGTAAGTTCGCGAACTTCTTGTCGAACCCTGTTCACTATTCTTGGTATTTTGGCATTAGCCTATCAATATATACCTTTCCTACTGTCATTTCTTGTTAACAATACCAGCTTATTCCCAAGAATAAGCAGCTTTCACTCAAATAATACTCGGCAGAAATCGGACCTGCATTTGGATCGGACTGGTGGTTATTCAGCTTTTTGCATTAATCTGACTGCACTCTGTAAGTACGGTACGTGATCTGCAACTCTTAAGCATGGAGTGATAATAGAAACCAGACAGAGGGCTTCTCAGTTAAAAAAAGGAAGGGTAGAAATGAGTCCCTTTGTCAGACATCACCATCCCCATTCCTAGACTTCATTTTTCCGCGTGTTCGCAGATTCAATTTACAGTAAACGCCAGTCAAAAAACCACAGCTACATTCCTTCCCCAGTCTTGAGATTGTTAAGCTTTTGGTCAGATGATGTCGTTATCGACGGCATGCTCAAGCATAATCCTGTTTCCTCCTTTTCTTCCCCTTATTTATTTTGCTTTCTGTGACCGTGGTTCATTTTATACATGTGGTGCATTACTTAAGGTCTTCACGAGCTCCTCTTCCAGGTCTTCAAGGATCAAGGGATGTTGAAGAGACGCAGTACCATTCTCTGCCGTGCAGCGTCACGTGGATGGGTTTGTAGCGCCATGTGGTCAGCGCAACGCTATCTCATCAGTTTTTGCTACTTTCCAGGCTTTGGAGCCTCAACCTCTCAACCAAGTAGCTCCTCGACTGACACAATGAAGTGAATGCATCCCATACTAGCCTTCTCACCAAGCAAAACTCCTTGGTTGTAGCAGGAATCGAACCTGGGGACTTTGTGTCTACACTGACCACTCAGCTACGGAGATCGACTACTTATCGCCTATATCTTACGTAAATTACAGGGCTATTACAAATGATTGAAGCGATTTCATAAATTCACAGTAGCTCCATTCATTGACATATGGTCACGACACATTACAGATACGTAGAAAAACTCATAAAGTTTTGTTCGGCTGAAGCCGCCCTTCAGGTTTCTGCCGCCAGAGCGCTCGAGAGCACAGAGAGACAAAATGGCGACAGGAGCCGAGAATGCGTATGTCGTGCATGAAATGCACTCACGTCAGTCAGTCATAACAGTGCATCGACACTTCAGGACGAAGTTCAACAAAGATCCACCAACTGCTAACTCCATTCGGCGATGGTATGCGCAGTTTAAAGCTTCTGGATGCCTCTGTAAGGGGAAATCAACGGGTCGGCCTGCAGTGAGCGAAGAAACGGTTGAACGCGTGCGGGCAAGTTTCACGCGTAGCCCGCGGAAATCGACGAATAAAGCAAGCAGGGAGCTAAACGTACCACAGCCGACGGTTTGGAAAATCTTACGGAAAAGGCTAAAGCAGAAGCCTTACCGTTTACAATTGCTACAAGCCCTGACACCCGATGACAAAGTCAAACGCTTTGAATTTTCGGCGCAGTTGCAACAGCTCATGGAAGAGGATGCGTTCAGTGTGAAACTTGTTTTCAGTGATGAAGCAACATTTTTTTCTTAATGGTGAAGTGAACAGACACAATGTGCGAATCTGGGCGGTAGAGAATCTTCACGCATTCGTGCAGCAAATTCGCAGTCCACCAAAAGCTAACGTGTTTTGTGCAATCTCACGGTTTAAAGTTTACAGTCCCTTTTTCTTCTGCGAAAAAAACGTTACAGGACACGTGTATCTGGACATGCTGGAAAATTGGCTCATGCCACAACTGGAGACCGACAGCGCCGACTTCATCTTTCAACAGCATTGTGCGCCACCGCACTTCCATCATGATGTCCGACATTTCATAAACAAGAGTTTGGAAAACCGATGGATCTGTCGTAGTGGAGATCATGATCAGCAATTCATGTCATGGCCTCCACGCTCTCCCGACTTAACCCCATGCGATTTCTTTCTGTGGGGTTATGTGAAAGATTCAGTGTTTAAACCTCCTCTACCAAGAAACGTGCCAGAACTGCGAGCTCGCATCAACGATGCTTTCGAACTCATTGATGGGGACATGCTTTGCCGAGTGTGGGAGGAACTTGATTATCGGCTTGATGTCTGCCGAATCACTAAAGGGGCACATATCGAACATTTGTGAATGCCTAAAAAAACTTTTTGAGTTTTTGTATGTGTGTGCAAAGCATTGTGAAAATATCTCAAATAATAAAGTTATTGTAGAGCTGAGAAATCGCTTCAATCACTTGTAATAACCCTGTACTTTGATATTATCAGTGTACTTACAGAGAGAATACAGTGGCTCCTGTATCAAATAATTAGCTAATACAGTTAATTCAAAATGTTGAAAAGTGTGTGCTAAGGTCATCAGTCCCTAAGCTTACACAATACTTAAACTAAATTACCGTAAGGCAAACACACACACCCATGCCGAAGTGAGGACTCAAACCTCCGCCGGGACCAACCCCACAGTCCATGACTGCAGCGCCTGAGACCGCTCGGCTAATCCCGCGCGGCTACAGTTAATTAAATAATACATTATTTCCCATATATGTCCTAATCAACTCCTACGTGACGGATGCTAACGGCTATACAAATCAATATACAGTGGGACAGACGTCGGCCGCACAGTGGTAATGAAGACCTGGCCCGTGTTTGGTCAGTTTCCCCGCTAACGGAAGCCAGTACACAAAACGTGCGACTGTGCTGATGTCAGCAATTACAGACCTTGTTTGCAGGGGCCATCGG